>NC_133158.1:129245986-130495986 GCF_040802235.1 Manis javanica | reverse complement strand
GTAATTTACTTAAAGACTAGAAAAATAAAGCTATGATCTATCAGTCTTTCATAAATAAACATTAAAAAAGGACAATCACCTTTTAAGAATTGCATCTAGTTTTATGAAATACTTTATTAAAATTCACTAAATCTCCAAATTGAGATTTTAATTTCTTCCTAACACTTACTGTATTATATAACTAACTTTTCAAAACAAACCAAAACATTAACTTTGCATCTTTTTTCTGAAAAATGTGTTTTTTTCCATTCTTACAAAATCATTTGTTTAGTTGCCAGGACAACCAGATATCTTTTACTTCAGGGAAAATGATGACATATTTTTGGTTTATAATTATTTTCATTTTTTATTGGTGATATTAAATGTTTGAGGTTTTATTCCTTCTTTTTAAAACACAGCTATAAAAATGCCTCTCAATTCCACCAAAGTAGTGTCTTGAACAGACAGGTTCAATCCATCATTAGAGAAAACTATTTCTTCCTTATGGAACTGGATTTATGTGGTAGGGTACTTAAAGTCTTGGACTTCAGAAAGCCACCTGCTTCTGCTGAGGTATTCAAACAAAGACTCCTGGAAGCTGGCCAGGTTTGTGCAATGCTCAAACTCATTGCTTACGTGTCTGACAGTACCATCTGGGAGCACAGATGCTGAATTCTAGAGTGCCATAATTATTTTGAGAGAAGGGATAAGTTGTCTTACAGTTATTATCATGCTCCTACCACAGGTATTAAAAAGAGGCAGTCATTTTGTGTTTCCCTGCCAGCATATGTTTTCTTGGTTTTGGAGATGAAATTTCTAGATCATGTACAACACTGAGATTGAGACTCATTATGCACTTTTAAGCAATAGAAAGGTTTCAAAAGAGCATAAAGGATGTGATGAAAATGTTTTCTTGTCTCCAAGTGCCTGTTCAATAGCCACTAAGTTAGGTGCCAAAAATTCAGAGGCTAGCCTCTTCAAAGAAAGCTGGATGACAATAACTTCTCTTGATTTCACACTTTATCCTAGAGCCACTCATAAATAAGACTGTCAGGTTTTGTACCAGTGAAAGGAGTTTGTCCTAGCTTTGTTTATCTCAGCTGTTAAGAATTCCCTTTTCCCATTTTTCTCTCTCTCTCAGATAAATTATTATTAAAAAGGAAATGGCAGGTGGCAGTGTGTCTATATGTTGTTTGTCTTTTAAAAGCAGTATTTTTTATGCTGAGTGTACCCACAATAATAATGGTCTGAAATCTCTTGATAATCTTTATCTCCAGGACTCAAAAATCGATTTGTAATTTGGAGCAAAGTAACTCATTTAGATAGTCTGCCTTAATTTGCATCTTTTTGCCAGAGTTAATGGGAACAAGTAATAGTAATTTTTGAGGACTATAAAGATGATTAGAGTACAATGTACAAATTCTACTTTTCTGCTGCTTACTCTCAAAATCTGCATTTAAGGCTGCCATTCATTGATTTATACCTTCTTTGCTTCATGAAATATTAATGATAGCCTGCAATGTGTAAGACGTTCTGGTAGGTGCCAAATATACATTAGTGAACAAAACTAACACAATCCCTGCCCTATTCAGTTTACAGGTCAGTCACAGGAGTTACAAATTTGAATGCTGTAAGGGCCAAGGAGATAAAGAAAATGAGTGAAGCTGTGAATATAATCCTATAATTAGTGGTGGAGGCTGTGGCTAAGGAAGAGTGAATATTCTGGTTAGAATTAAAACTCAAAATTTGTTTAAGTATACTGTAAAAAAAAAAAAAAAGACGCACCTGGAGTCTGATAACTTTATGTGGCTCTCTGCTTTTGAGTTTGAGCTTCTGGTAGGGAATCATAATAAGGATGTTCCAGCGGCTGTGAGAACTGCGAAAAATGCTTCTTCCATTTACCACATATTATGTAATGTGCAGTCAGGGACCTGGGAGAAATCAGATACAGCGGCCAGAATGAGTTTTCAAGCTCCTGTTCACAAAGCGACTGCATTATACTGGGCTGTAGGCAGCTACTTTAGGCACTGCCAGCCTACCTCTGATTGCTTTCCTAGCAATGGCTCTTCTGCCATTGATACATCCTATTTATCATTCTATAAACCTAGAATTGTCTTTCCATTCATAACTGTTTGTTTCTAAAGGGTGAACTATAATGAGATGAGTTTAATGTGGATATAGTTCAGACTATACTTCTAGGCCAGAGATCACCATACTTTATTTTGATTGAGCATCATAGCTTAAAAAAAAAAGATTAAAAAGGAATCACATAGTAATGATTAAACTATACATTATATATACCCTGCTCTACCATATATGTGAATTATAAAACCTATGTGAAAAAAAGAAATTTTTAAAAAGGTGAAATGTCTTAGTTCTTTATTTATTTTGGGTATTAGACCCTTAGCAGATATATCATTTGCAAATATATTCTCCCATGAAGGTTGCCTCTTCATTTGTTGGTATTCTTTGCAGAAGTTCTTTACTTTGATGTAGTCCCATTCACTTATTTTTGCTTTTGTTTCCTTTACCTGTGAAAACATACAGAAAAAATAACTAATGCCAATGTTCAAGAGTTTATTGGCTATGTTTTCTTCTAGCAGTTTTATGATTTCAGGTCTTTAATTCACTTCAAGTTCATTTTTGTATATGATATACACACCTCAACACCAGAATAACCTGAATAATCCAGTTAAAAAAATGGACAGAGTACCTAAATAGACAATTTTACAAAGAAGATATGTGGAGGGTCAACAGACACATGACAATACAATACCACATGGTTTTATATGTAAATTCTAAAAGCAAACAAAGAAACAAAACAGAAATAGACTCATAAACATAGAGAACAGACTGGTGGTTGCCCTAGGTTGCCACTGGGAGGAAGAGCAAAATAGAAAAAGGAGATAAAGAGGGACAAACTTCCAATTATAAAATAAATTTATCATGGAGTTTACTGCATAGGGAATATAGTCAATAATATTGTAATATCTTTGAATTTTGACAGATGGATACACTTACAATGGTGAGCATTTAGTAATGTCTACAATTGTTGAATTACTGTCATACATGTGAAAACAATATATTATTGTACATAAACTATAAAAGAGGATGAAATGACTTAATATTTTATCTTTACTCTTTGAAATTTTCATCCGTGTGCCACGTATAAAAGGCTAAAAGTTAAGGAAGAAATAACAGCAACAACAAAATAAATATTTGGTTGAATCTTTATTACCTTCTAGACATAGTTAACATCAGAGAAATGAAGCAAAGTAATTACCAAATATATTTTCTAACTGGTTCTAGTATAAAATAAAATTGTTAATGTCTACTCTTACCACCATTCTTTATTCATCATTTAACAGATTAAAAGTCATGTCCTTCTTATAATTTGTATTTGTTTTTAATAGTTGGTGTCAATTGGATAATGCCTTAGTAGTCTCCTGGTGAAAGCTGGATTTTCTTTGATGAAGAGTTTATAAGCTTGGCTATATTATATAAAGGTTTCATGAGTAATTTCCAAAACTTGGAGCAGAATAATTGGCATAAATAGCATGCTAAAGAGATCTAGGTTTCTATAATACACACAGCAATCTTAAGCTGTTGTTTCTAAAATCATGGAGCTTGTTATTTGCTCTTGTCTCTAATAGGAGATCCCTGATAAACTTAAACTTCATAAAAATTTGTCCCATGATTTAAACTATCAAAATATTGTAAATAAAAGTTTATAATGTTTTTGATGGGTTCCTTCAACAGTGGAATAGGAGAAGTGAGAGCTCATAGTATATGGGTATACAATTATTAGGGAAGATTAAAGAAAACATACATAAAAAATACTGAATGAGAACAAGGATTTGGTGATTTGGGGGAAAATCAATATGGATATTTAAGAATTGCTACATTATATAAATTTTAATATATCTAAATAGGTTCCCAAGTATGGTTTCTTTGAGGAAAAATTTTAGAAGGTACCTAAAGGAGTCATGAGATTTTATTATTTAGTAGAAATTACACATTCACAAGTATAAATTCCCTTCCACACTTGAGATGGAAATACATGGGTATTCCTTATTTTCCCAGTTTATTGGTTGAAAACTTCATGACTTATTAACAGGGAATATATTACTGACCTCTTAAAGATCTCCTTCCTGCCAAATTTCCAAAACCTTAAAGGTTTATGCAATTCAAAGGTGTCTAGCTTTTCCACCAAAATGGGGAGAAAAATGAGAGCCTGCTCTGCCCACTCTCCAGCTGCTATTTCTGCCATGACCATGTCATCCCAGTGTTGAAGACTGGGCTGCCCTTCTGACAAATGCTATCTCGTGACACAGCGAGTCTTCCCTCACCCAGAACCATTTAAAGAACACTTTGTTTCCATGAAAGGACAATGGAATCTTCTCAGCGGAGCAGCAGAAGCTGCTCTGTGCACAGGCCCCAGGGTGGACCCTTCTGCCTGTGGAGCTTTTTTAGTCCGCATGTGAAGCTTTGTCCTTGGGTTCCACTCTACCACAGGAACACTGCGTTAGCCCTGGCTCTAACTTGCCCCCTGTGATACACCTAGAACTGCCACCAGGTACAGTCTCAGGCTGAAGTAGCATTATATTTTAAGCTTAAAACAAAAACAATGCTATCTTCTCTTGAGAGAAGAGATCACCACTCAGTATCTGAAACCGAAAAAGTGAAGAAGGCAAAGTTATACTGGCCAGGCACAGTCTTGCTGAGCCAGGCAAACTTCTGACCTCATTTACGACATTGACATATGGATTATCGACACAGGAGTGGAAAAACTAGGCCGTGAAACTTTTCTACCAGAGTGAATGTGCCGCGGATGGGCTGAGTTACAAGGGCGAGGTCCTCCGCCAGTAACTGGTGGGCTTTTAGTTGCTGTTCCCTGAAGTGAATTGTCGTAAATTGATTAAAATTTTGAAACCAATTATGAAGCTATAGAACAATTAGACTTTTCCTAGAAGTATGGAAACATTTTAATGCTTATATCTTTCCCCAAAAGTAAAATTCCTACCCTATCTATACCAACCCTTACGAGGGGATTTGTCCAAGTTTACACAAAGTAACTTCTTATTTAAAGAAGCCTCCAAAGTGACTTCTTTTCTCTAAAGGCTAGTTCCTAAGTGAGTTCAGTATCATATACCAATTTTTCTGGGGACCAAATGATGCCTTTTATCACTAGAAAAAAAAATACTATAAAAATAAATTTTGTTTCTGTTGAATTATCCCACTAGACTCTAAGAATTGACTCTATTAATTATAAGCAAAATAATATAGTATATCTGTCTACTTTAGGAAGGTAGATCTTAATTCTTTAGAGACATCAAAGCAGTGTAATTAATAACACAGATTTTAAAGGACAGATTGTAGGCTACTGACCTGCTAGATGACCTTGAGAAACTTACTTAACTTCTCTATCCCTCATTTATCTCACTTTTGCAATAGAAGTAAAATATCACCTTTGTTATTGTGTTGTTATTGGGATTAAATGAATTAATATACGTGAAGTGTTTAGAACAGTCTTAGTACATTGTGCTCTATAATAATACTGTGTGTTTGCTTCCATGATTGTTAATATCATAGACCAAAGAAAAGCCATTTTAGTTGAGAACAAAGGGAAGAAGCTGGGCAGTTGGTCATCACATTTGCTGTACTTTGTTCACCTCTGAGGAACAGTGTAGGATGTCTTTGACAACTAAACTGTGAACAATTGAATATAAAAACAAAATATGACAGAAGGATCAAAGTTCCTAATATCTATTTACCTCTGATGAAAACCACAGAGTTAGAGGACTCACAGCAGATAATAGTACTCTCTTAACTTCAAGGCCTTGTGTTTAGAGTTAAAATAAGTTCAAATGAATAAGAGCAACGTTTGGGTAACTATAAAGGGAGGGCATGTCAGCAAGAGGAATTGAATGTGTGTGAGGAATTGAGTTCCTCAGATTTTGTTATCGTAGGGGTATTGCAACCTGGCCATATTCATATGACTTTCAGATTTTTTAAGCTGACGTGTCAGTGGTTCTCCACTCTCTCTGACTACCCCTAACACACCCTCAGAGAGGCTTTAAAACATAAGATGTCTGAGCCCCATTTCACCATTTCAGGTCCCTGGAGCAGTGGGGCCTGGAGATCCACAGGTTTGCAAAGCTCCCCAGAACACAGAGTGAGGCCAGGGCAGAGGATAGCTGAAGTGTTCTGGGTGTTCCTCGGCTAGTAGGTGCCGGGATTTTGCAACAGCTGTAGTGATGCCCCCTTGACATTTGCTTCTTTACCAGGTGTCAGCCCAGTTCTCTGAACTTTAGCATTTGATGCTCTAACAATCAAAGGGAACTTGGCTGAAGACAGAAGCTACAGAGTCATGGCCACAGCACAGGCAGTTCAGGAAGCTTCCAGTCATAAAGGAAGAGGAGAGCAAGATGAATGAAAGAAAATCTATATATTGGGAATTAGCTCCTAGCACTTGAAGTGTGCGGCAGGTTTTTGTTTTTTCCTTTTTCTTTCTCTTTTTAGTGTCCTTTTCTATTTGTTTGATGCTGGGTCTTGAATATAGGCATGTCATGTGTGATTATTATTCTTAGTGATGTCTTAATAGTTTATATTCCCCTAAATATTTTAAGTATTACATTTAGAACATCTAGGCTGTGCTTCCCAGTGACCATACACTAGAATTATCTGAGGGACTTTTAAGAAATATAGATCCTTGGACCTCACCCAAGACCAATTGAATCATAATCTTTGGGGGTGGAACACAGACACTGATTATTTTTTAAAGTTCCCCAAATAATGTACACACAAGTGTGAGAACCATTTATTTAAGAGATGTACATAATACAATAATTGGGGAAAAAAAGAGATAAATTCTAAGAGGAAAAGAAAACAATGAAGTTTAAAATTTGACAGGGAAAAAAATTTAAAAAACCGTGAGGGGACAAAAGGTAGCACATACTCTTACAAAAAATTTCCATACTCTCTTTGGAGGCAATTATTATTAGGGTAGTGAGTTAGATTATAACCTGTTCAAGGAGGTGAAATAAATGAGTCTTTGAGTTTGCTGTTAGCAAAAGGTTTCTTGTTTATAGATTAAATCAGAAGAGTACTTATTTTTCAGCATTTTGATGCTATGCCAACACCTCAGTAAGGTACTTAGGTGAATCAGAGATTTGAAATGATACCATAATCCTTTGGCTGAATGTTTGACTCCATGTTCTTTAGTCTCCAGAAGATCTTTAGATAAATAGTGAGAATAGTACTAATAATTTCCTGCATAAATAGTGTTCATTATTTGAAGATTAAATATCTGATTAGCATATATTGAGTTATATATAATGTGATCAATACTTGATTATGCTTAATATTTCCTATATTGCTTTTTTATTTGAATGCTTGTGTTGAAATCACACTCCTCACTGGTTTTGAAAGGTATTTGAAAAAAGAGAAAGAGACTAGAATTTTTTATATTAAATTGTTTGGTGTCTCCTATGTTTTTTATGTTATTTTAAAATGTCATTCAATGATGAAATACTGATTACATTACTAAATCTTATTTTTATTTTTATTGGATTTGTACTTGACAAAGTAGTAGATTGTTTAGTCCTCCATAATATTGGCTGAAAGACTTCTAGAACTCACTCTCACCTTACTTTGGCCATTTAGAACTCATATGATCATAGATACTACATATCTGGTTGGGTACAGCTGACCTGCAGAAAAGCAGGGGAGATATACCTCCAGAACAACTGTGTTCAAGTTGAATAACAGATGTTTTGAATTAGTTAAATTGTTATAACCCACTATATTAATCAAGGTTCTTCTGAGAAGCAGAACCAACAGAAGGTAGATAATGGAGATGGAGACAGAGAAAGACATTTATTATAAGGAATTGACTCACGTGGCTACAGAGGCTGAGAAGTCCCACATCTGTTGCCTACAAGCTAGAGACCCAGAAAGCTAGAGGTACAGTTTTAGTACAAGTGGGAAGATCTGAGAAGTAGGGAAGCTGGTTGTCTGAACAGAAGACCAATTCAAGCAGTTGGACACGGAATGAATTCTTTTGTCCTCTGCCTTTTTGTTCTGTTCAAGCCCTTAATGGATTGCATGACACCTACCCACATTGGGGAGGGCAGTCTGCTTTATTCAGTCTACTGATTCAAGTGCTATTCTCATCCAGAAACACCCTCACAGACATACCCAGAGATAACGGTTAACAAAATACTCTGGGCACCCCACTGCCTGATCAAGTTGACACTTAAAATGAGCCATCATATCCACTTATGTGTGTTTACTGCAAGAGTTAACCAAGCCAGGTTCTAGTCAAATTTTTTAACACTATAATGAAGTTTCTTTACCTAACAAAGCCACTGCCACTGTCACATTTAGCTTCTTTCCTCTTTATATGTCTTTGTCATTAAAAGAAGATGAAGGAGACCTAGAAATTGCTGTCAAAGTACCTGTCTTCTGACAGCATTCTAAAAAATATGGGAAATGTTTAGGATCTACTGAGTTAGAAAAGTCATTAAAAATAATTATTTAAACCAAAACCATAAAAATGAACAGACTGATATTAGCCTTGGGACTTCCTACCCCTAGTTGCCACACTTAAATCTATAAATTTATGCCAGATTCTATCACTGAGTTCTATTACCAGAATGATTAAAGATCTAAAATGCAGCATGAAATGCAGAGGCAGTATTGTGCAGTTGTAAAAGCTGGAGTTTTGAGCTAAATCTTGATTCAAACCTTAGATGAACTATTTATATGCTGTACAGACAGTCTCCAACTTAATATGGTTCGACTTAAGATTTTTTTGACTTTATGATGATGCAAAAATGATACAAGTTCAGTAGAAGCCATGCTTTGAATTTTGGGTTTTGATCTTTTCTTGGGCTAGTGGTATGCGGTACAGTACTCTTTCACTGGGCTCTGGCAGCAAGCCACAGCTCCCAAACAGCTCCCAATCTACCATGTGACCATGAGGGTAAGCAACCAATACACTTACAACCATTCTGTACATGTACAACCATTCTGATTTTTACTTCTGGCTGAGTGTTCTGAGCATCTTTAAAGTGGGTAGGCTTACATTAAGATGTTGGTAGGTTAGGTTCATTGAGTGCATTTTTGACCTACAGTGTTGGTCAAAATGGGTTTGTCTGTATGTAACTCCATTGTAAGTTAAGGAAGATCTGACTTGTCTTTAAATTCTCTAAACCTCACTTTTATCACTTATAAAATGGAAATAATGCCTCTTGCTAGTTAGAGTTATGATTAAATAATATAATGCTTGTAAATAAGCTGCTGCACAGAAGGCCTTGAATAAGTGGGTTCTATAATGTTTTAATTTTGTGTGTACATGGAAAACTTAGAAATGATTCTGAATTAGGCTCTTTAATAGGTGAGGCTTGAAGTCTCTAAGCTTTATTTGGACATCTATTATTCCAACATTTTTGGTATAGTATGCCACAGGATCAACTTTCTGTCACTTGGTATGTATCTATTCACAACAGCTGGCTGAAAAGGGAGAGGCACAGGGAGTTATGCCTTAACTAGGATTCTCAAATTGACTGTAATCTCCCCAGTGTTTAACTGGAGAGTTATTTTATATTTCAGTTTCTATTCTTTGGATGTAGTTTGACACCATTCCCTGGAAAACTATCTCATGCTCATTTAAAACAGGTTTTGAAAAGAAAAGTTACGGGAATTTTACTGTTGGCAAAATTCTATTTTTGAAATACATGTTGATCATAATGAATATGGGAGAGAGATTTCATCTGTGAAATTTAAACATCTTTATGTGTATTTTGGAAATAAAAATAAGAGGTAAAAGGAAAAGTATATTAACTTAAGGGATCAATTTGAATGTCAACAAAAGCATATAAATTCTGAATTTATCAGTATAAGAGGAATAACTAAACTTTTGATTAATATATTCACAATTTTATTTGCAAATATGCTGTCAGCTGCAATTGCAATAACATAATTAGTCATCTATATCTGTAAGATCCTCACAAAAATGTAAAAAGAAATCTTAATTAAAAGAAAGTGCTCAGTTTCACTGATATTGAGAATATAACAAGTATCAGCTTAACCAGGCTTATAGAAGCACAGCTGCAGCAGGAAGTAGTTGATCTGAGGACTATGTGTATCTAGGATTATAAAGATTCCATGAACAGGAGATGAAATTTTATCATAAATGTAGCAAGTTTAAAAATGGAGGTTTAAATGTTCTGATTCATACACACACACACACACACACACACACACACACACACACACACTATAATGCATATCTCTGATTTTTGCCTTGATAGGATTTTTGACAGGAAGTGAAAGAATTTGAAATCTCTAGTATGTCCATCCTTTATAGGGTCCAAATCATCTGTGGTGCATCTGGGATAACACTGGCAATTTTCAACACCTTGACAGGTATATAAAAACTGTGACATAAAGGAAATTCTTTGGTCTAAATTATATGAGAGTACTTATGAAATCATGAATTAGTAGTAGTACCTAGTTTCTGGAGATTACTGAAATAAGGGAGGATGTAGGATTTTTTTTAAAATTATGTGACTATTTACTTTCATGCAGGTCACTAGGAAAGTGGTAGATTTGATCATACTGTATGATGGTTACTACATTAGCTACCAAATTTGAATTTATCTTTTGTTTAAATTCATCTTACTAGAAGCTAAATATTATAGCAATTCTTTAGAATAGACTAACAAGTAAAATTGTTCACAAAAATATAAGCAATATTTAATTGCTTATCTGAAAAAAGTAATATTTATTTTAGAAATTATTCTTACTTTATTAATAGTGAGAAATATTTGTAATAAAGAGAGAGTTATGATCATGAATGATCTCTAAGGGTTTCAAAGTTGAAAACTTTTACCTTTTAGGGAGAGGAAAAATTTGGAAAGTAATTCATGCTTATTTGGTAATTACTTTCCTGTATTTAACCAGGATATGTCCATGAAATTAATATTTATTTCCAAGGATTAGTTTTCTATCAGTAAATTCATATTTGAACTTTTGGGAAAACAATTCCAGAAACACAAAATACATTTTAGAATGGCTATTTTGGTTAAATGCCTATTTTGTGCTAAATAAAAATGAATATCATGATACTTGTTAAGGAATGATAAGACAGACTATATTCAGGGAGACCTTTGCAATATGTATTGAGACCACTGCAATGGGGTTTCACAGTGAGGAAGAGAGATTTACTTCAACTCTGAAGTCAAAAACAACAAAAAGAAAACAAGTAGGAGGGCGGAGCCAAGATGGCAGCGAGAGTAGGACAGTGGGAATCTCCTTCCAAAAACATATATATTTTTGAAAATACAACAAATACAACTATCCCTAAAAGAGAGACCAGAAGACACAGGACAATAGCCAGACTACATCCACACTTGCGAGAACCCAGCGCCTTGCGAAGGGGGTAAGATACAAGCCACAGCCCGGCGGGACCTGAGGCCCATCACCCCAGCTCCCAGCGGGAGGAGAGGAGTTGGACTGGGGAGGGAGAGGGAGCCCAGGACTGCTAAACACCCAGCCCTAACCATCCGCACCAGAGCACAGACACACAGTGCATGTATGGGGTGCTGGAAACTAGAGAAGCAGGACAGTAAGACCTGTGAGTGGATCCCGCAGCCGGCGCCTCTGAGACAAAGAAAAGAGAGTGCTTTTTGAAAGACTTAAAGGGACAGGGACCCCACAACTGGACAGAAGCATCCCAGGTCACAGTCCAGCAGCTGGAAATTCCAGATAACTCTGGGCGCACTAACCCCCTGGGCAACAGCTCTGAGATCCCTCATGGAGGTAAACAGCCAAACAGACCCCGTCCATTACCCCTCCAGGGCCCTACCATAGCAGAGCACCAGCCTGAGGCTGGCCACGCTCACAGCAAGGGAGCTTCCTCCATACCAGCTGCGCAAGATACAGAGACCCAGTCTACACGCAATTACCCAACACAAGGCACTAGGGGTCGCAGGTGTCCTAGTAAAGAAAGGCCAGGAGCTAGTGGAAAAAGTCTAGGCTGTCCGAGCTGACAGATGCTTCAATGGCATACCACTGCACCTATCAACATGAAAAGGCAAAAAAATTTGATCCAGACAAGACTAACCCAGATAGCTTTGACATCTTCTACATATTCCCCTGAGAAGGAACCTGGGGAGATAGATTTAACCAGTCTTCCTGAAAAAGAATTGAAAGCAGAAGTCATAACCATGCTGATGGACTTGCAGAGAAATATGCAAGAACTAAGGAGGGAGAATACAGAAATAAAACAATCCCTGCAAGGACTTCAAAGCAGAATGGATGAGATGCAAGAGACCATTAATGGACTAGAAAACAGAGAACAGGAATGCAGAGAAGCTGATACAGAGAGTGATAAAAGGATCTCCAAGAATGAAAGAATATTAAGACAACTGAATGACCAATCAAAACAGAAAAATATCTGCATTATAGGGGTACCAGAAGCAGAAGAGAGAGAAAAAGGGATAGAAAGTGTCTTTGAAGAAATAATTGCTGAAAACTTCCCCAAACTAGGGGAGGAAATGGCCTCTCAGACCACAGAGGTACACAGAACTCCCATGACAAGGGATCCAAGGAGGGCAACACCAAGACACATAATACTTAAAATGGCAAAGATCAAAGACAAGGGCAGAGTATTAAAGGCAGCCAGAGAGAAAAAAAAAGTTCACTTACAAAGGAAAACCCATCAGGCTATCATCAGATTTGTCAACAGAAACCTTACAGGCCAGAAGAGAATGGCATGATATACTTAATGCAATGAAACAGAAGGGCCTCGAACCAAGACTACTGTATCCAGCATGATCATCATTTAAATATGAAGGAGGGATTAAACAATTCCCAGACAAGCAAAAGTTGAGGGAATTTGCCTCCCACAAACCACCTCTACCAGGCATCTTACAGGGACTGCTCTAGATGGGAGCATTCCTTAAAAGAGCACAGAACAAAACACACAACATAAGAAGAAGGGAGGAGGAGGAATAAGGGAGAGAAATAAAGAATCATCAGACCATGTTTATAATAGCTCAACAAGCGAGTTAAGTTAGACAGTAAGATAGTAAAGAAGCTAACCTTGAGCCTTTGGTAACCACAAACTTAAAATCTGCAATGGCAATAAGTACATACCTTTCAATAATCACCCTAAATGTAAATGGACTGAATGAACCAATCAAAAGACACAGTGTAATAGAATGGATAAAAAGCAAGACCCATCCATATGCTGCTTAAAAGAGACTCACCTCAAACCCAAAGACATGCACAGACTTAAAGTCAGGGGATGGAAAAAGATATTTCATGCAAACAACACAGAGAAAAAAGCAGGTGTTGCAATACTAGTATCAGACAAAATAGACTTCCAAATAAAGAAAGTAATAAAAGATAAAGAAGGATATTACATAATGATAAAGGGCTCTATCCAACAAGAGGATATAACCATTATAAATATATATGCACCCAATACAGGAGCACCAACATGTGTGAAACAAATACTAACAGAACTAAAGGAGGAAATAGAATGCAATACATTCATTTTCGGAGACTTCAACACACCACTCACTCCAAAGGACAGATCCACCAGATAGAAAATAAGTAAGGACACAGAGGCACTGAACAACACACTAGGACAGATGAACCTAATAGACATCTATAGAACTCTACATCCAAAAGCAACAGGATGCACATTCTTCTCAAGTGCACATGGAACATTCTCCAGAATAGACCACATACTAGGTCACAAAAAGAGCCTCAGTAAATTCCAAAAGGTTGAAATTGTACCAACCAAAGTTTCAGACCACAAAGGCATAAAAGTAGAAATAAATTGTACAAAGAAAGCAAAAAGGCTCACAAACAAATGGAGGCTTAACAACATGCTCCTAAATAATCAATGGATCAACGACCAAATTAAAATGGAGATCCAGCAATATATGGAAACAAATGACAACAACAACACAAAGCCCCAACTACTGTGGGATACAGCAAAAGCAGTCTTAAGAGGAAAGTATATAGCAATCAAGGCATATTTAAAGAAGGAAGAACAATCCCAAATGAATGGTCTAATGTCACAATTATCAAAATTGGAAAAAGAAGAACAAATGAGGCCTAAGGTCAGCATAAGGAGGGACATAATAAAGATCAGAGAAGAAATAAATAAAATTGAGAAGAATAAAACAATAGCAAAAACCAATGAAACCAAGAGCTGGTTCTTTGAGAAAATAAACAAAATACATAAGCCTCTAGCCAGACTTATTAAGAGGAAAAGAGATTCAACACAAATCAACAGAATCAGAAACGAGAAAGGAAAAATCATGATGGACCCCACAGAAATACAAAGAATTATTAGAGAGTACTGTCCCAACCTGCAGGACTATCAACGGGGGTCGATGACCTGGAGGAGAGAATTGAAAAAAAAAAAAAAAAGAGAGAGATGAAAGGAACACAAAGAACGACCAGCAAGACAGGATGTCGTGATCAAGCTGGCACAGTTTATTGTTTGCAGGCTCAATTTATACAGGTTAGCAAGTAAGGGGTGGGTCAGGAGATAATTGGACCTTAGGTGGCACCGGCAGGGAGGTGTAGTGGGGTGATTGGGTCTTGGTTGGAGCCGGCGGGAACAGAGGACCCAGAAGAGAAGCGGGGAGTTCGCCATTTTGGGGGTGGGGGCCCTTGGGAGGGAGGTTTTAAGGGAAGGGCTTTCCCCTGGGGCAGAGGGTGTTTCTTGATTAACAAAGGACAGAAAAAGCACATGTTGCGAGGTAGCCTAACCACTAGCTCTAACCTAGAAAAGTACATGTTGCGAGGTAACCTAACCACTAGCTCTAACCTAGGAGTTCACTAAATGGGTTTCTTGGTAATAGGGGAAAACTTGTTTCTAATGTGTGGATGGATTCATTGTTGCTGACTTTACAGGAAAGACTTTACTCAAACGTTGCTGTTGTCTTAAGGCTTTTGTGACTGAGTCTGCCTAAAGGCCCACAGGTTTGCTCCCAACAGAGTACTATGAAAACCTATACTCTAAGAAGCTGTAAAACCTAGAAGAAATGGACAACTTCTAGAAAAATACAACCTTCCAAGACTGACCAAGGAAGAAACACAAAATCTAAACAAACCAATTACCAGCAAAGAAATTGAAGTGGTAATAAAAAAATTACCCAGGAAAAAAACCCCGGGGCCAGATGGATTTACCTCTGAATTTTACCAGACATTCAGAGAAGATATAATACCCGTTCTCCTTAAAGTATTCCATAAAATAGAAGAGGAGGGAATACTTCCAAACTCATTCTATGAAGCCAACATCACCCTAACACCAAAACCAGGCAAAGAACCCACCAAAAAGGAAAATTACAGACCAATATCCCTGATGAGTGTAGATGCAAAAATACTCAATAAAATATTAGCAAACAGAATTAAAAAATATATCAAAAGGATCATACACCACGACCAAGTGGGATTCATCCCAGGGATGCAAGGATGGTACAACATTCGAAAATCCATCAACATCATCCACCACATCAACAAAAAGAAAGACAAAACCCATATGATCATCTCCATAGATGCTGAAAAAGCATTCGACAAAATTCAACATCCATTCATGATAAAAACTCTCAACAAAATGGGTATAGAGGGCAAATACCTCAACATAATAAAGGCCATCTACGATAAACCCACAGCCAACATCATACTGAAAAGCGATCTAGAGCAAGGCAGGGATGTCCACTCTCCCCACTGTTATTCAACATAGTACTGGAGGTCCTAGCCATGGCAATTAGACAAAACAGAGAAATATATATCTTTTTTATAAGGAATCCAGATTGGTAAAGAAGAAGTTAAACTGTCACTATTTGCAGATGACATGATACTGTACATAAAAAACCCTAAAGACTCCACTCCGTAACTACTAGAGGTAACATCGGAATTCAGCAAAGTAGCAGGATACAAAATTAACACACAGAAATCTGTGGCTTTCCTATACACTAACAATAAACTAATAGAAAGAGAAATCAGGAAGACAATTCCTTTCACAATAGCATCAAAAAGAATAAAATACCTAGGAATAAACCTAACCAAGGAAGTGAAAGACCTATACCCTGAAAACTATAAGAAACTCTAAAGAGAAATTAAAGAGGTCACTAACAAATGGAAACTCATCCCATGCTCCTGGCTAGGAAAAATTAATATCAAAATGGCCATCATGCCCAAAGCAATATACAGATTCGATGCAATCCCTATGAAATTACCAACAGCATTCTTCAATGAACTGGAATAAATAGTTCAAAAATTCATATGGAAACACCAAAGACCCCGAATAGCTAAAGCAATCCTGAGAAGGAAGAATAATGTGGAGGGAATCTCACTCTCCAACTTCAAGCTCTACTACAAAGCCACAGTAATCAAGACAATTTGGTACTGGCACAAGAACAGAGCCACAGACCAATGGAACAGAATACAGACTCCAAACATTAATCCAAACATATATGGTCAACTAATATTCGATAAAGGGGCCATGGACATACAATTGGGCAATGATAGTATCTTCAACAGATGGTGCTGGCAAAACTGGACAGCTACATGTAAGAGAATGAAACTGGATCACTGACTAACCCCATACACGAAAGTAAATTCGAAATGGATCAAAGACCTGAAAGTAAGTCATGAAACAATAAAACTCTTTGAAAAAAACAAAGGCAAAAATCTCTTAGACATAAACATGAGTGAACTCTTCTTGAACATATCTCCCCAGGCATGTGAAACAAAAGCAAAAATGAACAAATGGCACTATATCAAGCTGAAAAGCTTCTGTACAGCAAAGGACACCATCAATAGAACAAAAAGGTATCCTACAGTATGAGAGAATATATTCATAAATGACAGATCCGACAAAGGGTTGACATCCAAAATATATAAAGAGCTCACACACCTCAACAAACAAAAAGCAAATAATTCAATTAAAAAATGGACAGAGGAGCTGAATAGACAGTTCTGTAAGGAAGAAATTCAGATGGCCAACAGAGACATGAAAAGATGCTGCACATCGCTTGTCATCAAAGAAATGCAAATTAAAAGTACAATGAGATATCATCTCACACCAGTAAGGATGGCTACCATCCAAAAGACAAACAACAACAAATGTTGGCGAGGTTGTGGACAAAGGGGAACCCTCCTACACTGCTGGTGGGAATGTAAATTAGTTCTACCATTATGGAAAGCAGTATGGAGGTTCCTCAAAATGCTCAAAATAGACTTACCATTTGACCCAGGAATTCCACTTCTAAGAATTTACCCCAAGAATGCAACACTCCAGTTTGAAAAAGACAGATGCACCCCTATGTTTATCGCAGCACTATTTACAATAGCCAAGATATGGAAGCAACCTAAATGTCCTTCAGTAGATGAATGGATAAAGAAGATGTGGTACATATACACAGTGGAATATTACTCAGCTATAAGAAAAAAGCAGATCCTACCATTTGCAACAACATGGATGGAGCTAGAGGGTATTATGCTCAGTGAAATAAGCCAGGCGGAGAAAGACAAGTACCAAATGATTTCACTCATATGTGGAGTATAAGAACAAAAGAAAACTGAAGGAACAAAACAGCAGCAGAATCACAGAACCCAAGTATGGACTAATAGTTACCAAAGGGAAAGGGTCTGGGGAGGACGGGTGGGAATGGAGGGATACGGGTGGGAAAAAAGAAATGGGGGCATACGATTAACATGTATAGTTTGTGTGGGGGAATGGGGAGGGCTGTGCAACACAGAGAAGACAAGTAGTGATTTCACAGCATCTTACAATGTTGATGGACAGTGACTGTGAACGGGTATGTGGGAGGGACTGTGTGAGGGGGGGGGCTAGTGAACATAATGTCCTACATGTAATTGTAGATTAATGATACCAAAATAAAATTAAAAAAGTTTTCTTTGATTCAACTAATCTAAGAATAATTGTCAATACCTTAATAACAGATATGTCTAATATATTGTACTTTTGAGGATAATTCCCCATCTGAATGCTTTCCCCTCTGACTCTCCAGTTACTCATGGTTATGATCTTCTCAGGGGAATTATATCACTGTACTTTCAGTCATCTTTAAAATACTATCTAGAATATAATGCATTTTATAAAGATTTATGAATTATAGTGACATACCCTTAATTCCACATACATGTGTTACACCAAAAAAAAGTGCCCTAAGATGTGGATACATTTGCATGTATTAATTTATTTTGTTCCTGAAATTATTTATCAGTCCATATAACAACTTTTTAAAAGTCTTTCTTTTTGTAAGTTAATCAGTGTTTAATAGGCCTCCTATTCATTCAACTGCATGTTTACTCATTACCATATACATTGCCATCTAAACAGCTTTTCATATGCCAGACTTGTTTCAAACAGTCATTTTTAGCTACTCCATATTAGCACTTCTTGATAGATTAATATTAAGTTTTGCATCATTTCAATATAATTGAAAAACCATACAATAATTTGAAAATCTAATCGCATTTATGGTATTTTTCATATTGCCTTCAATATATATTTTATATAGGAACATGAAAATAGAAAAATTATATTGCTGACACACATAATAAAAATAAATTTTCCTATATGTACTAAAATAGCACAAAGGTGAAAATAATTAAGCATGACAAGGATGACATATTTTAGGTTCAACTGAATACTCATTGGACTTATACAAATGACAGTTATTTTTAAGTATGAAGAAAAATTTAAAAATCTAAAGACTTGCATAAAATTCTGGTGATGCATCAATAGAGATTATGTTGAAACATTGACATATATATATATATATTTTTTTGGAATAGAACCCCAGTGATCTAAATCTAATATTCAACTTTTGTCCATTAACCTTCTTGCACAATATTAAGAAGATATTGTTGTGTTAAGCAACTGAAAATTCAATGAAAGTAAATTAAAAAGCAGTGCTGAAATTTTATTTCTTAAATGATAATTTTTTATTTTTGTTTTTCATTATGAAGATATCATAGAAATTAGTTTTTTCAGATTATATTAATTAGTTTTTATCAAAGCATAGTTGGTATACTATATTTTATTGGTTCCAAGCATACAATATTGTGATTCAACAGTTATATACATTATTAAATGCTCATCCCAACTAGTATAGTTACTGTCAACACAGACATTATAGAACTATTGACTATATTTTCTATGCTGTACTTTCATCCCTGTGACTAATTTATATTATGATCGAAATTTTGTGCCTCTTTATCCCCTTCAACTTTCACATATCCACCCAAGCCCTTCCCCCATGGTAACCATTAGTCACTTCTCAGTGTCTCTGTGTCTCTTGCTGTTTTGTTTATTTTGTTTTGTTTTTTTAGATTCCACATATAAGTGAAATCATATGGTATTTGTATTTCTCCACCTGGTTTATTTTACTTAGCATAATACCCTCTAGATCCATCTATGTTGTTATACATGACAGGGTTTCTTTATTTTTTATGGCTGAGTAATATTCCCTTGTATGTATGTACCACAATTTTTGTCCATTTATCTATTGGTGGACACTTTGATTGCTTCCATATGTTGACTATTATAAATAATGGAGCAATAAATACAGGGGTGTTGTTACCTTTTTGAATTAAAGATTTTGTTTTCTTTGGGTAAATTCCTAGAAATGGAATTACTGGGTTGTATGGTATTTCTATTTTTAGTTTTTTGAGGAACCTCCCTACTGCTTTCCATAGTGGCTGCAGTAAACTAAAAAAGCTTCTGTGCAACAAAAGAAGCCAAAGAAATTAGTTTCATGAAACTTGTATAAATTCTAAGACTTGATTTCTGATTAATTCATAAATAGGGTACAATATCATAAGTATGCAGAGCTAAAATAAGTGATTGCCTTTATTCTCATAAATGAGCATGCTTAGTTAATGCTTTGATAGGGTTTAGTGTGTAAAAGAGAAAAACTGTATGCATCATTTTGCTTTTCATTTTAAGCCATGCATTTTCAAACAAAATTTTACTGTTATTTTGCTTCATTTTGTTTTGTTTTTAGTTCTTCAACTTAAACTTCAGATCATTGACAGTTTGGTACATATTTTTGACAGATAAGCAGCTTTATAATTGTCCAATCTAGTCTAGTAAATAAGTAGATCCTACTTTTTTAACTTTTGAAGATTGCTTTTTTCAAAAAGTGAGTTTATTCTTTGTACTCCCTTATTTTTCTTAATATCCTCTGTTACTTGACATGTTAACTTCTTTGCTCTTTATATTAGTTTTCATAGCATTTTAGTCATTTAGATTTTTTTATTTATATTGTCTTTGTTAATTTCATGGAGTTTTATATTTACATCACAAAATACTGCAAGTGCACATATGTGGGATTTTAAAATTTGTTTTTGTTTTGGTCCGAAGTACTGTTTCAACAATTGATCAAGTGAAAGAGAATAAGTATAGCTGCCCTTTTTTTTCTACATTGGTTTCAATAGTCTAATTATCCTTTCACATTTTTAGCCAGTGATGTATTTTGTTTCATGTGTTTACTCATTCTGTACTAGTGAATCTAACATTAGGTTTCAAACATACTGGAATTATCATCTTAATATTCAATTATCATACTGGGAAGAGATACATATAAGCACAGAATTAGATGTAGCAGTGACTCATAAAATATCTGCTTAATTTATAACACATTTCTTCAGATTTTATCTGTGCTTGCCATCTTTTTGTATTCAAGCAATTATTTATATTGCTAGCAAATATACATTATGGTATGTTGTTCATCCGGAAATTGTTTTGAAAAGACAATATTCTGTTTTGATGTCATAGAAGACACTTTTTATAAAGCCTGCTTTTACCAAGAATTGGTTTATTTGAATTTATGTATTTCATACTGACTCTTTACATTTGCATAGGTTAAATAATTGTAAATACATCCTCTGTGGCCATAGAGTTGTACTTCTTTCCCTGCTACATTGGAAAATGTCTTTACATTTAGATTTGTCTGCACTTTAACAAATTGTTTCTTGCTAAAGAAATGCATAATAATAAGTTATTATGTTATAACAGCAACACAACAGCAACACAATAGCATGGTTACTAAACAGAAAAGGAATATTTTGCATAAACTTGACTAATAGTTCTATGAATCTCAGAGTAATCTTACAAGATGAAATATTTCAGGCCTTGGCCCTTGTCAGATTTGTACTTAGACATAGGCAGAGAAGATACTAGAACATGATTCTAGTAAACAAAATAATGGGCCCCCAAAATAGCCATATTCTAGTACCTACAACCTTTGAAAAATATGTTATCTTATATGGTAAGTGGAACTTCGCTGATGTGATTAAGTTAAGGGTTTTGAGATGAGGTTATTCTGGATTAGCCCAACATATACAGAGGCTCTTCTGAGGGGAAGAAGAAGGCAAAGTCAGAGAAGAAAATGTATGATGCAAACAGAGGTCAGATAGAAGTCAGTGAGGGGAGGGAGAGAGAGAGAGGGAGAGACAGACAGAGAGAGAGGAGGGAAGGAGATGAGTTTGAAGATACCACACTGCTGACTTTGAAAATGGAGTAAGATGCTAAGGCCAAGGAATGTAGGAAGTTTTAGAAGCTAGAAAATTCAAGGAAATGGATTTTCCCATAGAGTCCCCAGAAGAAACACAGCCCTGCTGACACCTTGATTTTGGCTGTCACTCCATAAAACCCATTTCAGACTCTCAGCACCAGAACTGTAAGATAATAAATTTGTGTTGTTTTAAACTGCTAAGCTTGTGGTGACTTGTTACAGCAGCAATAGGAAACTAATACAACAATCGTTCATGTATAGGAGGATGAACTGTAGGAAAGAAAGGCCAGCCAAAGTTTCATCATGAAGTAGACAAACTTCTGTTCTTGGATACACTTCATTTTTTGAAAATCTCCAAAGAGAGAGGATCCATTTCTCTGGACCCCAGCACAAGCCTCTTGTCCAAACCAGCTTTCTCTTTCTGCTCTACTTCCATTGCCTGTTTTTCTTTAATACTGTACTCTTCTCCCATCTCCATTATACCAATCCACCACTCCATTTATGTCACATGCTTTGTGTTTGATCTCTGTGCTTGCAACTTCTGAAGTAGTGTTCTTATCTCTCTCTCTCTGTCAGGTCTTTTTCATACCTATTCTCTAACCTAAGTAGGTAATTCAAACCTACTAATAGAGAAGATTATAATTCAAACCTACATAAAGGATTCTAATTCAAACCTAATTATAGAAAGGAAGTTTTGGGTAAGCAGGGCCTTTCTGACCATTACCAACAAACAATAGTATAACAAACAATAACAACAACAACAAAAAAGCAAAACTATTAGAGCTACTTGAAGAATGAGTTGGGAAGAGTAGCAGTAGTTGACTACTTGAAGCAACTGATTAAAATTTTTAAAAGGACAATTTTTTTTTGTTTGTTTTTTTTAGATAAGTATTTTTTATTGAAGGGTAGTTGACACACAGTATTACATTAGTTTCAGGTGTACAACACAGTGATTTAACATTTATATACATGATAATTCTAGGTACCAGCTATCACCATACCAAGTTGTTACAATATTTTGACTATATTCCTTATGCTATACATTACATCCCGGTTACTTATTTATTTTACAATTGGAAGTGTGTACTTTTTTTTTTTGGTGAGGGCATCTCTCATATTTATTGATCAAATGGTTGTTAACCACAATAAAATTCTGTATAGGGGGGTCAATGCTCAATGCACAATCATTAATCCACCCCAAGCCTAATTTTTGTCAGTCTCCAATCTTCTGAAGCATAATAAAAGGACAAATTTTAATACATGTAAAAATTATTGGTATGAACCATAAAAATACAAAACATAGAAAGTGCATCTATTATATAATGCACTCTGATTTTTATTTAAGATAACATCAGTAATAGGACCTAACATATTCCTAAGCTCTTCCTAAATAATTTACAGATATGCACTTATTTAATGCTTGAAACAACTCTGTCCCCATTTAATAAAACAAAATGAAGCAGAAAGAAGGGATATGATTTTGCCAAGGTTGTACACTGGCAAGTAACAGTATACATTTCAATAAAAAAAAATACACATACTTCTAAAAAAATCATTTGTCGCAAATGTCCATTTTGATCCCTATTATCTTCAGTCAATGTCAAATAAAATAATATTAGATAAATTAATCTGGTCAGTTATGTATTCATATGCAGCAGAATTAAGATTGGTTCAAAGTAGAATTCATGCCTTTGAAATGATCATGTCAGGCTGTTGTGGAGTTTTGCTTTCCTTCTTTCTGAAGTTAGCCAGGAGATTCATATAGGAAATCAACATGTTAATACTAAATAAGCAGTGCTTTAAGTCAGTGATTCTCAAACTCTAAATACATCAAGATGATTTAGAGAGCTTGTTAAAACACAAGAGTTCCGGTCCACATCCCCATAGCATCTGATTCAGTAGGTCTAAGGAGAGGCCTGAGAATCTGAATTTATTTCTAGCTAATTATGAGCTGGTCTGTGGGCTATACTTAGAGAACCACTGATTTAACTCTTCTAACCACATGACCACAATTTCTATGAAAGAATATATTTATTTTTAATTTTTTTCTTTTTGCTTCCATTTTTGCATTTGTAAATGATAATTAGTCTTGCTAATGCTATATTAGGTTAGAAGATTTGGACACACTGATTCCTATGAGAATGTCAAGATTATAGAGTCAATAGTAGATTTCCTATTGTGAGAGTTAAATGGTTGCTTTTAAATGTTGCTTGGTTAAGTGATTGAAATTAAAAGAGTTTTGAATTTTCATAGGCACACTTTACCAATACTCACTAAGCTATTTCTTTATCTGGAATTGTTTACTTCCCTGCTAATCAAATTCACACTTTAAGCATTATTTTTAATATTACTTTTTTGGGAGGTGCCTTCTCTGATATGTAAAAAGTTTTCCTTTTCTGACTTCTAATACATAAAATATACTTTCATTTAAGTACTGACCATGTTACAGCTTAATTTGTTAATCTGCATATCTATTTTCCTTTATAAAGTGTGAGCTCTTATTTGTCTTTATAATTTCAGCAACTAGCTCAGGGATAGGAACATCACAGGTTAGGTGATTGATATTCTAGGTAAATAAATGATACCTGGTGAGTTGTGTTAACTTCAGACCTCTCTAAGTAAATAAGTAAATACACGCACAAATGGGGTGGGAGAGGGTGTATGATGGCTATCAGAGTTATCTTTATCAAGACCAAGACCATCATTCAATATAATTTACTCAAGAAGTGTCCCCTCTCACTAATAAGTTCTCATGATGGAACCAATAGCCAAAGGAAGTTTACAGGTTCTTCCTGGAAAATCAAAATACTTGCATAATTATTTCTTTTTTAACGTGAATATCTGGCAAGTACTCCTTGTTGCCTGGAAACCTTTATACCTATTTGTAGGTTTCATAGAGGTGGGTTACTTCCAGAGAGAACTAAGCGTAAGCTACTATAACAGTTACAAGGATTGAGTGAATTGCTGGCATTTTAAATATAGTGATTGCATTATTTTTCTTTTTAATCATGGTTTATTTTGTTGCATTTAGGCTACTTTATCAGCTATATCACCTTGATTTATACTGGTTCAGAACTTCAAGCAACATGTTTTATATGAGGCTATGCCTTCAAAACTATTTCTGACCATCAGCATATTGACATACTATGGGTATACATAGATTTTTGTTTGCATTTAAGCACATTCACTGACAGGAGATTTTAAGCACTAACTCAGATTTTAAGCACATTTCAGTTTCTACAATTGTGTTAAGTGTTCAAATTAGTTTTATGAGGCTCATTTACCAGGCCATAAGGTGTTTGTTTATAGGCACTAGTGGGAAACTAGCAAAAGGTAGTTGTAACCAACAATATGAAACTATTTAGCCTGTAGTTAGCATGCCCTGAATATATTAGACTACATTGATTTAGATAACTGAAATTTGCTCACTTATAATTATGTTCTGAGTATGTATCTTTGTCAGCTCGAGCTGCTATAACAGTTTATCACTGACTAAGTGACTTAAACTAGCAATGTCTTCTCCCAGTTCTGGAGGCCAGGAAGTCTAAGATCAAGATGCTGGCAGAGTCTGTAATTGATAAGGGTCCTCTTTCTGGCTTGCAGACAGCTGACTGCTTATTTTATCTCATTTTATCTTCACATGGCAGAGAGAGAAAGCTCTCTTCCTCTTCTTATAAGAGCACTGATATCTTGTGGGTTTTATACTTCTGACCTCATCTCAACCTAATTACCTACCTAGGACTCCATCTTGTAATGCTATCACAATTAAAGTTTAAGATTTCAACATATGGATATTGGGGTGCAGGACACACAGACATTTAGACCATAATAATTTGTATTGAGAATTGATGACTTAGGTTTATTGAAATAAAAAGAATGAAACAAACACCGTATGTTCTTTCTCTTGATGTATGAAAATGTCTAGTACAATTACACAGTGACTATTTCAATACTTTGTAAGAGAGTTGCCCTTATTGTAGCTATACCTTCAGCACCTTCTTTAATTGTCTATATATTATTTAGAAACCTATTGCCACTAGTGAAGTCCAGTAAAAATGGACACACGAGTTATAAGAAAATTTTCAGGACTTGATGATGACTAGTTAGATAGTGAAATCAAGCCCATAAGCAATTCCTCTGTAACTTCTTAGTTCAATTCTTATACAGCATACATATTGGTAAATGCCTGGTGATAAACAGGAAGGAAATAGAAATCTTAAATTTATACCATTAATTCATGGAATAAGAAGGATTTATGCCATTTTTCCAACCACACCATTTAGTTATTATCATTATAAATATTATTTTAACTATGATTTATAATAGAATATGTATATATTGTTAATAAAAATATTACTGTTGTTCCTAAATGTATTATTTTCTTGCTAGAACTTCCATAAAGCTTTAATCTTGCACTGGATACATCAGGTAGATGCTTTTGTTACCCTCATTTTATGTATGAGGAATATGAGATATAAAGTGGTTAAATAATCTGCCCAGAGTTATATATAGAGTAAGAGATTGAGTTAGATATGAGCCCAGACCATTGAACTCTAAAGCTCTGTGAATCTGTATGCTATATAGCTACCTCTGATTGCAGTACTTGACCGAGTGAACATTTCAGCTGTGTTCCACACCTTGCATGACATTTGGAAGCACCCATGTATCTCTAGGACCTTTGTCTATTGCCATTTTGTTGGATAAGGGCGGGTATGGCACTGGACCAAAATATGTCCCCCTGTAAACTAGATCTATTGATTCCAATTTTCCTACATGGTACAATATAAAAATAAAAGAGAAAAGAAAACATATTTGAAAACAGATGATTTCACATAGCTTGAATTTTCTGTTTTCCAGGCTAGAAGTCCTTTAATCTGATAAAGTTCTCAGTCCCCTTATTTCTTACATTGTTAATGGAGTATGAGGCTGGGAATATTTTAAACAATTGCATTTTATCCATTATAATGAAAGAAGCTAGCTTTGAGAACACTGCTTCGATCACCATGTGGCAATCTTTTCCCCAGTCTCAAAATGAGAATATATGTCTGTCCTTTCTCAAGCTCATTGGGTTTCTGCCTTTATATGCCTTTATATTGTGTTGCTTTTAATCTGTGACTGTCCAATTTTGTACCATAGTCCTCTTCAGAAGTCAGTGTTTCCTGTATCACGCTTGGCGCTGTCTCTACATCTTCTTAGAAAGTTCATTTGACCCTTTTTGTATGTATGCCTGTGTTCCCCATTTCCTAAAAATTCTTATTTGTAGTATTTGTAGGACAGATGCCATCTGACAGGATGGAGTTTGCATGAGACTGACTCTAATTCTATTTGATTGATTTTCCTGTAGAGCATTTGAATTATTTGCACCTTTAACATTAAACAGGGTTTAAGGTGCCAATTGCACAGTTGAGTCATTTAAGTAAATATGAGAGATAAATGTTATAAATGAGTTAAAACTACAGATTATGACCCACATTCATTTTAACTAATAGTTTACTCTCAGCTGCAGTTTCCAGTGGGGTTGTAACTATTCAGTACAATTGACTAAGTTTTATTTTAAATTCATTGTTTTATTTTATGACTCTTATTCTTCTTGAAGTCCTGAGCAGAACAGAAATTCTACAACCGAAATAAAGCAACACTAGGCAGTTATCCCATATGTATATACAACAGTCCCTAAATAAGTGAGGTTAATTAAGCTACTTGTTCTTCACAGTCCTTTTTGGACAGTTGTAATGAACACTTTGACTTCTAACCTGCAGTTATGCTATACTAGAGAGAATCCTGGGTTTGGAATATCACTAATATAGTTTGAATTGTGACTGTGATTTACTTGTTATGTTGCCTTGGGTAAGTAATTGAACTTCTGATTCAACTTACGAACTTTCAACTTACGGATTTTTTCTTGCACAAAACAACAACACCAACATTACCAGCCTTATTCTAAGAACTTGATAACTCACATGAAGTGCACACATCTGTGCTTAGCAAATACTTGTGTCACAATAAATACTAGCTATTATTATCCTAACTACTGTATAATAATTTTTACATTTTGGTTGTTGTTTAGGACCCTTGTTCTTTTTACCTCTGAACAATTTAAGGATGAGAAATAGGACCATTTTTTTGGTGCTTCTAGACTTTAGGGAGTGATGTTCAGTTTTGGAAATTTATACATTTTGGTTGTTGTTTAGGACCCTTGTTCTTTTTACCTCTGAACAATTTAAGGATGAGAAATAGGACCATTTTTTTGGTGTTTCTAGACTTTAGGGAGTGATGTTCAGTTTTGAAAGCATAAATTTGTTACCTGTCACACATCATGCTGGGGAGAGGCTCTGATGGAAAGAAGAATGAAAACCTATAAAACAGTTGAAATACATTAAAGACTTACTAAATAGAGTAGTGGTGAGATGAAAGACACCCTGATCTGTTCTGGCATATTGGGACAACCATTTGACATTATCTGTAAAGGTGAAGATTCCCATAACCTATAACTTTGCAATCCTCTCCTACTTGTTCATCCTAGAGAAACTTGTCCACATATGCACAATGAGATGTGTGCAAGAATGTTTTTAACTGTATATTTTGTATATGAAATAAAAAGGAAAACTGTAAATGTCCCTTTCTAGCTATGTAGGTAAAGTCTAGTATATTCCTACAATGAGAGTGAAAATGTATGAAGTAAAATTTTTTCTATTAGTGTGGGTGAATAATCTCACAAACATAAAACTGAATAAAAAAAAAAACAGATGCAGAAAGATACATGCAGCATGATATATTTTCATAATGTTTTAATATATCAAAGCTGTGTTTTATAGATATGTATTACATATTTGTAAAAACATAAATTCATGTATGCAACTAATAGCAAATGCAGGATAGTTGATTTTGTTGGGGAGGCAGGAGTGTGGTAGTGGAACTGGTAATAGCATTATATAATTCTTTTAAGCCTTTTATATAGCTAAAATATTTAATAAAATAATGTAGTATGATGTGTCAATTATAAATATATAGCCAAAACAAGGCCTTATAACTTGCTAATCACTTCTATTATCTTACTGTGTCATCATTCCCTTAAAAATTATACCCTCAAAATGTATTATTTTTCATTTAAAAATTTTAAAATTGTATTTTGTACTTATTGGGCAAGACTTCAGTACTGAATTTTAGAAACCATCTAATTTTCACTCCAAATAACCTATCTCTGTACTTCTTTCAATCTAATTACTAAACAGCTGGGGGTGTCAGCCTGTGATATTGAATGGCATAACTTAGCAAGGCATGAGTTTAAATATTTGACCATTTGAGTGACATCTGACATATTGGAAATGTCGAGGAAATGAATGTGGAGAACTAAAATTATGAAAATGATTTTAATTTTAGTGTCAGTCTTCATTATACAGTAGTCTTGCCTATGACTGTTTTATGCCCTGAGAAAATTCTCTCCTTGGGGCAGCATTCCAGCTGAAGCTTTGACCTTCTCATTGTCCACAAGCTCCTAGGCATCAGTCTAGAACTAACTGCAAGACCTCTATCAGATGTCTCTACATTTTCCTTCTAATTGTCTACTACTTTTTCTTTGACTTAAAAATAATAATTGTTTGTCTATTTAAAATTAAAATCATCCAAGTGCCCCCTTTGTTTAAATTTTTTAGGAAACAACCAAGATTACAAAACATTGACTACCCATTATTTTAAAATGGGTTAAATCTAACAGAAAGAGATGAAGAAATCAACATCTAATATGTTAAGCTGTGTCTTGGCTCAACATAATTAGCTTTTCTTTTATTGCCTCTGAGTTTTAGCATCTTGTTCAGGAAGCTTTCCAGAAAAATATGCTGACCCTTTGGGTTTACCTCAAGGTCAAATTCCTTGAACTGCTTATCTTTGAAGAGCTGGTTTTCTTTCCCATCTCTCTGCCACTATAAGAAGGTTTTGTATCACAGATTGTGTTCAAACTAAATAAAAGATATCCTGATTTTGCCTTTTTCCAGTAGTCAGCACCTTACTAGTTATTACTCCATGCAATAGAACAACAAGAAAACTTGCCCAAGTGAGGAAAGCAAAAGTAATAGTCACAAAAAGATCATTTTAATAGTCCTTTTGTCCATTATTTTATATTCTGAATTTTTATTTTATAATAGATACAACTTAAATTCACATTCCTTGGTCATGTCTAAAAGCTGGTATTTCTGTATGTCACCCTGGCTGCTATGGCTGCTAAGGCCTTGATGGCTTGATTACCCCTTGTCTAGGAGATGGCTTTCTACATATCTCTGAAAGCTGTTCATTTATTCATGCATGAATGCATTTGGTCATTCATTTCATAAACATTTTAAACATCTACTGTGTGTTCTATACTTTCTTCCCTGTGGAAACTAGCAGGAATGGGAAGAAACATGGATACAAACAATTTCATAACAGGAAGGACTATAATGAAAACACTGTTAGAATGGGGTAAAGACTTAAGGTTGGTTACTGAATATTTTTTGCTTGTAGATCCTAGCATAAATATTTTTTTAATATTATGTTTAATTTTATAACATTTTGTAATTGCTTACTGCTCTTCAAAATACTGTATGCTTTAGACTTTAATCTCTGTTTTCTTATAACTCACTTTTCTTTCCTGCAAATCTTTGATTAGGGCCAGGACTCTGTAGATTACAGGATGAAATTCTACCAAATAATTGTTTTTGTTATAAATTTTTATTTAACCTCAATTATATAAAGATTGAAGTTTTTTGCTAATTGAATTTTTAAAACTAACCTCTCAACATGACAGGCCAACTATGAACAATTAATCCTGGCATGTCTATCCTATGAGGATAGAATGATCTGATCCGTAGAATATGCATCCACTCAGTTATCACTGATTGCCTTCCATATTATGTGCCAAGCACCATTCTGGACTCTGAGTGGAGCTGAGGAGACTATAGAGATGAGTGAACATAGTACTTGCCCTCCAGGAGAAGATTAATACATAAATACATTACTGATGTGAGATGTAAGTGCTTTAAATTGCACATGGCCATTTACAGTGCTAACTCACTGCTTCCCCATTTGTCTTTTAAATATTTTCCTTAGTTAGTATTTATTTTTCCTGTGATCTGAGTTTATTCATATGCTTTTACCCAATGTGGGTTAATGCATCAAACTGAACTGCCGCTTTTAGGGCAGCAAAGATTAATGCTCCAGACATTAAAAGCTCTCTTAATTCTGCCATACATGTTGTTGACACTGTTATGAACTCTCTCATTAATGTTGTACTCTGGTTTGACCCACAATATCTGACTGCAATAATGCAAATGATGCTGCTAGACCCAGAGCATAGAAACAAAGGAAAAAAATTAGGCATGATCTTAAAATGTAAACGTTATAGCACTTCCTGGCACATTTATACAGTAGAGGCAACAAAGAACGAATATAATCAAGTAATTAGGGAATGGCAGAAGTCTTACCTTTATGGAAGGCATGATAAATTCATTGCTGCTCAGTTTAATCAATAATTATCTGAATGGTTACCTAGGACATGATGCTCATGGGAATACTCTGATTTGGAGGTTTTTTGAAAAAACAGAGGGGCCATTGTCAAAAATGATATCAGGGATTCATCTCCATATGGGCTCCTACAATAATACACCCAGAAACATTTCCTGAACCAAATGATATATATGTGTAGATGAGTAATGGGCTCTGTGGTACAGCAAGAAAAGAGGTCTAACTCAAGTTAGGGTGTAAGGAAAGGCTTGCTAAACAGTAAGTTTTGGATGAGTCCCAAAACGTTGCTATATCCTATAAGTTTTGATATTACTCTACAGTAATCAATATTTTGAGGAGAATGCTGCATAAGGTTAAACATTTTTTGTAACAATAATTTGTTAAAGAAGTAAATGGAAAACACAAGGCCATTTTGTTTTCCACTTATTAGAAGCTGCTTGAAATACAAAGAGTTCTGAATCAACCCCCAATGCAAAGTTTCTTTTCCAAGAGTGTAATTGAGGTGTGTAATCAGTGGTCTCTCAAATACACATTTGTTTCCATCAAAATGAAATAATTTAAGAACCCGTTTAAAAATAAAAACTGAAAGTGGCAATTAGTTACATAACTAATTTACTTGGTAACAAATGTTATTTAGTTTTTTCATGTTTTAATTTCTTTTATACTATCCCAAAATAGGTAAGATAAACATTGCTAATGCAACAGGCTTTATTGTAGCTTTCCTGAAAATTGTTACAAGGGGTGTATCTTGTGGCAAGGTTTATTTCAACCAAAAAACTCAGGACTAATGTATGTATATTTATAAATAAATATAAAACTAGTCTACAAAATAGTAGTTAATTTAACAAAACTGCAACTGTACTAACAGTCTTAGTCTTTTCAAAATTAAGGCGTGATTTTTTAAAATAGTAAAAAATTATGGTTCCTGTGCTCTGAATGGGATTATATGCTCTATCATTTCATTCATAAATTCATTTTGTTATATCCGTTGAACAGAGGTTGGTTTTTACTTTGTCACATTTGAATAACTTACACTAGGTCTACTTAATGTATTGTGTCATCACTTCCTAGGAGAGTAGCAGCTAAAATTTGATTCCTAATCAAGTTAGAATGTTCACTAATGTGCCTCCTGAGTTTCAAATGAATTAACCATCAAAAGTAGAAGAGAAAGACTTATTGATACAGCTTAAAAAATCCTTGCATTCAATTTAATTATGACAAATCCCTTTTTTATTTTTTCTGAATCATGGCTAACATTGATATAATTTAGCCATTCCTGGTACCTGTTCAATTGTCTTGTATCCAATGTATATTCTCCATTTTTTTGTTTACTGAAATAGTGTTCTTATCAACATATCTATAATATTTAACAATATCCAAGGCAATTTGGGATCGTTCCTGATGATATGGATCAGTTTAAGATTTTAGGTATAGCCAATATAGTATCAAAAATTTATATACTTTAGAGCTGCAAGAAATCTTGGTGGTAACCTGGTTATATCTCTATTCAGGTAAAATGTGGCTCAAAAAGGCCAAGGGACTTTTTCGAAGTCACATATATATCACTTGATTTGAAATAAGAGAATACTACCTTACTTAGATTTTTGATGTTTTGTAAGTCACCTGACTTTTGAGGACTTTGTATTTTCTACCTACAAAGTGTTAGGGATACACATTCAAGAACATGTATTAGAACAATGATTGGATAAAATGTCAGAAGCCTTAGGGAGATTCTGACTACCACTTGTGAGTTATGTGCTCCTTGTTCAGTTATTTATCCTCTTTGAGCCCTGGTTTCCCTAATGTAAAAAATAAGGGACACATAACCTCACAGAACTGTTTCAAGTAGCAGATCTAATAATAGATTTGAAAGTATTAACGTTACAAGTTTTTCTTTTTCTCAGTGAGATCACAGCCACTCCTCCCTCCATATGGGCCTATTTGCTTGTGTGATGGTCAGAAGAGGCGGGAAAATAGCCGCTCCAGCATTAGTCCTACTTTCAGGCCAAAAAGGACAATGGTCTTCGTGAACATCTTGCATAGACATAGTCTCATTATATGCTGCAATAGCCTCCTTCCTCTGCAGGGGCGGGGCTCGGTCAGAAACAGTGTTGCCACTTTCCCCTTCTCTCTTCTCTGTCAGGTCCTGCTCTCCCTTGTCCTTGTCTACTTAAGTACTCAGGACAAAAGTCTCTAAAAGTACTTCATGGAATCAAAATAAAACAAAGCAAAAACCCTCCATTAGCCTCAGCTTAATTTGTTAAGTGTTTTGCCTTCTGCCGTTTTCTTTATCAAAGTGCTGTTTTGACCCACAAATTCAATGGACTATTTCTTAGTTCTAATTTTTTCAGATATAAAGTCACAGAGACATTGAACAAAAATTTATTTAGGATACAAAAGGTCGAAAAATATTAAATTAAAACATGACTATTCCATATGAACCGAATGTGATAAATATGAACCATTAGGACTTTTAAAGACAGAAGTGCTTAATTTGTATGTAAAATGAATAGCCCTTTCTTGGAGTATATTCTCTATGTGTATCTTCATGTGGCTGTAAACATGTCTTATACCTACGTATGTGTTGGTGTGTATAAACTGAAGTGCACATCATCGTGAAGAACTTTTTCAAATATTGAGCATAAAATTTATTACCTCATAGTTTAGAAGCAGATGTTATTTTTAAAAAATGATATTTTAAAGTTAAGACTTTTAATTAAATGATTCTTACATTGGAACGAAAGTTAACAGGTTGAATGAAATTTTGCTTATGGCATCTGTTGCCATTTTTAGTAGGTGATTAGTCATTTTCTTTTTCCTGCAAGTATTTGACAAATTCAAACAAATGAATCATAGTTTCAAGCTGTTGCACCTCATCCCCACCAAAAAGGAGAGCTGAAAATCATCCCAACAAATCCAAGAACTAAATTCTGAAAACACCTTAAGGGGATTGACAGAAGTATTTAGCAGTTTGAAAATTACAGCAATTTGTCACATTAACTTTTAATGAAAGGCAGCCTACAGTAACTTAGGAGTGATGCGGCAAGAAGAAATTCCAAGTGAAAATTATCTTTGAATATTTTCAGACATAGTTGCCCCAATAAATATGGAGTTACAATTGGGTGGGTTTACAAAGTGGGCTCATTATTAATCAGGAATTGATTATTTAAATTAGATGTGTTTTTTTTTAAGTCAGAGCATTAATAATTATGGTTCAATCAGTGTATATTTATAACATTATTATAGTACATCTATTCAAAAATCTTTAGGATATTTTCCTATTTAGGGGATCACATCCTTATAATGCTGAGATAGTCATAATATTAAGGGCATTGAATTATTAATAATGAAATTTTTCTCTTAATTATATTAATATGGGCAAGAGATTTAAAATTTAAGAAGCTACCATTGTACAAGAGTAAAGTTTAGCTGGAATCATCATTTAAACATTATTATCCCCTTAATTCTTAAGCTAAGTGAAATTTTGCTTTCTAATTCTCTTTGTGTCTCTAAGACTATGTAATTCCCTAGCATAAATGATCATACATTCTTTTTTTAAAGTTTCTTCTCTTTTTACTGTAAAGTGACAATATGAGTGTAAACAGGCCAATGCTGCATGGAAAACTGATTTATGCCAGTAATGGTAGTTTATTTGGATAATAGCTGCAGGAGAAAGCAGATCAGATAATGGTTCCCCTTGACTCATGTATATGATATGATATAATATGTATTAAAATATATTTTATAGAACTTACTGTGTGTTGGGCACTTTTGCAGTTGCTGGTAGGGGGTGGGCAATGAATAAAGCTATTCCCTGACTTCATGTCTCTTACATTCTAGTGGAAAATAGAGCAAACAATTAAATGAGTAAATGTATGTCAAATGGTGCAAAGTTTTGTGAAAAAGATACATTATGAAAAAATCAAGCAGGCATTTTGGGATGGGTCAGGTGGTAATGAGAGGGTGTGGGATACTTTTTCATATAAGATGGAATGTGTAGGTCCTTCCAATAGCTGCTCTTGAATATAGACCAAATAATAATGAAGTGTTTCAAGCAATATCCTGAGATGGAAGCACACTCGATATGTTTAAAGAATGGTAAGGGGGTCTCAGTGTCTGTCTGGTGCTTCATGAGCATGATAAAGTCAAGGAGTAAAAAGCAGGACAGAAAATACAGGCATGTTAAGGACCTGGGTTTTAACTTCGAATGAAAAGGGTAACTATTAGATAGTTTAGGACAGAGGAATTACGTGATGTGATAGATTTTAAGAGGGTCACTTTGGCTACTTATTAGTAGGCAAGGAGTGTAGCAGCAGAAGGCAAATTACGAGGTGTAGAAATCCAGGTCCAAGCTAGTGATTATTGTGTATCAGAGCATTACTGTTAGAGGTAGAGGTTCACATTTTGAATAAATTTTAAAATTAGAGCCAGCAGGACTTGCCAGTGGATTGTAAACTGAGAATGAAAGAGAGGATATTAGTTGATAAGGACCCGGTTTTTGGTCTGGGCAACTGGAAGGAATAGTCACGAAGCTGAAATGGGAGGCTGCAGAAGGAGTGCAGAACAGACAAGGGGCGCTTGTTCAGGAGCTCGGGCCAAGGTGACTTTCAGGCTTTATTATGAATCTAATTAGTTGTGTGGAGTATGAAGTTGGATATATGTATCTTAAGTATAGGAGAGAAGTCTGGATTAGAGCTATAAATTTAGGAATGATCAGCACATGCTTGGCCCACAATGCAGCCATGAGCCTGGATAATATTGTCTAGGGAGTAAGTAGTGGGTGTATGTCACTTAGTTGTATTTGTTTTAAGAAGACCTTTTGTGGAGAAAGTTTTGTTTCATTTTATATTTTAAAGAAGGAGATCTTTGTGATTCAAGTACCTACTTTAGTCCATGAAAAGCCTTGATTCCTTTGCTGAAATTTTTTAATAGGACTTTCATTTTTGGGAAGGGGTGTTAAACAAAGAAACCCTGCTTATTTTTAAAATTTATTTCATTTTAGTTTATTTTTTTTGCACCTACTATATCTCAAAGTCATAGAAGGTACTGTAGGAATAAAATTTGGTTTGGAGACGCAGGAAAGTCAGAGTGAATATATTAGGAAGGAATTCATTAAAGCTAGAGTAGCAGTGGATGGCAGCGGCTGGGCAGGCAACAGAGACGAGGAAGAACAGAGGGAGGAAAGAGAAGCTCATCGAACTTCTGCTCAGCATAAGGCAAATCCCCTGCCAACTCCTAAAGCCAGGTCCACTTGGCATCCAGTGTCTGCTTGAATCTGCATGGCATGGGAACTAAGTTCCTACGACCCCAGGATTTTAGAGGAGCCACAGAGCACTGGATAATAGTAAGATTACATTCTGGGAACTGCCCAAAGGCAAAGAGATTTTCAGGCAGGCTGTTGAAGAGTATGATTATACAGCTGCAGTCCTGCCCAGGCCACCCAGCAGCAGTCCTGCCCAGGTCACCCAGGTGATGGGAACTTGCAAGCTCAAATCAGAGCTCTCAGTAGCCCCTCTTGACTTACCTGGAGTAGAACGGAGAGATTGACACACTTGAAGAAAGGGGAGCGCAGGCAAGCTTGTAGAGGAGGCACACTTAAGGGTTTAGGGTTTGGGGTTTTATAGGTCCTTTTGGGTAAGGGTTAGCATAAGGCATGATGTATACAGGTGATTCATAATTCCTTGAAATTTTGTCTTAACAGGGTTATTTAGGTGACTGTGTTGGTCCGGAACTCTGCATTCTTTATCCACATAGGTTTATCTACACTTCAAAAGTCCTATCCTAGTTACAGCGTTACTTGATTAAGGGGATGGAAGAAGAGGTCAGACAGCATATAGAAGTTAAAGAATATGCTGGGCCCTTTTTGTAAGCTAAGTAGATTTTACAGTGGCATGACCCTTTTCCCATTTCCCTACCCTACCTCATGAGGTAAGGCAGAGAATCCTTGATTAATTTTTCTTTATTTGTGGAATATCCAGAAATTCCAAGTCACCTCTGGCCTTTGAAACTTCAACTAATTAACTAATTAACTCTGTAAGTCTTCCTGGCTCTCTGGTTTTATCTCGTTAATTCTTTGAGTTCCCTTTTAGTGGGCTTTACTGACTTTATTTTCTCTCCACCCACTCATGTCTGTATTTCTGACTAATAGTACCAAGATAAAAAGATAGATTATATAGACTCTCTCCTCTTAAGATGCCTGTACTGAATTTGGGGGAAACAAATGAGTATTCACAAGGGCAAGACAGCGTGATATAAACTGGTTTTGAGTCAGTAAAGGATTGAGAATGTTTGTAGTGCAAACAATTTTATATGAAGCTATTCATATGTTCCTTATCTGGAAATGAGAATAATCATGCCAACTCATTAGAGGGATATTAAGATCAAAGAAAAAGAAAATGAGAGCATCTCATACAGTGATGGTGATGAATATATATAATGAAGAATGGGCCCAATGATGCTAACTTATTTTCCAGTGTTTTTAAAACTAGCATTTGGGCCAATACTGATTTTTTTACTGAAAAGTAAGCCAGTTTAGGTATGTGTTTAAACTGCTCTTATGCTTATCTGGCTTCCTTTTTATTATTTCCTGATATGAGCTCTCAGATATGAAGAGTCTAGGCAGCTCCCTCACTCTCCCCTAAATGTCTGCCTAACACCTCTCAGGTACTTCCACTTTTGTTTTGTGTAGCGTATAATGTACCTTCTACTCTCTGCTGAACAAATCCACCTCAGTTCTCAAGCCAGACAGTGGCTTCTTCAGCATTCAGTGCATGTGACAGCTCTTATGTAAAGATAATGAGCTCTTCTAGCTCTGGGCTGCACATTCCTTGGTTCAAATTGTATGAGGTTGGCCATGGTATGCCTTAGTTTCCTCATCTGCAGAATAGGATGCAAATTAACTACCTCATGCGCTTGTTGTGAGGATTCAGTGAGAGTATATAAAGCATGTAGTACACTGCCCAGAGCTTAGTCATCACTCAAACATTTCCTCCATCATTGTCATTTCTGTGGGCTCTTAGTGCTCAGGATGTTCTACTGAAAAGAATTGTATCTACAGGAGGATTTAAAATATTCTTGATGTCTACCCAAAGTATTAGCTATGGACACATAATGTTTTCTATGTATGCTTATAAATTACAAGCTTTTGTCTGCCATAGGAGGCCATTAGACCAATTCTCAAATGTTTTTCTGGGATAAAAACATTATCCATAACAATACTTCAGAAAACAAATTATATATATAACTGAAGAGCGGGAAGCCAGCAGGTATTTTGGGACTTACCATTCTGAACAATTTATAAATAAATGAAGAATCTGAGACACAGTGGGGAGTGGGCTGATTTGACCCAGATTACCCAACCATTAAGAATAAGTATTAGCTAATGAAGATTTGTAGAATAACTACTATTTGTCGGGTATTATTACAGATGTCAGGGATACAGGAGTAGAGCAAACAAGCTCTCTGACATCAGGAGCACATTCTGAGGTAACAGTATGAATTCAGGTGGTTTATTTGGGAGATGTCCTCAGGAAGCTCTTGAAGAGAAGTGTGAAGGGAAGAGGAAAGCCAGAAGCCATCAACGGTACCACACTGAGAAGGATACTGCTGAGGGCAGCTGGGCCTTGATGGAAAACTCAGCCAGTTTAGAACAATGCTGCTTACATTCTCTTTGTGGCATTTGTGCGCAAGCACATTTTTTAAATAAATTTTTTTATCTCTTATGGAAGATTATTTGATACTTTTTCATTATCAGTTCCAACAGAAATAAAATTATCCCATAAAATTGCTATAAAAATTTTTAATAGTTGTCTGCTAGATTCCACTCCTAGAAAGGGTGTGTGAAACTTGATACTCAAGATAAATTTTAAATTCGAGGATTCTAATACTTTTCCTAGTTAGAGAATTTGAATTACATATAAATGGAAAATACTTTAAAAAATACTCTTTATACAAATACTTTTTATAGTTTAAAAGTATATTTTTCTACTTCTGTATATCACTTCGTACCTGATAATCTTTATCTGTCATGGAAGTTCATTTACACATGCAAAATATTTCATGTGATATTAATCCTCCAAACTTGCAACTGGAGGATAAACTACACACATTAGTTGCATATGTATAAATACATACACAAATATGTGAAGTATACCTGCAGACTCATAGGATTTATATACTCATCTAATTCCATAATGTAGTTAGTAACTTTCCCACATGCTTGAGCTCCTGCTTTCTTCACTTTGCCTCAGAGTGACAATGTTGGACACACAAACTTGATGAGGGAAAATAAAGTTCAACCAAAGGACTTCCTAGTTCTCCAGTCTAAAATTTTTTGTTATACTGACAGGAGACTTGTCTGTAACCTGGAATACTTCCCAGTTGTCTTTTAAATTTTAAGGGCTAGTACTTTCTTATTACAAACTCTAGGGATTTTCATAAAATCCCCATAAGTTTTAAAGTAAAAGAATACAGTGTACTCCAGTAATTAGGTAGTATCTAGATGTAAACCTTAGGCAAACAGAAAACAGATTCATGAATCTCAAAAACAGGATCTATTTGTTTTATCATTAGCTATGGGCACATAATGTTTTCTATGTATGCTTATTACTGTTACTCAGTGCATATATACATCTAAGCATTCTAGATTTTGGTCTTAAGGACTCTTTCAACAGTTTTAAGTTAAGCACAGTGCTAGATGCTATACAATCATTTTGCCTTCAGAAAGGAGATTGTGTTAGGCTAGCAGGACCGTCTAATATATGTTTTATGAATTTGCAGACACGAACAGAAGTGCCTGCTGCCAAAAAAACAGAGCTTTCTCTGAGGCCTTGTTTAAATGATGTTGAAGGTAGAACAGTTCCCAGCTCAAGTGTGGGTTTATGCTTCCTCTAGCAGGAGACAAGTTGAACTGTAGTTAAGTATGTTTGAAGGTAAAAAAAAAAACAGGTTATATTCTTGACACATTGTTTCTTTTCTCTCTTTAGGAGTCACATATAACTCTTGTTACACAGTCTGATCTCAATCTTACATTTACATATTAATGTGAGTTAAGTATTTTCTTTGTGGGTCTATGTAGCAAAGGAAAAGGAGGTACTCCTTTAGCCGAATCTTTCTTAAGCAAAACAATTCATCTTAATTGGCTAACATTTTCAAAATTGAATAGTTAGTAACTTTCCCACATGCTTGAGTTCCTGCTTTCTTCACTTTGCTTCAGTGTGACAATCTTGGACATGCAAACATGATGAGGGAAAATAAAATTCAACCAAAGGACTTCCTAGTGTGTGTGTGAAGTTAACAGTTCCACAAATTTCTTTCACATAACTTCTTAAAAGACATTTCCCCCCAGGTTTTGCATTCTTTCAAATGTCATGGAGTTTATTCTCACAGTGTTCTTGCAAAGCTGATACTGTTCTTTGAATAAACTTTCTGTTTTTGTGCTATAAGATTGCTCAATAGGCTTTTTTAATGAAAAGCTTATTGCTATTTCATGTCAATACTGACAAAATCCCATAAGCTCGTATATTTGTTCTCCAATTTGCAATTGATATTTTCCCAAGGCATTCTTTTACCATCTATTATCTGATATCTAATTATCATTACCTAAATATATTTTTAAGATCAAATTACTAAATATATAATCAAATATCTTATGATAAAATTAACATATGTACATTGCCAAATTTAGAAATTATAAAAGGAAAACACAAGAATTTATGATCCTTTAACTCAGATTAGCCAGCCCCAATTTAACATTTTAAAGCACTTCCATTTAATCTTTCTCTGTCAGTCATGTTTATTTATACTAACCCATAAGTGAGAGAGAGAGATAAGTCATTGTCATTTAACATTTCATTGTTATTCTATGGTCTTACAATTGTTTATAGACATCAGAATTCCATATTGTATGATTCCATTATTTATTTAATTTTCTCCCTGTTGATATTTTTGCTATGTTAATTATGGTAACACTATAATGAGCATCTTTGTCTACTTTCCACTTTTATTGGATAGAAATGCAAAAGCTGGGTCAAAGGATACACATATTTTTATTATACTTTGATGAACAGAACCAAATTGCTATGAAGACAGAATGTATTAATTTATGCTGTCACCTATAGTGTGTGAAGTTCACAGCTCCACAAATTCCTTTCAAATAACTTCTTAAAAGACATTTCCCCCCAGGTTTTGCATTCTTTCAAATGTCATGGAGTTTATTCTCACAACGTTTTTGCAAGGTTGATACTGTTCTTTCATATTTTATCTTCAATATGTATTCCAAAAATAATGTATATTTATATCTTCGAATGATTTCTAGTCCTTCCTGATTGCTATCTTATCCTTGCTTTTGCACTCTTTGGGGTAGTTCTTATAGATACTAGGAAGATGATTCCACAAATGATTTTTATTTTTAGCATATCCTTATTTGCAACCTCCATATTTTCTATTTTTCTCATCACTTTAAATGCAGCACATCTTGGGATTATGTGGGTACATTACTAGTACATCTTGATGCCACATTTTACTCTAACTTTCTCATACTGTGCTAGGTTAGACTGTTCTTTTTACATATAATATATAAATAATATTTGAAAGCTCCCAAGGGCAAGGGTTTATGCCTTAGTGTAGCTCCTGGGGTCAGGGTGTTTCTGGCCTGGGGCAAGTCCCCCTATGAATCTGATGAAACTGAAAAAAGGGAAAAGGGCAGGTTGGTAGAGAGAAAGTCTTTATTTATTACAATTTGCTCAGGACTGCTAGCCAGGACCAGCTCCAGCCATCTTCTCTGGCTGCGGCTCATGCTCTCCCCCAATCCACCCCTTCCAGGAGGAACTCCATAGCTGAGTCATTGGTGACTGGCAAACACCAGACCAATTATGTACCAGGAATGGAGGGAAAGAGAGAATGGCCATTTTCTCTCCACCCCTTGCCTCAGATTGACTGGAGACTGTAAACATCCATTGGTTTGTAAATGGACTGAGGCCAGGCAGGAGATCCCAGATATTCTGAGTAAAAACTTCCATTTACACCCCACACTTAGTTACTACTGTAACTCCATCTGCTTGACCAGTTGTAAGCATGCTGTAATCACCTCGTAGGTATTTAAGTGAATGGATGAATGAAGAAATATATCTTCAGTAAGGGCTACACTGTACATTTACCAATCAGAAATCAGATGGCCCAGCCTCTCTCATAGGCTTTCTCTTTAAACTCCGAGTTGTTCTCTATCTCATCTAGGCATTAGCTTTACTCTCCATTGTTCCTGGAACTGTATTCCCTGGTTCTCTGGACAAGTTAACTGACTGACTCACTGTTTTGGGAATATAGTCTCTTGATCTCATTCTGTGTATGGAAAAAAGTCTCTTTTCCCCTTTATCAATCTGAATCAAGGCTTCTATTTCCAGGATGCTGTGGAAAAAAATTACACATGTTAAACCAAAAAATTAATGCATAAACATGGAAGTGGATAAGTTTTTTTTACCACTGCTTTCCAAAGTTACATGAGTATATATACATGCCAGAATACATGGAGCTGTACACTAAGATTTATGCACTTTATTGTATATACCTCAGTATTAAAACATACACACACGCACACACACACAAAGTTTATCTGCACATTGCCTTATAGGGCATGTCTCTGACCAGCTTGAAGCCTCTCAGTATCCTTCCCCACTCTCCCCAAACCTTACCACCATCAGTTTATTTGAAACTAGCTACATTAAACTGGTTTTGATTTTACTTATATTTAGTTCCTTCATTTTTTATTTTAAGTGACTCAATGGGCTTTGAATGCTTTAAAAGGTTTTAAGTGTGCCACTGCAACTGTGAACCTGACTTTAGCCTGAAGAATGCACATTGGCTAGGTCCTTACTCAATTTTGGAACCATGGTAATTGAGATATCATGAGTCAAATAGATGAAATTCTTTCTTACCCACTCCAATTTCTCTTTTTCGTTTAACCAAGCCCATTCTCAGTTCAAATGAAAGGTTAAAAATGTATTATAATTGATACACCAACAATAAGGTATAGAAAAATGGAGATTATTTTCCTATAATTTATGAGAGGAAGAAATTTTCATAAATTGCAAGAGGAGAATAAACAAAAATCCATTGTTTAATACTGTATATTCCAAAAATATCAAAAATGTCTTCTCAGATGTTTCATGATTATCCCTAGTATCACTTTATGAGATTGATTCAGTCTCTTCTCCTTCTCTTCTTCCTCAATTAGTGACTGGAATAATCACATCCTAGTAATGCAAACCTTCAGAAAACTGACATTAAACTTAACCCACATCCAGTGGGTTACCAAATCTAATGACTGCCTTAATGCATTCCATTATATTTCCTCCTACCATTTGCCTTTGTTATTGTCATAACTCAAGCCTTCAGCATTTCTTATCCAAATTACTAAAGAGAACCTTTCTCCTTCAAACTTTTCTGCACATAGTTCCTGACTTAAAGAGAAAACCGTTCATCTCTCTGTAATGTGCCTATTACCTTTGAAAGGGCAAATTTAAATTCCAAAGGACTTAGCATGACCTCTTTAACAGGATTTCTTGCCAGATCCCTCACCTACCCAAATCACATCATGCTGGTACTTTGCCCTGACTCTTCTCTTGGCTTCTAATGTCCTTCTTCCTGGTCTTTCCCAGACTACCTTCTAATGCTTTAAAACATAGTACAGATATCACCTCCTCCATTTGTAAAACTCTTCTCGAACCTCTCATTTACTCCATCAGAATTAGCTGAATTCCGCTTGTACTCCCATAATATTCTGTTTTTTCTTCCTACTAACACAGTGCTTTCATCACTTTTTGAATGTTTAGAATATAAACTTCCTGAGGGTTGGGACCACATCTTTGATCTCTAGTGCCTGTCTCCCCAACCCACCCTAGGATGTATGTGCTCCTTAACAACAGTTATTGAAAATGACTATAAAAAGTAGACAATTGAGTAAGGAATAACATATAATAGTTGATAAAAATTAAATATTAATGTGTATATACATTGTAGTGTAGGTAATGAAAATACGACATGAAATTTAGCATTGATTTGCAGACCCCCACATGTTTTACAAACAAATCAATTAAATGTAAACCAGAGACAATTTTCTACCCCAAATGAGTTAAAGACTATACCTATAAACAAAAGAAATCTAAAATCAAAAATAAGAAATAAGAGGTAAACCCAAGTGTCCCTGTCACTTCTCCATGGGAAAAAAAAATCACAATTTACTGCTCTATCAGGCTTTTTGTTCAGCAACTGATAAATTGGGCAGCACTAATTAAACAGATAGAAAGAAGCTCTGAAATTCTGTACACCGGGAGAAATTTTCATTGACCAACGTGAGCAGGAACAAGGAAGTTATACTGGGCAAGTTTGCTGATTGGATTGGATAAAACAGGGTTAAATTCATTGTGGAGCTAAGGGAAGTCTTGGAGCAGGTCAGGTAACATGGGCTGATGAGGGAAGTGCTGCTTTGTTGAGTGAGGTCTTTCTTTCCTGGGAGAACCAAGCAAACTTTTACATCTTGGCTTGCTGACCAAATTGTCATTTTTTAGCTATAGCATGAGCAACTCCATCTTTAGCCTAATCCAGTTTAACAATGTGCTCACACTTCAACTTCTTTGACTCTCCCATGACTCCCACCATCAATAGCTAAAATATGTTCCAAACATTTAATGATTTTCCACAAGCTTATTAAGTAATATTTTTCCTATAGAAAATAGTGTTAAAACCTCAGATCATTTCTTACTCTGATATTGTAATAATCCTTCAATAAATCATGAGTCTCATGGAGTAATTTAACTTTTCAACTTCAGGGTCTGCATAGAGAAAACAGTAAACATTTTAACAGAGTTTGAAAGTAAACCAAATCATTTCATGCATTACATTTTCATTACAGTGTTTCTCTACAAACAGAATTCTACTTGATTTTTTCCAATTCTTCTTTAAATAACCATATTTTTTTTAACTTTGTTCTGATTTCATTTTGTATACTTCCTACCATCTGTTGTGTGTCTCCTCACTTAAGCCTCATCATTTTGCCTAGCTAGTTAGTTATTTGATTGAAGGTATTTATTTAAAACAACATTTTTGTAAAATTATTGCTAAAGGGAAGGGCACAGAGGAAAATTTAGAGGATGTAGGGGGATAAATAGAAAGTTTCATTAATCTGCTCTTCTTTAGAAAGGGTGTATTTGATCTTGTCAGTGTATTTCTTCACTTTATCACTTACATGGTATTTAACATGCTTTAAATACCTACAAATATTGAGTTATTTAATCTGCACAACAGTCCTAACAAGGTCAGTACTGGTACTAGTCCTACTTTTTTGATAAATCTGAGGTACAGAAAGTTCCCCAATGAAAATATTACCCAGTGTTTTAGAGCTAGAGATTTGAACAGAACGAGTGTGGCCCTCTGCTATCATGTCTCCTCTGGAAGCTGTAGCTTCTTTGCTAAGCTATAGTTGTCTTCTCAGCATTGAGCTTCCTGTCCAAGTGGTGGTTGGTGACTGTCTACAGCCACAGCAGCCATTGTGGCCCTGTTCCAGATATTTTTTTTTCTCCTCCAAAAAGGAGATTTTAGTGTTATGTAAGTCCTAAAAAAAATCCCTTCTCCATCCTTTCTGATGCATGTGTCTTTCCCCTTAGTTTAAGGACATGTCTTGGGGATGGGTTGAGGTATACCAGAGCTGTTGAATTTGGGTAGGGAAGGAGTTCAGGAATGCTGCATTAACTTGTAGCTCCAGGACGTAGGGTGTTCCCAGCCTGGGGAGAGTTCCCTATTTATCCAGTGAAACCAAAGCAGGGGAAGAAGAAGGACAGGTTGGGGTAAGCGGTTTTATTTCTTACAGCTTGCTCAGGTCCCTATGCAGTCTGTCCCCTCTGGCTGTGGTGGGGGCTCTGCCCCGCCATTCTTTCCTTCCAGGATGAGCTCCATGAGTGGGTCCCTGGTGACTGGCAAGCACCAGACCAATTAGGTACCAGGAATGGAGGGGAGGAGAGAATGGTTATTTTCTCTCCACCTCTTGCCCCAGATTGACCAGAGGTCATTTGGTATATAAATTGACTAAGGCCAGGCAGGAAAATTCTGGGTGAAGACTTCCATTTATCCCACATAAATGATGAAGAATTATCCCATCCAAAATGCCAATAGTTCTCCCACTGATTGAAGGAAAGGCAGTTTTAGCATGGGTAACTAACAGGACTCAGAGAGAGTAGAGAGGACCACCATTTGGGAATGATGTCAGATGTTGTTGGCAACAAAGGGTAGAGCCACTGCCAGTTTTCCTAGATGTTCCTCCACGTCTAGAGATAGAGTAGGCTAGCTCAGTTGCTTCCTTCTAACAACCAATAAACTTACACAGGTCTTTAAATGTATAGCTTATGATTAAAAAGAGGAAAGATGAGAAATGAGAAAAAGGGGGTAGAAAGTAAGAAAAACTGGATACACACACAAATGAAAACATACAAGCATACACATACATATAATTGTAATATATAGAAAGATATGTTGATATAAATATATGTATTGAATGATGCATGTTACAGAACATCAGAGCTGTGTGTGTGTGTGTGTATATATATATACACACGTGTGTGTGTGTATTTCAGACCATTTCAGGGACAATATCCATAGAAAGAGAAGATATTAGAAAATAAATGAGTAGGCAAATGAATTAGTGAATGGGAGGTTTTCCTTGATGTATGCAGGAGTGGATGACAAAATATGTATAAAGAAAAATAAGAATGTAAGTGAGAGGAGAAAGGTAAACTGAGAATATGATATATGGGAAAGAATGTCATGAGAAGAGAAGACTGAGGAGATATGGACAAAAAGGAGGAAACAAAATAGGAGAAACCACAGAGAAATTAAAATATATACAATAATGCAATGACTAAAAAGGAATAAGATGAAAAATAAGGAAAAAAATTCAAAGAAAAAGAACAATTGTTAGGAGGGGCATTATTTAAAGAAAAGCATCTGAGAACAAAATGATATATGGGACTGAAGTGCTTAATTCATATTTATGAACTAGTGGTTGAATAAACCAGTTGAGCAAGTCAATACTATGTCTCATTAAATCCAGGTATTTATGTCAGGCTGAGCTTTAATATTAACATTGTTTTCAGAAACTACTGGAGATATTGGAAAGCTTGGAATTAAGGAAAAGTAGATCACACAAGTGGTTTTAGATATAGACAATTTAAATTTTGATTTTAAGTGACTTCTTTTATTAAAAAAGTTGTGGAAGTTATTGTCAAACATCATATTGCAAGTCATGTTTAGTGTCTAAAGATTTAATGCTGGATTTTTGGAGTGCCTTAATTTCTTCTTACTACACAACAGTAGCTTCCCACATCTGTTTTTCAGCATTAAACATTCATAAAGCAAAATAGCCCCTTCATATATTTTGGTTGGCAATTCAGGTGATTGCACATTAGAATACATTGTTACTAGGGGGCATCTTTCAGCTTAATTGTAATTCCTCAACATCTGTACCTCTTAGTTGCTTATCTACACATTTCTCTCTCCTGTTTTCCCTTGTTTGATTATTCTTTCACTTAATGTTTCAATAATGGGAGTTGGAGACACATTAAGCTGAATGAGACTTATTAAATCTCCCCTTTATCTAATGTTTAGATTAAGTGCTTAAACATATCTGAAAAAAAGGGGGTCTGTTCTAAGAGGATCCAGAATTAAATTCCCTAACAAAGTAGTGGTATTTTTTCCTTCATTTGATAAATGAAAGGATGGACTTGGCTTCAGAGGAAAAGGAAACTGACTATGCCACTGAATATATGTTTGAAACCACAGAATCAATGAGTTGAGGAGAAGATTTACTTAAGGGAATATAAACTGAACTAGGACACAAAGACTCTTATTGGAAAGAAATATTAAGTGCTCCAGAAGCTAAACAAAGGGAAAGGAAGCAAAAATAGCATATCTCTTGAGAAAGAAAAAATCCATTATTTCTTTTGTTTGCTCATGGTCAGCCATCTGATGTTCTTTAGGGAATCACAAGTATTCAGCCCATCCTCAGCTCCAGTAAAATTAATCTCCTTGTCTTACTAATATGTACTTCTTTCTGTCCCAGTATGTTTATATTCTTGCTATTAACCTGTTTGCATTTTGTACTCTTACTCACTAATTTGGGTGTGTTAATTCTTTAAAAGTCTAGGTGGAGACTCATCTATTCTGTCAAAACCTCTGTTTTGCTGGCACCCTGGCCATTGAATCCACCAGGTACAGGAAAGAAAAATGTTTCTTTTTCCTTTACCTATTTTAGGCCCATCAGCTGGGGCCCTGCAATTTAGACTGAAGAAATAAACAGATGCACAGGGGGAAAGACTGAAGTTCATTAACATTTGCCTCATGCATACAAGCAGGAGTACTCAGTGATGAGCAACTGAAAGTGATGTTTAGAACTTGAGCTTATATAGCATATACCAAAAGCACAGTAATTTTATAAAGAAGTAATAGGACAGAGGAAATGTATTTTGAATCTGGGGTGGAAAATTGTGGGAAGGCAAATATTTGGGGACACTAATGGTAGATAAGGACTAGTTCTAGTAAAGTTGTTGTGTAGATTCATCTGTCGATGTCTCTGGGCTGACATGTTTCTACAGTTACCTCCAGTGACCAACTTCAGTCCTTTCAGGTAGTGAGGGGAGAGAGGGCACCTTTACAAATTTATGTCCTGCTTCTAGGCAAGCAGCAGAAGGGCAGAGAACTTTAATTTGCTTCTTCTCAGTTACTTTTATATCAAAATAATCCTTATGCTAAACTGGTATATTCTGGGGTGGCACATTTTGTTACCCGTCATGGACATTTTAATGTTTATAATGTGCATGCACAAGTTTTTGTCTTGACTTCTTAGTGTGTGCTTTTTTGGTACTTCCATTTAAAAAAGTGAATAACCTCTAATAAAGGTATTTATTCTCTCTGCTTTTAATGGCCATCATTGCCCATCTCATGAGCACTAGTTGGACAGTCAGTGTGTGCTTAATGATTCAACTCTGTTATGAAGTGAAATATCAACAGCAAATTCTAGTGACTGCTGAAGTGAGGATGAATATGATTTTGTTTCACTTTCTAAAGATACAACTTATTTATATTCTCTCAATAATGTAATTTCCCTATTAGCCTGTCAGGCTCCATTATATTGGATTTGAAAACTCAATTTAAATTGAGAGGTAGTAAATATTATTGAAAATGGGAGAATGTGTTTATGCCAGAAAAATTTAATAGATCATATTATTTGAACAATTATCAATCATTCTTGCTTTTGGAATAAATATTTCTTCTTTGAAGATTGTTGGGGTCAGTCCTGGCATACACTGAACAAGCTAGGTTGCATTTTAGAATCTTTTTGCTTTCCTAGAGACAACTTAAAATGTTTTTAATTTTTTTTTTAATGTTACCTTTTCAATGGCTGCAAAATTATATTATTTACAAGGGGACTTCTGTTCTGACATTAAAAAGCAAAAGCTTTGTTTAATTGGAGGAGAGGCCTTTATTCTGTTGAATGTTTGATCTTTCTCAACTTAAAGTGGGTTTTAAATAGAAGGTATCGTAGGGAACAGAATATCAAAGAAAATGTGTCATCTGTTTCTAGCTCAATTTAAAATGGTTTTAAAAAAGAAAAGAAAAAAGAAAGAAAAACTTGATTTTCTGCCTTTACAAGGTAGTGTACATAGATATACTGCATTCATTCAGTAGCTATAAAAGATTTTGCTGAAGATCAGCAAATAGCAAAAGAACATTTCGTTCAATGCAGTCTGGAAGTGATGTTTTTAGGGGGGCATTGTTTATTTTTCTCAGTTCTTGTCCCCGCTGCAACAGATAATTGAAGGGCAGAGACACAGTAGAGAAGCAGAGTAAAAGTTTTATTTAAAGTCATGCACTTAGAGAGAAAGTGTGGGCAGCCTCAGAGAGGAGAAGGCACCCTGAAAGGTTGAAAAGTTTTATTTAAAGTTGTTGGGAGGAATTTGGTTTGGAAACACAGGGAAGTCAGAGTACAAGGTGAGGAAGGAATTCATTAAAGTGAGTGTCATGAAATGACAGAACAGAGTGAAAAAGGAAGTATATTGAACTGCTACTCAGTATGGGGCACATACATCCCCTTCTAACTCCTTAAGCCAGTGTCACTTGGCGTTCAGTGTCTGCTTGGATCTGCACAGTGTGGAAACTGACTCCCTACCACCTCAGGATTTGGGGGAGCTGCACAGCATTGGATAGAATGAGATTGTTCTGTGAACTTCCTACAGGTAAAGAAAGGAGACTTTCAGGCAGACTACTAACGAGCACGACCATATAGCTGCATTTCAGTCTGGGTCACCCAGGAGACGGTAACTTGCAAGCCCAGATCTGAGCGCTCAGCATCCCTTCTTATCTAAAATAGGACAGAGAGAGTGAAGATTTGAGATTAAATCTAGAGGATTAGAATAAAATAGCAAAGTGGCAAAGACACCACTGAAAAAGCGCAGAGACAAAACATTGTAAGTTGAGCAGTGAGAAGTTTATTTAAGGCAAAAAAGTACACACTTAGAGAAAGGGGAGTGTGGGTAACCTCAAAGAAGAGGCATGCTGAAAGGTTTAAGTTTTATTTAAAAAGAAAGTGCAGGTGACCTCAGGGAGAGTCTCTGAAAGATTGGGGGTCCCACCTTTTAATGACTTTTCAGGAATGTGACAAAGGCCAGGGGGTGTAGACTTGTTAAGTGGTCTGAAGATGTTTATCTTTGATGAGAGACATTATGTCTGTTTTCAGTCCTCCAGTTAATTCTGCAAAATTAACTTAACACAAGAAATTTACTGATGCAGTTCCTCTCCAGAATAGCAGCTTCCCTCTGGGAACATATCAATCAAGACTGCCTGTCCTGCCAGCAAGGTGGGCTGAGTTATGGTCTGTTTGCTCAAGAATATGCTAAGAATCTTACTTCTTAACTTCCTGGGTTTTAAAATGCAATCTTAGCTTTAAGATGGAATCTTTCCTGTTTTACTATGCTATATATCTCTGGGCTTGTTTGGAAAATTAATCATGATGCTTGTCTCCTTCCCAGGTTGCAAATTACTTGATTAGGAGATGGATGAGGAGAAAAAAACAGCATATAGATTAAAGTTAAAGAATAAACTGTGCCTTTTAGCAGGCTAAAATAAATCTTACAATGGCATGATCTAATTGACACAATGAAGACATGGGCTATACTCAGATACTTTTCTTTATTTGGGAATATCCAGATATTCCAAGTTGTTCCCTTCTGACCTTTAGAGCTTCAGCTGATTAACTCATTAACTCTGGGGTCTTTTCTCATTCTCTAGTTTTAACTGGTTAACTCTTTGAGTCCCTTTTAGTGGGCTTTACTGGCCCCTTCTTTCTCCACCCTGCTTGTATTTATTTTTCTGCCAAACAATACTCTGTATATTCCTTTCATCCAATTACTACCAAAACTATTCAAGGAAAAGTTAATTTCTTAAAAGAGCAGAAAGAGAACTACTTGTGGTTATATTACAGTTTTAACAAACATTCTTGGAATTCTAAGAATGTTGCATTGAAAATGACTACTTTTGTTTTAAAATGTTTGTGTTAATTGGACCATTTATGTAACAAAGAATAATAAGGTTTGGCATAAGCTTCTGCAACTTTAGAAGATTAACTATAAAAAGTGGTTGTTGTTTTGTGCAATCATTATATCATATAATAATGATATAATAAGATAAAGATTAAGCCAACTGAAACATACAGTAATAAAATGTACTGCCAATTTTCAGTGACCTGTTATTGACATATGCCTTACTTATTTGGATATGCATACTTGGTAGATACCTATGGATGGTAGAAGATAAATGGTAGTTAATGAGTATTTGTACCATAGAACCCAAGCAAACTTTTTTCACTTATCTTTAAAGACCTTGAGTATCTACAAATGTTATCTATGTGAATACCTTTGTCACTGCTTGAATTCTTATGCTTAGTCATTTTTGCTATACTCGTTATAGACGATTGGGATTATAGAAAATACCGAAACATTCCTTATTTTCTGCAAGTTTAATATGTACCTGATAAGAAATTCAGAGAAACTTTTACAATACTGTGTGAAAAATATGATCATGGAGGCTTAGGCTATGTGATAACAGGGTGCACACTCATTGATGGGGGACAAGTCCTCAGTGTAACTCTTGACTTACTATCTTGTCAGGTTTTTTGCTTTTCCTGAATGTTTTGTTTTCTTTTCTAAATTCATTCTTTCAACAACATATCACTAACACTTTCATAAAACAAGTTTCCAGCTTCATACTTGGTCATACAAAGTGGTTAACATGGGAGTACATTAAAAGATTACAGAACTCTTTTTCTAAGTGAAAAGTCACAAGGTAACATGAAGTGTGCAGTGGGATGAGGGCAGGAGAATCCCCAGTGACAGTGGGAGAAGGATTTGAAGCTGCTGCCCCTTCCAGCTGATGCTTGTGAAATGTGCAAAACCACCCAGCTACCAATCAGCAGAATCAGGAGGAAAGAAAAGTGAAGAATTATAGATTATGTTTACTGAAATAAGTGGGGGCAATGATTGTTCTTCAAAATTTAGGCATTCATTTTCATTCCCAAGTGTGCTGAGCATGTGTATGTAAGAAAATGAAGTGATGGATATTAATATTGATTCTTTACCCTCCAAAGTTAAGTGATGAATCATGCCAATTTGGTATCTGTGCTCTCTGAGGTTTCATGGGAAAGTCAGTTAATTCCAATAACAGTTCTCTTTTCATTCACTGTGTGAAGTCAAAAGTTCTTAGAGCTTAAATCTGGTCAAATTGAAACCTCAGATATTGTGGATGCCATTACATATTCAGTTAAAAAGTCAAACATTAATGAAAATATTTGTGTGTTTGTGATATTATGAATATAAATTTTGGTGGTACATAGCATCATGGTGAAAACAATGTACATATAAAATAAAGAAATATTTGGAGTGGATCATATAATGTCTTGGTATTGGAAATGGGCAGGTAATTATCAAGGCAATAGAGGAATAAAGTAGAATTTATAGATTAACATAAGCAGAAGGTAACCATCAAAGGAATGGACATAGTACTTTAAAATTTACAGATTAACAATGCCATAAACTCTGCACCTGTTGATATAGCAATAAAATATGTAGAAAGTATAATCTAATAATAATTGTAGTGTGAGATTTTATTTAAAATATACAGTCTAGGCATCCTCAAATACTTAAAAAATTCCATAGAACATTTACAAAATTAATCATATTTGAACAGCAAAAATACCTTACTTTTTTAAAAGAGATTTCATCCAGTTTATGTATTATACATAAATGTTTGATTGTTATCCAATCATAATATATTCATCCACCTAAAAACATTATAAGTAAATATTAAAAACTTAATCTACCCCAAACCTATATTCTTTAACTAACATTTTCTTCAAACTGGAAACTGGCCCTAAAATTTCAATTATCTAGAGAAAAGGGAAAATATTATTAAAGCCTCTAGGATACAGAAAAAGGCGTAACTTAGAATACAGTCATTCTCAAGTGCCTTTGTTATTAAAGAAGAAAGAAAATAAGTAGAAGACTCCACTGCTTAAGTAATTAAAATTAAAAAAAACTACAATTAGACAGAGTAAATAATAAAAGACAGAACATGAATGAAATAGGGAAAATAGTCTATACATAGCTATATTCAAATACTGGTTCCTTGGAAAAAATCAATACATTAGACAAAACTTTCCAGAAAGCCGGATTAGAAAAAAAAAATTGAGATTACAGTATGGAAGGAGAAATAGCCACAGATACAAGACAGATTATAAAATAAAATATAACATAGTACAACATAAAAAAAATTTTTAAATACTAGAGGACGTGGATGATTTCTTATCAAAATAAGAATTACCAAAATTTAGAAAATTTGAATATCAGTTTTCCCAGAAGAGATTGGAAATGTCTTGAAATCGTCTACAAAAAACACCCCAACCTGAAACATTTATAACTAAATGAGATCAAACATTTAAATAAATGGTAGGTTCAGTGTTGTTTAAATTATTCCAGATCACAGAAAACTTTAAAACTTTCCTAGTCATGACTCTAGCATATATTACCAACACCTGATAATCATAGTTCAAAAGGTAAAACTGTAATTCAATCTCATTTGTGAATACAGATAGAGAAATTCTAAGTAAAATGACAGAAAACAATCAGCAGTGTATCGAAAATTGAATCTACTGTATCAGGCAGGGCTCACACCAGAATCAGGAAAACTAAAATGATCTATAATATCAGATAACTGACAAAGATAAATCTAGGTAGTCACATAAAAAAAATAAAAGCACTGAAAAATCATTTGGTAATAATATAGTAGCCAACCTTGTTAAAAATCCCAAGATAAGATAAATGAGAAAGAAGGAAATATATATTTTATGTATGTATATTATATATAAAATATGTACATGTATGTAAATATGTATATTTTATAAAAATATAAGGATTGTTCAATAAATAAGAAAGAAAATGTAACTTAAAATTTAAAAACTAAAAATTAAGAACTACAAAATTTATTGACAGGAGGAATAATCACTGTAGACATTAAAAAGAATTGATACAACAGCCTCTTTTTGCTGATGATAATGTCATATATTAAGAAAATCCAAATGGTTCTAAGGCATACAGTGAGTTTGATAAAGTAGCTGCCACATGAGAAAAATTTTCATTTTTCTACACAAGCAGTTCAGACAAGAATTAGGATAATATGTAATTCTCAATAGTAACAAAACCAAATAGAATAATTAACAATTTTAATAAGAACATAATGGCACATATATTTTTAAAAAGCTATAGAAGTTTTTGAAAATGTAAATTAAAATTTGGTCCAAACAAAAGATATGTTGTCTTCATTTATAGGAAGATTTAATAACAAACAGATGTAAATTTTCCTAATATTAATATATGAATTTAATGTAGCTATATTTAGAATTCCAACAGAACTTTTTTATTAACTGGGAAAAAAATTATAATCTTTATAAGGAAGAATAAATACCTGAACAAGCCTAAGAAATTATGAAAAAGCATAATAATGTTGGAGATTTGCTTTACAAATAAACATTCTAAAAACAGCATTGAAACAGAATCCAGATAAAAACAGTATATCAATAGATTTAAAAAAGAACTATGGAACAGTATAGGAAATACAGTGACGTATGATGTTGAAAATAAGGACTTTTTTCTATAATAAAGGCAATATTTCAATTTGGTGGCTAATGGAGAAATTTTTTCATAAATTACTTTATAAAATGGCAAGCCATCCCAAAATAAAGTTTTAATTCTAAATTAAACCATATGCAGATTAACACACTGTATGTGCATGTAAAAAAATATTAGAAAAATTTTAGAAAAAAATTGGTATTCTTTATTTTCAATATAGTGGTAAGGGACAGTCTTAACCTATGAGGGAAATACAGAAACTAGAAAAGAAATAGCAACACATTTAATTCTATAAATATAGTAAAATATATAATGAATTTATATAAAATATATAAATATAATAAAAAGATAAGGAGCATAAATAGAAAAATGGTTGAATGTATGGTATATCGTAAAAACATGAAATTTTAGTTTTGCAATCAATAAAAAAATTAATAATAATTAGGAACATTCCAGATGGCTTGAAGGAATTCCCATATGACACAGCATGATAAGCAGGATATAGAAAAATGTATACATTTTCATCTCACCTATTGTAAACCAGTTCATACATGGGTTTGTGTATGTGCATGTGTGTATATATGTATGTGTTCTAGGAGAAAATACTGAAGAATAAATAATGATACATACTTACGTAATTTTATAATTTAAATATATGAAGAATACATAAGTTAACATGGAATATGAAATAGTGTGATGTGAGTGGACAGGAGAAAGACAAAACAAGCAAAAGTGAAGGAAAAAAGGAAAAAGTAGAAAAATAATCCCTAATGTTATAAAAGAACCAATTTTACATGATTATGTATGTAAATAAAATTAACTAATAAAGGTAAAAAACAAAATATTTCCCCCTAGTTCCATGATTCCTAATCCAGTTTTCTATTATGCCATACTGCCTATACCATTTAAAAAGTATTTTAACTTCCAAATGTTGAAATATTAAAAATATTTATTTCACAACTTATCTACCTTTAATATTGCTCTAATTATAGAGGCTGAGCAGGATTCATTTATTGGAATTTTACATGATTATCATATTGACTAAGATTTCAATAAGATCTAATATTTTCCATTTTGTAAAATTGAAAATAAAATAAAATCACAGGGAATTAAGATTTTACACAAAAAGGCCCATTTGCTCTGAGCATTTATGTTTTAACCAGGATAGAAATCCCTTAATTAGGTGAAAAGATTTAAAGTTTGATATAGAGGGGTTTTTTTGCTGTTTGTTTGATTTTTAATTCTTGTAGGTAGAGGGGAGTGCTTCAATCTAAATAGACACACATTTTAATTTAATCTATTGAAACTGCCTTGGAAAAACACCAAGTGAACAAATATCCTCCAGAGTCTTTATTATTTTTTATGCACATGCTCGAAAATGTTCTTGGGGAACAGGAATTTGAAAAATGGGCAGAACTTGAATAGAGCAATTGCAAATTTGGTGGGAAGGCAGTCCAGATGGAAATAATAAAATAAATAGAAGGAGAAGTAGCTCAGTGATTATTTTTGATCTAAGGCTGACATTGCCTATTGAATCTAATATTTTCTGTTTAGAGATATTCTATTTGCCTTGCTTTTAGAAACATGCCTCTATTTCATACCATATAGTTCCCAGATGATTGACTCCTGCTTTCTGGTGCCAAGCAAACCCAGTGTGTTTAAGTCTATGGGAATTGCTTGATTAACAAACCAGGATTAAATGTAAAATTAACACATTTTGATTGGTGATTATGTTTCTTACTGAAAAACACATGCACAAGAAAGCAATCTTGAGTTTTCAAGTTTTATTCTTATAATAATGAATGTCTATTTAAAAAAATATTTGCCGAATCCAAGAATAGCCAGTCCTCTCTTTCTGTGGTACTAGACACCCTTATCCAAAGGGGTAATTCACTCACTCACCAAAAACCTTCTACTTAAATACAATGAAATACCCACATGTGGGCTATTTTTTATCAGGATATTTGACATTATTCAGAAACATCTGTGGGGTAACTGTTTCAAAGTTGATGTTGTTTTTTCCTGTCAAGAGAATAATTTAAGGGACATTTTATTGCTCTTCCCTAAAAATAAGAGCAGTAGAAGTAGAACAGATGAACACATTAATCTAGGTTGTGCCTATTACTTTCAGTAGTAAGAGTCCTATTTGGTTTGTACTCCCATTAAGAAAACAAATGGATGCTAGCCTATTTCATATGTGTTTTGTAGAACATCTACACATTAGGAAACTGCCAAATGACAATCATATCGCTCTACAAGAGCTTAATTAATCAAGCCATAGTAAGATGAAACAATGAGTTATATTCTATTAACTTGTAACATATAAATGAACACAAAGCTAAAAGGATCTGTTAGGTTTATACATGTTGCAGTTTGCTTCTAGGGTAAAATCAAATCTTGTGAACAAGGTATTTTTGGGGGGGTCAATCATAGGGGTGAAAGTATATATTGCCAGATATAACTAACAACACATATCAGAATCAGGAAAAAACATGCATCGCAAATTAACTTCTTCATTTCTTCTTCTCTCCTTCCCCTCTTCCCTTCCTCCCTCCCTAATCTTTCTTTCCCCCTTTCTAACCTTCTTTACTTCCTCCCTTAGCTCAGAATTGATATAATGATTACTTACAATGAGGATAATTTTAAGTCAGCTATCCAAGAAATAAGCTATTGTAAAAAAAATTTAGAGCATATTTATTTCTACACTTATGGAAATAACTACTGAACTGTTGATTTTAAAAGTCTAAGTGACATATTTAAATAACCATAGAAGACTATGTAATGCTTTATTAGCCAGATGCCAAGCATTTGGAGGACAGATTACATGGAGTTGTCTGGCTTGTGCAGAAATGCCTTCTTAGAGCAGGTAATGGTGGTGGCAGCGAGCATGGTGGCCTCAGGTAATGGCCAGGCCTAGAAGAAGTAAGATTATAGCCAATGGTTCTGTAACATCTTTCTGTGTTGACAGATGCTAATTGTACTAGTTGGGGCAAGGATTTAAAAGCTTATAGTAAGATTTTAGTAGAAACTACTTATTGAGTGTTCATGGTTTGCCTAAACTGTGCTAAGTAGTTTATAAATACTACTTTTTATTTTAACGCAGCTCAGTAACGTAGCAATCCTTATGATACATTGGAGGTTCCAGGAGGTTAAATAACCTGCCTAGAGTCTCACATCTGGGACAGTTGGACAATCTATGTCAGGCTGGCTCCCAATCTCTATTCTCAAATCCTGTGGTGCCCTGGACCATTCAACAGGTGGGAGTGCTGCAGTAGATCACACTAGGAATTGAGTGCTGGCAAGGCTGTGACCAAACCTAATTGCTGAAAAATAGGCTCAGGGCTTTGTCTTATAGACAATAAGGGGGACAGGAAAGTCAATGAGACAATAAAGTAGTTGTGGGGAAGTTATGTTGTCAAAACAAAGCATCTACTTCCCATTTCTGGAGACTTTCCTCAGCTCATAAGGGCTCTAGGGGTCAGTTCACATAAGAGCTTGTGCTGTTTGCTAGTCAACAATTAGATGTTCACAAGATATTGATAGAATCAAATGAATACCCACAGCTACTGAAGGCATGGGTACCTATGCATGATACGTATCTACTCTCGACCTAGGCAAGAACAATCTAGATGGGTCGTGTGCACTCCTGGGAGATAGTAGATAGAAAAGACAGAGGGTGATAGATTAAGCAGTGGGTGAGAACTGAGTAGTCACTGAGCTAAAGCCTTTATAGAGATTATGATATTTAAGCATAGCAACTTAATAATGTATATTTTATTATTACCTCCATTTTCCAGCGAAGCAATTGAGTATTTTATTTTTTTGATTGAAGTATAGTTGATACACAGTATTATATTGGTTTCCAGTGTACCACAGTGGTTCAACAGTTACATACATTTTTAAATCCTCACCCCTACTAGTGCAATTACTATCTGTCAGCATAGAAAGATGTTATGGAACCATTGGCTCTATTCTCCATGCTGCATTTCCATCCCTGTGATCAGTTTACATCATGACTGAGAATTTTTGTTCTCACCCTCCCTCCCCACATCCCAACCCTCCCCAATCCTCCCACCATAGTAACCAGCAGTCATTTCTCTGTGTCTATTAGCCTACTGCTATTTTTTCATTTTATTTTGTTTTGTTTTAGATTCCACAAATAAGTGAAATCATATGGTATTTGTCTTTCTTCACGTGGCTTATTTCACTGAGCATAATACCCTCGAGGTCTATCCATGATGTTACAAATGACAGGATTTCTTCTTTTTTAATGGCTGAATAATATTGAATTGTGTCTGGGTACCACATCTTCTTTATCCACTCATCTGTTGATGGACACTTAGGTTGCTTCCATATCTTGGATATTGTATAGAATGTAGTGATAAACATAAGGATGCATATTATCTTTTTGAATCAGGGATTTTGTTTTCTTCAGGTGAATTCCTAGGACTTTGGTTATTAGGTCATATGTTATTTCTATTTTTTGTTTCTTGAGGAATCTCCATACTGTTTTCCATAGTGGTTGTACCAATTTTCATTCCCACCGACAGTGCAAGTGGGTTCCTTTTTCTCCACATCCTTGCCAACATTTGCTATTTGTCTTTTGAATAGTGGTCATTCTAACTGGTGTGAGGTGATATCTCATTGTGGTTTTGACTTAATGACCTGCTAAGTTCATTCAGTTTGTAAGCATAATGAAGATAGTACCACATTTTTTTCCAATAATTTCCATTACTACATGCCCCCTTCTCATGTGAAGTGGAATATCCCATTTACTTTACAGTATCTATGGACTGTAGGCAGGGACCCAAAAGTTAAATCAAAATGCAATGTTCAATAATAGATTTATAAAAGTATTGGGAAGAAAGCCTGTGTGAAAACTTGCAAGTAGAATTCCATTATTGTATTTCACAAGAAATATATACTCCATATGAGCCAACATGCCTATTTTATATAAATAACTGAAATTATTCTCAAAACAAACATCAAGTTATTTTGGGAGGGAACTCTTTAACTGTCCTTCTATATTGAGGTTATTTTTATTATTGTCATGTATCTGACAGTATTTTTGGCTAATAAATCAATGTATTGAGTTCATTATTTATGTCAAAGTCATAGAAAATTAGAAAAGTCATAGAAAACACATTTCTTGGAGAACTGTCATTGCCATTGTGTTTACTTTCACAGCAGAGCTTGAAATTGTTCTGTCTTTCAGATGGAACATTCTTTTAGTAAAGGATGGCTTCCTGGCAGATATTTATCTTGAGAGGCTATAAACCTTTGGATTAATTGCATGTTTTGTACAATGTCAGTTACTGATTTAGTTTTGATGGATCTATTCATGTCCTGTCGGAGCTTTAGGTGAGTTAAGGTATTGTTTATCATCAGTCTTCTTTGGCTGACCCCTGAAAAGCAGAAATCAGATGTCATGAGAGAACTGTTCTTTTCTTTTTGTATCTTCAAGAGACAACAAACATACTTGTGCTGTTTGATACAACTATGAAGGTAGTACAGATATTACAAATGAAATTTGCCCTAGTTTTTTTTTACTCCTACTAAACAGGCAACTTTAAGTTATATAGATATCAAAATGAAATGCATTTAATAAGGATATGATTTTCATTGCACACACTCCTTGTTAATTTAAACCCTAACTATTAGGATCTGCAATTTAGCATGAATTGGATCCTTATACATAAATGCCTGGTTTTCTTGTGGTAGTGAATTCACAATACACAAATATGCAATTTGTTTCTGTAAATTATTAGGGTTTACTAACTCCTTACATGTTTTTGCTACTTTAGATAGTACCAATTGCTTTCTTGTATATGAGCTCATGTAGTGGTTCCCGGAGACCATGGCTTTCTTCTTTCCAACCTGAAGTTCCTTGACATCTACAGGCACTCAAATCATCAGCACTGTTTCTGAGATGAGTCACTATTCAGGGGATATGAGAGTCTCCAACTCAACCTTTCTGAACCTGAGTTTTCTCATTTAAATTGTTTCAGCACAAATACCATTTAGGGTTGATGTGCATATTGATAAATCATTATTTTTAGTGCTACTTGAATAATCAGAAAAGTATCACAAAGATAATCTTGCTTTTCTACCATGTTTATATTATGTCTCTTTTTCTCCAATAAGATACCGATTCTTGAATCACCATCCTTACGCATCACTTGACCCTTCTTCTCATACTACTTTGTCTTGCATTTCTTACTCTTCTCTGCCCGGGGACAGAAGACCTGTCCCAGAATTTTAAACCTGTACAGAAGTCTTGCTACTTGGAAATTACCGGACAATTGACTGCTTTCCTGGGTTTTCACACATTGTCCAGTTTCAGGTTTTTCTTCACCAGGCTTTGGCCACCACTCAGACCCCTTCTTACAACTTCTTCAATGTCCCTTTGAGAATCCTGGCCTGAGAAATTCTGCAGGTAATGCCCCTTAACCACTGAGTCCGAAGTCATTGTGTTTGATGACCTCTCTCATTCTGGGAGATGATATAGTTGTCTCTATACCTCAATTTACCTCTTAATTTCTTTTCATGAAGATCATTCCACACTCATTCCATTGAAAAAGTTTAAAGCAATCTATCAACTCGGTGCCCAATTATTTTTATAATGAGAATAATTACCTTTGAAAGGACAGAAAGTAAGACTGTGAGGACTGGTCTAGTTGGACAAAACAGGCTGGGTGGTAATAAACATATTCCTGAAGAGAAATGTAGGTCTACATGGAATTATCTATAAATAGAATTATTTTTTTCTATTAATTTCCATGACATGATGACATGTCAGTAAATCCTTAATGGATGAATAATTTTAGTGCCAATTTGTAATCATTCTTTCCAAAGATAACTTAAATGCATTTTCCATCCTGCCAATAATCTGTCAAAAGTGTAGTGCCTAGCTTCTTATTTGATTTGTAAATTCTTTTTTGACTTTTAGTATGACAAGAAATAATATAAATGCAATCATATTAAAAAAGATGACCAATTATGAATATTACATTTCCTGATTCTCCATTCCCTCATCTCTTCACATGTAACAATGGCATTAATATTAAAGCAGAATTAAATTTTGCCAATGCTGTTTTCTTTAGCATAATTGTTGGCCCTCTTAGTTTTTAAGAAATACACTGAATTACCCCAGGTTTAATGAGTTCTCGGGAGAGTATAAAAATATTCTTCATTTAAAAATAGATGCAAATATGCTGATGGACAGTGACTATAATGAGAATGTGGTGGGGACTTGATAATAGGGGAAATCTAGTAATCAGAATGTTGTTCATGTAATTGTATATTAATGATACCAAAATAAAAAAAAAATAGATGCAATAGTTGCAACAGATACATGGAGAAGTAGAAAATTCCTTACAATAGCTACCTTTTTAAAGTGTATATTGTAAGAACAGAGGTGAAAAACTAAAAAGCCTATTTGGGCCAAGTAGATAATGTAAAATAAAGGGAGTAAGTGCCAGACAGTTGGAGATGAGGTCTGCAGTGACCTGTGGAGCTCACAATGCTCTACTGAAAGAGCCGTACACCCCATTATAGCAGACTGTTGAGAAACAAAAAATTACTGTGGTGTCACATTTTCAAATTTAAATGTGACATCACAAAAAACAGAAAAAAGAACCAGAAATTTTGGATTTTTAAAAATTCCTAATTTTAAATTTAGTAAAACACTACATAAGGGAACACCAAATTCAGGTTAAAATAAACAAATCTTCAACCTCTGAAATATATCTATAATATTGATGCACACGTGTTTTATAGGTGTTCCAGTTATTGCCTTCAGATTATGTCTACAACATAAATGAATTCAGAAAAGTTTTGTTCCCTTCATTTATCTCCAGTTATGTGTGTGCTGAGTATATGGGCCCAGCTAAGCCCATAGACACAAAATCTGCAGAGGGAGGTATGCAAGAATATAAAAATGAGGACATTTCAGTTCTTTGAGAGAAGTACCCAGAAGGCTGCCCAGCAACAGCATGTAGTCATTTCCAGTCTACAGTCCTCACAGAAGCTTTGTTTTTACAAAATTAACAAGCAAGAGGCCTGCTTTATATGCTTTCTAGTTTAGGACTCAGATTAAGTATTTTTGTTCTGTTAATTTCACATGGACCAAAAATTAGTTCAAGTATTCCCAAACAGCGTGATTGAATTTAGAAATATATGCACATCCTTTTAAAGATTAAGAATAGTCTGCTAGCGGTCTATGAAAACTAATGCTAAAGGTGGCAATTAACACAGGTTGCTTGGGTGGTAATTATTTCTCAGTTTAACAGAGTTCAATATAATTATGTAACGTTACTATGGCTGTGAAAAGAGCAGTGGCTGACTTTAAGAAAATCAGGGCTCTGGTTTTAACTATATGCCAACTTAAGCATTATGTGGCTTTGGGGAACCACAAGCCCATATGAAAATAAGCTTGCGTCCATATTTCTAAGACTTAAAACAAAGAATTAAAGTAATGGACTCTAAAGAATTAATTAGCTAATTTCCCCTATATGTTTTCCTTGTATTATCTCTGGGCTTTTTTGTCTTCATTGGAGTTTGTATTTGTTTGGAAATTCCAAATGTGTTGACTAATAAAGGCAACTGAATCTTGTTTGTGTATACAGAAGCCAAATAAATTGCAGAGACTAAGAAAAGGGCAGGGAAGCACAAACGGGTAATGTCTGTGTTCATTTAGCTGTGTTTAATGAGTAGCCTGGCCAAATTTCTGGAAATTATTAAATATGGCCCATTTCAGTTATTTGCTGGCTAAACTTTTAGGATAAAATGAAGCATACTTTTTAGTTATTTCATATAGTATATCATATATATTATATAAATATATTTCATGTATTAGGTAATATTAATACACTAAATGAATGCTCCATAGTAGATAACTAAAAGATAGTTATTAAAAACTCATGGGTTATATATGTTAAAAAAGAAAATGCATATCACAGAGTCCATAGATCTGTACATATTTTCCTGTTATGTTCACTTTTGCTCTTATTTTGATTATTTCCTTCTTTTAAATTTCATTTATTTTGTTGTCACTTTTCTAATTTCTTGAAATTGAGCCTAAATTATGAAATTTTTGCTTACTTATGTATTTGTTTTGAGGCAATAAATTTTTGTTTAACTGCTGCATTAGCTGCTTCCCACAAGTACTGCTATGTCATATTATCATTATTGTTCATTTAAAAATATTTATTATTTGTACATTAATTTCATCTTTCACTTATTGGTTATTTAGAAGGGTTATTTAATTTTCGAACAGCTGGTATTTTCTGCTTATATATTTGTTATTGGTTTCTACCCTAAATCCAGTGTGTTCAGAGCATATAGTCTGTGTAGTTTTCATGTTTTGAAGTTTTTTAAGCCTTGCTTTATAGCCTACCATATGGACAAGTTTGATGTCTCATGTGCACTTATGAAGTTTTTGGGTATAGTTTTCCATATATATGTCAGATTGATTTTTCAAAATTGTGATTCAAGTAATCTCTTCCCTTTTCCTGCTGCTTCCATCGGTTGCTAAGAGAGGTTTGTTAAAGTTTCCAAATGTGACTGTGAATTTGCATATTTTCTTTGTACTTTCAAGTTTTGCTTTTTAACTTACAGCCTATCTCACTTAACCTAGAGATCAGGGAGTTCTGTCTGTTTGGTTTAACCACTTATTTACAAACAGCCACACAGTGGCTAATACACAGATGATGCTCAATGTTTTTTGCTTGTTTGTTTGTTCTTGTTTTTTTGAGGAAAAAAAATGAATGTGTGAGTGAGAATAAATATCCAATGGCAAGGTTCAGAAAATATGCAGGGGGTAGTATGCACTGAGATCTGACTCGCTGCCAAAAAAAGCTAAGATGTTTTGGGTTAAGATGCTTTGGTCAGATTTTGCCAGATGGGAACTTTTCCATTTCTTGTAAGTAGATATTCTATGATAAGAGCAGGAATATTGTTGTTTCTCTCTAAATCAGGGAGTGGATTCACCTTCTGTTTGTGTTTTCATCAACTGGATTAGTATCAATGATATGTATCCAAAAGTATAAACCTCAACATACAAACACAACAGGACATCTTTGACCTAGATTCAAAAAATGTTCACTGTTCCTGTTCTTACTGGAAAAAATTTAGTTTTTGCAACTTTGCCTATTGTCTGTCCTTCAGACTTGATGCTGTCAGCTTGCCCTGCCAGCCATCATTAACTGGCATCTCTATATTCAGGACCTGTGAAATGCTTATTATTTAGTGTATTCACAGATGTTTCTAGCCATCTCCTATTACTATTTAAAAATGGACTAGAGCAGTGGTTCTTAAATGTTTTGTTCTCAGAACTCCTTTATAATCTTCAATATCATTGAGATCTCCTAGGAAATTTATGTTTATGAAGGTTAAATATGTATTTATTATATTAGGATTAAAACCAGGAAATTTCTTAAAGATTTATTGATTTAATTCAAAAACTTTAAAATCCCATAACATGTTAGCACAAATAAAACATTTATAGAGAACAAGCTATATTTTTCAAAGAAAAAATTGGAAGAGTAGCATTATCTTACATTTCTCAAATTTCTTGAATGTCTGGCTTAATTGAAGACTGCTGGACTCTCATATCTGCTCTGTATTCAATCTGTTGCAATATGTGGTTTCTGTCAAAATATATGAAGAAAATCTGGCCATATACATATATATAGTTGGAAAAGTGTGTTGTTTTTTTAAAGCTTTTTTCAGCCAATTATGAATATTCAAAATCATACCAAAACTTGACAAGTGGTTACTTCTTAGTTATTGCACTGTGGAATGTGAAACCATGTCAATAAACTTTTATGTTTGATTATTTTAAAATAAAGTGGCCAGTCTTACATTTTAATTGGGCCTTTTTTCCATGTATGGGTCTGTGCTGTGTATTGTACATTTGGAAAAGACTGTTTCACTGAGTGGTGTGTTTCTTCCCAATGTTGATGTATTTCATTATTCAACATTAAAAACATCATATTTATGCCCTGTGCCAATGATATCCGAATCATTTTTATGTATCAGAAGCCTATAAAGCTCATTCTGACAATGCAAGTTTTCCATTCTAAATTTTATTCAAAAGCTTGAATATTTTCATTGGCAACAAAAACTTCCAGTCATTTTCTTGAAGTCCTACTTTGCTTATTTTTGAGAACTGTCTCCCAAATACCAAAGTCTGATCTACCATAGTTTATCCATAAGTACAAGTAAAAGTGGTGTTTCATGAGAAGAAATACTAGGTCTGCTCGCAACTCAAACAAGTACTTTTTCTGGAGATGCTTACACTTTAGTAAACAGCAGAGGTACTTCATGTGCATTTCCCCTTTAATAACAGATTATTAAAAATGCATGTGCTCAAGTATGAGATTTGATAAAATTAGTAAATTTTGTGGATTCATCAATTTTAATCTTAGGCGAAACATTTTTTTTTTTATTGCAAGTGGATGGTAGTGGAGAATTCAATGACTCTTAGTTAAATTTGTTGTCACTCTGTTTGTGCCAAAAGGCCAGCAGTTTAATCCACCACTGCTTTTGCACCATCGGTTCATATGTCAATACAGGGTAAAAGGAAAATAATGTTTTAGAAACCATTATCATGAGCTCAGATCCTGAAGGGAGCCTCAAGGACTCCCCAGGGGTTTCCAGACCACACTTTGAGAACTGCTGGACAGAAGTCACCTCATGACCTATAGAAGCGTGGCTTGGGCCAGGGCATAGAGGCACATTTCTAGATCACTATTCTTAAAACTTGGGAATTTTTCTAATTTTTTCTAGGCTGGTTTTGGTACAATTTCAAAATTTGTGTGGAAAATTTGAGCTTATGACCATAAACCACCTAAAACAATGTCTAACACAGAGTAGACTTAGGAAATGTGGGTAGTGGTGACAGTGTAATAGCAGTAATCATTACGGATATTTGTTTTCTAAATCATTTGAGTTTGAATTCAGTTTTGCCAACCGGTAATACAATTTTTTTGATTTCCAATAGAACATTTTCTTGTTGGGATCATTTTCTTACATTCTTTAGATAAATATTTTACTTATTTGTTGTTTTCAAGTCTTTATCCTACAGAAAATATGTATTACCTATATGATAAGGAAAAATAAAGCTTTTAAAGGAGCTGCTTTTGATTTTTATATGAAAAATAAGTAATTAATAGTCTGAGATCCTTGCTTCTAAACTTTACTTTCTCACTGTACAAGGACTTGTAGGAAAGCAAGAAAATATATACCAATGTGAACCCAGTGTCTAGAATATAGATATAATTTATCAGTGTATTTAGATATCATGAACTCTTTCAGAAGAATAGGAAGATGGCAAATAGGGCTTTATAATTCCAAATATGGATCCAAATTAAGCTGTCTTGCCAATGGGTTTCAGCCCCAGGCAAGTTTGCTATGGATTCACTGTGACCAAAGAAAATGACAGCAAAATGCTCTTGGGGTGAAAGGGTTATACCCAACTTTATTTCCAAGTGGCAGGTCAGTCACTCAAATGCTGTTCACTCAGAGCGAGTCTGCATATAGCGAGCCGGTCTCTGCCACTGGGCCACTGTCTGTACAGCCATCCTCTGGGTCTGTCTGCACAGATGTCCTGCACAGCCATCCTAAGGGCCTCTGTCCTCAGCGCTGCCACCACTCCAGCCTCTGCTCTGCTCTCCTCCAGCCTTGCAGCCCTGCCACAGTGTAGTGCCCAGAGCACTGGGCGGAGCTCTTTATATAGAGTCAACAGCCATGTATTGTCCACAGGTGTGCAGTGAGCTAGTCAACCAGGGCCAGGTGAGAATCCTGGCCACAGGAACACTCATTTTATCCACACTCCACCCCTCCAGGATTCTCTCCTCTCAATCTGTGTGCCCTTAGTCCTCTGCAATGGTCCCTGTTCAAGGAAGCTAGAACATTGTTCGCCAGCCTCTGGAACAAAAAGTCCTGCAGACACACAGGACCGACTCATGGCTCTGTCTCTGACCTCTGCCCTCTTTGATTTTAATGGCTGGAACTGCTGCTCTGGTTTCAGCTGTTGCCATAGCTTCAGTAAGATCCTATTTGGCTTCCCGTCTAATTTCCTTCATCTACTCCTGCCTGTATCAAATCAACCCACATCTGGGTCCTCGTAACCCTCACGAGGCCCCTCAAATTCCTCCTGTTAGTAACAGGTCTTATTTCTTTCTGGGTTCTCATTGCTTCAGCTACTGTACATGCCACCTAGCATTTTGTAATCACTGCTTCAAGGCCGGGGAGGGGTGCTCCTTTTCTTGGGGAACTTTCAGCTGCTGGGTCTTTATTTTCTTTACAACCACTGGATGTGCTTTCAATACAGGAGGGGCCAGTGCTTCCGGCAACACCCCTTCATCCTTCCCCAGCTCCTCCATTTCTGGGACTGATAGCACCTTTCTCTCCCCTCCCCCGAGTGCCTCCTCTGCTACAGTGCCTCGCAGCAATGACAGCTCAGTCTTCAGAAGCTCTCTTACCTTCAGCTTAATGCTTCACAGCTAATGTTCTTGTGCCACCGCCACCTGTGCTTCCCTCAGGAGTTCGTCTTTTTCTTTGATGGCTCTTCCTCCTTCAGAACACCTGGCAGCGCTGCCGTCTCATCTCCAATGTCACCTTGCTGTCGGCACTCTTGTGCTGTCTTCTCCCACATCAATGCCATCTCCTTCAGGGAATCCACAGAGGTTTGCAGCTCACGTTCTCCTGTCGCCATTTCTTGGTCTCCTCTGTAGACCTTTTTAAGACTGTGAGAAGCAGCCAACCCAGAGTCCCCGCTGCCTCACAGGCACTCTACTTCTCAAAGGCTCTGCTTACTATACCAAGGGCCACCCCCACTGCCTCCGTGTCACCTCCACTTGCCTCCAGTGCTGGGGTGGGGTGCAGTCCTCTGGGAGGCAAGCCACCTTAGACCATACCCATTAGGGGACGATCCACTGTCTCCCCATTCACAGGGGCAGCCGGCTGAAGCACCCCTCCCATAAGGGCAGCCTGTCTTTTTCCTTGGTCAATAATGAACCCTGCCGACTTTCGCCAATTGTCTTGCCAATGGGTTTCAGCCCCGGGAAAGTTCGCTATGGATTCAACGTGACCGAAGAAAATGACAGCAAAATATTCTTGGGGTGAAAGGGTTATACCCAACTTTATTTCTAGGTGTCAGGTCAGTCACTCAAATCCCTTTCACTCAGAGCGAGTGTGCATGCAGCAAGCCAGTCTCTGCCTCTGGGTCCCTCTGTCTGCACAGCTGTCCTCTGGGCCTCTCTGCACAGTTGTCCCCCACAGCTGTCCTCTGGGCCTCTCTGCACAGTTGTCCCCCACAGCTGTCCTCTGGGCCTCTCTGCACAGTCATCCCACACAGCTGTCCTCTGGACCTCTGTCCTTGACGCTGCCACCACTCCAGCCTCTGCTCTGCTCTCCTGCAGCCTTGCAGCCCTGCCACCATGTAAAACCCAGAATACTGGGCAGAGCTCTTTATATAGAGTCAACATCCATGTATTGCCCACAGGTGTGCAGTGAGCTAGTCAACCAGGGCCAGGTGAGAATCCTGGCCACAGGAACTCTCATTTTATCCACATAAGCTCATGTATATATTCTGATGGAGTCCTGTTGTAGAGTAGATGCTGTTACTCCTGTTTCAGTACTTGGAGAAGATTAATTTGGAAAGTTAGAAAGAAAAGTAACATTTATTAGTGCCTGAAGGTGTCAGAGACTATGCTAAACATTTTACATTTGTTATTCATTTAATGCTCTTAAAAAACTGTAAGATGTTACAATTCAACATATTACAATGTTAAAACTGAGGCTGAAGAGATATTCTATACAATGTCATTTAGCTTGTATATAAGAACCAGAATTTAAGCCCTGTTTTGCTGAATCCAAAATCCAGAACCTTTTCACTCTCTCCTACTTCTCCCAAAGTTTCTGTCTCTGTCCACCCACTACCCCGACAATCTTTGATTGACAGTCAGCTGTTCATGTGTCCTGGATTATTCATTAGGTTCAATAGATTGGGTTCTGGCCTATTAGGAATAATGTATGTCAGAAATTCATCAACATCAATGCTGCGCATCTCTCGTCTAGCAAGAAGCCTCTTTTTTTCTTTCCTCCTGTATACAATAGATATGAAACACATAAATGATAGCTTTTTCAGATATCACAACATGCAATATGCTCTTCATGTCAAACTCTCTGGCTTTCTGTCATTTTAGCATTTTGAATTTTCATCTTTGTTCCATACTGTCATGACTTCCAATAACAAGACATCTCTACAGATCGATTTCAACAGATTTCATAAACTTGGATGTATTAACAATTGGTTTTCTCATGATTTAAGCAACTTGTCATGTAACAGGAGTGATTTAATAAAGTTTCACTCTTGGGTGCTGAAATGAGCCTGCCCATGAACAAAGGTGGTCTTGGTTAACAAGTGATGACTACCATTTAAATACTTACTGAATTTGATTATTGCCCTGACATAGGAATTATCATGCCTTGTTCTGACAATAGCCCTAGCCTATTTGTGGCATCACAGGAAAAGGATATCTAAAAATTATTTTTAAAATATATTAATCCCCCCCCATTTTATAAAATTACTTTCATTGTCCTAGTGAACCTTGCAGGACTACTCAAGATTTAATTTGCGATATTGGAAAATAAAGTAAAATAAGTATATGTCATGTTAGAATTACATTTTCAATATTGAAGCCGTATTTTAGTAAATATTTACTACATATTGGTCATGGTTACCATTTACTAGGTGCAAGGCTGTAGTTGGGCTTTCAGAATGTGTTCAAAAGGGTGAGACTGAACTACCTGTCCTTAAAAAGTTCATTTTGTAAGATTAGTAAAATACACTAATTTTGTATTAATGACAAGAAAAGGGAATCATATTAGTGCTTCAGACACTTAAAAAAGTCTTAGTAAATACACTTAAGTTGAAGTAGGATGGAGATCATTTTTGTTATGAACTTACTGAAATGGAATACATTTCTTCCATATTTATTCAGTGGTATTTTCAGTTACCTGAAGGAACATTGGATCACGGAGTGGTGACTCAGTAAATGAAAACTCCCTGTAAGTTTTGGTACCATCCAAGTTCACATAACTGCATTAGAGAACCAAGGAGATGAAGTTGAAGACTTGTAATGTTACTGATGGGATTAATCTGTCCATTTTGTGAGTCTGTTTCAGATTTATTTTCAGATTAAGTCACTTTAATTTATCTAAAGCAACCTTTTGCAATTATTCTCTCTGAAAAACAGAGAGAAAGAGTCTCAGAAGCCAGATGCTATTAACAGTAAATGTAGTGCTGATACATTCTGTAAAATCTTATTAGCCTCCGTGCCTTGGAGAGCCTTCATTTTGTTCAGACACAGTTCTTTTTTCTAAAAGGCATTTTTAAATGCTTCATCATAAGATACTACTATAGCTTTTTCTTATAACCTGAATATGCACTCAATATTAATGTAGATGAAGTGATCTCCTGGATAGATTTGTGCTAGGGTGAAAATTGTAGAGTTATATACAGGGATTTTTCTTCTTTTTCTGGTTCAGGTAGTAACAGATTTTTGACAGTTTATTTCACTTGTATGTGTCCTGGTTTTTAATAAAGCTTCTTTTACTGTTTGTGCAACATAAGGTTGAAAGAAATATCATATGAAGTAAGCATGTCTATATTGAGCTTTATGCCGAGGATTTTGCGGGAGGTCACCTGGGCGGTCAGCATGCCTTATAAAACTTAGAGCAGACAGCTAGGTTCCGTGTTCTCCTTGCTCAGAGAGAAGGGGGATTATTATCTCTTTCAAAAATCTACTTCTGTGCTAACTTGCAAAAAATGTAATATATAAGAAGCAGTTTTCTTCTTTCTTGTTTAAATGACTCCCAAACTCTGAAATTTGGCCTATTGTATTCTCTAAATAGTTACTTTGATTCCCCAAAGCATAAACATCTCTTTCCTCCAACCTCATACCATCTGACTTTTTAATTATTTCAGCCAGATACTGTGCTTTCTAATAGTCACCATTTTTATTGCCTTTGGAAAGCAGCTAAGGCTGGGAAACTATCTGCTTCTCTAAACAGCACTGTGGTATAGTGGGAAATCAGAAATACAATGTAATATAATAGAAATCTGACATATTTTAATCTGGGACATTTTACATCTTGATCACATTGCCTGATCTGAAATTTCCTTATCTGTAAAATGATAACAGTACTTACATAAGGATTATTTTTGTGCAAATATTATGTGCAATATTTTCACTCTCTATAGCTGACAATCAATACACAATTTACTGTTAGCATGCTGTTTTACCAGGTAAGTAGTTGAGCAGTTACCCATGCTTTAGTTTAGCATGGTCTTAGTGGCTAGCTTTCAGGGAAGATGAGGACATACTCCCTTTCCTTCTAACTATTTCATTTCATTTCTTGCTATTATGTGATACAATCTTACCATTTTAGTCTTAATATTTCCAAAGCAAAATTAAGAGGTAAGTCAGTTCATGCTGTACTCTTTGAATACACATATTGTACATGATTCATAGAATTTTACTACATTGGATACCAAGTCAAATAACAACCTTGAAGAAACATTTGACCTTTTAATATGTGAGAAATAGCAACTGGTGCAGTATAATTTTGTGTATGTTATACACACATAGTATAAATCTCAGTGGATGTTAGGAAATGTGCCATTTTGTACATGTCTGTGTAATACTAACATGTTTCCTGAGATATTTTCTTTCCCATTCATTTACAGGATGATCTTGGCACTCACCTGTTACTAGGAATACTACATGAATTGCTTCCTGCAATTCTAACATCAGTGTCATTCGGTGCCTCATCCAGTAGCAGGTGTTGAACACTGATATAAACAGAATTTTGTCTACCAAAGCCAAAATCCTCCCATTTCCAGTGTCTACTAGCCAATGGAATACTAATGCCAAATTTACTTCCAAATTCAATTCTCAATGTGAATGACAAATTACTTCCAAATTCAAGTGTCAGTTCATTATGGTGCTTGCCAAAACTACAAACCCATGGAAATTCTTATTTTAAAAATTAAGGCAGAGTAAAACTTTCTGTTGGTGACACACTCTAACTTTTGCAGCTTCTCTGGGATTGGTAAATTGAGACTATAGTGTAGCTCATTTTTTTTTGATAATTATTTTTTATTGAAAGGTAGTTGACATACAGTATTACATTAGTTTCAGGTGTACAACACAGTGATTCAACATTTATATACATGATAATTCTTGGTACCAGCTATCACTATACCAAGTTGTTACAATATTTTGACTATATTCCTTATGCTATACATTACATCCCAGTTACTTATTTATTTTACAATTGGAAGTGTGTACTTTTTTTTTTTTGAGGGCATCTCTCCTATTTATTAATCAAATGGTTGTTAACAACAATAAAATTCTGTATAGAGGACTCAATGTTCAATGTATAATAATTAATCTACTCCAGGCCTAATTTTCGTCAGTCTCCAATCTCCTGAAGCATAACGAACAGGTTCTTACATGGAGAACAAATTCTTACACAGTGAATAAGTTACATGGTGAAGAGTACAAGGGCAGTTATCACAGAAACTTTCAGTTTTGATCATGCTTTATGAACTATAAACAGTTCAAATATGAATATTCGTTTGATTTTTATACTTGATTTATATGTGGATACCACATTTCTCTCTTTATTATTATTATTTTTAATAAAATGATGAAGTGGTAGGTAGATGCAAGATAAAGGTAGAAAATATAGTTTAGTGTTGTAAGAAAGCAAATGTAGATGATCAGGTGTGTGCCTGTAGACTATGTGTTAATCCAAGCTAGACAAGGGCAATAAGACATCCACGGATGCAGCAGATTTCTCTCAAAATGGGGGGTGGGGGGAGGTTCTAAGCCTCACCTCTGTTGATCCCCAATTTCTCATCTGATGGCCCCCCTGCGAGTGTGCCTCTCTTAGGTTGTTCCTCCCTTGAGGAATCTTACCCGTCTCTGGCTAACCAGTCATCTTCCGGGGCCATACAGGGAAATGTAAACTTGGTAAGTGAGAGAGAAGCCTTATTGTTTGAAAGGGTTAGTTTTTTACTTCTTTGCATATTTATGCTCTGTGGCTTCTATGCCCAGCATTTGTCTTGAGGTAGCTTTACCACTTGGAAGAATTGTGATACATGGTAAATTCGATAAGAAGCACGAATTCTATTTAGGGGTTGTAATTAGGAAGGAAGAAGAAAAGCTATAGAAGTTGCAGGTGGAAGAAAACATGGGAAGATTGATTATTTCTTTGACATATCTTCTTGTAGAGTAACTTCAGCATGTATAGGTTTTAAACTACTAATTAAATTGCGCACACATATTAACATAATAGGAATACAGTTACATAACCAAAGCAGACCTATAATTACCAGCCATCTCCAGTGAAACCAAGAAAACCAGTTAGGTACCTTAGGCATTTGTGAAAACTTATCTACGATATGGTGGATATTGTCCAACTGAACTTGAACAGTCTGAGAGAAATCAGACAATTTAAAACAACCCATTCCTGGGGACTGTTTACATCCCATATGTTCTTTTAACAGTAAATAGTCTGTGGTTGTAAGATTATGGAGCGCTGCAACTTGCACTTCTCCTAATTCTTGGTTGAGCTCCAACAGTGTAGATCCAGTCAAATTTGTTGTTTTACTGTATGCACAGGCCAGCTTAGATATCTCCTTCTTCATTCCCATGGCAAGTCCCGGAACCGGTGGGATGAGTGCATCTACACCTGTAGCAGCACGTGGATCTTGGTTGGGGTTTTTTGATGATCCTCTTCTGGTATGAGTCTTCCAGAGAGTGCTGATGTTGGAACTTCTTTTTCATATCGTATCTTAGTTCATTTTCGGGATAGCCAAATTAGGCTTTGATCCTCTGTATAAGCACAAACAAATACTTTGCCTACCCTTTTATATGCCCTTTATACTATTGTGTAGAACTCATTGGAGGTCACCACACAGGAACTGCTTTTTTTTTTTGTTATCATTAATCTATACTTACATGATGAATATTATGTTTACTAGGCCCTCCCCTATACCAGGACCCCCCTATAAACCCTTTTACAGTCACTGTCCATCAGCATAGCAAAATGTTGTGAGACACTACTTGTCTTCTCTGTGTTGTACAGCCCTCCCCTTTCTCCCACCCCCCCATGCATGCTAATCTTAATACCCCCCTACTTCTCTCCCACCCTTGTCCCTCCCTACCCACCCATCCTCCCCAACCCACCCATCCTCCCCAGACTCTTTCCCTTTGGTACCTGTTAGTCCATTCTTGAGTTCTGTGATTCTGCTGCTGTTTTGTTCCTTCAGTTTTTCCTTTGTTCTTATACTCCACAGACGAGTGAAATCATTTGGTATTTCTCTTTCTACGCATTGGCTTATTTCGCTGAGTATAATACCCTCCAGCTCCATCCATGTTGCTGCAAATGGTAGGATTTTCCCTCTTCTTATGGCTGAGTAGTATTCCATTGTGTATATGTACCACATCTTCTTTATCCATTCATCTATCGATGGACATTTAGGTTGCTTCCAATTTTTAGCTATTGTAAATAGTGCTGTGATAAACATAGGGGTGCATCTGTCTTTCTCAAACTTGATTGCTGCATTCTTAGGGTAAATTCCTAGGAGTGGAATTCTTGGGTCAAATGGTAAGTCTGTTTTGAGCATTTTGATGTACCTCCATACTGCTTTCCACAATGGTTGAACTAATTTACATTCCCACCAGCAGTGTAGGAGGTTTCCCCTTTCTCCACAGCCTCGCCAACATTTGTTGTTGTTTGTCTTTTGGATGGCAGCCATCCTTACTGGTGTGAGGTGATACCTCATTGTAGTTTTAATTTGCATTTCTCTGATAATTAGCGATGCGGAGCATCTTTTCATGTGTCTGTTGGCCATCTGTATTTCTTTTTTGGAGAACTGTCTGTCAGTTCCTCTGCCCATTTTTTAATTGGGTTATTCGTTTTTTGTTTGTTGAGGCATCTGAGCTCTTTATATATTCTGGACGTCAAGCCTTTATCGGATCTCACATTTTCAAATACATTCTCCCATACTGTAGGGTTCCTTTTTGTTCTATTGATGGTGTCTTTTGCTGTACAGAAGCTTTTCAGCTTAATATAGTCCCACTTGTTCATTTTTGCTGTTGTTTTCCTTTCCTGGGGAGATATGTTCAAGAAGAGGTCACTCATGTTTATGTCTAAGAGGTTTTTGCCTATGTTTTTTTCCAAGAGTTTAATGGTTTCATGACTTACATTCAGGTCTTTGATCCAATTTGAGTTTACTTTTGTATATGGGGTTAGGCAATGGTCGAGTTTCATTCTCCTACATGTAGCTGTCCAGTTTTGCCAGCACCATCTGTTGAAGAGACTGTCATTTCTCCATTGTATGTCCATGGCTCCTTTATCAAATATTAATTAACCATATATGTCTGGGTTAATGTCTGGATTCTCTATCTGTTCCATTGGTCTGTGGCTCTGTGTTCTTGTGCCAGTACCAAATTGTCTTGATTACTATGGCTTTATAGAAGAGCTTGAAGTTGGGGAGTAAGATCCCCCCTACTTTATTCTTCTTTCTCAGAATTGCTTTGGCTATTTGGGATCTTTGGTGTTTCCATATGAATTTTTGAATTATTTGTTCCAGTTCATTGAAGAATGTTGCTGGTAGTTTCATAGGGATTCCATCAAATCTGTATATTGCTTTGGGCAGGATGGCCATTTTGACGATATTAATTCTTCCTAGCCACGAGCATGGGATGAGTGTCCATCTGTTAGTGTTCCCTTTAATTTCTCTTAAGAGTGACTTGTAGTTTTCAGAGTATAAGTCTTTCACTTCTTTGGTTGGGTTTATTCCTAGGTATTTTATTCTTTTTGATGCAGTTGTGAATGGAGTTGTTTTCCTGATTTCTCTTTCTGTTGGTTCATTGTTAGTGTATAGGAAAGCCACAGATTTCTGTGTGTTAATTTTGTTTCCTACAACTTTGCTGTATTCTGATATCAGTTCTAGTAGTTTTGGGCTGGAGTCTTTAGGGTTTTTTATGTGCAGTATTATGTCATCTGCAAATAGTGACAGTTTAACTTCTTCTTTACTAATCTGGATTTCTTGTATTTATTGGTTTTGTCTGATTGCTGTGGCTAGGACCTCCAGTACTATATTAAATAGCAGTGGGGAGAGTGGGCATCCCTGTCTAGTTCCTGATCTCAGAGGAAAAGCTTTCAGCTTCTGGCTCTTCAATATAATATTGGCTGTGGGTTTATCATAAATGGCCCTTATTATGTTGTGGTACTTGCCCTCTATTCCCATTTTGCTGAGAGTTTTTATCATGAATACATGTTGAGCATTGTCAAGTGCTTTTTCAGCATCTATGGAGATGATCATGTGGTTTTTGTCTTTCTTTTTGTTGATGTGGTGGATGATGTTGATGGACTTTTGAATGTTGTACCATCCTTGCATCCCTTGGATGAATCCCACTTGGTCCTGGTGTACTATCCTTTTGATGTATTTTTGAATTCGCTTTGCTAATATTTTGTTGAGTATTTTTGCATCTACATTCATCAGGGATATTGGTCTGTAGTTTTCTTTTTTGGTGGGGTCATTGCCTGGTTTTGGTATTAGGGTGATGTTAGCTTCATAGAATGAGTTTGGGAGTATCCCCTCCTCTTCTATTTTTTTGGAAAACTAAGTAGAATGGGTATTATGTCTTCCCTGTATGTCTGATAAAATTCTGAGGTGAATCCATCTGGCCTGGGTATTTTGTTCTTTGGTAGTTTTTTTGATTACCGCTTCAATTTCGTTGCTGGTAATTGGTCTGTTTAGATTTTTCTGTTTCTTTGTGGGTCAGTCTTGGAAGGTTGTGTTTTTCTAGGAAGTTGTCCATTTCTCCTAGGTTTCCAAGCCTGTTAGCATATAGGTTTTCATAGTACTCACTAATAATTATTTGTATTTCTGTGGGGTCCATCATGATTTTTCCTTTCTCGTTTCTAATACTGTTGATTTGTGTTGACTCTCTTTTCCTCTTAATAAGTCTGGCCCTGAGGCTTATGTATTTTGTTTATTTTCTCAAAGAACCAGCTCTTGGTTTCATTGATTTTAGCTATTGTTTTATTCTTCTCAATTTTGTTTATTTCTTCTCTGATCTTTATTATGTCCCTCCTTCTGCTGACCTTAGGCCTCATTTGTTCTTCTTTTTCCAATTCCAATAATTGTGACATTAGACCATTTATTTGGGATTGTTCTTCCTTTTTTAAATATGCCTGGATTTCTATATACTTTCCTATTAAGAATGCTTTTGCTGTGTCCCACAGTAGTTGGGGCTTAGTCTTGTTGTTGTTGTCGTTTGTTTCCATATATTGCTGGATCTCCGTTTTGATTTGGCCATTGATCCACTGACTATTTAGAAGTGTGTTGTTAAGCCTCCATGTGTTTGTGAGCCTTTTTGCTTTCTTTGTACAGTTTATTTCTAGTTTTATGCCTTTGCTGTCTGAAAAGTTGGTTGGTAGGATTTCAATATTTTGGAATTTACTGAGGCTCTTTTTGTGGCCTAGTATGTGGTCTATTGTGGAGAATGTTCCATGTGCACTTGAGAAGAATGTGTATCCTGTTGCTTTTGGATGTCGAGTTCTATAGATGTCTATTAGGTCCATCTGTTCTAGTGTGTTGTTCAGTACCTCTGTGTCTTATTTTCTGTCTGGTGGATCTGTCCTTTGGAGTGAGTGGTATGTTGAAGTCTCCTAGAATGAATGCATTGCATTCTATTTCCTCCTTTAGTTCTGTTAGTATTTGTTTCTGGAATGCTGGTGCTCCTGTATTGGGTGCATATATATTTATAATGGTTATATACTCTTGTTGGACTGAGCTCTTTATCATTATGTAATGTCCTTCTTTGTCTTTTATTACTTTCTTTATTTTGAAGTCTGTTTTGTCTAATACCAGAATTGCAACACCTGCTTTTTTCTGTCTGTTTTTTGCATGAAATATCTTTTTCCATCCCTTGACTTTAAGTCTGTGCATGTCTTTGGGTTTGAGGTGAGTCTCTTGTAAACAGCATATGGATGTATGGATGGGTCTTGTTTTTTATCCATTCTATTACTCTGTGTCTTTTGATTGGTGCATTCAGTCCATTTACATTTAGGGTGATTATTGAGAGGTAAAAACTTATTGCCATTTCAGGCTTTAAGTTTGTGGTTACCCAAGGTTCAGGGTTAGCTTCTTTCCTATCTTACTGTCTAACTTAACTCACTTGTTGCGCTATTATAAACACGGTCTGATGATTCTTTATTTCTCTCCCTTCTTATTCCTCCTCCTCCCTTCTTCATATGTTGGGTGTTCTGTTCTGTGCTCTTTTTAAGAGTGCTCCCATCTAGAGCTGTCCCTGTAGGATACCCTGTAGAGGTGGTTTGTGGGAGGCAAATTCCCTCAACTTTTGCTTGTCTTGGAATTGTTTAATCCCTCCTTCATATTTAAATGATATTCGTGCTGGATACAGTAGTCTTGGTTCGAGGCCCTTCTGTTTCATTGCATTAAGTATATCATGCCATTCTCTTCTGGCCTGTAGGGTTTCTGTTGAGAAGTCTGATGATAGCCTGATGGGCTTTCCTTTTTGGTAACCTTTTTTCTCTCTGGCTGCCTTTAATATTTTGTCCTTGTCTTTGATCTTTGCCATTTTAAGTATTATGTGTCTTGGTGTTGCCCTCCTTGCATCCGTTGTCATGGGAGTTCTGTGTACCTCTGTGGTCTAAGAGGCCATTTCTTCCCCTAGTTTGGGGAAGTTTTCAGCAATTATTTCTTCAAAGACAATTTCTATCCCTTTTTTTCTCTCTTCTTCTTCTGGTACTCCTATAATGCAGATACTGTTACTTTTTCATTGGTCACTCAGCTCTCTTAGAATTCTTTTATTCATGAAGATCCTTTTATCTCTCTCTGCATCAGCTTCTCTGCATTCCCGTTCTCTGTTTTCTAGTCCATTAATGGTCTCTTGCATCTCGTCCATTTTGTTTTGAAGTCCTTCCAGAGCTTGTTTTATTTCTGTATTCTCCTTCCTTAGGTCTTGCATATTTCTCTGCAAGTCCATCAGCATGGTTATGACTTTTGTTTTGAATTCTGTTTCAGGAAGACTGGTTAAATCTATCTCCCCAGGTTCCTTCTCAGGGGAAGATGTAGCAGATGCCGAAGCTGTCTGGGTTAGTCTTGTCTGGATCATATTTTTTTGCCTTTTTATGTTGACAGGTGCTATTGACTGTCAGCTGGAAGGGCCAAACTTTTCACTTGCTACTGGCCTTTCTTTACTGGGACCCCTAGTGGCTTGTGTTGGGTAATTGCATGTAGGCTGGGTCTTTGTGTCTTGCCTGGCCTATATGTAGAAAACTCCCTTTCTTAGGGGACGTGGCCTGCCTCAGGCTGCTTCTCTGCTTTAGCAGAGCCCGGAGAGGTAATGGACGGGGGGTGAGGGGGGTGTTGTTTAGCTGTTTGCCTCCGTGAGGGGTCTCAGAACTGTCGCCCAGGGGATTCCCTGTAATTTCCAGCTGCTGGACTGTGACCTTTGTTGTTTCCATCCAGCTGTTATGTCCCTGTCCCTTTAAGACTTTCAAAAAGCACTTGCTTCTCTTTGTCACAGGGGCATCGGCTTCAGGACCTGCTCAGGTGTCTTGCTGCCCTGTTTCCTTAGTTTCCAGCCCTCCACGCATGCTCTGTGTCTGTGCTCTGGTGCGGGTGGTTGGGGCTGGGTGTTTAGCAGTCCTGGGCTCCCTCTCCCTCCTGCCGGGTGCTGGGGGGAGGTGTGCTCGGGTCCCGCCAGGCCGGGGCTTGTATCTTACCCCTTTCACCAAGCGCTGGGCTCTCGCACGAGTGGATGTCCTTTTAGTTGTCCTGTGTCTTCTGGTCTCTCTTTTAGGATTAGTTGTATTTGTTGTATTTTCAAAAATATATATGTTTTTGGGAGGAGATTCTCACTGTCCTACTCATGCTGCCATGTTGGCTCCGCCTCCTAGTGTAGCTCATTTTTAATAACATTTCTCTGAATATAGCAAACTTCTTAATTAGAACTATTCACCATAAATTCCAAAATACTTATTGTGGGGGAAAATGTTAAGAAAATTGTAGACATTGTCAATAAAACCTAGGCATTTTAATAGTCTGAATGATTTGAAATGATTAGTGAATAGAATCTTTTGGCTAAACCATTTGTATCAATAAGACTTTGTCTTAATGACCACTGATTTATTTAAAACAATTTAGATTTGAGGATTATGTAATTTTAAAACATAGAACTCATGCATCCTCTTCAAATCTTTTTTTGGGGGATAATATTACTATAAGCAATTTAAGTTTAAACTATAGTTTTACATGAAACTCAATTAAAAAGTTATCTTAGGAAGATTGGACTTGAACAGATATTTATTAGCTTATTATTTGCTATTTGGAATATTAGGGAATATTTATTAAGAAACAGTGTTTCCTCTATTTTTTAAAGACCAGTGTTTAAAACAACAACAACAACAATAACACATGTTTATAAATAACTTGTTAACATCTTTTAGGCTGCATTTTTTTATGTTGTTACATTGGTACTCTTTAGATTTCTATAAAAGGGACCTCAAATTTCCTTAAATCTAGTCAACTACTATACTATAGAAGATTTGAGTAATCTCTGTCAGGTAGAGATCATGTATAAAATGGTATCATTGTCAATCAGTTTTGAACAAATATCTGTATTATAAGTCTGTGGATAAAGCAGGAACTTGGAACAAAGTTCTTAGCTGCTTTTCCAGAGTGTTCTCTCTTGGATTTGTAGGAATAACCAAGGTGTAGGACTTACAAAGAAATCATCTCTTATATAGGAATTAGGTACTCAAGTTAATGCATTTCTGGTTTTGTTGGTATTTCTAAATAGATACTCTGAAAAACATATAAATGCTTTTTTCCATTACAATAAACCTCCTCTAAAACACTACTATCCTAAAACTAACAAGATGGTAATAAAAATCCCAAGGGAACCAAAACTTAGGAATGAATACTGTGGCAAGTGATGAAACCAGAAACTTAGAACTTTGAGGATTAATAGCAGGTGACACAAGGAGTAATGAAAGACTATGATTCAAAAAGAAATAATAAAATTCTTACAGCATTAAAGTTATTGAGTCAGCAGTTTGTAATCATCCCATAAAAAGAACATCAAGTACAGACAATTTTTAGTTTAAGAATAATTTCTTTCAAAAATTTTAATATATTCAAGCTATCCCAGAGAACAAATCAAGAGGGGACATTCTCTGTTTCATTTTATGAGGGTTGTATTACTTCAAACTAAAACTGAGCAGAAATGATGCCTGAAAGGTGAATATCAACTTTACTGATAAAAGCAGACATGAAAATTGTAAACAAAAGATTGGCAAACTAAATCACATAATATCTAAAAATTTTTAGTGTATTCTGATAATTAGAGTTAGACTTAGGAATGCAAGTTTGTTTAAATGATTTTAAAAAGTTGGTTAATATAATCCACCATATTAAAGAAAAGGTTAATATGTCTTTCTAAATGTTATCATAATTTATAACATTCTATAGTGGTTCATAAAACATCTCATTAAAATAAAAATGGGAGGAAAATCTTATTTTGATATTTAGAAAACCACATGGAGGTCCATTATCATATCTTATGAAATATTTCCTTAAACATTTCTGGAGGTTTTAAACTGCATAGTAATAAAAAAAAGTAATATATGTAAGTCGCTAGAAAGGAAGTAATAAAAACTACATTATTTGCTTATCATAATTGTTTTGTGTAGAAAACTCAAGAAAAGAAGAAAGATAAAATTAGAAAGTTTAGTAAGACTATGTAATAAAACAAATAGTATTCCTCTACACTAGCAATATGTAGAAAAAAATTTTAATCTTAAAACATTTTATGTTAACATCGACTGGAAATTTGATATATTCAGGACTTATTTTCTTGTTATAAGGATGACATTTCTCCTCCAATTAATCTTAAGTCTTAATGTAACTCCAAGTGCAATCTTGACAAAGAAATTGATGAGTTCATTCCAATATTAATATGGGAGAGGAAAAGAAAAAAATAATGATGACTTTCTTGAGGAAGAACAAATAGGAGGACTTGCTGTTCTGAGCATTAAGACATTATAAAAGAAAAATAATTAAAATAGTATATTATTAAGAAGATGGAGTAAAAAGACTAATGGAATTGTTTAGGGAGCCCAAACAGACCCACAAACATATAGAAATTCACAAATGACAGAATTGTCATTGCGCATTAGTGGAGAATGGACAAAGAGTACTTACTACTATCGTTACTCAGGTGGAAAAAACTGATTTTGTGTTCATGCCTCATAAAAGTGCACAAGCAATTACCTGGAAACATTGAAATGTGAAAAACAATTTCTTAAAACTTTTAGAGAAGAAACAAGTAACTTCATTATCTTGGGTTGAAAAGGAATCCTAAGCACATCAAAAATATGTAAACCATTACATTAAAATTATGCATATTAAAATTATGAACTATCCATCGTAAGATCAAATATTGAAAATGAAAAAGAAGCTAAAAAATTGGGGGGACATATGACCTAGAAAAGGATTATCCAGGATATACAAAAGCTTCCATAAATATGGGCAAAATACATAGACAGTTGCTGTACAGAGAAGGCTACATAGACTGTTAAATAATACATGAAAATATCCTCATTACTAATGAAGGAAATGCAAACTAAAGTCACAATTTTTATGTTCATTGGTTAACAAAAATTAGATACACTGTAAATAAGGCCATTAAGTTATGCTGGTAGTACAAAAAGCTTTGTAAAACCATTTAGCATACTCTGCAACCCAATAATGCTATTTTTTAAAACAAATAATGATATATGATTTCATACATACCACATTGCCAAAGATAAATGAAATAAAGGATACCACCATGTGTTGGTAAGGAATGGAGGGATTCATGCAGGGCAGGCATGAATGTAATCAAAACAGTGTTAAAAACGTGGCTTTCTTACTAAAGTTATACAGGCACATACCTTAATGGACCAGTGATTCCTTGCCTAGAGAAACTTTTGATTATGTTTATCAGAAAAAAATAAATAAGAATGTTTAATGAAGCATTGTTATGATAAAAACTATAAATGTTTAAAAATATTTATCCCAGGAAATTAATAAGGAAACCTGGAGGAATCTCAGAAATCTAATGATAAGTGAAAAAAGCAAATAAAAAAATAAATACATAGCCACTATAATCACCACGATGGAAGTTGCTAAGAGAGTAGATATTAAATATCCTCACCACAAAGAAAAGGTGTGATGGTATGTGATATGTGGAAGTATCAGCTAATGCTATGATGGTGATTATTCTGCAATAATAAGTGTCTACCAAATAAACATGCTTTACATCTAAATTTATATAATGTTATTTGTTAATTGTACCCAATAAAGGTGGAGACAAAAAAAGAATACACACATGATACCAAAACTTATGAGATGTAGCAAAAACAGTTCTTGAGGAAGTATATAGAATTAAGAAAAAAGAAATATCTCAAATAAGCAACATAGCTTTATATTTCAAGGAACTAGAAAAAGAAGAGTAAACTAAGCTCAGATTTAGCAGAAGGAAGGTAATAACAAAGATTAAAGCAGGAATAAATAATATAGACTAGAAAAGCAATAGGAAAAAATCAATGAAACCAAGAGTTGGAATTATTGAGTAAACAGGGTCCTAAAAGAAGTCTTTCTGAGAAAAATAATGTGATGGGCAAAACTAATAATATCAAAATATTCACATAATATTTTGTATAATAATAAGATTCTTGTAAGAAGATATATTTTGCCCAAAAAGGAATTTAGGCCCTTTACATTTCAGTACAAAATAAAACTTTGATTTATTTCTTAATTTCCCATGTTTGATTCTGTTCTACATTCTACCCATATTTTTTAAACAGATTTTTGTCTGATTTCTAGGATGTGAAAATACATAGCATCATTGTGAATTATAGAACAGGTGTAGGAATAAATACATAGACTATAACAAGAACACAGAAACTAATTTCATATTGGTTTGACATCTGTTGGTTTTATCATGACTTACTGATATTGTATATCATTATGTCAGTAGCATTATGTAATTTGGCATGTAATTTATATCAAAAGTTTTCTCTATCATTTTAAATAACAATAGCTATATAGTAATCCCATAGCTTTATATAGAATCATGCTAATTATAACACAGAACTGTCTCAAACAGCACGACTCCTAGTTTTGGAACTGAATTTTAAGTGAGTTACGTTGATGTCAATAGGAGGATCAAAACTAATAGAAACTAGTTGGCATTAATCACTCTTTTCTGCAGTCCCATAGTACTTTATTAATTCTTAAGAACTTAATTCATTTTGCTTTGATTTGTTGTAATTTCTGTGCAAGCTCATCAACTCTACCAAACTGAGCTTCTTGTAGTATCCTGTCTAATTCATCTTTCATATCTTACATTTATTGTTCATATTTTGAATAGCTATAATTCAAAAGAATAAAGATTATTCCCTCTGTTTTTTTAGAGTGTGCTTTTTAAATTTCTTTCAGAAATTTGGTACAACTATATAAAAGTGAAGATGACACAGAGATTTCAGAGAAGATTAAAACTCACTGGACTTCTTTGGGCCTAGAAGATGTACAGTTTGTAAATTATTCTGTGCTGCTTAATCTGCCAGGCCCTTCTGCCAGCTCTGTGACTCTGAGCAGCACTGGCCAATGCTTTCATCCTAATGGCGAGCCTTGCAGTGAAGAAGCCAGAAAACATAGCGGCCAGGATCTGCTCTGCTCATATGCAGCCTATTCTGCCAAAGGAACTCTCAAGGTAATATGACCATTTGTCTCTGTCATTTACAGTGAAATGGAATTAGAACACAACAGCTTTCATCTAAATTGAGCTGACTGGCAAGATGCAACATACAAAAGTAACCATTAAATGTTCTCAGTGTGGAGATACCTGGAAAGGGGAAGGAAGATTTGGATTGCCTGACCCCTTTCTTGTCATATTTTGGAAGTGAAAAAGCATTAAAAGAATTTAATTCAAAAGTGTTGAATGTGTGACTGAGTCATTCACATTTTGCTTAGTCCGTATAGTACAAATTCATTTCATTGTTTGCTTTTGAAGAGGCAAATTTTAATATATTGATATGGACAGAAAGACAGAAATGGAAGCAGTTGCATTTTGAGATTGTATATAGCACACAAGAAATGGAGTGGAAAATTGATGTGATTATTCACACTGTTACGATTTGAAATACAATGTTTCTGCTGTCTTAATGGAAAACACATAAATTGGGTGTCAAGCGTGGATTATTGATCTGTTTTATTCTGGGTTAGCTGTTTTTGTATTTTTGGGGGGGGCGGGGTTGGGTGTGGCATTATGGTTAAGTGCATAGCTACTAGAACCATGTGGACTAGTTTCAAATCTCAGCCCCTCAATTATCCATCTAGGTCTGAATTTCCTCATCTCTGCAATGAGGATTAAAATAGTTGCTACTTTATAAGGTTGTTTTGAGAATCAAATTAGCTAATATATATAAAACTGAGAGGACAGTGCCTAGTTCATAGGATGATTTACCAGTTAGATACAATGTATAATTGGTCACTAGTTGCCTTTATACAGGGAGGTCTTCTCTCTCCAGGTAAAAAATTATTTTACTAAACAAAGTTTAATTTCTTATAAAACTGTAGATTGCTCCTTTAATCCAGATGAAATAGTTATGTTTCTAATTACTTATTAGCACAGATTTAAGAATCCCACTAACTGATTAATATATGATATAAATAAATCATTCAAGCTATTTTGAAGAAATGCATGCTTGTTCCTAATGTTGTCTGTTTGGTGAGGGGGCGTCAGTTGTTTGTGGGGAAGGTGGTTCAGCAGTTTGTGCTCTGTTGTACTGTTCTCTGACTTCTAGCAGGAGGTCTACGTAGAACCGGCACCACCTCAAAAAGCCTTATCTTTAATTAAAAATCAATATAACTTTAAATGTCTGCATCCTTTCTAGTGTGGGACTCACTATATAATTTGACTTAATATACACTAATTCTGGTAGGCAGTATTACCTATGTATTATTAAAAATAGAAGGAGGCTACCAGCTCTCTTTGGTTCAGAAGTTTTAGTCTCAAGGCAAGTTTCTAAAATCATCCCACATGTTTTCTCTGACTCCTAACCCTGAATAAACCACACACATTTCCAGCTTCCTCTTTATCTCAGTTGACTCAAGTCCAGCACAGTCATCTCCTTCTTTAAAAAAAACCATGTCCTAAACACAGAACAATAAAAAACCCAGGAATGTGCATGGGTCCTTGGAAGTACCCCCATCTATTTGTATTTTAGTTCCCTCCAGCAAACATTCGTTATTCCTTAACCTAGGTGACATAATAAATCCATGAAACTATAGCTTGTGTCCCTTTTCACAGCAGAGCCCTCTTTAATAATCTGCTGGGCCCACTAGATTGTTTTTTTATGTTCCTGTGTAATCATATCTCTGAGAGTTTTCTATACATTTATCTTATCAGTTATAAAGGTTTAAATTTTCATTGTTCCATATAAAAGAAAACTAAATTCTACAGAATCATAGAATTAAATGTCCATGAAATCTTAAGTTATTTTGGGATCTTCCTGTCATTTATAAATGCTTAAGAAGTAGAATTTTAACAAAGAAATATTTTAAAAGACTTAAAGTAGCTATTAAAAGGGAGAAATAAAGTTAGCTACAATTACAGAACTATACTGCATGTTTGAAATATTAGGCATAAACAAAAGGGACTAGTACTAAAGGAACTAAAATACAGTTATGGATAAAACAAAGACCTAATATTTGAAGAACATAATTTAAGAAATTAAGACCATGAAAATGAGATGAAGACACTCAACTCAATTATTTTTAGAATCAATTAATAATTCAAATCTATTATACTAAGTACATAATTTAAATATCCACTTTAATAAAGGATGTAATAAGTTATTGATACTGCTTTTTTAAAATTCAAACTATATTAATGTTATGATTTTTCAAAAGCAAAGCAATTTGTACTTGACTATACACATATAGAATACTTCCATATATTTTATAGACATGTATTAGATAGATACATTATTGAAACTCAGATATTATAATTAATAGGACACTGGTGATTTTTCTGCAGTTCTACAGACCATTCCCTATTTCAAATCAAGCTTGAGAGGTTGCTGCTGATGATTCAAGCCTTACTACTTTTTGATTTTGAATACATTGTGTTTGCATGCATTTCTATCAGGCAGAGCCATTAACAAGTTCTTAAATTATTCTAGTCTGACTGCCAGTGAAGCTCCCCACTAGTTTTGCTTTTGACAAGGTTATTTGTAGAAGAGGAGTGCCCCTTTTTTTTTGAAGAGCTGTCATGCCCATTCATCATATGACCATTTTGTATAAGCTTCCAATTTTTGCTTTCTGGTAACAGTCTAAACATAATTTGTGATATCTGAGATCTACTTCAAAAACCTACTTAGTGCCAGCATGATGGATTGTGTACTTTGAAACTTCTGTGTAATTCATTGTGCACTGGAAAGGTGACATTGTTTACCTCATCATAATGACAGGTAGGTCAGTAAAGGGGTCCTAAGGAGAGTTGTCCTGTCAGATGCAAAATACATATTAAAATAGATAGATAAATAATTTAGCACGAGTGAGGTTAGCTTCAGGGAATAAATAATGATTTATATTTTTATTGAAAGGTAAGTATCAACTATAGTATCATCGTCATGTTAAAGACATTGGCAGTAAGTGCTGAAGTCAGTTTTATTAAGAGAATACATGGCTTTAGGTAATTTTTGTGCAATTATTTCTTTTGTCTGTTGTGAAACCCACACAGATGTAAAAAAGCAAAAGAAACTAATATAAATTGGTTGAGCAGATTGGGTATGCCATGTTTGTATTTTTGAACAGGATTTGTTTTTATTCTGAAATACTTAATGGATTTTGTATTTTTCTTTCTGCTAAGCATTATTTTGTCTGAAAGACAAACCAAATGATTCAATTTTATGGAGAAACTTATTTTTAACAAATGATTAACTATGCATAAATTACATTGTCATTAACACACTGATCACTACCAAGTCCTCAGAGAGCATACATAATTCAAGAGCCCAGACTAGCTCCCTTCCTCATTATTGCACAACTATAGGTTGACATTTCAGTTCTGAAAGCCTCAGTGTCCTCACCAATATAAGGGGAATAATAATAGTATCTCAAATGGCTGATGTGGGGAAGAAATTATATAAACCTTGGAAAGTGCCTAGCACCTAGAAATAACTCAATAAATGTTAGTTATCATTATTATTGTTTGGTATAGACTAGACATATAAGAAATATAGGAAAAATTAAGAAAATATCAGAATTATATATAATAAGATTTGGAAATACAAACTTTTATATTGCCTTCCTGTCTTCTCCTTAGTATGATAAATATTAATCATTAGGGAGTAAAATGCCTTGTTAAGTATAAATGACTAATAAAATGCATGTGAGACCTTGATCATGGTTTTTATTTAAAGCAGTTCAGGGAAACAAGGAATTAATATTTTATCTTGAAAACATAATGATAAATCATGCCTAGTTGGGCCTGAAGAGCATTTCTTGTTTTTGTTTTGTGAAATATCAAGACATAATAGCATGTGAAATCTGAACCCCATATAAAATATTTTGTCAAAAGTCTTAAAGAGAAAAAAGTATATAAGCACTGCATGGGATCCTTGGATAACTTATACTCTGATGTCTACTTTCTCATGGCTAGGAAAACCTTCTCTTTCTCTTTTATGTTTATGTTCTCAAAGAAAATCAAGCTTGTCAGTGTTATAGCAAAAGGCAGAGCTATATGCATTTGGCTCTGAATGACTCCAGTTATAGGTAAAATATCATAAACCTAAAGGAGTAGAATAGAATTGAGTTCCTTAAACTTCTGTTGTTTGAGTCTGAAGATAAAGCTGATATCTCACCAATAGAGAAATGTGAGTCGGAGCAGTGTTTCAATATTGAAAATGACTTTGCATTTTGTCTCCTTTTCTTTTCTCTTGTGGAATCTGTCTTTTGGTTAACAATGCACAATTGTGAGATAAATAGCTGTGAACACAGTTGTATATAATTATTTTTTAAAAGTCTGCATAAATCTCTTGGCCCAATATGACCTTCTGTTTCTGGTTTCATGAGCTTTGTGCACTAACCAATTGAGATGACAAAACAATTTTGTAATTATTGTTTTTTTATTTGAGGATAACCATGGAATTAGACTTCACATATTTGAGGCCTATATATTTTTCCTGTGTTTAAAATTTAGACAGAAGCATTTACGAATAAAGAAGTGTACCTATCACATCATACTGTCCGTATTTAAATATTTGTTAGGTTACATGTTCTACTTGGGAAAGAGAACAAAAATCTATTTTATGAAATAAAAGTTTTATGACAAATATAGCTGAATTCAACCAAGTAGTTAAAATTCAATGGACTATATTTTTCTCTCTTCATTAAAACAAATATGTCATTTTTAGTGAGGGTTTGACTACAAACTTATAATCTGAGTAAAATTATTTCTAAAGACTGAATCTCCGTGTTATCTGACAGAAAATTCAAGGTCAGCATTTTTATTTTGATTTTTTATATGATTTAAAGCATCCATTTACAAAGTTGTGATAATGTAAGTTTCTTAGAATTAATTTACATTTTAATTTACATAAAATGCTAGTATTTAAATATGTAGACTACAAATCCTGTTTACTTCATTTCAGTGAATACTACAAATTCAGTTTTTTTAGAAGTAGCGATATCTGTGGAAAAGCAGATCTTTAGGTTTATGTGTACTTTTTCAATACACTAATTGATTTTAAAATAAGCAGAATTCTGTCTCATTACTTTCATAGCCTCAAGGAAGAATTCTCTTGAATGATTTGCAACTCCTTCAATATCCTTACCTTAATAAGTTGAGGATCATTTATTAAATAAAGTACCCTGTGATTATTAACTTGTTTTTCCTTATATTTTAATTTGATACTGAAGGATTAACTGACTAATGTAGTATTTAACCATTTGGGTCCCACTAATACAACAAGAAACATAGTGAATGCCTTTTATATGGCCATACAGGGGACAAAGTAATAAATAAGAAAGGTTTAGACACTGCCCACATGCAGCTGGCAGTCTAATAGGAGAACCTGGCAGTTAGATAAACAGATACAAGGCTCTATGGCTCAATACTGCTCTGATCACTAGCAAGTTATTTAAATATTTTCTACTCTGGTTCTAAAATTGATAGTGGCTACCGTCCAAGTCGAACAGTCCTAAGGGGAGGCGTGGAGCTGAATATATGTACAACTCACTCTGAGAGTACACCCCACATTGGGCACCAGATGTAACATGCCACTCATCTTCTTTGGGTGAAATAAGAGAACAAAAAACACAGACAACACAGACAGATAGACAATGGCTGCAGCCCCAATGTGATGCAGCACCTTTATTTTTATACTGCTTTTCTCAGACCTCAGCCAAGTGCTATACTCATCTTTCCCATCTCAGGGCAGGGGGAGGCCAGAGCACCTTGTTGATTTTCTTAGAAGCTGCCTGGTAAGCAGGGGCAGTGTTTTCACACATCCTCAAGGTCTCCCTGTTTTCAGAGTGAGGAGTCTTGGCTGGTCTTCAAGGACAAGATATGTTTTTGTGGGCAGATAACTTCCAAGGACTGCACTGGTTGCTCTCAAGCTTGTGCTTTCCCATGCTGCGTTCAGACATGGGGGAAGGTGCTTTCCCATTCTGCCTACAAACATGTGAGAAGACAAAGGCCGTCCCCTACACAAAATTCAGTAGTCATGTTTTATTCGTTAACATACTCAATGTCTTTGTTTCATCTGATAGAGGTCTTCATTCTCTCAAAGAATCTGTACTTATCTCTGACTAAAAAGTGCTTCCTCCAGGTTAGTGCATGGTGCTTCATCAGCTGGATGTGACCTCTGTAGATAGCACTGCCTGACTTCCTTATTAAAATGATCCCTCATCATGTTCTATAATGTTATGCCTTCTTTATTGTCTTCAGGGCACATCATAACTGAGTCTTCTGAACTTTCTTCTGAACTTAGTAAGTCTTTTTAATTTGTCAATCTTATTTACTTTTTCATTGTCAACGTCACAGGAAAAGAAAGTAAACAAGAATGAGGTACCTTGTATAACTCATTTCCCTCTATACCTTCAGAAACTAGATATAACCTGATACATGTTGTTGGAAAATAAAATCATTATTTTTAATACTCTTTCTTGGACTTCTATATTATATTTTCCCCTACTTCTAAACATATTTTTCATAATCTCTCTTTAAAAGGTAGATTTTTAACTTTTAAAATACTCTGATAAAAATGGCTACAAGGAAAGATATGTTGGCTAATTTTGTTATTTTTTAAATGTTGACCAAATAATACAAATGAATACCTAAATATTCCCTAAGGGATTATTTGTTAAAGTTGGGGGTAAAAAAATATTTTTTTTCTTTCTGAAAATCTTTGTATGCAATCTAGTATAATCAACATATATTAATTTATTATGCAGTCTTATTCTAAATTTACATGATTTTGTCTATTGACTTCAGAGATTATAAACTTAAAATATGGAAATGTAATCCTGGCAGAACAAAGTATTCTCCTTTGGTTAGATTTCTGTAGTATAATGGTTTAACTTAATTAGCTCATCCATATGTGCCTTATATGTTATATTATAAAAACATTTTGCAAATTTGTTAAATAATTACTGAGAGCCCAGAAAAGTAACAACTCTGGCTTCTCTTTGTTATTTCTGTTATTGAAGCATGGTCACTGTGCCAGTAAGCATTGCATTTAGTGTATCATTGTAGCAAATATTTTTTCAGCAAATGTATATATTACATATTATAGTAAAAAAAAAGGTTGTAGAATTGACAGGCCCATCCTTCTATCTGATCTTTTATGCCTAAGACAGCAAAATGGAGTGTGTGTCTCATGCTTAACACTGATTTGAATTGGGTTGTACTAGTTCAGCACAAGAGCTGGTATCCCTTCCATTGGCTGGTTGTCCATTTGAATTGATTAGTACTCCTGTTGTTCATGTTATTAAATATTTTAAATAATTAAGTATCATTTACATTATGAAGTTATTTAACATTAATGGTTATATAACATTAAATTATTAAATATTTTATATGGCTCCCTGCTTATTGCTAATCCCTGTCTAATTGGTCTTGATTAGCTAGAATATTGTTTTGAGAAGGAGTTTGAAAAGAGGATGATTGATTGGTGATATCTGCCACAGGAGTGGGAGGAAACTTCATTGATTTTCAGGCTTCAGCACATTGTGGTTTCATGATAATATCCATTATGGAAAGCCCTTGAGTGAACTTGAAAAAGAATTACTGATAGAATTCTTACAATCTGAATTTTGAACTCCTCATAAGTACTAATAATCTAGTGCTTTTTAGAAAGAGTAAAGGTAAACATGGGAGAACATTTTGGTTTTACAAGTTTTAACAAACATAAGCACATTAATTTGAAAAGGATCTGAAAGCTAGGTTATATAAAATGGTAGTAAATTTCCAAAGTAAGCCTTGTATTTAGATATATAGTACTTATGATAATACTGTATTTTGTCAATGTGAAAACTGCTTGGGTTTACCATTTCTGACATTGAGTAGAAAATTACTGTTTTAGTCAAAGCAGCTTTTCATTCTGTGCATTAAGAATCTCAGAGACGAACTAGGAGGATTCAGAGTGATTGATTTGGATGAAAATGTCAAATCTGAAAAATTTCAAAGCATACATCATTTCATAAGCATGAATAATTTTTTCCACCTCGAGGTAGCAGAGCAACATGGCACTGGATTTTTCTCAGTGTGGAGCCCAGGCCACCCACAGGTGGATGGCTCCAGAAAAACTTGTTTGACCTGCTTGCTTTCCATGATTTTTCTGTTTATTCTGTTTAGCTGACTACAGGAAATAATGATTCTATTCATTTATCTTAGTTATTCTTTTCTGTTTCTTCTGTTTATGATAATTTCTCCACTGTGGTAATAGAATGTTACTTTTTAATATTTTGATGTTTAGTCCTGGCTAATTGTCAGGTTTATGTTTTCATTTAATCACATGTTGTATCACAGACAATAATTGAATTTTAGTATTTAATGTTTGTTTACAAAGTGCGCCATTCATCTTCTCAGCTGTTTTATAATAGCCCACCTCTCTCTTTTGTCACCCCAATACTTTTTTTATCCAAGTGTAAAATATTTGCTTTTGTATTTCAGTTGTTGCAGTTGTTTCAAGTTCTTCGTTCTTAGGTCAAAAATTAACATATAGAAAAAATAAAAATTAATGTGTAGACTTTTGTATATTTCTTCCTAGTTTAAGAAAAAAACAGAACTTATTCCATTTCACTCTGCATCTCTCAGGGATGTTCTCTATGGAGAAACTGATACAAGGTGAATAGTTCAACAAGTACTTAGGGTTCTGCTCATTTGAGATTTCCCAAAAGGACTAGTCAGACGAGATTTAATCCTTGGTGTCTGGAAATAAATTAAACATAGTACCCCAACTGTTTGAGTGGATGATTGTCTAGTGTGAAAGAATATGCACCATAAGAAAAGATTCATCATAGCAGCAAGAATATGTGGTAAGAAATGGCTTGAGATTTTATCATATCATTGTATATTGATTTGTGTCTCAGAAAAATTTAGTGTGCTTTCTTACAGCTGTGATGTTTCAGTTTGCTTGAAGGTAAATAGGAAAAAGATTTTAGAAACGTACTGGTTCGGTTCATTATTTGAAGGCAGCAGATACATTTTTATTATCACCTGTCAAAACATCAGAACCCTGAGACTTCTGTAATTATTAATTTTTAATGCATAGCCTCAAAGTGCATAAGCCAAAATAAATTGATATAATGATGTCTGTATTAAGGAATGTTTTTGTCAAAGACAAAAACTTTTACATGTTAAAATGCTTTAATCTGTTGTCATGTACTATTTATAGAAGACAGGTTGAAGAGCTCCTTAATTAAAGTTGCCAATGTTGATGGAGCTATTGTTATTTTCCTATAATGTAAATGTCTTTTACAGAATTGACAGTTGTGTAACTGCTAAATCTTTCTCATATGCACACAAACAAAAGGCACAGTCTGACCTATACCTTCTCAAACCTGCATGATTTCTCCTCAAACTCTCATAAATATGAAAAATGCATTTATTAACATAACCAATTAATAACTGTTTTTAGATGGTATCAGTGAATCATAAATAATTAGTAGATAATTTAGAAATTTGAAATAAAAAATATGAATTCTCTCATTTTTTCAGTGTGATCATTAATATGTGATCATTTAATCAGGATTTTAAATAATAAATTAACAGTTATTTATATGGTAATGGTATCAGCAAACTAAAAAATTGTATTAAGGCACTGATTTAATCACATTTTAATAGGAACAAACTTATAATCAAGACCATTTTGATAAGTGTTGTCAACGATTAGGTTTTCTCGGCAAATCCTTTCAAAAGTACAACTTTGCTTTTCAGAGATACTGTTTAAACTATTAGCATTTCAATTAAAGACAAGCCAACAGTGTATGCTGGATACCAGGATGAGAATAGGTACATGTTGGATCTTTCACTGAGGAAATTTCCCTCTACTGGAAACTGAAAGTAGTAGACAAATCTGTGTATAAAGATACTGGTCTCGGGAGTGCTTTAAGACAGGCAGAAACAGGTCACTCTGGGGAAAAGTAGAGAAAATCACAGATAATGAGGCAACAGAAAGATACAGTTCATCAGGTCTTTTGAAATGGGCTTTAGTGTATCTAATAAAGTTTTTACAGATGCAGGTGAGTATAATGGCTAAGGAAATATTTCATGTCAGAAATATTTCATCTAGCAATTAGATTTACTGGTATCTAGATGGTAGTCAAATGTTCTAAAAACAGTTCTTTCTTCATATGAGTCTTCTATGGAAGCCCTCTGTGTACGACTGACTAAAGGGCATCAGCTCCAAATGAGAAGGGTGGGGAGAGAGAAGCTTCATGCTTCATTGCCATTCTTTTTGACAATCCACCTGCCAACCCCTTATCAGCATCTCAGTGTATACATGCTGCAGTTTGAGACAACACATTTGTATCATAACATAATTATATCACTGGAAAGCATACTAATTATTTTAATAATAGAAATTACCAAAAGTAAATCTGAAAGGAATCATCTTGACTCATAGATTATGCATTTCAAAGAACCCTGAGTGAAGTTCTTTCCCAGGAGGAGGAAAGGGGTAACTACATACGAGGATTCCCATTAGGATCTCCATAAAAGCATGAAAATTTACGTTAATAAATGGGGCCCTTTTGAAAATGAGAAATACTGATGTAGAATATAAAATAACTGCAGGGGGTAGTGGTAATGTGACAGAAATCATAGTTTGGAATCATAATCTAAAGTCCTTGAATGCCAGACTGTGTGGTTGCTTATGTAACTTACATCCTGCACAACCCAATAGGTTGTCTTTCAAAACTGGGTATGTCCACAATCTGAATAGCTATCTATGATGTATTTGTCTTGAATTTGGGTAACAACAGGGAGTCTATGAATTATTTTTAAGTCTAGGGGTGGTGTGATCGTGCTGAGCCTTAAGGAAATTAATCTTGCAATGTTTTGTAGAATGTTTCAAATTCCAGAAAACATCAATAGAATATACCAAACTTTGTGATCTTCTAGAGGAATAAACTTGATTTGTAACTTGTTAAGAAGAGAGAGGGAAAAGCCAAAATGACCCTAAGCTTTTTACTCAAGTGTTATACCTGACAGAAATAGAAAGGTCATGTTTGTCATGATTGGGATGGTGCAAGAGAGAGAATTAGTTCTCCTTTGAATATTTCAAATTACTATGAATAATTTTGTCATGCTAAGTGGACAATTTGCTGTAATTCTTCCTATAAGGTTTTATTTTTCTTTATATTTCCTCCTTTTTCAGGCTGAAGTTATTGATGTGAGTTACGGAGATGCAGACGATTTGAAAAGGATTAAAAAAATGAAAAACATAACGAATCAGATTGCGCTCCTCAAATTAGGAAAATTACCACTACTTTATAAGGTTGGTCCAATGGGTGTTTTTCAGTGGTGAGGTGAATGGGATGTTTTTTTTAGAGTTGCATGCCTCTGTGAGTGGGGTGTGTGTGTGTGTGTGTGTGTGAGAGAGAGAGAGAGAGAGAGAGAGAGAGAGAGAGAGAGAGAGAGAGAGAGAGAGGCACAGAGAGGTAAAACATCACAGGAAGATGGCTTTTCTAAATAGAGCATTTTAAATTAAGATCTTTAAGAACAATAAATTGATGTCCTTATTACTTAAGACAAGAGATAAGTTATACCAGATATGGGTGAGTTTGTGGGACCTTTATGAAATGGGCATACTCTTCGTAATATACCCATGTGGAATTCTAAAAATGAGCACCAGGGTGCCCTCTTCTTATGACATGTGAAACTTCTATTATCTAAATTAATTACCATGTACTCTATGTTAGATTAGTATCTAGCTGATTTACACTCCTTAGTGATCGATTTTGTCAACTGTATAACTTCATAGTGACTGTGCTCAGGAATTTAATTAAAATATAATATCCTTAGAAGAAGCAGAATTTTTATTTATTTTATTTAAATAGAAGTTTATTAACAATCATCCAATAGATGCATTTACATAACTAAAGCTGCTCAATCTCTGTATGCCATGTAATGATTCACCATGATAGATGGCTACTATTGCTCATCCTCCATTTTTTTTTTTCTATTAATACTATTTCTATCAAATAGTAATGTCACTGGAACTTTCTGGTTCTGAAGATACATTGGATTTCTCCTTACCTAACTCTAAGTAAGTTTTGCTAATTTCCAGATCCAAAAAGTTTCCATTAACCTGTTGGCACACTATAAGGAGACAAGAAAACACTGTTGCCTGCTTGTCATTCTCTTCCATGGATGCACTTATACTTAAGTCAGCATCTGATAGTAGATAATTGGCCAGAATTTTAAGTTAGTCTTGAAAATATAATATAAAGTGATATTAATTTTTTGCAGTATAATTTTTCAATATGTATTACTTGTCTCAAATACTCACTTTTTGATCCAGTAATTCCAGTTCAATCAGTATATTCTAAAAGGGAAGAAAATCTGAGCTGATAAACACAGGATGGGACAAAATATTGGATATGATACATGTGTCCAGTTTAGTATTGAAAATGATGCTGCATTTGTACAGCTGAATAATATACATTATTTATAATGTGAAGAATATTTAATGATGTGAAAATCTCCATAAGCTATAAAGAGTACATTTATAATAATTATAATAATAATGATTATATCATTGTTTGGAATAAAGGTAAAATTTAGTATGTGTTTGATACATTTCTAAGCATTTTTTATGTGTTATCACATCATAAGAACTATATGTCTGAGGTAGGGATTATTAATATCTTCAATTTATAGATCAGGTAACTAAGGCAGAAAAAGAATAAGTGACCGGCTCAGGCTAACAGCTGGTTAAGTGGAACAGTCAGGATTTACACCCTGGCAGTCTCATCACAGATAGCGAATCTTCAATGTGTAAGTATGTGGCTGTGTTTGTGTATAGTTAGAGCAGATTGGTAGGTCCGTAGGTAGGTAGGTAGGTGGTAGACAGATAACTAAATGTTAAATTGGAGATTTTAAATGAGACCATAATATAACAAAGAGTGATGTTTCAAAATGAGCTACCGAACACCAACATTTCAAAAGAAATAATTGAAAACATGTTAGACTATTGTTAAATCCCTTACTCACATATGGAGTATAGAAAGTTTAGAGGATTGGAGGAGAAGATTTTATGAACAGGAATTTCAAAGAAATTTAAGTTCCACTGTAAGCCTGGTGATGGGAGCTTCAATAGAACCACAAAGAGGGCTTAAAGTATGTTCTTGGCGGTATGGAGAATATGGTCGACTGGTGGCTGACTCACCTGAGAAGCCAGAAGCTAAGAGATGGATTTGTTCAGTATCTAATAAATGAGCATAAAGGGAGTGTCTGTGTTGGGTGTGGCCAGTATTCCTAGAGCTGGGAGCAAAAAGTGCATGTAGGTTTCCCATGGTAACATTATTAGTAATACAGGCTAGATGTTTTTCTAAGCCTTTTTAAATGTATTAGCACATTCATCTTCGCATAACCATATTATTGGTTAATAATAAGCTATTATCATCTTTCATATGTAGCTAAGTATCATTAGTGCATGGGGAAAGGAAGAGGGCAAAGTGCAGTCCCTTACCTATAACAGCTGATCTGGTGGAGGGGCAAGAAGACGACATTGTAAATCAAGGGTAGACTTTTAATCATAAAATGAGACTAGGTGTTTTGATTACTGAATTAAAACAAGTGACCCAAACTGATGACCAGCAATCAGAAGAAATCTTCCTCTAGGGGCTTGGGTAATAATGTTCCTCTCTGGATTTGTTTCAAAACGGCAGTGGGAAACAAAGTAGCATTGCTTTGGGTGTATTATATGAGTCCTGCTTGTTCAAACTACCAGTGATACATATGACTAAAATACTGTCTGTGGTATGGGCCAGTTATATAAATTGGGTTGGTGGGTTTATGGATGATTTCTGTTTCTTTATGATTTCCTGACTTCCTAAATGTTTTACAGTGATGGTGTATATATTTTGTAAGAAAAAAAGCCTTTAAAAATTTAAGTTAAGATATTTAAAAATTTTTCTAACAGTGCTTAAGCCAAATACTCAAAATCTGTACCAGCAGATAATGAGTTAAATCGAAGCAAGTTTCTTTGTATTTTATTGTCCCAGAGAATATTTACTTTATGAAACCCTTTGGCCATATCTACAAAGTAGTGAATTAGTGGTGTACCTAGCATAGGACACAATTTTTAAGAACTTGGTATGTATTCCCTAATCATTTTCCCTGTGGATCTATGAGTAATTTTATCAAAGACGGCTGCACACAATTCCCCTTCAGACAGTGGTGCCACAAACCTGGCAGAAGTTATTTTCTAAACAGAAGAGACAGGGTATCTTTTCTTTAACCTTCTAAGTTCCATTCTAGCCATTTCTGTTCTCCATGACTCATCCCAAAGATTTGGGATAGAATCTCTGTTAATACACATTCACCTGGTAAATAAAAAGGAAGCATGGGTTAGACAGTATTACACAGGATGATTACAGTTGAGTTTGCGTCACCTGTCCATTTGGGAAAGTAAGGTAAAGCAGTGATACAGCTAGGATGAAAAAGGCAGAGGACCAACTGACTTCCATGTGAATCACAACTGTTAATCATGATTCTAAATGAGCATCTGGACTGGGAACATGCAGCAGAATGAGTAAAGAGAAAAGTTAATCTTATTTTAGCTGTGCAGTAGTTACTAAATCATAATTCAAAAATGAATTTGTGAGGGATTCCTTCATCTGAAATAAGGAGGGCAAAGGGAGGGCATTATTGTGATATTAAATTGTCTCCTAAAATGAGTTGAAAAATATGCTACAGCTGAGAAGGAGGAGATCTCATTAGTTTCACCATAAATACTATGTATGTGTTAATTTAGTCTCCAGTAAAGGATTGATGAGAAAATCTCCACGTTGTAGAGAAGGAACTGTGAAAGGCAAATTGCTTTTAAATATGTCTTGACATCCACATTCTGTTGCTACAGGGAAGTGCCAACCAAGTTTTCCAGAAGAGGCTTGTGCTGGGTTCCCCTAAGCTTAAGCTCTAGAGGAAGGCTTTAGGTATATTTTAGCTTTGTATTTATAGTTGTTTATTTTATGGGCGAGTGCTTTAATTCTTGAAGCTTCAAGACAAAATATTATTTTATATGCCCTTGATGGATTCATGTAGATCTCTTTCAGTGACAATCTCAGACATAGTAGAGCAGATCCTAAGATCCTCACAAAGTCCCAAATTGCTGAATAGCACTCTGGTATGAAGTTTATTTTATAAATGCAATAAAAGTATTTGGCTTTCTTTTTAGAGCCATTTTCACAAAAAGTCAATAAAACAATTTCTGTGTACTCGTGGCAGCTAGGTCAAGTCAATTCCACTGAAACACTGAGTTTGGGCCTTTTATCTAGGTCCATACCGCATATCAACCACATGTCTTGTAGGAGTCAAATTTGTATGTAGCAAAATTACAAATAAATTCATATCTTATGACTTTTGTGCCTGGTGAAATGACACATAAAAATCCACAAATGCAATTGCTCTTCTTTTTTTTTTTTGTAACTGAAATAATACAGCACCTTCCTAATACCCATGTTATATATTAAGGTTTCCTAGTACCCAATGTTATATATTAAGGTATCAGTGAATATTAGCTGGCTTTCGCATTTTTCTTATATACATTTTTACCCTAATATTCACAATTTTAATGATCAAGGAAGCTGAATGACTTTGTACTTTCCTAAAGATAGTTTTTTAAAAAAAATTTATTAATGTTGATACAGTTAGTCCTTTTGAAGAACATGAAGGGAAATGAGAGGCAGAAAATAACTAGGTATTCATCTTTTTGAGTAGATTATTTTCCCCTATAGACAGTGAAGTAGTATTATTTAGTGAAAAGTAAATTTCATATTATTTGAACTTCAAACCCAACTTAATTCACAAAATAACTAAACTCAAAATTTTGAATTGATGATTTGGTGAGGAAATACCTATAAATATTGCAGATTTACCACTAAGTAGTCAACAAATGGATAATTGGAAGATCAGTAAGAAATACTATATGGAATGTAAAGCTGAGGAGCAGTGTATTTTGAAAACTAATGTCACACTTCGCATTTGCATGCTTTTCAGATTTGCTCAGCTATCCTTTATTTCATGTATGCCCGTCTCCTTTTTCATTTTCTGATAACAGCTACTCAGTTCCTATAACTGCACTCAAAATAATTATTTTTCTTTATTCTAGTTAATAGAGAGAGGATTTACTCTACTTCATGTGGTAGAAGCTTAAGATGGTTGAACTAAAATTTATTATATCCTAAAATTAAAATATGCATTTGATTAATAATTAGCATGTAGTAGTATAATCGAACAATGTGTATAAAAAGGAATTCAATATATTTTGAAGATGAAATATTCATGGTGTGCTTTGTGTTTGTGTGGTGTGTGTATGTGCACACCATCACAGCCTTATGTGTGATGTGGCAGTGAGTCTGGGAAGATGGGAGAGAAGAGAAAGACCTCTTTCCTATTGAAACTTTTGCTGTATTATAGTTTCCATGGTATTGATTTTCCTAGTAAATCTGTTTATGACACATTCTACAAGTATTTCAGATGAAAAAAAAATGTTTAAGTCTGCTTTATTGAATGATATTTTTAGGTATGGTTTTGTATATGGAGGTAAACTTGCTTTTTTTCCTAAGACAATTTTTGAAGGCATTTTATAAACAAAAATAAAAAGTGAACACTATCTTGATACTTAGAAAGGGGTGTGCTTATTCACTGACTAATTTAATGAGGCACTTCATATCCAGTTCTCAGAAGTAATAACAAAAGACAAATGCTCCATATTTTGTGATTGTCAGACTCCAGAGCTGCTCTGGTGGTCATGGAAAACATGGTCAAGACTAGAACACAAAATCAGAAAACAAATGCTAAATCTGTTGTTGTTTTTAAAATTAGAATGGCTTCCGTTTTCCACTGACTAACTTTAGTTATTTTTCTAAATGATTTAGGCCAGATATTACCATATCGACAAATGTAATTTTATTGAAATACAACTTCAATCATAAGTTAAATGAAAAAACTTTAGATTGTGTCATTATTGTGCCATTTAGGAATCAGACTTTTAAAAAGTGAATGGAGAACAATGATAACTAATCAGCTGCTTCAGATCCTATTCCTAATATCAAACTATTTTTCATGGCTCAAAGTCAAATGATGGTGTGTTTATAAGTCTTCAGTCTGGCATGAGTGAATCCCATAGTTTGAAATTCATGTCTGTGTCTTACCTATGGGAAATACAATTTAATTACATTCATTGGCCATTTGAATATTATGAAATCATCGCAAGTGAGATAATTTATTGGAAGGGTTGATTTTTTTGCATATATCTCATTGTAATACGGTCAGCATAAGTTATCCCCTGTATTCATGCTTGACACCACAGGAAGAGGCCCTAAGTATTTTTTCCCTCCTAATAATCATTATGGTATAAATGAAGGAAAACAGGAAATTAAGAAAGGAAGAGACAGAAGTGAGAGACAGAGATAAGGAGGAAGTGAGGAAAGAAGGTAACAGCTTCTGACTGCTTCTAGTTCACTCCCTAAAGTTACACGTTTCAGAAGTATTTTTTATGTATTATATATTACTCTAAAATCAGAAAGAGTAAGTTTTAGGCACATTTTAACTTTTTAGCAATTATTTGAACTCAACAGTAGAGAAGTCTGTTATGGTAGTCACACACGGCTTTTGGGTAATCCGGAGCTGTCCTTGCACATTTCAGCATTTCCCTCCATGTCTGCTTGACAATTTTCACTTTTTCTTGCTGGAAGGATTTAGGATTCTCAGTCCTTCCAATCTGCTGTTTTTGCTCTGCATTCATCAAGTAACTTATTTTAAATACTGAAGCACAGCATGGCAGGATACAGGGATGATAAAGGCAGACTCAAGTTCAAGATCTTGTATGTGATGTTTATGTGACCTTAGAATATTATCTAACCCCCCCGAAGTCTTAGAGGTTTCTTTTCCCTTTTCAAAAAATCTCTACAATGTTCATAAAAGTAATCCTAACTCTTAAGATTGTGTGAATATTGAATCTGAAAATGCATGTTTAATTCTTAATTCATATTAGTTATTATTATTTAGGCTTTAAAATTAGAATGAGATTCTACAGAGAAAGGACAAGAATTTCATAATGGGGCAATGATAGCTCTCTCAAACTTGCAAAACTGAATTGATGATAATATACTTATTAGGTAAACAAATTAGACAAATCAGTTACAGAATTAGATAAATCAGTTACAGAAATATATCTCAGGATTGTACTTTATTTAATAATGAATTATATTTCTACCATTGAGCAAAATTTGAATCTCAAAAATATTTTTGTCTTTAATTTGTGTGTATGTGTGTGTGTGAAACAGATATAAATAAATGGAGAAATGAATGTTAAATATAACTTGACTCTTAAGGATGAATATAAACAGTGACCTAACAGAATAGTACATGCTTTCAATTTTTACATTCTTCAGTGATTTTTATGCACAGACTTTTTTTGAGGTGATGGAACTGCATGATATTAAGAAAATACTATTATTTTAGGAATTAAAATTATATTACACTTATAAAGTAGTAGCATACACATCTATTACAAATTTTAAATTTATTTTGAAAGTTGAGGCATCATGTATGTCTCTAAGAACATCATGAAATTGCATCATAAGGTTGTTGTAGAAACTAATTGAAATAATATATGAAAGTACTCAACATGATACCTAGAACATATTAGACACTAATTAAAAGTAAGCTAATGTTTAATCACAGCAAAATGTCTCATCAAGGGTTACATTTTCTACTTACATTCTCTTGTTTTAATGGTCACATTCCATGTGGTCAGATCTAAGATCCCATCATTCACTATGTGGTATAATCCATACCTTGTTTGTTTATTTTAAGTGAAGACTCAGTACTTCTGTAAAGAGTTTAGATTATTTCAGAAACAATTATGATGTTGAAACTTTAATTCAAGATTGTTTTACAAATTTGAATTTAGAATATCCTGAAACTGATTTTAAGATTTGCATAGTTCTTCCCCTTTTATGTTGATATTTCATAGAAGTGGTAGATGTTAACAAAAATAAAAAATAAATAAAAAATAATCCCTTGGCTCTACACTAACAGAGTTTTAAAATAATTCACTTGATGCCTAATTATTAATCAATGTATGACTCTAAGTTCTCTCTTACTTTTTTCCCATTCACTGTTTTAGGTAACTTATAGATAGTTTATTACCTGCCCAGGAAAGCCTTTTTTAGGAGTCCGAGGCAGTAGCTTGGATTTTACTAAGCTGTTATTGCTATAAAATATGTGAAGACAAATTACCTCTGGAAAGAATTGTCATTGAAAAAGATATAATATTTGTTTAGAGTGGGGGGAAGTATCTCACCCTAAAATTTATGTAACTAAAATTATAGCTATACAATGTATTATGCTCAGTTTTAAATTCAATAGACTTCTTTTTATAACAAATTAACCTTTATTTAGCTATAAACCCTTAATGTAGCTACATAAGCTAAAAATATTCTCACTTGAACTTTGAAAACAACATACACACAGTAAAATATTATTTTAATAAGTAATTATTAACATATGTTAATATGTTCTTATAAATATTTATTAAATTGCTTTTTAACTGAAAAAATACATATTTACTGTGTTTATGTAAAAAGCTATCAGGAAGGTTTTATAGTCCAATATATATTACAGTTAAGAATAAAGTTTTTATGGTTTAATGTTCAGTCGAGAAAAATCTATTGCAGGTTAAAAAATGTTATTTTTATTTGCTTGATTCTCATTTCCAAATTTCATCTTTCATGTGTTTTATATATTTTTCCTTATATTGCATTTTAGATTTTACCTAGTAATCTCATTTAGTGTTATAAATTTCTTATGAGTTTTCTTAAATTAGTAATAAATTCATTATTTGAATCTAATTTCTGAAACTCTTAAAACACTAATAATTCCAATCATTATTGGAATAATTGCACGTTTTAAATGAACTTCATATTGGAAAATTAGAAAAATTAAATTCTTCATATTTTTGTATAATACCAGACTTAAATTTGGATAGTTCACCATCACTATCAGCAGATTCTTCAAAGAAATTCATGTTTTATCTTCAATTTTGTTATAATTTTCCCTTTGTATTATTCTAAATCTCTTAGATTTAGATGGTAACAAATGGCATATCTTACAGTATTTACATTATTATCTCTACCTATCAATAAAGAACATCCTTGTGTTTCATAAGTACATGAATTACCCATATCAAATTTCTACCTCTCACACAAAAACAATTTTCAAGCAGCTTTAGGATAAATTTCATTACATACAAAATGTCATTGAATGAAACGAAGGAGAAACTCTTAGAGTTCTAACATGCCATGCTTATTTGACATTGGTCCAGTACCCAAATTAGTAATTATTCTAATACAATTTCTTAGACTTTATAAAATAGCATGTCTGTAATTTAAAAATAGTTCTAAATGGTGATGGTATTATAGACATTAAAATGTGTTGTAATCTAAAATTTAATTTCAGTTCAGTTAAATAGAACAATTTTACCATTTTGCTTTGCCTTATATTTTGGGTGCTATCAAACTATTCTCAGTTCTATAACCTTTGCAGGCATGAAGATTCCTTACATAGAATTGGTAAAAAAAAAATTATATTTAACAGATTAAAATGGAATTGGCTCTTCTCTCAAGTTATTTAATGGGCAATTTGTTAAAGTCACTATACATAATAAAATTTATGAAGATTTTATTGGAAGGTAACAGATATCAGGATAATATAAATGCAGCAACCTTAGCATAGGAAAAAGGGTAGGAATACGGTTTCCGGAGTTTTGGGTCTGGGAGTAGAAGAGGTGGCTGAGGACAGATTTGAATTCCTCACTATTCTGACTTGAATGGTCTTCGTGTATATATTTGCAATAACTGTTTGTACTTTTAATAAATTTTCTACCTTATGTATCATAGCCAAAATACAGAATTTGATTGGTTATATGGGATTGAGTCCTAGCTCTATCACTTAATTGATATGAGTCAGTCGTTAAGCATTTCAGTCTCTATAAGATTTAATGTTCTTCCTTGTAAAACCAATATAATAGTGGTGTTTTTATATCATCTAGATTTAATGATTCTTCATTATTGTTATTGTGATGTAACTGTGTTAAGGGAAAAGTTTTATTTTCACTGGAGACTTTTAAAAACGTAAGTAAGTAAGTAGTATCTGTGTAACACTGTAAACTTCTTTTAGATACAGAATCCCATGTATATACAGAATCCTTACAAAAATGTCTGTGGTAAGGATGGTCACTGCTCTACAGTGTGTAACTACATCACTGAGGGTTTGAGTGTCTCCCTAAATGTCAAGCACATGTTAGAAAAGAGAGTGAGGGCTGTGTGCTTTCTTATCCCTACAGATCCTTAATTTATCTGTGTTTATGAAGGGACCTTTGTTTAAGGTGTCTTCTCTCAGTCGTTAGTAACACTGTGTGGTTTCAATCATGGTTCTCTACAACTAAACAAAGTTGTTTTCAGATATCTTGCAAATGGTTCAGAATGAGAAAGTTTCAGATAAAAGATAAAGCTAATATGATAAAAAAAATTAACATCTGGAGAAGTCAGGAGATGAGTATGTGAGCAATAATTTTACTATATTTTCATTTCTATTGGAATCTTAAAAATAAAATAAATTAAAGCTGGAAGGGATGAGGGTGGACTTAACTGAGATTCTCAACAGATGCCAGAAAATGCTTGTATTTTAGCATTAATTTAGCTTATCCCAGATCCCTCAGGAGCTGTTGGTTTCAAGACATGCTTTCCATTTGGGCATGATTTCCCATTTATGTAGAGAGATCTGCCTTTAGTCAATCAAGCATGCTACTCAGACAATCCAGACTTACCAATTTAGCTGTCTAACATCTGACTTAAGGGGTCAAAAATATCACTTGATAATATCCCTGCAAAGTATGGTAAAAATTCAACCAGTGGTTTGGATATGGTCATTACAGTGAAATCACTCTTCATCTACATTGACTGAATTTTGATATTTTTATCAGATTACTGACAGCCAGGAAAACAGAGCCTTAGGCACCTAACAAAAGAATACTGAACATGAATTGGTGTTGAATTTGTTCCCAACCAGCGTGCCTGGTGAAATCATAGGGCACTTGTGTATCTGAGCTCATTTATTAGGAGAGAAGAGTTCTCATTAACGTCATCAGGAAAGTGTTGCCATTAAATCTTGAGTGAGAAGAATTTATAACTTGAAAATGTTTATAAATATTTCATAAGAATCGTCTTAGGGTATGTGCTTGTATGTGATAGCCTGGCAAAGGTTGAAAGATATGTGGAATATTGTAATGACTTGATGAATGCATGTGGAATGTTTAATGGAAAAGCAAGAAATGCCTGCTGGGCTTCTGTGAACACCTTCTAGTATAGTTCTGATTTTTGTTGACTGTTAATGAAATCTCACAGAAAGGAATAGTTTCTAATCACTGTGTTTAAAATGACAGGGCTTTTTTATTGCAGTAGCTATGCCTATAAGAAATATATTTAAAGGAAAGATGAATGATATTTTTTGTTTTTTAATTTTAAAACACATTTAAAAAATATATATCTCAGCAAAGTAGATCTTAATGAATAGGTGTATTTTTTTTTCAGGTGGGGATCCTATATAATTGGATTCTCTTACTGCTTTGATGTCTGAGAATCCCAGAGAGCTTTCAAAAGTACAGGGGAAATATGAATAGTTTGACCCAAGAGAGCAAAGACTAGGAGATATCAAGACAATATCATTAAAATCAACAAAATCTTAATGGGGCAATCTTAGAAAGAGAAAGATATGCAAAAGTAGATAAAAATAATCTCTCCTACGTATTTTTAATGGGTATAATGTCAGAGTGTGATTTGGTCTATTTTAAAGTGAGTAGAAAAAATTGAGGAATGGACTCAGAAATGATTGGTGGATCACGAAATTGTGGTGAATTATTTAACTGCGAGTTATTTAATCTGAAGAAAACAAGGGTGAGGAAAAAGTTAAAAACAGTCTTCACATGAAGGAGTTTTCATGTGACATAAAATTAGAAGCTGTCCAATCTTTGCAGAGGTTAAACTATAAAACATGAACTTAAATTGTAGCAAAATATATTTAGGTTACACATAAATAATTTTGTAAAATAAGGCTGATTAAATACTAGAAAAGACTTCCAAAGATGGGTGTCACAATCTAATTATAGAACTTTTTGAATCTCTGATGTTCTATATGACGTTTCTTTATACACACGCATATGTATGTGTGTGTGTGTGTGTGTGTGTGTGTGTATTTCATCTTTAACATTAACTTCACAGTATGGAGTTATGTTTAGCATATCAGTATATGTTGTACATTAGCAATTTACCTTTCTTTTTATACCACTTTAGTCCCTTGTAAGAAAACATTCAAACAAAAAATAAGTCCAAGAATGTTACCACACATTAGTAATGGCTTTGTGATCTAAGAGGCTAAGACATCTGTCCTTTCTGAAAGCAGAGGTCTTGGCATTTATGAATTCATTTAAATCATTCTAGTAAAAGATGGTTAAGATGTTGGACCTTTTTTTAACTTATGGCACATTTGATACTTTCTAAAAACTCTGTTCCAGAATGCATCAGTTTAATATGTGCCTTTCTTTTTAAAAAATCAAATATTATTTTTGTGTATTTAGTTAAGAGAATGAGTTTATCATATTTTCAAACAAATTATATGTAGTATTAATGTGTAATATAGAAAATGGGCTGTGTAGGTGGATGGATTATTGACATTTGTGAAGCTGACCAAAGCCTCTGTTATTCTGACTAATACAATCCCTGTATAATGTTGGTAGTATGGAAAGAATGCTGCAACACCTCACTGCTGTCATCATAGCATGGTCTGCAGAGACCATTTCAGTGAGACCCAGACTTGATTTTGATTTTAATTTTTTCTGCTTTAAGTTATGTGTAACTTTACCAGATTGGAATATGATCATATTTCATTTTATGATAACAATCAATTCTTTTCATAATTTCATGATTTGGACCATCTGAAAGGAAATGGTTTAACAATGCATTCCTATGCGCATTCCCAGAATAGACTCTTAAAAGAAGAAAGCATTTAGTCCCAGTCACCGTGGCCATGCCTAGCTCATGTTTACCGCATAAGACACGGAAGGCCAAATTGTTTGAAATGTACTACTTATGCTTTATGCTATCATTCCTGTCTCAAGGAATCTTTGTGACAGAGCTAAGATTAATTAGCTTATTGGATCTGATTACCATAGACCCTGATTTCTGTTAATAGCTGTATTTATCATCTAGATGTCAAACATGCTTCTATCAATTTACTTGATCCCATAAATGTATGATACATTGAACCTGCTGCACTTGACATCAAATAAATATTTAGAGTTAAGAGGCTTATTTTCTGTTGTAATATGTCATCCCTGGTACTGCCCTCTTTATCTCACAAAACAATTTAAAATATTAGTTTTTTTAATGTAGACAATGAATCTGTGAAGACTTGCAATCATATAATATGCATCCCATTTCTCATATCAAATGGGTTAATTTCATCTGCAATTCTAGGCATACAGACACCTAATGCTATACATTCTCTTGGGTTATTCACCTGATTTAAAAGTAAGGCACCATTATTTTACTTTGAAGTATATCCTTTTTTTAAAAAAAAAAAAGCTGTAGTTAAAACAAGTGTGAGAAAAGTCAATATAATCATGGCAATATAACAATAAAATATACCAATAGCATGCAGATACATAATAGATCAGGATAATAAAATGAACAATATTTTATTTATATCTTGTATTTCATCTATAGAGTATCCACATTTTGTAGGCCTACCTTTTGTTAAATTACATCTATGTAAATTATTATTTAACATTAGAATCTCATAATAATTTTAATGTATTTCATTTTAATTACAAGACTCCAGGCTTCACATTGTTTACTATTTGCCTGTAGGTCATGAATATATGAACATGAACACTTATTGTAGATTGTGATGTAACTGTTTGATAGAATGCTGCAGTTATTTTTTTGTGTGTTTATGTTCTTACAGTTTTTTCCACACACATGTCTATAGATGTAAAAAATTCATCTTCTTCACCAAATTTTACTTTGGTAGCATATTTACAGGTAATTAAGGTGATTTATCTTTCCATAAGTATTTCATTTTAAAGTATTCTATTGTAATGTAAATTTCTTATTCCAAACTAATGACCAGGATTTTCAACTGCTATACGAGGTTATCTTACATAGAGGAATCTCATATTTTTAATTTATCTAAATGTGATTATCACTATTATCATCTATAATAAATTCTTAGTTTAAGTTGATATACAAAAAGATTGAGAAACTTGCACAGATCAAACAGTTGTTGCACAGGTCAAAAGAAAACCATTCATTCTCCTTTTTTAACCCTAATGTAAGTATTTCATAATGAATATTCTGTGTGCTGTGGGGATAAAGAATTTATATTTCTATCACATTTTCTTTTGGATATATCTCTGATGGACATGCAGGTGTTTTTCATTATTTTTTTCTGTACATACTTTTGTTTATTTAAAGCATATCTTATTTGATTTTTCAAAAAATTAAGTTATCTTAAATGATAGGCTTTTCTTTGAGTTATTTGAATATTTTAAATAAAGTAGCTATAGATTAATGCCATCTTGGTAAGTATAAATAGAAATGTTTTCCCAAATAATCAAAGTAACATAATATTACAACAAAAGAAAGTAAAATAAATAAATACTAAATGCAGTGCTCATGGATAGGAAGAACTAATATTGTCAAAATGGCCATCCTGCCTAAAGCAATCTACAGATTCAATTCAATTCCTATAAAAATACAAACAGCATTCTTCAATGAACTAGAGCAAATCATTCTAAAATTCATATGCAACCACAAAAGACTCTAAATAGCCAAAGCAATCCTGAGAAGGAAGAATAAAGTGGGGGGGGATTTCAAGCTCTACTACAAAGCCACAGTAATCAGGGTAATTTGATACTGGCACAAAAACAGACCCATAGACCAATGGAACAGACTAGAGAGTCCAGATATAAACCCAAGCATATGTGGTCAATTAATATATGATAAAGGAGCCATGGATATACAATGGGAAAATGACAGCCTCTTCAACAACTGGTGTTGGGAAAACTGGACAGCTATATGTAAGAGAATGAAACTGAGTTATTGTTTAACTGCATAAACAAAAGTAAACTCAAAATGGATCAAAGACCTGAATGTAAGTCATGAAACCATAAAACTATTAGAAGAAAACATAAGGAAAAATCTCTTGAATATAAACATGATCAACTTTTTCCTGAACTTATCCCCTCAGACAAGGGAAACAATATCAAAAATGAACAAATGGGACTACATCATGCCAAAAAGCTCTGTACAGAAAGGATACCATCAGCAGAACAAAAAGGCATCCTACAGTATGGGATAATATATTTGTAAATGATATATCCAACAAGGGGTTAACATCCAAAATATATAAAGAACTCACAACACCTTAACACCCAAAAAGCAAATAACCCTATTAAAAAATGGGCAGAGGATATGAACAGACACTTCTCCAAAAAGGAAATTCAGATGGCCAAGAGGCATGTGAAAAGATGCTCCACATCGCTAATTATCAAGGAAATGCAAATTCAAACCACAATAAAATATAACCTCACACCAGTTAGGATGGCCAACATAGAAAAGACTAAGAACAACAAATGCTGGCAAGAATGTGGAGAAAGGGGAACCCTCTTACACTGCTGGTGGGAATGTAAAATAGTTCAACCTTTGCTGAAAGCAGTATGGAGGTTCCTCAAAAAACTAAAAATAGAAATACCATTTGACTCAGGAGTTTCACTCCTAGGAATTTACCCTAAGAATGCAGGATCCCAGTTTCAAAAAGACATATGCATCCCTATGTTTACTGCAGCACTATTTACAATAGCCAAGAAATGGAAGCAACCTAAGTGTCCATCAGTAGATAAATGGATAAAGATGTGGTACATATACACAATGGAATATTATTCAGCCATAAGAAAAAAAAATTCTACCATTTGCAACAACACGGATGGAGCTAGAGGGTATTATGCTCAGTGAAATAAGCCAGGTGGAGAAAAACAAGTACCAAATGATTTCACTCATCTGTGGAGCATAAGAACAAAGCAAAAACTGAAGGAACAATACAGCACCATACTCACAGAACTCAGAATGGACTAACATTTACCAAAGAGAAAGGGACTGGGGAGGGTGGTTGGGAAGGGAGGGAGGACAGAAAAGGGGAATAAAGGGCATTATGATTAGCAGACGTAAAGTGGGGTGGGGGGCAAAGGAAGGCAATATTGTACAGAGAAGACAAGACTCTATAGCATCTTACTTTGCTGATGGACAGTGACCATAATGGGATATGGGGACTTGATAATGGGGGGAATCTAGTAACCATAATGTTACTCATGTGATTGTATATTAATGATACCAAAATACAATTATATATATATATATATTACATTGACAGAATTTTGAATTTCAAACTTTGAATGCTTTTCTCCTATATAGAGGTTGCATGGTCAAATTTCAGAATATTACTGAGCTGTGTGAATGCCTTTGTTTTGTTTTGACATGGCACTGTTTCCATCTCCCATTTACGATAGCACCACAAAATTAACCAGTGAGGCAGTGGAATTTTACAGCATGGCCTCTGCAAACAGAAATTTTGGGGCTTAAATCCTGGCTCAACCTATGTCATTGAGAGAATCACTTGACCTAGAAGTTTATCTAATCATCTGTATAATTAACATGCCACAAAACATTCACAAGTGGACTGCAGGTGAGCTGAGTTCAAGATGATATGAACCCATCTTCTCAAGTGAGGATGGATAAATTTGACCCAACATTTTTACATATTTAGAGTTGTATTTGACTTCATTGCACATAGTTATTCTTTCCATGCTTGTAAAAATGATTGACTGAAAAGCATTATCCATTTAATTGAGAAGAATTGTCAGAGTAATGAATATTAAGAAAGAAACCCTCAGAAAATTCTAAGAATAACATGAAACACCTGCTATTTCTGTCCCTTTATTTCACTTGATTAGCTAAAGAGCTCCTCAATGCTCATGTACTTTTTACTGTACATAATTACTTCCACCTCTTGAAATGGTGGCAGTGAAGATATGTCAGCACCGTAGAAGTTTTTTCTAATATCAGAAAGTAGCCAGAGTTCAATGGTAGTGAAAATCAGTGGCCACATCCCAATTTCATTATGTTTAAACAGGTGCTTAATGATTGAAGAATATGTATTTGTATAGCAGTAGTTTACATTCTGAATGTTTTCAGGAAGAACTTAACATCCTCAGAAAGTAAATAGAAGCTTTTTTCTTGGATATTTCCACAAAACTACAATCTCTTACCCCCTGTGTACACCAGTATGGAGTTCTTTTACCCATACCACTGCCTACAGTTGTACCAGCCCTGCAATTTACATCTTATGGGGCAACGTTTACAACATAGACATGAGGAATGTTTGTATTTTGTGTAATCACTCTATGGCTTACAGCAGTAAAGTGTTTCTTTCTAACAAAGTCAGTATATTATGACACATTTTAGCCAGATGGGAGTCAAGTGTCTTGAGGACACTTGACTTATATGTACTGTTACCCATATGGTATCTTTATGCATATTAGTAAGAGCTTAAAATTTAACCAGCATAAAATTGACATCTTCTTATCATAAAATACAAAGATCAAACAGGGTAAAAGAGGAAAATTCTCAGGACTTTACCTAGGCTCCCAAGAAAATGCATTAGTACTTTTTTAGTTATTAAAAAAGTAATTATAAGAAAACTTTTAAGAATGTAACAATGATAATAAAACTCTTGAAGGCCATTTCCTTTTCTAGAATTCATGACTCCAGTATTGGTGTCCACCAGAAGTTTGTATGGAACCCACATAATGTAAATCATTCTAGTTTTTTTTAGTCATAAGTAATGATTTTCAATAAAATTCCATGCATGTGAAAAAACTTGGTAACAACTTTATATAAAAATCATAGCCTGTAAATATTAGTATTCTTTACATAAGTTTTGCATAAGGCAAATAAATATAAGAAACAACATAAAAAGTGCTTTATGATAAATCTATTTTCTTAATCTATCACTTAAACACAGTTAATTTATTCATTGGTGAGTTTATTCAACTAATGAGGGCCTCATTTCTCTTTGCGGCACAATTTTTTAAAAATTCTTGCCCCAGCAGGGCTTTTGAGGATCCTAATCTATTTTTTACCCACATACCTTTCAGTAAGTTTGGCAAGAAAGCATTTTTGGTAAATCATGCAAAAATGACTAAGCAGATGTGAAAAAAATTTAAATAGACCTTTTATAATTGGAATAGATTAAAAATATAACTCTAAAAGAAAAGGTATGTAAAGTAATGAAGAAGTTTGGTTTTCATTAACATGAAATCTACTTTCATTTTCCAACCTTAATACTGCAGTCAAACTAGTTTGACCAATCCTGTTATTTATCAGCTCACGTCACATTCCCAATTTCATCCCCATCTTCAATTCCAGAGACACTAAGGTATGCTCACTACTAGTGGATGGACCTAATTCTAATAAGCAGATGTTTGCATCCTTAGCAAAAAATAATCACGTTGGTGCAATGTAAGACTTCCCGTATGCTCAGAGACAAGGGTATAGAACACCCAAAGCCAGTATATTCTAATATATTTACCATGTATTGCACCACAAACTGAAATTTGTATTCAATTTGATTTTATCAAATAAGATTTTAACTCTACTTTTTTCAACAAGTGGCCATATTTTGACTGAAATGTCTGTTACAGATATTATATTTCAAGATGATCATCAAGACAGAGCTCTTCATTTATTCTCTCTTTTCTAAAAACCACAACGTTATGTCAAGGCTGTAGATTTATAAACCAAAATAGGGTTTCATTGAGGGATTAGAACCAATATGTTAATTTTGTAAAGTGACCATATTTCCAGTTATAGAAATATCTTTATCCTGTCTTCTCCCTTGACATTCTACCCTTCATTCAACAAAGTGATCTTTCAGTTACACAAACCTGATTAGTATCAATCCATACTTAAAAATCCTTCAGTGGAGTCTCATTGATATAAAGACATTCTCCAGTGACATAAAAAACAAGTATTACTTACAGATCTCTTAATAATCTGACATTTGTGTGACTCATCTTGTACAACTTCATGTTTTAGCAGTCACCTTTTTTTAGTTTCTGCTTGGATCTACCTCCTCCTACATAAATCTGTTAGACCTTCAGATCACATATTATTGCTTTCTTAAATAATGTTCCCAGATCCAAAAGAATATGCCAGGCCTTCCAGGTAAATAGCCCCCTTTTTAAACAAACATCACTGTTTGTAACTTAATGTATTTGTGTAATATTATTTAGTATATGACCTCCTTGTTGATAAGTTCATAAAGGAAAATATTTCTATTTTTCTGTGCTATGATATCTTCACCTTTAAAATTATATTTAGTCCTTGACACATGCTAGGTGTTTCTCAAAAATTGTATATTGAATGGGTGAATGTGTCTAGTTAATATGTCAGAAATTACAAATGTAACTATTTTTAGCTCTGAAACTTCCATAATAGCTGGTTGAGTAGCTTGGTATAACCATCTTTCTTATATTGGTAAAGTTCAAGAGAACAAGAGGAATTTTAGTCATTACTTGAACAGAAATTTTGAAATAGAAACTTTTCCTTAGTGGGCCAAATTGTTGATGGATATGGAGCTTTCTTCATCTCCTTTTTTGCTTAAGTGTTCCTTTGAAAAGTCCAGTTGAAGTACCATGTTCTGATGAAAAGGTGACTTTGTAATGAACTAGATAATATATTTAGGTTTTTATTTAAATTCAGTTCCTTCCATAATCCTATTTTGAAGGTGTTCACCATACACACAGGTAAACCGAGGCCCTCAGTGATTACTTATGTATCAACCATACAGTTTAGTAGGTGGCAAAATTTGGACTCAAGGATTGGAATCTAGGACTGGAACACTCATGTCCTTTTTCTATTCTGAGCTTTAACAATTCCATCTATATATCCAGGAAAACTTCTGAGGTAGAAACTATCATTTACCATGCAATTTCTCTAAAGGTGAAATCCTCTTTTTGTTGTGCTATTTTATGCACTAGTTCTACACTGCAGATTAAGTGAACATTTATTTCCTCCTCTTATGGACGTTCAAATTGTGTCCTTCATCTCAGAAGAGTTGAACTCTTCAACTATGAATGTATATTATATACTAGGAGCAATTTGAGCTTTATTTTGCTCATAGAAAGAGACATAACCAGAATCATTCCCTACAAATAATGCACCATTGACAGTAACAAGCCAGGTACAAAATGAGCCCTCAAATTTGCATTCATATTTATAGAACCCTAGGGTAAGTGGATATTTATGATAACTGAAGAGATTTATCCTTACCATTGCCATATACTCATTGAAATTACTGAAATATTCTAGTAACAGCTCCAGGAAAAGAGAGCCCATCCTAACATCTAAAATAATTAACTGCTCATAATTATGCCTGAAAGTGAAACTTCATTAATGTGGATTTTAATGTCAGTTTTCATTTTAGATTCATATGTAAAGTGCTTTTGATTGAAAATATACCTTTAATTAAAAGCATAAGAGGGCTTTTTTTTTTTTGAAAAAAGATCTTCCCATTTGAGTTAAAACACATAGTAAATCTGTCGCTTGAATTTATGCTAGACATAAAATCATATATTATGACATATATATTTTAATTCCTAGTTCAAACCATCTGGATTTTTAAAAATTTTATGGCAGAAGATGTTACATAACATTTTATTACTTCCTGAAATTTAGAGTGGGAAGAATGATCTAGAGTGATAATGTCAGGAATCCCAACATGATAACAAATGGTTCTGAATTTTACAACAATCTCTAAAATAAGATTCTCTACATATCACTGTATGTACGTATTGCAAATAAAGATATATACCGCAAGCTGCACCCAAGCATCAAAAAACTTGGTTGTGGGAATTAATTACTAAATAGATAAGCATTCTCCTAGAATTTTAGAAGCAAAAAGTTACGCAAATTTTTGTTAGGAATTTTTTCTTCTTTCCCAATGGAATAAATAAACTAGAAAATTGTCCTTGTTTTCACTCTCCCATGTTAGATACTTCTAAATATTATCTTTAGAGAGGGTCCTAGGAAACAGCACTCACAACTCACAATCATCAAGTATTTTTTTGGCAGGCATCTGATATTCCTGGAATTGGAAAGATATTTGTTTCTTTTTAGTATTCCATGAGCCATCCAACTAGTTATTCCTTTCTAGTTCTCCAGTTTTATCTTAATTTTTTTCATTTTTTCTGCATCTTACCATTGCCTTTATTTACACCCTTGAATGAAAAAATATATATATATATATATTAATCTACTTTCAAAAGGACAAAGTGAAAACAGGGTTTACCCCACCCCCACCTTACTGGAATTTGTAAAACCATTAAAGATGTGAATAAATTCATATACTCTGGAGAAGAAGTGCTTAATGTTATTAGTTTGTGGTTAAGCTCTTAACTCCTCTGCATTGTACATTTATAGTAAACCATATTTAGAAAAAATCCTATTACTTCCTGCTAGGAAATAACAAGGCAAGATGATTAAGCAGTTGTTGCATCTCAGTGAAAGCTATAGGAGATGCCAGTTAAAATACATGTTGTAACAACTGAAAAATTATGACCATTTGCTTAGGCATCTTTTTATGAACTGAAAAAAAACTGTGTTTGAGAGAAACAAATTGAACTTCCCTCTTCCTGATACACTTAAACATCTTCTATCACATAAACACAGGGTGATCATTTGGGGCTTAATAGAAAAAAGAGAGCTCATTGCATTTTTGGTGGAAATGTAAACTGTTGTAGCAAGCATGGATAAAATGTATGGAGATTTCTCAAAAAATTAAAAATAGAATTACTCTGTGATCCAGCAATCCTATTTCTGGGTATATATACAAAAGATGTGAAAACAGGATATCAAAGCAATAGCTGCACTCTCATGTTTTTTATAGCATTATTCACAATAGCCAAGGTATGGAAACCACCAAAGTGTTTGTCTGCAGATGAATGGATAAAGAAAACATGAGATATAATGTGATATATATATGCAAACACACACACACACACACACACACACACACACACACACACACACACAAAAGGTTGTTATTTAGCTTTAAAAGAAAAAAGCCTTGCCAATTTGGATGTCTTTTATTTCTTTGTGTTGTCTGATTGCCGTGGCTAGGACCTCCAGTGCTATGTTGAATAAACGTGGTGACAGTAGACATCCTTGTCTTGTTCCTGATCTTAAAGGAAAAGCTTTTAGCTTTTCACTATTAAGCATAATGTTGGCTGTAGGTTTGTCATATATTGCCTTTATTATGATGAGGTATGACCCTCTATACCCATGTGTTAAGTTTTTATCATGAATGGATGTTGAATTTTGTCAAATGCTTTTTTCACATTTGTTGAGATGATTATGTGGTTTTTGTCCTTTTTTTTCTTAATGTGGTATATGATATTGATTGATTTATGAATAGTGTACCATCCTTGCAACCCTGGAATAAATGCCACTTCATTGTGATGGATGATCTTTTTGATGTATTTTTGAATTTTGTTTGCTAATATTTTGTTGAGGATTTTTCTATGTTTATCGGGGTTATTGGTCTGTAATTTTCTTTTCTTGTGGTGTCTTTGTCTGGTTTTGGTATTAGAGTGATGCCGGCCTCATAGAATGAATTTGGAACTATTCCTTTCTCTTCTAATTTTTGGAATACTTTAAGAAGGATGGGTATTAATTATTCTTTAACTGTTTGGTAGCATTTGGCTATGTAGCAATCTAGACCTGAAATTTTGTTATATTTCTAGGAAGGGTTACACTTGAGAAATGTTGTGTAGGTATCTGTTAAGCTCATCTCCTCCAATGTATTGTTCAGTGCCTCTCTTTCCTTACTGATTTTCAGTCTGATTGATCTGTGTATTGATATGAGTGGTGTGTTGAAGTCTCCTAAAATGAATGTGTTGCAGTCTATTTCCCCCTTTAATTCTGTTAGTATGTGTTTCACATATTTATATGCTCCTATGTTGGGTGCACAGGTATTTATAAAGGTTATATCCTCTTGTACTGCACCCTTTATCATTATGTAATGCCCTTTTTTTGTCTCTTGTTACTTTCTTTGTTTTGTTTGTAATTTCTTCCCTCCACCAAAATTATGGCACAGACCCTAAAAATCACTTTAAAGCATTTTATTTCATAATGCAATACACATAGTAGAAAGTTAATATGTATGTATTTTATAATGAACAAATAACTGAAAATACAGAAACAATTTTTTCTATACATCTTAGAAAGCCCTAAAACCTTACTTGTGTTCCTATAATTAACCCAAAACAACCCATGATGGATATGGTATGAGTGAGGTTTCAATTAATGGCCATTTACTATTCTGTTACTTGATAAAGCCAATTAGGGAAAATTTTGAATTTTCAGTCTGCTTTTAAGAACACTTAACAGACTATAGTTATTAGATATTTTCTATCATTTGAAAGCCGGTGACATCAGCTGCTTTTACAACATTAAAACCACCGTGACAGCCTTTCAATTTTCTCAAATATTTCAGACAAAAGGAGACCAAAGGAAGGAACTAAAAGGAAAATCATCTGGATAAAAATAATTTACCTTTAAGTAGTCCTTCAAAGCCCCACTTAACTATGCATTTCTTGCTCCACAAACATTGGCAAATCCTAGCCACCTAAAAGGTCACCAGAAAAATGAATGGTTCTGATAAGGAAAGTTGGGTCATACTTATTACATTTATTTAGAAAGTCAGAGACTTTAAAAAAAATTGAAGTATGGTTTATGGACAATTTATATTGGTTTTCTAAGTATACAGCACAGTGGTCCAACAGTTACCCATATTATTACATCCTCACCCTCCACTAGTGCAGTTACTATCTATACCAACATAGAAAGATGTTACAGAATCATTGGCTATATTCTCCATGCCATACTACTATCCTCACGACTAATTTATATGATGGTTGAGATTTTTGTGCACCTTTAGCCTTTGTCCTAATGGCCTTGAGTTTATAACTCAAACTTTTTTTTTTCTTGGCTTTACTTTCAAGAATGAAGTATAGTATTATCTCTGTTCTGCCTTACTCTTTTTCATTTTTCAGTTATTCAGGATTTGTTTACTACCAGAAATTCCCCTTATTAGGTGTAGCATAATTAGCAATGACAATGATCAGTAGCAAATATTCTAACTCTGAAAAAATCAGGGCCACATGGAGACATAGAAACAACATTTGCTCTATAGTTAATAATTATTAGAGGGAAATGGACTCAATTTATACATATATACACACACACACACACACACACACACACACACATATATATATATATCTACAAATAGTATTTTATATTATATATATATAGATAGATAGATAGATAGATAATGCTCTTTTAAAGATTCAGATGAACTCAATATCTATTTGCATGCATGATTTTAAGATTTAGTTTATAATACCCTAAAAACTGATCACCTTTTTCCCTTTTCTTCCCTCACATTTACAGAATGCTTAATCATATAGGAAGTACAAGGAAATACACATCTCAAATAAGATGGGACTGCAGTTTACATTTTCTACCTGCAAGATTATGATTGTATTTGCTGCTGTCATCCAGACTACCTAAAATAATAGAATTTGTGGTGGTAACAAAAGTTATTTCTTCAAGGTACTTTACAAAGAGTTTGTATTATATCAGATAAATCTGGCATGCAGTTGCCACACATTTTATGTGTGTTTTCTTCCTCTTACTGGAGATATAAAACAATTCTGCTAACATACCGATGTTAGAGATTATAATTTATAATTCTGTAAACATTAACAAGTTTATTTGCATGTAAACTAGCATGAAATTGACTACAAAGTTAGGACAAAGTCTCACATATTCCATACAGCAAGCAGAAGAAAGAAATGTAACTTCCCTTCTTGAAGGGCAAGTGTCTGGAGCTGTGTCATTGTCCTGAACATCTTGTTAGAGGACCCTGAGTTAAGCTGGAAGTACGACATAACATAACTGGTGGTTATGTTTCTGCCATCTTGGAGATGTTTCTACATTGTACAATTGGAGACGAGTCTGAATCTCTTGAGAAATTTATCCCTATCTGAAAGTTCTAAACATCCTAAACATCCTTGAGGAAGGACTCAGATTCACTGTCTCTCCAAGGAAATACAATATGAAAAGGGAGAAGGACATAATAGTCTATAAATATAAACAGAAAAAAATAGTTTACCTTTGCACTCCATATCTGACAGTCCCACCAGCAAACAACTCATGTTCATCCTGAATCAAATGAGTCTCCCCACCAAATTCAGTGTAATTTGTAGAAGAAATATAAGTAAATGAAAATGGGAAAGAAAATGGTACAGGGTATATTTTTTCCTCTTTCCACCAGGGTTTTTTATTTTATTTTTTATAATTTGCTTTTGTTCTGGTGTGCATATGTGTGTCAAAGGATATTTCTGTAAGGATAAATTGAACTGTCTTGTTCTTCTAGAAATATGATATAGACAAAGAATATAGTCATGAAACATTTAGTACCTGGAAACTAAATACTTGCAGGGATGAAATGGGGTACCTCTGAATATTCTGTTTTCTTATTACATTCTAATTTCCATTTGGAAAAGAAAATATTCTGATATTTCTTATATGCATGAATTAATAAGGAAGCCAGGGGTCTTGATAAGAGAAGCTGAGCTCTTAATTAATTAGCTTTTCCACTCTACAAAGTGTTTTCTTTTTCTCTCAAAATTTCTATAATGACAGGATTCACAACCAGGTGCTAATGCCTGTCCTTAGATGGTTAAAGGAATCCAATTTTTCCATTTGATGAAATAAACAATGTTTCTTAACAGAAAGGGGAAAAGAAAGACCTAAATTAAAATAATAACAGACCCTGTTTGTTATAATGTACAACTGGACACTAACTCAATTGCTCAATTGCCCTTATGTTCAAGAAAAGGGTATTTTCATATATTTGGTGTCTGGATTCAGGTATGTGAAAAATCTAAAGGCAAGGTTGGAGATGCAGCATCTCCCTTGTTGGCCACCAGTCAAACTCTGAGAGTATAACACAAAGCTAACTCTGTGGACACAGAAGTTAGAAATATCTATTTTGTCTTGATACATTTTCCTCAAGTGTGAATCAATTCCTCTGATTTATGTTTGTCAATTTAAAAATAAATGTAAGAGCTCTCCTTACCTCTAAGGACAATAGCACTTAAGAAAAGTCAAGAAACAAATATTTATGTCAAAGTGTCTTCTGAGTTAATTCAGGAAATTATTTAAGCCAGTTTTCCAGATTTTTAACTGAGTTGTGTAGTTATTTTAATTTCCTATATATGCTTACATGCTCATCAAGAAACTTTTACCAGCTTGATCAATGACAGCATCCTAAAAAACAGTCTATATTTGGTAAACTCACCTCACATATTTACCTATTTTTTTTAATCTTGTGAGAACACTTAAGTTCTACTCTTATAGCAAATTTCAATTATACAATACAATATTTTCAATTATAGTCACCATGTTTTACATTAGATTTTCTGACCTTATTCACCTTATAATTGGAAGTGTGTAGGTTTTTACCAACCTCTCCCTATTTCCCCCACCCTAGTCCCTGTCAACCACCCTTCTACTCTCTGTTTGTAGGAGTTTGATTTGTTTTTTTGGTTTGGGAGGTTCTTTTTTGTTTTTTTTGTTTTTTTTAGATTTCACATAGAAGGTATGTAGTATTTGTCTTTGGCTTATTTTACTTAGCATAATATTCTCTCAGGTTCATCCAGGTTGTTGCAAATGGGAGGATTTCTTTCTTTTTAAAGGCTGAATAATATTGCATAGAGTATACTTATATGACATTTTCTTTATCCATTCATCAGTCAATGGACATTTAGGTTGTTTCCATGTCTTGGCTAACTGTGAGTAGTGCTGCAGCGAACGTGGAATTACATACAGCTTTCAGGATGGTGATGTTGTTTTCTTTGGCATACCAGAAGTGGGGTTGCTGGATTACATGGTAGTTCTACTTTTAATTTTTTGAAGAACCTACATACTGTTTTCCATAGTGCTGTAGTAATTTATATCCCCATCAGTAGTGTGAAAGGGTTCCTTTTTCTCCACATACTCATCAGAATTAATATTTCTTGTCTTTTTGATAATAGACATTTTTAACAAGTTTAAGGTGATATTGCAATATGGTTTTGATTTGCATTTCCTTATGATTATTGATGTTGAGCATCTTCTCATGTACATACTGATCATTGACCTATGCTCATTTTTTAGTTGGATTATTTTATTATTATTTTTGCTATTAAGTACAATGTTGCATATGAAATACCAGAGAAGTTTGATTATAATTTTAGGCTGCTTTGAAAGTGTGACACATAAGAACTTCATGTCAAAAAATCAAGAATCATGAGTATCCATAGAATTTCATGGAAATAGGTTATCTACTGATGCAATGACATTTCTGCAGTGGCAGGAGAAAGAGAGGAAAGGGAATCTGCAAAATGAGACTGCACATTTAAGACAGAGTTCCACAGCTGCAATTACCCTGTGTAGGAAATGTGCCTCAGTGATTAAAAGACTGAGGATAATTGTTATTTATACATGCTCTAAGAAGATATACTATTAATAGTTCATTTACATATGCCCAAAGAAAATAAAATTTCTAAGTTCTTTTAAATCTCTTATTAATCTCTAGTACACTTAATATATTCACCTTGCAGATAATTTTACAAAATTATTCAGAGAATGCCATTTGAACAACAGAATTTGCATTGACTTCATTCACACATATTGAAATGTGCTACCTCCTTCTTCCCCTTCAGATATTCTTCATTTGATGCCTTTATTACTTGAATGAAAGCACTAGATCTGGGCCTATTGTCTGTATATACTGAATTTGCCACCAGGCACAAATTCCTGCATCAATTTAAATGAAAATGAACAAAAGTGAAAAAGCTCAGCAGATAACTTTTAGGCATTATGAAAATTCTGCCTCAGACTTCTTGCCTTCTTGTCTTTGAGGACTACTGTGGTTTCTAGTTTTAGGTCATAGGAGTATAAGCTAGTACTTATCTTTGTGACAGCATTAAAATATACTTATACTTTGGATATTAGAAACTTGGTGTGTATATGTGGAAAGTGATTTTGTGGACTACCGTTTTTTATCAAGCTATGAGATGCCTGACTGTTTGGTTTGATCCGTGGAACAAACCCCTCCATGGATGATTATCATTATCTGTCAATGGCACACAATAAATTAAGCCTCTTCAAATGCATAGCCAGTCATACGATTGTGAGTTGGGATTTAAATAATCTCTTTTGACACCTGAGGGGATTCTAGATTTACCAGATTCATTCTGGAGTCTTTTGATAGTTCAGTCATCCACTCAACAGATATTCATTGATCATCACTGTGGGAAGCTTGGGTGCAAGGTTCAGGGACATAAACCGGCAGAGAGAGGACTTGGTTTCTGCTGTGAATGAATTTGGTCTAATTGTGGCTGTGTTCAATCCAGTAGGGTAAGATAAACTCCTTTCAAGACTTGGAGTGGAGCTTGCTTAGGTAGGTGGGTATTGCAGAGGAAAAGCTGCATAGTAGACCTCTGATAGCCACAGCTTTGTAGCCATCATTTTGAGCTTCAGTTATGTCTTTTGAAAGGAATGAACAACATATATGCTAGAAGTTTATTTTGAGGTTTAAATAACTAGCCTACTGACTATAACATAAAAAGTAGTTAATAATTAGTTGCTATTGTCATTGCAATTAATATACAAAAGAAATGGCCAAACTTTTTTTTTCCATGAGTATAGATTTTCCAGGATATAACGTTTTCTTAAGCAACCCAAAATGTGGTCTTAGGTCCAATAGCTCAAGCAGTATACAGAGATAGCCTTTTTTGGCCTTTGGTCTTCAGGTCATAAAGCCCAAAGAGGTCATAAAGATACCCTCGGGCAAAGCTAGACCATGTTGGGCAGAGTGCCTCCAATGGACTGAGCAGGGAGGTTGCAGAAATACCAGAGAAGATGACAAGAACCCAAGGAAATGAAATGCTAGCCAGGGAACATGAGGACGTGTGTGGGAGTAGGATCCTAAAGAAGTTCCCTAAAGGTCTGTAATACAGCCAGTGGAACAGAGGCTGCTAAGGGCACCAAACCAGCCCAGACAAAAGATAAGTGGGGTGAGTTTTTTTCTTACTACATATTGTCAGTTACAGGTAAGTTCTGTGGCTTTGAGAGCTTGTGTCCACCTGTCCAAGACCACATAGCATGTAAGTTGAAGAGCCAGGATTCAAATCCACTTTCATCTAACTCTAAAGCTCATATTGATAACCACTATCTGTAGTTTCAAAATACATATATGTTGAGTATATATGTCCTCTGTGTATATGTATATATATATATATATATATATATATATATATATATATATATATATATAAAATACAGTTTGTGAAAATAAAAATAAGCCTTATAGAAAAACTTCAAATGGTCATACCTAAAGAAGTATGGGCAAGGACAGCTTTGTCAAGGCCATTAGAAATGTTCAATACTGTTTGCTCTTTAGTTGGAAGAAAAAATAATTTGGGGTTTCTTAAATATTAGAATTAGTAGAGGTCTGCCATGCATGTGAGTTACCTTCAGTATGGTGACCCTCCACAGTTGACTTGGATCAACATGGTGTCTTGTTAGCTGTGTGACTTAGTGGAAGTTAGAAAATAACCTCTCTGTGATTTAGTTTCTCATCTTTAAAATGGGGCTAGATAATAACCTTCCTTATAGGGTTGCTATGAGGATTCCCTGAATCAATATATGTAGTCAAGTAGGAGAGTGACACAGAATAAGTGTTCACTAAGTGTTGACCTTGTTTTGTATTTTCAGAAATACAAGAATGAGAAAATACATCCATAGACTATCTTGTCCCCCTATAAATATAATACCCTATAAAAATGAATTATCTGATCATCTGTAATCTCTGAATGTTTAAGAGGGGATTCAAATACCTTATCAACTAGTCTTGACTTTATAACAAGATCTGCCAAGTGGGGTTGTCCATCACAGTCCTACCCACTGAGTGTTGGACAGCTCTATTTAGCTATTTTAGAGGCAGCTCAACTTAACATGGACAAAGCTGAACTCATTTCTTCCCCTGTGACCTTTCCACTTCTGTATTTTTTTCCTCTGTGATTGATACAGTAATATGTCTCCTTACACAAGTTAGAAATCAATAAGTCACGCTGATTTTTCAAGCTTCCTTCATGCCCTAGTAAAAATAATTTACCAAGGCTTTCGACTTTTAACCACATGTCTTTAATCCTTTCTGTCTTCTCCATCTGCGTTTCTGCTTCACAAGGGCAGCTTCCCCTGACGCTGGTGTTTCATTCCTCCATGCCCTACCAGAGTGTTACCTGGAAACAGTCTGAGAATGATGCTTCCCTGCTTAAAATTCATCAATCTGCCAAGAATATTGTATCTTAAGCTGCTATTTTCACCATGAATTACTAAAAACTTCCTCCTGTTGTTCATAAACCACTTTAAAGAACAACATTTATGGAATAGCTATTAGATCCTAAGAAAAATAATTTATTTGGCAAAACTGTCTTTCTCTATTTGTCTAATTCAGATAGTATGCCTTTGTCATATTCTCCCAATGTTTAGTCGTTTTTGTTACATTTTTGGATATAACCTTATTATAACCCAATGACCAACCGTGGGTAATTCATACTTGAAGATTCCCTGTCTTACTTATGGGGTATCAAATTTGTGAGTCCTGATACTTGATGTTGACTATGTGTCAGTTTGATTTTGCTGTATATTTGTTAGTGGCACATACTCATAACAATGTGAGTTGGGTAACTTATCCTTCAGAGAACTAGTGTGTGCATTTTCCATTTTATATGATAAATATAATTTTAATCTCTTCCATGTATAAATCTGGCATTGTCACATGTGGATTCTGAAAATGTATTGCCTGCGAACACATCTCTGAAAAAGTGACTATAAATAGTTATACATTAATATTTGTTAATTTTTGTATCCCAGAACTTCTTAGAACAGTACCTAGAGTATAAGGGGCTCCCATTAAGTTCCTTTTGAATGATTGCTCAATTAATAAGTGATACATTTTCATTTTATACTTTTTACAAATAAAACTTGGGGAACAAAGCAGCAACATATTCATATCCAACTGTTATGGATCGAGTTAGTTTTCCTTGAATCGAATTTGTTCTCCTTGGTTCTTGTCCCTGCAGTAACAAAGAATTGAAAGGCAAACTCAATAGCAGAACAGAGTGAAAGTTTTATTTGATACACCCCAAGGGAAGAGTGGGCCAGAGTCAAGGCAGACAAAGGCCCTGATTGTTAGGTGGGAGGACTTTCTATTACATCCTGGTTGGGGGGCACCTCTCACTGACAAGATGGGGTCATTTGATTGACAGGCCCATCTATACATCCACCCCTCAGTACTATGTCCTTTCCAAGGATGAGGTGAGGTTTGGGTAGTTCTTAGTTCTGTTCCATTGTGCCTGTGCTGGGATCTGGCTGGGACCTGTTTGGCCTGGTCTAGAGAGGCAAGGAAGTTAGCTCCCAGCAAAGCCTCTGTTGTCTTCACGTGGGACCCCCTACCTGGGCAGAGTTCGGGTGGCTTTTTCTTTGAACCTTATCCAGGCAGCTTTTTCTTTGAACTTTATCTTCCCCTTTTCTGGCTGCTCATGTTTAACTTTCCACCTAACATTCCTAACACAGCCATTGAATTTCTTGTTCAACTTTATGTAGGTTTTAAATAAAATTGTCCATTTGAAATCAACTTGTTTTAACACAAGCCCCTCTGTATGGCAACCTTAAGGAGCAATGCACCAGATGGACTTAAAAGCTTCTTTTGTTATTTTTGTTGTTTAAATTATTAGACATGATAGTTCTAAGCAGACACTTTCATTCATTTCACTGCTTTTGAGCTCAGATTGTTGTATCTTAGATGTGGTTTTGTGGAAAATGCAGACCACTCTTCATGAACCTGGTAAAACTCAATCAACAAACTTCTAAAAATTAATATTCTTTAAAGTTTAAAGCAAGAATCATACAAAAGGAGAGAATAAAAAAAGAAAATTCTTATCTTTCATTGTCCTATTTCTTGAACTCCTATTGTCCAATGTTAAGTCTAAACAGCCATAGGATTTTCCAAATCTGCTTGATCAACTCCACCACACCCCAATTCTTCTGGGATACCCTGTTTCTCAGCTCAGCATTCCTATTTTCTTTCCAAACAGCTGGCCTTTAGTAAAGTTAAACCCTTTCAGTTGTTAGGTAGAAGTTCATTTAAATCCCAATAAAGCTAAATCATTTGAATTTAAGTAGGAAAACAGTTTTAGGGACTTAAAAGATCAACTTTCATTTATATGGAAAATGTACTTTTGTGGAATACTTTATATCTTAATGAGGCACAAATTGCTGTTTACTCTTATCCTTTCACTAAATCTTTGTGTTTCCCTTAAACTACCTTTGGGGCTACATATTGGAAAATTTCTAAGTGCAAGTAAAATGTAGCATGGTATTATATATTCATTTATTGAGATTAAGTTTCAAGTTGATCCTGTGAAAGTAATAACAGCAGAGTAAGCATCAGCCAAGTATGTGAAACACTCAGATACCATCACAGAAATGCATGCAGCTGTCTTTTCTGCTTTGCATTCTTAATACACCGTTAATTCCAGTTTCTCTATTACACATTTCTGATTCACTGAATATGAAAACTCGTACTGAAGCACATTCAATTAGCTGTGATTTAGTCTATTGATGTAATGAGGATGGGTGAAGAAGAGAAAGAAAAGAAAGAAAATAATTAGTGAAATACAGAAATTCTCCAGGATTGGTAACTACTGATGTATACGAGAAAGAATGTGAATGATGAAATTCTACTGGATGGAAATAATCCTCCCTTTTGTTAAGTGAAGTATGGCATCCAGGTCTAAATTATAACACCAGTTGCTGTAGATATTCATTGTGAATTACTCAATAATGTTGATGCTTTCACAGTCTGAGTTGCTGAGGTTCTTTGCTTTAAATATGAATTGAGACAAAGTACAAGAAGGATGTGTATATGCGGTAAATCCTGTTGCCCTTCCAGTGGGGTACACCATTAACTGATTAAATCTATTCTTGTGACTGTCCAGCTGTTTGCCAGAGGCCTGAGAGATAGTTTAATTTACTTTAAGAAGATAAAATGTAGATTGAATTTGATCATGAGGTTGGAGAAAGCAATAATCAATCTTAAGGTAAGAGGAACAAAAAATAATTTCTAATTTTTTAATGTAGACAATTATTTAAACACTTTGAGTTATTCTTTCTATAATTCTCCCTTATTTTTCTTTTGTGCTGAGCCTGTTATTAACTACTATGATATTCAAAGAAGCATAATTTGGACCATATATCATAAGAAATAAGTGATACTTAAAGGAGAAAGAAGTACATTTGTTTTTTAATGAATCAAAGGCAAATGTTTGTGTTACTGGCATACAAATTTCAGTGGAGTGACTTTTAGATCATTTTCAGCTGCCCATCTTAATGAGAGTCCAGTTGAGGCTTAAGGAATTTTAGAATAATAATTCTGATACAGTACCCACCCTTTAGAGTAGTAAACTTCTTCAGTAACCTCTCTTACCATTTGAAATTTGTAATACTCCAATAGTTTGCATAAAAAATGTTATAGGTCTGAAATGGTATGGCTTGTCATTCATTTGATATCATGATTTGTCTATTGTATTGCTTTACCATACTCCTTTCTAGATGTGAGTTATGAAGGCAATAGGGCAGTCGTGGACCTCAGGCTATGGTCTGCTATGGGCTCTTCATTCTGTTCATGAAATACTTGTGAAATTGTATGTTACTAATCCAAAGGAAATCTTGGTGGGTAACTTCACAGAATTAGGAATTATTTTTCTACATTAAGGTGTGAGAAAGATTGGAGACAGATCTACACAAGCAAATGCAGATGGTGATTTTCTTAGTCTTATTTTACATCTAATAATTTTAAGAATAATATTCGCTATGTGTTTGAGTAGGACAAAATATTACTCTTTGTCCAAGAAGGACGAGAAGGGGAAGTTCAAGAGAAACGATGCTCCTATGGGTTATCACCACCTGTCTGGTTCCTTTCATATCAGTATCAGTCATGAAATCATGAGTCATGAGCTTTTTGATTTGCAGAAATGAATTTGGTGGATAATCTCCTCCTCTTCTACTGTGCAGGCATAGAAGAAACTGACCCTTCTTTATTTTCCATTGCCTCCTATCCAGACAGGTTACAAACACATGCAAGTATGTCCAAATGTTTATGACCTAAAAAAATGTGCAACCCTTTATTAAAGTCTGATAAGACTTCCTTCTTAGTAGATTTGACTTTTGTAATTGAGACAAAATGGCACATGTTTGTACTAATTTCTGTGTTGACTTGGCATTGTTACTGCCCATTGTTGGCTTTATTAAAGGCCCTTCCCCTTGGCAGCCTCCTCCTCAGTTTCCAAGTGAAGCTGGTGCTCATTTCCGCTCACGGGGTTTGCTCGACAGCTGTAGGACCAGATGCTGCCCTGCTGGATAGTTTGTCTGATTTGAGTCTAGGGACAGGGTCAGGCTGCTTTCGAAATATTTAATTTACCCAAATGCCACAGTCTTCAACTAGCTATCAGTTGTGATGAATTAGTTCCATATTTAATGTTTACTGATATTGCCATGTGCAAATACTTATTTGATCCATACATTAAGTGATTGAATTCTTTTCTCTTTTTTGTTTGGTTTTCTGCTTCTCCAGTAAATAATCCCCTCTTCCTAATTAATTTTGTTTCTTTTTCGAATTTACTAAAGTGAGAACTATATGTAAACTATAAATCTTGAGCTGAATATAAATGGCACTGTATCTCAAAAGTTTCTTTCTTATATATTCTACATTTTCTTGTATTCCACATGCTTTTTTTTTAACTTGTTCTGTGATCCAAAACAATTTGGGAAAAAAATAATTTTGTTCACCGTTTTATTAATTTCTTATTTTAGTAAATAATATAACCAATAAAAATCTAGTTAATAGAATTTTTAAGAGATTTTCCATGTGGCAAATTTCATGTAAAAGATTATTTGTGGGTGTGTTATTTGCTCTGTAAGAAGTACAATTATCTTAAGTTCATTATTTAATTATTTCTGTGTATCTTTGCATTTTCAGTCATAGATAATTCTATTTTTAGATTTCTGTCTTGCGTTTCTCGTGTTTTTATTTTGTACTTATATTATTTCATGCGCTCAGGTTTATGGCATATCCTTTGTCTACTTCTTTGATGTTTTCATCATTCTATATGATATCGCTTTAATCTTTATTGCTCTTAATGTCCAATTTTTTGTGAATTTGCCTCTTCTGCCTTTAATTTGCCATGTATCTAGTTGCTTATCTATTTTTCTCATATTTTTTATTTGTTTTAAGAAAGTTTCTTGTAAAAAAAGCATATTTACAGTGTTTCATCCCATTTGACTCAGTTCAAACATCTCTCATTTTCATAGGATAATTTATTTTTTCTTTCAGTGTAAAAATGTGTATGCTTTAATTTTTTTCTTCCACCTTATTGTTCATTATTTATCTTATATTTTTGGTGCCTTTTTTTCCCCCTATTTTCTTATTTGATGTGTCCATCCAACTTCATGGCATGCACATTTTTGTATTCCCTTAAATAAAATTTTCTAATAAAAGTATATTATAGGATTAATGATGAAAATAATACTATTTTACATGTGTCTGTTTCAAAGTATTATCTTATATTTTTTAATTTATCTTATTATTTGACTGGTACAAGTCAAGCACTATTACAGAAGTGGATTTAGATAAAACTTCTGTCCAGTGTGAAGGTGACTTCTATGAATTCCTTGACAGAGTTTATGCAGGAGGATGTCCATCTCTTGAACTGCTTAGAGATATTGTCCAGGATTATTCTAGAATCATTGCTCCTTAATTCAGCTGTTCTTGACTTCAGTTCTTAAGTCAAGAACACACTTTCTGAAGATGGGCTTAGAAATGTTAGGGTCATTATGATCTCAGACTGAATCCTTATAATAAACAATTGAAATGCAAAAGAAGAGAACAAGGAATTATTTACTCTGCTCTTTGCCCAAGAGGATACTTTTCATTCATGTTCAGTTTATTTTTCCATTTTTCCTTTTAGTTTAAAACTGGCTTCCATCTTACTACTTTAAACTACATCAACATGGAAAAAAAAAATCACGCCTCATGGAGCCACAGTTTTCCTAAGTTAATAAAAGAAAATACAATAAAGAAAAATAATAAGAGTAATCTTAAATATCTCCTGAGGTGGTTGACAGTTAAATGATATTAGTCAACTATTTGGAAAGTCCTTTTCAAAAATAGTCAATTTTTAAAATTAAAGTTAAGTATAAATATTTTTGTATCTCTTTTAAAATTATAAAAAAAAAAGATACATTGAAGCACGTAATCTATGATACAGACCTAGTAGGCATACATAAGAAGTTGTGTTGTAAGTGATAAAGATAAAGCTATCACATATTTGAACCCTTAAATATCTTGAAACATATATGTGGAATATATAATCAGCCATGAAAGTTAGGAAATAGAATTGCAAACAATTTGAAAGCATGCATTTTGTTAACAATGTAAGCATTTTTTCTTTGTCTATGAGCAATTCAATTATTTTGTTTCTGAAATAAATTAAGTAAAGCTTATTGAGTCTGATCAGCCCGTGTTTCCAGGGAATTGTGGTTCAATTTCATTTTTAATTAGAATTGAACATTGTGGATTTCTTAGCACTGATAAGCAAGATCCAGCAATATAAAGTATGTACTTAATTTGTATTAAGTTTCTGAAATTTAGTGTTGAGAGTGAGCAATATGTCTGGTTAATATTTAAACATCTCACAATGTTCTGTTGTAGAAGTTTCCATTTATAAAAGCTGCTGTTCTATAACAAATTACTTTCACTTTCAAATAACCTGTTATCACAACGTGAGCAAAACTTATTCAATTAAAAGAGAAAACAGAGTAAAGTAATTATTTACTTCCATTTGATGTGCACTATGGCTTTTAAAGGCTCTAGAAATGCCTAGGAAAGGCAGAAATGTTGGCTTAGATGTAATTTTTGCTTGAATATTAGTGCTTTATTAAAATATAGGTAAGTTCATATGGGATAGACATTTCCGTATAGGAAACCATTCTCTTATGAGAGAAGAGAGATTTATTTTCCATTGTGATGAACCCAGGTGGAAAGAAGCTCTGAACCATAAGATCAGTTGTGCTAATTGGTTTCTGCCCCTCTTTTTCACACCTGGTGTGTGGTTCAGTGGTTCTCTTAATGCTGCTCATCACGTTGGAGCTAGCTGACAGCTGCCCATCCCAGGTATCTTTTTCCTTCATTTCCATGCACTCAGGCATTAACCAATGTGTTCTCTGCCCAACATCTAGTCTTAATGCAGTACTAGAAGGGAGAGAAAGAAACCGGGGGGAGTTGGCAGTGGGTGCCTCAGTCACCTGGGATATAGTCCACTGAAATAATACTTGGAGCTATCCTCTGAGCACGTGCAGTAAATAAATACAGCATTTTGAGTAAATAGTATAGTTTCCAGAAGGAAAGTTGGAGTCAGAATGGACCTTTGCTACCTTATCAATATAAAAAGTATCTAAAATCTGAATAAAAATGTACATATAGTGTTTCCTTCACCCAAAGGGAAAAGTGATTCTCAAGAAAATCCAAAGCCTTTCTGAGCCAGGGAAGTGGAAACTCTGTGACCTCTGATGGGTTTGTACTGTAAAAAGATCTTGTCAGTTTCTGCCAGGCAGGATTGCAAAGACAACAAATGGTGATCTATAAAATGCACGAACAAGAGACATGTGCTCTAAGTCATATTTGGCAATTATAAATCTTCTTGATTAATGACATTAGAAAGGATAACATGGAAATTATTTCTATTCTGATTGAATTTTTTGAAAGACATATGCATTTCCTCCCTAAAAAAAAAAAAAGAAGCTGCAAATAACCCGGGTCCATGTATGTGTAATCCTTTTGTATGCCTAGGAGTAAGAACTTACCTTAGATTTTCATGTCTGTTTATGATGGTTGGCTAACATCTATGCCTGGCTAACATCTTAGGTTTTATATAATTAAATTTATTTCAAAAGATGTTGTGATATTATGTCTTAGGTAGATGGTCTGGTTTTTATTTTAATTGAGAGAAATCATTACAAAGGAAACAGTATTTCTTTGGTGAGGAAAATGTAATAATCACTATGCTATTTTTATAGGACAAAAGCTAATATTTTAAGGTATACACATAAAAATTTTAAAAGCTTAATGTTGTGTGGAAAAAATTTGACTTTGAAGGTCTTAGAATTTTTTATTCATGGTTCCTCCAAACTAACAAAGAACAAAAAACAAACGGAGCCAGGTAATAAGTGAACACTGTTGAGTTATGTGAGTATTTACATTTACAAATCAAGCCATCATTTTTATGTCAGGAAACTTTGGTTGTTTGTGATAACCAGTTTTTTTTTTTCTTGCCTTTCCCATATAACCCTCCCTGTTGCAGACAAATGCAATGAAGTTACATTCCCTCATTTATCAACCTGGTTCTCCTCCTCCTCTTCTTCCTTATCATTGCCACAAATAATAAAACCAAACACTTCACATATTATGCAGCATTTTATGCTTCTCAAAATCCTTCAGAAATATTACCTCCTTTGAATCTGCCAAACATTTTGTGTGACTGGCAGGGCAAATGCTGTCTCTCTGTCTGGGTTAGAAAACTGAACTGGATAGCTTTTCAGTGTCGCGCCCAGCATCCCTTGCCTAATCCGGTTTAAGACCTCCTATTCTTAGTCCACTTGCTTCTCAGCTGCCATGTTGCTTGCAAGCCAAACTACAGAAAACCACTTGATAAATTCAAATATATTATTAACAGCTTAAAACATAACACTTGCAAGTAGTACAAAGTTTGCAGATTTTCTACAGTGAAATTTAAAAATAATATGATGTGCTTTTTTATGTTAATATTCATTGAATTTTCCGTCATATATTCCTTCCATATCTACCTGCCTAGGAGAAGAGTTGTATATATAAATTTCAGTCTAAAAAAAATGGACCTTATTTTTTTAATGTTTCTATTATGCTTAACAATGCTATAAATTAAGAAAACATTGAACATCAAATACATATCTAGTCATCAGGTTTGATTTTTTATAAATATGGGTGCTTTGTTTAGTATTTCTGTTATGGAAGCAATTTTGTAGACAGTAGAAATAGAAATTTTGTATATTGATTCATATTAACACACTGAAATTTCAGAAAATTATTTATCAATAAACCTTAACACTGGCTGATTTCTGAAATACCTTTAGAGCTAATTCATTCTTATTGTTTGTTATTCATGGTTTAGTTAAATATGATCTTAGTTAAGAATACCTTAACATTAAAAATTAAAGACTAGTAAATTCTCAAATATTAAATGATGTAAAGAGCTCTCTTCTTTTTATTTTATTTTGTTTATTCAACTAGAAAATTGTGTAATCCCGAGGTGCATGCATGCATGTAGGTGAGGCTGTGTTTTCTCTCTCCAGTGCCTGACTGTTCCTGACTCTTCCTCTCATGTATACTCACATATATAAGCACTAAAGAAAGTAAGGTGGTAAATCAGAAGCTTATGATTTTATGACAATATCTAAATATATATATATTGTGCTATCATTCTTTTCTGTTCCATTTGACTGAAAAGTTTGTTTGTTTTAATAGCAACAGCATGTCTACATATGGAGAGAGAAGTACATGCAGGTGGTAGTATCAGCAATGTATCTATTGATAGCAATTTGTATATTTTCCCCAATATTGGCTTTAAGTAATGAAATTAGAGAAATTGATAAACACAAGTAAGCAATTTGTATATTTTCCCCAATATTGGCTTTAAGTAATGAAATTAGAGAAACTGATAAACACAAGTACCCTTTATTGTTTTCTATTCATGAACCATAATGACAAAGAAAAAGACTCCAGGCTATGTGTTTATTATCCAAATCTCAAATTCTTTTCCCTGAAAATAAAAGGATTTAGGTTAATAATTTCTATTTGCATTTTATTATGTATTCTCAACCTAGAACCTGGAGTAATAGAGCCATCCTACATCCATGGATCCTCCATAAATAGGAAAGATAATTAGTGGAGAAATAAACTATAGCATTCTCCACAATATTTTGAAGCTATAGTAAGAAAAATAACATTTTAAAAAATATTTTTTTAAGATTAGCTTTCTTCCATGCAGCAAACATTGCAAAGATTGTCAAATAACTTAATATGAATTTCAAAAAAAAAAGAAATTTGCAATATCACATTGTTATTTTCATTGTTCGGAAGCAGTAGTGTTCGATGGGAAAAGCCCAGGAAAATAAATTGAGGACATATTTCTCTAGTCTGAAATCTTCTATTAACTATGTGATCTTGATCTAGTCATCCTTTCGTGAATAATTCATTTGTGAAATAAGTATAATTCCACAGACCACAATCAAATATTAGTTTAAAGTGGAATAAAAAAAATCATACATGAGGATACCTTATAAAATAGGAGATTCTTTTTCCCTTCCTTCCTCCCTCCCTCTCTCCCTTTCTTTGTTCCTCCCAGAACTGTAATGAGAAAAGTTGAGGATTCTTTTTAGAACTCCAACAACAGGCTTAACTTTCTGAATAAGTTCAAATTTTTTTTTCTCTTCTCAAAAGCAGAAGGTCATTGCTTCTTATTAATCTCTTTAGAATTATTTAAATAACTTTGGTTACATCAAGTAAAGCAATCTGAAATGCAAGGAAAGGTGTTCAATGAAATCAAAAAAGAATGCTGTGATTATGCCTTGGATATATTCAATCTGATTACAGTGAATATTCCTCACCATAAGACTCTTTTTTTTAATTTTTTGACAAAGGTGAGTTTATTTCTGAAACATAACAAAGCAAACAGGGATCTTTCAAAAACCTCTTTAATGGCATCCTAACAATACAATACATAATTAAAAGGCCAAACAACAGACTTATTAATAGTGAAAACAATCTAAAGGAAAAAGAATAACATAAAATTTTTTTGAGCCCTGAAGTTAAAATATCTGCCTAAGAAATTATTATATAATGCATGTCCTGTATTTTTGTTTTTCACATATGCCAGAGGTATTTAACTTAAGTAAGAATGTATCATGAAATGTTAGATTCATGCTTTTTAAAAGTTTATTTCTATGTTTCTGTTACTATAACCACAGATCCTCCATCTAGAATGTACACATTCTGTTGTTTTAATACATATTAATCCTCATGACAGTACTTTGTGAAATCCGGGTCTTTTTAGCAATCTAAACAAACAGGCATATAATTCACACATTATTGATTTCAGTGTCTTCTCAGAAAGTGGATCACAGCAAGAAGCATCTAATGTATTTTATAAATTCACCCTTTAGCCAGCTTATTTGTCTTTGTAAAGGATGGATGTATAATTGAAGGGAAACGTGTGCTTTAGTGAAAAGATCGCCAGACTTGAATTAAAAAAAAACTCTAGTTTGATCCCTGGAATCACCTCTTACTAGCTCTGACTCTGTTCAGGCTCTGAACCTTCATGAACCATAAGTTCAGCAACTTTGGTTCTGAACAATGGAAAGTGGAGTCACTTACATCAAATTGGATGTATTAATTTGTATATGGATGTATTAGTTTGCCAGAGTTTGCCATTAGTTTGCCCAAGTGTGGGGCTGAAACACAAATTAAATTTCTCACAGTTCTGGAAGCCAAAAATTTCAGATGAAGGCGTCCACAGGTTTGGTGTCTCCTGAGGCCTTGATTGCTGCCTTCTTCCTGTGTCCTCACATGTATTTTCCTTGTGTACATACATACTATAACATTTCTCTCTCTACTTATAGTAGTCATGTAGAGTCCACCTTATAACCTCATTCAAACTTAATCACCTCTCCCAAGTCCCTGTTTCCAAATATGGTCACATTCTGGGGTACTGAGGGTTAGGACTTAAACATAGGGCTCTTAGTGGGACATAAGACAGCCTATATCCATAAGCCTTGATTTTATCTGTGAAATTAAAGTTGTCTTGTTATGTTACGTTTGCTCTTGTTTTTTACATGAAGAATCAGAAAACTTTTCTCCCTGTGAATGCCAGCAATGGTTCTAGTGTTGGACCAGTATTTGAAGAAACTAAATGACAGATGAAAAACACAGGCTCCTACTAAATTAGTTCCTGATGTCAGTTGGTGATCAGCTTCCCACGCACTGCGACCACCAAACATAAACAGAGTGAGGCTGACACTCAGTGGGTTCACACAGGTGCGCTGGCAGCGGTGGAGTGTGTGCGAGTGGAGTAGAGCCTCGCCATGGAATTCACAGTGTCCACCCTGAGGAGTGGATTGTGTCAATGACAGTAACAACAGCGTCCTCCTTCTGGGATAGAAAAGAGATGTTTTGGTTGAAAAGTACGAAGTCAGTGAGGAAATATTAAGTGGTAAGAATCAGAGCAGGGTCCCTTCTTGTTTGCACTGCCTAGATGTGATTTTCTTTGAATGATTTTTTCTTGAATATCTGAGTGCTGCGCAGCCACCCAGTAAGCATGAGTACCTTTCCAAGGCAATGGCAGCGTTCCTCTATGTTGGACCCTTTTCAGGTGTCAGATGACTACCCCTAAGTGAGTAATTCTTCAGGTTTTGTAAGGTCTATACAATAAAACAGTTGTATCCTGCCTGTGGATTTGTAATGCCATTTACTTCAGAGGTGATTATTTGGCAACTGACAGGACCTTTAGCTTTATAAACTATACACAAGGAGAAATGCATTATTGTGGTTCAAAGCAAGAAATATGGGGTCGGCAACCATGAAGGCAGCCAAAGCCATTTCATCTACAAGACCCTGTCAACAAGACAAAGTCACATGTTCGGATCCCAGGGCAGTAGTTTCCACCACTCTTTATATCTGTTCTTGGATAACAAAACATAAAATACAAATCAAAACATAATAAACCTATTTTAGTTTTGTATTTTTATAAAAGCATAAGGAAACACCATGAACACATTTAGTTGAATGTAGTTTTTTTCTTAATTTCAGAAACAAGCTGGCTTCCTACTTATACCCATATCCTAACAGATACAAATAAGGCACCACAACCAAAAGTGTTGCGTAAGATTTCCAGATAGTGTGAATTGTAGAGCAAAATAACACTCACGGAATACACTGTTTTTTATTCATGCATTGATATATTAATTTATTCATTAGCTCAACAATAGAAAAATAATTTGGTTCCTGGAATTATACTTGGCATGAGAAATATATAATGAAGCTATAGGGTTCATGTCTTCAATCTATTGCTACTAAAGTTACCAAATCCTTCTGAATTCCTAAATTCAGTAGATAAAAAGTAAAATTTCACTTTAGGGACTGAAGGAACTATAAATGTTTCTAATGATGTCACTTTAATTCATAGAGTCATTACATAGCTTGAAGGGAATTTGCTGTATTGCAACAGTGTCTCAGGTAACTAATGACTATTTCTCCGTTACTAGTCTAGCAACTATCTCAGGCATGTTGAGATTTTAGTACCCATGAAAACTTGAGCTAAGATCTTGCTGGCTTAGCACTTAGTGGTTCTTTGAGCTAAGTAAAAGTGGGTGGGAGGCATGTGAGTAAGGAGTCTGTGTTAATGATTGCTATTTTCATGAAAACATGATTTTTTTGAAAAAAGGAGGAATCCTTAGCTGGGGGGGGGGATTATCACTGATGGACATTTTGAGTAAACATGCTTAGTAAATTCACACAATATTTTCTTTCTTTCCTGGAAATAAAATACTGGTTGAGGTACTTATTACAGTAGAAATATTCCTAAGGTAAGCAGACTATTGATAGCTACATTAAAATAGTTTTCATTTAACCCTGCACAATTTATTGCAATTGTCATATATATATGCAATATATTTTAGTGTGTAAACACTATGAAATAGTATTGAAAGGTGAAATTAGCAATTCATAATGTACTACTAAATTAGATGTGAAAAGGAAGGAAGGAATAACTCATTACTCAGAAGAGTTTTAATGTATAGATTCTGACTATTTCAGTTTTCCTTTTATTTTGTTCCTGATAAAAGTTTAAAGCTAAATTAGAACATTTATACTATATGTTCTAAGAAACCACATAAAACTATTAGGAGTATCTTTCTTAATGATAGAAATTATGTTGTTTTTGGATAATGTATTCCTGACCAATAGTTTAAGAGCAAATTTCATATGTGATAATGTATTTGAAAGTACAGTAAATATGTCTCCATAAACATTTTTTAAATCATAGGATTAGACTACATGTTTTTATTCATGTAGAACAAAAAGGGTGTTTGAGGATAATGTTGTTTACTCCTTGCATTTTAAGGATGGAAAAAACAGCCTGGAAAGATTATCTGAGTTGTCAGATAGCTATTTAGTGCAGGGTTGGTACCAAAATCCAGTACCATTTCCCAATCTAATGCTTTTTCACTTAGCTTGGTTAATGATTGATTGTTTTACAAGTTACAGAAGCATTTTTGAAGAAAGGGAGGAAAATTTTAGTAAAGGAACACAGTTGCACATTGAATCTACGTGTGGTATTCCTTTGCCTGCCCATTCTTCTCTCTTTTTAATTAATTAATTTACTTTTCTGAATTCCTACCCCATTTTTGTCACTATTTTCCATGGTAAGGCTCATAGTTCCCAAGCCCTGAAAATGCTAATTTGCACCATCAAGGAGCTGCTCCTGAATGGAGAAACCACTCACTCATATGGTCCTTTGTGTAAATTAGTGAACGGTGCTCCTCCAGGGGCCTCTTGGGTCCATGCACCACGCTAGCCTGTGGCCGTGGCCTGGCTCTCCGCGACCTTATGACACTTAGGCCAGACACAATCTACCTGGCTCATTTTTGTGTCTCAGTTCCAACTTTTGACTGGTTCTACTTATGTCAAATGTTTTCTTAGTTTAAAAGGTGGCAAGTATAATGAAGAAGCCCAGACTAATATAGACTTGAGGATGAGAAGCAAAGGATAGTCAAAGTTCAATGTCAGAAAATCATGACCTTCATTTACATGATTAGGACCCCAGGATGATTACCATTCTTGACCTCAAGCTATCTCAAGAGGTCCTGGGCAGGGTTCACAACTTTTATCTGAGCACCCAGGGACACTCTGCCACCAGCCAATGCAGACAGCTGAAGGACAGCTGGCTTCACCCTTTTGGCATTGGCTTACTTTTGAATGTATTTTTAGAAATATAACCTCACCAGACTAGATCTTTTGAATATTTGCAATCCCCACATTTTCATGTTTAAAATGCAATGCTAAGAATGCAGAGTAATTTTTTTTAAATTTAGGCAGTTTCTTCTGTTGTCAAATTAATTGGAAATCAAATCCAGCAATAGACAATTCTGAAATTGAATCACTAAAGTAAGCTTCTTATTTGAGAGGCCTGTGACAGCCAGCGAGGTAAAGCACCAAAAACCAGATTTGACAACACTGAAGATATCCACCTGAGGTTCAACTATTTCAGGCAGAGGAGAAGAAGAGGAGCCAAATCACCCATAGGGTCATCTCTTCAGGCCTGTAGACGCCATCGACTCTGGCCAAAGATAATATACAATTAAGCAACATTGCTTCATTATAACCCATCAATTATAGAAAGATGTTGTGATATATGTTGATGATCAATTACAATGTATTGCCAAATATAATCAGGAGAGAAAAAATATGCAACTCTAGCATTTTATTTTTGATGAACATAAATCATTAGGTTTCATAAACATTAAACAAATACTGTCATACTAACCTTTTAAAGAGATTTTTGAAGATATTTTGAGGGTCAGCAAATTAAAAAAAAAAACTGTAGATCACCATTTTCTTTTCTCTTGTATATATAACAGGCATCTCTAATAGAGGGATTTTCCAGTTCCCACTGGCTTTGAACCTGGCCTTAGAGTCCTTCTCCAAGTAGCCACTCATTGCCAGTTAACTGGAGTCAGCACTTAAGATGAAAACTGTCATTTCCCTGGTTAACTGAACTTCCTAAGATCAGGGATCTTATCCTACTTAACTCCTTATATCAATGTCAGTATATTACCTCCCCACAGAAGTGATACTCACTATATAGTTGCCAATGGATAAATGGCCCAGGAATCATTAAAAAAAAAAAGTTATTCTTAAGCAGGTATTTCTCAAAATGTGGCAGTGATCAAAATACATTTAACTTCACTTGTGATTTAAAAAAATTGGGCACATAGTTTTCATTAGATTAACAAATATTTCTTAAAAAAATAATACTCAGTGTTGGTTACAGTGAGGGAAAGCAAGAAGTCATATGTATGCCTGGTAAGAATATAATGTGATAGCTTTTATTGAAGGAAGGTATTTTATCAAAAATCATAAAAACAGGAATATTTTGACATAGAAATTCTACCTATGGGAATATATTCCATGAAAATAGAAATTTTTGCCATGATTTGGCTATAAGGAAATCTGCTGTGTAATATAAAAAAAAAATGTTTCTGACCAATACTTAGGGACTGGTTAAATAACATTTGATGGCCTCCTTGTAAAATATTATTTGTATTATTTACATATGTATAGTACATAGCTATTAAAATTATATAAAAGTATACTTATCAACATGGATAGATGTTCTATATGTACTGTTAGTATGTGCAAAAAGAGATTGCAAATAGTATTTATGATATGGGATCTTATTTTGTATGTGTATGTGTGTATGTACACGAGTCCTAATAAAAGTGTCTAGAAACTCCAATATGTTAACATTTGTACCTCTTGACAGGATGATGGGACTGCTATTACTGTTATTATTATTATTATTTTGGCCTGTATCTTTTCCTCTCCAGTGATCATGAATTGCTTTAGTAATTTTTAAAAAATTGCTTTCTAGAGAAGTTCATATTTTTTCTTGATATAGTCTCCTATAGGGAGCAGAACACTCAAAATCATTCCATTGATGATTCCTTTTATAAGAACAGCAATTCAGCATGTAAGCATTAGTTGTCCTCCCTAAGGACTTCAGGGTGAGCTGTTAGAGAGTCAGGCTTACATCTGGCCTTCTTATTCACATATCCTTTCTTCTTTCCCCCTTTTCTCATTCCTCTTCTCTCCCTAAATCCTCTCCTCCTCTTCATTAAAGATGGGGAAAAAAATGATACAAATCTGATCAGAGTGGTTTGTTATAGAAGGTACATGTGAGGTAATTATACTTTGCTATAATTTGCTTAGGTTCTCAGTATTAGTTTTCTTTTTTCTTATATAAAAATAACACCTACTTGCTCATTATATTAAAGATTGGAAAGTACAGAACATTTTTCAAGGAGTTGAAAATAATAAATAATGTGGCACACTTATTTCAAATATCGGTTTTTATCTTTCTGCATATTATTTCCTTTATGTAATTAAAATTATATTTTATATATAATTTTCCCCCATAGAAGTACATCCTAATAGTTGCTCAAAGCTCTCTTTTTCTAAGAGTAGTTTCTGTGACAAACTAGCATTCTTCTCGCTCATTGTTTTGCATAGCATACTCTTGAATGCCTACAACGGGCCTGTTAAGGGCAAGGAGTACAGTGACAGAGAAGATATGCATGATTCCTGTCCTCATGGAGTACTCTAGCCAGGCACACTAGCTACAGCCTTTCTTAAAACTCAATAAACAAGACAAACAGTAACTAGGAAGTGAAGTGTAGGTGTTAACTGGAGCCACACAATGAATAGCAACTCCCTATGACCCTTAGTCATAGTCTCCATTATTCCCTATTGTCCCCTAATTACTTTTCCTCTCTCATAACAAATAGCATTAGCAAATCATGATTGTCACATAATTCCTTTATGTAATTGAAGTTATATTTTATATATATTTTTATATATAATTAGGTTGTACTTTTACGGGGGAAAATTATATCTAAAGTATAATTTTAATTAAATAAGGAAAAATATGTAGAAAGATAAAAACTGATACTTGAGATAAGTATGTCACATTAATAGCATTTCACATCACACACTAACATGTATAAGTTCCTTACCCCAAAATTAATTTACCAAGTTAAAGAGAACAGGGAATGTTGTCAAATCCATCTGCCCCATCATACTTATTTCTTATGTACTTAGTAAAGAGCAGAGAAGAATCTTTGTATCAGCTATGTCTCAAATGAAGTAATGAGAGGCTATTTTTAAAATAATGACAGAGATAGTGCAGGAGCTGACCATTCAAAAGGAGGCCTCTCCTTAGGTTCTGTAAATCCCTCAGTTGCTATAATTGGGAGGTCTGCCTGGGAGACATTGAGGACAAAGACCAGAGTGACCAGTGACTAGTATGGCAGAACCCTCAGGAGCTTTAGGACAGCGGCTATTGCCAAACAGCGTGAAAGAATTTCAGTATACAGCATCTGGTATGACAGGCTCAACCCTGGGGGAGGTATATCAAAATACTGCAGGTGACTTCTGCTCTAGGGAAGGACATGATAGTGGTCAGAAAATCTCTCTTTTTATAGAGGAGCTTTGTGGTAGATTCTTTGTTAATATCACAAAAATAGAAATTCCAGATCTATTTGGACAGTTAAGAGAGGGGGGAATTTCATGTTTATATAACCAAAATCAAATATAGACATTATAGGAATACTGCTTAAATATTATTGAGACAGAGAAAAAAGGGAAGAGGCTGGCAGAATAACATTCCAACTGGGCTTTGATAATTGGGTAACCTGAAGGGTCTGCTTATTTTAAAAGATCTAGAAAAGGCTGTTAACTTATTCATATTCATGAAATGACAATATATGAACTTTTCTTATTTATGATACTATTTTTAATAGTTTGTTCTCCTCTTTTAGCTTTCCTTATTGGAAAAAGCTGGATTTGGAGGTGTTCTTCTATATATTGATCCTTGTGATTTACCAAAGACTGCAAATCTTAGTTATGACACCTTCATGGTGTCACTGAATCCAGGAGGAGACCCTTCTACGCCTGGTTACCCAAGTATTGGTAAGTCTATTATTAATGTTTATTATTCTTGTAAGCATTACAAGGTTGCAGTTTAGGAGTACATGCAACCTAAATTACTCTAGGGATAGTAATGTTGAAAACTCTGTATTGTAAAAAGTGAATTATTTTTCTGCTCAAATTAGAGACTACCCATTTGTTGGAATAAAACTTAAAAGAAATCTATAATAGATTTTGACTCAATGAATTGTATTATTGTGAACACAGAAAACATATTTTATGTATTGTTATTTTTGACTGATAAATTAATGCCATATGGACAGGCACCCCATGTCAGTGGAAATCACGTACAAATACTAAAAAAGGTGAAATGTCTGCTGCTTTGGGATCACTTTAATAACTTTAGGTAAAGAGTCTCAGGTAGACATGGTCATGTTAGGTGACTGAAATAGTGGTGAATGACACTGGAGAAGAATGACATTAACATGGAGTCAAATTTTCTGGCCCTCTAAGAGAAGGGATCTCATTGGTCCGGCCAGTCACTGGCGGCATAGAGGTGGCCATCCTGGTATCAACATCCTCCTCTTCCCCAGTAAACTGTGCTCTGAATAGTGGGGGGTCATGTGGTGGAGAAGACAGATGAGATTTTGGCAGGTATTCACTGTATCGACTTTCTGTCTACTGTGTCCATGATAAATATTCCATTTATACAGAGTTGGCTGAGGAAAAAACTCTTGGACTTTCCTCAACGGTGATACTAACCCATTCACAGTGAAATTTCAGTCAGTAATTAACAAAAAAAATTTCATTTAGTTATCCATGTGTCCTGCCAAAATTTTTCCGTTTCCCACAAAACATTACAAAAGATTTTACTAATTACCTCACTCAAGTCTGGCTGTCCTTTCTCTCTATTAACTTTACCAATCAATCAATAACTCTCTAAGAAGGAAGTAAATTGAGTCAAATATGAGTTGTAGTTTATGCATTTTGTTGGGTCTACTGATTACTGCTTTAATAATCCAAGTAGGTATTTTCTCTGGGACCTCAAGGATCTATACTTTGTACAATCTATTATTATACAATTTTTTGAAGTTAAAATTAGGAGGTGTTCACCCACAATTTCCATGTATCAGCAAAAATATCAGTCCAGCTCTCATTTACAAATGCTCTAATTCCCTTGGGTTGTAATGCCTTACTTCAGAGGTTGCCTGTGGCAGGTAACGCCTTGTGGCAAATCACTGGGCTGCAGTGCTACCAAAAAACATACTTTATGAATACTCAAGATGGTAGGCTGCTCAGTTGGCAACATGTACTCTTAAAATTTGTTATGGCTCAGATCATTTCATAAATGTAGAATTCCTCAGTTATATCTCTTAAAATGTTGGCCACAGTCTTGAGCCATCTCAGAGTGCTTTTTTTTATTTAAATTTTTAAATAATTAAAGCTCACAAAATAGTTTCAAACATAGTATATAAAGAATCTGTAAACCTTTATCCTAGCATCCTTATTAAAGCCACAAAATTAGTACATTGCTATTAACTAATTATAGATTTATTTCAAATTTCCTCAGTTCTTTCACTATTTTTTTTCTAATCTAGCATCCAATCCAGAATTCTATGTTGCCTTTTTAAAATCAGCTGTCTCCTTAATCCTCTTCAATCTGCAACAGTTCCTTAGTCTTTCTTTTGTTGCCTTGACCCTTAAAAAATACTAGCAGTTTATTTTGTAGAATGTTCCTCAATTGAGCTTATTAATTTTTTTTTTCTGATGATGAGATCATGGTCATACATTTTTGGCAGCAATAATCCAAGATATTTTTTTCATCCTGATTTAGACTTAATTCTCCTTATTTCCTAAAATCCATCCTGATTTAAAGTTTTATGTCCTTCTTTTTAATTGTTATAATCCTGTTTTTTTTATTTTTAAAATTATTCCTTTTTCTTTGCTTTAAATTCTAGAGAGGAAAATTGTTTCACTAGTTTTGCTCTAGGGAAGTATATCAAATGACACAGTTTATTTAATATCCCAATGTTACAATTCAGTGGATCTGTGTGTTGTTTACCTACTGTCTGTTCAGCATCACCTCTGCCAACCAGAATCATTCAAACAATAAAAAATATCACTGTAATTTGTGACAAGTCTTCAACAGATATTCTTGGTCCAGTTACCTGGACAAATGTTGAAAGACTGACTTGAGTTGGCACTTAATCAACTGAGACAATGTTGAACTGTCCCCTGACTAGAATAACAGGAAATATAAATATGTGCTAGTTGTCAAAATAAAGTGTTAGGGATTTGCTGCAGGAAATGCCTTGTCACTTTTTTGGAAAATGCACAGTGTCTGAATTTTTGCTATTTTACTGCAATTGGTAGTTCTTGTATGTGTCCTGAAGTCTTCAGATTTATATAAAATATTTTTCAACTTGATTCTTAGAACCATTTAAAGAGTGGCTCATTGTTCAGCTCTTCGAATTTTTCAGAATGTTTACTTTGCAACACATTGAGAACATAGGTTGTTTAAATTTGAACTGCTCCTTTAAAAAATCTAAATTTTGGATTCAAGATGGTGGCATAAGAGGTGAGATGGAGAGTTCCTCCCAAAACCACAAATAGTATGAAAATGTAGTTAATTGATACAACTAACCCTAAAACAGCAACAGGAAAGAAGGCTGCACCAGACTGCATACAGACCTCATGAACAGAAGAGACCTCACAAAACAGGATAATGTAAGAAAGCCTTAATCCTGTGGGACCAGAGCCCTTTCCCCACCCCAGCTCACCAGTGGGAGGAAGAGAAACGGAGCGGGGAGGGGGTGGAAGCCTGGGACTGCTGAACACCCAGCCCTGGAGGTCTGCTTTGGGGGCAGAAATCTACACTGTGTGGTGCTCTGGATGTTGGGGAGCTGGGACAGGTGGAATGCTTGAGAGACTGAGATCCTGGCTGTTTGTGGAGGAGGGGATACACACCTGGCCGCTCTGGGACAAGGGAAAGGCAGGCGGTCTGAGAGGCTTCCTAGCAGCAAGAGGGCTGCTGAAGGGGCGGGGTTTGCATGTAGCTTGTTATGGGGAGAAGGGAGAGCTGGACAAGTTTGTCTGAGCACACTTTGCCCAGCAGGTTGGGAAATTTGAGGAGCTTCAGGTGCCCCATCCCCCTGGCTGCCTACTCAGCTCCGAGTGCCCAGCCTGCTACACCTTCCACCGAGTCTGCCGGCACCAGTTCATGAACCTTCAGTCACTGTGCTGGCATCAGGCCAGCCAGAGAAAGGCCCCGCCTACAACGGCTAGAGACACAAAGCACAGTAGCTTACACCTGTGTGCTCAGCCCACCGGCCCTGACACCAGAGACAGGCACCACAGACGGGAATCAGGAAACAGATCTCTCCTTCCCACAGACACCAGCTCTGCTTCCCTATGACTCCCAGCCTCACTCTAGGGACTGAGCAGCTCCAGACACTGGAGCTTCTGGGCACTAGTGGGCACCACAAAGAAATATGAAATGTCAAAAAACATTGTTCAGACCAAAATCTCACAAACCCCAGAAAAAGGGCCAAATGAAACAGAACTCACCAATCTGCCTAAAAGAGAGTTCAAAATAAAAATTATAAACAGGCTAATGGAGGTACAGAAAAATATTCAAGAACTCAGGAACAAATTTAATCTGAGATTCAATCATTAAGAAATTCCATATCTGAAATGAAACATACAGTGGAGGGATTTAAAATCAGATTAGATGTAGTAGAAGAGAAGGTAGATGGAATAGAAATTAGAGAAGAGGAATACAAAGAAGCTGAGGCACAGAGAGAAAAAAGAATCTCTAGTAATGAAAGAATATTGAGAGAACTGTGTGACCAATCCAAACATAACAATATTTGTATTATAGGGGTACCAGAAGAAGAAGAGAGAGAAAAAGGGGTAGAAAGTGTCATTGAGGAGGTAATTGCTGAAAAATTCCCCAATCTGGGGAAGGAGATAGTCTCTCAGGCCATGGAGGTGCACAGATCTCCCAACAGAAGGGACCCAAGGAAGACAACATCAAGACATATAATAATTAAAATGGCAAAGATCAAGGATAAAGACAGACTTTTAAAAGCAGCTTGAGAGAGAAAAAAGTTCACATACAAAGGAAAACCCATTAGACTATCATCAGACTTCTCAACAGAAACCTTACAGGCCAGAAGGGAATGGCATGATATATTTAATGCAATGGAGCGGAAGGGCCTTGAACCAAGGATACTGTATCCAGCATGATTATCATTTAAATTTGAAGGAGGGATTAAACAATTTTCAGATAAGAAAAAGCTGAGAGAATTTACCTCCCACAAACCACCTCTACAGTGCATTTTGGTGGGACTCCTATGGATGGAAGTTTTCCTAAGGCTAAATAGATGTCACCCAAGGGATAGACAGAGAGTAGAGAATATGACTCATAACATACAAAGAATGGAGGAGGAAGAAAAAGGAGGAAAAAAAAAGAACCTTTAGGTTGTGTTTGTAATAGCACATGAAGTGAGATAAATTAGACTGTTAGATAGTAAGGGAATTACCCTTGAACCTTTGGTAACCACGAATCTAAAGCCTGCAATGGCAATAAGTACATGCGTACTGATAATCACCCTAAATGTAAATGGTCTGAATGTACCAATCAAAAGACATAGAGTCACTGAATGAATAAAAAAACAAGACCCGTCTATATGCTGCCTACAAGAGACTCACTTCAAGCCCAAAGACATACACAGACTGAAAGTAAAGGGATGGAAAAAGATATTTCATGCAGCTAATAGAGATAAAAAAGCAGGAGTTGCAGTACTTGTATCAGACAAAATAGACTTCAAAACAAAGAAAGTAACAAGAGACAAAGAAGGATATTACATAATGTGATAAAGAGGTCAGTTCAACAAGAGGATATAACTATTATAAATATCTATGCAGGCAACACAGGATCACCTACATATGTGAAACAAATACTAACATATTTTAAGGGGGAAATAGAATGAAATGCACTCATTTTAGGATGCTTCAACACACCACTCACTCCAAAGCACAGATCAACCAGACAGAAAATAAGTAAAGAGACAGATGCACTGAACAACGTTTTAGAACAGATGGACCTAATGGACATGTACAGAACACTCTATCCAAAAGCAACAGGATACACATTCTTCTCAAGTGCACATGGTACATTTTGAGGAAGAGATCATATACTAGGTCACAAAAAGAACTGCAGTAAATGAAGAAATTCAGATGGCCAACAGGCACATGAAAAGATGCTCCACATGGCTAATCGTCAGAGAAATGCAAATTAAAACCACAATGAAATATCTCCTCACACCAGTTAGGATGGCCAACATCCAAAAGACAAATAACAAATATTGGCGAGGATGTGGAGAAAGGGGAACCCTCCTATGCTGTGGGTGGGAATGTAAATTAGTTCAACCATTGTGGAAAGCAGTGTGGAGGTTCCTCAAAAAACTCAAAATAGAAATACCATTTGATGCAGGAATTCCACTCCTAGGAATTTACCCTAAGAATGTAGCAGCCCAATTTGAAAAAGAAATATGCACCCCTATGTTTATCTCAGCACTATTTACAATCACCAAGAAATGGAAGCAACCTAAGTGTCCATCAGTAGATGAATGGATAAAGAAGAGGTGATACATATACACAGTGGAATATTATTCAGCCACAGGAAGAAAACAAATCCTAATATTTGCAACAACATGGATGGAGCTAGAGGGTATTATGCTCAGTGAAATAAGCCAGGTGGAGAAAGACAAGTATCAAATGATTTCACTCATCTGTAGAGTATAAGAAAAAAGAAAAAACTGAAGGAACAGAACAGCAGCAGACTCACAGAACCCAAGAATGGACTAAGTTACCAAAGGGAAAGGGACTAGAGAGGATGGGTGGGAAGGAAGGAATAAGGGGAAAAAAGGGCATTACGATTAGCACACATAATGTATCAGGGGGAGACACGAGAAAGGCAGTTTATGCAGAGAAGACAAGTAATGATTCTATAGCATCTTACTATGCTGATGGACAGTGACTGCAATGGAGTATGTGGGGGACTTGATAATAGGGGAAGTCTAGTAACCATAATGTTCAAGTAATTGTACATTAACAATATCAAAAAAAATCCTTCAGAAGCTCAAAAAAATATAAATTTTGTTTTGAAAAATAATTTTGGTTACATAACTTTTGTTGGTCCAAACAGGGAAATTCCTAATTGCTTGTTGAATTGTCTAAGATTTAGAACATTTATAGAACACTTTTCAATGATAATAATTTATTGGAAACAATTATGCACTATAGTCTATTAGTCACTCAGACTATTATTATTGTACTGGGAGCTATTTTAAATTAAACACATACCTTATCAACAGAGAGAGTTTGGTTAAGCATCAAAGTTACCACAAAAATCTATTGTGATTCTTAGATTTTTTAATCTAAGATTTTTAAAAATCCACTGCTTTAAAAAACTAAGATTTATCAATAAATTTCAATCATAATATATATAAGAAGCTAACTGAAACAACAATAGAATTAGTTTTACCTTATCATAGCACAATATATTCTTTTATCTTACGTCTGTCAACAGGACAACTTTTACTGGCCTTACAATAGCTGAATAAAAAACACCATCTGAAATAGCTTAGAAGAAAAAGAATAAATCTGAGAAGTAAAAAATCATGCTAATTAACACAATTAATTTTACTTTTACCCAGTCAGTTTTCATGCTTTTTTATCTGCTATGGTCAAGATCTATAAACTACAGTAGCAGGAGATTTTATTGTTGACAAAATTAAACCCTCTTAGACAAAACATGATTGGTAGAACTAATGTCAGATATGAACTTGTAAAGGTCAATATAGTCTGTTTTTATATTCACCATTAAGTGATAATGACAACCTAAAAATAGTGGCCATTTTTCATTTCTAAACTATTACAAAGGATCAATTTTCACTATATGGCAGATTATGCTACAGAAATATCAGACATAATTATAGCATATTAATTATTTTAAGACAATATATAATTTAATTAGAATTCTTAATTTCTCTATATTAAGCCTTATATAATAAGTCTCATGTTTTAAGAAGCTGATTTCCAAGTGAGCCATTATGAATAGTCAACTTAAAAGTATCCTTTATGGATGTCTTTCATGAACTAGAACATGATTGTTTGACTGTTAATTTTTTTGCTTTTCTGGTTAATGGCAGAAAATCTATATTATATCAAACCAATCTAAAAATTAGAATTTAGTTACATAGTGCCTAGAGAAAATTTTCTACATCTGTCTTAAAAGTGACGCTTTTCATCACTTGATTCTCTGCAGGTAGGTCAAGGTAAGATTTTCATGAACTTTTTATTTTAACGTATTTTTCATTTTTTCAGCTTTACTGAGGTATACTTGACAAATAATGCAATATATTTAAGGTACATAGTCTGGTGATTTGATTTATGTATATATTATGAAAGATTCCCACCACTGAGTTAATGAATACATCCATCAACTCATATATTTATCTGTTGTGTGTGTGTGCAGGGGGAGAACACTTGTTACTCTTACAGACGATGTCAAGTAACATTATTGTCAACTGTAGTCAACAAGGTATACGTTAAATCTTCAGACTTTATTCTCCTCATAACTGAAAGTTTGTGCATCTCTTTCTTTATTTTCTCTTTCTTTCTCATTCTTTTTTTTTTTACTCCCTCTCCCTCTCCTCCTCTCCCCCTCCCTTTCTCTCATCCCTCCCCACATATAAGTGATATCACGAAATATTTGCCATTCTCTCTCTGGTTTATTTCACTTAGCATAATGTTCTTTGAGTTCATCCATGTTGTCACAAATATCAGTATTTCCTCCTTGTTTAATAATAACCATAGTGTATTTACACCCTATTTTCTTGAACTATTAACTAACACATAAGTGGTTTTTATACTTTGACTATTATGAGTTTTCTCCTGGGCTCTCTCTTCTGTTCCATTGATCTGTGTGTCTGTTTTTAATGCCAATACCATACTGTTTCAATTATTGTGGCTGTATAATATAGTTTTAGATAAGGGAGGGTGAAGCCTCCAGCTTTGTTCTTCTTTCTCAAGAGTGTTTTGGCTATCCAGGATCTTTTCTGGTTCTATGCACATTTTAGGATTGTTCTATTTCTCTGAAAAGTGGCATTCAATTTTTTATGGGGATTGCATAGAATCTGTAGATTGTTTTGGGCATTTTGGGCATTTAAACAATATTAATTCTTCTAATATAAGAACATGGGATATCTTCTCATTTATTTATGTTATCTCAATTTATTTCATTAATGTCTTACAATTTTCAGTGTATAGATATTTTACCTCATTAAATAAATTTATACATCAATATTATATTATTTTTGATGCTATTGTAAATGGATTATTTTCTTAACTTGTCTTTCCAGTACTCATTGTTATTTTATGGAAATACAGTTCATTTTTACATATTCATTTTGTATCCTGAAACCTTACTGAATCTGTTTATTCTAACAGATTTTTTTTTGGTGGAGTCTTTATATATAACTATATAAATGTATATATGTAAATAAAACTAAAATACCATAGTATCTGCTACAGAGAAAATTTTATCTCTTTCTGATTTTGATTTGGTTGTCTTTTATTTCTCTTTCTTGCCTATATTGCTCTGGTCACAACTTCCATTGCTATTGCTGAATAATAGTAGCAAGAGTGGGCATCCTTGTCTTATTCCTTATCTTAGAGGAAAAAGCTTTTAGCTTTTCACTGTTGAATATGATATTAGCTGTGGGCCTATTATATAGGGCTTTTAGTGTGTTTTTAGGAATTTATTAATTTCTTCTAGATTGTCCAGTTTGTTGGCATGAAATTGTTCATAGTCATTTCTTGGTTCTTCCAGCAATCTCTTTTTAGTCTCTTAAATTAGTAGTAGCCAATAATATATTATTGAATTTCTTTAATAGTCATTAGTTTCCTAAATATTTTTACAATCATTCACTTATAATTATTTTACCTTATAGATGTATAAAAATGCCAAAATGTGTTATATGTGTGTGCTGATCATCTATATAAAAGTTTGCTATTTGTTTTGTGCATGTTTATTTTTTTGCCTTTGTGTGTTTTCTCCTTTTTTAAAAAATCTACTAAAGATATTTAATTAAATTATAGCTTCACTTCAAATCCATTATAACATATATCTAAGCTTTAAATGGAAAAATAGCTAAATTAACCAACATTTGAAATTTCTTATCTGTGAGTCTTCATATATAAATAGCCACATATAATAACTGTACATTGTGTGATTTCATTACATAAGATAATATACACTGCAGTAGGAAAACTGCACAAGTGCTATAATAATATATATGAAATCTTTCAAAATTTCCCAAAAGCAGTGATGGAAATAGTATCAGTTTATTTTCTTAGTTTATTTTTGTTATTTTAAAATTTTGATATAATTTAAGGTTAAAGACAAGTTGCAAGAATAGTACAAAAACTTTGTGTATGTGTGTGTGTGTATGCAGTACTTATCTTTGATCAAGGGCATGCAGTAAAATTACTGTAATAAAAAATTACTGGGTAATTTCTTCATTTTACTTCCTTTAATGTTGTTGTTACCTATTTAAAATGTATGTAGGTACATATGTTTCTATTTGTATTTCAACAGATTTTTTCCCCTCTATCCTCATTTACTTCTTTTAGAATAAAATATAGCATGTCTCCAAAAGCCAAACTTATACACAAGTGGATCCTGGGAGAAGTGTCACTAATTGTCCTCTCCCCTCAATTCTTCCACTCCAGTTGATTCACTCCCTATGGTCTTCTTCATGTTTCTTTTTGTTGAAAATAAGGAGATAAATTCCTATTCCCCCTTCAATTTACATGTACTGTAGCATACTATAAACACTCATTTATACTTTTTTATTTTCACTTAGCAGTTATTCTGCAATTTTCTATATCAGTCCTCAGAGTTTGCCAATAGTTGGGTGCTCCAGAAACACGTAGTGAGAGAGAGTTTTGGTTGGCAGGACTTTTATTGTAGATCAACACCTATGGGTAGGGGGGTGCATAGCAGGCCTGGGCAGGGATAAAAATGGAAGTGCAAAACAGTTCAACCACTCTTGAATATGTGGTCTATCAGAATTGTCCATTATTGGACCAAATGGCCAGGACTTTATGCCTTTTCTGAAATCATTCTTTGGATATGTACCTCCCCAAGAAAGGTATGGCACTGGGTGAAGTGATCTGTGACTAAGACAAGCTCTGAAAAGCTAAACAGCTGGTGGCCATCTGCTCGTTACATGCAGAACAGGAGGGTAATAGGCTCTCTATCTTCGGTTATGAGTTATAAGGACTAGAGCTGTGCTATATGGTAACCACTAGCCATATGTGGCTATTTATTTTAAGTTAAATTAATTAAAATTAAATAAAATAAAAAATTGGCCATACTAGCTACATTTCAGGTGTCAGTAACCACATGTGGCTATTATAGAGCATTTCCATCATTAAGGAAAGCTCTGTCGGATGAGTGCTACAGAGCAAATGTCTAAAACAATGTGATTTTATACAAAATTTGGTGGTTATCTACTGTTTTAGATCATCCATGAGACTTTTACTGTATATAATTTTGGAGAATTGAAGATTGTTTGTCTTTTTTACCACTTGAATAATTTAAAATCTATTTACAAAGCAGTCTCTAAGAACCACATGTTGGGTTTGCTTCATGAATTATTTTATGGTTTAGTGTTGAACCAAAATACAGTTGAGTGCCCCTAAAGTAAACATTTTCCATTTCCAGTATTCTCTGAAGAGTTTTTGAATTTTAAGTATGTAAAAATAAATCTTGTAATGCTACTTTAAAGTGTTACTGCATTTGCCTCATACTGCTGGCATTGTAAATTTTAGTTCCATACAATTTCACTTGAGAGATGCATCCTGGATGAAGAAATATGTTCTACTTTTGTTTTGATTATCAACAGCCACTCAGTCCTAAATTTTTCAGCGAGAATTGAAAAATTAAATCTTTGCAATATCAGTTATTTTGAGATATAACCATCTCAGTGTTAGACTTTGAGGAATATAAATGTGGTCTACCTTTGTAATAAGGGAAAAAACAGGCTTTGGTACCTCTGTTGCATGTAAAATTAACTCTGCCTGTTGGAAACAGGTCAGGTAATGAACTTTCTTTCCTTGACACCTGAATAACATGAAGTGATGCCAATTTTGTATTCACAAAGATCGTGACTTCTGTGCGTGCACCCCATATGATTATTTAAGGCCCTTGTGCTTTCTGTTGGACACAGGAATTTCTGAAAGCCTTTCTTTTCTTTTCTCCCTATCTTTTACATTGATTTCTCAGGCTTTTGACTTGAAAACACAACAGTCTATTTAGTAAATTTGTTAAGGAAATTGAGGGTTAGACAAAGACACACAGATATCTTTACTATAGAAATTGTAAACCTATGATGATGATGATATTTTTTTTTTAATTTCACAAGCACTCTAGTCAGGAAGATTTCCCAAATGTATTTGACCATGGACTTCATTTTCAGAGGAGCATCATTTTATGCCCCTGTATAGAGATGTATGGTTTGTACAGCTTTGGCACATTTGCAACTTAAGAAATGATGGAAAAAGTAATAGAGTAAGTTGGAAAGGACAGGTCACATGGTAATGGCAAAGTTAACATCCTCAGATGCACCTGCTCATAAGTCAGCAGGAAACAAAACACCCAGCAATAAAAAATAATCTGGCTGATTGTTTAACAATCAAAGTTGTAATTAGATTTATAATTGAATTTTTGGTGTAGTGTAGAGTCTGGAAAATCAGTGTATCCTAACTAATCTTTTACTCAGCATGATCTGTTCTGGTTCATTGCTAGCCATGTTCAAAAGTCTGTTTTTTTTCTAAAAAATACAAACTCTTAAACAATCTTCTTTAACCAATCCCTCAGGTGATGTTTTTCCCATTTCTGTGACAGACTAGAAAATGCAATTTTATACTGGGAAAAATGATAAAATTACACTTTTTTAAGATACTACAGATATGAACAGTTTCAAGCAATAGACCAAAAAGATAATGTGCTTGAGGCAATTATTTCTAGAATACGTCTCAGTGAAATTTTCACCTGCTTCATAAACACAGTTAACTTGTTACCATGGTATCTCTTTGAAAGTCTCATTTCAATATTCCAAGAAAGCTTTGGAATCCATGATGAATATTAAACCAAGGACGTACAGGCCAGCTTACTGTTCAGGACCTTTACTCAGGGTGGTGTTGAGGGTTCGTGCTACAGCTTTTGATGCACTAATGAAAACTGGTCAAAACCAAGGAGATTTCTTTAGACTCAGGGTAACTGCATAATAGACCAATTAGGACATCTTTGGGAGTAAAAGGGTTTGTTATGAGCAACTATGTAAAATAACAGGTATTCACCTTATTTAGATTGAAACTAAGATTTCTTAATAGATTTGACCATGGAATACAGATGATTTTCCATCAAGACGTGTTATGGGCTAAATTTCTGTCTTCTAAAGTTCATATATTGAAGTACTAACCCCCAGTACCTCAGATTGTATGGAGGTAGGGGCTTCAAAGAGTTAAACTAAAATGAGGACAATGGATTGCACTCCAACCCAATATGACTGTTGTCTTTCTAAGAAAAGGAGGTAAGGATATAGACAGACACAGAAGGAAGACCATTTGAAGATACAAGGAGATGATGGCCATCTGCAAGTCAAGGAGAAAGGCCTCAGAGAAACCAACCCTGAGAATACCTTGATCTAGCACTTCTAGTCTCCAGAACTATAAGGAAATGCGTTTTTGTGGTTTAAGCCACCCCGCCTATGACAACTTTGTTATAGCAGTCCTAGCAAAATAATATAAGAGGAAATTATAAAAACAGCTCCTTTGACTTCATTATCATAGAAAGTACAGAGGAAGGAGGTATAATTTCATCATGTCTCTATTTTCAGCATTTTCAAGAAGAAAAATAGAAAATACTGAGTGCAACAATTAGTATGGTAGCTCATGAGTCTCTTTTCCTGATTAGGTCTAAGTAACTTTTTGGCTTATGTTGATAATGTTATCATTTGGACAAGTTAGTATAGCCAGGAACTGCCAAGTACCCAAACTCTGGCATCAGCTCTGGTAAGATGAATGTCTACAGCCCTGACTAATAAATAAATTGTAGTTTTTCACTGCAAGAAGCTCGTAATTTTGGGCAATCTCTGGATGGGGGTCCTGCAGCAGGGCCCAGTTCCCATGAGGAAATAAAAAATATAAGAGTTTCAGGTCCCAGGCAAATTCATTCACTGCAGTGTGGACAGAAACCCAAGACTTCCTGGGTTGTCCTTAAATAAGGTTCAGGAGGGTTCTCTACCTGCTCTGGACTGAGCACTGGGGCACTGTCAAGTCAACTGAGGTGAAGAGGGAGAGGCCCTTAAGGCGGTGAGGGAGGGAGGACCTCAGCTCTGCTAGAAGAGGGGCTGCACAGCAAGGAGAGAGAAGTCCTCTGGCAGTACAGCAAAACCAGAGGGGGCACAGCTCTGCTGGCATGCTGGGCTGGCATGCAGTTGAAAGCAGATACAGGTTAATCTCAGGGTCAGTGTTGCGAATAGTGGCAGTCACATCTCACATTGACTACACTCATCAGTCAGAAGATGGAGGGGTGTGAAATGAGGGGCTGGGCAGGATGATCCTTCTCTCACTATCTTCCAGCTTGGAACTGTAAGGTTCACTTGACTGAGTGCAGAGAGAAAAGGTGCAAAGGTGCTGCATTGTTTTTTTTTCTTTGTCTCTTTCTTTAACTTCACTGCTGCATGTGAATGATGATTCACAGTTCTAGATTTCCAGCGCTGAAAGAGATGTTGAAGGTCACAAACACACTCTTTTCCACATCAAAATGAAGAAGACAGCTTGCCTTTTCAATTACATGATTAAATACCTGAGTCTCTGAGTGCTGCCTTACATTTTGCTTAATTCCTTACAGTGTCTAGCTTGATATTGTGGACATACTATTCCTTATAAAAAAGAGTGAATGTTATTAAGGAAAAAGGGCACAAAATATAAGTGGTGATTAATCCCTGAGGCACTGACAACTTTATGAAATATATCTTCTTTCCAAAAAGCCATACATAAAACGTATTAAAAATTGTATGTGATTTCAGAGGATTCATGCATCCATCCCTAAAAAAAAATCTTTAGATAAACCCCCTTCAGACTTATGGAAACCAGATAAAAAATTCCTTTTCTCAGGTATCCATTACCTATCTGGACAGGCCCTATGTACAGAGGTTAGAGAAGGAGAATATAAATTGGGGAATCAAATTTTCTTGGGGGAAAAAGGATTATAACTAAAAAGAAATGTGCTAAAATCTGAATCTTGGTCTGGTATTTTAGCAAAAAGTTGTATCACTGTCTGAAAGAAAGGTAACCTCAACATATTACTAACAGTCTATAACTTAATTATATGGACATTAGTTTTAGTCTGGAGAGTTTCAAGTGTGTAGTATGTTATATAAACAATCACTGTTAATTCTCTAACCATTTTATATCCTCTTCTCTCAACAAGAAAAAAACATAGGTTATGTATTATTTGGTAAATATCACTCAAAAATTTATATTGCTATTTAGTAAGTAGTCCATTAGAAGACAGAAGAAATGGCTGCTGATTTTGTAAATGTGAAAGAAACTATGATAAAATTAGGACTGCTATAAAATCACATTTTAATATAATGGGATAGACAGTGATGAAATATGACTTTCTTTCCTCAGGCCATACTTTTCTGTTCAGACATTGCCAGGAGATTTGCATCAGGATGGTGAACAAGGCCAGCAATAAATGAGTTATACAGTCTTTCTAAATTCGCATTCTGTGTACTGCTCCCACGTGAGAGCAGCCTGCAGTGGCTGGGATAATGGCCACTGGTACTTCCTGACCCACCCTTATACAGGGAATTCCAAATGGGACCCAGAGCTGCTAAACAGCTCTGTGTCCCCTTCTTAGTTCTACATAGAGAAGGCAGTTCTCAGCAGGGAGTTTTAGGAGTGGCTTTGTGGCAGCCTAGCTCATTCAAGCGGCCCTAGGTTTTTGAAGCAAGCTCCTGTCACCCAATCAAGATGCTGATTAGCACCCTTTTGTTATTGCTGAAGTAAAGAAAAAGTACACATGATCACAGATTCTTTTATTCCTCAAGATGTCTTTCTGTGCCCTAAGAGTTCCCTCCTCATTCAATCGACAAGCATTTCTCAAGTGACTATTTTAAGTAAGACACAAGGATGCCAAATAGAGTGTCCTTATTTCAGAAACTAAAGATCCAGAAGAGACAGAGATATTTGAAGACTAATTACAAAATAACATAATAGTAGTCCAGAAAAGAAGAATGAAGTGCTTCAGTTATAGGATGGACACCTTTCTCAGCCTAAAAAGTGAGTTACTGAGGAGGTGCAGCTTCGAGTAAATGTTTTTTTTTTTTAATGAGATATAATTCACATGCCATGAAATTTACCATTTTGAAGTGTACAATTCACTATTTTTAGTTTAATCAAAGTTTTGCAATAATCACCACTATTTCAAAATATTTTCATTACTCAAAAAAAAATACCTGTACCCATTAGCAGTCACTCCTTATTTCCCTCTCCCTCAAGTTCCTAACAACTACTAATATATTATTTTTCTTTATGGATTTCCCTATGCTGGATATTTCATGTAAATGTGATCATACAATGTATGTTCTTTATAACTGATACCAGTACTTCATTCCTTTCTTGTGGCTGAATAATTTTCCACTGTAGGGACACATCACACGTCCTCTATCTGTTCATCACTTGATAGACATTTGAATTTTCTCCACTTTTTAGCTGTTACAAATACGCTGCTATAAACATTCATATCATATACAAGTTTTTGTGTGAATATGCTTTTAGTTCTCTTTGGTATATACTCAGGAGTGGAATTGCTATGTCATATAGTAACTATGTTTAACTTTTGGAAGAACTGCCAAACAGTTTTCTATAGATGGGCCATTTGAAATTGTTACCAGTGATACAGGAGGAGTCTTATTTTTCTATATTCTTTCCTTCCTTTTTTATTTTTCTGGTTTTGTTTTGTTCTGATTTTTTAAAAGTTATAGTCATCCTAGTGGGTAGAAAGTGGTAGCTCATTGTCACTTTAATTTGCATTTCCCTAATGAATAATGATGTTGAGGATCTCTTCATGTGTTTATTGGCCATTTGTATGTCATCTTTGGAGAAATGTCTATTCATATCTTTTGACCAATTTTCACTGGGTTATTGGCTTTTCACTGTTGAGTGGTAGGAGTTCTTTATTAGTATTTGACTTACTAATATTTTCACCTGTTCTGTAAGTTTTTTTCAGTGCCTTGGTACTGTCCTTTGATACACAAGGTTTTCATTTTGATGCAATCTAATTTATCATTTTTTCCCCTTAGGTTACTTGTGCTTTTGGTGTTATTTCTAAGAAACTGTCTGCTAGTCCAAGGTTAAGAAAATTTGCACCTATGTTTTCTTCTAAGAGAGTTAGGGTTTTAACATTTACATTTAGTTCTTTGATTCATTTTGAGTTAATTTTTGGAAATATGTGAAGTAGGCATCTAAATTTATTCTTTGGCATGTAGATATCCAGATACTTCTGTACCATTTGTTGAAAAAAAATCCTATTTTTTTCCCATAGGAATGTCTTGGTATTCTTACTGAAAATCAATATGCCTAGATGTATGGCTAATTTCTGTACTCTCAGTTCTACTCAAATTGATCTCTATGCCTATCCTTATTCCAATACCACACTGTCTTGATTACTATAACTCTACAGCACATTTTTGTAGTTTGTGGGTTATGTCCATTCTTCAATTTTATTCTTGTTTCAAATATTCTGGGTACCTTGCATTTCCATATGAAGCTTGGACTACATTTTGAAAGGTGAATGGGAGAGGAACAGCTACATGGGAGATCATTGGATGAAATGTTTTTGGAAGGAGAAACTATCCAAGAAAAAAAATGAATACATCTAAAGTCTAAGCATAAGATGGATTCCAAGTAAAGATCTGAACAATCAAAAGCACTGATCAAGAAGAAGCAGGTACTTTGTGAATGCACATGGCTGGACTAGACAATAAAGAGTTGTGAGAAATGAGGGAGGAATGATAGGTGAGGCCAGACCACAAAGTCGCTGATGCTATGGGGAATGTTTTCTTGTAGGGAGTGAGGAGTCAGAAAGTTGATGCCAATCCTCGTCCTGTGTTAAAGTGAATGCTCCCTCCTGGTATCTGTGAAACATTGGAATTCTCTTTGGATATAGATATATAGATATAGAAATTTTTAAACTAACCCCACTCTACTAAATAATACAGAGTTTCATTTATACAAAAGTCTTAGGAGGTGCCCCTGATATTTTAAAGTTAATTTCTCAAGATAGATATTTAAATTGAACTCTAATAGTGACTCTGACTTCTCTAAGTTATGTGCATTAGGTAAGGTCAAATATATAATGAATCAAAAGAAAAGTGTTCTCTCTTATTTTTTGTTTCTATCTTCACACCTCCCTTTATGTTTTGTTCATTTGTTTTATGTTTTGGTGCTTAATCAAAACTTCACAACCAGTTTTGTCCTCAAATATAGCTTTTCAGCATGTCCAAAGTTAAATCACCCAGGGTCACTAATTATATTTTAATCCCAATGGAAAAACCCAATACAATATTGTATCAACCAGTTACATGTGTGTTTTTAATGAAGTGAAATTAAGCACAATATTTGTTTAAATGCCCCAGATTGAACAACAGTTTTGTAATTTTATAATAATTTTCTGTAATATGCATGAAAACTCTTAGTGATAGAATTATGTTAATAATAAATAGCAACTGCTATTCATTCTCTAAATCTTCACCTGACAAATAACTTCCAAAGCAATAAATGCCGTGATGTGTATAGAATTTCTCCATTGTGCAGGTGGAAAAATTTAGATCAGATGAGTTAGAACTCTGCTTTCTTCCACCAATAGCCCATTTCCATACTATTTTTCCTTACAAATTCTAGGTTGACTCTAAAGTCCTTTGCTATAAATTAAATAGCTTAAGTAACTTTCTGAAATATGTTGATGGCCCAGTCTGTTAGCCAAGAAACCAGGAAAAGATTAAATTATGGAAATTAAGTATGGAAACAAGAACCTTTTACAATCTAAATTTCTATGGTGCTGTTTAGTTCACGGAGCTACCAGCCATTTCATCCACCTTGCATGGATCTTTTACATGTCTGCGTGCCGGCTGTATGTGTTGGTTGGTTTTCTTTCTTTTTCCAGTGATCAAATAGATCAGTGAAGGGGATGGACGGAGATCGGTAAAAAGGAACTAACGATGAAAATATGCAGTGTATGCAGGGCAATGTTAAAAAATGAAATTTCTGTTAAAAATATTAAAAGTGAAGAGGGCAGTAGAAGGGCAGAAAAGAGATGGGATAACAAATTGAATGAGAAGATATAATGAATGGAAACACTATTAGACTGACCTACATTTTCATCTGTAGAAAGGAAAGAGATGATTTAACCAGCTTTAGTTTAAAAAAAATAAGTCTTCCTCCTTCTGTGCTGCAAGATTCTGGAGCTTATCTCAATTGTGAAATAACTCCATTTCTGTCTCAGACATCCAGTTCAGCAAAAACACCAGTTTAATACTGACAAGCTATCTGTTATTTTCTCTGCCAGGATCACTCATGATCATGAACTGCTTTTATAAAATCCAGAAGAGTTCTACTGCTGAAGAAAGAGGTCAAAGTGTTTATGTGTTGGCATTCAGATAGATGCATTGTATTTGGCAGTTTCTTTACTAGGTGCATAAAAATCAGCACTTCTCTTTGATGGTGCCTCTATAGTTAATCTGTTTCAAGTTTGTAATCATGCCTGGAATTCAGTAGTGGAAAAGGCAGGAAACCATGCCCAGCACATCCCAGGCAACATGCAAAGTACCTGTATTCTGCCCGATGCAGCTCTGTAGATGGGTGATGAGAAATATTTCTGCTGCCAAAATCTTTTCCTGTCTTCCTTCTCTTCTGTTTCAATGAATTATTTGAACTATGGAAATAATTTGTATATGACTTGTAAATTTTGGTAGTGAAGTTTTTGGTTTGTATTATTTACTTGATAGTTACGGATTATTGACACATGAAACTTTGTGCAAATAAGCTTAAAATGCCTTTCCTAGCTTATGCAGAAATATTGCAGAAGTAGATATGGACACTATATCATTAATACAGGTCAGATAATAAACTAGATTTAAAATACACATCAGGAATTACTACTTTCATATTAATTTTTTTGTCTTTTAGTATTCAAACAATTCTGACAGGCAGTCATTTATTGAATATTTGTTATGTACCAAGAACTTTTATAAATGTTGTAAAAGTATTTACTGCTTGAAACTTGCAACAATATTTAAGGTATTTTCTTTAGTATTGTTATGATTAATCCCTACCTTTACAGACGAGCAAACTTAAGCAAAACAAAATTAAGTAGGTTTGCCCATAATTACTTAGGTAATAAGATTGAATTCAAGTATTTTGAGTCTAAAGTCTATGCCCTTGTTCACCACATTATGCAGCCACAGTAAACTAGTCGGTCAGATAGTATTGTTCCCATTTTGCAAAAAACAGTGCTAAAGCTCAGGTACATTGAGTAACTTTCCTAAAGTACTAGTACTTCATACATGAAATTCTTCAGTATTACACTGAATCATGATTAACACTATAGCTGTTTAATACCATAGCTGAACCACAGGAAGTGCTTCATGGATGCATGTTCAATTAAATAATTCTAAAGGGAAGTATGAAAAGGATAATATTTTTTTAATTACCTTCAGATGGAGCTTCATTTTGAAGTCAGTTTCTATCCCAGTATTCTCATGACCATATAAGACTTATGAAGTGAGAGTACCAATGATACTTCCTGGAGAATGAGCACATATGATGTAAGGGGAGTCTTTAAGAGAGAAAGGGCCTTTCTGGGTTAGAGAGAAGAAAGAGAGAATGAAATTGAGAGCAAGTTCTGGAATGGTGTTTTAGGTCTTCTGCTTCCTAGAAAGAAATCACCAGGCAGGTGCACTCCAACTTGACCCCGCGTGGTGATCCCAGAGCAGGGGAAATGGCAGCCTGCCATGTTTGGCAAAGGAAGCTCCCACTGTGGCATTGAGAAGTTTCACCAACATTTATGTATCATGGAATGGACCCCATGGCACTTGTGGAATGTGAGAGCTTTGCATCTTTTGATCTAGCATGGACAACATATGAACCTAGAGCACCATAGCAGAGAACCTCGGATGGGCAACCTAAGTTATGTGACTGAGAGCTAGAGAAAAGCTACACTGGTAGAACCAAGGCTGAGGTAAGTTCTTAAGTGGAATGTGAGCTTCAGAGTAGAGCTGGGGAAGAGTTTATGTAAATTTTTGGCATCCAGTGACTTCCATACCAGTTGGACCAATAATACATTTAATAACAAGATGATTCTGGGAAATTGTTCTTGAGGTTTGCAAAATGCTAGAAGACCCCTATAAGATCTCGATATGGATAACAGACTCACTTTTCATACAAAGTCAATAAAAACCTTCTCATTGAACCAAACACTATCTTTGATAACTTACCATCCCTATAATATAACAAAGGAACCAGATTTCTTTATTTGGCAAATGTGTTATTCTAATTATTTTGGGACAAAGGAGATTCATGATAAAGTGTCTATCAGCTACAATAAAATCAAAAATTCATGCTGCCCTGTTTCTGCATATTTGAAGGTAGTTTGTTTATCTTTTTCTTACTTAAGGGTGTAATTGTTTTGCATATTTCTGAATGTATACAATATATTCAATATAAAAAACCAAACAGTATATAAAAACATGAAGAAGAAAGTTAAGGTGTCCTACAATTCTATGATAGTAAGATAACCTCCTCTGATATATATATATTTTTAATTAAGTTTAGTTTTTATTATTTTGATATCATTAATATACAATCACATGAGCAACATTGTGGCTATAGATTCCCCCCATTATCAAGTTCCCACCACATACCCCATTGTAGTCACTGTCCATAGTAAGCAAAGTAAGATGCTATACAGTCACTACTTGTCTTTGTGCTATACTGCCTTCCATGTGCTCCACCCACCAAACGTTATGTGGTTATGTGTGCTAATTGTAATGTCCCTTATTCCCCTTCTGCCTCCCTTCCCACCCATCTTCCCCAGTTCCTTTCCTTTGGGGAACTGTTAGTCCATTCTTGGGTCCTGTGAATCTACTGCTGTTTTGTTCCTTCAGTTTTTGCTTTGTTCTTATGCTCCACAGATGAGTGAAATCATTTGGTACTTGTCTTTCTCTGCCTGGCTTATTTGACTGAGCATAATACCCTTTAGCCCCATCCATGTTGTGGCAAATGGTAGGATCTGTTTTCTTCTTACAGCTGAGCAATATTCCATTGTGTGTATATACCACATCTTCTTTAACCATTCATCTACTGATGGACACTTAGGTTGCTTCCATTTCTTGGCTATTGTAAACACTGCTGTGATAAACATAGGGGTGCATATGTCATTTTGAAATTGGGATACTGCATTCTTAGGGTAAATTCCTAGGAGTGAAACTCCTGAGTCAAATGGTATTTCTATTTTGAGTTTTTTGATGAACCTCCATACTGCTTTCCATAATAGTTGAACTCTTTTACACTCCCACCAGCAATGTAGGAAGGTTCCCCTTTCTCCATATCCTCACCAGCATTTGTTGTTCCTATTCTTTTCTATGTTAGCCATCCTAACAGGTGTGAGGTGATATCTCATTGTGGTTTTAATTTGTATTTCCCTAATAATTAGCAATATAGAGCATCTTTACATATGAATTTCTTCTTTGGAGAAGTGTCTGTTCACATCCTTGGCCCATTTTTTAATAGGGTTATTTGCTTTTGGGTGTTGAGTCATGTGAGTTCTTTATATATTTTGAATGTTAACCTCTTGTTGTATATGTAATTTACATATATCGTCTCCCATATTGTAGGATGCCTTTTTGTTCTGCTGATGGTGTCCTTTCTGTACAGAAGCTTTTTAGCATGATGTAGTCTCATTTGTTCATTTTTTATTTTGTTTCCCTTGCCCAAGGAGATACGTTCAGGAAAAAGTTGCTTATGTTTATATTCCAGAGATTTTTGCCTTTGTTTTCTTCTAATAGTTTCATGTTTTCATGACTTACATTCAGGTCTTTGATCCATTTTGAGTTTATTTTTGTGTATGGGGTTAGACAATAATCCAGTTTCATTCTCTTGCATGTAGCTGTCCAGTTTTGGCAGCACCAGTTGTTGAAGAGGCTGTCATTTCCCCATTGTATATCCATGGCCCCTTATCATATATTAATTGACCATATATGCTTGGGTTTATATCTGAACTCTCTAGTCTATTCTATTGGTCTATGGGGCTGTTCTTGTGCCAGTACCAAATTGTCTTCATTACCATGGCTTTGTAGTAGAGCTTGAAGTCAGGGAGCATAATTCCCCCAGCTTAATTCTTCCTCCTCAGTATTGCTTTGGCTATTTGGGGTCTTTTGTGGTTCCATATGAATTTTAGAACTATTTGCACTAGTTCGTTGAAGAATGCTATTGATATTTTGATAGGGATTGCATTGAATCTGTAGGTTGCTTTAGGCAGGATGGCCATTTTGACAATATTAATTCTTCCTATCCATGAGCATGGGATGTGTTCCATTTACTGGTATCTTCTTCAGTTTCTCTCCTGAGTGTCTTGCAGTTTTCAGGTATAGGTTTTTCACTTCCTTGGTTAGTTTTATTCCTAGGTATTTTATTCTTTTTGATGCAATTGTGAATGGAATTGTTTTCCTGATTTCTCTTTCTGCAGGTTCATCATTAGTGTATAGAAATGCAACAGACTTCTCTGTATTAATTTTGTATACTGCAACTTTGCTGAATTCAGATATTAGTTCTAGTAGTTTTGAATTGGATTCTTTGTGGGTTTTTTTGTACAATATCATGACATCTGAAAACAGGGACAACTTAACTTCTTCCTTGCCAATCTGAATGCCTTTTATTTCTTTGTGTTGTCTGATTGCGTGGCTAGGGCCTGCAGAACTATGTTGACTAAAAGTGGGGAGAGTGGGCATCCTTGTCTTGTTCCCCATCTTAAATGAAAAACGTTCAGCTTCTGACTGCTAACTATAATGTTGGCTGTGGATTTGTCCTGTATGGCCTTTATTATGTTAAGGTACTTGCCCTATGGTTGTATTTTTCTAGAAAGTTGTCCATTTCTTCTAGATTGTCCAGTTTGTTAGCATATAATTTTTCATAGTGTTCTCTCATAATTCTTTATATTTCTGTGGTATCCTTAGTGATTTTTCTTTTCTCATTTCTGATTCTGTTTATGTGTATAGACTCTCTTTTTTTCTTGGTAAGTCTTTCTAGGGGTTTATCTATTTTGTTTATTTTCTCAAAGAACCAGTGCCTGCTTTCATTGTTTCTTTCTTTCCACTGATATTTTAATGGCCACTCTTTTATGCTTCTTTATGATATATATAAATATATGTCTGCATGCATATATACACATATGTATGGATGTATTATTTTACCTAATGTGATCATATTTTTTCCATATGCTGTCTCTTCTGGCCATCTCCTTGTTGTCAGTACCCCAGAACTCTTCACCATCACACCACCATAGGCAGTGAATTTTTTTCTTACATTTCATCAAAATGAATATTCACCTCACAAAATTTGCCTAGGCTTTTTGTAACTACTGTAATAACTATAACCATTCTTATGTCTCCACCATTATATATATTAAAATGTGAATGGTTAAAAAAATCTTTCAAGTTGGCTCAATGACTCCAAGACAGAATGACAGGAAGAAAAGACATTTTCCAGCTTCTGTGGGCTATGGTAAAAGTCATATATGGTGAGGGCCATCAAGAACCTGCTCTAACTCTCTTATTTCACAGATGAAGAAACTGACACCAAGAGGCTTAAGTCACTTCAAGTTGCAACATCTTGTTAGAAGCAGAAAGTGTGCCACCCTTACTTGAATCCATACAATAAACTAAACATATTTTATGAATTAAACAACCACCTTGCAAAACAAAATAAAAACAATAACAATAATACAAGTTACCTTTTAGAGAGAATCTTTTAAGTATCAGAAACTGTGTTGGGCTTTAATACAAATTTAATCTTGCAAGACAAGTTTTATTATTAACACAGTATTACTGTGAAAATTTTATAGATACAGAAAATGAGATACACAGAAGGCATGTCATTTGCTTACACCAAACCACTCCTAACTCCAATGTGCTTGATGCCATTGAACTGGGCTGTGATCCAACAGCAGCAGCTCCTGGACCTGGTGGTTGGTGACTCAGGGCTTGTTGGGCTCCCCTCAGCATTAATTTTCAGCTTTCAGCTAATACTGCTGACATCTCTCCCTTTTGTCAAGTAATGAATTCAGCCAAATACGCCTTGGATTATCAAATCTATATCCAATTTGCTACCCCAGAATCTACTAGCTGGTAAAGCAAATTTATGCTTGAGGTTTCATGAAAGAGTTGATGCTATATAAATTGACTATTGATCTGCACTTGAGTGGAGTATTTTTTTTCCTTTTTTTTAATTTTTAATTTTGGTATCATTAATCTACAATTACAGAAAGAACATTATGTTTACTAGGTTCGCCCCTTCACCAAGTCCCCCCCCCGACATACCACTTCACAGTCACTGTACATCTGTGTAGTAAGATGCTGTAAAATCACTATTTGTCTTCTCTGTGTTGCACAGCCCTCCCCGTGCCCCCCACGCACTATACATGCTAATCGTAATGCCCTCTTTCTTTTTCCCTGCCCTTATCCCTCCCTTCCCACCCATTGTCCCCAGTCCCTTTCCCTTTGGTAACTATTAGTCCATTCTTGGGTTCTGTGATTCTGCTGCTGTTTTGTTCCTTCAGTTTTTTCTTTGTTCTTATACTCCACAGACGAGTGAAATCATTTGGTATGTCTCTTTCTCCGCATTGGCTTATTTCGCTGAGCATAATACCCTCTAGCTCCATCCATGTTGTTGTGAATGGTAGGATCTGTTTTTTTCTTATGGCTGAACAATATTCCATTGTGTGTATGTACCACATCTTCTTTATCCATTCATCTACTGATGGACACTTAGGTTGCTTCCATTTCTTGGCTATTGTAAATAGTGCTGTGATAAACTTAGTGGTGCATATGTCTTTTTCACACTGGGCTGCTGCATTCTTAGGGTAAATTCCTAGAAGTGTATTTCCTGGATCAAATGGTATTTCTATTTTGAGCATTTTGAGGAACCTCCATACTGCTTTCCACAATGGTTGAACTAGTTTAATTTCCCACCTGCAGTGTAGAAGGGTTCCCCTTTCTCCACAACCTCATCAACATTTGTTGTTGTTTGTCTTTTCGATGATGGTGATCCTTACTGGTGTGAGATGATATCTCATTGTGGTTTTAATTTGCATTTCTCTGATGACAAGCGATGTGGAGCATCTTTTCATGTGTCTGTTGGCCATCTGAATTTCTTCTTCAGAGACCTGTCTATTCAGCTCCTCTGCCCATTTTTTAATTGGATTATTTGCTTTTTGTTTGTTGAGGCATGCAGGCTCTTTATATATTTTGAATGTCAATCCTTTATTGGATCTGTCATTTATGAATATGTTCTCCCATACTGTAGGGTACCTTTTTGTTCTATTGATGGTGTCCTTTGTTGTACAGAAGATTTTTAGCTTGATATAGTCCCACTTGTTCATTTTTGCTTTTGTTTCCCTTCCCCAGGGAGATATGTTCATGAAGAAGTCACTCATGTTTATGTCCATGAGATTTTTGCCTATGTTTCTTTTGAAGAGTTTTATGGTTTCATGACTTACATTCAGGTCTTTGATCCATTTGGAGTTTACTTTTGTGTATGGGGTTAGACAGTGATCCAGTTTCATTCTGTTACATGTACCTGTCCAGTTTTGCCAGCACCATCTGTTGAAGAGACTGTCATTTCCCCATTGTATGTCCATGACTCCTTTATCAAATATTAATTGGCCATATATGTTTGTGTTAATGTCTGGAGTCTCTATTCTTTTCCACTGGTCTGTGTCTCTGTTCTTCTGCCAGTACCAAATTGTCTTGATTACTGTGGCTTTGTAGTAGGGCTTGAAGTTGGGGAGTGAGTTCCACACCACTTTATTCTTCCTTCTCAGCACTGTGTTGGCTATTTGGGATCTTTGATGGTTCCATATGAAATTTTCAACTATTTGTTCCAGTTCATTGAAGAATGCTGTTGGTAATTTGATAGGGATTGCATCAAATCTGTATATTGCTTTGGGCAGAATGGCCATTTTGATGATATTAGTTCTTCCTAGCCAGGAGCATGGGATGAGTTTCCATTTGTTAATGACCTCTTTAATTTCTCTTAAGAGTGTCTTGTAGTTTTCAGGGTATAGGTCTTTCACTTCCTTGGGTAGGTTTATTCCTAGGTATTTTATTCTTTTTGATGCTATTGTGAATTAAATTGTTTTCCTGATTTCTCTTTCTATTGTCTCATTGTTAGTGTATAGGAAAGCCACAGATTTCTGTGTTAATTTTGTATCCTGCAACTTTGCTGAAATCTGATATTAGACCTAGTAGTTTTGCAGTGGAGTCTTTAGGGTTTTTTATGTACAATATCATGTCATCTGCAAATAGTGACAGTTTGACTTCTTCTTTACCAATCTGGATTCCTTGTATTTCTTTGTTTTGTCTGATTGCCGTGGCTAGGACCTCCAGTACCACATTGAATAACAGTAGGGAGAGTGAACATCCCTGTCTTGTTCCCGATCTCAGAAGAAAAGCTTTCAGCTTCTCGCTGTTCAGTATGATGTTGGCTGTGGGTTTATAATATATGGCCTTTATTATGTTGAGGTACTTGCCCTCCATGCCCATTTTGTTGAGAGTTTTCATCATGAGTGGATGTTGAATTTTGTCGAATGCTTCTTCAGCATCTATGGAGATGATCGTGTGGTTTTTGTCCTTCTTTTTGTTGATGTGATGGATGATGTTGATGGATTTGTGAATGTTGTACCATCCTTGCATTCCTGGCATGAATCCCACTTGGTCATGGTGTATGATCCTCTTGATGTATTTTTGAATTCAGTTTGCTAATATTTTGTTGAGTATTTTTGCATCTACGTTCATCAGGGATATTGTTTGGTAGTTTTCTTTATTGATGGGGTCTTTGCCTGGTTTTGGTATTAGGGTGATGTTGGCTTCATAGAATGATTTTGGGAGTATTCCCTCCTCTTCTATTTTTTGGAAAACTTTAAGGAGAATGGGTATTATGTCTTCTCTGTATGTCTGATAAAATTCTGAGGTAAATCCATCTGGCCCAGGGGTTTTGTTCTTGGGTAGTTTTTTTTATTACCAATTCAATTTCGTTGCTCGTAATTGGTCTGTTTAGATTTTCTGTTTCTTTCTGGGTCAGTCTTGGAAGGTTGTAATTTTCTAAGAAGTTGTCCATTTCTCCTAGGTTTTCCAGCTTGCTAGCATATAGGTTCTCATAGTATTCTCTAATAATTCTTTGTATTTCTGTGGGGTCCGTCATGATTTTTCCTTTCTCATTTCTAATTCTGTTGATGTGTGTTGACTCTCTTTTTCTCTTAATAAGTCTGGCTACAGGCTTACCTATTTTGTTTATTTTGTTGAAGAACCAGCTCTTGGTTTTATTGAATATTTTCTATTGTTTTATTCTTCTCAATTTTATTTATTTCTTCTCTAATCTTTATTATGTCCCTCCTTCTGCTGACCTTAGGCCTCATTTGTTCTTCTTTTTCCAATTTCGATAATTGTAACATTAGACCATTCATTTGGGATTGTTCTTCCTTCTTCAAGTGTGCCTGGATCGCTATATACTTTCCTCTTAAGACTGCTTTTGCTGCGTCCTACAGAAGTTGGGGCTTTGTGTTGTTGTTGTCATTTGTTTCCATATATTCCTTGATCTCTTTTTTAATTTGTTCCTTGATCCATTGATTATTTAGGAGCATGTTGTTAAGCCCTCATATGTTTGTGAGCCTTTTTGCTTTCTTTTTACAATTTTTTCTGGTTTTATACCTTTGTGGTCTGAAAAGTTGGCTGGTAGGATTTCAATCTTTTCGAATTTACTGAGGTTCTTTTTGTGGCCTAGTATGTGGTCTATTCTGGAGAATGTTCCATGTGCACTTAAGAAGAATGTGTATCCTGTTGCTTTTGGATGTAGAGTTCTATTGATGTCCGTTAGGTCCATCTGTTCTAGTGTGTTGTTCAGTGCCTCTGTGTCCTTACTTATTTTCTGTCTGGTGGATCTGTGCTTTGGAGTGAGTGGTGTGTTAAAGTCTCCAAAAATGAATACATTGCATTCTATTTCCTCCTTTAATTATGTTAGTATTTGTTTCACATATATTGGTGCTCCTGTATTGGGTGCATATATATTTATAATGTTTATATCCTCTTGTTGGACTGAGCCCTTTATCATTATGTAACGTCCTACTTTATCTCTTGTTACTTTCTTTATTTTGAAGTCTATTTTGTCTGATAGTAGTATTGCAACACGTGCTTTTTACTGTCTGTTGTTTGCATGAAATATCTTTCTCCAACCCTTGACTTTTAATCTGCGCATGTCTTTGGGTTTGAGGTGAGTCTTGCTTTTTTATCCATTCTATTACTCTGTGTCTTTTGATTGGTGCATTCAGCCCATTTACATTTAGGGTGCTTATTGAAAGATATGTACTTATTGCCACTGCAGGCTTTAGATTTGTGGTTATCAAAGCTTCAAGTTTAGCTTGTTTACTACCTTACTGTCTGACCTCACTCACTTATTGAGCTGTTATAAATACTGTGTGATGATTATTTCTTTCCCTTCTTTTTCATCCTCCTCCATTCTTCATATGTTGGGTGTTTTGTTCTGTGCTCTTTTTACGAGTGCTCCCATCTAGAGCAGTCCCTCTAAGATACCCTGTAGAGGTGGTTTGTGGGAGGCAAATTCCCTCAACTTTTGCTTATCTGGGAATTGTTTAATCCCTCCTTTATATTTAAATGATAATCATGCTGGATATAGTATCCTTGGTTCAATGCCCTTCTGTTTCATTGCATTAAATATATCATGCCATTCTCTTCTGGCCTGTGAGGTTTTTGTTGAGAAGTCTGATGATACCCTGATGGGTTTTCCTTTGTAGGTGACCTTTTTTCTCTCTCTGGCTGCCTTTAATACTCTGTCCCAGTCCTTGATCTTTGCCATTTTCATTATTATGTGTCTTGGTGTTGACCTCTTTGGATCCCGTCTCTCGGGAGTTCTGTGTGCCTCCATAGTCTGAGCAACTATTTCCTCCCCCAGTTTGGGGAAGTTCTCATAAATTATTTCTTCAAAGACACTTTTTATCCCTTTTTCTCTCTCTTCTTCCTCTGGTACCCCTATAATGCATATATTGTTCCTTTTGGATTGGTCACACAGTTCTCTTTATATTGTTTCATTCCTGGAGTTCCTTTTATCTCTCTCTGCATCAGCTTCTCTGTGTTCCTGTTCTCTGGTTTCTATTCCATCAATGGCCTCTTGCATCTTATCCATTCTGCTTAGAAATCCTTTCAGTTTTCACTTCTGTAATCTCCCTCCGGTCATCTGTGATCTCCCTCCGGATGTCTGTAATCTCCCTCTGGACTTCCTTCATCCCTTAGCTCTTGTGTATTTCTCTGCAGCTCTGTCAGCGTGTTTATGATGTTTATTTTGAATTCTTTTTCAGGGAGAATGATTAGGTCTGCCTCTCAGATCCTTTCTCTGGTGTTGTTTGAACTATCTTGGACTGGACTAAATTTTTTTGCCTTTTCATGGTGATAGTGGTGGCTGCAGGCAGGTTGCGGGTGTGTCAGCTGGGAAAAGAAAGTCCTTTCCTACTTGCTGGATGCCTTGACCTTCTCCGCTGCCTGTGACAGCTACCTGCACTCCTGGAGCAGCCACCGGGTTAATCTCCTAAGCTGCTGTGGGCGGGGTGTCCTTCAGAGCAATGCGGAGCCCTGCGGGGAGTGGCAGGCATGCCAGGTGCGCTCCTCCGTGCTAGTGGCAACCCTGCTGGTCCACTATGTGGCAGCAGCGGCCCTTTGGTCTGGCCCGAGTGGCTGTGTGTTGGGCTGGAATTCTAGTCAGCTCCTGGAAGCATGCCTGCTCCCTCTTTCTCCACTGCCAGTGTGCGTGGGGCTTTTCCTTGCAGGCTTCTACCAGTATCTGGCTCCACTGCCACCAGTGAGCACTAGCTGTGCACGGGCTGTTCGGTCGCGCCACTGTGGGCTAGCCCTGTGGCGCACAGATGTGCTCTTGGTTCCTTGTAGCGCTTCCGTCACTGGCGTGTGCTCCCACTCTCCTGCTACTGGTCCCGCGTGTCGGGGTCCGCGCCAGTTGGAGGAACGACTGGCAGGCTGTCTAGTCCTGTGAAGGGCTTCAGAGCTGCACTGCCCCTGTTTAGGGCGCCTAAGATTCCCCGTTGTTCCCAGCTGCCGGGACAACTTTGTCCAGCTGTGGGGTCCCTGTCTCTTTAAGACTTGCAGAAAGCACTCACTTTTCTTTTGTCTCAGGGGTGCTATTTGCGGGGACCTCCCCACAGGTTTCGCTTTTGCATTTCTCTAATATCAAGCACCCCATGCACCTTGTGTCTGCGTTCCGGGTGTGGATTTCTAGAGCTGGTTGTTTAGCAGTCCTGGGCTTTCACTCCCTCCCTGTTCTGACTCCTTTCTTCCTGCCGGGTTCTGGGGTGGGGGAGCGTTCGGGTCCTGCCTGGCCGCGGCTTGTATCTTACCCCCTTTGTGTGATGCTGAGTTCTCGCAGATGTAGATGTATCCTGGCTGTTGTACTGTGTCCACTGGTGTCTCTTTTAGGAATAGTTGTATTTATTGTATTTTCATAAATATATATGTTTTGGGGAGGAGATATCCTCTGAACTACTCACGCTGCCATCTTCCTGTGATCCCTCTTGAGTGGAGTATTTTAGATTAAATATACTAAGTCTAGCCCCTTAGGCTTCATATTATACTCAAAGCACAGGTGGGCAGTAGGGGAAGAATGATAGAATCAGCTAATTTTCGTTTTTGCAAGGGTATACCACACAGCCACACATTTATGTTCAGAGGGGAGAAGAAAGTAGGCATTGTCACATAGATAGATAGCTCCCCAGCCCCAACACAGCACACATACACGCAATAATACCAGTAATGATGATGAAGATACTTTAGCCTATGAGCTTGCTTGATCATGGCTTTATGTCAAGATTTCATTAAAAAGGTGAAATAAGTTTTGGTAAGACACAGAAAGAGCACAGCAAGATTTGATAGCTTAGAGATGAATGTAGCTTTCAAAAGACCAGTTCCCCATACAAAATCTGTACCCTTACTCAGCAGTGATTTAAAGAAGGGTATTCCTAGATGATTATCATAGACCTTTGTGTAGTTTGCTATGGCTGCTGTAACAAAGTACCACAAACCAAGGGGCTGAAAACAGTGATTGATCAGGGGCTTTTGTCCCACTGGTACATTCTGTTCATTTGCTCGATGTGTTGGGAATTCACTTGAATGCTTTAAAAGTTTGATGAGCAAACATGTTTCAAGAGGGCTCAATTGCTGTCAGAGTGGTAATTTCAGAAGGGTCATTGTCAGAGATTGGGGTGAAGATTCTAGAATCAGGACATTGATGCTACTACATTTTCCCTTATGCATTGTACTCAGATGATGGGTCTCTTTTCTTTCTGATAAGCTTTCAAATGGGAGTAGTGATAAATGGGAAAGCAGAGGGGTAGGAAGATCAAGATGATATCAGGGATTTCTTCTAGGGAGAAGAGTCTCTCAATTTAAGACATCTTGAATTGATGTGGGATAGTCAAGGGTTATAGTAGACTGCTTTCTGTACCCTTCATTCCTCTTGTTAACTCAGTGGCCTCTGGAAAAAAATCTTATTTTCAAACATAACTTGCTTTTTATTGAAACTGTAAAATCCTAAAATAAAGTTAACAGTAAATTGTAAATGAAATTATCTCTGCTATGATAATCAATCCTTCCTTTCTTTCAAAATGGGCACTTTCACACACATACCAACAGTACATTTTTTAAAAATTAAAAATAGGAAGAAATGGTCTAAGCATAACTAAGTTGACATGTAAATAGCTTTTTTGAGGAGAAAAATAGCTTTGAAACAATAAAATGTGAATTACACATAGTTTGGAGTGTGACTTAACATGTTCAGTAAATGTGCTACAAACTGTAAATTGTACAGCTTGCCTCATTTAATGACTTCAGTGACCTTACTTTTCAAGGCCATGTAGGTGAAATGTAATAAGTGTTGGATTCTATTTGGCAAAGCTCCATTCATTTTATTAATGTTATCTATGATATCATTCTATTGTTTAAAAATAGCAGTGCATTTTTCTCAATGAAATAAATAGTTATAACTATATAAGCTAGCAGACAGGGTATGTAGATGGTCATGTAAATAGTGAAAAAGCAGAAGTGCATATATGTGTGTATAATTATGCATTTATACATGAATATTTCTAAGTTTATACATATGCACATATTCAACATCAAAACAGGTATTTTCCATATATAAATATTTTTTCTCATTTGAAATTAACTAATACTAATGAGGAAGGAGGAGACAGAAACCACTGACTGCTGGTGAATTTGCATGTCTTCATAGACATCATGGAGGTCACAATAGGAATTGAGACATCTATGGAATATTAAAGAATCTGGTACAACTTATCTAAATAAACAATCAAATTTGGGAAATGTTGGGAGTGTACTAAATGGAGAGGAGGGGAGGAGAAAGTATAGGAGAAATAACAATTAGAATTTTCCAGGAAATTCCCAATCAGCCACTTAGGGATGGGGAATGCATTTACTTGATCTTAAAGATACCTCAGAGGAATAAACAAGATGTTCCACTAAACCTCCATCAAGTTTATGAGAATTAGCAAGGTGTAATAGTAACTCTGTAGTACCAGGAGGGACTCCCTTAAAATTTGGTTCAGAGATCAAGATTCATGATGTCTTGCATGCACCAAGAGAGTATGAAGAGGTTTATTAGTCATGTAAGGCTTTCTGCATAAAGCAAGTAGCTTGAAAGCACATGCAAAATGACTTAAGGACCAAAGAAAGGAGAAATGTTTTTTTTTTTTTGGTTTTTTAATGGTGATCAGTGGATAGAACTAGGCTGAGGACTCCTGCATGAGGTTTGGACTTCCAGCACTGAAGGAGAGAGTGCCTGGGCTTTCGAATCAGCTTGCCTTTAGGAGGGGCCGTGGAGAGGAGGAATAAGCAAGACTTACAAGCTGTCGTCAATCTAACATCAAGAAATGGGGTCAGATTCTTTATTGTACAAAGGGATCCTAATGTACAGTTTACTGAGACCTCATCTAACAAATTCACTGACCCAAATTTCCAACTGCAGAAAACTTAATCCAGAGTTAAGGTAGGTTTAAAGCATTTCTTCAACTTTCTTACCTTGTTAGTTGAGCTGTATCAGATCTTCAAATATTTTCCTCTCTGCCAGTCATAGGCTATAAAGTGCTGCCATTCAAGATCTATATCCCTAGTGTCTCCAGAGTATTAAGAGTAGGAAATACACAAAAGTCTCAGTATATAATACCTTAATAGGGAACATTTTAACAAAAGAGGGAAGCTCAAGATTTGCTTTTAGACTAAAATGGAGCAAATAGAATTGAGCAACAGCCTGAAAGCAGCACAAAGGCACGGTAGGAAGAGTCAAAAGAAAGTAAAATGTTTTATCTGTGTTGAAATTGTGCTGAATTACATTTGTGTATGTGTATGTATGTTAGAAAACAAAAAGAGAATTTTAATCTAATGCAATATCTCACAGATAACTGAGTGGCAAACCTGCCACTTATTCCTGGCATGCTTGGACTCAAGCAGATATTATTTCTCCAGCTATTGGTTTCTTGAAATCAATGAACTAAAAAAGATAGGGCATTCACACTAATTCAAAAAGATGCTATTGTGGAGTTTCTGTCATTTTCTTTTAAGGCACTCTGTGTGTGTGTCTGGTTTTGTACTCTTATTCATTTGCAGTCCTGGTGTATTTCATTTCCAGGTTAATACATATAATTTTTAATTTTGAAAGTTTGAAAAAGACTATAAGTATCCATTCAGTATATACTCACTTCATGTTTTGGATATTCCCTGATCCCCAAATTACTCAAAATTTCTTAAAAACCTGAAGCTAAAACAGCATAGTTTTCTATATAAATAACTATAGAATTTTTCTATATAAATATAACTATAGTTGTGTTTTCATATATATAACTCCACTTATATAGTTACTTCTATAAAAATAACTATAGAAATTTTCTGTATCAATTACTATAGATTGCCACTACTTAAAAGAATTTCAAAAAAATTAGAAGAAGGAGGCAGGCTGAATCTAGATGATTTACCCAAGGCTGTAAAGTAATAGAACTCATTTCTTGCCTTTCAGTTAGTTGTTGTTTTACTATTATTTTCAGTGTCATAGAAACTTAAAATAGTTCCAAAAAAATTTAGGTTTTGTTGATAGCAAGCTGGCTTGAAAGAAAATAAGATTTGAAATCTAACAACCACTTATTTGGAAACATCTTATCTAATTCCTTCAAATCTACTTTTCAAATATAGCAGATTTTTCATTCAACATATTTTGTCAAACTGGTTCATAGATAAAAATAACTTCTGTGTCTGTGAAACAGCCAAATGAAAACTAAAACTACCAAAGATATGCCTTTGTGATAACCAAGAATCATATGGAAATTTCTGTCTTTGGGAATTGCCTTCAATAGGGAGGATGATACCATATACATAAAGCACTGGTTGTTTGTGTACCTCTACATCATTTCCAGAATTAAACTCAAGTAGGCATTGCACTCATAACCTTGTACATCACTGCAGCTCTTTCTAGACCCACGTCCCATCTTCATTCCCCACTTTCATTTCCATTGTTTTGGTTAAAAGTCTGATAAGTCATTTTTAAAATTGTCCAACAAAAGGAACAGCAGTAAAGGATCTTATCAATGACACCTTGATAATGACTGACACTTCGAGATAAGAAAGGATTAGTGGTATAATCCAAACCAATCTTAAATTTAAATTATGTAGAAACCATTACTGTTTAACATGCTAAAGGATATTCTGAAATTTACTGTAGATTGTATAGAACTTAAGTGGAAAATTAAATGCATGAAGCAGAATTAATTTATACACTTACAGCTGATAATAGGAAGATGAGAAAATCTTAGTAATGTTCAGGGAATGGTAGGAAGAAAATATTTTCAGTATCTAGTTACATTAAAGAGTCATTGGCATCTTCCTTTAAAATGCTGACAATTCCAATTCAGGGACAAATCTCACTTATACACATTTTCTTTTAAATTTTATGTTAAGACTTGAGTTTCGGAAACAGAAAACTGGTTTAATTTTTTTTTTAATTTAATTTAAACTTATTTAAACTTTGCATATACTACTCTTGAGTATAATTAACTTCTGGTGTAAAATAAAAAGTTGTCTATAAAATAAGACAGATACCCATCAAAGCCATCAACCAGCAAATGCATGAGGATGAATATTGTAGGTACTGTGGAAGATAATGGAAAAATATAGAGTCATTGTAGCTACCTTTACTGATTTTTCAGGTTGATTAAAATGTCAAGTGAGACTAAATATCAAAATTCTTAAGAGTCCCAACTAGGACAGGAGACATTTAAAAATATAATCATTTTTATAATTATTATATTAGGTATCTTATTTAAACACAATAATCTTGGGTTTCCTCATCTGTAAAGTAATGATAATAATAACAGCAGTGACATCTACTCTGGAGGATTTAATGTAATCGAAGCTTTAACTTGATGCCTTACTAAAGCTTGTTGAACCCCAGTGTGGGTTCACAAAATGGTAGTTCTTATTGTTGCTGTTATCAGAAATGGAATAGAGAACAATTAATAGTTCAACTTTAATGAATGAGTACAGTAGTTACTATAAGTGTTACTGAAAGTGTCAAGTGGCACTTGATCAGGAGCTTGATGAATGGGTAAGTAGATGATGAAAAGATTGTGCCCATGATGGGAAGTATAAGCACAAGTAAGGAGGGCATAAGATGTTTGAGCACAGGGAGAACAGCGTGACTGGAATGGTGTGAAAACTGCATATATTGGGTGGCAAGAAATAGTTGTAACAGGGATAAGAGGTCAATTTGGGAGAGGACCTTGGAAACCAGCGGGGAAGGATGGAAATAACATTTACTAAGTGACTTCTCATCCCGCACAAAGCTGATGGTGGAAGACTGAGCTGTAAAGCACAAAAGAACAAAGTCCTTAAGACCCATGATGTGACAGAAATCCTTAGAATAAGGGCTTTCAGAATTGTAAGCAATATCAGTGGCTTATATAGTCATCTTTCCTGAAGGAAGAAAATATCATTTCATTCACATTGAGGACAGATGTGTCAGGAGCCAGGAAGAGGGCCTTCAGCAGTTATGGTTGGCATTATGCTGAGGCAGCCTGGGCCACAGAGTACGTGGGGAAGGCAGGCCAGGAGACGGGACAGTCATGAATTTGAAGCCACAGTGAAAAAGTAACTTGTGGTGGTGATCCAAGCTGAAGGTCTGTGACAGATGGAAATTCAAGGTCGAGCATATTTTGGGGACCACCAACTTAATTTTTGTCTTTGTCCCTGCTGCTGAAATGGTCTATTGACATGTGGAAGAAGTGTGAATGTGTTTTTATTATTATTACTATTGTCATTCTTCCCTTCTCAGGGCAGAATGCAGGTGTGTGCCTCCCCTGGGGGAATGCATGGTCCCAGTCCCTCATCCCTGTGCTCACTGTGAGGTTTTATTTTCAAACCGTGCTGCTTTCCCAGTCAGTCATCTCTCTCTACTGTCAGTGAATGATGGTCTTCTCTTTTTAAAGTGAAAAATAATCCTTTAAACATTTTTATATCCTCTCACTATTTTTTTATTCCACTCGGCTTGCTTTAATAGACATATTCCATCCACATGGAATCCATTTTCTCCTTCTTCTTTGAAAAATGAGAAAAGTAGCCTACACTAAGGAATTAGGTCATGGAGATCAATTGAGAGAAAGTGGCAGGTTACTTTGCTGTATTATTTAGGCATGATTCATTTTAAGTTGGTTACATTTATCATGGAGAACTAAGAAATTATTAGAGAAAGGGATTTTTCATAGAAAAATCAAACCTAACTTCTGCCAAAACTCTTACTACGTTATTTTTCTTTTTATTCTCTACTAGGATAAGGATCATTCCTTAACTTTATGTTGGAAATCTGTAATTATAGATATGCTCTAAATTATACTTAAAAAGAAAATCCTTCCTTATAAGAAAAATTTGTCCCACAGATGTTCCATTTTGCCTTATTGGATCTCCTATTTTAATGTAAATTTTAATGCTGCAGGTTAGCAACTCCCTTACAAGTAGGCCATCAATGCCAGCAAGTTCATTACACAGTTATTTACAACAAAAACCCAGATATTGAATGATTCATAGCTTTGAGCCTAACCTGAGATTCTGGAAGAGGTAAAGCAATATAAATAATGGCTCCTTTTCTGTCTTCTTTACATTAAAAAAAAATGATAGCTTTGTGGCTGTATCAGTCAAGGCCTAATATTGGGGGTGGAGAGGATCTACTTTTAAGTATTTTAAATAAAGGGACTATAGTGCAAGTTTTACAGAGGCCAGCATGGCTGAAAAGCCAAATGAGGAATGGTGAGGCAACCCAGAGGTTAGCAACAGCAGGAAGCCATTGTGCCAAAATCCAACTGCCACGGAAGCCCGGGAAATGCTGCTTGAGAAATCTAGGGCCTTCTACGACCCAGAGTGGAGGCAGGTAACAGTGGGGAGTACACCTAAAGGTCGACCGGGCCAATGCCAGTAAGGGGGGCTTAGCTTATGGAATTATCAAGGGAAGAAGAACTTTAAGAACTGGCATGCATGCCACTGATGTAAAAACTACAAAATTATTACTTTTCATAAAGTTCTTAGAACTAAGCAATAGGAAATGGATTATTGATTTGTCTGTAATAAATTCCTACTTATGGACTTGAAATCCCTTTCTGAAAACATACACATGCATGCAGTTTTTTTCTAGTTTTGATGTGCAATCATTTTTCTCTTCTTTATATTTCTAACTTTATTACCTTGACTCAGAATATCCAATTTATGTTTTTATGTAATTATGTAGCATTTTGGATTTCCCATTATTCTTTACAGAAATAATTACTGCTTTAGTGAATCTGATTAAATCACTAGATTAGGAGGTCAGTTTATTTTTATATTTTTGGAAATCAACAAGACAAAATGTCTTGGTAAAGGTAAAGAAGACAGCCCCAAAGATGATTAATGAGACTCAGAACTTGAGCTACTGATTTTTAACCTATGAAAGTGGCAGAATATTATTGTCTCTGATGTGAATTCAGATATTACAGTATTTTACAATTTTTCCAAAGGTGGGAGGTAAACTCAATTTTCCTCTCTACTATATTCAGCTATCCTTCTGTTGCACGCTCCCAACACAGTTAAGTGGTAGTTCAGAGATAAAACAAAGTGAGAGTCCAGCAAATATTATTACTTGAGAGCCACTACCTTAAATCCTACACTTTCAAGGGACAAGTAAAAATTTGCAACCAATATAAAATATGCTTATTTTCTGAAACTTGGCACAATAATTTTAAAACGTATAGAACCATGCCTTTGAGATGACTAATTGTGAGACAGAATGAGCTCCATTGGTCATTAAATACTATGAGGAATGAAAAGTCCCTCAAAGTGACAACCTATACAGCTAAAAAAACTGGGTCTAGTCCAAAAAAAAGAACAAATCCTTTTTTTTAAATATGGAAAATACAGATTTAATTCCTGGTCTACCAGTGCTTATTGCAAATAGAAAATGGACAGCAGCAGTTACTGTATAATCTCTAAAGAAGCAATCTCCTACTATCAGTTAAACTCATTACTCTTAAGCATTCAGTTCTGGCCAATAAACACTCATCATTTAAAATAATTACTTAAAAATTATCCAGCTTACTAAAATGACTTCCCCAAAAACAATCACCCTGGGGAGGCATTACATGCTTTTTTGCCAAAGGCAAATAGCCACTTGAATTAATGATTTTTTTCCCCCCTTAACTGTGTTAGAAAAATATGCCATGATTATCTGGTTAAATTAAAAGAACTACAGTAACAACAATAAGTCACTTCATTGTGCTAAGTATAACTGGGTAAAATTATTAAATGATAACTAAAATTCAATTTGTTTTTCATGTACTAATTATCTATAGAAATATTTATGGAGATAGAAATAACGAAACCATTAATTGTTTGATTAAGCCAAGAAAGATTTGCACATACTGTATGTCTTTTATTCAATATCTTAACACTGAAAATAATTCACCAATGAATTGGTATATGAATAATAATAATTCTATATTCCTTTTGCATGATTACAATGCAATGATAAAGCACCAAAATCCTTGAGATATTAAACAGTAAAATTATATGAAATAGACATATCACTAAATTAAATGTTGTATGAACTTGTCTTTTAATTTCTCTTCATTGAATTAATAGGTCTATATAATTAAGAAGCAAATTAGAAATGTAAAACCTAAGACCAGAAAGGAAGGAAGGGAGAGAGAGAAAAAAGAAAAGTATGAGAAAAGGAAAAGAAAAGGAGGAAGGGAGAGAGGAAGAAAGGGTGGAAGAAGAAGAACAAAAAGGATGAGCAGTTCTATCTTTCTTAACTTCTGGGCCCACTCCTCTAAAGAGGGCCACTTTTAATTATTTTAACTATCACCTTTGATTTAGTTGTTTTCAGTACTATATTTATACTATTTTTCTAATGTTGAATTAATGTCTTCTTAAGAAAGGAGATGAGGCACCTTTACATAACTAATTCTTAGTATACCCTATACCCCATTCTTCATTTCGTATCTTCCCTTTGTATTTAGTTATTTCACAATTCTTATCCATAATCCATCAATAGGTACTTAGGTTGTTTCTATATCTTGGCTATTGTAAATACTGCAATGAACATTGGGGTGCATATATCTTTTCAAGGCAGTGTTTTTGTTTCCTTTGGATGAATACCCAGAATTGCTCCATGATATGATAGTCTATTTTTAATTTTTCAAGGAACCTCCCTACTACTTTCCATCATAGCTGCAACAATTTACATTCCCACCAACTGGGTACAAGGTTTCCCTTTTCTCCACCTCCTCATCAACTCTTGTTATTTGTATTTTTGATAAGAGTCATTCTTCTAACAAATGTGAGGTGATATCTCATTGTGGTTTTGATTTGCATTTCCCTGATGATGTGTGATTTTGAATATCTGTTCGTGTACCTGTGGGCCATCTCTTTTTTGGAAAAATATCTATTCCTTCAGATACTCTTCCCAATTTATGCCTTACTAGATATGTGACTAGATACTATTTTCTCCCACTCAGCAGGTTGCATTTTCATTTTCTTGATAATTTCCTTTGCCGTGAAGAAGCTTCTTACTTTGATCTAGTCCTACTTGTTTATTTTTACTTCTGTTTCCTATTCTTTGGTATCAAATCCAAAAGACCACTGCCAAGACTGATATCAAGGAACTTATTGCCTATTTTTCTTTTAGGAGTTTTATGGTTTGAGGTCTTAAATTCAAGTATTTAATCCATGTTAGGTTAATTTGTGTGTATAGTGTATTTCTCAGTTTTTAAATAAGTTAACATTTAGTGTTTTTATTTTTGTAACTATTTAAATATTGTTCAAAAATAAGCTATGTGGTGTAATCAAGTTACCTTTATTTCCTGTGTGACTTTTCAAGACTCTATGTGTCTGCTTTGTTTCTTAATTTTAGCTGTCAAAAGTTATCTTTCTTCAGTTATTTCCCAAATTCTTTAACCCTATTGTGAGATCTTTAAATATGTACAGATATGTTAGATCATATATCAATCCTATTCCTTTGTCTTGGAGACATCCTTTTGGAGTATCTCACCCTTTTACTTTCTTTGCCTCTGTCCTCCTGCTTCTTTTCATGTCTCATGTGTTACTCCTTTACTTCTTCATTTTGGAAGAAAATATTCTCTAGCTACTTCTGAGAAAGGGTGGGAAAAAGGCAAGTGTTGAGACATTGCATATTTGAAAATGTCTTTATTCAGCTATATATTGGCTGGCATTTTGGCTAGGTATAAAATTTTAGGTTAGAAATAATTTTCCCTCAGAATTTTCTAATACTTTTCACTTTACAGTGTCATTGACAGGTTCAAAACAATTATAATTCCTGATCACTTTTATGGCATGACCTATTTTGCCACTTCTTACCCAAGACTTAGGATCTTTTTTCGTATATGTTGATGTGCATTGGTATGAATTTTTTTTCGTTTATTTTCTCATACCTCTCATTGAGTATTTTCATTCTGGGTGCACATGTCCTTCAGCTTGGGGAAATGTTCCTAAATATTTATTTGATAATATCCTTTCTCTCATTTTCTTTGCTCTCACTTTCTGACTCTCTTTTAGGTATTTGACCACCTATATAACTTCTAATTTTCTTTTCTTTTCTCTATTATCCATCTTGTTTACTTCTACCTCTAGAATATGGCTCAACTTCATCTCTCAATTTTCCATTTAATTTTTGCTTCTGTTGTCATAGCTTTAATTTCTCAGAGTTCTTTCTTGAACTCTAATGTATCCTTTCTTATATACACTATGTCTTTTAAATGGATGGAGATTTTTCCCATAATATAAATTATAACTATTTTTCCAGGTATTTTCTGCCTAAATACTGTCTTTTTTTCTGCACATTCTTTATTTTATGTTTGTTTTCTCTTTTATTATGACATTTCCTCAAATACTTGCTGATCTCATGCTATTTACACTTAAAAGTAAAATATTAAAATAAAACTGGAATTTTGCATGACAATAGGGGAAAAGGTGTTTGTCAAGTGATGACTCTTCCCCATATGACACTGGATTTTCTCTCTGTCTCTCCCTATCTCTTTGCCTCTGTCTCTCTCTCTCTCTCTCTCTCTCTCTCTCTCTCTCTCTCTCCATCCCTTCCTTCCTCCCGGTCTCTCTTTTTTTCTCCCTTTCTTCTTTCAATAGTATGCAGGGCCTAACTCATCCTTTTTGTTAAGATCAGGGAACATAAATATTTATCCCCATTCACAAAACAAACCAAAGAACAGTTCCATTTTTAAACCATTTGTGGTGCAGATTAAAAATCAAAGGAAGTGAATGTTATAGTGGGATGAGGGAAGAGTTAGCAAACGAGAAGATGACAAGAGAAATGAAACAGATTCTGATAAATTGATTAGATGTCTCATGGTGGTATTATTCCCTTGGTTTGTGTATTTGGGAATGATGTCAGCAGCTATCCTTTGTTAAATTCTTGTTTATATTACTCAAACTTTTTAATATTCCCTCTGGGTCAAATAACTTATAACCTGTAGTGAAGGAAATTATTTTTTGGACTACAGTAGCTGAGACCCAAGCTTGATGTCCCCAAAGCACGTGAACCACTACTAGTTCCTTCTTCTCTAATTAGTGTAGTCCTAGTCTTCATTTGGGAAGGCAAAGAGAACCTTCTTTTGAGTCAAGTATAAAATGATAACTGAGTTTAATGCCCTCTATTTGAGGAAAATTATATATTTACATAATTATAACTGAAATATTTATGACCAAATGAATATAGGGACACATTCAAAGGCTATATCACAAGTTAGCTTGGAGAAAGGAAATACATCTTAGAGGGGAGAAATATCAAACTGAGTCTTTAGCAACTATGACTTATATTCTCTGTGACTCCATCTGGTAACATGGAGATAGTACATTTCTGCTGGAAAATCTGATATTGTCAATGCACTGAAATAATCTTTCTCTTAAACTGCCTTTTAAAGGAGAATTGTGTATTAGCACTGCCTTGCATATGATCTACTCCATTCACTACAGGGAATTCCTTCTAAGACAGTTGGATGGATGATATATTTTTGCGCATATCATTAGCACTGTTTTCAAGATGAAAAGTACTGCACGTCTTAAATTTATACAATGAATATTAGTAGGAATTAATCTAGATTTTAGTCTGGAACACACAGGAAAAGATATATTTGTGGGCTAATTACAGTGATGTTATTGTGCTAGTTTATTTTTATATATTAATATAAGAATAATATTGGCATGGCATTCTTAAAATTTATATGATTTCATTATTTTAATTTTTACAAAAGCAACTAGAAATTATTATCATCCCCATTTTACAGAACAGGAAATTAATTCTGATTCACAGTTTTAGCAAATTGTCTTAGGCCACACCTCTAGTAAATGGCAGAGTTGGAATAGGAGTCATGTTGTTCCAAATAGAATCTCTTTTTATAAAGATTTAATCAAATCTATCTTAATAAAGATTAAATTATCCTTGACAGTATAAAACTTGATGAATTTATGTAAAATTAGATTTTTGAATTCCTATTCTCTCAAGCCAAAATAACATGGACAGTCCAGAAATCAAACTACCAGGTCTGAAAGTATACATACTACTGAGTGTGATGAGAAAGAACATTTGATGTTGGATGGTGTAAAACAATCTGAGATATAAAGGATAAATATATTTTTAACATCAGGGATGGGGCTTTGATGTACATTAAATGAAGTATAATTTTGTAAAATATTTGATAAATTTGAGACCTATAGTGAAAAATGTTGACATTTTGCAAACTTGAATCTCTAACTGGTTTTGGTTTCATCCTTTTTATACTTCAGAAGGACTGTAGCAGTTATATATATTTTTTCTAAGCTAGAACCAGGAGCCTGGAACTTGTGCACTGGAAATATTTTACCTGACGGGTGCAGTAAATGAAAGTATCAAGTTTCACACGTTTCTGAGGATAAGAGTGAAGAATTCAGAATGCATTGTTAGGGAATCATATCTACTTCCTTCAAAACCCTCATTCTCTGTGCTAAAATTTAATAACTAACTAACTGATCTTTTGCCTCCATAAAATTCTGTTGAGATAACAAAATCCTAGTTCCTGGTCTCTAAAGGATGGTGTTCTGCAAATGTAAAGTTTCCTTTAACCTCCAAAAAATAATTGGGTTAATCCAGCTACCACAAGTGTGAAATGGAGGAGCTGCTTGCTAAGATTGAATTTAATATTAGCACATGTTGTTTGAGCGCTGCTTGTCTGATCATGTTGCCACTGCACAGTGTAAGCCCAGCTACAAAGTATAAAAGAATGATTATTCCAATATTCAGCTTGGAATAGTTCATCAAGCTTGAATAAAATGGAAACAAGAAAGTGTTTTATGTAATTTTATCCACTTCTCTGGGAAGTCATTTATCTGTTGGTAGGAAAGCAAAGATAATGGGAGAAGTCTTCCACTATTCTTACCTATGATTTTAAATATGAAATTTTAATATAGTAGGTTTGGGGTTTTATTTTTAAAGCACCCAAATAAGAAAATGAAATGCTGGGAATTTGTTTTATATAATGTATTTGTGAGCCATAAAACCCTATTTAAAACTGCAATTATCATTAACTACTGCTGTTTGTCATCCTATGTTCTAAAGATTAAAACATTACTACCATTTATAATTACTGCTAATAAATGGGGGGAGGAGTTATAAAAAATAGCTTGAATGTTAAAAGTGAATGACTGGTGGCCATAAGAGTCACATGCTATTTTTAGATCTTCTCTGTTACTGGCGGCATGTGTCATTTTGAGCAGTCTTGTGGCCTCAGCAGCTGTCCTTAAAAATTGAATGGGTGTACTGGACTTAATGATATCCAAGCCCTCTTTGAATCCAGCCATCTATGATTCTGTGACAGTTCTACCCTATTACAAAAGAAATACAATTTAAAGTTGTGAACACCATAATAACTTTTTTTTTTTTTTGCATTATTTCAATTATGTGGTGAAAGCCAACTGACAAGTTCAGGAAGCTTTCAGAATGTAAAGGGGAAGGGTGCTGGCTTTTGAGAAACTCTTTGCTTTCAACTAGAGGCAAGTATAGAAATCTTGCCTTCTGGCCCTGAGTGTTATAATACTGCTATGTCTAAAGTCATTGAAATGCCTGAAAAGACTGTTGATTAAGTGAATTGTTGGGCCATATCAGCTATTATAGAGTGAAGGGTAGTTTGAAAATATGATGTGCATTATCACAAAAGGATGTCTTCGCTTAGGCAATATTAATGTATAAAATTATAATAAGTAGAGATTTTTGTGGTAATTCAGTTCTTACTTATTTTCTGTATTTAGCTTTATCTTTAAAATTTCCCTTCATTTGCAATGCTTCATAAAATGCTGAATTAGAAATCTGAAGGGTCTATCAAGTAGCATTATGAATAATATTATTTACTAGTCATTCTGTGTGCTATGTAAGTACTTTGAAAATGACTTGATAACCCCTAAAATGGCTATCACTCATCTTTCAAAATCTGTAATACCTGGAAGTTCTATGCGACCTTTAAAAATCTCCATTCACAAAAAAGTTTCTTCTAGTTTCCTAATAATTTTTAGAAGAAATATTACCATACAGAAGTAAAATAGTTTTACTTCCTTAGGCCAAATTCCTGCCACAACATGAAATAGGCAAATGCAATTAGTCTAAAAAAAAAGCTCTGCCCTAGTATCTTAGAATTTAAAGGAATAACCCTTAGAGATTAGCTGACATCATTTCTTATCCATTGCCTTATAGGCAGACCTTATTTAATATGGCTAATATGTTGCCTTACAGACTCTGCAGAACTGCCATAGCATAGTAAAAATAATTCCATTGTTAGCAAACCCATTAAGTTGCTGTAAATTGCCATCATTAAGTTTTTCCTTGTATTGACCATACGTTTATCTATAACTCACACTATGCCTTCTGAAGTTAAAGTAAACACATACGTTCTTTATGTGAAGGGATTTTGCATTTATGGCATATAACCAACAACAACAATAAAACACAAACAAAAAGATAAGCAGTAGACGTGTCCAAATAGGAGATTTTTCTCACAAAAAGTCCCATAGAAGATTTGATGTTATTTCAGTGTCTCAAAGATAGTAGTCCTAAAGTCTCTGCCTTTACCTCATTGTTGCTGACAGAGGCTGAAATTACAGCCTTCATTTGAGTTCTCCAGTTGGAAAGAAGAGATAGAAAGATCCATGTGACCAAAGTCTCCCAGATTTGTGTCTTTCTTAAAATCCTACTCAACAGTTTTTATTTAGTCTTGAATAAAGTGTGGCTTGGGCAAAGAATTTTTATTCTTGGGCACATTGCCATTGCCACACCCAAGGAAACTGAGAGTCTATTAATAAAGAAATAGGGGAAATTTGATGTAACATCAATCTATGCCGCTACAAGATCACAAGTTTTCTTTTTACCTCCAAGCAGTTCTCCCTACCTGAACATTCTTTTTGATCCTACATTAAGAAATCATCTGAAATTTTCTCATGGTATGAACCAAAGCTAGGATTACCCTATCCCATATTTATTATTTAATTAATTTTACTGGAATATAATGTATATATTGTAAAGTGCACCCATTATAAATGTAAAATTTGTTGAGCTTTGGCCAATGTAAGCAATTGTATAACCACCACAAACAAGAATAGGACACATTTCTTTTACACCATAAAGGCCTGTCATGCTCCTTTTTTGTCATCCCACCACCTGTCCCTGGAAACTACTGATCAAAATTCTATCACTGTAATTTTATTTTATCTATTCTAGAACCTCATATAAATGGAATTACATATATATATATATATATATATATATACTTTTATATGCTTTTGTGTTCTGACATCTTTTGTGCAACATGTTTTAAAATTCATTTGTATTGATGTATCATTAATTTGTTTCTGATTATTGCTGAATATAGTTCATTGTATGCACCAGTTTGCTAATCCAATCTCTTGATCATTGCCATTTTGATTATTTCCAATAGGAGCTATTATGAATCAACCAGATGTGAATGTCAACTTGCAGATGTTCTTTGTAACCACAGAAAATTTCCCTCAGCACTACTTAGGTGCAAAATTGCTGGGTCATGTACTAAGTGTATGTTTTACTTTGTTGACTGAAACTAACATATCTGTTGTGTTTGAGAAGGAGTTTATTCAGCATCTTACTGAGGACAAGGGCCCAGAAGTCAGTTTATCGGTGTGTTCTGATATACTTCTCCAAAACCCTTAATTGGAGAGCATCTTAAATACATTTTTATAACATGGGGTGGGTGCAGGGAAGAGGTTATGTTAATCAGTGTGTCATGGCAGTGTTTTCTGGTCATGGTGAGGAGTGAGGGGCTAAGTCTTGTCCAACAGGCAAGAAGGGCTGCAGGGCATCTTCACAGAACGTTGTGAGCAGACCTGGGGGGCTTGGGGCCTCAACAGCTTGCACTGTTTTCTTTCCTATGGAGGTACCATAAAACTTCATTTCACAACTTTATAAGAAAATGCCAATTTAATTTCCAAAGCACTTGTACCACATTGTACTCCAATCAGTACTGTATGAGACCCCTTGCTTCACATCCTTGAAATCCCTGTATTATTAGTCTTTTTTTTTAACATTCTAGTATATCTGTATTTGTCTTATTATACTTTTAGTTAGCATTTTCCTGATAATCAATGATTTTGAGCATCATTTTATACATTTATTGGCAATACAAATAAGTATAAGGCAGTTTTTTTCCCCAAGTGGATAGTAAATTCTCCAACAGGATTCTTTTTTAAAAATTTACTTTTCTTATTCATTCACCTTAATACATTGAAAATTAATTGATCATGATGGTTGAATCTATTAACTAGACTCTATTCTGTTTTAGTGGACAAAATTGTGTAGCCTTTTTTTTTTTTTTTTTTGAGAGGGCATCTCTCATATTTATTGATCAAATGGTTGTTAACAACAATAAAATTCAGTATAGGGGGGTCAACGCTCAATGTACAATCATTAATCCATCTCAAGCCTAATTCTCGTCAGTCTCCAATCTTCTGAAGCATAACGAACAAGTTCTTACATGGTGAACGAATTCTTACATAGTGAATAAATTCTTACATGGTGAACAGTACAAGGGCATTCATCACAGAAACTTTCGGTTTTGATCATGCAATATGACCTATAAACAATCAGGTCAAATATGAATATTTGTTTGATTTTTGTACTTGATTTATATGTTCATCCCACATTTCTCCTATTATTATTATTATTTTTATTTTTAATAAAATGCTGAAGTGGTAGGTAGATGCAAGATAAAGGTAGAAAACATAGTTTAGTGCTGTAAGAAGGCAAATGTAGATGATCAGATGATCAGGTGTGAGCCTATGGACTAAGTATTAATCCAGGCTAGACAAGGGCAGCAAGACATCCACGGATGCAGAAGATTTCTCTCAAAGCAGGGGGGGTGAGATTCTGAGCCTCACCTCTGTTGATCCCCAATTTCTCACCTGATGGCCCCCCTGCGACTGTGCCTGTCTTAGGTTGTTCCTCCCTTGAGGAATCTTACCCGTCTCTGGCTAACCAGTCATCTTCCGGGGCCATACAGGGAAATGTAAAGTTGGTAAGTGAGAGAGAAGCCATATTGTTTGCAAAGGATAGCTTTTTACTTCTTTGCAGATTTATGCCCTGTGGCTTCTATGCCCAGCACTTGTCTCGAGGTATCTTTACCACCTGGAGGAATTATGATACTCGGTAAATTCGATATGAGGCACGAATTCTATTTAAGGGTTGTAATTAGGAAGGAAGAAGAAAAGCTATAGATGTAGCATATGAAGGAAACATGGGAGGATTGATTATTTCTTTGACATATCTTCTTGTATAGTACCTTAAGTATGTATAGGTTTTAAACTACTAACTAATTTGCACACACATATTAACATAATAGGAATACGGTGACATAAACAAAGCAAATCTATAATTACCATCCATCTCCAGTGAAGCCAAGAAAACCATTTAGGCACCCTAGGCATTTGTGAAAATTTATCTATGATATGATGGATATTGTCCAGCTGTACTTGAACCATCAGAAAAATTAAAGCAGCCCATTTCTGGGATCTGTTCACATCCCATATGTTCTTTTAACCATAGATAGTCTATAGTCATGAGATTTTGGAGTGCTACAACTTGCACCCCTCCCAACTCCTGGTTGAGTTCCAACAGTACAGATCCGGTCAAATTCGTTGTCTCACTGTATGCACATGCCAGCCTAGACATCTCCCTCCTCATTCTTATGGCAAGTCCAGGAGACGGTGGGCTGGATGCAGCCACAACCGCAGCATCGTCCGGATCCCTGTGGAGGCTTTCTGATGATCATCCCCCAGCACAAGTCCTCCAGAGAGTGCTGATGCCGGAAGCTCCTCCTCATATCGTATCTTACTTCATTTTCTGGGTATCCAAGCTAGGCCTTGATCTTCTGCGTAGAAACAAACAGACCCTTTGCCCACACTTTGACATGCCCTCTATACCACTGTGCAGAACTCATTGGAGGTCAGCACACAGTAACTGCTTTTTTTTTTTTTTTTTTTAATTAAGAGAAAGGAATATTATCAGAAAAGAGTACCTCCATAGCTGATCATCTGACACCCTTTAAGTGATCAACATTAAGGATATTTAAAGCATGCATTGATCTTTGATTTACCAATAGTTTTATCCTGTTAAGGAGTAATCCCCCTTTTCTTTCTTTCTTTCTTTTTTTTTTTTTTTTTTAATTTTTAATCTACTCTCCCCTATATCAGGTCCCCCCTAACAACCACATTACAGTTACTGTCCATCAGCTTAGCAAAATGTTGTAGAGTCACTACTTGTCCTCTCTGTGTTGTGCAGCCCACCCTCCCCTTTCTCCCTCCCCCCATGCATGCTAATCTTAATACCCCCCTTCTTCTTCCCCCCCCCTTATCCCTCCCTGCCCACCTATCCTCCCCAGTTCCTTTCCCTTTGGTACCTGTTAGTCCATTTTTGGGTTCTGTAATTCTGCTGCTGTTTTGTTCCTTCAGATTTTCCTTTGTTCCTATACTCCTCAGAAGAGTGAAATCATTTGGTATTTCTCTTTCTCCGCTTGGCTTATTTCACTGAGCATAATACTCTCCAGCTCCATCCATGTTGCTGCAAATGGTTGGATTTTTCCACTTCTTATGGCTGAGTAGTATTCCATTGTGTATATGTACCACATCTTCTTTATCCATTCATCTACCGATGGACATTTAGGTTGCTTCCAATTCTTGGCTATTGTAAATAGTGCTGCGATAAACATAGGAGTGCATCTGTCTTTCTCAAACTTGATTGCTGCGTTCTTAGGGTAAATTCCTAGGAGTGGAATTCCTGGTTCAAATGGTAGGTCTGTTTTGAGCATTTTGATGCACCTCCATACTGCTTTCCACAATGGTTGAACTAATTTACATTCCCACCAGCAGTGTAGGAGGGTTCCCCTTTCTCCACAGCCTCGCCAACATTTGTTGTTGTTTGTCTTTTGGATGGCAGCTATCCTTACTAGTGTGAGGTGATACCTCATTGTAGTTTTAATTTGCATTTCTCTGTTAATTAGCGATGTGGAGCATCTTTTCATGTGTCTGTTGGCCATCTGTATTTCTTTTTTTGGAGAACTGTCTGTTCAGTTCCTCTGCCCATTTTTTAATTGGGTTATTTGTTTTTTGTTTGTTGAGGCGTGTGAGCTCTTTATATATTCTGGACGTCAAGCCTTTATCGGATCTGTCATTTTCAAATATATTCTTCCATACTGTAGGGTTCCTTTTTGTTCTATTGATGGTGTCTTTCGCTGTACAGAAGCTTTTCAGCTTAATGTAGTCCCACTTGCTCATTTTTGCTGTTGTTTTCCTTGCCCGGGAAGATATGTTCAAGAAGAGATCACTCATGTTTATGTCTAAGAGGTTTTTGCCTATGTTTTTTTCCAAGAGTTTAATGGTTTCATGACTTACATTCAGGTCTTTGATCCATTTTGAGTTTACCTTTGTATATGGGGTTAGACAATGTTCCAGTTTCATTCTCCTACATGTAGCTGTCCAGTTTTGTCAGCACCATCTGTTGAACAGACTGTCATTTTGCCATTGTATGTCCATGGCTCCTGTATCAAATATTAATTGACCATATATGTTTGGGTTAATGTCTGGAGTCTCTAATCTGTTCCACTGGTCTGTGGCTCTGTTCTTGTGCCAGTACCAAATTGTCTTGATTACTATGGCTTTGTAGTAGAGCTTGAAGTTGGGGAGTGAGGTCCCCCCTACTTTATTCTTCTTTTTCAGGATTGCTTTGGCTATTCGGGGTCTTTGGTGTTTCCATATGAATTTTTGAATTATTTGTTCCAATTCATTGAAGAATGTTGCTGGTAGTTTCATAGGGATTGCATCAAATCTGTATATTGCTTTGGGCAGGATGGCCATTTTGACGATATTAATTCTTCCTAGCCATGAGCATGGGATGAGTTTCCATTTATTAAGTCCCCTTTAATTTCTCTTAAGTGACTTGTAGTTTTCAGAGTATAAGTATTTCACTTCTTTGGTTAGGTTTATTCCTAGGTATTTTATTCTTTTTGATGCAATGGTGAATGGAATTGTTTTCCTGATTTCTCTTTCTATTGATTCGTTGTTAGTGTATAGGAAAGCTACAGATTTCTGTGTGTTAATTTTGTATCCGGCAACTTTGCTGTATTCCGATATCAGTTCTAGTAGTTTTGGAGTGGAGTCTTTAGGGTTTTTTATGTACAGTATCATATCATCTGCAAATAGTGACAGTTTAACTTCTTCTTTACCAATCTGGATTCCTTGTATTTCTTTGTTTTGTCTGATTGCCGTGGCCAGGACCTTCAGTACTATGTTAAATAACAGTGGGGAGAGTGGGCATCTCTGTCTGGTTCCCGATCTCAGTGGAAATGCTTTCAGCTTCTCGCTGTTCAGTATAATGCTGGCTGTGGGTTTATCATATATGGCCTTTATTATGTTGAGGTACTTGCCCTGTATTCCCATTTTGCTGAGAGTTTTTATCATGAATGGATGTTGAATATTGTCAAATGCTTTTTCAGCATCTATGGAGATGATCATGTGGTTTTTGTCTTTCTTTTTGTTGATGTGGTGGATGATGTTGATGGATTTTCGAATGTTGTACCATCCTTGCATCCCTGGGATGAACCCCACTTGGTCATGGTGTATGATCCTTTTTCTATACTGTTGAATTCTGTTTGCTAATATTTTATTGAGTATTTGTGCATCTACATTCATCAGGGATATTGGTCTGTAATTTTCTTTTTTGGTGGGGTCTTTGCCTGGTTTTGGTATTAGGGTGATGTTGGCCTCATAGAATGAGTTTGGGAGTATTCCCTCTTCTTCTATTTTGTGGAACACTTTAAGGAGAATGGGTATTATGTCTTCTCTGTGTGTCTCATAAAATTCCGAGGTAAATCCGTCCAGCCCCGGGGTTTTGTTCTTGGGTAGTTTTTTGATTACTGTTTCAATTTCTTTGCTTGTAATTGGTTTGTTTAACTTTTGTGTTTCTTCCTTGGTCAGTCTTGGGAGGTTGTATTTTTCTAGGAAGTTGTCCATTTCTTCTAGGTTTTCCAGCTTGTTGGCATATAGGTTTTCATAGTAGTCTTTAATAATTCTTTGTATTTCTGTGGAGTCTGTCGTGATTTTTCCATTCTCATTTCTGATTATGCTGATTTGTGTTGACTCTCTTTTTCTCTTAATAAGTTGGGCTAGAGGCTTATCTATTTTGTTGATTTTCTCAAAGAACCAGCTCTTGGTTTCATTGATTTTTGCTATTGTTTTATTCTTCTCAATTTTTTTTATTTCTTCTCTGAGCTTTATTATGTCCCTCCTTCTGCTGACTTTAGGCCTCATTTGTTCTTCTTTTTCCAATTTTAATAATTGTGATGTTAGACTATTCATTTGGGATTGTTCTTCCTTCTTCAAGTGTGCCTGGATTGCTATATACTTTCCTCTTAAGACTGCTTTCGCTGCATCCCACAGAAGTTGGGGCTTAGTGTTGTTGTTGTCATTTGTTTCTATATATTCCTTGATCTCTAGTTTGATTTGTTCATTGATCCATTGATTATTTAGTAGCATGTTGTTAAGCCTCCATGTGTTTGTGAGCCTTTTTGTTTTCTTTGTAGAATTTATTTCTACTTTCATACCTTTGTGGTCTGAAGAATTGGTTGGTAGAATTTCAATATTTTGGAATTTACTGAGGCTCTTTTTGTGAGCTAGTATGTGGTCTATTCTGGAGAATGTTCCATGTGCACTTGAGAAGAATGTATATCCTGTTGCTTTTGGATGTAGAGTTCTATAGATGTCTATTAGGTCCATCTGTTCTAGTGTGTTGTTCAGTGCCTGTGTGTCTTTACTTATTTTCTGCCCGGTGGATCTATCCTTTGGGGTGAGTGGTGTGTTGAAGTCTCCTACAATGAATGCATTGCAGTCTATTTCCCTCTTTAGTTCTGTTAGTATTTGCTTCACATATGCTGGTGCTGCTGTATTGGGTGCATATATATTTAGAATGGTTATATCCTCTTGTTGGACTGAGCCCTTTATCATTATATAGTGGCCTTCTTTATCTCTTGTTACTTTCTTTGTTTTGAAGTCTATTTTGTCTGATATTAGTACTGCAACCCCTGCTTTCTTCTCACTGTTGTTTGCCTGAAATATGTTTTTCCATCCCTTGACTTTTAGTCTATGCTTATCTTTGGGTTTAAGGTGAGTTTCTTGTAAGCAGCATATAGATGGGTCTTGCTTTTTTATCCATTCTATTACTCTATGTCTTTTGATTGGTGCATTAAGTCCATTTACATTTAGGGTGACTATTGAGAGATATGTACTTATTGCCATTGCAGGCTTTAGATTCGTGGTTACCAAAGGTTCAAGGTTAGCTTCTTTAGTATCTTACTGCCTAACTTAGCTCACTTATTGAGCTGTTATATACACTGTCTGGAGATTCTTTTCTTCTCTCCCTTCTTATTCTTCCTCCTCCATTCTTCATATGTTGTGTGTTTTGTTCTGTGCTCTTTTTAGGGGTGCTCCCATCTAGAGCAGTCCCTGTAGGATGCCCTGTAGAGGTGGTTTGTGGGAAGCAAATTCCCTCAGCTTTTGCTTGTCTGGGAATTGTTTAATCCCACCATCATATTTAAATGATAGTCGTGCTGGATACAGTATCCTTGGTTCAAGGCCCTTCTGTTTCATTGCATTAAGTATATCATGCCACTCTCTTCTGGCCTGTAGGGTTTCTGTTGAGAAGTCTGATGTTAGCCTGATTGGTTTTCCTTTATAGGTGACCTTTTTCTCTCTAGCTGCCTTTAAAACTCTTTCCTTGTCCTTGATCCTTGCCATTTTAATTACTATGTGTCTTGGTGTTGTCCTCCTTGGATCCTTTCTGTTGTGGGTTCTGTGTAATTCCATGGTCTGTTCGATTATTTCCTCCCCCAGTTTGGGGAAGTTTTCAGCAATTATTTCTTCAAAGACACTTTCTATCACTTCTCCTCTTTCTTCTTCTTCTGGTACTCCTATAATACGAATGTTATTCCTTTTGTATTGGTCACATATTTCTCTTAGTGTTGTTTCATTCCTGGAGATCCTTTTATCTCTCTCTATGTCAGCTTCTATACATTCCTGTTCTCTGGCTTCTATTCCTTCAATGGCCTCTTGCATCTTATCCATTCTGCTTATAAATCCTTCCAGGGATTGTTTCACTTCTGTGATCTCTTTCCTGACATCTGTGATCTCCTTCTGGACTTCATCCCACTGCTCTTGCATTTTTTTCTGCATCTCATCCCACTGCTCTTGCATTTTTCTCTGCATCTCTGTCAGCATGTTCATGATTTTTATTTTGAATTCTGTTTCAGGAGGACTAGTTAGGTCTGTTTCCTTCTCAGGTGTTGTCTCTGTGATCTTTGTCTGCCTGTAGTTTTGCCTTTTCATGGTGATAGAGATAGTTTGCAGATCTGGTACAAGTGACCGCTGGAACAGCTTTCCTTCTTGTTGGTTTGTGGCCTTCACCTGGGACAATAGCGACCTCTAGTGGCTTGTGCTGGGCAGCTGTGCGCAGACAGGGCTTCTGCTTCCTGCACAGTTGCTTTGGGGTTTATCTCCGCTGTTGCTGTGGGCTTGGCCTGGCTTGGGCTGTTCCTCCAAAATGGTGGAGCCCCGTTGGAGGGGGAGCGGCCAGGAGGCTATTTATCTCCGTAAGGGGCCTCTGTGCTCCCTGCTGCCCAGGCGGTTAGAGTGCCCAGAGTTCCCCAGATTCCCTGCCTCTGGTCTAAGTGACCTGTCCTGCCCCTTTAAGACTTCCAAAAAGCACTCTCCAAACCAAAACAACAACAGCAACAATGAGAGAGGGAACAGAAAGAAAAAAAAAAAGGAGAAAACAAGCGATTTTTTTTTTTTTTTTTTTTTTTTTGTCCTCAGGTTCCGGTCCCAGGCACCCGCTCACTGGTCCTGCTGCCCTGTCTCCCTAGCACCAGGGTCCCTGTTCTTTCAAGGCTTCCAAAAAGCACCCACCCACCGGTCCCACAGGGAAGGAACGCTCGATATTCTTTGTCCTCAGGCACTGGTCCCAGGCACCCGCTCACCAGTCCCGCCGCCCTGCCTCCCTAGCACCGGGGTCCCTGTCCCTTTAAGGCTTCCAAAAAGCACTCGCCAAAAAGAGAGAAAAAAAGGGGAAAAACACGCGATTTCTTCCGTCCTCAGGTGCCGGTCTCAGGCACCCACCCACCGGTCCCACAGGGAAAAATGCGGGATATTCTTTGTCCTCAGGTGCTGGTCCCAGGCACCCGCTCACCAGTCCCGCCGCCCTGCCTCCCTAGCACCGGGGTCCCTGTCCCTTTTAGGCTTCCAAAAAGCACTCGCAGAAAAGAGAAAAAAAAAAGGGGAAAAACGCGCGATTTCCTCTGTCCTCAAGTGCCGGTCTCAGGCACCCGCCCACCGGTCCCACAGGGAAAAACGTGGGATATTCTTTGTCCTCAGGCGCTGGTCCCAGGCACCCGCTCACCAGTCCCGCCACCCTGCCTCCCTAGCACTGGGGTCCCTGTCCCTTTAAGGCTTCCAAAAAGCACTTGCCAAAAAGAGAAAAAAAAAAGGGGAAAAACGCGCGATTTCCTCCGTCCTCAGGCACCGGTCTCAGATACCCTCCCGCCAGTCCCGCAGGGAGAAATGCGGGATATTCTTTGTCCTCAGGCGCCGGTCTCAGGCACCTGCTCACCGGTCCCGTCACTCTGCCTCCCTAGCAACGGGGGCCCGTCCCTTTAAGGCTTCCAAAAAGCACTCACCAAAAAAAAAAACCGCTCCGGTTTCTTTCCATCCGCCAGGAGCCAGGGGGAGGGGCGCTCGGATCCTGCCGGGCCGCGGCTCGTATCTTAACCCCTTCGCAAGGTGCTGGGTTCTTGCAGGTGTGGATGTGGTCTGGATGTTGTCCTGTGTCCTGTGGTCTCTATTTTAGGAAGATTTTTCTTTGTTATATTTTCATAGCTCTATGTGTTTTTGGGAGGAGATTTCCACTGCTCTACTCACGCCGCCATCCTGGCTCCGCCCTGTGTTGCCTTTTTAATTTGAATTTCACTATTTTTTTTAGAATAAACTTGCCAATTTCTACAACATAGCCAATTCGAATTTTGATTGGGATTGCATTAAAATGTATAAAGAGATTTGGGAGAATTAGAATTTTATTAAATAATGTAGTGTCTGCCAACTTATCAACCTAGTAAATGACTTCATTTATTTATACCTTTATCAGCAGTGTAAATTTGAATGTCTGTTGTGTGTATACACATTTAGGATTATTATGTCTTCCTGAGAAATTGTCCTCTTTATCATTATAAAATGTCCTGTTTTTTAATCCCTGTACATATTTCTTGTCATGAAGCTTGCTTTATTTAATATCAGACATTCCAGCGTTTCCTATTCTTCTACCTTTAAGCAATCTCTCTTTATATTAAAGTGTGTTTTAGATAATATGTATTGGGTTCTACTTCATTATCCACTCTTTTACATGCTCTAATTTACATTTAACCTAAACATTGATAAGTTTGGCTTACATTTACCATATTCCTATTTTTTTCCTTTTGTTCCTTATTCTCTTTCCCCTCCTTTATATTATTGAAGTATATTCAAATAAAATTATGCCACTTCATATATAATGTAAGAATTTTCCAACACTTTATTTCCATTTTCCCCTGCCATCCTTTGTGCTATTGCAGATTATTTAATTTCACAGTTGCTATATGATAGACTGTACATTGTTAATAGTCTTATTTTATATATCTATCTTTTAATGAAATTGGAGATGCTATGCCCACATATTTATTAACTCTGGCTCTGAGTTCACTTCTTTCTGTATCTGAGTTTTGATCTCATAACTTTTCCCTTCAACCTAAAGAACATCCTTTAACATCTCTTGTAATGTAAGTGTACTTGTGACTAATTCTTCCTTATATATTTTTTTCTTCTGAGAGTTGTTCTATTGTACACTCATTTTAAAGGATGTTTTTACTATAGATTGTCTTTTTTCCCCCCCTAACTGCCTTTTAGTCCTTTAGTGATGTTACCTTATTGATTTGTGACTCATATTGTTCCTGATAAGTCATTCTTATGTCTGTTTTCCTGTTGGTGTAATGTATCTCTTTTTTTCCTGACAGAATTTTGAGAGTTTTTATTTGCCATTGGTTTTAAGCAGTTTGGTTATATATGCCTAAGTTATCTTTGTGTTTATCCTGCTTGGTATTCCTTAAGCTTTTTGGATTTGTGGACTTATTTTTCAACCCATTTGGAAAGTTTTCTACCATTGTTTTATTGAGTTTTTTCTTCTTTCCCAGTTTTTTCACTTCTGAAATCTGGGGCTCCAGTTTATGCATATTAGATGCTTTATACTGCATCTGGGGTTCTTTCTACTACTATGACTTTTTATTTACTGATCTCTTCTTCTGCAGTTTCTAATGAACTGTCACATACTTCCAGTAAGTTTTTCATCTTAGGTATTGTGTTTTTGGGTTTTAGGATTTTTCCTTTACACCCCACCCCCATTTCTCTGCTCATTATGTTAATATTTTTCTTAAAATTCTTATATTTGTTTATATTTCTTTGTCTTTTTCAACTAACTTCATTCTCTTTCTCATTTTGAATTTTGTTTCTACTGTTTTATCTCCAACCTATGTGTTACATTTTTCTGCTTCTTCACATTTTAGATGCTTTTGATTGGCTGCTGAACCTTGCACTTGCTACATGACTGCATATATGGATTTCACTCTATTTCCTTAAAGCACAGTGTGCTTTATATTGGCAGGTAGTTCATTTTTTAAATCATATTAGTCTTTCATTTTGTGTTTCCTGTTAATGATTCATTATCTGGCTTAATTGAGTCTCATACTGTGCATGCACAGCCTCCTAGACATCTGAAATCTCAAGGGACTTTTAAACAGATACCTGAAGCTTTTTCTGTGCAAATTCCTCCTTCCCTGTACTCTGTCCTGCAAATACCAGTAGCCTCAGCCTCCTCAGGTTCCTCAAACTCTGATATCTGTCTTTTCAGTGGAACATAACTACTGTGCTTTTTCATCTTCGAAAGTGTATCTAGGCAGAAACCTTGGACAATCCTGAGACTTATCTTGTTTGTTTCCTTTCTTCAGGGTTCACAAAATTTAAATGCCTGAAAATAATAGTTGATGAGTTTTCTAGTTGTTTATGATAGGAGAGCTAATCTCATAATTGTTACTTCATCATGGCTGGAAGTGAGTATCTTTTGGACACTTAAATTTAGGACTTCACATTGAATCCAGTAATTTTTACCTTACAGGTTGAAATCCATCTTTTCAACAGTCTACATTATTTGAGTCTTGATTACATTATTAGCTAACTCTCCAAGCTTTTTATTAGTTACATATATTCAAATAGTGACAAAATTGTTTTTGCCACTTCAGAGCAAATAGTGGCCAAGCAACTACAAAAGTAAGCCACAACTCCCTTGTGAATAAGAGTGTGGGGTTTTGTGGGCAGATTGTCTGGGTCTAAATTTTGGACCCACCACTTAATAGCTTATAGTCTTTGGAAAGTTTCTTAACCTTTTTGTACTGCTCTTTCCTTATCTGGAAAATAGGGATAAATATATTGCTTTATATTGGCAGGGATGTTGTGAGGAAGAAATTAGTTTAATATCTATGTAAAGTGCATGGAGCAGTGTCTGCTGTAAAAATATTATTATTACTTCTGACCCATATGTGTGCTGTCCATATTTTAACCTCTTATCTACATGTATAATTTTGACTTGTTTTTTCTTCATATCTCATATGGCTTCCAGTAACAAGTCTCTATAACCTAGATCTTACGTCCCTGTTTTTGTGAATCATCTCCAAAGACATATCTGACTGGTTGTGGCATACTCATGGCTGTGATCCAGAGGGCTTTATATTTATTATCCAAATTATTGATTAGTATATATAATCAAAGAGGACCAGGAATTCAACTTTGGAGAATGCCACAGTAAGCTAGCAGATGGGTCGTTGGGGGGTTTTATACATTTACCTGGAAAGTTTTTTCAAAAAACCTGTGTCCATATACTTTTCATTCTTCCATCATCCTGTTCCTCATCCACGCAACAAGGTGGCCCTAGCATGTGTGATTTTGAAAGTAGTTCCATGTGTTTATGATATGCATTTGCCCCTTTTGATGCAATGTAGGGACTACAACAGTAGACGCTTTTCTTTACTTTGTAGTTTCACAGCACCAGCATTCAATAAGAAAATAATTTACCATATTGTTTTATAATTTGTCTTATTTTTCTATTTGTCTGAAAAGATATCATACGACACACACAAACTGTCAAAATTCTTGTTGAAATCCTATACAAGTATCTGCAGCATCCTTTCTATCTACCAACTGATTAGTCTTATGAAATTGGAAAAGAGACTTAGAAAGGACATTTAGATTATTTCATAGTGAGCTCATCCTGTACTTTAGAAGTCAGCCCTTCTTTCTAGATACTCAGAAATCACATATTTAGCAATATCTATAGACTTTTATGTAAAGCTGTGTAAAACTTTACTTATTTTATGAAACTACTGCAAGCATATTGTCTGTAGTTATACAGACTTAAATTAACTACATTTCTTTTCCTACGATGTTTTCCATTTTACAGAGTGTAGCAACTTTACAAATGCAATGAAATCTCACTATTATTAGGTCATGAAATTTTAAGCAGTGTTGATTTTTAAATTTCAATATCTTTTTTCTAAGTAGATATTTCTTATTTATGAGAGGAGATATTAGAGAATTAATAAATTATCTTTTACCATATAAGACATTAGTTATGAAACTGTATCTTGTGTTATGCTATATAAAATGTTAAAAAAATAGATGTATACTGAGCAACTAGAAAATATATTTTATTGCAGAATATAAATATTTTGCAGCATCTAATACTTCAGGTCAATTTAATAAAATGTAATTTGTTATCTATTGTTCTAAGCTTCCTATAACTAACTGAAGGGGTGGAATAATTTTTTTCTTATGCATCCTTAAAGTAGTTTTGGGAATGAAGTTATTTTCCCAGTTAGTGACTTAAAACAATATGGTTAAAGTTTTTCCCAGTGCAAAAAATTATTTTAGGTCTATTTGACAATTCAAATTTTAGTTGGGGAGGAAAAAGCAGACAAATGCAAAATGTATGTCTTCCATGTAAATAAATTTTGTAACAAATGTATTTAGCATTTTTGTCTAAGTTCATTTTCTTCATCTGATAATTTCTCATGTGACTCTATACTAAAGTTTCAAAAATTCCATGTTTATTAGAGATGATTCATAGCAATCTTCTTCTAAAGTAAATATACCAGTTTTTAAATAACCAGTTTAATGAATATGTCTGAGTGCTTTATTTAATTGAAAATATATTTTACTTCTTAGTATGTTTGCTTACTGAATGTAAGGTAATATTCTAGAGCTCTGAGTACTATAGATACTGTTTCCTATCTCTTAAGTAAGACCTTGCAAAAATATGAATGGTCTGATTTAAGTGATTAGAAATTATTTCTTTTTTTTGTCATAAAAGATAGATGATTTGTAAAATTTGGTGTGAATAGGGCTCAAAAAGTGGCAGTGTGAGTTTCTGTTTGACATCTGTCTCATTTGCCAAGCAACAAATGACGGTAGAATTGGGACAGTGAGAACAGCAGCAGGTACTGGCAGCAACACTCCAATTGTTGGGATTTTGATGGCGCCTGTCAGTGTGATGAGACTGCTCTATTTTGAAGAATGATCCTCAGTGCCCTAGTTTTCCTATTAATCCACTTAGTACCACACTGTTCACATGCCCTTCTCTTGGACTAACTGCTGTGTCTTGTCCTATCTTTGATACAGAATCTTAAACACTTTCAATGGAAGCTCTTAATTTAGGATATTGGTACCACGGGAGGGGAGCACCTTAGAGAACTGAAGTACTGTTATATTTTTCCCACCTCCCAGGATAAAAGCATGCTGCTTGGATCAGAGCTTAAAATGGTTCAAGGAAAGAGTCTTAGATAAAAATAGATGAATAAATGAAGTTGAACATGAAGAAATCTTTTCATATGGTTCATGAAGCAATACATTATTTCATACTTTAAAAAATTGAAGTTTGTAGAGTAAACACATGCCAGGTGCTCTAAGGCAGAAATAAACATTTGTACACAGAAATCTTTCCTTTTTTTTATGATGTTTTGGGAACATAATGGGAATGCTTAAGCCTGTGTACATCAAACTTAGAATATATTAACATTTAATATAGAACTTTACCATCTGTTCTTTATTAAATTTGGAAAAGAATAATAGCCCAACAACACAATGATCCATGATGGTAAGAAAGTATCATTCCAAGCAAAATACTGCAACACTAAGATTGATAGATCTTAAAAAGATATTTTAAGGCCAGAAATCTGAATTGAATAGAACCCTAATTAATTTATTCTTAGCCATCAACATATACCTTGATGTTGTTTCATAGATTTAAACTTCTCTTTTATTTTGGAATCAATATCTGCTTTCTAAAACAGATTATCAAGCTATGGTCCACTGCTTGTTTTTTGAAAATTTAAGTTTAATTCTAATAAAACCATGCCCATTCATTTGCTTAGTCACTATGTCTGCTTTCATGATATAATTGAGTATTGTAACTAGACTGTATGTCCCCCAAAATATTTATTCTTCATTTTACAGAAAAAAGTTTTTTCCCATTACAGAAAAAAGTTGCCGACTTCTAGTCTAAATCATAAAAATATATCCATTGAAGCTCAAATTTGTTAAAGAGAAAGAGTATTATAAAAGATTGATGTTCCATAGTTTTTACTTAGAAATTTTGCAGATAATTAAATTCAAATGATAAATTTGAGTTTTGTGGAAAAGTTGTGGTATGTCTAAAATAATCTTCCATTGAATTGGAACTAGATATTCTCTTTCCCCCCTATTTGAGAATCAGTAATATGTCATGGTAATAAGGACCTGAGAATTAATTCAATAAATTCACCATTTTAATTTTTAAATCTAATATTTCCTGAATTTGCTTGACTCTCCCACTTCTCCCACTATAAACCAATTTTTAATATTTTGCAGGACTTTAGTATTCTCCAGAAGAAATTGTTAAAAAATGCTATCCTAATAAAATACATGTTTTTAAATTATAAAGACTTACAGGTCAAGGTAGCTCCACTGAATTCATAAAATGATTGATGGTAGATTTAAAGGCATCATATAGTTTAAATTCATTTAATCCAATTCCCAGTCTTAGCAAAAGAATACAGAAAAATAAACTTAATAATTCAAGTATGCTAGTCTTATTTCACTGTATGAGATGACTAATTATAAGTACCTTAAAGTTTAAGGAAATGCATTTAATAGATGTTTATGTGCTGGCTTCATTCATTACCAAATGAGAGGCATCATTATGTCAGTGATAAATGCTGAAACAATTGTGGTTTTCATATTGCATTAAATTGGTTAGTATGATGATTAATTTTAATAGGATTTTTTAAATTTTGGTATCATTAATCTACAATTACATAAAGAACATTATGTTTACTAGGCTCCCCCTTCATCAAATCCGCCCCACATACCCCTTCAGTCACTGTCCATCTGCATAGTAAGATACTTTAAAATCACTACCTGTCTTCTCTGTGTTGCACAGCCCTCCCTGTGCCCCTCACCACACTATACATGCTAATCATAATGCCCTCTTTCTTTTCCCCGACCTTATCCCTCCCTTCCCTCCCATCCTCCCCAGTCCCTTTTCCTTTGGTAACTATTAGTCCATTTTTGGGTTCTGTGATTCTGCTGTGTTTTATTCCTTCAGTTTTCCTTTGTTCTTATTCTCCACATATTAGTGAAATCATTTGGTACTTGTCTTTCTCTGCCTGGCTTATTTCACTGAGCATAATACCCTCTAGCTCCATCCATGTTGTTGCGAATGGTAGGATCTGTTCTTTTCTTATGACTGCATAATATTCCATTGTGTATATGTACCACATATTCTTTATCCATTCATGTACTGATGGACATTTAGGTTGCTTCCATTTCTTGGCTATTGTAAATAGTGCTGCAATAAACATAAGGGTGCATGTGTCTTTTTCAAACTGGGTTCCTGCATTCTTAGGGTAAATTCCTAGGAGTGGAATTCCTGGGTCAAATGATATTTCTACTTTTATTTTTTTGAGGAACCTCCATACTGCTTTCCACAATAGTTGAACTAATTTACATTCCCACCAACAGGGTAGGAGGGTTCCCCTTTCTCCACAACCTCATCAACATTTGTTGTTGTTTGTCTTTTTGATGATGGTGATCCTTACTGCTGTGAGGTGATATCTCATTGTGGTTTTAATTTGCATTTATCTGATAATTAGCGATGTGGAGCATCTTTTCATGTGCCTATTGACCATCCACATTTCTTCTTTAGAGAACTGTCTATTCAGCTCCTTTGCCCATTTTTTAATTGGATTATTTGCTTTTTGTTTGTAGAGGCGTGTGAGCTCTTTATATATTTTAGATGTCAATCCTTTATCAGATCTGTCATTTTTGAATATGTTCTCCCATACTGTAGGGTACCTTTTTGTTCTATTGCTGGTGTCCTTTACTGTACAGAAGCTTTTTAGCTTGATATAGTCCCACTTGTTCATTTTTGCTTTTGTTTCCCTTGTCCAGGGAGATATATTCATGAAGAAGTCACTCATGTTTATGTCCATGAGATTTTTGCCCATGTTTTTTTTTCTAAGAGTTTTATGGTTTCATGACTTACATTCAGGCCTTTGATCCATTTCAAATTTACTTTTGTGTATGGGATTAGACAGTGATCCAGATTCATTCTCTTACATGTAGCTGTCCAGTTTTGCCAGCACCAACTGTTGAAGAGACTGTCATTTCCCCATTGTATGTCCATGGCTCCTTTATCAAATATTAATTGGCCATGTATGTTTGGGTTAATGTCTGGAGTCTCTATTCTGTTCCACTGGTCTGTGTGTCTGTTCTTGTGCCAGTATCAAATTGTCTTGATTACTGTGGCTTTGTAGTAGAGCTTGAAGTTGGGGAGTGAGATGCACGCCACTTTATTCTTCCTTCTCAGCATTGCATTGGCTATTTGGGATCTTTGACAGTTCCATATGAATTTTTGAACTATTTGTACCAGTTCATTGAAGAATGCTGTTGGTAAATTGACAGGGATTGCATCGAATCTGTATGTTGCTTTGGGCCGAATGGCCATTTTGACGATATTAGTTCTTCCTAGCCAGGAGCATGGGATGAGTTTCCATTTGTTAATGACCTCTTTAATTTCTCTTAAGAGTGTCTTGTAGTTTTCAGGGTATAGGTCTTTCACTTCCTTGGTTAGGTTTATTCCTAGGTATTTTATTCTTTTTGATGCTATTGTGAATGAAATTGTTTTACTGATTTCTCTTTCTATTAGTTCATTGTTAGTGTATCGGAAAGCTACAGATTTCTGTGTGTTAATTTTGTATCCTGCAACTTTGCTGAAATCTGATATTAGACCTAGTAGTTTTGCAGTGGAGTCTTTAGGGTTTTTTATGTACAATATCATGTCATCTGCAAATAGTGACAGTTTGACTTCTTCTTTACCAATCTGGATTCCTTGTATTTCTTTGTTTTGTCTGATTGCCGTGGCTAGGACCTCCAGTACCACGTTGAATAACAGTGGGGAGAGTGGGCATCCCTGTCTTGTTCCCGATCTCAGAGGAAAAACTTTCAGCTTCTCACTGTTCAGCATGATGTTGGCTGTGGGTTTATCATATGTGGCCTTTATTATGTTGAGGTACTTGCCCTCTATTCCCATTTTGTTGAGAGTTTTTATCATGAATGGATGCTGAATTTTGTCAAATGCTTTTTCAGCATCTATGGAGATGATCGTGTGGTTTTTGTCCTTCTTTTGGTTGATGTGATGGATGATGTTGATGGATTTGTGAATGTTGTACCATCCTTGCATCCCTGGGATGAATTCCACTTGGTCATGGTGTATGATCCTCTTGATGTATTTTTGGATTCAGTTTGCTAATATTTTGTTGAGTATTTTTGCATCTACGTTCATCAGGGATATTGTTCGGTAGTTTTCTTTATTGATGGGGTCTTTGCCTGGTTTTGGTATTAGGGTGATGTTGGCTTCATAGAATGATTTTGGGAGTATTCCCTCCTCTTCTATTTTTTGGAAAACTTTAAGGAACATGGGTATTATGTCTTCTCTGTATGTCTGATAAAATTCTGAGGTAAATCCATCTGGCCCAGGAGTTTTGTTCTTGGGTAGTTTTTTTATTACCAATTCAATTTCGTTGCTCGTAATTGGTCTGTTTAGATTTTCTGTTTCTTTCTAGGTCAGTCTTGGAAGGTTGTATTTTTCTAAGAAGTTGTCCATTTCTCCTAGGTTTTCCAGCTTGTTAGCATATAGGTTCTCATAGTATTCTCTAATAATTCTTTGTATTTCTGTGGGGTCTGTCATGATTTTTCCTTTCTCGTTTCTAATTCTGTTGATGTGTGTTGACTCTCTTTTTCTCTTAATAAGTCTGGCTAGAGGCTTACCTATTTTGTTTATTTTGTTGAAGAACCAGCTCTTAATTTTATTGATTTTTTTCTATTGTTTTATTCTTCTCAATTTTATTTATTTCTTCTCTAATTTTTATTATGTCCCTCCTTCTGCTGACTTTAGGCCTCATTTGTTCTTCTTTTTCCAATTTTGATAATTGTGACATTAGACCATTCTTTTGGTATTGTTCTTCCTTCTTCAAGTGTGCCTGGATCACTATATACTTTCCTCTTAAGACTGCTTTTGCTGTGTCCTACAGAAGTTGGGGCTTTGTGTTGTTGTTGTCATTTGTTTCCATATATTCCTTGATCTCTTTTTTAATTTGTTCCTTGATCCATTGATTATTTAGGAGCATGTTGTTAATCCTCCATATGTTTGTGAGCCTTTTTGCTTTCTTTTTACAATTTTTTCTGGTTTTATACCATTGTGGTCTGAAAAGTTGGCTGGTAGGATTTCAATCTTTTGGAATTTACTGAGGTTCTTTTTGTGGTCTAGTATGTGGTTTATTCTGGAGAATGTTCCATGTGCACTTAAGAAGAATGTGTATCCTGTTGCTTTTGGATGTAGAGTTCTATAGATGTCCGTTAGGTCCATCTGTTCTAGCGTGTTGTTCAGTGCCCCTGTGTCCTTACTTATTTTCTGTCTGGTGGATCTGTGCTTTGGAGTGAGTGGTGTGCTAAAGTCTCCAAAAATGAATGCATTGCATTCTATTTCCACCTTTAATTATGTTAGTATTTGTTTCACATATATTGGTGCTCCTGTATTGGGTGCATATATGTTTATAATGTTTATAGTCTCTTGTTGGACTGCACCCTTTATCATTATGTAATGTCCTACTTTATCTCTTGTTGCTTTCTTTATTTTGAAGTCTATTTCATCTGATACTAGTATTGCAACACCTGCTTTTTTCTCTCTGTTGTTTGCATGAAATATCTTTCTCCAACCCTTGACTTTTAATCTGCACATGTCTTTGGGTTTGAGGTGAGTCTTGCTTTTTTATCCATTCTATTACTCTGTGTCTTTTGATTGGTGCATTCAGTCCATTCACATTTAGGGTGATTATTGACAGATACATAGTTATTGTCATTGCAGGCTTTAGATTTGTGGTTACCAAAGGTTTTAGCTTAGCTTGTTTACTACCTTACTGTCTGACCTCACTTGCTTATTGAGCTGTTATAAACACAGTCTAATGATTATTTCATTCCCTTCTTTTTCCTCCTCCTCCATTCTTCATATGTTGGGTGTTTTGTTCTGTGCTCTTTTTTCGAGTGCTCCCATCTAGAGCAGTCTCTCTAAGATATCCTGTAGAGGTGGTTTGTGGGAGGCAAATTCCCTCATCTTTTGCTTGTCTGAGAATTGTTTAATCCCTCCTTTATATTTAAATGATAATTTTGCTGGATACAATATCCTTGGTTCAAGGCCCTTCTCTTTCATTGTATTAAATATATCATGCCATTCTCTTCTGGCCTGTAAGGTTTCTGTTGAGAAGTCTGATGATAGCCTGAACGGTTTTCCTTTGTAGGTGACCTTTTTTCTCTCTCTGGCTGCCTTTAATACTCTGTCCCAGTCCTTGATCTTTGCCATTTTCATTATTATGTGTCTTGGTGTTGACCTCTTTGGATCCAATCTCTCGGGAGTTCTGTGTGCCTCCATAGTCTGAGCAACTATTTCCTCCCCCAGTTTGTGGAAGTTTTCAGCAATTATTTCTTCAAAGACACTTTCTATCCCTTTTTCTCTCTCTTCTTCCTCTGGTACCCCTATAATGCGGATATTGTTTCTTTTGGATTGGTCACACAGTTCTCTTAATATTGTTTCATTCCTGGAGATCCTTTTATCTCTCTCTGCATCAGCTTCTCTGCATTCCTCTCCTCTGGTTTCTATTCCATCAATGCCCTCTTGCATCTTGTCCATTCTGCTTATAAATCCTTCCAGAGTTTGTTTCACTTCTGTAATCTCCCTCCGGACATCTGTAATCTCCTTCCAGACTTCATCCCTTAGCTCTTACATATTTCTCTGCTGTTCTGTCAGCATGTTTATAATTTTTATTTTGAATTCTTTATCAGGGAGACTGTTTAGGTCTGCCTCTGCATATCCTTACTCAGGTGTTATTTGAACTATCTTGGACTGGACTAAATTTTTTTGCCTTTTCATGGTGATAGTGGTGGCTCCAGGCAGGTTGCGGGTGTGTCAGCTGGGAGAAGAATGTGCTTTCCTGCTTGCTGGATGCCTTGCCCTTCTCCGCTGCCTGTGATGGTTAACCACAGTCCTGGAGCAGCCACCGGGTTATTCCCCTAAGCTGCTGTGGCCGGGGTCTCCATCAGAGTGGTGCGGAACCCTTCAGGGAGTCACAGGCATGCCAGGTGCAGTCCTCCGTGCTAGCAGCGCCCCTGCTGGGCAGCTGTGTGCCAGAAGTGGCCTTTCGGTCTGGTCCAGGTGGCTGTGCCTTGGGCTGGGATTCCGGTCAGCTACTGGGAGCATGCCTACTCCCTCTGGCTCTGCTGCAGGTGCACGCAGGCCTCTACCGGGCTCCTCTGTCTCCACTGCTGCCGGTGAACCCGAGCCATGCCTGGGCCGTTTGGTTGCACCGCTGCAGGTTTGCACAAGCCTCTTCTGGTCTCCTCTGATGCTGTTGGTGCATGGATCTGCTCCCAGTCCCTTCTGGCACCACAGTCCCCGGCACGCACTGCCACTCTCCCGCTACTGGGCTGGTGTGTCAGGGTCTGCACCAGTTGGAGGAATGACTGGCAGGCTGCTTAGTGCCGTGAGGGCTTCAGTGCTGCACTGCCTCCCGAGGTTTAGGGCACCTAAGTTTCCCCAGGATTCTCAGCTTCTGGCTATGTGTGCTGGGACAACAACTTCGTCCAGCCATGGAGTCCCTGTCTCTTTAAGTCTTGCAGAAAGCACTCACTTTTCTTTTGTCTCAGGGGTGCCATTTGCAGGGAGCTGGCCACCGGTTTTGCTTTCCGTTTCTCTAATATCCAGCACCCCGTGCACCTTGTGTCTGCATTCCAGGTGCGGATTTCTAGAGCTGGTTGTTGAGCAGTCCTGGGCTTTCACTCCCTCCCTGTTCCAACTCCTTTCTTCCCACCGGGTTTTGTGGTGGGGGAGCGTTCGGGTCCTGCCTGGCCACAGCTTTTATCTTACCCCCTTCATGTGATGTTGAGTCCTAACAGATGTAGATGTATCCTGGCTGTTGTACTGCATCCACTGGTGTCTGTTTTGGGAATAGTTGTATTTATTGTATTTTCATAAATATATATGTTTTGGGGAGGAGATTTCCTCTGAACTACTCACACCGCCATCTTCCTGTGATCTTCTTAGTAGGATTTTTATGATCCCCTAACTACCCTGAGATTACTTTAGACCAAGCACTGAGTGCATCCTGTACATGTTCTGTTATTTTAGAGGTGATATAAGTTTAAGTATGCAGATAATCCAAGCAGACTTTTATTTTCCCTTCAGGATTTCACTTTCATTTAATGGCTTGAATGCTTCTTATTACTATTTGTGAATAGGATTAAGAATCTAGAATGGTGCTTTTAATACTGTGTAATGGAATAAACTTAGTAAGAGGGTTGACTGTATATTAGTCAAAATTACTGAATCTATTAAACCCTGATGAATATAAATTCAAAAAACAAAAGTATTCCCTTCCATTTATCCTTTTATTTTAAATGTAGCCACTCTTTTACAGATTGTCAGTTGATTTTAAAATTTAAAAAAGTACCTTTTTCACATTCATTCATCTATTAAATGTTTATTGAGAACTTACTATGCATTCTATTGGAATATAAATTCTACAAGGCAGACCTCTTATTTTGTGTAGTGCTGTGTCCCTATTGCCAAGCATGCCAGCTAACGAATGAGCCTGCCAGTTTCATGGATGCTGGCAGAAGACACAGGGCTCCTTAGTCGGAGACACAGAGGTCTATTACTTACCACAATAACAATAACCAGAATATCAGCATTTTTTTGGCTAGTCACTAACCCCCAATTTGATCAAGGTGATATGAAGAGGGACAGGTGACATTACATTGCAATGAGTTGTGTCACCCAAGAGGAACCTTAAACCTTAGAAAAGGACAGTGTTTCTATCTTTCATGGTTGTTTACTCTATATCTTTGAAATGATAGCCCAGAACAAAGGCAGGCAGTGCTTCTGCTTGCAAGACATGCAGAAATATGAGTCCCATGGAGAACTGACTTTCAAGAGTTGTTTTGATTATAAAGTACCTTTCAAAATGTTTTTCACCTAGCAAATCATCAGTGAATTTGTTGACTTAATTTTATTTTTTGCCATGCTGACAATATCAACATGATGATTTGTAAAATATTTAAGGCTTCTGTCATTATGCCAAATGTTTCCCTTTTTTAATAACAATGATGATTTTGCCATATTATTTGACTCCTCTGTGATCATTGACAAAAGAAAGCTAAGTTATCCTCATAAAGGTAGTGTATAATAAATATACCATGTTCTTGAATATGAGATTGTCAACTAAAATCAATAACATAACATCAAACAAGTTGATTTTTAATTGTTTGCAACTGACTGAAGTGCTTATATGAAGCTTCTCTCAACTAAATCCAGCACTGTATTTTTTTCCTTATTGTGTATTAATTTAAATATACCAAGGATAATATCTCAAACATATTTGAGTTGGGATAGAGAGGAGAAATGACCACCTCTTGTTGAGACTGCAATAATTCAGTCTGCTATTCACCTCGCCATTGATCTTTGTATAGCTGGTAGGAAGCTATTATCCATAGAGTGGTTATTTTCTTTCTCCTATAACTAAACTCTTGTCAAAGTATGATTCTCCTCTCCCATAATAGATGTTTTGTGACCTAAATGCAGGCAGTCACAAACATCTCTCATTTGTTTCATGTATTTCTTCACCTGCCTTAACAGACTGTGCTACCTTCTCTAGAATTCATTGTACTGCAGGCATTTTAATAATTCTTCTTTCATAATAATCTTTGGCTATCATTGTTCAATCAACTTTGAATATATTTTTGATCAATGAGTTCTAGCCAATATTTAACCCTCTTATTCACAATAACTCAAATTTATATTCTTAATTTACATGTACCTACCAAAAATATATATTTATTGTCATTATGATTAAAAAGAAGAAGAAAGAAAAAAAAGAGGGAGGAAGGAATGAAGGGATTTACCATGTCTTATATTTAATGAGTGAGTTTTCACTTTTTTGATTGCTGTATGTCCTTCTAATACTTGCACACCGCATTTTTAAATATGTGTCTAGGATTTTTCTGAAGATTAATTGTTTCATCAGAATATAGTTTCCTGAGTTCATTGGTTTCTTATTTTGAAAATTCAAATATTCGGTTTTATTTGTTCCATAGAATATCTATGGCCTTGTGTTCCTCCTGGAATTGTTTCCTATAGAATAGTTATTATGTCAAGAAAGCCAAGGAAACAAAGGAGTCCAGACTGGAGACAGCAAGATTTAATAGAAGACATCACTACAGAGATGGTGAAGGGCTGAGTCAGAGAGACTACAGCACCCAAAGGAAAAGAGTTCTGGGGTTTTATAGCAATCAATCTTTAGACAAATAGATGTTCCCACAGATCTGGGCAGGACGCAGGTGCAAGCATTTCCGTTTCTTTGTTAGCGGGACTTAAGCCCTGCAGATGTTTTCAGGGTCTTGGCAGGATGTTTTCTAGCTCCTCTCTGGGCCTGTGATTTCTCTAAGTATTGAACTCAAAATATCACAATTAATGTTTTCCTGTTTTTACCTTCTCTACAGTACTCATTTCATTTTGAAGAATTCTTACATCTAATGAGTCATGTTCTCTTTTAGAGTTTATTTTCCTCTGAACTTTAAGAAATCTGGTTTTCTAATATCTAGGTGAAACATGATGGGAAGTTGGGGTCTGGAATCTGTGCATTATTCTCTCCAACTCCCAGTTCCCTTCTGGAATGACAAAACTGCAGAGGAGGACACAGATTAAAAGTTAGGTCTTTAAAGTTCTCAAGATGGAAGAACCATCCATTTATCACACTATTAGAGGTGAGACCCCAGATTCTAGAAAGATCTCCACCTCTTGGGAGATCCTGAGGCAGAGAAGGGAGGTGGTTTTACTGCCTGAGAAGTTGGATCCTCTCATCATTCCTGGAGAAATATCTCTGACCCACTTGCTTCCTGCAGCCCTGGAAAAGCCCACAACTGCTTTTACTACTACACACAGGAACCAGAAAAAATGCTGTTGGACTGAGCTCAGGAACATGGACTGAACACATGTTCCATGTGCTTTGGGTAGATCTAAACTAAATGTCCATTAATGGGGAAATTTCTGTTATAGCCATTCTATTGAGTGCTAACAGCTATTAATGAGAATAAGGACTAATTCTTTCTTAACTTTGAAATATGTTCATGATATAGTCTTAACCCAAAAGAACAGTTGATGATCATAATGTTAAATTGAAATACTCATGCATATACAAATGCATATGTATATATATGAGTGCATGCATACATAAAATAGCAAAATAGTCATGTAAAATAGTCAATAATCAAACTGTACTGGACAATGGTATACTTTTCCATTCAGTATTACTTACATACTTAAATATCTTACATTAAAAATTCTGTTTTTTGTCTGTGTCATTTTCTATATGCTGGCATAAAGGTCTCTGAACTCAATAGGTCATATCCCTTAATTCCTTAGGAACTTGAGAATTACTAGAAACCACTTCTGTTCTCCTTCCTATATAGTCTGAGTTTACTGTAAAATCTCAAAGGTTTCATTCTGCTTTAGAATTCAGTTAAAAACTTTTGACTTTAACTTCAGACAAACATATTCTTCCTAGTGTTTTGTAGGAAACATTATTCTCTTCTCTGGAGCCAATGTTTGGTGTCACAGTGTATGATCCTCATAAACAACACCTTTGACCTGACCTCTAGAGACAAGATGGCCCTTTTCTTTCTCCTTTTTTTTAAAAAAAAAACATTTTTATTAAGGTATGATTGATATACACTCTTATGAAGGTTTCACATGAAAAAACAATGTGGTTACTACATTTACCCATATTTTCAAGTCCCCAACCATACCCCAATCAGCCACTGTCCATCAGTGCAGCAAGATGCCACAGATCCACTATGTGCCTTCTCTGTGCTACACTGTTCTCCCCGTGACCCCCCACACCATGTGTACTCAACATAATATCCCTCAATCCCCTTCTCCCTCCCTCTCCACCCACCTTCCCACACCCCTCCCATTTGGTAACCACTGGTCCCTTCTTGGAGTCTCTGAGTCTGCTGCCATTTTGTACCTTCAGTTTTTCCTTATTGTTACACTCCACAAATGAGAGATTCATTTGGCATTCGTCATTCTCCACCTGGCTCATTTCACTGAACACAATCTCCTCCAGCTCCATCCATGTTGTTGCAAATGTTAGGATTTGTTTCTTTCTTATGGCTGAATAGTATTCCATTGTGTATATGTACCACACCATCTTTATCCATTCATCTACTGATGGACACTTAGTTTTCTTCCATATCTTGGCTATTGGAAAAAGTGCTGCAATAAACATAAGGCTGCATATGTCTTTTTGAATCTGAGAAGTTGTATTCTTTGGGTAAATTCCAAGGAGTGGGATTCTCGGGTCAAATGGTATTTCTATTTTTAGTTTTTTGAAGAGCCTCCACATTGCTTTCCACAGTGGTTGAACTAGCTTACATTTCCAACAGCAGTGTAGGAGGGTTCACCATCTCTGCATCCATGCCCACTTTTGTTGTTCTTAGTCTTTTCGATGCTGGCCTTCCTTACTGGTGTGAGGTGATATCTCATTGTGGTTTTAGTTTGCAATTCCCTGATGATTAGTGATGTGCAGCATCTTTTCATGTGTCTGTTGGCCATCTGAATTTCTTCTTTGGAGAAGTGTCTGTTCACTTCCTCTGTCCATTTGTTAATCAGGTTATTTACTTTTTGGGTGTTGAGGCATTTAAGTTCTTTATATATTTTAGATGTTAATCCCTTGTCAGATATGTCATTCACAAATATATTCTCCCATACTGTAGGGTGCCTTTTTGTTGTGTTGATGGTGTCCTTTGTCATACAGAAACTTTTTAGTTTGATGTAGTCCCATAAGTTCATTTTTGCTTTTGTTTCCCTTTCTCAAGGAGATGCGTTCCAGAAGAAGTTGCTCATACTTATATTAAGGAGATGTTTGCCTATGTTGTCTTCTAAGAGTTTTATGGTTTCATGACTTACATTTAGTTCTTTGATCCATTTGTTTATGTGGTTAAACAATAATCCAGTTTCATTCTCTTGCATGTAGCTGTCCAGTTTTGCCAACACCAGATGTTGAAGAGGCTGTCATTTCCCCATTGTATGTCCATGGCTCCTTTATCATATATTAATTGACCATATATGGTCGGGTTTATATCAGGGTACTCTAGTCTTTTCCATTGGTCTATGGGTCTGTTCTTGTACCAGTACCAAATTGTCTTGATTACTGTGGCTTTGCAGTAGAGCTTGAAGTTGGGGAGCATAATGTCCCCAGCTTTATTCTTCCTTCTCAGGATTGCTTTGGCTATTCAAGGTCTTTTGTGGTTCCACATGAATTTTAGAATGATTTTCTCTAGTTCGTTGAAGAATGCTGTTGGTATTTTGATAGGAATTGCATTGAATATGTAGATTTCTTTAGGCAGGATGGCCATTTTGACAATATTAATTCTTCCTATCCATGAGCCTGGAGTGTGTTTCCATTTATTGGTATCTTCTTTAATTTGTCTCATGAGTGTCTTGCAGTTTTCAGAGTAAAGGTCTTTCACTTCCTTGGTTAGATTTATTCCTAGGTATTTTATTCTTTTTGATGCAATTGTGAATTGAATTGTTTTCCTGATTTCTCTCTCTGCTAGTTCATTGTTAGTGCTTAGGAATGCCACAGATTTCTGTGTATTAATTTTGTATCCTGCAACATTGCTGAATTCAGATATTAGATCTAGTAGTTTTGGAGTGGATTCTTTAGGGATTTTTATGTACAAAATATCATGTCATCTGCAAACAGGGACTGTTTGACTTCTTCCTTGCCAATCTGGATGCCTTTTATTTCTTTGTGTTGTCAATGGCCCCTTTCTTATTCTTCTATTTTCCAAAGGGTTAACTTTCAGTTTCTCAACTAAGACTTGATACAGTCTAGAACTGTATTTTCAAGAAAAAAATAGGAAAGACTTGCAGTTACCTTGTTTACACAAACATAAAGATGATTCATTCATTTGCTAATATTACCCCTCACTCTGGACTTTAGCATTTGCTTCTCCATAACAAAACAAAATAAATTAGTTTAAGCAGGAAAAAAAAAATCCACTTTATTTATTTAGATGGTTTGAACTCAGCTTATATAAATGCAGTAATATTTCAATTTTCCACTTAACTTACAGAGCCAGAGTGCCAAAAAAAATTGCTAGGGAAGGAATTGTGGATGGATGAATTGTGGATTTCATGTCTATTTCTTCTTGGATCTACATATTGACCTTACCAAATATATTATTTACTGGAAATTAGAGAATTTTCTTAAAACAAAATTTCATTGTAAGAAATCCAACCAATATTATCTTGAATTCAGTGTAAAAATACATTACATACCCTGATAAAATTTCAACTAACACACTATCTTTTACTGGCAGTAATTTATATTTTTATAGTTTCTGTACCATGCTTAAAATGTTGCTTTCTCTAATTAGTTTATGGTCAACAGTAGCTTTAATTAGAAATATTGGTAATCTGTCTCTGTAGTATTTCATTTAGTGTGTTTATGGTTCCAGGATGATTATCCTAATCAAAAAGGGTGATAAAAAGTACCATTAAGCAGAAATGAAATAGAATACTCATCAGGGCAAAAGGTGTTTTTTTTTCTTCCATTGTTGAATGATCTGTGCTTAGCATATGAAATTAAAACTGTCAGTAAGTAGACGAGTGTATCTTTGGAATTCTATCAGTAGCAAATATTTGATATTTTGGTTTAGTTCAAACAATTAAACGTAGAGTTTAGGAACAGGACATAGAGTCATCCTAAAAAATGGCCAAGCCGGGGGCGGAGCCAAGATGGCGGCGTGAGTAGAGCAGTGGAAATCTCCTCCCAAAAACACATAGAGCTATGAAAATATAACAAAGAAAAATCTTCCTAAAATAGAGACCACAGGACACAGGACAACATCCAGACCACATCCACACCTGCAAGAACCCAGCGCCTTGTGAAGGGGGTAAGATACAAGCCCCGGCCCGGCGGGACCCGAGCGCCCCTCCCCCCGGCTCCCAGCGGGTGGAGAGAAACCGGAGCGGTTTTGTTTTTTTTTTTTTTTTTTTTTTGGCGAGCGCTTTTTGGAAGCCTTAGAGGGACGGGCCCCCGTTGCTGGGGAGGCAGGGTGGCGGGACCGGTGAGGAGGTGCCTGGGAACGGCGCAGGAGGACAAAGAATATCCCGCGTTTCTCCCTGCGAGACCTGGGGGCGGGTGCCTGAGACCGGTGCCTGAGGACGGAGGAGGTCGCGCGTTTTTCCCCTTTTTTTTTTTCTCTTTTTGGCGAGCGCTTTTTGGAAGCCTTGAAGGGATGGGGACCCCAGTGCTAGGGAGGCACGGTGGCGGGACTGGTGAGTGGGTGGCTGGGACCGGCGCCTGAGGACAAAGAATATCCCCCATTTTTCCCTGCGGGACCGGTGGGCGGGTGCCTGAGACCGGCACTTGAGGACAGAGGAAATCGTGCGTTTTTCCCCTTTTTTTTTTCTCTTTTCTGCGAGTGCTTTTTGGAAGCCTAAAAGGGACAGGGACCCCGGTGCTAGGGAGGCAGGGCGGCGGGACTGGTGAGCGGGTGCCTGGGACCGGCACCTGAGGACAAAGAATATCCCGCATTTTTCCCTGTGGGACCGGTGGGTGGGTGCCTGAGACCAGCACCTGAGGACGGAAGAAATCGCGCGTTTTTCCCCTTTTTTCTCTCTCTTTTTGCCGAGTGCTTTTTGGAAGCCTTGAAGGGACAGGGACCCCGGTGCTAGGGAGGCAGGGCGGCAGGACTGGTGAGCGGGTGCGTGGGACCAGTGCCTGAGGACAAAGAATATTGAGCGTTCCTTCCCTGCGGGACCGGTGGATGGGTGCTTTTTGGAAGCCTTGAAAGGACAGGGACCCTGGTGCTAGGGAGACAGGGCAGCAGGACCAGTGAGCGGGTGCCTGGGACCGGCACCTGAGGACAAAAAAAAAAAAAAAAAATCGCTTGTTTTTTCCTTTTTTTTCCTTTTTTTTTTCTCTTTCTTTCTGTTCCCTCTCTCATTGTTGCTGCGGTTGTTTTGGTTTGGAGAGTGCTTTTTGGAAATCTTAAAGGGGCAGGACAGGTCACTTAGACCAGAAGCAGGGAATCTGGGGATCTCTGGGCACTCTAACCCCCTGGGCAGCAGGGAGCACAGAGACCCCTTACGGAGATAAATAGTCTCCTGGCTGCTCCCCCTCCAACGGGGCTCCACCATTTTGGAGGAACAGCCCCAGCCAGGCCAAGCCCACAGCAACAGCGGAGATAAACCCCAAAGCAACTGGGCGGGAAGCAGAAGCCCTGTCTGCGCACAGCTGCCCAGCACAAGCCACTAGAGGTCGCTATTCTCCCAGGAAAAGGCTACAAACCAACAAGAAGGGAAGCTCTTCCAGCGGTCACTTGTACCAGCTCTGCAAACTATCTCTATCACCATGAAAAGGCAAAACTACAGGCAGACAAAGATCACAGAGACAACACCTGAGAAGGAGACAGACCTAACTAGTCCTCCTGAAAAAGAATTCAAAATAAAAATCATGAACATGCTGACAGAGATGCAGAGAAAAATGCAAGAGCAATGGGATGAGATGCAGAGAAAAATGCAAGAGCAGTGGGATGAGATGCAGAGAAAAATGCAAGAGCAGTGGGATGAAGTCCGGAAGGAGATCACAGATGTCAGGAAAGAGATCACAGAAGTGAAACAATCCCTGGAAGGATTTATAAGCAGAATGGATAAGATGCAAGAGGCCATTGAAGGAATAGAAGCCAGAGAACAGGAACGTATAGAAGCTGACATAGAGAGAGATAAAAGGATCTCCAGGAATGAAACAACACTAAGAGAAATATGTGACCAATACAAAAGGAAAAACATTCGTATTATAGGGATACCAGAAGAGGAAGAAAGAGGAAAAGGGATAGAAAGTGTCTTTGAAGAAATAATTGCTGAAAACTTCCCCAAACTGGGGGAGGAAATAATCGAACAGACCATGGAATTATATAGAACCCCCAACAGAAAGGATCCAAGGAGGACAACACCAAGACACATAATAATTAAAATGGCAAGGATCAAGGACAAGGAAAGAGTTTTAAAGGCAGCTAGAGAGAAAAAGGTCACCTATAAAGGAAAACCAATCAGGCTAACATCAGACTTCTCAACAGAAACCCTACAGGCCAGAAGAGAATGGCATGATATACTTAATGCAATGAAACAGAAGGGCCTTGAACCAAGGATACTGTATCCAGCACGACTATCATTTAAATATGATGGTGGGATCAAACAATTCCCAGACAAGCAAAAGCTGAGGGAATTTGCTTCCCACAAACCACCTTTACAGGGCATCCTACAGGGACTGCTCTAGATGGGAGCACCCCTAAAAAGAGCACAGAACAAAACACACAACATATGAAGAATGGAGGAGGAGGAATAAGAAGGGAGAGAAGAAAAGAATCTCCAGACAGTGTATATAACAGCTCAATAAGCGAGCTAAGTTAGGCAGTAAGATACTAAAGAAGCTAACCTTGAACCTTTGGTAACCACGAATCTAAAGCCTGCAATGGCAATAAGTACATATCTTTCAATAGTCACCCTAAATGTAAATGGACTTAATGCACCAATCAAAAGACATAGAGTAATAGAATGGATAAAAAAGCAAGACCCATCTATATGCTGCTTACAAGAAACTCACCTTAAACCCAAAGATAAGCATAGACTAAAAGTCAAGGGATGGAAAAACATATTTCAGGCAAACAACAGTGAGAAGAAAGCAGGGGTTGCAGTACTAATATCAGACAAAATAGACTTCAAAACAAAGAAAGTAACAAGAGATAAAGAAGGCCACTACATAATGATAAAGGGCTCAGTCCAACAAGAGGATATAACCATTCTAAATATATATGCACCCAATACAGGAGCACCAGCATATGTGAAGCAAATACTAACAGAACTAAAGAGGGAAATAGACTGCAATGCATTCATTGTAGGAGACTTCAACACACCACTCACCCCAAAGGATAGATCCACCGGGCAGAAAATAAGTAAAGACACACAGGCACTGAACAACACACTAGAACAGATGGACCTAATAGACATCTATAGAACTCTACATCCAAAAGCAACAGGATATACATTCTTCTCAAGTGCACATGGAACATTCTCCAGAATAGACCACATACTAGCTCACAAAAAGAGCCTCAGTAAATTCCACAATATTGAAATTCTACCAACCAATTTTTCAGACCACAAAGGTATGAAAGTAGAAATAAATTCTACAAAGAAAACAAAAAGGCTCACAAACACATGGAGGCTTAACAACATGCTACTAAATAATCAATGGATCAATGAACAAATCAAAATAGAGATCAAGGAATATATAGAAACAAATGACAACAACAACACTAAGCCCCAACTTCTGTGGGATGCAGCGAAAGCAGTCTTAAGAGGAAAGTATATAGCAATCCAGGCACACTTGAAGAAGGAAGAACAATCCCAAATGAATAGTCTAACATCACAATTATTAAAACTGGAAAAAGAAGAACAAATGAGGCCTAAAGTCAGCAGAAGGAGGGACATAATAAAGATCAGAGAAGAAATAAACAAAATTGAGAAGAATAAAACAATAGCAAAAATCAACGAAACCAAGAGCTGGTTCTTTGAGAAAATCAACAAAATAGATAAGCCTCTAGCCCAACTTATTAAGAGAAAAAGAGAGTCAACACAAATCAACATAATCAGAAATGAGAATGGAAAAATCACGACAGACTCCACAGAAATACAAAGAATTATTAAAGACTACTATGAAAACCTATATGCCAACAAGCTGGAAAACCTAGAAGAAATGGACAACTTCCTAGAAAAATACAACCTCCCAAGACTGACCAAGGAAGAAACACAAAAGTTAAACAAACCAATTACAAGCAAAGAAATTGAAACAGTAATCAAAAAACTACCCAAGAACAAAACCCCGGGGCCGGACGGATTTACCTCGGAATTTTATCAGACACACAGAGAAGACATAATACCCATTCTCCTTAAAGTGTTCCACAAAATAGAAGAAGAGGGAATACTCCCAAACTCATTCTATGAAGCCAACATCACCCTAATACCAAAACCAGGAAAAGACCCCACCAAAAAAGAAAATTACAGACCAATATCCCTGATGAATGTAGATGCAAAAATACTCAATAAAATACTAGCAAACAGAATTCAACAGTATATCAAAAGGATCATACACCATGACCAAGTGGGGTTCATCCCAGGGATGCAAGGATGGTACAACATTCGAAAATCCATCAACATCATCCACCACATCAACAAAAAGAAAGACAAAAACCACATGATCATCTCCATAGATGCTGAAAAAGCATTTGACAAAATTCAACATCCATTCATGATAAAAACTCTCAGCAAAATGGGAATAGAGGGCAAGTACCTCAACATAATAAAGGCCATATATGATAAACCCACAGCCAGCATTATACTGAACAGCGAGAAGCTGAAAGCATTTCCACTGAGATCGGGAACCAGACAGGGATGCCCACTCTCCCCACTGTTATTTAACATAGTACTGGAGGTCCTAGCCACGGCAATCAGACAAAACAAAGAAATACAAGGAATCCAGATTGGTAAAGAAGAAGTTAAACTGTCACTATTTGCAGATGATATGATACTGTACATAAAAAACCCTAAAGACTCCACTCCAAAACTACTAGAACTGATATCGGAATACAGCAAAGTTGCAGGATACAAAATCAACACACAGAAATCTGTAGCTTTCCTATACACTAACAACGAATCAATAGAAAGAGAAATCAGGAAAACAATTCCATTCACCATTGCATCAAAAAGAATAAAATACCTAGGAATAAACCTAACCAAGGAAGTGAAAGACTTATACTCTGAAAACTACAAGTCACTCTTAAGAGAAATTAAAGGGGACACTAATAAATGGAAACTCATCCCATGCTCATGGCTAGGAAGAATTAATATCGTCAAAATGGCCATCCTGCCGAAAGCAATATACAAATTTGATGCAATCCCTCTCAAATTACCAGCAACATTCTTCAATGAATTGGAACAAATAATTCAAAAATTCATATGGAAACACCAAAGACCCCGAATAGCCAAAGCAATCCTGAAAAAGAAGAATAAAGTAGGGGGGATCTCACTCCCCAACTTCAAGCTCTACTACAAAGCCATAGTAATCAAGACAATTTGGTACTGGCACAAGAACAGAGCCACAGACCAGTGGAACAGATTAGAGACCCCAGAAATTAACCCAAACATATATGGTCAATTAATATTTGATAAAGGAGCCATGGACATACAATGGCAAAATGACAGTCTCTTCAACAGATGGTGCTGGCAAAACTGGACAGCTACATGTAGGAGAATGAAACTGGACCATTGTCTAACCCCATATACAAAGGTAAACTCAAAATGGATCAAAGACCTGAATGTAAGTCACGAAACCATTAAACTCTTGGAAAAAAACATAGGCAAAAACCTCTTAGACATAAACATGAGTGATCTCTTCTTGAACATATCTCCCCGGGCAAGGAAAACAACAGCAAAAATGAGCAAGTGGGACTACATTAAGCTGAAAAGCTTCTGTACAGCGAAAGACACCATCAATAGAACAAAAAGGAACCCTACAGTATGGGAGAATATATTTGAAAATGACAGATCTGATAAAGGCTTGACGTCCAGAATATATAAAGAGCTCACACGCCTCAACAAACAAAAAACAAATAACCCAATTAAAAAATGGGCAGAGGAACTGAACAGACAGTTCTCCAAAAAAGAAATACAGATGGCCAACAGACACATGAAAAGATGCTCCACATCGCTAATTATCAGAGAAATGCAAATTAAAACTACAATGAGGTATCACCTCACACCAGTAAGGATAGCTGCCATCCAAAAGACAAACAACAACAAATGTTGGCGAGGCTGTGGAGAAAGGGGAACCCTCCTACACTGCTGGTGGGAATGTAAATTAGTTCAACCATTGTGGAAAGCAGTATGGAGGTGCATCAAAATGCTCAAAACAGACCTACCATTTGACCCAGGAATTGCACTCCTGGGAATTTACCCTAAGAACGCAGCAATCAAGTTTGAGAAAGACAGATGCACTCCTATGTTTATCGCAGCACTATTTACAATAGCCAAGAATTGGAAGCAACCTAAATGTCCATCTGTAGATGAATGGATAAAGAAGATGTGGTACATATACACAATGGAATACTACTCAGCCATAAGAAGTGGAAAAATCCAACCATTTGCAGCAACATGGATGGAGCTGGAGAGTATTATGCTCAGTGAAATAAGCCAAGCGGAGAAAGAGAAATACCAAATGATTTCACTCATCTGAGGAGTATAGGAACAAAGGAAAAACTGAAGGAACAAAACAGCAGCAGAATTACAGAACCCAAAAATGGACTAACAGGTACCAAAGGGAAAGGAACTGGGGAGGATGGGTGGACAGGGAGGGATAAGGGGGGGGAAGAAGAAGGGGGGTATTAAGATTAGCATGCATGGGGGGGAGGGAGAAAGGGGAGGGTGGGCTGCACAACACAGAGAGGACAAGTAGTGACTCTACCACATTTTGCTAAGCTGATACAGTAACCGTAATGTGGTTGTTAGGGGGGACCTGATATAGGGGAGAGCATAGTAAACATAGTATTCTTCAGGTAAGTGTAGATTAAAAATTAAAAATTAAAAAAAAAAAAGAAAGAAAGAAAGAAAAGGGGGATTACTCCTTAACAGGATAAAATTATTGGTAAATCAAAGATCAACGCATGCTTTAAATATCCTTAATGTTGATCACTTAAAGGGTGTCAGATGATCAGCTATGGAGGTACTCTTTGCTGATAATATTCCTTTCTCTTAATTAAAAAAAAAAAAAAAAAAGCAATTCCTGTGTGCTGACCTCCAATGAGTTCTGCACAGTGGTATAGAGGGCATGTCAAAGTGTGGGCAAAGGGTCTGTTTGTTTCTACGCAGAAGATCAAGGCCTAGCTTGGATACCCAGAAAATGAACTAAGATACGATATGAGGAGGAGCTTCCGGCATCAGCACTCTCTGGAGGACTCGTGCCGGGGGATGATCATCAAAAAGCCTCCACAGGGATCCGGACGATGCTGCGGTTGTGGCTGCATCCAGCCCACCGTCTCCTGGACTTGCCATAAGAAGGAGGAGGGAGATGTCTAGGCTGGCATGTGCATACAGTGAGACAACGAATTTGACTGGATCTGTACTGTTGGAACTCAACCAGGGGTTGGGAGGGGTGCAAGTTGTAGCACCCCAAAATCTCATGACTATAGACTATCCATGGTTAAAAGAACATATGGGATGTGAACAGATACCAGAAATGGGCTGCTTTAATTTGTCTGATGGTTCAAGTACAGTTGGAAAATATCCATCATATCATAGATAAATTTTCACAAATGCCTAGGGTGCCTTAATGGTTTTCTTGGCTTCACTGGAGATGGCTGGTAATTATAGATTTGCTTTGTTTATGTCACCGTATTCCTATTATGTTAATATGTGTGTGCAAATTAGTAGTTTAAAACCTATACATACTTAAGGTACTATACAAGAAGATATGTCAAAGAAATAATCAATCCTCCCAAGTTTCCTTCATATGCTACATCTATAGCTTTTCTTCTTCCTTCCTAATTACAAACCTTAAATAGAATTCGTGCCTCATATCGAATTTACCGAGTATCATAATTCCTCCAGGTGGTAAAGATACCTCGAGACAAGTGCTGGGCATAGAAGCCACAGGGCATAAATCTGCAAAGAAGTAAAAAGCTAACCTTTGCAAACAATATGGCTTCTCTCTCACTTACCAACTTTACATTTCCCTGTATGGCCCCGGAAGATGACTGGTTAGCCAGAGACGGGTAAGATTCCTCAAGGGAGGAACAACCTAAGACAGGCACAGTCGCAGGGGGGCCATCAGGTGAGAATTTGGGGATCAACAGAGGTGAGGCTCAGAACCTCACCCCCCCTGCTTTGAGAGAAATCTTCTGCATCCGTGGATGTCTTGCTGCCCTTGTCTAGCCTGGATTAATACTTAGTCCATAGGCACACACCTGATCATCTGATCATCTACATTTGCCTTCTTACAGCACTAAACTATGTTTTCTACCTTTATCTTGCATCTACCTACCACTTCAGCATTTTATTAAAAATAAAAATAATAATAATAATAGGAGAAATGTGGGATCAACATATAAATCAAGTACAAAAATCAAATGAATATTCATATTTGACCTGATGGTTTATAGGTCATATTGCATGATCAAAACCGAAAGTTTCTGTGATGAATGCCCTTGTACTGTTCACCATGTAAGAATTTATTCACTCTGTAAGAATTCGTTCACCATGTAAGAACTTGTTCGTTATGCTTCAGAAGATTGGAGACTGACGAGAATTAGGCTTGAGATGGATTAATGATTGTACATTGAGCATTGACCCCCCTATACTGAATTTTATTGTTGTTAACAACCATTTGATCAATAAATATGAGAGATGCCCTCTAAAAAAAAAAAAAAAAAAAAAAAAAAAACATGGCCAAGCCACTGAAAAACAATTCTGACTAAAATTGATTTCAGTACTGTACAAAAGTTATATGAGGAAATCACTGGCAGTCTTGTGTGCCTACAGTTATTATGAAATTCATTAGTGAGGATGAGGGAAGAAATAAGTCTTAGGTTCATGCTTGGTACTCTTGCGAAGTGCATACACTAAAATGAATAAAGTTTGTTTCAAATCTTTTATATTTTATTTAACAGTGGCAGTGTTTTCCTTAGAGATCTTTGTTTTCTAAAACAGTTTTGAGCATTTCTTTTGTAGTTAAATGCAGCATACATTTTTGCATTTCATGTCATTGACTAATGTATACCTACTGAAACTTCAAGTCTAGAGTATAAAGCATCTAGCAGTGTCTGTGTCTGTCTTATATGTCACCAGAAAACATACTAAAACTTAGGTAGGAGACACATTTGAGATTCTATAAGTTTTTAGATATAAAGTCACATATATTGGAAACATATATCTAAAGGAAGGTGACTAACTAGTGCCTGTAACATCAGGTAGATCTATGGAATGTTCGTGCAAATAAAAATGACCAGATTCCCATTTCCAATGTGTTCATCATTCTCTCAATGGTCAACTTTGATATTGCCCTGATACTTGACTCTTGAGGGCAGGTGGAAGATTATGGTTTCCTTTAAAATTTGGTTAAAGCTATGCAGAGTCCCTCTAGAAAAATATACATGCACATAGGTAAGTGAAGAAGTATTTTGGTTCTCCTGAAGCTCTTCACATATCCCCTGAGGATTCTAGGGACCCAGGGTTAAGTAGGGAATAACTATAATAATATTTCACTCAGTCTTTCTAACAGGGCTAGTCATTCTCCAATGTAAAATCATAGTAATAGTCTTTCCTTCATGAAGTCATGAATACTCTACTGAGCAAGTCAAGTGACATGTTTGGAAGAGACTTTGGCACGTAGTAAGCAGGCAATACATTGTAGACATTTAGAAATAACATTAATGGAATCATATTGTTCTATTTTATTTATTGCCTGAGTTTTAGTACTATTAGCATTCTGAAAACTGGAGATTATCTGCTCTTAAACATAAATTACACTTTTAGTATGTTGGCCAAATGTTCCTCTAGTATTTTAATTTAATTTAATTTTTAAATTGTAGGTATGGTTTTGGTTGACTATTTTCCTTTACCCTAAGATAGCTAAATTTCAAAAGTGAAACAATCCCTGAGTATAAATGATACTAAGATAAAAGTCTGTTGGGGACCATAGGAAGTGGCTAAAAAGCCAACTCATCAGTCTGAAAATGGGTAAATAAAAGAAATAATTATTTAATCTGATGTTCGTATAAAAACTGTCCAACAGGGAAATTTTCTCTTTATAGAAGTATTCTAATTAATACATGAAGAAGAAATGGTAGAATTAAAATATCATGATTTTGTAATCCTTTAATGAAATAATAAGTCTAGGCAATAACCAACAATGGGCATTTATAGAAAGAGTGGGAGGGAGGGAGGAAGGGAGAGAATGTAGGTAGGGGTGAGGGAGAGAACAGACATGTGCCTCTTGATGAAAGTCCGCAATACACCTATGAAGTGTATATATTGCTATATTCAATTAACAACTCACTCTGCATAGATAGGCAAATTTCATTTGCGATGAATAGAAATGGAATCTTGTAGTTATATCACAAAATAAAACCTATATATGTGACAAATATCTTTCCTTTCATGACCATCTTCCTAGCCAATCATATATAATATGAAAGATGAATATTTCCTAGAAAGATGAATGTGTCTTATGACCTTATGCATACAGGGTAAAACACCATGATGTTGTTATATCATGATGTTCATACATGTAGTTTATTTTCAGTAAAGTTTTAGAAAATATTCCCAAATCTTGGCCACTGTTCAGTGAGGATGTGATCTTAGTTAATCAAAGGCACTCTCTCTTTAGTCATTTATTCAGTCAACAAACACACATTGATTACCTACAGTATACAAGATATGACCCAAGGCACTGTAACAATAAAGATGGATTAAGAAATATTACTGCATTCAGGGGACTGACAGTTTAATGAGGGATGTTGACATATCAGCAGAACATGAGGGCACAGTGTGATAAATGCACAGATCCCTGGATTTGGGAAGAAGTAATATGAAGTTTTGTCCCCTTCAGAACTTCTTCCGCAGTCTAGGTTAGGGAGCCTTTCTCCATTTCCCTATGTGAACACATCTATGTTTCTATTGTGTTGTTCACCATACTACATCAAAGCTTGAACCCTTGCTAGCTGAGTGACTTTGACCAAGAGAAAATCCCTAAGTCAATTTTCTCCTTTTTAAATAGGGATAATTTACCCATTCACTACTGATTTAAAAATCTGCATACTACATATTGTTTTAGGTGCAATAATATGTTTTTAATATTACTTTACTTAGAGGATTGATGTGGAGACTAACTGAGATAAATCATATGAAGAATTCATCCCAGTATCTATCACACAGTAAATTCTAATAAATATTAGCAATATAATTATTACTATTGCATAATTTTGAGGACAGCTATATCTTTTAATGCTTTTCTATCTTTTTATAAACATAATATTAATATATTTTTCAAATCTATGTAGCATTTTTTTCTTCCATCTTGAAAACCTTAATATCTTGAGGAGGCCCAGATAGAGCTCAGCTGGACAAAGAGACCTATTTATTTCTAGAATTTAATAGTACTTAAGTATTGAACCTGTGACTACCCTTTTTTAACACTAGGGTCTAGTTCATTACTTGATACACAGTAAGAGGTCAATTCATATTTGTCTAATTGATTCGACTTGATTTTATGAATTTCAGCCAGTTAAACTTTAGTCTAAAGGTCAGTATCTTCAACTAAAGTACTATTAAACAATTGGTATCTCTCTCGATGCATACTTTTGTCTCTGTTACTGCAGAATAACCTTTTCTGAGAAGGAAGAAGATACTAAATTCTGTGCTGCCTCAAAGTTCAGTGAATGGGGTTCATTTTTTATTCTACTAACAGGAAGTTAGGAAAGACTTTCATTTTGGAAGTTCACTTCTTTGGGCCATGGGCAATTAAGAAAAGAATACCTGAAATGAATATTTTATAATGTTTTTTCTTACTTATAAGTATTCAGTTGAAACAATTGCTTTCTGTATACCAAATTTTATCTCATAACATCATTTGAAGAAATTAGATTTAAGAAGCATTTCAGTGCTTGATTTATTACTCTCTTAATGGATTAATATATCTTAGGTATTACAGTCTTACAACAAAAATGCCACTATTTTAATATTGCCAATATTTGACAAGGAATGTTTAGTGCATTAAAAATCCCACACACAAAGATACATGTGAATTCTGTGTCATCTTTTTTGTTATCAAGAGATACATCACTAACGTTTATGACCTTCTTTCTCCTGGTTAATACTTCTCTTGTGTGAATTCCACAGGGATCTACAGTTATTATACCAGGTAGATTGAAGCAAACACCACCATATAATTTTTTTTTCTTGCACTAAATCCCAAAGCAACTGTTGTCATGCACTAGAGGAGCCAGAAATCCAGTCCTGAGATTACATTTCTTGACTAAATTTGAGACCTGTCCTAGATTAAAAGAAAAGAAAGAAAAAACAAAACAAAACCTGATGTTCCACCATGCAGTGGCATTTTCATATTACTGTGACATTAAGAGAATGGTCACCGCTTCATGAAGTAGAAACCTCAATTATCTACTTAGTCCAGTTCAGCATTTTTGTTGTATCAGAGCCACTCCTGACATGCAGCTTGACTTCCTCACTTCCTTAAGCTTTGATGTGTACATATGGATATATATGTGCATAGTAGGAAGGAAAATAAGTCCTGGAGACATGACGAGCAGCTTTAAGGATGCTAAGGTTAAACCTAAAAGTGAAATACCAAGGTGAACCCCTCAAAATTCTGAAAGGTACCCAACTAATATCTAAGCTTCATCTGAATTAACTGTATTTTGAATTGTTCTTCCAAACCTATTGACTCAAACAGGTTGTAAATATCTAGGGGAATAGGTCTAGTTTTGAATCTTTCTAATAACCATTAATATGGTTGTAGGGACACAAAGAGATCCTGATCAATCATTCTGTATTATTTTTTTCTTTGTCAGAACAGTGCTAAACTATATTCATTGCTCATCCTAGTTTCACTCCTCTTTTGGCAAGGTGCTTTTATCCTTCCTTCTCTCCTGCGATTTTTAAACAGTTATAAATTCTCTCTATTTCGGAGAGGTCTATGTAAAGGAATGTGGGGTGTAACTGTAATAAAGGGCTCTGCCCACAACCCACAGCCAATTTGGAGGTCAGAATGGGGTCACAGCTTCATGGGGTGCATGTGCATTTCTGATCCTGTTGATTTTTCCCTGGGGACAAAAATTTACTCAACAGTAGTATCATTTAGTCATGATTATCTTACCTGATTGGAAGCAGGTTCCACAGGTGGGACAAATCCTGCTTTGTTTTCTAACAATAATATTAAAACAGTGAGCCAATATAATTCCTTGGATAGATCCTCTGAGAATCCTGTGGGTGTCACATGTCCCATTTGTTGTTATATGTGCACTGTATCTCTCTGGTCAAGGTGAACACATATCTTCATGAGACTTATGTAAGTGTAAGGGATAACAGTCAGAAATTACTGTCTAGTCAGTCTCACTATCCGTAAGAAAGGTGTTTTTATGGGAAAGGTTAGGAGTTTTGTTCTTTATGGGGGAATATGATTAAGTTTCTCTGAACACTCAGGCTGTAATCCCTGCCATATTAGTAACAACCAGCTGGGTAAGCACAGTCAAGCCAGTTTACGTCTTCAGTCTTGTTTCTCACAAAATGTTAGAAGTGTTGATCTAGATGTTCTTGAAGGTATCATCCCCTCAAAAGAACAAGTAGACTATGATTTTATGTCTTATTAAGTATTTCCATGAGGAATTTTGTTCAGTTGGATGAGGGGAAGTATGTAACCAACGTCCCTTGATTAGCAGTGACAGAACCAGAAGACGTGAAAGTTAGATTGACACTTGTTAATTAGAGACACAAAATGGAATAAAACCACCACCCTGGACCTCACCCTCAACAGGACCATGAAGTCGATGTCCATGACACTTTCATTCTTAATTCTAGAAGCTTCTGCTATTTGTATTGTTTCTACCCTTTCTAAGCACTCATTGCCCTATCTTCCACTGATCCTCCAAGTTCCCTTCTTAGCTAGAGTCTTCACAGAAGGAAAGCACCGACTAGTTCACGTGCATTGTTTTCAAATTCTATTACCTGCTTTAAAGAGACAATGAAGAAAAGTATAAGCAAGGCCTTTGTAGAAATTTTTCCTAAGATACATTTTCAGTAAAGGAACTGCTGGGTTGAAGTAATGACCCTTGAAGGTATTGATACATTTTATCAAATTAGCCCTCTGGCAGAATACACCTCTGTGGGAGAGTTCCCGCTTCCCTGAATCCAATACCATTTCATTTTAAGCATTTCCAAAGGTGTCTCATTTTACTATGCACTTCTTTGCTGATGAACAAGGTGGAATTCTTATTAGCCATTTATATTTCTTATTCTGTGAATAGACTCTTCATATCTTTGCCCATTTTCCAATTTGCGTATCCATCTTTTCTATCATTCCCTATGGGTTTTTGTAAGATAATTCAGTGTTAATAGTGATATAGCTCCAAATGAAGGCATTCTGGGCTATCAGTTGATATGCTCCAGGTATCAAACATGTTCGGAGCAAAATTATTTTTATTTTGAAAGATAAAAGGACTAACTTTTCATATTTTTAATCAAATGAAATGTTATTCTCTTTCTCTACATGAAAGGGGATTGAACTGAGCATAGAATAAATAATTGAAAGATGGATACATAATTCACCTTGAAAAAGTGAAAAAAAATCTGTTTAATCTGCATTACTCCCAGAATATTCTTGGGCTATATTTCATTATGGATAATTTGATCTGTTTCCCCTAAATTCTAGGGATGAGTGATTTTCATTGTATTACTGTCAGTCTTTCTAAATTGACAAGCACAGGATCAGAGGTTCATCCACTTTGGCCTTGTGATCTCTGTGTTGCAGAAACTCCTGTTCAGAGCTCACAGTAAAGTGCAAGCACCCAGCTTCCTCTAGGACAGGGGTTATATTCACATGTGTCCTCTTTTGATGTTGCTTCTTAATCTCTATTTAAAAGTAAAAGATAAATGGGAGTAAAATAAACTTGCAATTACTTGATCAATACGATGAGAAAAAGAATAAAAACAGGAACTACATTGAAAGCATGGAGCCAAAGATAATCAAAACAAAGGGTTAAGGTAGGTTTGTCATCTAAATTATTTATAACCAAAAACATTACAATGAACCAAGAATGTGAAATCTGCCATTCATTTCATAAAATCCTTTTAAAGTAAGGGTGGCAGTATATTTTCATGTTGTACACCAACCTCTGGCCTAGGTCAGCTAGTAATGTTACTTTGTCCTACTGCACCCATGATAGATGTCATTAATGAATCGGCTGTTTCTGACTGGGCCTAGACATAGCCTCAGAACGTTTCTAAACACAATTTTCCAAACAGCCATTATCAATCAAGCAGTTGGCATTTGAATGGAAAATTATTGCCATCTCAGGGCTCGCCTCATCTGCTAGAGGCATGTGCAATTTTTGTCAACTTAGACAAACCATTCTCCTTGTGGGCAACAAATCGATCCTTGTCCTAAAGACAGCAACTTCCTGGCCTGGCCTCTTCTGTCAGCTCTTAAGTGTCCCTTAGGAGAATAGTTTCCCAACTAGAATACCAAGACACACCAGTAGGTCAAATTGGGAAAACATATATAGGATTTATTTATCTCTCCACACTCATGGGGTCACTTGGAACCTAAGATGCCAGAAAACCTCACTTGTTACCCCTGGCATAGCAGCCACAGCTGTTTACAATGGTGTGCAAATATTAACATTTTCTTATACATACTACAGAAAAGATGAAAAATTTTGCTTTAAATTTTGTGGTTTAACAACCTATTCTGGTTTAGTTAGAGGTATTTATTAGTGCTTTGTTGGTTCCTTTATTTATATATATTTTTTAATTCTTGCCTCAGAATTTTAAAGTTGTATTTTTAAATCATCACAATAAAAGATAAACTCCCACAGAAGATTTAGGTTAAAAATGAAATAAGTGTATATGTGTGTGTGTGTATATATATATATCTCATAATATCTCATACATATATCTCATAATATCTCATTCTGAGAGTCAACTGGTTCTACTTGGAGTGGGAAAACATTGGTAGGTATTGCTCTTTCCTAGGGCATAGCTATTACTTGGTGAAGCTCCAGGCATTCTAAGCATAAAGGTCTATTAGAAAATTGTAAGTATTTAAGGAGCATCATTTGATAATCTAGTTTATTTTGGTGGCAGGAGATACTATAAAACCTGAGATAAAATTCTCATGGGGTAACATCTTTCTCATTCAAATCTATTTAACTTGTATCCTATGACTTCTTGATTCATAATCATAGTGCTATTTTTATTTTAATTAATATGTTGATAGAAAATGTATTTTCTTAAAATACCTAAAATTTTCAGGCACCATTCATCTTTAGCATACAGATGTGTGTGTGTGTGATATGAGGCACTGAAGGGAAACCAGTAGGGAAATATAAAACCAAATATAACTTACATATTAAATACAAACAAAACTACAAAGCCAATAAAGAGCAAATTGACAAAATTAATTTAGTGTGACAGATAATTACTTTTTAAGATAGCAAATCATGTTTACATCATAAAAATGAGCTGATTCTTTGAACCAAGTATGTTTTCCTACCTTTTGTCTGGGTCTTTCCTTCAATCCTTCTGGAGAAACTGCATTTGGAGTGATCACTGGAAATGATCTATTTTCAATCTTTCAATGGCTCCCCACTGCTTACTAGGATGACTCAAACTTCCCAAGTTAGTAAACAATGTGCTTTTGCTTGAGTCCAGCTTAACTCTTGCTTCATCCGTATGATAATTATACAGACATGTGCTATATTTGTTCCAGCCACACTATGCTGTTTCTAGTCCTCAAAGACCTCATCTTGTTTCTATCTCCAGTGCCTTTCTAATATCCTATCCCCACTGTAACTTGTTTTTATACCAGCAAATGGTCACTTCTTTAGGATTGGGTATCTTTTGGGGAGCCCTTTGTAGTATGCTCCTCCCCCTCTTCCTCTAGCTCTGAATTGTTTCCCCCAGCACCCTATGAAGTTTCCTCTTGGATAGGACTTCCTTCTCTGTGCTGTAAATGGTTGGTTTACTCTGTCTATGAGCTGTCTGATAGGCAGTGGCATATTGATTGATATACCTCGCACCTAGCAAGCAGCCTGAAACTAGTAAATCTTTCATACAGTTTTGAAATGAACAAACCAATGAGCTCATACTCAAAGTTACCTCATATGCTATTTTCTGGTTTCTGCTTTAGTTTTATTGGGCATGAGTATGTGTTTAGTTTTGTGTGCAGGAGTGTGTGTATGTGTGTGTGTGTGTGTGTGTGTGTGTGTGTGTATGTGTGTGTATGTGTGTGTGTCCTCATAACACTGAATGGGGAAGCAGGAAAAAAGAGTTGGTGTAGATGAGTTACTTCCCTCAGGTGATTTCTGTGAGCTTTGCTCATTTTTTCTTTTTGTTCTCACTCTGTCTTTTGTATATTTCTCTATTTTCCCCATCTTGTCTCGCCTACGCTAGACCTACTCAATATCTTAGGCTTCCTTTTGAAGCCGTGCAGCAGAGACATCCATAAATGTATTGCCCCTTGGAGCTAGATGAACCATTTGTTTTTGTAGAAGTTCAGGAGATGCTTTTATTTTTACTTATTTGGTTGCTACAAAATGTCAGGTCAGTCCAGTATGTGGTATCCATTTAATCCTTGGAGTGGAGACCAGGTAGATATGTCAGCAAATAAAATCATTAAAGCTTTTGTAACTAAAATAGATATTTCTAGTTTAAATGAATATTGTATTGATGACCAACTATAATTTTTCTATATTTCCCATTTTATTTCCTAGTCAGAAGGCTTTTCTAAAATTCTTAGAGTCATTAGTATAGTTAAAAGAGGAGAAATAAAGAAGTATTTGATTTATTTTTGACAAAAATAATGTTTGTTCAAATCATTAATGATGAGGGGGTTTTTTGTTTTAAATTTTATTAAATTTGATGGAGAAGAGTAAGTTTTAAAGAATTTAACAGACATCATTGACTTACTTGAGAAAAATTGGTTGCCACAAAGATTCAGTTATGCAGAATCCCCAAACTCAGGACTGACCCAGAATTAGAGGCCATCCTCTGAATTCATTAATTTTTAAATTTCATTTATTCATTTAGGCAATGAATATTTACAGAGTGTCAAACGTGTGCCCAGCATTCTTAGAGTTCCTGGGGATAGCTGCAACAGGAGAAGAGCCTATTGTTTTACTAAGTACAGGTTTCCTTAGCCATGTTGGTAGTATTTCTGTAAAGTCATGACTTTAATCTTACATCCTCAAATCAGTTTGGACTGTAGACAGTATACATTATAATATCTTGATTTGGTTTCTGGGACCCAGTCTAAATTATGTAACCCCACAATTCCCCACATAGTTACCCATGAGCCATTTTCTGACAATCCCTGAACGTTGCATAGCGGCAGTTGTAAGCACTGGCTCTGGAACAAGGATGTTTAGTGTCTGCTTCTCACCAACTCTGCTGGAAACTCTGCCAGATTCTGGATTAGTAGCTGGACCTCCTGTTACTAATAAAATCAGATTTTTCCTCAATGTGCTTCCTGTCTAAACTCTGCTTACAGAATCTAATAACTCACTAGTGAAAAGTGTCCTTTAATCACTAAATAACTGTGATCCACCTCATCTGTATTCCTCAACATGTAATATCTACAATTTCCCAAGGAAGATTAGTTGCAAAAGCATGTGGGTCTGGACCTGTAAACAAGAACACAGCCAAGGCAAAGTAATACAGAGGGTCAGAGAGCATATATGTTGACTGGCAGTACGCATAATCTGTTAATGGATATATGTGTAGGCCAGTAACTAGATTTAGGTTCTTACCAAGTGTCATGAAACTTTCTGCATAGAAATAAGAATATGTGTGATGAGTTAGAGAAATGTATAATGCAAACTCCTTTACCTCTGCTTCTGTAAACTGCTGAGAAAATCTAAGGTTACACCTGGAATTTCATTCTAAGCTACATCTGAACCAAAAAGAAGATGGCCTGATACATCAAGGACCGTCAGTACTTCACTATTACCATGCAGTAGGATAAATTACTTTGACAACACACATTTCTGGGAACATCATATTTACTGAGAATAGCAATTAATCACTTAAATTTATATTTGAATGCAATGTGTTTCCAGGAAAATATTTTAATTTTATTGTACCTTTTATAATTTCACAAGGCAAATTAGATGACTTGAAATAGAAAATGGATTTTCAAAGAAGTTATTACTTGAGACTGCAATCTACACAATCGCTTAAATCCAACTTTATCCTGTGAGGCTTAATTTTGCCATAACTCACTTATATAGCTACACACATTTTGATCATTTTAAGCTTGTACAACATGTATGTATTAGTAATATAAAGTAGTATTCTTCAAAATAAAAAATACAACTTTAAGCACTTTTAAATACAACTTTTAAAAATAAAGTTAATGTGGAGATTTCTCTTATACAATAATTTCCTGTGCTTTGATTTATAATTTTATTTCTCTAAAATTATTTTCATAAGATACTTTTACCATTTACAAAATAACTATTAAGCGATGTTCAAGGAACAAATAATTCTGAATTTAAAAAAAGTGGGGAGGGGGCCATGCATACTTTTATTGAGCTTATTTACAGTGGGACATGTAATAGTAGTCAACTCTCCTGATCATTAGCAAGTATGCTAAAACTTTAATTTACTGAGATGAATTTAAGTTTTGCATAACATAACATTTTAACAAACATGAAAATTTGCCATAAATTATGAATGCTATTTAAAAATTATATGGATCTTCATGATAATTTCTTTTGAATAATTAATGTGTTAATATTTTCTTTCTAGCATACATTAAAATCCTAATGCCTTAGTAATTTCTTTATACACATTTTGTTGGAGAAATAACAGCTAACAATATAAGAACCTTCCTTGAATACCTCTATATGGTAGGCTATCAGGCCTTTTACTAAATCATTTGTGAACATTATCTGATTTAATCTGCTAATAATCCTATGAGGTAAGTACTCTACCATAATTATCCTTACTTTAATATTTTCTTAGTGGTTTCAAACATGAGTATTATGGGGAACATTCTCTTATAGTTCATCACTGATACTAAGGATTACTTGTACATTTCACTGTTTATGCACATGGGTTTACTTACTGAGTATCTGGCCAGGAAATAATGTAAGTGCTGGAAATACAGTACATGCTACTGAAGAGGACAGACAAATCATCGGCAGTCATGGAGCTTATATCCTAGAGTTGTAGGACAGACACTAAACAGATAAACAACTAATATGATAATTTAATTTCTGGTGAAGACCATGAAGAAAATAAAGCAAGGTAGTATTTGTATAATGACAATGGGGTATAAGAGGTGATGGGTGAGGTTACTTTGGATGGGTAGTCAGGTATGGATTACCTAAGGATAGAGAAGAATCATCTTATAGCCCATCTACTTGATGTTCACATAATCTGATCCCAATGAAAGCATTCTGTATATTTTATATGTATACCTCTGTACTACAGTCCTCAATATATACTGCTTCTATAATGCTTCCCTATACATTTCCTGTATATTTAGCCAGGGGAAATATATTTCCATACTGCTGTGTGATTTTCCCTTCTTTTTAATCCACTCACTTGCTAGAAGTTAGAGTCTTCAAATAAATATACAAGAAATATTCAGTGAGAGGGAGAAAGTGAGAAAAGCATGCTTCTTCCTGTAAAAGGCAATAGTTAGAGACATACAGTTGAGGAATGGTTTCTAGAATATAAAATACAGATTTTATTTCTAAACCTGAATACATGAAATGGGGAAGTGTGATTTTTCTGCCAGTAAGCTATAGTAAGGCTCCATTTATTTCATGACTCATTTCCATTGGTCTTGTTTTTATATCCTTGTAATTAGGTTGTCTGTCAGTCCTGGTTCTTAGTATTGTAATGAGAATCTAAAAGAGGTGTGTTAAGAATTTCCTATAAGATGCTCTATTTTCAGTGGTCTGCCAGGAATTTTAATTTACTTGCTAGTGACTTGATGACTGAACATATTTTAATAATTTCTAATTTATGATTTCTTTTCTCAACTTTGTGTGGTCAGCCATAAAACCTTAAAAGTATAAAAGCTAGTAAATATTTTAAATCTCATAACTATTCTGCTATAGGTGACCATTTTCTCTGACATTTTTCTTTGAAATAATAATGAATCCAGATAACATTTGGAACTCACTCTAATAGATTTTCAAAAGATTTAAAAAATGAGAATGTACAGAATGTTTCAGAGCAAATAGGACAATGATGTCATTTGAACAATCATAGAGGCTGCCTTATGGTAAGATGGATTGGTCTGGCTTACTTATTTGAATATAAAAATGTTATCATCTCTCCAGTGACCTTGTACTGTCTTTATTAAAAATTTAAAATATTTGCCTACTCTTTTTTCCCCTTATTTGAATAAGTAACTTTCAATGGAGATTTTGTCAAACAGCAAATAATCATACAGTAGAATAGGTAGTCAAATAAATTAAAAGAATTGGGCAAATTGAGATTAATGGATTGCTAAAGTTTTTATAGATGCTTAGTAGATTTATTGATAAACTAGAACAAGTTTCATTTGTTTTCTCAGATTTTGCTTATAGATATTTACAACCTACCCATTTCATATAAATTTCTTTTTAAAATGCCAATATCTAATATTCTGTTTTCTTAAATAACTAAGCTACACATGAAAATATATTTTCCACATGAATTCTAAGTTGTTTTCTGTGTATTCTGAATGTCAATGTTAAATATCTAATTATAAATGCAGAATTTGATCACACCCTAAACTACAGTTGTGTAGGTATTAGTGGAGAAATTTCCAAAGTTGGTAGGAATTGTGTTTTTCACTGTTACTTTAAAGAGAAGGAGGGAAGGAGAAAACATGTTAACTAGGCTATGTATCTACTTGTTTTTGTGAAAAAATTTTTAAATTTAATCAATTTATAAACGTCTTCTATTTTTACTTCTAAAAATATGTGCCATAATTACTTTGAATATTTTGCCTCAATAAATTCTTAAATTCCTAGAGACTATTGACTCACCTTGTATATGAAAGGTGCTGTGTGGATGTTGAATGTAAATTCAAGTGAAATCTGTTAGAAATAAATTATTTAGAGTGTAATATAAATATAAATATAAAACTATAACAAACCAGAGCATTATTTAGATTTATTTAATCAAGAGGAGAGCTTTCCCTTTTTAATTTCAACTGCTCTGCCCCAAGAAACTACCAATTTTTTATATGACTTATAAATTCATTAATTTACATAGTTTAAAATATTTCACTAAAAAACCAAGTAAATGTGCATGCGCTATTGAATATATTTTAACCAATTTACTTTGGGACCAACTCTTTTGCTTGTTTTTATGTATGTAGTCTTGTGTAAGGAATAATGTGTAATATTGCAAAGGGAAAACTATGGCATAATCAGATCATAGTTTTGTTAACATACCCTTTTTGGGAACATGTAAAATATGAGTAAAACCATGAACTTCAAAGTTTTAAAAATCTTTCAAAGGAAAGATTCAGGAGATAACTGCTGAAATGTGAAGGACCAGATACTGTTTAAAAGTGAAAAAATAACTACTTAAAGAACTAAACATAATTTTATAAGTTTAAGTTAAGCTTTGGAAAGAGAAGGGGAAGGGTGGCGCAAGTTGAAAGTATCATTTTTTTAAATATCTGGGAATCAGTTTATACTATCTAAATATTTGATAAATCTGGAACCAGTGCTATGAAGGTAATTATTAGAAACACTAAAAGGAGAAATATTCAAAGTGATTCTGGGAGGTGGGCTTGGGGTACAGTAAGAAGAGATTGGAGTCGATTAGTTTTCATCATAAGCCCAACTATTCTTTTCCTTTGCTGCCATGTGCATGTACTACTTTGATAAAAACACTTTTTTTAAAGTTGGGTGTCTTTGGAAATGATCTCTTGTTGCATTTAAATGATCCCTGATGGCTGAGTTCTAGGCCACCAGGAACAAGCATAGAGAAACCCTGCATAGACGAACTTCTTGATGTGGAATCAAGTACTACAAAAGAAAATTCAGGAACCTGCCATTTTCCCCTACACTCATTTACTGGCTTATTTCACAAGTGTTAACTGAGTACCTATTCAAGGCAGGCATTCTATTAAAACACAGGGAAACCTTGGAGGCAAAAATACTGCCTCATGGTGCTTCCAGTATAGAGGAGAAGATGACAATCAAATAATTTCACAAATAAATGTAGAATTTTACATATTTACATGGTTTAGTGAGCACATACAACAAGTGGCTCCAACCTAGACATGGATGGGAGAGGCAGAGCCAGGGAGGACTTGCCTGATTGAAGGAACAATGGATCATGTAGGCATAGTAGGCCTTAATTTAGAGAACTTGGCAGGTGTTTCCAAAGCAGAGTGAAGGGCATTCAAACATAGAAAAGTGGAGTAAGTTAAAGAAACCCTCTGTATTTGTAAAGAGTGAGGGAGAACATGCTGTCTGATAGAACATGGGGGAGAGTAATGGAACAAACCTTACTTTTTTGAGGATTTTTAGGATTCCAGTCTTTAACATAAGTGCCGTGAGAAGCCATTAAAGTGATTTAAGGGTCATATATAGTTTTAAAAAGGTCATTTTCAATGCAGTGTTCAAATCACAAGGCAGAAGAATGGATACAGTAAGGGTAGTTGAAGATAATGTCAATAGCCCAGGGATGTTGGACCCCAAACTGAGTGGTAGCAGGAGAGATGAAAATAAGTGGGTGAAATCAACAGGTACCTATCAGGAAGAGACCACAACATGCTTTGTTAAACTGAACACAGAAAGTGGCCTATAATTCCTTTCTTTCCGGTGTATATTAATAGATGGATTGGAAGGGAGTTGCGCTAAGAAGGGCCTACAGAAGGAATAGCAGCTTTGAATTTTGCTCTTCATTCATTGGGTTTGGATGTGTAGTGAGATACTTGCAAATATTCAGGAAGAGAGGTTCAATAGTTTGTTGGATATGCTGGTCCAATTGAGAGGTGAGTGTGTACTGGAAATAAAATTTTGAGTCAGCTTAATCTCTGTTCCCAATTAAAGGGCTAAGTAAGTATGAGATATTTCAGGGTAGAAATTTTGAAGAGAAATGTAACATGGGCTTAATATGTAGGGAATGGAGGGATTTCCAACATGTGATAAAAGTGTATGGGGAAAAGGGAACAAGCAACCCAGAAGGACATGTGCTCGTGATCGGAAAATAGCTTATGGGAAGCCGTTTCATTGGCGAACAAAAAAGGGAGGTGGGGTATAATAGGGCTGTGTTTGTCTGAATAGCAGTCGTAAGCTAAATGGTCCACAACTTGGGGACAAAAGTGTTTCAGTTTTCTTTGTTAATGAGTTACTTTTAGAACAACTATGCAATACTACTACTAATTGGTCAGTGTTTTTGCTCACTATAAAGTAAAAAGAGTAAGAGACTCATTGTCAGAGTCACTGGGAGATTAACTGTGCAGGGCCTATGAGAAAGGCAAGAAGCCAGGTCTCATCTGCAAACTCCAGCTTCAGGAAAGATCCAAGTCAGATAATGAGTTGTGTTGGAATAGACATTGCTCTAAATAAGCAAAATATTCCTAGGGTACATGGGTTTGGGACATTTCTTTTTTAACTGTGCTTTATTATAAGAAAAGACTTTAATGTAATATGATAAAAGAAGAAAAAATAAACCTTTAGTATTTGGGTAACTCTTCACTTAGGAACAATTTAGTCAAGCAAAGTGGTAGTTTCCCTTGTTATCTTTAGGATAGGATAATCTCTTAGATATTAATTATTCTTTCCCTAAAATATATCATTGATTGGCATTATTATTATTAAACATAAACATATGAAGAAAAAGATCCTCAGGTGGTGTCAATATTCCCATTGATAAATCAGCCTCTTTACTACATATGGCTTAAATTAGTGCTTATCTCAAAAACAGAGAAAATACCCAAATTTATTTTTGGAAAATATACATTCTTCAGGTTTCTTTTGCCAAATTCTTCATAAGCTTCAGCCTTTCCTGAAATTCTACATCTGGATCATTTCAAATGGTGGGACATTTTGGGTCATAGTTTAATTCCTGGTATACCTAATAAGCAAATGATTTATTTTTAATTAAAAAACAAAAACGTGTGGTATATGCTAATTTTGAGGTGATAATCACTACGTGAAATGAAACTTGTCATTTGGAAAATTACCTTGATGCAAAGGTAACATCCAATTATGTTACTAGGCAAGCTATCCCAGAGGTCATGAACAGAGAGCCTCATAAACCAAATTAAATTGTTCTGTCACATGATTTATTAAATCAACTTAAAACATGTCAGGAGAAACAAGGAGAAGAGAGATGAAGCAAGTTAACATACTTAGGATAAGGTACAGTAGGAGGGAAAGACCACAAGACCTGACTTCTGAGGGGTGCAATGTTCTTTCATCTTGCCTCTATGCCACATCAGCTTACCCAGTGATTGTGTAGTTTTAAGGTCCAGAGTTGTGCTTTTTAGTAAAGGATCCACAGAGGGAGATGTACTCTGACCCAAAAACATATATTTGTCCCATAGTAAAAGACACAAGGACAAGTATGCCTAGCATAGCTGTAGTTGCCAATTAGGCTGTGTCTGTGGCAGAAGAGTTCTGGAGCCAGAATCCTTGTCATTAACAGCAAGCAGAATTAAGAATTTACAAATATTCAATGCATATGTGCCTTGTGTGTATATATATATGTAGTCTCTCTTAAATATTCGGTATTTCTTGGTCTGTCCATCTCTCTCTGTGTTTATTTATATTTAATATGCCTTGAAATATTTAACAGATCTTGAAACATTTTGTTTTCTGAACAAACTTATATATTTTTTAATGAAATTTAATATTCTCAAAAGTGAAGCCTTTTCTAAAAGTTAAAGCCAAAAGTCTTCCCTTTATAATGATATGTCAAAAGGCTGAAATTTCCATGCAGGTTTTAGCAAACATACACTATTCAAAGGGGATTTAGAAATATGCTAAAGTAATATTCCATCAACTTTGGTAACTATGAGTCAATAGGAACAGATATATCAAAAGAGAAAACATTAAAGTGGTTCTTGATTTTAATGTAGATCCAAGTTCAAAATTGGTTAAGGTAAAGGATCTACAGAGTTACAAGGTTAAAAAAATATACAGTGAAGTTATGTCGGGAAATGCTTACAGTGCACTTGACTGAGATAAAAAGGTACAGGAAAAGTTTTAGAGATAGAATATTGATGAGGTTTCCTTTTGGGACACTGAGTAGAGTAAACTTAAAGTGAATGATGAACTTTACAACTGATCGAAAGGAAGTACTTCTAAGTAGAAGAGTTTTCTTACAGGATTATAAGTATAAAATAAAGTTTTCCTTCTTAACTTTCTTCTCTGTATATGCTATGCACCCATGTTTATACACATATATATTTTTAATAAGATAAAACAAATGAACATTGCTAACAAAGTAAAACAGCTTCTCCACAATTTATACAGAAAATACAGAATGTGAAAAAGAATTAACATAATGAGAAATACTAAGACTAAAACTGAAGACTAAACAAATACCCTCCCAAAGCATTCACTCATACAATTTTGTCTAGCCTTGAAATAGATTTTTAAAACTACCAGAATACTGCAACATAATACAAAACAGAACTAAAGTAAAAAACCTTAACACCAAATTCTGGTAAAGTCATTTTAAAATGTGTAAGCTAAATCATTGTTATTGATATTATAAAAAAGTGCAACACTTCTAGAAGACTGTAGAGGAAAGGCAGTACATAGCCAGAAACATGAAGATGCTTATATCCTTAGAAAAATCATTCTAATCAGAAATATATTTCAAATACATGCATCCTTAAATGCAAAAAAAATTGTACAAATTTATTTTATTATTAAAGCATTATTCTAATGCTTTTCTAATTTGGCAAATAAATTGGAACAAAAATGTCCAATGATTTAGAGATGGAATGAGATGTACAATGAAATATTGAGATAAAAAATAATAATATAGAAAATGGGTGGATATAGTTTTGTAAATGTCTATATGTAGATTTTTTCCCTGAGTTTTCACAACTAATTTTTGCACTACTGGTTTTCATAATTAAATATAGCCAAGTTAATTAATTTTGAAAGACAATTTGCATCTGAAGACTGCATTTAGTTGTAATTGAATCAGCAGTTTGCTGCTGAAAACATGTTTGCTTAAATAACTTTGGCCTTTATCATAACCGTGAATGATAAAGATTTTAAAATATAGGAAGTATTGTTTAAGTGACAAGATTACTTGTATTAAGAGTAAGGGGGCCTTGTTCACTTTTGAAAAAGATATAATAAAATGCTGACTTTTCTCACTGATAGGTAAATTTCATAACTGTTTAAGGATAGCAATTATACTCAGGAAAAGAGTTAAGTTGTTCCTAGTATGACAATAGCTCCTACATCTTTTGTCTCTTTTAAGTAGTTTGTATTATATGATTTTTAAATAATTTAAGACTTTAGTTGTGTAGGAGAGCATGTATGAATAAGATGATGCCAAAAAAATAAAAATAAATGTGAAAACTGTGCTTATGACTGGATGAATCATAAATGTATGTGGATAACGTGAAAAATAGTGTTATGAGGCTGAGTCACTTACATTGTTGCATTACATGATTGTATAATATTATCTCTGAAATATGAAAAGATCAAAAATCATAAAATGGGTAAAATAATGTTAAGTTGAGCAATTTTGTTGGCTACATTAAGTAATGAAAATCTTCCAAAATTCAGTTACAATTAGAACCAAGCTGAATAATGAATTGCAGGTAAGAAGTTGTAGCTGGAAAACTAGCTGTCAAAAGGCAAAGGAAAAAAAAAGAGTCCAGTCAGCCACAGAAACTGTCCAAAATATAATAGATTCTAAACTGTCTGGTAGATAATACTAACTCCTTTTTATGAGACAAGGCAATGTAAACTAAGATGCATCTGCTCTAATTAATTACTCAAAAGCAAAAGGGAATAAATAATTATTGAAGTAATTCTGAAAGTGGACATAGCACCATTAATCACTGACCATAAATTTTTAATTCAATGATAATCCTGGGAGAAAAATTAATATTATAGTCACTTTTGCATTTAAAACTCATCATCATAATGCTGTCAGCTAGAATATATGATGCCTTCAAATATTAAAAAAAAATGTTTGGGTTCAATTAATATTGTGAAGATACATGAACTTATATTGAGTGGAATAATGAGTATAAGAAAGCCAATTCAGTAATTATCTCAGTTCTAGGATTTCTATTAGAAATAAACCTATTAACTCTCTACAACCCCACAGAAGCTCTAACACATTGGCACTATAATTTAAAAGTTCTAAATAGAATGTTAAAATAAGGAAGTGGGAACATATGTAAAATCAGATTATAATACCAATTCTTTATAAAGGCACTTTAGAGCTGTCTGACAGGAAAAATCATCAAAAACTCTGATATTTATTAATGAGAACCTAAACACTGTGACTGGATGAAACACTGAATATTCAAAGCCAGTGTAGAATAGAAAACATGAAACTTTTTTCTTCTACCTTTTTAAGTTTGCTTGGGGCCCTGAGATTACACTGAAAAAAAGATACAAGAAAAACAAACAGAAATTTATTAATACATGCATACTTGTGGGTGTACTCAGTGATGAGTAACTCAGTGGGGTAGTGTAACTCTGGGGAAGTGAAAATCTTAGGGCAAAATACCTTTGAAGCCTAAATCAGTCAAAGGGAGAAATTAAGTTTAAAACTCATTTATTGCTTACAAGCAGTCATCCTGTCTCTCTCTCCTGCTGCAGCAGAAGCAAGTGTATCCTCCCCGCAACCTCTCTGGTCCAGATAAGCCCTCACTTGCCCATGTAATTACCCATAGATATGGAGATGGACTACTTCTCTCCACCCCTTGGAAACACCTGTTGGTATGGAGATGCACTAAAGCCAGGCGAAAGATTCTGGAATACTGCAATTTTACCCACAGGCCACCCCTCCAGAAATCGCACCATACAATCTACTCATTCCCCATTTTTTGCCATGGTCCCTGGGTGAGAAAACTGGAGCTTTATAACCAGACTAATGACATACAATAGCAACAGCAATAAAATCCTCTGGCTTCAGCTAGGTTCAAATTCGTATGCAGATTAAGTCCATAGCTTGCCTATTCCACAGGCAGGGAGTAGCTGAAGAGGTAGAGAGTTCAGAGCAATCATCATTCGGCCGCTGCAGTCAGGGGGTGCAGCCAGGCTACACAGACTATAGAAGAATAAGGTCGATAAGATACACTTTTTAATGACACCAGCATAGGCAAATCTTGTCCATCAGGTAGGATGCATGCAAGAGAGTGGTCCTGTAATAGAACAATGGCAGGAATTGAATCTCCTCCTGGTCTAGTATACCAGACTTTTACACCCCTCCCTGTGGGAGTTACAGATGGTCAGTATATAGGGCTAAAGGAGGTGCATACACTGGCTATAAAAATAAAACAAAACTTCCGCATAAGATGCTCTTACCTCCCAGATGTTTTGGGTACACTACCATAATCTTTGGGGACCACACTGCTGTTACTCCAGGAATACACATGAGGACAGCTTCCAGGCCTTTTTCCCAAGGTGCCAGTAGGGCCAGCCCTCACTGGTCCATGTGTCCAAATGTACAGGGCCATATCCATTCAACAGTGTCTCCAAGATTTAATGCAGTAGGGGCTGGAAAAGGATGTAGTGCTGCTGACCATATCCTGGCTTCAGTATCTCCTCTTTGGTTTGCACATACAGTTGTATAGGAGAAGCAGCGTGTTAGCATATCCGCAGGGCTCAAGGCTCCTTTTCAGGGCTTCTCATTCAAATGCCGTAGCACTGTCCATAAGTGAACTGACCAGCCCCGTAGACTATTGGTATCCAAGTTCAGGACAGATTTCAACAAACCATTGTACCTCTCTATCATGCCTGCCCCTGTAGGGTTATATGGTACATGAAACTTCCACTTGATTTGTAATTGCTGCACCCATTCTTCTAACGCATGTCCAATAAAGTGGGTGCCTTGATTGCTCTCAATCACCTATGGCTGGCCATAGGCTGCAAAGAGATGTACTAGGCCCCTCTTGGTGATTTACTTATCTGCACAATGTGCAGGAAAAGCAACCAATAGTCCAGTAGCCGTGTCCACACAAGTCGTGGCATACCAATATCCTTCTGATATGGGCAGAGGCCCAATGTAGTCTATCTGCCACCTGACAAGGGGTATCGGCCCCTTTACGATTGTCCCACGTTGCTATGGGACTCAGTGTAAGTCCCTCTTAGAGCACATGAGGCACTCTTTTCTGGCTCTGTTGACTTCTTCAAAGGTCAACGGCAAGCCTCACCAACAGGCTACAGCCCACATTGCCTTTTGCCCTGCATGCAACAAATGCTGATGTAACCATTGGGCTACATTAGAGGCAGGCTTTTCTTCTAGCCAGTGCACCTGGGCCAGTGTGTCTGCTTCATCATTCTCCAGGGATGCCAAAGGCAAATGGCCAGTCACATGATATAGTCACATGATATGTGGTAACAGTCTTAGTCTGACCAGAGGCCTATAGGTTTTACCACATCCCTTGCCCCCAAAGGGACCAGTTACCATCCATCCAATTGGCAAGGTACCATGTTGGTAGCCATAGGGTCAAGCCCTGATAAATGGCCCAGCTGTCAGTGCAGACAACTATAGGGGAGGGCTCCTGGCTGATCACAAGCCATACTGCCCATAGCTAAGACCATTGGCTGCTCTTCCCCTCTCCATCCTCCATCCATATTGTCTCAGTCTTAGGATGGAAAGCCATAGCCCTTCACTTTGGGGGCTGTCCATGACTGGAGCCATCTGTATACCAAGCATTTTCAGATATAGGGGCTTTTCCTTCCTCTGAAGGACTCTCAGCTACCAGTAGCTCAAAATCAAGTCCTTCCTGCTTTCCACTCGTATATGTCACTGGCCCCAATAAGTGTTGGAGTTCTCCACTTAAGGGGCTAGTAGAGAAGCACTGCACTGCTGTAAATATGTTCCCCATTTGGCCCAGTGTAGGCATCTGTGCTATGCTACTCCACGGCCTTTGGGTCCAGTCTTGCACCCACCCTGCAATGGGATAGTTGGTTATTACCTTGGTCAGAGTTGTTCCAGTGATGCGCTTCATAGCCAGAAAGGAATGGCACACAGCAGCCAGTTACTTCTCTATCAGGGTGTACTGGACCTCTGCTCCTTTCCATAGTTATGACCAGAATCCAATAGGTTGGCATGTCCATTCAAGCCACTGCCAAAGACCCCATCCATAACCATCTTTGGTTACATGAACATCTAGATCACAGGGCCTTGATGAGTCCATTACACTCAAGGCCTGTACAGCCTTGACTACTTGCTTAGCAGCAGTAAAAGCAGCTGCACATTTTTCATCCCAGTCTCACCTGATGCCTTTTCATACCAACCAATACAAGGACTTCAGAATTTGTGGCAAGTGTGGGATAAACACTCTTCATTAGCCCAAAAGACCCAAAAACTCTTGCAGTACTGCCACAGTGGCAGTGATAGGGAAAGCCTGGTCCTTGATTTTGACTGCTTTCGGAATAACTTTAGCTTTACCAGTCCAGACAACCCCCAAGAATTTTACAGACAAACCAGATCCCAGAACCTTGGTGCTGTTCACAGCCCATTCTTTCTCCTGTGGATGTCTCAGCAGTCTAGGAACTGCTCCTTCTAAATCTGCAAGACAATCAGATGTAAGCATGATATCATCAGTGCAGTGATACAGATGCACTGTTTGCAGTTTCTTCCATGTGGCCAAGTTCTGGGCTACAGTTGCATAACAACTGGTGGGACTGTAGAGGTATCTCTATGGAAGGACAGTGAATGTCCATTGCAGGCCTTCCCACCTGAAGGCAAACTGTTCCTGAATTTCTTGTACTATATAAGTAGAGAAAAAAGCACTGGCAAGGTCTACTACATAATGATAATCCCTAGTTCATGACTGAGTGTGTCCATGTGGGGTGCTATTGAGGGGACAGCAGCATGCAAAGGGGGTGTGACTTTATTTAATTCCCTGTAATCCATAGTCATATGCCAGCTGTCTGGTTTTTTCACTGGCCATCTTGGGTAATTAAAAGGACTAAGAGTTAGCTTTATGATACCCACCTTCTCCAACTTCTGTAGAGTTTCTCCAATTTCCTTGTGCCCCCCAGGCAATTTATACTGCTTAGTATTTGTCAACCATTGAGGTACAGGCAGAGCTATAGGTGGGTGCTTAGCATGTCCCCTCAGAACTGCCTTTACCACACGTACCCTCAATCTGAACTCACCTACAGTGATCTGTAACCACAGGCCCTGCAGGATATCTACCCCAAAATACATTCAGGGATGGGGGAAATGTACACAGTATACTCCTTTAGGCGTAAATGCCTAATCCTCAGTGGGATTTGGGCTATCTTCACTCTAATTGCTTTACCCCAATAGCCATCTATCACAGCAGGATGCCCAGGAGAATGCTCAGGTTGCCATAAATCAGACAGCTCTCAGCTCCTATGTCCATCAGTGTGAGGACACATTGTACATTCACAGGGAACCAATGAATTGCTAATTCTACATGTGACCTCCGGTCCCCACCATCACCACCCTTTAGTTGAACTGTGATGCCCAATCATCCTCCTGGGGGTGGTGAGGACCCAGGTGAATCCTCAGTACTGTCCCCAGGAGGTTTTGCAGGGACACAGGCCAGGTATGAGGCCTTGACTCGCTTCTGTGCCCTGGACCTCAGCAGCTGGAACTGCTGCTCTGGCTTTAATGGGTGCCACAGTTCTAACAAGATCCTATTGGGCTGCCCCTCAAGTTTTTCTTTCACTACCCCTGCCTTTATCATATCAACCCATATCTGGGTCCTCAAGACCTTCACAGGAGTTTTTGCATCTCTCCTTTCAGTCGTAGCCCATACTTCCTTCTGTGCCCTTGTTTCAACCTCCCTTAGATCTGCTAAAGTATGAGTAGCATCACTTATGGGTTGTCCTAGGTGGGGGGCAAGAGTAGTCACTCTCCCTTTCCACCAACTCATCCTGGGTACAGGGGCAGAGCATGGAGTGCTCCACAACCTGGGGAGGGGCCAGCTGCCTGAGGCTCCCCTGAAGAGCCTGCAGTTGTTTCATTTTTATTTTTTTTAATTACAGCTGGGAGGACCTTTAATACAGGAGAGGCTAGTGCCTCCAGTAGTGGCTTTGGCACAGATTGGCCCATGGCCCCACCTCCTCATCTTCTCCCCCCAACTCCTTCACCATGTCCAGAGCTGAAGGCACTGCTCTTTCCTCCCCCTCCCCCACATCCTCCTGCAACGTGGCTTCTGCTGCCTCCCCCCTCACCACTGCTAAGGAATCTTCCAGAAGCGTGATCCATTTTCTCAATAACTGTATCTCTTCCTCAAGAGCATCCCCTAGGTCATCACCCAGCTTCTCCAAGTGATGTTTAAGTGTGTGTCTCTCTCTCCTTACCGAAGTCCCTCTCTCTCCTTGATAATCCTCTCTCTCTCCTCAATAACATTTTCTACTATCTTGAGGAAGAGAGACCCCAAATTTCCAGCTGTTACATGTCGACTCAGGGTCTCTAAGCGTTAATTCTGCAGCTTCTGGTGTCTCTACCCTCCTTCAGTTCTGGGGAAGGCCCCACCCCTCTAGGAAATGCTTTACTGTAGACCAATTACCTACTAGGGCTCCCATATTGAAAGCCCCACAGATTGGGGGCTCCTGGGTGAGGTTGCACCCTCTGCTGCTGCAACCACTCCAGCCTCCCCACTATCCACATGGGGGGTTCTGGGCATCTACCCACCAGCTTTAGGGGCAGCTCACCCAAGGGTCAGACCCATGTAGACAGATTTTGGGTTCAGAAGTCCTGCGAACTACTGCCAGAGGTAACTCCAGGGAGGGGAAAATCCCAGGGCAAAATACCTTTGAAACTAAAATCAGTCAAGGGGAGAAATAAAATTTAAAACCCGTTTATTGCTTACAAGCAGTCATCCCATCTCTCTCTCTCTTTCCTGCTGCAGCAGAAGCAAGCAAATCCTCCCCTCAACGTCTCCGGTCCAGATAAGCCCTCACTGGCCCTTGTAATTACCCATTGATACGGAGATGGACTACTTCTCTCCAATCCTTGGAAATACCTGTTGATATGGAGATGCACTAAAGCCAAGTGAGAGTTTCTGGAAATATTGCAATTTTACCCTCAAGTAGTTGGAACTTGAACTTATATAGCATCTTAACCAAAGAACAATAATTTTGTAGACAAGTGACAAAGGAAAAGGACTTTGAATTTTTAGGGAGGTAAATTGTGACACAGTAAATATATGGAGGAACTAATGGAGATAAGGGCCAGTTAGTAAAATTTGTTGTATAGATTCCTCTCATCACATCTCTGAGATGATAAAGACCTAGAATTGTTTCTGGTGATCTTCATAAATAAATGTCCTGCTTTTAGGCAAATAGGGGGAGCACAGACAGCTTTCCTCCTATCTGCTTCTTCTCAATTGCATTCAACTAATCCTTGGGGTGGCATATTCTACTACTCTTCACCAGTTAGGGAAAATTTTTCTTATTTTATGGGCTCCTGAAGTTTTTATGCAGATCTGCTTAATGGATGAACCTGAATACTTATAAGGCCTCAGAATCTTGCTTGATTTACATCAGAAATGGTAGGGAGTTAGAATAAAATAAATTAAAATAGACGAGAAGGGTAAAGGGAGGTGAAGAAAAGGCCTTCGATTTCTGTATTGGTTAGGTTTGGGAGGAGTTTGGGGGAATCAAGAAAGGTGGAGAGCTGATGGCTATGAGACAAAAGAAAAATAAATGAAGAACATTTTAAGATGTATTTTTGAGACTATGAATAAAATCTACCTTTTGTATTTTGGAAAGAGTTTAGTAAAGATTGAATCCATCTTTGTTTGTTGAACACCAGACTTCAAGTATATGGGCCTCAAGGGAGGAGCAAGAACCATTTACTGGGTAATGTGTCCACATTTTCTACTTTGGGGCATCTGGTGATTTACTCGGCAAAATAGGTTATTATCCAGTGTGTGGTTGTTGGAGTCAGTGTAAGGTTTGTACAGGTAATATGTGGTGGGATTATATTTCTAAAGAGCGTTGAATGTTCACATCCCTCATTAACATTCCTAGAAGCAGGAACGTTTTGAACTTTATGAGAGTGAATGGCAAGCACAGTTTTTCTCCTGAGTAAAGCAGCACCAAAAAGAAATATGTATAAAATCTGTCATGTTGCCTAGGTTGTTCACTTTCTCGTTACCCGTGGAAGATGATGTGCCGGCCTTCCTTTTGAATTTAGAAATTATTAGTACATAATAGTCTAATAGGTATTGGCTGATGAAAAACAGTGGGGTCGGTGACAGCGATGTTCGTAATGGAGAGGGCAGGTCATTGGAAAGGAAGAGGAACGTAGATCAGGGTAGTCTCTTTTTCCACTTAGTTTGATACTGCTTAGAAAATGTGAAAATTCTACAATAGTTCAGCTTCAAGCATCAAATTAAATTGTTACAGTTTTGTCACTTGTGTTAAGATTCAGACACTTGAATTTTTTCACTATTGAAAGCGATGGCAGGTAACTGAAAGTCTGTCAGTCATAGCTCGCCTGTATCAAAAGGGCTAAACCGTAGTATCTCTAGTGATCGCAATTATTTATTTTGTTTTTAAAGATTTGTAGTCAGAGTTGCACAGAGAGATTACATAATTTGTTCTATGTTGATATTACGTTACTTAATTGCGATTTCAGAGCTGGGATCCAAACCCAAACATTCTAGTTTCAGAGTGAATTCTCTTAACCATTTTGAATGTTGCCTGGGGGAAAAAAAAATCTCTGGAGGAGAAGCCATCCCTGCTCAAGCAGTCTTCTTAGTACCAAAGGAAGAGAGTTCTTGAAATTCTTGTCTTGAAGGCGGTAGATGAATTAGATTTATACTAGACACAAGTCAGTATGGCAAGTATTACAATAATTCAGTTAAAATTCTTCTGTTTTATATTTCTCAAAAAATAAATTTAAGCAATAAATAATTTTTAAAAAATCCCCAAAAGCCTGAAGGCAGGTTAAATCATGCAGTGATTCTCCAGGAATCATGCACTAGAAGATTCCTAGAGGAAATTATCCAGCCATTTCCTTCTGTTCCTAGCTTAAACTCTCAAGCAAATGTGCCAGTGTCAGGTAACATTCATTCTGATTCTAGTGCATTCTCAAACAGGCCTGATAAAGATTAGGAAACAAAATAATGTCAACATATCCCCCTTTTGTTCTTCTGTGCCTTCTCTGGGTATTTTTTATCACTGTTCTGTTTTCCCCATGATGATCTGGATATTTTTTCCATAATAATCTCGTATTTTTAAGAAACTGCTACCAATTTTCAACATATAGAAATATAAAAATAGTGGTACAGGGGAATGAGGGAGGGAAAACTGAACTTGCCTATGTATTTGGAGATGAAGGAGGATCACAATATGCCTCACAGAGGAGGTAATAGTTATAATATCCAATTAAAAATTAAGGTTAAGAAAATTAAACAGGAAATTATAGTAAAAGCTTCCAGACCCAACTGTATACAACCAGTATGAGTCAGGCAAGGTCTATTTGAAAAATTAAAAAAAAAACAAACCTTTGAATATTTAAAGGAAGTTTAAGAATGAAGGAGTAAACATTCTTGGCCTTGATTTTATCACATATGAAATACAGACATGGGCCTTTTTAATCATATTCATCAGCAGCACCCATGAAGCTTTGTTAAGACATAAATTCCAGCATTTAGGTAATTCTTGAGATTTTTTGTAGCTTTACTATCATGAAAATAAATGCCCTCTTCTGAAATACTTGCATGTATAGGGGAGGAAAAGAGTCTTTGTCTACCCTCCTAGTTTCAATGCCTAGAGTCTGAATCAAACTGAAAGAAGACAGATTGACAGCAGAAAGACTTATTTTGCAAGCACATAGCACATAGGGGTCTCACAGAAAGAAGTGGAAACCCCAAAGATAAGGTTAAATCTGGGGTTTATCTACCATTTTAATGAAGAGCAAAATGTTGTGAAGTAGCTAAATAAAGAAAAAGAGGGAGATTTGGATTTCTAGGGATGGTAACTTTTAGGAAGGTAACAAACTAAGTTGGAGAAACTAATAGAAGAAAGGGGCTGTTTAGTAAGACTAAGTCTTTAGTAAGGCTATTTAGGCAGACTCAGTCTGGTATTAGGAGGCATTTTCCTCTTCCTGATATAGGAGAGGCAGACACCTTTACAAGTGATAATTTATGTTATCTTTACAAAGGGAAACTTATACTCTGCTTTTGGAACTAAAGGGTCAGTGAGAGAGCTAACTGTCTCTGGCTCAAACATAGTATTTTGGTGTAGCATATTCTGCTCCCCTTCCCGTGACTCTGGTCTCTTCTGCTTGTTTTAGCGAGTTTGCTGTACAGCCCTACAGGATACAGCCTTAGAGCAGCGTTTCTCACCCGCTGTCTCTGCTGAGGGGAGAAACTGTTAAATGCTATCCTTTGGGTGCCTTATCTTAAATTATTTTATACAGAAAGCATTACAGAACAGAAAACAATAAAAGGCATCTTGAATGATGACAACCTCATTTTAAAGTTGGGTACTTCAGAGCTGAGATACTCATTAGAACATGGTAAGGCTACAGTTGCACAGTTTGGGTCAACGTTTATTTAATGGAGATTCCTTTGGAACATACAATCAATGGCTTTCAAATTTAAAACCTTTTTCTTTTAATGGCCAAGGTTAATAAATAAAAACTTTTCAAAGAGTTTTTTGAAAACATAATTATCTCAAACGTCCATTCAAATTCTAATACCCGTATCGGGAAAGCATTATAAAGTTGAACACCTCCTTTTTCTCAGTGTGAATTGTTGGATCTTACATGATAGGACAATGTGATCTCTTAAAATTCCATTACGTTTTAATACCCCACATTTTTTTCTTTGAAGAAGGAATTAAAAAGTGAGCATCAGGGGTTGAATCTAGGTGGTGATAAATCAGTGAAAGACCTGGAGATAATGTGTATGCTTAGTACCTTGATTGTATGATCGTATCAAAAGGCATATACATATGCCCAGAGTCATCAAGATGTATACATCAAATGTGTACCCTTTTTTATATCAGTTATGTCCCAATAAACTTAAAAAGTCAGCAAAATATCTTTGTTAAGATACCAAATATTACTATTCATTTCAAATATATTTGCTTGCCTGTCTGCATCCCACATAAAAAGGTGATTAATGTTTTTCTTCTCAGAAACTTAACAGTAGAAATTTTCTGACCATACTTAATGGTTGTAAGTATTTAATAAGAAATTATCTACAGTATATTTCTGAATATGCAATAGGTTGTGCCTTATTTCTTCATTTCAGCATTTATTTATCATTTTAAATTTTTTGGCATCTCAGAAACAAATTATTTTTTAAAATATCAATAATGTTCCTTAAATTATTTTATATACAGTGTTACTGTTTGGAAGCATATAGAGTTCACACACAGAATCATTTCCACATAAGATGGCTCCTAGGGTATGTAAAGTGCTTATAAATACTTACTACCAAGTTGTAGGTGCTTTACCTTTATAATCATTCTCAGAGTGTCTTTCATAAAGCAGCCACTGCACCAGCACCAGGGAACTTATTTAAATGTAGATTTTCAAGCATCACCCCAGACCTACTGAATCAGAGCTCTAGCAGTGGAACCTGGAACTTTGTATTTTAATATTCCCTCCTGGTGATTGTGATGCACACTGAAGTTCAAAGTGTAGTTCATGAGGGACAGAGATTGGACCAAGTCTGTTTCCTGGTATTTGTTATCCATTACAATTTATATGAAGTCAATGAGGTTTGAATGCCTATAGCAGACATACTGAATTTTTTTCTATATCATTTATTTTCTATATCCTTAATTAGAATGTGAAGATATAACTTTAATTTTGTTTCCTGGATTAGCTCTTGGGTTCTTATTTGATTGCATATGAAAGAATCTTATGTGTTGCGAAGGAATACACAAAAGTGAAACAAAGGAAAATACAGAATGCAAGCAAACATTCAAAGTAACTCTTAGGGATAGACACACCCTAAGTTATAGTATGTAACTCCATGGAACCAGGAAGGGGGAATCCTGGGCAAAATGCCTTCAAAACTGAAATCAGTCAAAGGAGGAAATAAAGTGGGAGAAACTCATTTATTTCTTACAAGCAGTCGTCCACTTCTGCTCCCCCGTGTCTCTCACTACCAGGATGCAGACGAAGAGGGCCCTCACCCAATCTCTCCAGTCCAGATAAACCCATGCTTGCCTTTGTAATTACCTATTGATGCAGAGATGGACTACTTCTCTCCACCCCTTGGAAATACCTATTGATATGGAAATGCACTAAGGCCAGGCGAGAGACTCTGGAAATACTGCAATTTTACCCACATAGTATCATTCATTCATTCATTTGTAAGGAAATACCAATTAGGATCATGATAAATACTATAATGAAAGTGAAACAGAGTAAAACAATAACGTGTGTGCATGTGTGTGTTGGGGTGTTATTATATATGTACTTTTATTACATTATTGAAGCTTTTTACAAAGAACATAACATTGGGGGGAAAAACTGAGGGAAATGAGTGAGTGACCTACAGATATTTGGAAGAAAGCTTTTCTAGGTCTGAAATTACAAATGCAAACACTGGGCAGAAGCTTGTTTGCTGCAACTGAGGAATAGTGAAAGGCAAGCAAGGCTGGAGGAATTAAACAAATAATAGGGAATAAGGTCAGAGTGGGAAGGACACACTCCTCATGGGCCACTGAGACACCTTTGGGTTTTACTATGTCATTAGCTTTTGTTGGACTCTGTAAAATGAAGGGTTCTTGTAAATGATTTTTAAGATTCCTTCTAACCCTAAAACATTTAAAGATTTGAATATAATTTGTGTAAGCCAGCAAGCTAGGATTGAATAAAAAGGCAGCAAATCATATTACTGATTTTAGGGAGTTATGAAGACAAAAGAAAAATTTCAGAATATTTTGTAACTAAATTAAACAAGTCTTCACAAATGGAGGGATGGAAAAGGTTGTTAACTGAGGATCAAACCTTAAAACTTATTATTATCCCAGGAATGTATGATGGATGGAATGGATAATCTTGAAACAGATCCAATGTACCTGCATTAAGTTACAGTGGCCCTTCTATTCCATATAATATCCCTGCCCTTCACTTAATTTACCTTTCTTAAGTAGCAAGATAACCTTCCCTAAGGCTGTCTGTCTCTTGCTGGGGAAATATAATTAAAAACAAAATCCTCTGCCAACATAGAAATCCTCTCTGCAAAAGTAGAAGAGAAAGAAAATTATTTTGCCACTGAATAAGCATTAAACCAGAAGATGATGTGCATCACAAGCAATCTGCTAAGGAGATCTGAAAACAGAAAGAAATTTTACCCTCACATATAGCTGAGCAGATACAACCCATTGCATTCATTTGCTCAAGATAAACAATAACTAGTCCTCAAATAAGAGGACTTGGCAGCACCGTTTGTCGCACATAGTTCATGCTAAATTTACCTGGTAATTGGGGTGGTCACCTGTATTTGCTAATTGCTTTTATCCATAGGAAAAAATACATGTCTTGCATTTTGATGACAGGAGGTAGGTTTGCAGCTTGGACCAGACACCTGCTGAAGTTAGACTCCTATCCTGCCTCAGGACTTGGAAGATCGGAGGTATCTTCTTTGATAACAGCATTATAAAAAGAGGGATTTTTTTAGGTCCTTGAGAAAAATACTCTTGGGTTGTAAAATTGACAAGAAGCTCTTTTATCTTCTAAAAAGATTTACATACATTTCAAAGGGACAGAGAAGGAATTCATGGCTACAAATTTTATGAAGTTACATTCTCTAAGAAAAGGGAAGAGATGTTTCTTTTTAGGTACAGGGAGAATTTAATTTTCTTACTTTTAAGTATTTGCCTCTATACTCTTAATTCCAAAAGTGTAGAAAGGCCAGGTATTGCCACATAGCTGAGTATCTACAAAATAATGCCCCCTTCCTTCATTTATGGGTCTAGAGAATGTTTGTAATTTTAAATTACACTACTAAGGTAGGTGTTTATTTTGCAACTTCAAGTTTAGAGGTTGTTATATATTACCTAGCTGAAGCACAGTGGTAGACCAACTATTGTAGGGAAGTTGGGATGGAGAGAAGTAAACTGATTCAAGAGATATTTAAGGTGTGGAATTTACTGGACTTGGGAACTGATAGGATGTAAAAGGCAAGGAAATACTATAGATCAAATGATGATATAGAACTTTCTGGCTTGGACAACTAAGAGAAGTGAGGAGCCATTCACTGATATGGAGACAGTAGAGGAAGCCAGTCAGGTTCAGTAGGTGTAGTAGTGAAGCAGAGAAAAGAGATGAGACTCAAATATGTCAATGTGAAGATTCTATAGTACATACAAAAACACAAGTGTGAGGATGGTCTCCTGTGAGTCCTAACTGCCCAAGATGGTCAATCTTCAAACAATCTGTTGTTCTAACCTTTCCCCTTTATCATTTTTCTAGGCTCCTCACACTCCATGCTACCAACAAGTAGTATTGTTTCCTGAGTGAGTTGTAAATTAGTTTATTCACATTGGCAATATAATATATTCCTATTAAAAGAAAGAATAAGTTTACTAGAACAAACATCTGCCATGAATTTTTTTTCTTATAATATATCTGAGATAAATATGGAAGTGAATCCCACTGGTATTCAGGGGTGCCGATCCACGTGGTTGAATGTGCCATGAAATCTTCAACAATGAGCAAATTAATAAGTCTCGGTAACCACACTCATCCAACAATCTGTTCCGTGGCACCTTTTCAGTTTGATGCTTTGCATGAGAGTGATGACAATGGTTGTAACAGCTTGGATAAAATTCCTCTTAGTAAATACCATCAACTCAGGTGAAGGAATTGTAAGCCCATTGTCAGAAACCATGTCTGGCAATTCATGTGAAAAAATAGCTGGTCCTCAGGCTTGACTGTTGCAGAGCAGTGTGAATGAGCAGCTCCTCAGGGCTTATTTTGCTTTTAGTGTTTGGTGGGCATACAAGAATTGCAAGACATACTTTCATTAGAAAAATATGTCACCTCATAAATGTCAGCTTAAAACCAAATCTAATCTACAGAGCTGTTTTCATTGAGTATCAATGTGTTATTGCTTTTGTCATTGTGTTGGAATTGAACTTGAATGTCATAGTGGGGTCCTTGGACTTGAGTTACCAGGGCACCCCCATTTCTCATAGTCCTACAGAGGCCTGAATTACACATTTTTATTATCAGTTGGCCCCACAGACCTTTGAGTCTGTGATTCCCATTTCTGTTTGTGGTTATGACTTTAGGATAACATCATGAGAATTTAGATAAAATCTTGCAAAATTCCCATCATCTAAAATAGCACAACTTATATTTTGTTAGAGTAATAATCTTTTCCAATAGTTTTTAGATAATTTTATTTCACACTGAAAACAAAACAAAGACCTAGGATCATCCACATTGTAGTTAAATATGTGGATATATTCAAAATACTATACTTGTTATAAGAGAAATGCACTTAAGGCATCATCGGATCCAACCTCTTGTGTCGTAGCTGAGGAAAGCGGAGTTCCTGGTTGAGATGAATCCTAGTTGAGACAGATACGATTGATTGAGAAATATCTGGGGTTGACTACTTCACTTTTCTTTTATGGAATATGAGAGAGCATAGGGTCTGTCATAAAGAGCTGCAATGCAGCTTATGGCCAGGTGAAATTCAATGTCCAGGTAATACATACTATATATCAAGGAGGACTTGTATTTTATGATTGTTACACATCTGTAAGGTTAAGTCTGTTTAAAGACAGGGTTGTTTATGAATTACTTCTTTTCATGGTCTTCCTCTTTATATACAGATTCACCCCACACAGTCTATAAATGAGCATGCTTTCATATGTCTGCAAGAATACATACAGATAGGTAGTGTTACAATATTTATGGTAAGGGGTGTTCAGGTAATTAACATTTGAATTTACAGCTGCAATTACAAAGCCAACTCTAGCTATGACAAAACCATATACCTACCTTAACCTTTCCACCTTTCCCACACAGCTCAGTATACAAAATATCTCATGTAATGAGCATATATTTAATCTTATTTACTGACACTCTGTTTTTGTTTAACCTCATATGCTTATATACATTTGCTGCTTGAAAAATAGAGAATTAGCTGATCAGCAGCTGAATCTTTTTTATGGTGCTCGTGCAGATAGATGACAGGGCATCAGGGGCAGCGCTACTCTTGTAGGAGCTCTAAATCCATCCTTGGTTTTGTGATGAGTAGAAACAATGTGCTAAGTGACCTGAACAACCTCTTGATGACACAAGGCCTTGTTCAGACCTGTGAAGAGTTTTAATAGGTAATTATTTTGGAAAGATTGCCAGATTGGTTTTGAACTCCATCAGACATTTAAGGCCAAAAACCTTCACTTTCTGATGGTTTTAGTATTCTGACAGAAGAAAAAGTGTGACTGATGAAGTTATTTCTTGAATGTATGTGGCTCTGCAGTTACTTTACCACTTTCAGAACTGAGGATCAATCTGATAAATCAACTTTAAAAATACTCTGAAAGGCTATTTTTAAAAATTAACCACACAGGTGAAAGAAATAGATTATTTCTAGCAGTTTTCTGGGATTGTTTATTACAGAACATATTGCTAAGGTATTTCTGCTTCCAATCCTTAAGCACCCTGAATACCCTACATTTGTAGAAATAGAAAATTTAAAAAGTATTATACATGAATTTCTTTTTTTACATTTTTCTGAAACAATGTTACACTTATTGTATCAATCACTACCCTTTCTTCATATACTATTGTAATTGCTGATCTTAGGCAGATACATACTGCTGTATACAAGTACACCATATGTTTTGTATGTGCCTTAAATCAGCAAATATGATAACTTGAAAAATACATATAAAGGTGATATACAAAAATGTATAAATTATATAATACATATAAAAATATGATGTATGCATAAAGTATAAATATAAGTATATATAAATCACTCTAAGAGGGAAAAAAAATCCTTCAGTCAAGAAATTATAAAAACATGTTGTCAAACTTGAAGGGCAACATGGGTATGAGTTCACAATACTGACAGGTAAGAATTCACTTGGTATTCATAACTTGAAATAGTTTTGTTTCTCATTTGAATAACTCATCACTCTATTTTATGTACATTTCGTAGCCTTAAAAATATTAGATTTGCTGTTCTTCAGATTAAATAGCCAACATTTCTTTAGCCTTTTCCATAGAAATGTTTTCTAACTTTGCCTACTTTTATACTTCTCATCTCAGGAAAACATTCAAGAAGTTCAATTTACATTAATCTTTATTCAAATGCTGCTTGATATTAGATTCATACTCATATCAATTGTACATATTCTTGTATTTATAAAGTGGAAGTTGTAGAAATATGGAATTGTAATCTCTTTCTCATTCACATATTAACTGTTCTTCTGTGTTTATACGGAACATACTTTTTGACCCAGTTTTTTTCACATTTTTTTTTTGGAAATCGTATACAATAAAGAATATGAAGCATACTGAATATGAAGCATAAAGAATATGAAGCATAATCTGAAATGTAAAGATCACCAAATGTTTCATGTTTGTAACTGTGTAATCATAAATCAGGTTTAGACATAAATCATTTCCAGCATTCCCCAAATTTCCAACCCCATTTTCACATCTTACACTTCTAGAAACTGACTGGTTACTTTACTGGTGGCATGTAGTTTCACATCAGTGTCACTATTGTACCTTAAGCATGTGATCAGAGTATTAGAGGTGTTCAATGAAAAGTGTTTTTTTTAATTAAGAAAGGAAAACGTGCTGCTATATAATTCTGAAATGAAAAAATTAATGACTACAGTTATAAAAATATGCAGTTTCTCTAAATTCTCATATTTCATTTCATTTCAGAAAAGCAAAATGCCCAGTCCCTAATGTGATTAGCTATGACGGCTTGTAGTACAGCAAAACAGAAAATCTCTCAGTTCAGAAATTTTATACTAGGGTAGGAAGCCAGGTAGGTATGTAAGTGGACAGTTGCATGTGTGTGTGTGTGTGTGTGTGTGTGTGTGTGTGTGTGAGAGAGAGAGAGAGAGAGAGGAAGAGAGGGGAGGGACGGGGAGGGGGAGGGAGAGGGTTTGAGGAGGTCAGCCCAGAGCTAACTAAGCATGTGAGAGGAGAATTTGACCAGTACTCTCAATCCAGAAGTTTCCTAGACTCCTGCTACTCTCTCAACTCCTTTATCTTTTCAATCAGTCCTCGTAATTCTCTCTAAATAAGTTCTAAATCCTTCTGTTTCTCTCCACCTCCACTGTCCCTGCCCTGGCCAAAGCCCACATTAAATCTCACCTGGACAACTGCAGCTGTCTCCTAACCATTCTCACTTCTCTTACAACTTTCAATCTGTTCTCTGATAGATTCTGAATGAACTTTCAAACCCCACATTTGATTATGCTGTACTCTTCTACATAAAACTTTTAGTGCTATTACTGTTTTTCAAAAGTATATAAATGATAGCACTGTGTGTGAATATATATTATACATATATAATATATACATGTAGTATCATGTATACATATATTTCCATCTGAGTGTGTGTTCCCACTCAACATGTTTTGTGATCTAGCTGTTTTGATGGCTTAGGGTGACATTTAAAATATAGAGCATGAATTTAAAGGATTTAAACAAAATTCATAATTCATATTACCTCTGGAGATATATGGGAAGAAGGCAGTAGGGCTGGAGGTGGTAAAGAAGATGCCCAGGTCATCCAAATATCGAGATTTTATACAATATGTTATCCTTCCTTATGCATTTATATACTTTTTAGTGTTCTCAATGTTTCACAAATGCCCTAGGAGAAGCAGAGAAACCTAATTGATTGCATTGTTCTTAAAAAGAGACAAGATCTTTTTCATGCCCTAAGATCTTTTTCATGGTCCTGTGACCTTCTTTTACCTCACTCCAGTCATGCTTTCCTTTTTTTGCTTTATCATATATATGTCATTCTTTCTTAATTCAGGGCCTTCGCATATGTAGTTGCTTGTGCTTAGAACATTTGGGGAGGATAGGGAATATGGGTCCTATGCTATACTGATAATGGCAGTGAAAATAGGTACAGCCACTCTAGAAGACAATATACCAGTAGGTATTAAAATTAAAAATTCACATATCCTCTGATCCAAAATCTGTTTCTCCATAGCAACCTCACAGAAACTCCCATACATGTGCAAGTGGACCAGTATATTCACACAGGTGTTGATTGCAATAACAAAATTTAGAAATGACCAAATGAAGTATAGAATATTAGAACTATGAAATATACAAAAATAATAAAATATATCTCTGCAAATTTACATAAAAAATGTTTAGGCCAACTTTGTTGAGTGGAAAGAAATACAACAGTGATGTATATATATTACAATATTATTTAAATAAAATGAACTAATATTAAAAATTTATTTTAAAAACATGTATATATAAAAAGAATATAGTAATTGAGATATACTGTCTTAGTAAGAGTGCTTTCTGGTGGTTGTGGTATGGGGAGCTCATGGTTGGGGCATGGTCAAAATGCCATTAGCTTCATTTGCAGTATTACCATTTTTGTAAATGCATTGATATATTTTATTTAGATAATTAAAATTAATAAATTTTCCTACCACCCCCAAGAGTGAAATATAGATTATTATTCTATGGATCTTTTCATCTTTAATATTTTGACTTTATACTCCTTGGTCTTTGAATCATGCCTTGGCAACCAACATTCTAAATTACACTATTTTCCAATAATTAATCTGCATACTTTAGCAAAACTATAAATGTTAATTATTCTCCGAGTTATGTATTTATATGTGCATGTGTTTGTACGCATACATATATGTGGGTGTTAAACATTTTGCGGGGTAATTTGGGAACTTGAAAGCAATGAAGAGTTTTAAAAAGTCTCTATGGTGTTATTTTGAAATAGACTCTAATTGAAAGATCAGTACAGAGTTTAGAGATTTCAATCTCACTACTGAAGAGAATCTTTCATATTTTTGTTCTGATCCCCATTTTGTATTATAACTAAATTATGTGTAACTCTAGTTTGTCTTCCAGCTAAAATTACTATAAGTCTCACAGATACTATCATCTTACTCTATATCTTCTCCATTATCCAGAGGTAGGCTCAAAGAATAACCATAATTTCCTTTACACATTATTATTTCCCCACTGAGTTTTCCCATTTTAATATACATAAATTGCTAAACATATAAGATTAGTATAGAGGTGGATTCATGAAAGTTTGTTGTAAATGTATTTAAAAGTATGTATATTTTGTGTTGATAACTAACAAAAAGATATAGACTGTTGAATCTTTATATTATGATATGGCAGTGTGACACTAATGTTTTCAGAATTTCTTATTGCTTATGAAGAACTATTCAATTTTAATAGGAACACTGGATCAATATAGGTTATAGGGATGAAATATAGGATCTTAAAAATCTAACATCATTGGTATTTTCATTGAAACTTGAAATAATTTTGAAATTTCAGATAGTTCAAATAAATCCTGAATACATGCAGAAAGTAGTTGATGTCTTGAATTGAGAAATGACTTTGACTTTAACATAACTCATTCTAAAAATAGCCATCTCACTTTCCTATGATTTATATTTTCTTTGAAACAACCTTGCAAATGTGTTGCTCTTTTTAGTTCCTTTTTATATCAAAGGTACTATGAGAAAGTGGGCATGAATTCTCCTATTATCTGTTTGATTTGTGTGTCTCCCTATACTCCACAAGTTGGGCATAAAGCAGAACTGTTTGTTTTGTTTCCCATGGGGACCTCAAAAGAATGAAAAGAAGTGATAGCAGGACAGTATGCACTATCAGAAGGAGCAACAAGAAATTGCATTTTTTTTTCAGTTTTGTTGGAAAGTATATGGATAGTATTTGTCACTGAAATAATGTGTCTCATTTATATTGTACCTGTTCTTCTGTGGAGCTCAAAGCACTTTATGGACACTCTCATTAATCCTAAAGCCTGAGCTAGGTGCTTGGCAGCTTTTGTCCTCTCTTTATGGTCTGGGAGGCTGCAGTTTAAAGGATGTCATTGTGCAGGAATGTGCAAAGTGTTCAGAAGATAACCAGTGGGCATAGTGTAAAGTGGACAGCTGAGAAGACTTCCGTTACTTTATTTTAAAAGGTTTTGTAGTAATACCTGTCCAAGGAGGTGAAAGGCAAATGTAATTATTTGAAATATTTGCACTCCTCTTTACCTCCAGAAAAATTTTCCTAATGAGTCTGTAATTACTAGGACTGTCATGCTTCTACACCTCCAGGACTGAAACCTCAGTCGTTTACTCTGTTACCTCATAGCCACTGCTCTGGTCAAGGGAATGCCAAGTCGTGATTGCCAAATTCTCCTTTTTTGGGCTTTTCATATGGATCTTTATCTTTCTGATTCCTGAGACATCCTATTTCATGCGAGTACTACTATTTGTTGAGAAACTGCTATAGCTTCTAACAGTTTTGACAATAAAGAGCCTTAATTTCAGAGTCTAGAAGAAGCAGTCTCTGAGCCCACTTCGGTTGCTTACCAGCTGTGTGACTTTAAGAGTCTCAAAGTTTCTGAGCTTTAGAGTCATTTCTGTAAAATGAAAATAATGACTAGTTCAAAAGGTTGCATCTTCAAATATGAAATAGAGAAAGGGAATGGATAATATACGCTAGCTACCAAGCTCTATACATGGCAGAAATGGGACCTGTTTTGTTGTTTTTGTTGTTGTTATTGTATTCCCTTTTCCAACTCTATTTTTTTTCTGCATATCACTCTTAGATCAGTATTCTGAAATTCTCTTTCATCATATTAATTCTCTGCTCAAAACTGCATACAAGCCCCAGTGTTAATTTTATTCACAGTTAATCTATCATACAAGTCCCCCCACAATAAGGACTGCCTAATTTTAATCTTAAACTTCAACATATATAGTAATCTCCAGTTAACCTTCACTTCTTGTCACTGTTTTCACACCATTATTTTCTTACACAGCCCTTTTAATGATGTTGATTCTTTTGCCATCACCAACATTGCACACATTTTTTTTTATAGTTTGAAATATATATGTTGCATAAAAAATCCTGTCAAAGCCAGGATCATTTGACACCAGATAATGTGAATAAAGAGTAGGTGTTTTTAGGGCTCTAGATACTACTTAAAGAGGCACTCTTATTTCCCTGTGAGGGGTCAAACTCACTTCATGGAACCACGCTCTGACATGTGACCACTGACCAGTCCCAGGACACTGCTGTGCCATTCACCCATCAGCAGTTAATTTCTTTGCACTGAATTTATCATTGTCCTTTTCAGATACCTATTTGTTCCTTACCTCTGCCCTCCCAGGTTTCTGCAGGCCTGCTGAAGCCTCATTGCCTTGGTGGTTCATTTCCCACTGCCTAGCCGAAGACGTTAAGATATTCAGCAATCTGAAACTCTTTCAGTCACTGAACAGTTCTACTCACAAAGCTGGACTTCTGTGTTTTGTTTTGTTTGGCCATGCATTTTATTTATTTATTTATATTTTTTATCAAGGTACATACAACAAAATGCACAAATCTTAGTGTACAGCTTGAGAATTTTGACATGCATATACATTCATGTAACCGCCAAGATCTCAAACATTTTAATTATTTTTTCCCCTTCACCTATTTCACCCATATCCCATCATCTTCCCCTATTGAAAATATCTGTCTGTTCTCTGTGTTGATGAGTCTAGTTCTGTTTTATTTGTTGGTTTTGTTTTTTAGGTTCCATGTATAAGGGACATCATGTGGTAATTGTCTGACTTACTTCACTGAGCTTAATACTTTCTATGTCCATCCATGTTGTTGCAAATGGCAAGATGTTGTTATTTTTTATGGCTGAATAATATTATATTGCATATATGTACCACATATTCTTTATCCATTCATCTATTGGCAGACACTTAGGTTGACTATTACAAATAGTTCTGCAGCAAACATAGGGGTGCATGTATCTTTTCACATTAGTGATTTTATTTTCTTTGGGTAAATTCTCAGAAGTGGAATTATTGGGTTATATTGTGTTTCTACTTTTTGTTTTTCCATACTGGCTGCATCAATTTTACATTCTCACCAGTAGTGCAAGAGGGTTCCCTTGTCTCCATATCCTTGCCAACACTTGTTACTTCTTGTCTTTTAGATAGTGTCCATTCTGGCTGATGTGAGGTGATTATTTCCTTGTGGTTTTGATTTGCATTTTCCTGATAATTAGTGATGTTGATCATTTTTTCATGTGTCCTTTGGCCATCTGTATGTCTCTTTGGAAAAATCTCTATTCAGGTCCTCTCCCCATTTTAAATCAGATTATTATTATTATTATTGTTGTTGTTATTATTATTATTTGATGTTGAGTTGAATGAGTTCTTTATATATTTTTGATATTAGCCCCTTATTGGATATATCATTTGCAAACACATTCTCCCATTTAGTAGGCTGCCTTTTCATTTTGATGATGGTATCCTTTGTGCATAAGGTTTTTAGTTCATGGAGTTCCACTTGTTTATTTTTTCTTTTGTTTCCCTTGCTTAGGAGACATATCAAAAAAAAATTATTAATGCTCATGTTCAGGAGCGTACTGCCTATGTTTTCTTCTTAGAGTTTTATGGTATATTTAGATCTTTAATCTATTTTGAGTTTATTTTTATGTATGGTGTAAGACAGTGATTCAGTTTTATTCTTTTTTATGTAGCTACCCAGCTTTCCAGCACCTTTTATTGAAAAGACTACCTTTTTCCTATTGTATATACTTGTCTCATATATTAATCATCCTTATAAGTATGAATTTATTTCTGGGCTGTCCCTTTTTTTCCATTGATCTATGTGTCTCTTTTTGAGCCAGTACCATAAAGATTTGATCACTGAGAAGTTAGACATTTCAGATCTTCTCTCCCCTCTCAGCTCCTCTACTTGGTTCCCTGTTTCCATCCTAACCCTATTCCCACAAAAATGCAGTTAGAGAGAGTTGCCAGACAGTAATCTGTTCTTGCTCTTGAATAACTGCTTGGACTTTTATTCCCCCCAGTCACGTAAGATCCTATTCATTTTCTCCTTCTTATAGAAAACATTCATGATTTGACTAAGGCCAATGCAAAAAGTTCTTGATATGTAGTATAAGATATAATTTTACATCATTGAATTATTAGGAAGATTAAATGAAGCTAAAAAGGAAGTTTAGGCCAAAGTGAATAATCTTGAATTTTGTTCAAGGTCTGTTATCACAGAAAAGCTTTTAAAGAATGACTCTCAATGGTGCTGTTTGAAATCCTACACACAGGAACTAACAAAGACATCATTCCTACCCTAAGGTACACCCTAGCTTATTAACTGGACCATTAGCCTTGTAAGCACAGCCATGTCTCTCGCGGTGCCATTAGAGCCTTTGCTATGACTTCAAAGAAGACTTATTACTTAGTGAAATAACCATTCAATACTAAAAAATTTACCTTATTAAGAAAATAGGCAAGAATTATTTTAGTCCTTTTTTTTTTAAGATGTAATTTTGGGTCCCATTTGATAAAATAATTTAAGGAATTGTATGTCCAAAACAAATTGGTTAATTATGCTCACCAAATTACAGATATTTTCTGTAAGAAAATTCTCATATATATAACTTCGGGTGAAAATCTAATAATAGAATATTCTGATTATATTTCTGTGTACAGATAATTCTTGATGATCAATCTGTGGCATATTAACTGAGGGGATTTTTTCCATGGCACATGTTTAAAAATCCCCATTGTTTTTCTTCCATGAGTATCTTCTCCCCACATACAACATCACTATAGCAAGATACTAGAGTGATATGTTTCCAGTCACAATTCTATGTGTGAATAACAGCAAAACAGAATGTTGATGATATTGTAAGAAAAATGGTAAGCCAGGGTGGTAATTTACTGAAATCTTTTATGTTACCCATTCCAAATATGAGACGCTTTCCTGTAATTACAGTGAGATATTCACGTCAAATTTAGATGCACTCATGTAAACACAAAGAACCTCCTTCAACATCAAGGTAAGAAAGATTTCTATTAAATTCCTACCTGGATTATAAAGTGCCATATGGTATTCTGAAACACATTTTGGAAAGGGAACTATTTTAGAGAGGGCATGATTAGTTTATTTAAATGATTGCAAATGGGCAAGTTTAGAATCAAAATTTTAGAAATAGAAAATCTATAGACATTGTACATATAATGAAGGGAAGGCTGTAAAAGGTGAAAAACTTCCCCAGAGTCACTTCCAGTTGGAAACAGAGAGGAGACAGGAGACATAGACCTTGGGCCAATGTCCCTTTCTTGTGTCACTGTTTCCATGTCAAAAACAGAAAATACACCTAGAAACCATGAAGAGCTGGGGAGCACTACTTCATATGTGGCAGTTCATTTAACCTAAGGTTTGTATCAGGAGAACAAGGGTTAATTATTTTCCACTTTTAGGATCAGAAAACATCTAAAAAATAAGCAAATCCAGACGTAAAGTGCTGGTTTTCTGCCTATTCATCTAATCAGAGTCATAAAATAATGTATTCTCATTACAATCTGTTATGAAGAATTTTATTGTAAATTAATGGTTGCATACTTTCACCACAACCAAAAAAACAAACAGAACACATCCACACAGTTTATTTGCTGTGTTTTGAAAAATGCAAACTACACTTTTTCTAAAACCAGAAACTTTGCAAATCATCCCAGTGTTCATACCCTTCAAGTCTGAGATGGAAAGTTTCTCGGGGGTATGCCTCTGAAGAGGATTGCTTTGCTTATATTACATGTAATGTGCAGATGGCCAATTATTCCAGTTGTGAATCTACTGTGAATCTAGACTACTCTCCTTGACATAAAGAACAGAACTAGATATTTTATTTGTCTCTTAGTTTGTTTTTTTTATGATATAGTTTATGGTTTATTTCCAAGTGTTCATGTTCTTGGGATGCTTTAGGGAATGAAATAGTCTTGGGAGTAGCAAATGTTGAATACAAAAGAATAGAAATATTAGAGTTACATGGAATAGGGAATCAGTTCTCATACAAATTATTTCTCTGAAATAGAATTATGAAACATTTGTCAATATCTGAATATTACCATTGTTATCATACACCTATATTTTCACTTAAAATGACATATTCATAAATATAAGTTCAGTGAGACAAAACAAATGCCAGAGGAAGTCCTGTTTCTTGAGTGGGAGGATCAGGCTACAAAAATGTCTTTAGAGAATAAGTTGATGGTGACCAACATCAACCAGGAGCATACGAATGGATTTTGTCTCTGAAGTCATTACATCAATTTGTGTTAATGCCATTAAAAACATTTCAAGTATTTAAAAATATATATTCTAAAAATTCTATAAATAATAGTTCGATTATAGGACATACCAGATTTCAACCAACAATATATTTAAATACTCTACTAGTGTCCTGTATAGTGGCTGAAATGAAGTCATAGCATATTTATGCATTAAAACAATTTAATACAATAATAAAAGCTCTTCTTTGCCAACTTTGGAACAAATTCTAAGGCTGCAGAGCCACAAGTATACTTCAGTGATGGGAGAATTGTCTAGTTCTTTCTGAGCCTGTCATACTCATGATCATTATCTTTGAATAAGCTAATTCAAAAGAGAGAGCCCAAAATATTGATATAATATTAACAAGTTAATGTTAACAAAGACTTTTGCTGTGTATTACTTTTTAAAATAAAATTGTGCTCTACATAGTCTCTACGCTCTTTCAATATCAGAATGTACATACCCTTTTCTTTATAAATGATTATTACTACTTCTCCTCCGTTAGTGTAGAATTAAATATGACTATTTTTACAACACATTAGCTAAGCATTAAAATACTGTGATATTTACTAGGGAAGATGACAGGATGCTTTAGCTTAAGAGAGGACCAATGCATTGAGTAAGTGAGACCATCTGTGTCTTCATTTGTAATTGCAAGCTTTAAATCATGAGTCATGAGTTTGAGCTTTATGATTAGACAAAAAAAAAATTCACTTCAACATTGGTATGGTCATTCATCCAAAAAATATTCACTGAGCCCCTATTTTTTACTATGCAGTGTGCTAAACCATGGGAATATAGCAGAGACTGGACTCCCAAGAGGCTTCTACTCTGGTCAGTGAGCAAAAAGTAAAAAAATCAGAAGAGAGAAATGTTTACTAAATATGTTAGCAAGGTATTGTGCTGGGGGGCACATACAAAGACTAAGCTTCCCAGAGTAAGTGATGTTGAAGAGGTGGGTAAACTGGCATCAGCCTGCTTTTAAACATACAATTTATTAGTTTGAGAGGAGGCAGGAAATGTGATATAAATTAAGAAGCCAGTTTTCATTCTAATTATAAGAATAGCTATCAGTAATAAAAATCCCACATGGTAAAAAATATATGCACGTGTATATATGTATGTGTGTGTGTCTGTGTATGAATATATACACATAGAGTCTGAGAACATAGATGAGCTCTGAGAAGACTGCATAGCACAAAGCATTTTTAAGTGTTAATTATTTCATTTTGAATAATAACATAGACAACACAGTGGTGAATTTGACGAGTTTGAGGAAAGATGATATTCATAACCAGTGGGTTATGAGATACTGAAATAATAAAGGATCAGCTATATTTACAAGGACAACAAAATGACTAGACAATTTAGTGCACTGGTCATTTCAGGGAAATGGCTGTAAATTTAGTGAGCTAAAATAAAAATGAGAAATCATTTGTGCAAGTTATTTAACAGTCTGATTTCTATCAAAGTGTCAGTCCTCAGGAGAAAATGGAATCAAATATTCTGAGGTATCACTGATATCAACTTGTTCATTTGATATTTGAGTCTTTTTAAGAAAGTGCAGCACAAAATGTGTTTTAAAAATCCCTGCTATTTAAGCTCTCTGATTGCTTGATTCTCTGGCAAGTGGGAAGTATTTACACTTTTGGTGTTTCAGTCTTTTACTATAATGAATAATAGTAGTTGAAAACCAAGAAAAGAAAAAAGTCAAACCAGTTAGCTATTGTATATTTATTCATGATGGAAATAGAGTATCATAAAGGTAATTTTGATTTTTAAATCAATAAGGTTATCTTTGAGAAAAGGACAAAACAAAAAGAAATGCTCTCAGTCCAATTTAAACTTGTTATTTAGTGATGGCATGTAAGCGGACTTGCTACCATTTTGAAGGAGACTGAGAAAACTTGATTTGAGGCTTGCTGAAGTAGTAAAGGCTCTGCCGTCTTTAATTTTAGGTACGATGAGCAAACACAGTGTATTGATCTTCATCCTCTCCATGCTGCTTTTCATATCTTCCTTGCTGAGAATGTTATCTAAATTGTGCTTTGGAAAATATATAATGATTTAGACCAGTGCTTATCTAATATGCATATGAATAACCTGGGGATCTTGGTAGACTACAGATTGTAATTCAGTAGTCTGGGCTGGAGTTTGGGATTCCACCTTTCTAATGAGTTTCCATACCCATGCTGCTTGTCCAAGGATTGTACAGTGAATAGAAAGGGTCTCTAGGATCTCTGCTTATATGGTGTAGCACACATCTCGTTTACACACACACACACACACACACACACACACACACACACACACACACACACACACACACACACGTCAAGTTCCCAGGATTGAGTTATACTCCCCGATTGGGAAATTGTACTATCATTCTCAATAGCAGCATATTATCATTGCTGAACCAGACAAATTCCTCTTGCTTTATTAACCAGCACTTTTTTTTTTAACCTTATTTCACCTCTTGGTGCCTTAATTTTGATGGTTTTGGCCCAAGATTTCTATTCTCTAAGGTTTATCTTTCCTGATACTCTTTGGGTAATTGGCACTTGCTGTATACACTAACTTTTCAATTAATTTAAAAGAATTCTATCTTGCCATCCACAAAAGTGCAGGCAGCCCCCAGAGTGTTCTTGTTTTCTTTGTGCACATAACCGGACAAGACTGAAGTAGGCATGAACAATTGAAAAGCATAATGCAAAACCTATTTATTATATACAATTTGAAAACATTTTGCATATTTTTAATCTCATTTCTTCTACATTTCACCCACCGAGGTTCAGGTTCTAGTCCTCTGGGCTAATGTACTCTTTTTATTTCAGCAAGTCAGCATAATGAAGAGCCTTTGGAGTCACTCTGGTCGTTCAGGCGCAGTAGGCAGGATTACAATACTGTCACATGACATTATTAGTGTGTTACATTTCAGACAATGAGTCAGTGAATAGAGTCAAACTTGGGACTGTGTATATCCAATTTCCTCTACTATGTGCATGTGGCATTGTATCAGGGTGTGGATTATTGAAGGCACCGATCAGTTTGGATGTTTATATGGTTTACAAAGAGTGCATAAAGTAAAGAGAGAACTAGCTAGCCCATCTACTAAAATAAAAATTGGTGTCAGTCTTTATTGAGCATAAACAAAGTACATGGTATTATATAAATGATAAAAATCTAAAAGGATGCTGAAATATAATGTCAAAATATTTTCTGGATGGTACCCTTTGCATCACAACACATAATCCACCTGATATTCAGTTCATATCTAATGGATCCTTATAGTTCATAAATGTGTTTTAAAATGTAACTGAATACAATGGTACATATGTTTGGTTTTATTCAAACCTTAATGATGTAAGAAAATGAAATTATTCTCTTAGCTCTTCTTAGAGAGCTGAGAGTTAAAAAAATAAATGAGTGGGTTTTCTTAAAACTTTTGTCTATAATTTAATCTGGTGTCCTGTAAAGTCCTGCTTTTAGCATCTGCTCTCAGGAGTGCACTGTTTGTCAAATTTCCATTAAGTTGAAGGTGAAAAATTAATGAACCACTTACTTCAGATATCTCAGAACTAATGCAAGTCGATTAGTCATGCAGCACAAAAAAATCAAAGATTTTGGTATGTTCAATTATAGTTTAGGATTCACTCATGTTTAACTGTTAAGTGCATTGGTCCATATTTCTAATAGAGCGTTCTAGAGAAAAAAGGAATGCAGTTACTGATTTTTTTATTAACAGGTAAATATATGTCAAAGACGATTTTATTTATAGAAATATATATATTTTTAATTCCCAAAGGTACTTTTAGAGCAAGGTTAATCAGGTTGTTGATGGGGATGGATGGATTTTGAAAGCCTTTGTAATGTGTCTGCTGTGGGAAGGTAGGTAGCTGGAAGAAAAGCAAAGATGTATAGCAGTCATAGGATTAATAGAACTATAATTTATTCTTCAGCTGTATCCCTGCTGTATATCCTAGGCATAGAGGAAACCAGTAAGATAGAGGCTTTGAAACTATTTCTCAAAGAATTATTGATTCTTTCTTTTTTCCACTAAACTGAGCTCCTGTTATATTCCTGGCAATGTGATAGGCACTGTGTTTCATGCAATGATGTGGAAGACGTGGACCTTGTCTTCAATGAAGTTAGAGTTCAGAGGGGGGAAAAACAAAGTGTTTTTACATAGTGATGATGTTAATTAGAGTGGAAACACTGAAAAAAAAAGGGCAGATGTATCATGTATCACCTAGAACGGAGAATGTCAGAGAAAGCTTGTTGCCGAAAGTGATGTGTGAGTAAGGGTCTAAAGTGAATAGTTCACACGTGTGGTGCATGAAAAGAGTGAATAAAGTGGACAGGACAGTTTAAGCAAAAATATGGAGGATGTAAATCACAGAGCATGTGGGGGCAGCATAAGTTTTGGTATAAGATGTATGGAGAGGAATGATGGGAAATAAAGTTAAAAATATAAGGTCTGAAATTGTGAAAGCCCCAAATGACAAGTTACAGAGTTGAGTAGCTGAATTTGGGAGAGATGAAATCATACAGCAAATAAATTTACTTTGTATTGGTAATGTGTCAGCCCCTAACATCCACGAAAATTTCAAAATAACAGATTGCACATTTCTCTGACATTCTTTTTCCTAAATATGTTTTCTCCTCAATACTTTTTGTTGTCCCTGGACAATAAAAGTTCCGAAGGGTGTAGCCGAGGGAGAAAATACATGCTGGGAAAACCAGGGTGAGATGGCAATAGATGGTCTCCCAGCTGGTGTGCTGAGGCTTGGGGTCTGTGAGCTGAGGTATTAATCACTGTGGCCCTGGGTGCAGCCTGGCGTAGCAGAGACTCAGGGCTTGTCACTTGAGGTTGAGAGCAGCAGAAGTCCCCTTCAGTTTACCTCGTCAGGCTGTGTGACCACCAGCATCTTCTATGTGAAGCATGGAGGGCCTAGAATCTGTAGTTGCAGAGAGCACCCATTCCAAAGGCACCACGCTTGATTTAATGCTCTGCTCTGGCTGGATTGAAATTGTTGTTTTTTGAACACGAAGTCCTATATGGTCATTCTGTTCGGGGCCCCGCAAATTATATAGCCAGTCTTGGCGCTATGAGATGAAAATGGTTAGGAAGTAATGAACTACACTGTGGTCAAAATGCACTGTCATATATCCATATAATAGAGGTTGCCAGATTATGAGACTAGCATTGTACTTATATACCAAAACTGGTCCGAAGCTTAAATCTTGTGTATTTTTTCTTCAAAGCCATGACTTCTGTGGCTTCCACAGGCCTAAGCTGAATACCACTATTTAGCCTTGTGGTTTTCTAGATGATAAGTTAAGGAAATATTTCTGAAACATCTTTTCTCATTTATAATCTGCCTCCTGGAGCCTGGGTACCAGTATCTTTGAGCTCTGCATCCCCTGCGGTTCTATCAAATTAAACTCGGAGAAAAACTTTGGCAATTATTTTCCCTAATAAAAACTCTGAAAAATAAAGCTCTGTGTTTACAAACATTATTGGCCACCTGATAGTCATTCCACTGTGTATTTCCTTTTCTGAGTCAGTATAAATATATAAACTGAAAAAGTTTTTCTTAGTTCGTAGGCACAATTTAGTGTATTAACTATTCTCTTTATGCTGAGTGCTTGTGTTACACTTTCCTTTTTTTTAATTTTAATTTTTTCAAAGTTATAGCTGAATATAAATAGTCAAATATTTCTACAAAACTTAATTTAGAAAAATATCTCTCTTTCTCCCATCCTCTCTTTCCCAAAGGAAAACATTTAATTGCTTCTAACAATTTTGGTTGTTACCTACTTATTTTTATGCTGTCTCCAAGAGCATGTATAAAAATCGAATTCATTTTTTAGTTTTATCCATTGTATTGATTTACCACTATAGAAGACAAAGATTTAATTTTTTTTCCCAAGCCTCCATGTACCCTTACCTGATATTTGCCTTTTCCTTTTTTCCTAAAAACTAATATCAATTTTTGTGTTAAAAAAGTAATTATGTATATTATTGAGTGTGCAGATATTTTTCATATTGTACATTTCTTAAACAATTTTTGTTCCCTTTGAGCTCATTACACAGATTTCCTATTTTTCTGTGTATCTAGAAATTCTTCAAATGCTCTGACTTTTCTGTAATAATTTTTTCAATACAGTTACACACATCTGGTATTCACTTATTTTTGTCTTCCTGGAGACCTCCCTCTCCAAACCCCCTGACCTCCCTTCTCTTATTGTCAGTAGATCTGCTGCACGTGTGTCATTTTATGATTATCCTTGGCTGAGAGCTGCCACTTAAGAATGGCAAAATTAAGTTGATTTGAAGTTTTGTGTATGGCTGGGATTTATTGACTGATGAGTTTTAACACAGGATGTCTTGGGTCCATTGTTTTATTTGTAGACTTCCAAACTTTCAATATTTTTATTTATTCTCCATTGACCTGGTTATATTTACTAAAAGTGAAACATCTATTGCCCTACCTGGAAGGAAGGAGTCTTGGCACCAAGAGAGCAAAACATCTGAAGAATCTCTGCCATCATAACACCATCCCATTTTAAGCATGAGACTCACCCTGCGCTGTGTCTGGCATCTCCCTGTTCAGCATCCTACTTTCAGTTTCCTGCCGGAGTGGGGGAGGGAGGAAGGCATGTTCACATGAACTGGGTGAGGGGAAGATTCAGGAGGAGAGACCCCTCACAATCAGAGTTTCATCAAATTCTCCTGTTTCTAGTCCTTCCTTAACTTCTGCTCTTAATAGGTAGCAGCTGTTTCCAACTCCTGAGCCTTTCTAGGTTCTGTGAGACAAACTTCATTGCTTCTCAGTTCCCCTCTGATGGCTTAGATTTTGATGTCTTTGGCTCTGTTACATCAGTTGACATTTATGTATATGCTTTCCAGCTTCAGAGTCACATCGCTATTGTCTCTTCTATTCTCTTGGCCCCTGTGGATTTATGCATTTTTATTCCTTTATAGTCTTTTCAGTGAAGTTTTATGGGGGAGTGGAGGTTCATGCATATGTACAATCTGCTATAGGATACATAAAGTATTTGGATGGAATTTTGATTATGAAGTACCTCAAATCATTTTTAACAAGTGGAAAGAGTATAACTAAGGAATATACAAACAAATCAACTAAAATGAACTCACTGCTCATCTTTTAAATGCTTATTACAAAAAAAAGAACTCTTCAAGTGTTTAATTTCTGTTTACTAAGGATTCTGTTCCTTTTCCTTTTGAACACAGATGGAAGCTTTAGGCAAAACCGATCAAACCTCACCTCTCTACTAGTGCAGCCCATCTCAGCATCTCTCGTTGCAAAACTGATCTCTTCGCCAAAAGATAGAACCAAAAACGGCATCTGTAGCCACCTAGAACTTCCAAATAATGGTAAAGTATTTAATGTCTTTCTGTGTGTCTTGTTTTTGTAAAGACCACTGTGCCTCCAGGGCAAAGGGTCTTCCCAGCATGGGGTGAGTCTCCTATGAAACTGGTGAAACTAAAGGAAGTCAAGGGAAAGGGTAGTTTGAGAGATAGGCTTTTTTAAATTCCTTACAGTCCCTAATCAGGCTTGGCCCTGTCAATCTCCAGCCATGGCTTGTGCTCGGCTGCCTTGGTGGGCTCTCTACCTCTCCCCCAGCCCCTTCGGCTCCATGGGCCAGTCCTTGGTGACTGGCAGACACAATACCACTTACTTACCAGGAACAGACAAGAGGAGACAACTGCTGTTTTCTCTCTATCCTGTGATCTGGAGGCTGCAGGAGGCTACAGAAATAAACACCTATTGATACGTAAATAGATTAAGGTTAGGCAGGAGATTCTGGAAATTCTGCCATTTACCCCACAACCATGATCATTTTTAATTTCTTAAATTGACATATTTAGGATTATTCTGTTAATAAGACATTTATTTTCTGATGTGGTGAGCATTTATTTCTCTCCTATGGCTCTTTAAGGGACATTTCTGGAAAATAATTTTGATAAAGACTAAGAATTGACCAAACTGAGAGACTTAAAAATGGACAAAAAAGCATTTTGAACTGCAACAAAGAAAAACGGCTTTACAAATAGAGCATTTGTACATTCATGAAAATCTGCTTCACATAGCTTCTCAGTTTCAGCTTCAGCAGTCTTGTAGCCTGCCAAGATTCAGTGGATAGCAGTCAGCTATCTGGGGTATGAAGTCTTTTAGTGGAAAGCATTAAAGCCTAATTCCTGCGATTGACTAAAAAATCCCTCTGTCTTTACGCATCATCGCCCGAGAGATGCTTCTTGTTCTGCAGCGCAGTTTGTCAGGCCTTGTTGGAACACATTGGATAAAACTGAAGTAGTTAAGCTACCGGTGGTGGGATGCAAGGCACGGCTGCATCTCATTTCTGCCTGCAGCCTCAGCAGCAGAGTTCTTTACGTATTATGAAGTTTGTATCTAGTTGCTGTGAAATTCAACTGAAGGACTCTGGTTTTGCATTCAGACCTGGAGGCTCAACTACCCATGTTTCAGCTCATTTGTTTTTCTCTTGACAACAAAAGCATTAAAAAAGAAAGGTTTTGAAGAAGCCAAAAAAAAGTATCTGAATACATTTAGGATTGCCCCTTGTTGACAAGCCCTGTTGACAGTTCAGGATTGTATCAGTTAGAGACATGCACTTTTCAAAATCCTGTAAACTGAGAGACTGCTAACTGTAAACTGAGAGATCATCAGTTGAGCAAAGTGGGACATACAGAAAACAATGATAAGCCTGTTTCCTCAAAGCAGGAATAAAGAAGACCTTGAGGAACTTTCTATTTTGTTTTGTTGTTTTTTGTCTTCAAAGCCCTACAAACTGATCATGGGCTCCATTTGTTAAAATATGTAAACAGCACTTTAATAACAATAGAGTTGTGAAGAAGACACTAGATGTTCAAAAGACCAATAAGCCCATATTAAACTAATTAATTCAATAACTGATCAGAACCCCTAATGTGTCCCAGCCACTGTCCTGCCATGATGTATGTCTGCATGTTTTTGTATTCTGTAAAATGTTATGTTAGTATCATCCTTACCAAATACTTACATAATGCTGGGATAGTTAAGCAAAATGGGACTCTCTAGCTGTATGTATCTCCACATCAGCTTAGAAGAAAAATTGAATGTATAGAAATTTGTTTACAACTCCATTATTAAGGAAACTACCAAAGAGGACTTCTTTCTAAAAGATTATGCCATATCAAAATTTCCTCATGGATATAGTAATCATTATTGTTTAAAGAAAAAAATTCAGAGATATATTTAAATTGAGAAGATATTTCATATTATTATGCATCCTTCCTTCATCATTTTTAAAAATATGGAGTATTACATTTAGATTTCCCTAAAACTGATTAAGTAGTCTGAGTTTTGAAGTTTAAACTAATCTTAAATGTAAGAGAATGACACTTTACCCCAGTGTTTTAGATAACAATACTCATGATACATCCAAAATAATTAATTTAAATTTTCTTATAAACACATAAATATATAAGTTGTTTACTATGATATATGTCAGGATGGGACATGAAAAGGATACAGAAAGAGGTGCCATTTTTTTTGAGCAATAAGAGCAATGCTTATAGTTTATGGATTAAAAAATAATTTACAATATATATAATTTGAAATTATAACTGTTGAATTTTCTCAGTATAGTCCTGAGATTTAGTGTAGGAAAATCTTCACTATACAGAAGTATAGCCAGAAGTGCATTAAAAATATGTATATAAGTTAACTGTTTTCTTTCCTGTTTAGCCCTTTATGTACAGTGAATCAAAATTCCTTAAAGTCCAAACAAAAATAGAGTGTTGTTATCTATAATGGACAGACTCTTCTTAGAATCCATTTGCCATCTCCCTCTTTGAACTGTTGCCAACATTTCCCAACAACATGATATGAGTAGGTTTGACCACATTCTAAGATTTAGAAATAGATTCTGATTACCTCAAGTCTATTAGCATATCACCATTTTATGATGATTGGTTCAAGGAAGATGTAAACCTGGGCAGAGAGAGCTAAGACATAGTTTCTCAACTTTGAGCAATAACTCACTTAAACACTAGAGCTGAACAAGAAAGCATGTGGGCCTGGGATCCTTGTGACCTTGAGGGTATAGCCTACCTGAAAATGGAGGCAACAGAAAGAAGGTATAGGAGAATAAAAGGGAGAAAAATAAATAGAGATAGAAGAGAGAAAGAATATCTTTAAAAAAAAATTTTTTAAGGTATGATTGATATACACTCTTATAAAGATTTCACATGAAAAAGCAATGTGGTTACTACATTTACCCATATTATGAAGTCCCCCCCATACCCCAATGCAGTCACTGTCCATCAGTGCAGTAAGATGCCACAGATTCACTATGTGCCTTCTCTGTGCTACACTGTTCTCCCCGTGATCCTCCACACCATGTGTACTAAAACATAATGCCCCTCAATCCTCTACTCCCTCCCTCCCACCTGCCCTCCCACATCCCTCCCCTTTGGTAACCACTAGTTCATTCTTGGAGTCTCTGAGTCTGCTGCCATTTTGTTCCTTCAGTTTTGCTTCACTGTTATAATCCACAAATGAAGGAAGTCATTTGGCATTTGTCTTTCTCTGCCTGGCTTATTTCACTGAGCATAATGTCCTCCAGCCCCATCCATGTTGTTGCAAACAGTAGGATTTATTTCTTTCTTATGGCTGAATAGTATTCCATTGTGTATATGTCCCACCTCTTCTTTATCCATTTATCTACTGATGGGTACATATCTTGGCTATTATAAATAGTGCTGCGATAAACATAGGGGTGCATATGTCTTTTTGAATCTGAAAAGTTGTATTATTTGGGTAAATTCCAAGGAGTGGGGTTCCCTGGTAAAATGGTATTATCTATTTTTAGTTTTTTGAAGAACCTCCATATTGCTTTCCACAATGGTTGAACTAGCTTACATTCACACCAGCAGTGTAGGAGGGTTCCCCTTTCTCCGCATCTTTGCCAGCATTTGTTGTTCTTAGTCTTTTTGATGCTGTCCATCCTTACTGGTGTGAGATGATATCTCATTGTGGTTTTAATTTGCATTTCCCTGATGATTAGTGATGTGGAGCATCTTTTCATGTGTCTGTTAGCCATCTGAATTTCTTCTTTGGAGAAGTGTTCCTTCATATCCTCTGCCCATTTGTTAATCAGGTTAGTTGCTTTTAGGGTGTTGAAGTATGTAAGTTCTTGATATATGTTGGATGTTAAGCCCTTGTCAGATATGTCATTTACAAATATATTCTCCCATACTGTAGGATGCCTTTTTGTTCTGTTGATGGTATCCTTTGCTGTACAGAAACTTTTTAGTTTGATGTAGTCCCATGAGTTCATTTTTGCTTTTGTTTCCCTTGCTTGAGGAGAAGCATTCAGGAAGAAGTTGCTCATGCTTATATTCAGGAGATGTTTGTGTATGTTTTCTTCTAAGAGTTTTATGGTTTCATGACTTACATTCAGGTCTTTAATCAATTTTGAGCTTACTTTTGTGTATACAGTTAAACAATAATCCACTTTCATTCTCTTGCATGTAGCTGTCCGGTTTTGCCAATACCAGTTGTTGAAGAGGCTGTCATTTCCCCTTTGTATGTCCATGTCTCCTTTATCATATATTAATTGACCATATATGGTTGGGTTTATATCAGGGCACTCTAATCTATTCCATTGGTCTGTGGGTCTGTTCTTGTGCCAATACCAAATTGTCTTGATTACTGTGGCTTTGTAGTAGAGCTTGAAGTTGGGGAGCATAACCTCCCAGCTTTATTCTTCCTTCTCAGAATTTCTTTGGCTATTCGAGGTCCTTTGTGGTTCCATATTAATTTTAGAATGATTTTCTCTAGTTCATTGAAGAACACTTTGACAGGAATTGCATTGAATCTATAGATTCTTGAGGCAGGATGGCTATTTTGACAATATTAATTCTTCTGATCCATGAGCAAGGGATGTGTTTCCATTTATTGGTATCTTCTTTAATTTCTCATAAGAGTGTCTTGTAGTTTTCAGAGTATAGGTCTTTCACTTCCTTGGTTAGGTTAATTCCTAGGTATTTTATTCTTTTTGATGTAATTGTGAATGGAATTGTTTTCATGATTTCTCTCTCTGTTAGTTCATTGTTAATGTTTAGGAATGTGACAGATTGCTGTATATTAATTTTGTATCCAGCAACTTTGCTGAATTCAGGTATTAGATCTAATAGCTTCAGAGTGGATTCTTTACAGTTTTTTATGTACAATATCATGTCATCTGCAAACTGAGACATTTTAACTTCTTCCTTGCCAATCTGGATGCCTTTTATTTCTTTGTGTCGTCTGATTGCTGTGGCGAGGACCTCCAGTACTATGTTAAAGAAAAGTGCGGTGAGTGGGCTTCCTTGTCTTGTTCCCCAATCTTAAAGGAAAAGCTTTCAGCTTCTTGCTGTTAAGTATGATGTTGGCTATGGGTTTGTCATATATGGCCTTTATTATGTTGAGGTACTTGTCCTGTATACCCATTTTGTTGAGAGTTTTAATCATGTATGGATGTTGAATTTTGTCAAATGTTTTTTCAGCATCTGTGGAGATGATCATGTGGTTTTTGTCATTTTGGTGGTGGATGATGTTGATGGATTTTCGAATGTTAGACCATCCTTGCATCCCTGCAATAAATCCTATTTGATCATGATGGATGATCTTTTTGATGTAATTTTGAATTTGGTTTGCTAATGCAAAATGTTTAGTATTTTTACATCTATGTTCATCAGGGATATTGGTCTGTAATTTTCTTTTTTTGTGGTGTCTTTGCCTGGTTTGGTATTAGAGTGATGCTGGCCTCATAGAGTGAGATTGGATGTATTCCCTCCTCTTCTACTCTTTGGAAAACTTTAAGGAAGATGGGTATTAGTTCTTTACTAAATGTTTGATAAAATTTAGTGGTGAAGTCATCTGGCTCAGGGGTTTTATTCTTAGGTAGTTTTTTGATTACCAGTTCAATCTCATTGCTGGTAATTGGTCTGTTCATATTTTCTGTTTCTTTCTGGGTCAGTCTTGGCAGGTTGTATTTTTCTAGAAAGTTGTCCATTTCTTCTAGGTTATCCAGTTTGTTAGCATCTAATTTTTTCATAGTATTCCCTCATAATTCTTTGTATTTCTGTGGTTTCTGTTGTGATTTTCCCTTTCTCATTTCTGATTCTGTTTACGTGTGTAGACTCTTTTTTCTTGATAAGTCTGGCTAGGCATTTATCTATTTTGTTTATTTTCTCGAAGAATCAGCTTTTGCTTTCATTGATTCTATTGTTTTATTCTTCTTGATTTTATTTATTTATGCTCTAATTGTTATTATGTCTCTCCTTCTACTGATTTTGGGCCTCATTTGTTCTTCTTTTTCTAATTTCATTAATTGTGAGTTTAGACTGCTTATATGGGATTGTTCTTCCTTCCTGAGGTAGGCCTGTATTGCAATATACTTTCCTCTTAGCACAGCCTTGGCTGCATCCCCAGATTTGTGGTGTTGAATTATTGTTGTCATTTGTCTCGTTGAATTATTGTTGTCATTTGTCTCTATATATTGCTTTATCTCTGTTTTTATTTGGTCATTGATCCATTGGTTATTTAGGAGCATGTTTTGAAGCCTCCATGTGTTTGTAGGATTTTTCATTTTCTTTGCGTAATTTATTTCTAATTTCATACCTTTGTGGTCTGAGAAACTGGTTGGTACAATTTCAATCTTTTTGAATTTACTTAGGCTCTTTTTGTGGCCTAATATATGATATATTCTTGAAAATGTTCCATGTGCACTTGAGAAGAATGTGTATTCTGCTGTTTTTGGGTGTAGAGTTTTGTAGATGTCTCTTGGATCCATCTGTTCTAATGTGTTGTTAGATGCCTCTGTGTTATCACTTATTTTCTGTCTGGTTGATCTGTCTTTCAGAGTGAGTGAAGTGTTGAAATCTCCTAGAATGAATGCATTCCATTCTATTTTCCCTTGTAATTCTGTTAGTATTTGTTCCACATTAGTGGGTACTCCTGAGTTGGGAGCATAGATATTTATAATAGTTACATCTTCTTGTTGGATTGACCCCTTTATCATTATGTAATGTCCTTCTTTGTCTCTTGCAACTTTCTTTGTTTTAAAGTCTTTTTTGGTCTGATACAAGTACTGCAACTATTGCTTTTTTCTCACTATTAGTTGCATAAAATATCTTTTTACATCCCTTTACTTTTAGTCTGTGTATGTTTTAGGGTTTAAAGTGAGTCTCCTGTAGGCAACATATAAATCGCTCTTATTTTTTTATCCACTCAGTGACTCTATGTCTTGATTGGTGCATTCAGTCCATTTACATTTAGGGTGATTATCAATAGGTATCTACTTATTGCCATTGTAGACTTTAGATTGGTGGTTACCAAAAGTTCAAGGTTAACTTCCTTACTGTCTAAGAGGCTAACTTAACTCACTTAATATGCTATTACAAACATAATCTAAAAGTTCTTTTCATTTTCTCCTCCTTTTTCTTCCTCCTCCATTCTTTATGTATTAGGTATCCTATTCTATACTCTTTGTCTATCCCTTGTTTGACTTTGGGGATTGTTAATTTAATTTTGCATTTGCTTAGTTATTAGCTGTTCTACTTTCTTTACTGTGGTTTTATAACCTCTGGTGACAACTATTAAACCTTAGGGACACTTCCATCTATAGCAGTCCCTCCAAAATAGACTATAGAGATGGTTTGTGGGAGGTAAATTCTCTGAGCTTTTAGTTATCTGGAAATTGTTTAATCCCTCCTTAAAATGTAAATGATAAATTTGCTGGATAATATAATCTTGGTTCCAGGCCCCTCTGCTTCATTGCATTAAGTACATCATGCCACACCCTTCTGGTCTGTAAGGTTTCTGCTGAGAAGTCTGATGATATCCTGATGGGCTTTCCTTTATATATGATCTTATTTCTGGCTCTAGCTGCTTTTAGTAGTCTGTCCTTATCCTTGATCTTTGCCATTTTAATTACTATATGTCTTGGTTTTGTCTTCCTTGGGTCCCTTGTTTTGGGAGATCTGTGCATCTGTATGGCCTGAGAGACTATCTCCTTCCCCATATTGGGGAAGTTTTCAGCAACTACCTCCTAAAAGACACTTTCTATCCCTTTCTCTCTCTTTTCTTCTTCTGGTACCCCTGTAATACAAATATTGTTCCATTTGGATTGGTCACACAGTTCTCTCAATATTCTTTCATTCTTGGAGATCCTTTTTTCTCTCTGTGCCTCAGCTTCTTTGTATTCCTCTTCTCTAGTTTTTATTTCATTTATCATCTCCACCACTGTATCTAATCTGCTTTTAATACCCTCCATTGTGCTCGTCAATGATTGGATTTCTGACTGGAATACATTCCTGAGTTCTTGAATATCTTTCTGTACCTCCATGAGCATGTTAATTATTTTTATTTTGAACTCCCTTTCAGGGAGAATCATGAGGTTGATGTCATCTTTCTCAGGAGTTATATTTATTTTACTCTGAACCATGTTCCTTTGGTGTTTCATATTTGTATATAGCGCCCTGTAGGGTCCAGAAGCTCTATTCTCTGGAGCTGCTCAGCCCGTGAAGCATTCTTGGGGGTTGCATGGGAGTGGTATTGGTGCCTGGGGGGAGGAAAGATCTGTCTCCTGCTTCCCAGCTGCTATACTTGCTATGCCTGTCTCCACTCCCTGAATCAGTAGGCTGAGCACATAGGTATAAGCCTCTATGGTTTGCATTTTTAGTTGCTGTAGACAGATCTTCACTCTGGCTGGCCTAATGCCAGGGTAGGGTTTGCGGGTTTGTGAGCCAGGGGGCTGGCTGGGAAAAAGGCTTAGTAGGCTGCCTATCACAGAGGGGGTCCTTGGATCTGTGTTGCCAGCCAGGGAGCTGGAGCACCTGAAGATCATGAAAGATCCCAACCTGCTAGGCAGAGTGCACCCAGAAAATTTTGTCTACCTGTCCTTTCTCCTGAGCTCTATGCAATCCTTGCCCCTTTAAGCAGCTCTCTTGCTGTTAGAAGTCTCTCAGACTGCCAGCCTTTCTTTGGTCCCAGAGCAGCCGGATATGGATCCCTGCTTTCCACAAGCGGCAGGAATCTCAGTCTCTCCCGGAATTCTGCCTGTCTTAGTTTCCCAATCCCCTAATCACGAGAGTATCATGTAAGCACCATGAAATGTAGGTTTGTGCTCCCAGAGCAGATCTCTGGTGGTAGGTATTCAGCCATCCCAGGCCTCCACTCCCTCCCCACTCCATTTCTCTTCCTCCTGCTGGTGAGCTGGGGTGGGGGAAGGGCTTGGGTCCCGAAGAGCCACAGCTCTGGTACGTTACCCTGTTCCATGAAGTCTGCTCTTTTCTCCAGGTGTATGCAGTTTGGTGCAGTCATATTTCCTGTACTCTTTCAGGATTAGTTGTATTAATTATATTTTCATATTATATGCACTTTTAGGAGGAAGCCTCTGTCTCACCTCTCACATCGCCATTGTTCAAGAAAAAATATCTTGTCCACATTATTTGACTACTAAATAAAGCCTTTACTGAAGCCAAATCTCCTGAACTGGCCATATATATGACTTAATACACACCCCTTTTAAAGCCAGTGTATGTTGGATTTTCACTTTCTTACAACCAAAAGCTACCTACCTGACACAGACCACAGGGCTTGAACACAACAAAGAAACTAAATATCTGCAGTCATGAAATAGGCTCAGAAAAGTGAAGTGAATTACAGGATATTTGTATGGAAAGCCCTGAGATAACTAACAATTGTATGAGGAATAGAAAAGAAGCAGGAGATATGCATGCATATGTATATATATATATGTACATGCACACACACACACACACATACACACACACGCACATATACAGGTTGTTTGCATTGACTAGATAATTGACTATTGACTTCATTTCATTTTTCTTGATTTTACTTTTTGTTAAGTTTTAGCCTTTAATCAAATCTAACATCTCATCAATCTTTGTCTTTGATAATCAACAAAAAATACAAAAATTTGAGTTTTCACTTATCAATCTGAGCTTGTGGTTAAAAACCATGAATATAGCAAAAAAGAAAAAGGAGAGGAGAATATAAAATTAATTTATGTAATTTAGGGTAAAAATAAATGAATCAGGCTAAAATAAACATTTTAATATGTTTGATAAATCACTTTTCATAAATAGAAAAATGACCATTTCTGTTGCATAAAACTTAATCTCATCAGCAATGGGAAGTTTCTACATCTCTTCAAAGGGATAAATATATATCCATATGGATATATTTGTTCATTTTCCTTATTCACAATTGTATATATTCTTCCATGAAAATAACTTTTATTAGATAATTTAATGTCTACTGGTAATGTTCTTCATAATTTTTTATGAATTTCAAATGTATTTTGAAGATTGCTATTTCTAACTTTGTAACAGCTACTTGAATATATGCATGGTTGTCATTTCTTGAGTGGAGATTTGAGAAGACATATTGACTATATTATCTACAAGTTGTGGTTATATTAAAATTTGTTGACAAATAATACATTTTAGCTTTTCAGGAAATATCCATTGACAAGAAAGGCTAGTAGAGTTGAGACCATTATTTTTGTTCCATAGGAGACTAAGCAACCTGCTCAGAGTAGCTCCAAAGTTGCTATACATGATAAGATCCTGGAATACACCCCATGTTACTCTGATTAAAGAATGTCTTGATATATATCAAGTAGATAACAGAATGTTATGGATGTGATATGGTGTGGCCCTATTTGAGCATCACAAAAGAAAGAATTCACCAGCAGGCCTAAAAATATTAAGATAATTGAAAACTTGTTTTAGAGCAGGGTGGGCTTTAATCACTTCCAGCCATCAACCTGGAGGGAAACATCCAGAACAACATGGAGAGGAATTTAATTTGTTCAGACAACTTCTACATGACATTCATATTCATATGGTAGTAACTTTTTATACAAAAAAATATTCAGTGAGCTAGAATACTTCAGAAAAGACCAATTGATGTTGTGACAAATGTAAGCTGGATAGTAGTAGTCACTGAACTGTGCATTGGAGACACCCCAATTTTTAGACTCTTCAAGCAGCCAGTTGCATAGTCTGGACCTAGGAGTTTGAGCTGGAAGCTGATAACAGAGAAATCAGTAGAACTAAAGATCAGCCTTCATGAGCTGCCTGCCAGTCTGAAGTTCTCGGACAAAAGGAAAAAAAGCTTCAGAAATCACTTTGAAAGACTATTCATTCAGGTCTTAAACAGAGTGAACATAGGTGGGAAACCCATTGTCCAAGTCCTTGGAAAGTACAGTCAGTTCTCTGTTTCCTGGGGAGTGCAGGTTGGGTTTACCAAGGGTGACACTGTTCTGTCATTCACTTGGAACTGCTCAGATTTCTAGGTTTCTCTCTTGACAGTTTTGATTTTAGGAAATGATTTAGCTTGCATTCAGCCTAGAGTTTAGTTTGTTTGCTAAAAGGCCTAAACATAATATGAGATGTACACTTTTAAGCAGAATTACCTGTAACAAGTCTCTTCCAATTTCCAATGTTTCTCAGCAACTTTGAGTTTCTTGTGTTTCTATCACATCATTTCTCAAGTACCTGTCATTCCTTACAAATTGCAGAAGCTCTACCTAGACTCTGTACTTTATATATGTGATAACATCCATTAGAGCATGCCTTATCTTTATATTTTTAGGATGCTTTTTTCACAATGGGCTGACATGGTCATTTACTATCTTAGAAACTGCTACATTCCTCAGTGCCTTTCTAGTTCTATATCATATCATTTTTTTCCTGTATTCAGTATTCTATTACTGTATTCAGTATTATCCAAATATGTCTTGCAAGTTTGTGCTTCTAAATTGTAAGGCCCTAGTATCCTCAATAGCTCTATGTAGAAGCCCTCCCCTCCATAAAAAAAGCCCATTAAGGTTCTCCTCAACCTGGAAGCAGCTTCTTCTGACTTTCTGTAACACTTCAGGCGTTTATGTGCTCCTTGGTATTGGGATAGGTTATCCTTCTGAGGTAGAGTATAAGCACCTTGGCTTTTTGTTAGAATGTGTTGTTTCCCTTTACTTCTTCTTTATGATTTCCTTGAGGTTACTTTATGATGCAGAGTGCAATAGTTGTTCCACGAGGAAGTTTGAAAGGAGTGTGTACTGTGGCTGTCAGTTAGAGAGTTCTTTATATGTCTGTTTAGACTAAATTCCTTAATCACATCATTCTGTATCCTAATATTAGTATTTAACATCTCCCACTATGAAAATATGTTTATCTATTTTATCTTATAATTCTGTCAATTTTTGATTTATATATTTTGAGGTCATTTCTTAGGTCTTCATAAATTCATACATATCTTGGTTGGTTGAAATGCTTACCAGATGAAGTGGTCTTCTTTATATCTATAATGCACCTCTCACATTTGATTTGACCTGATACTAACTTAGCTCCACCAGTTTTTTTGTCATTGTTTTTAGTGTCTTTATTATGTCTCTTTGTTTTTTGACTTTCCACCTTTCTGTATCTTCCTCTTTTAACATGTATTCTTAATAACAACTAATTTGTGTTTTAAATACAATCTGATCATCTTTTAACTGGAAAATTGAGTTCATTACATGTAATTTGATTACTAACATATTTATGCTTATATTTTTCATCTTAATTTGGGTTTCTCCTTTGCAGCACATATTTATGGTTTCCTTTTGTTTCATTTCCCTTTAGATTTCTTTTTGTCATATATTTCTCTCTACTATTTTAGGAGTTATAAATACTTTTCATATTCTTTTAGATTTACCCTGGAATTACAGCTTCTTAGGGATCCCTTCTCTTGTTCTGCTCTGTGCCTGGTAACTTTATTTGCAGCCTCTTGGAAAGGGATTGGGGAAAGCAGTGCTTTAGGACTCCTACTTCATGGAAGAAGAATCTCTTTCTAGAACTACTTTCATCTCTCCAACTTGGCCAAGGCCAGAGCTGTTTCAGATGACCTTTGCACCCATGAAGCATTCAGAATTAAAGGGCTCTCCAAGTTCAGTAAATTCCCTCAACTTGAAAACAGTTTTATTGCTTTATTTATCTGAGTTCCCATCACAACTTAAATTTTGACCCAGCAATTCCTTACTTTCTTGATAGTTCTTACATGCTGTTAGCAAAATTTATTTTGTGTTTTATTCAGCCTTGTAAGCAATTTTCTGTGGGAGAGTTGGTCTGAATATCCCAGCCCACCATATTACCAGAAAAGGAGCCCTTGTCCTCCCCTCTATCCATTTATTTCCTGGTAACTCATGTGGATGACTCAGAATATACCTATATTGGTCAACATATAAATCAGGTTGCTCTCAGGAAATCAATGATACAGTAAAAAAAATGTACAATTCAACAGAGTTTAGTCAAGGGCCTGTGCCCAAGTGTGGATAGGTAAAGGGAAATAGAAATGGGATGGTGAACTATCCTCAGGCTATTACAAGCACTACCACCGCTAAACCTTCAAGTGTAATAAGAGAGAGTAGTTACAGGAAATGGGAAGTCCTAGATCTGCAGGAAAGGCAAGTCTGAGGGGAGGTGTGGCAGTGCCGTCATTACCAGCCGTGAGTAGCCATGGAGAGAGACGGGAAGTGTTTTTCTTTCCTCACACTGCTGATAACTTCCTGGTACCTGCTATTGGTGAATTCTAACCCACATTTGTATGCTAGCCCCACTTATTCACAACTAAAATTGTACAGTATTAAACAGATTTGGAGAATATTAATACATACTTTTCTTCTAAAATTTTGTTTCTATTATTACAAAGTCAGTTAATGTTTACTAAGAGTTAAGAAGGAGGGATCTGGAGAAGTATGAAAATAAATAGAAACATTCTGCATTATTCATTTTGGTTGTCCATAAGAAGGTACCACAGATTTGGTGGCTTAAACAACAAGCATTAATTTTTTTACAATTCTGGAGAGTCCAAGCTTAAGGTGTTGGAAAATTTAGCTTCTGGTGAGAGCTCTCTGCTTTCTCTCTGTGTCCTCACATGGCCTTTTTTCTGTGCACACATGGAGAAAATGAGACATCTGTGGTGTATCTTCCTCTTCTTATACTGGCACCAGTGCTGTCAGATTGGATTCCCACCCTTATCCTTAGTTATCTCCTTAAGGCCCAATCTCCAAATACAGCCAAGATGAGAGTTGGGGCTTCAACATATGAATTTTGAAGGGACACAGTTCAGTCCAGAACATATTCCTATCACCCAGTAATTATCACCATCAACACCTTAATATAAATATTTCTGGATTTATACATCTATATATTTAAAGGCATTTTTACCTAAATGAGACCATATTATACATACTATTTAATTTGTTTCTAATTAAATATCTCTACTTTTTGATGATAGTAAACTTTATCTTATTTGATACACAGACTATATTAAGTTCTACCAATCATCCAGGTCTTTTACAGTGGGGTTATCCAAACCTAGATCTAATCTAGATCTACAGATCGTCTCTCTTCTAATCTAACATGATCTTCTTTTTCTTCTCTTGATACAGGGATCTATAGAATCAAGTCAGTTGTCCTGTATGTGTCCAATACTCTAGACTTGTGGAATGATTTTTTTGTGATTTTATTTAACTAGTTCCTGTATCTCTATTTCTAATAAACTTGAAACTAGTTCTTAAAAGATTTTTCTTAGAAAAATCACTATTGTAGATGGCAGATAAAAATTTTAAAGGAAATTTTCTTATAGCTAATGTTATTGTCAGTATATATGATCTAAGATACAGCCCCATTGATTCAGGGAGGTGGGAAATAATGGACATAACTGGGTCTTAAGACTAGAACTGCTACCTTGTTCAAAGTGACATTCACTGAAGGATAGACTGAAATGCAGTTCCTGAGAAAATTCCAATATGGCAGGAAAAACCTGGTGTCTGGGGCATTGGTGTGGACATGCAGGTTATTTGCTGCCAGTTCATTCTGACTGGTCAGTATGTATGCTATATCAATTGATAAATATTTTGAATAAGACCCTTAGTCTAGAGCATGTGATGCCAATCAACAGTATTGGTTTAGGAAACCATTTGGCAATAGGGAATCACACATGGAAAAATGCACCACTAAAAAAGCTATGCAAGCTAGGATGGCATAAAATCCAGCAGTAGTTTATATTCCTAGATACAGGCAAGCAGCATTTAGGAAAGATGTTAGCTTTTTACAGAGCCCTAATCTTTAATAATGTAGTTCTAGAGCAGATTACAGTCCCTAGGGTGCAACAACTCAGAGCCCCAATCCTAGTTTTGTTCTAGAGCTAGGTAGCTAAGAAAGAGACTCAGGTGCACAGGATGAGGCAAATGTTTAGTTCAAACTGGGAACCCTAGGAAGACTAAGACACCAACAAAAGCCTAAATATTGGAATTGGAACTCTTGAGTTAGCAGCAACTTTTAGTACTCAAATCTCTAAATAAGACTGATATTTTTCTAGATACTGGCCTCACAATAAAGGTGGATATGAAGTTTTGTTAGCTATAGGGAAGAAGATTGAGAACCAGTTAGGTCTTTAAAATAGCAACAAAAAAGGTAAGCCAATTATCTCTGGAACACAATTTCTGTAGCAGATATTTTTCTCTACACTTGATGAAATTAGGGACTAGACAGAGGCTGCTCCTTTAATGTCCCTTAGCTCTGACACTCTTCAACTTATTTGAATACAAATGTCCTCTGAATGGAACACATTTTTATCGTCTTGAAACCTCTTGAACTTTGCATGTCAAATTTAAAGCTGCCATCAGACTGAAACATGAAAGACAAAAAAACATTTGGTAAATGTGAGCTAGAAAAGTTATCCTAAAGAAGCAGTACATATACACATACGCATGCACTGACTTTTTAATAATAAACTGCCTCTAAGTGTTCTGCAATTTTTTTTAATTTCAAGTTTTTTAAAAATATTGAGATAAATTTAAATGTCCAAAAGAGTTACAAGAATAACACATTTTTTTCTTCGGCCACATAACAGCAAGCTACAGACATGATGAACCATAAAATTGGAATTCTCCATAAACAATGGCATTCTCCTCCACAATGGCACAACCATCACAATTGAGAATTAAACATTGATACATTACTCCATGCAGTCCATATGCCCCATGCAACTTTTGCTAATTGCTCTGAGTCTTTCGCAGTGATGGCAGTGGTACTGTGGAAGTGAAACTGACTGTGTTTTTCCCATTGCTGATATAAATTTGTCTCCTTACTGGTAATGCTAACTTAGATCACTTGATTAAGGTAGCATCTGCTAGATCTCCTTATTAAAGTTATTAAAAATTTTTCTTTTATAATCAATAAACATTTGAAATCATGCATACATCCTGCTCCTACCCCCACCCTATCTCTACCCACAAATTCCAATGTTTATTTATGCTTCTTGCCCAAAATTAGTCATTACCAAGATGATGCCAATGGTAACCTTACACGTCTACCATCCCTTCCACTTTTATTACTTGGAATTCTACTGTGAAGAAGAGCTTTGTTTTTCCTATTTGTTTGTATATTTATTTATAATTTGGTGTCAATATACTACAAAATCAGGATTTGTATGAATAATTTATTTGATGGGTTATAATCCAATGCTGTTTTTGTTTTGATTACTCAAATTGTCCCAGGTCAACCAATAATAACAATTTCAACCTGGGGTCTGTGTCCTTGGGTACAACATCATTGTTCTTTGAGAATTTCCTTAGTTTTGACATACAAGAAGTACCAAATCACTTTGTAGCTTCCCTTCTCCACCCCTGTTATTACCCATTTCTCCAAAGAGTCCTAGATTCTTTGAGTGAACAAAGCTAAAAAACATGAAGTGGATTCTATATGTGCTCATTACTGTTGGAGTGTTATTTCTCTTAGTGCCTCTTAGTAACTAAACTAGAAAAATACAGTTATATTTTGATGTTTTATAAATAAATATATATATCAGTAAGTAAAGATTATTATTATATTTTTTATTAAAGTATCATTTATATACACTCTTACAAAGGTTTCACAAGGAAAACAATGTGGTTATTAAATTCACCCTTATTATCGAGTCCCCCTCGATAGCCCATTAGGCAGTCACTGTCTATCAGTATATTAGCATACCACAGAGACCCTACTTGTCTTCTGTGAGCTACACTGTCTTCCCCATGATTCCCCACACCATGTGAACTAATCATAATACCCCTAAATCCCCTTGTCTCTCCCTCCCCACCCATCCTCCCACACCCCTCCCCTTTGGTAACCACTGGTCCCTTCTTGGAGTCTGTGAGTCTGCTGCTGTTTTGTTCCTTCAGTTTTGTTTTGTTGTTACACTCCACAAATGAGGGAAATCATTTGGTACTTGTCTTTCTCTGTCTGACTTATTTCATTAAGCATAATACCCTCTAGAACCATCCATGTTATTACCTAAATGGTAGGATTTGTTTCTTCTTACAGCTGAATAATATTCCTTTGTGTATGTGTACCACCTCTTTATCCATTCATCTACTGATGGACACTTAGGTTGCTTCTATATCTTGGCTATTGTACATAGTGCTGCAATAAACATAGGGGTGCATATGTCTTTTGAAATCTGAGAACTTGTTTTCTTTTGGCAAATTCTTAGGCGTGGAATTCCCAGGTCAAATGGTATTTCTATTTTTAGTTTTTGAGGAACCTCCATACTGCTTTCCACAATGGTTGAACTACTTTACATTCCCACCAGCAGTGTAGGAGGGTTCCCCTTTCTCCACATCCTTGCCAGCATTTGTTGTAACTAGTCTTTTCGATGTTGGCCATCCTAACTGGTGTGAGGTGATATCTAATTCTGGTTTTTATTTGCACTTCTCTGATAATTAGTGATGTGGAGCATCTTTTCATGTGCCTGTTTGCCATCTGAATTTCTTCTTCGGAGAAGTGTCTGTTCATATCCTGCACCCATTTTTTAATTGGGCTATTTGCTTTTTGGGTGTTGAGGCATGTGAGTTCTTTATTTTGGATGTCAACTCTTTGTCAGATACGTAATTTACAAATATATTCTCCCATACTGTACGATGCCTTTTTGTTCTGCTGATGGTGTCCTTTGCTGTACAGAAGCTTTTTAGCTAGATGTAATCCCATTTGTTCAATTTTGCTTTTGTTTTCCTTGCCCAAGAAGAGGCATTCAGGAAAAAGTTGCTCATGTTTTTTATATTCAAGAGATTTTTGCCTATGTATTCTTCTAAGAGTTTTATAGTTTTGGACCTTACATTCATGTCTTCGATCCATTTCAAGTTTACTTTTATGTATAGAGTTAGACAATAATCCAGTTTCATTCTCTTGCATGTAGCTGTCCAGTTTTGCCAACACCAGCTGTTGAAGAGGCTGTCATTTCCCCATTGTATGTCCATGGCTCCTTTATCATATGTTAATTGACCATATGTGCTGGGGTTTATATCTGGGCCCTCTAGTCCATTCCATTGCTCTATGGGTCTGTTCTTTTGACAGTACCAAATTATCTTGACTACCATGGCTTTGCAGCAGAGCTTGAAGTTGGGGAGCATATTCCCCCCAGCTTTATTCTTCCTTCTCAGGATTGCTTTGGTTATTCAAGGTCTTTTATTATTCCATATGAATTTTGGAACTATTTTCTCCAATTTGTTGCAGAATGTTGTTTGTATTTTGATAGGGATTGCATTGAATCTGTAGATTGCTTTAGGCAGGATGGCCATTTTGACAATATTAATTCTTCCTATCTGTGAGCATGGGATGTGTTTCCATTTATTAGTATCTTTAATTTCTCTCGTGAGTGTCTTGTAGTTTTCAGAATATAGGTCTTTCACTTCCTTCAATAGATTTATATCTAGGTATTTTATTCCTTTTGATGCAATTATGAATGGAATTGTTTTCCTGATTTCTCTTTCTGCTAGTTCATCAGTGTATAGGAATGCAACAGATTTCTTTGTATTAATTTTTTATTCTCAAGTTTGCTCTATTCAGATATTAACTCTTGTAGTTTTGGAGTGCACTCTTTAAGTCTTTTTATGTACAATATCATGTAATCTGCAAACAGTGACAGTTTAACTTCTTCCTTGCCAATTCGATGCCTTTTATTTATTTGTGTTGTCTGCTGTGGCAAGGAGCTCCAGAACTATGTTGAATAAAAGTGATGAGAGTGGGCATCCTTGTCTTGTTTCTGATCTTAAAGGAAAAGCTTTCAGCTTCTCACTGTTAAGTATAATGTTGGCTGTGGGTTTGTCATATATGGCCTTTATTATGTTGAGGTACTTGCCCTCTATACCCACTTTGCTGAGAGTTTTTATCATGAACGTATCTTGAATGTTGTCAAACGTTTTTTCAGCATCTATGGAGATGATCATGTGGTTTTTGTCCTTATTTCCCCCTTTAATTCTGTCAATATTTGTTTCACATATGTAGGTACTCCTTTCTTGGGTGCATAGAAATTTATAGTGGTTATATTCTCTTGCTGGACTGACCCCTTTATCATTATGTACTGTCCTTCTTTGTCTCTTGTGACTTTCTTTGTTTTGAAGTCTATTTTGTCTGATACGAGTACTGCAACTCCAGCATTTTTCTCCCTGTTAGTTGCATGAAATATCTTTTTCCATCCCTGCACTTTTAGTCTGTGTATGTCTTTGGGTTTGAAGTGAGTCTCTTGTAGGCAGCATATGATTGGGTCCTGTTTTTTTATCCATTCAGTGACACTGTGTCTTTTGATGGGTGCATTCAGACCATTTACATTTGGGGTGATTTTCTAAAGGTATGTACTTATTGCAATCACAGGCTTTAGATTCATGGTTACCAAAGGTTCAAGGGTAATTCCTTTACTGTCTAAGAGGCTAATTCAACTCTCTTTGTATGCTATTACAAACACAGCCTAAAGGTTATTTTTTTTCTCCTTTTTCTTCCTCCTCCATTCATTATATATCATATTCTGTACTCTTTCTCTATCCCTTGACTTATTTTAATTCTGTAGTTGATTTGATTTTTGCATCTGTTTAGTAATTAATTGTTCTACTTTCTTGACTGTGGTTTTATTTCCTCTGCTGACAGCTATTTAGCCTTAGGAACACTTCCATCTATAGCAGTCCCTCTAAAATACATTGTAGAGGTGGATTATGGGAGGTAAATTCTCTCAGCTTTTGGTTATCTGGAAATTGTTTAATCCTTCCTTCGAATGTAAATGATAATCTTTCTGGGTAGGGTATTCTTAGCTCAAAGTCCTTCTGTTGCATTGTGTTAAATATATCATGCCACTCCTTTCTGGCCTGTAACGTTTCTGTTGAGAAGTCTGATGATAGCCTAATGGGTTTTCCTTTGTATGTGATCTTTTTTCTCTCTCTGGCTGCTTTTAAAAGTCTATCCTTATCCTTGATATTTGCCTTATTATTATATGTCTTTGTGTTTTCTTCCTTGGGTCCTTTGTGTTGGGAGATCTGTGCACCTCCATGGCCTGAGAGACTATCTCCTTCCCCAGATTGTGGAAGTTTTCAGCAATTATCTCCTTAAAGATACTTTCTATCCCATTTCTCTCTCTTCTTCTTCTGGTACCCCTATAATGTGAATATTGTTCCGTTTGGATGGTCACACAATTCTCCCAATATTCTTTCATTCCTAGAGATTATTTTTTTATCTCTGTACCTCAGTTTCTTTATATTACTCATCTCTAATTTCTATACTATTTACAGCCTTCTCTACTACATCTAATATGGTTTTAAATCCCTTCATCATATGTTTCATTTCAGATATTAAATTTCTTAATGATTGTATCCCTGTCCTGAGTTCTTGAATATTTTTCTCTGCTGCCATGAGAATGTTTATGATTTTTATTTTGAAATCTCTTTCAGGAATATATTGAAGAGTTCATTTTCACTTGGACCATTTTCTGATGTTTTTTGTATTTTTGTTTGAAGCAGGTTCCTTTAATGTTTCATATTTGTGTGTGGCACCCTCTAGTGACAAGAAGCCTCTATTCTCCGGAGCTGCTCAGCCCCTCCAGTGATGTTGGGGGTTATAGGGGAATGGTGCTTGTGTCTGGGGAGAGGAAATAGATGTTTCCTGATTCCTGGCTGCTGTGCCTGTCTCCACTCCCATAACCAGTGGGCTGAATGCACAGGTATAAGCCTCTATGCTTTCCATTGTATCTGCCATAGGTGGGGCTCTCTCTGGCTGGTGTGACAACAGAGCAGAGTCTGCCGGTGTGTGAGCTGGTGCTGGCTGGCCGGGAGGAAGGCACAGCAGGCTGCATATCACAGTGGTGAGCCTAGGAGCTGCATAGACAGTGCCTGAAACTCCTGAAAGTTCCCAACCTGCTGGGCAGAGTGTGCCTGGTCAAATTTGTCTGTCTGTCCTTTCTCCTGAGCAGTAAGCTCTGTGTAATCCTTTAGCATCCCTCTCACTGTTAGGAAGCCTCTCAGACTGCTCGCCTTTCTTTTGTCCCAGAGCAGCCACATGTGGACCCCTGTTTCCCACAAGTGGCTGGAATCTCAGTCTCTTCAATTATTCCACCTGTGCTGGACTACTTTCACCCATTTGGGTGCCTTCCTTAGCTTTCCAGCCCCACTAATCTACCAGGCAAGTACCATGCACTGTAGATTTGTGCTCCCAAAGCAGATCTCCAGGACTGGGTGTTCAGCAGTGCTAGGCTTCCACCCCCTCCCCATTCCATTTCTCTTCCTCCTGCCAGTTAGCTGGAGTGGGGGAAGGGCTTGGGTCACGCTGCATCATGGCTTTGGTATGTTACCCTGTTTCATGAGGTCTGCTCTTTTCTCCAGGTGTTTGCAGTCTGGCACAGCCTTCTTTCCTCTTTCAGGATTAGTTATATTAACTATATTTTCATATTATAGGTAGTTTTGGGATGAAGCCTCTGTCTCACCTCTTATACCATCTTTCCAGCTTATTTTTATATCCACTTCTACTTACCCATTATCTATCTTTCTTTCTAGAAAACCATGAGGATACATCAAACCTATTTTTTTTCTCTTTCCATGTTTGTAAATTCCTTCAGTGACAGAAATCTGCTTCTCATTATCTTGAATATATTTACCTGGGTTTTTAGTTCCCTGTGTGTGATCAGTTGGTGCCATTATCTCTTACTCCATAGGAATGCCTTTCTCACTCCTTTATAGCAACAACCAAGTCAGGCACTGTCCCACATGGTCTGGTCACTCTAACAAATGCTCTGCATATCCCCCATCCTCAGATCAGTTAACTTTCTCACCCCAGTCGGGCTCCAACACTGGGTGTTGTCTGGCTCTGAAATGGAGATGCCTTCTCATGTCTGCCTCAGTGACTTCCCTCATTGCACCCTCCACCCTCATAGTTGCTTTCCTCCCCATATTCACCATATTCAGGCTTTCACACACATGCCACACACACACACACACACACACACACACACACACACACACACAAAATACTTATCATGCCTGAGCCCTGGTAACCTGTGCTGGACCTCTTTCACCCCCATTCAGGTGCCTTCCTTAACTTACATGTTCTTGGTCCCTTTTCTCTGAGCCACAAAGACAGTGTCTTCTATTGCCACTACTATCAGAGGTGCTACCCTTGGCCAGCTTCACCGTCTAGCTTTAGGACTGACTCATTCAGGAAGAGAGAGGAATGGATATGGAATAGGAAGAAAGCAAACACTGTTTTTAATGTTTAATGTATACAAATGCTATTGAGCGATATATCTTTCAAATTTCTTTTACTTATTTTTCCACTTAGCACTCTGTGGTTAATCTCAATCTATGCTATCATATGTACATTTATCCATTGCTTCTAGGTGCTGTATAATATTTAAAAGAGCAGCTTTGCTTCATTTGATATATCTATTTTCCAAAGATGGACACCTCGATTCCCTATGCTTCCTTGTTATCGAACATTCCAAGTTCAAAGTTCCTCTTGCTATTTTATAAATTTCCGTAACAACATTAATTTATGGCCTTCTTGCATCACATTGTTTTGGCAAGCTTGGTATCAATCTGATTAGTTTTTATTCAAAAGTGACCTACTTTTTCACTCAGGGAACTTTTAGATTTTTTTTCTCTTTGTCTTTCATGATTTTAAATGTCACTATAAACTATACAGATGTGTTTAAAATCATTCTTCTACAATCTTCTCTCTTACATTTTTTTCTTTCTCTTCTGATGTTCTTTCTAGAATTCTTGCTTCTACCCACCATGTCTATTAATTGTACTTTCATATTTTCTCTCTTTATCTTTTCCTGTGGTTGTAGAAAAAATTTCATTTTGATCTAGCTCTCAAATTCATTTTTTCAGTTGTATCTAATTATTATTTTTTTATGAGGAATTTATTTTTTATTTTCATTTTTTATTTGAGAGGGCATCTCTCATATTTATTGATCAAATGGTTGTTAACAATAAAATTCTGTAGAGGGGGGTCAATGCTCAATGCACAATCATTAATCCATCTGAAGCCTAATTCTCATCAGTCTCCAATCTTCTGAAGCATAACGAACAAGTTCTTACATGGTGAACGAATTCTTACATAGTGAATAACTTCTTACATGGTGAACAGTACAAGGGCAGTCATCACAGAAACTTTCGGTTTTGATCATGCATTGTGAACTATAAACAATCAGGTCAAATATGAACATTCGTTTGATTTTTATACTTGATTTATATGTGGATCCCACATTTCTCCCTTTATTATTATTATTATTTTTATTTTTGATAAAATGCTGAAGTGGTAGGTAGATGCAAGATAAAGGTAGAAAACATAGTTTAGTGTTGTAAGAGAGCAATTATAGATGATCAGGTGTGTGCCTGTAGACTTGGTGTTAATCCAAGCTAGACAAGGGCCTTAAAACATCCACGAATGCAGATTTCTCTCAAAACGGGGGGCGGAGGGGATTCTAAGCCTCACCACTGTTGATCCCCAATTTCTCACCTGATGGCCCCCCTGTGACTGTGCCTGTCTTAGGTTGTTCCTCCCTTGAGGAATCTTACCCATCTCTGGCTAACCAGTCATCTTCCGGGGCCATACAGGGAGATGTAAAGTTGGTAAGTGAGAGAGAAGCCATATTGTTTGAGAAGGTTAGTTTTTTACTTTGCAGATTTATGCCCTGTGGCTTCTATGCCCAGCACTTGTCTCGAGGTATCTTTACTGCCTGAAGGAATTATGATGCTCAGTAAATTCGATATGAGGTACGAATTCTATTTAAGGGTTGTAATTAGGAAGGAAGAAGAAAAGCTATAGAGGTAGCATATGGAAGAAAACATGGGAGGATTGATTATTTCTTTGACATATCTTCTTGTAGAGTACCTTAAGTATGTATAGGTTTTAACCTACTAACTACCTTGTGCACACATATTAACATAATAGGAATATGGTGACATAAACTAAGCAAATCTATAACCACCAGCCATTTCCAGTGAAGCCAAGAAAACCAGTTAGGCACCCCAGGCATTTGTGAGAATTTGTCTATGATATAATGGATATTGTCCAACTGTACTTGAACAGTCTGAGAGAAATCAGACAAATTAAAGAAACCCATTTCTGGGATCTGTTCACATCCCATATGTTCTTTTAACCATAGATAGTCTATAGTCATAAGATTTTGGAGCGCTACTACTTGCACCCCTCCCAACTCCTGGTTGAGTTCCAACAGTACAGATCCACTCAAATTCGTTGTCTCACTGTATGCACATGCCAGCCTAGACATCTCCCTCCTCATTTCAGTGACAAGTCCAGGAAACGGTGGGATTGACGCAGCCACAACCGCAGCATCGCCCGGATCCCTGTGGAGGCTTTTTGATGATCATCCCCCGGCATGAGTCCTCCAGAGAGTGCTGATGCCGGAAGCTCCTCCTCATATCGTATATTCGTTCATTATCTGGGTAGCCAAGCTAGGCCTTGATCTTCTGCATAAAAACAAACAGACCCTTTGCCCACACTTTGACATGCCCTCTATACCACTGTGTAGAACTCATTGGAGGTCAGCACACAGGAACTGCTTTTTTTTTTTTTTTTTTATTAAGAGAAAGGAATATTATCAGAAAAGAGTACCTCCATAGCCGATCATCTGACACCCTTTAAGTGATCAAAATTAAGGATATTGAAAGCATGCATTAATCTTTGATTTACCAATAGTTTTATCCTATCAAGGAGTAATCCCCCTTTTCTTTCTTTCTTTCTTTATTCCTTTTTTTCAATCTTTAATCTACACTTACATGAAGAATACTATGTTTACTATGCTCTCCGCTATACCAAGTCCCCCATAAAAACCACATTACAGTCACTGTCTATCAGCATAGCAAAATGTTGTAGAATCACTACGTTTCCTCTCTGTGCTGTACAGCCCTCCCTCCTCTTTCTCCCTCCCCCCCATGCATACTAATCTTAATACCCCCTTACTTCTTCCCCACCCTTATCCATCCCTGCCCACCCATCCTCCCCAGTTCCTTTCCCTTTGGTACCTGTTAGTCCATTTTTGGATTCTGTAATTCTGCTGCTGTTTTGTTCCTTCAGTTTTTCCTTTGTTCTTATACTCCTCAGATGAGTGAAATCATTTGGTATTTCTCTTTCTCCACATGGCTTATTTCACTGAGCATAATATCCTCTAGCTCCATCCATGTTGCTGCAAATGGTAGGATTTTCCCTCTTCTTATGGCTGAGTAGTATTCCATTGTGTATATGTACCACATCTTCTTTATCCATTCATCTACCGATGGACATTTAGGTTGCTTCCAATTTTTGGCTATTGTAAATAGTGCTGTGATAAACATAGGAGTGCATCTGTCTTTCTCAAACCTGATTGCTGCATTCTTAGGGTAAATTCCTAGGAGTAGAATTCCTGGGTCAAATGGTAGGTCTGTTTTGAGCATTTTGATGAACCTCCATACTGCTTTCCTCAAGGTTGGACTAATTTACATTCCCATCAGCAGTGTAGGAGGGTTCCCCTTTCTCCACAACCTCACCAACATTTGTTGTTGTTTGCTTTTGGATGGAAGCCATCCTTACTGGAGTGAGGTGATACCTCATTGTAGTTTTAATTTGCATTTCTCTGATAATTAGCGATGTGGAGCATCTTTTCATGTGTCTCTTGGCCATCTGTATTTCTTTTTTTGAGAACTGTCTGTTCAGTTCCTCTACCCATTTTTTAATTAGGTTATTTGTTTTTTGGTTGATGAGGCATGTGAGCACTTTATATATTCTGGACCTCAAGCCTTTATCGGATCTGTCATTTTCAAATATATTCTCCCATACTGTAGGGTTCCTTTTTGTTCTATTGATGGTGTCTTTTGCTGTACAGAAGCTTTTCAGCTTAATGTAGTCCCACTTGCTCATTTTTGCTGTTGTTTTCCTTGCCCGGGGAGATATGTTCAAGAAGAGGTCACTCATGTTTATGTCTAAGAGGTTTTTGCCTATATTTTTTTCCAAGAGTTTAATGATTTCATGACTTACATTCAGGTCTTTGATCCATTTTGAGTTTACCTTTGTATATGGGGTTAGACAATGATCCAGTTTCATTCTCCTACATGTAGCTGTCCAGTTTTGGCAGCACCATCTGTTGAAGAGACTGTCATTTCTCCATTGTATGTCCATGGCTCCTTTATCAAATATTAATTGACCATATATGTTTAGGTTAATTTCTGGAGTCTCTAATCTGTTCCACTGGTCTGTGGCTCTGTTCTTGTGCCAGTACCAAATTGTCTTGATTACTATGGCTTTGTAGTAGAGCTTGTAGTTGGGGAGTGAGATCCCCCCTACTTTATTCTTCTTTTTCTGGATTGCTTTGGCTATTCGGGGTCTTTGGTTTTTCCATATGAGTTTTTGAATTATTTGTTCCAGTTCATTGAAGAATGTTGCTGGTAATTTGATAGGGATTGCATCAAATCTGTATATTGCTTTGGGCAGGATGGCCATTTTGACGATATTAAGTCTTCCTAGCCATGAGCATGGGATGAGTTTCCATTTGTTAGTGTTCCCTTTAATTTCTCTTAAGAGTGACTTGTAGTTTTCAGGGTATAGGTCTTTCACTTCTTTGGTTAGGTTTATTCCTAGGTATTTTATTCTTTTTGATGCAATTGTGAGTGGAATTGTTTTCCTGATTTCTCTTTCTATTGGTTCATTACTAGTGTATAGGAAGGCTACATATTTCTGTGTGTTAATTTTGTATCCTGCAACTTTGCTGTATTCTGAAATCAGTTCTAGTAGTTTTGTAATGGAGTCTTTAGGGTTTTTTATGTACAATATCATATCATCTGCAAATAGTGACAGTTAAACTTCTTCTTTACCAATCTGGATTCCTTGTATTTCTTTGTTTTGTCTGATTGCCATGGCTAGGACCTCCAGTACTATGTTAAATTACAGTGGGGAGAGTGGGCATCCCTGACTGTTTCCCGATCTCAGAGGAAATGCTTTCAGCTTCTCGCTGTTCAGTATAATGTTAACTGTGGGTTTATCATAAATGGCCTTTATTATGTTCAGGTACTTGTCCTCTATCCCCATTTGGCTGAGAGTTTTTATCATGAATGGATGTTGAATTTTGTCAAATGCTTTTTCAGCATCTATGGAGATGATCATGTGGTTTTTGTCTTTCTTTTTGTTGATGTGGTGGATGATGTTGATGGATTTTCGAATGTTGTACCATCCTTGCATCCCTGGGATGAATCCCACTTGGTCATGGTGTATGATCCTTTTGATATACTGTTGAATTCTGTTTGCTAATATTTTATTGAGTATTTGTGCATCTACATTCGTCAGGGATTTTCTTTTTTGGTGGGGTCTTTGCCTGGTTTTGGTATTAAGGTGATGTTGGCTTCATAGACTCAGTTTAGGAGTATTCCCTCCTCTTCTATTTTTTGGTACACTTTAAGGAGAATGGGTATTATATCTTCTCTGTGTGTCTGATAAAATTCCGAGGTAAATCCGTCCGGCCCCGGGGTTTTGTTCTTGGGTAGTTTTTCAATTACCGTTTTAATTTCTTTGCTTGTAATTGGTTTGTTTACCTTTTGTGTTTCTTCCTTGGCCAGTCTTGGGAGGTTGTATTTTTCTGGGAAGTTGTCCATTTCTTCTATGTTTTCCAGCTTGTTGGCATATAGGTTTTCATAGTAGTCTTTAATAATTCTTTGTTTTTCTGTGGAGTCTGTGATGATTATTCCGTTCTCATTTCTGATGCTGTTGATCTGTGTTGATTCTATTTTTCTCTTAATGAGTTTGGCTAGAGGCTTATCTATTTTGTTTATTTTCTCAAAGAACCAGCTGTTGGTTTCATTGATTTTTGCTATTGTTTTATTCTTCTCAATTTTGTTTATTTCTTCTCTGATCTTTATTATGTCCCTCCTTCTGCTGACTTTAGGCCTCATTTGTTCTTCTTTTTCCAGTTTCAATAATTGTGATGTTAGACTATTTATTTGGGATTGTTCTTCCTTCTTCAGGTGTGTCTCGATCGCTATATACTTTCCTCTTAAAACTGCTTTCGCTGCATCCGACAGAAGTTGGGGCTTTGTGTTGTTGTTGTCATTTGTTTCTATATATTCCTTGATCTGTATTTTGATTTGTTCATTGATCTATTGGTTATTTAGAAGCATGTTGTTAAGCCTCCATGTGTTTGTGAGCCTTTTTTGTTTTCTTTGTAGAATTTATTTCTAGTTTTATACCTTTGTGGTCTGAAAAATTGGTTAATAGAATTTCAGTATTTTAGAATTTACTGAGGCTCTTTTTGTGAGCTAGTATGTGGTCTATTCTGGAGAATGTTTCATGTGCACTTGGGAAGAATGTATATCCTGTTGCTTTTGGATGTAGAGTTCTATAGATATCTATTAGGTCCATCTGTTCTAGTGTGTTGTTCAGTGCCTGTGTGTCCTTACTTATTTTCTGCCCGGTGGATGTATCCTTTCCGTTGAGTGGCATGTTGAAGTCTCCTAAAATGAGTGCATTGCAGTCTATTTCCCTCTTTACTTCTGTTAGTATTTGTTTCACAAATGCTGGTGCTCCTGTATTGGGTGCATATATATTTAGAATGGTTATATCCTCTTGTTGGACTGAGCCCTTTATCATTATGTAGTGTCCTTCTTTATCTCTTGTTACTTTCTTTGTTTTGAAGTCTATTTTGTCTGATACTAGTACTGCAACCCCTGCTTTCTTTTCACTGTTGTTTGCCTGAAATATATTTTTCCATCCCTTGACTTTTAGTCCGTGCCTGTCTTTGGGCATGAGGTGAGTTTCTTGTAAGCAGCATATAGATGGGTCTTGCTTTTTATCCATTCTATTACTCCATGTGTTTTGATTGGTGCATTAAGTCCATTTACATTTAGGGTGACTATTGAGAAATATGTACTTATTGCCATTGCAGGCTTTAGATTCATGGTTACCAAAGGTTCAAGGTTAGCTTCTTTAGTATCTTACTGCCTAACTTAGCTTGCTTATTGAGCTGTTATATACACTGTCTGGAGATTCTTTTCTTCTCTCCCTTCTTATTCCTCCTCCTCCATTCTTCATATGTTATGTGTTTTGTTCTGTGCTCTTTTTAGGAGTGCTCCCATCTAGAGCAGTCCCTATAAGATGCCCTGTAGAGGTGGTTTGTTGTAAGCAAATTCCCTCAGCTTTTGCTTATCTGGGAATTGTTTAATCCTGCCATCATATTTAAATGATAGTCGTGCTGGATACAGTATCCTTGGTTCAAGGCCCTTCTGTTTCATTGCATTAAGTATATCATGCCATTCTCTTCTGGCCTGTAGGGTTTCTGTCGAGAAGTCTGATGTTAGCCTGATGGGTTTTCCTTTATAGTTGACCTTTTTCTCTCTAGCTGCCTTTAACACTCTTTCCTTATCCTTGATCCTTGCCATTTTAATTACTATGTGTCTTGGTGGTGTCCTCCTTGGATCCTTTCTGTTGGTGGTTCTTTGTATTTCCATGGACTGTTCGATTATTTCCTCCCCCAGTTTGGGGAAGTTTTCAGCAATTATTTCTTCAAAGAGACTTTCTATCCCTTTTCCTCTTTTTTCTTCTTCTGGTACCCCTATAATATGAATATTATTCCTTTTGGATTCGTCACATAATTTTCTTAGTATTGTTTTGTTCCTGGACATCCTTTTATCTCTCTCTATGTCAGCTTCTATACGTCCCTGTTCTCTGGTTTCTATTCCTTTAATGGCCTCTTGCATCTTATCCATTCTGCTTATAAATCCTTCCAGGGTTTGTTTCACTTCTGTGATCTCCTTCCTGACATCTGTGATCTCCCTCCAGACTTCATCCCATTGCTCTTGCATTTTTCTCTGCATCTCATCCCATTGCTCTTGCATTTTTCTCTGCATCTCTCAGCATGTTCATGATTTTTATTTTGAATTCTTTTTCAGGAGGACTGGTTAGGTCTGTCTCCTTCTCAGGTGTCTCTGTGATCTTTGTCTGCCTATAGTTTTGCCTTTTCATGGTGATATAGATAGTTTGCAGAGCTGGTATGAGTGACAGCTGGGAGAGCTTTCCTTCTTGTTGGTTTGTGGCCTTCATCTCCTTGGAGAATAGCGACCTCTACTGGCTTGTGCTTGGCATTTGTGCGCAGACAGGGCTTCAGCTACCTGCCCGTTTGGTTTGGAGTTTATCTCCGCTGTCACTGTGGGCGTGGCCTGGCTTGGGCTGCTCCTCCAAAATGGTGTATCCCTGTTGGAGGGAGAGTGGCCGGGAGGCTATTTATCTCCCTAAGGGGCCTCTGTGCTCCCTGTTGCCCAAGGGGTTAGCATGCCCAGAGATCCCCAGATTCCCTGCCTCTGGCCTAAGTGTCCTGTCCTGCCCCTTTAAGACTTCCAAAAAGCACTCTGCAAACCAAAACAACAACAGCAACAATGAAAGAAAAAAAAAAAGGGAAAAACGCACGATTTTCTTTGTCCTCAGGCACCGGTCTCAGGCACCCGCTCACCGGTCTTGCTGCCCTGTTTCCCTAGTATTGGGGTCCCTGTCTCTTTAAGGCTTCCAAAAAGCACTCACCAAAAAAAAAAAAAAAAAAAAAAAACAACTGCTCCTGTTTCTTTGTTCTCCAGCGTCAGCCTCAGACACCTGCTCACCGGTCCTGCTGCCCTGTTTCCCTAGTATCCAGGACCCCACACATGCACTGTGTCTGCGCTCTGGTCCAGAATCCTGGGGCTGGGTGTTCAGCAGTCCTGAGCTCTTGTTCCCTCCCTGCTGACTCCTCTCCACCCACCAGGGGCCGGGCAGAGGGGTGCTCGGGTCCCGCAGGGCTGGGGCTTGTATCTTACCCCCTTCATGAGGTGCTGGGTTCTCGCAGGTGTGGATGTGGTCTGGATGTTGTCCTGTGTCCTCTGGTCTCTATTTTAGGAAGGGTTGTCTTTATTATATTTTCATAGATATATGTGGTTTTGGGAGGAGATTTTTGCTGTTCTACTCACGCTGCCATCCTGGCTCCGCCTGTATGTAATTCTTAATAGCTCTATCTACTTATCATATCTATTGGTATATTTCCTTCAATTATTTTATTTTCCTCATTATTTCCTCTTTTTCTTAATGTATTCTGGTTGTGTCTGATTGCTAATATATTCCTTTCCTTTCCTGAGTTTAATTATAATGTTTACTTTTAAATTCATGTACTATGTGTTTCAGTATGCTTAGTTTGGGTGGCATATGTCTTCATTGTGTAAACTTTATTTTATGCAGTTGTGCACCTCAAATATCTAGGTATTTTAGTCTAAGAGTTCATATTTCTCTAGAGGTATTCACTACCCTTATGACTTAAAGGAGAGCCAAAGTCAGGCCCCAGTTTTATAACCTCCTGGGATTATATATTGAGAGAGAGTCAGGGTAGCCTAATACTTTTGAACTATTCTAAATCTCTTTCATTTTCTTCCAATTAAAGAGGAAGCCTAAGTTTTCAAAGACTTAATGTTAAAGGTGCAGCAGCCAGAGGAGACAATCCCCTGAGGTTTTAATTCCTTCACCCCAAGTGATTTGGAGGAGAGGAATAAATACCCATGGGTTCAGGTTTGCTCAAGCCTCTTTATGACAGTATTTCACCCCTTCAGATATGGAGAGACCTTTCTAACTCAATTTCTATTTCATTTTGTAATCTCTCCTTTTTAATATTTTGTCATAAACATCAGATTTTTACCTAAATTAAGTCATTATCTGTATATCTTTATATTCTATTCTTTTCACTTATAGTATATATCCAAGTTTTTGCTTATTATTTTTACATTTTGACATCTCCACATTTTATAACGATTTTCTAAGTAGTTGAAAATTTCATTGGGATATCTAAGTTCTCTGTAATTACAATACAGATTATACTGCAGAGTCCAATTATTATTTTAGAATAAATTCCAAAGTAGAGTATTGGTATTGCTATTGCTATGAAGAATAAAATTGCCTTGCCAATGAGTTTTTCAAGTGAGCAATGACAACAGCAACAGATGTGTCTGAGAGTGAAAGTTTATCCAAGATTATACTGACATTCATTTTAAAAATTAGAAATGTGATCATTGTGCTGCTTTTAGTGAAGAAAAGCAGATTCTATACATATTTGTTTTCAGACATGGGTATGGAATGATATAAACAATATGCACTAGTATCAGCGTCATGTGTGGGGTTGTAAATAAGTAGATTAAAAGCAGATTTTCTCTATGTTATATGTCATTATTTGGATCTTATCTTTGCCCAGTTATACATAAGGAAGTCTTTCTATGAGTTGGAAGGACCCAATGTACAGATAGCCTTCTCCTGTCTTCACTTTCTCAAACTTCTGTGTTTCTTTTAAATAGAAGTCTTAGACTTCAGAATGTAAAAGAGGGGAGTGTAAAATAATTTGAAATATTTTCATAGCAATATCTAGGGACTTTGTATGAAACAGAAGAAAAAATATTTTAAAAAGCAGCTAGCAAAACAGAAAGTCAAGTACCCAGAAGCAAAAATGAAGAAAGAAAAAAAAAATCAGAGAAATAAGCTGATTAATTGACCCAGTGCTTGCCTTGTGTTGGGAGGTTATAGGTCCTGGTAAATTAGAGTGGGAATATAGTGCTCATATGGGGAAAAAAGTATGGTTTTGTGCCTATGGGGAGCAGAGAGTTGTAACTAACTTCCCTCTATAAAACCAGGACCATGGGGTGGTAGTAGGAAGACCAGAAAAATATCCACCCACTGGTGGAGGAAAGCTTTCTTGTCTGAGCTCTGGATGAAATATGTATATATATATATATATATATATATATATATATATATATATATATATATATATTCGTTTTCAGACATGGGTATGGAATGATACAAACAATATGCACTAGTATCAGCGTCATGTGTGGGGTTGTAAGTTAAAGTTATAAACTACACAGTTTTCCAGTTTGATCTATTGGTCTTATATATGGAATGCTACACCCATAGAATACAGAGGCAAATATATATATTTGCCTTTAGAAATTAAATCTCTGGTTCAGAATTTTTACTACAATTATAGAAACACCAAACCAAGAAATTTGCATAGAAATTGTCCCCAAGCCAGAGATGCCTCTGGGATGCCTGGCAAAAGCAAATGCAGTACTAGGAAAATATGTATTGGAGAAGCACTAAGCAAAAGAAAGTTAGAGTAATAATATATCAATATCAGAGTAGAGGAGAGGGGGAAGACTTTAGAAAAAACCTTGGGATTATGATAATATTGTAGAATAATTTCTACATATTCTATATAGAAATCAGAAAGATATGGCAATTCCCATTGATTACATGAAACTGATCTACATATATAAAAGAAAAATGTTCTATTATCACCAGGATAAATTGATAAATACACATCATATGGTAAATTTTAACATGTCTCAATAATTAACAGAAAAAATATATAGAACAATTAAAGTTATAAACCACACAGTTTTCAAGTTTGATCTATTGGACTTATATATGGAATGCTACACCCATAGAATACGGAGAGTACATTCTTTATATGGGCTATTTATAAGAATGTATAGTCTCTTTTTATAAGTTATAGTATTCTATAGCATCACACGCACTAAAAACACTCATCTAATATCAAAGTATCAGTATCATACAGACTTTGCTTTCTGCCCATAATTTAGATAGCAATATCAAAACAGTAACACATCTTGTTATTTGAATATTTCAAAAGATGAATATATTATAGAAATTATTATAAAAGAAATAATCTTTTAGAATTTATAAAATAAGATCATCTATCCAAATTAATATACTATAACTACATAGAAATCTGCAGCCTTAAATGAATGGATGTATGTGGGGTATGTGTGTGTGTGTGTGTGTGTGTGTGTGTGTGTGTGTGTGTGTGTGTGTGTATGTATATACATATATATATGTAAGACTGAAACATAATAAGCTAAACATTTAACTTAAAATGTTAGGTAAAAACAACAGAATACATTCAGATAAAATTTCACAAAGGTAATAGCAAGAATAGGACAAAATATTGAATTAAAAAAGTACATAATGGTGATCCACAAACCGTAAAACTAGTTGTTTGAAAATATTAATAAATTAACAAACTTGTAGCAAAACTGAAGAAGGGAAAAATATATAAGTAAATTAACATTAGAAATACACAAGAGGACAAAATAACACGTAAATGGCAGTGTTGCTTTTGAAGCATCGAGAATGAACAATTAAAGGCAAATAAATTAGAAATCTGAATAAACTTATAACCATTACTATTTATTTGAAAATATTAGTAAAATGAAGTGAACATATACATTAAGTTAAAATGATGCATCCCCCTCTCCCAACATACATATAATACATACACAAATAGTTTTGTATATAAATGCTAGCACTCCTTTGTATAATGGTTAATCCTATGCCACATAAACTGTTACAGAATCTAGCAAAAAAAGCAGAAATCCCTAAATATTTGTGAGGTTGTATAATCCAGATAACAAAATGAGAGAAAAACAAATGAGATAAATTGCCAATTTCTCAAAAATATAAATACAAATGCACTAAGATTATTAGTAACCAAATACAGAAAATATATCATGACCAAGTAGAGTTTATTCCAGGAAGACACACATTTTTTAATATCATAAAGTGAAAAGCCTTACAATTATCTTGAAAGATGATTCCACATCTATTTATGATAAAATCATTTAGCAAAGTAGAACAGGAAGTGATCTTCCATAATCTCATAAAGAAAATTCTCCAGACCACTGTAGAAAACATATGTATTTTTTAAAATAAAATCTCAGAAACATCCTTTTTAACATGAAGAATGCAAAAGACTGTTGATACCATTGCCTGCATTCTATAGTGCACTGACGGCCCTAGACAAGATAATAAAAGCAGTAAGTAGGTAAGTAGAAGCTATGAAGATTTGAAAGGAATAAATATTTTTTTATTGCTCTGTCACTGTCTACACTGAAGCTAAAAAAAATTAAAATCCTGTAGATAAATTACTAGAAACTATTGGAGATTAACAAGAAGATTCATAAACCATATAGAATAGTGTGCTTATACACAATAGAACAAATTATAAATATTATGGATTGTTAAAGGAGCAGGGAAACTACTAAAAATCATTAAATAGTTGTGCAAAATTTATGAAGAAAAACAAAATTTTATTAAAAAATGTAAAAGCAACTGAAATAAACTGGAAAGTATACCATGTTCATGGAGAAAAGACAGTATAATTTCCTCAAATAAACCCATTAATTTAATACAATCCTAATGTAATCCTGAAATGTCTTTTAAATAATACATGAATAAAAAGTTCATATGAAAATAGTCCATAAATACCTCTAAAATTGAATAATAATAATTATATGATTATAAAGATGGTGGTGATAGGTGACACATATAACATCATAAAATTATATTAATTTAAACAATATGGCACTGATTAAAGTGAAATGTAATAATAGGTACTAAAAAGTCATGGATAAATTAGATCTCATTTATGTGATATCTTCTCCATTAATACTTTATCAAGAAGAAAAGGAAGAATTATTCAATCAATTATTAGAGAAGAGTTGTCTCTCCATAAGATAGAGGTGAAATTGAAAGCCTAGTTCATAGTGTATTCTGACTGAAATAAAGACAAATTTGAAAGTTCCATTTTAAAATCTTGAACAATTTCATAACATCAGAATAAGAAAATATTTCTTAAGTAAAACAAAAGAAATAAACATGAACCCCTCCACAAATATTCAAGAGATTAATGATAAATTTGACCATATTGATATTTTTAAAGAGCAATATGTTAAAAAAGTACCTGTAATACATATAATTAATTGGGAAATAATACTGAAATTATCCTCACAAAAATACTCAAATTATAAAGAACTCAAAGGAAAATGGTCAAAGAATCTGAATAAGAAATTATAAATATACATATAAAAATTGCTGTACCTCAGTAGTAATCAGGGAAATACAAATTAAAACAATAATGACTCTTATATTCATCAGATTGTCAATTAAAAAAAATCTAGAGAACAATTTCTCCATACCTAGGAAAGTTGAAGATACATATTACAATCCAGAAATTCTACTTTTATTTATCTTTCTGGAGAAAATATGGCGTATGTATAAAAATGTTCTCTGCCACACTGAAATGTTGCAATGTGGAAACAACCTCACTAATCTTCAGTAATAGAATTGGAAAATAAGCTATTCTATTTAGCAGTTAAGATGAATGATCCAGATCTTCTCTTACTTTCATGGATAATTATGGGCAATATAAGGCCAAGTGAAAAAAAGAAGATGGGTGAAATAATTTGTGTAAAATATCAAAACTTATAAAAGGATATGTTTTGTGCCTATACTCATTTCTACCTATAACTATATCAATCTATCCATCTGCTTATCTATCAATGTATCTATATATATATATAATAAAACATTTGAAATGATTGGCTTTAACAAAATCTGTAAGGTTGTATTTATTTTATTATTGGATAAGAGTACTGATAAAGGAAATATAGTAAAATAACATGTTGAAACTAGATGTGAATCATCATGGTATGTCCTATTATTTTTATTTTATATATATGAGGAATATCTTTTTAAAAATGGAGTCTTAGTATAAGAGAGTATCGTCTGAATACTTGGGTTTGAGTCCCAATTCTGCCCCTAGGTGCTTCATTCAATAAAAGATTATAGAACCCATTACACTTAGTAGTTTCAAGAATCTGAATGAGAATTAGTGCATATATATGAAAATGACTATTATAAATTGTAAGGCATTGTATTAGTTTAAGGTAATCTTCCAAGCAATATATTGCAAATTTGTGTATATGTGTATATTGTGTATGCATGTTTGTATACATTGTAAGTTTTTCTCATTGCTGAATTAGAAAAGAAAAATTAATATTGAATCTTAGTAAACAGAAGATTCTTCATCTACATTTAACTTAAAAAAGAAGCTGGAAAATTTTTAAAAAACAAACAATTGTAAGGTAATGACTCCCTTATCTACAGTTCACTATCTGGACTATTTGGAATAAACCTAGAATAAGGAATTAAATATGCATGAAAAATAAACATATGAGTCCAACTATATGATGTTCTAGAAAAGGCAAAAACATGGAAGACTTTTAAAAGATCAGTGGTTGCCAGAGAAGGAGGTAAGTATGAATAGGTAGAACACAAGAGACTTTTAGGGCAATTGAACTATTCTTTATGATACTCTAATTCTGGATACATGAATTATGTATTTGTCAAAACAATAGAATATACAACACAAAGAGTGAACCCTAAGGTAAACTATGGATTTTCATTAATAATAGTGCATGAATATTGGCTCAACAATGGTAGCAAATATGTCACCTGATGCAAAAGGAATGTTAGTAATAGGGCCTATGTGTAAAAGTTCAAAGTTTCTGTAAGGCTGAAACTTCTCTAAAAAACAAAATATATTAATTTACAACAAAAATGCATAGCACCTAAATTAAAACCACAACACGCAAGGCTTTATGCAGATCTCCTATCCTCATATCTGAGGCACTCAGGTATTCTCTTGGGACCTCTTTACTCTTGTTTTAGTTATAATTATAATAGATTGAGCATAGTGATTTTCCATTTAAATTATTAGAAAGGGTGCATTCAAGGAAAGAAATAGCTTATTTATCACAGCAATTTTCATCTAGCAGTAAAAAATACATTGGAAGTCTGTTACTATAGTGTGGCTACTTTGGATTAGCTGCTTTCTAACTGCCAACACTCCACCCCACCCCAACCCTACCATCTGGCTACCCGTGAACCTCCCCTTGGGACTGCCTCCCAGATTTCCCAGGAATCACCAAAGACAGGATTAACATGTGTCACTAGCAAAGGCCTCCAAAGACCACTTCAGGGCTGTGACAGAGTTCCTTCTGATTCGTATCTTATTTGTTCTCAAAATATTTGAATACCAAGCATGGACAGAACTCAAAGAAGCAGAGCAATTGGTGGAGATTTAGAATAGAGGTGAGAGATCTACACACACAGGTGGAAATGAAGACTCCAAATGTGAATATAGGTATAGCTTTAATAATTTTTATTCTTTTAATTTGTGTAATACTTATTAATTTTCCAAGTGATTATGTAATAATGAGTCATACAGGAAAGATTAAATTGTCCTCCACATGTTCTTTTCTTGAAGCTAGAAAAATACTTAAAAAATTCTTTGGAAATATTTTTGTCTGATTTTTTTCCCTCCTTTTTTTAAATATGAGTTGCCACATCTCCCTGAGGTCTTCTGTGTGCTCTCATGTAGCTCTGAATGGACAGTTTAGAATTGCCTATTTATGGCTCTGCAGTTTTATGAGACTAGCAATTGAATCTTAGTCATCATTTCATAATGAGCACCTAAAATAGTCCACACAAAATATTGGATAAATATTTTCCAAAGAGTGTAACTTTGGTTATCTTGAAAAATTCAATTGTTTGGAATTCTTTTGCTGATTATATTTGATAAATAAATTTTAACATGTAAGAGAAGAATATAAACGAGTATCTTAAATTTTTTTTTCAGAAAAAAGGGTTATCAACTTGCAAGTTCAGACAATTACAAAATTCAAAACAGTTACTAATGTTGTTGGATATTTAAAGGGCTTGATATCTCCAGGTAAGTAAGGCTAAGTATTTACAATCTGTACTTTTTGTGAGACATCACAAGGAAATGCTCTGTAACAATCTAATAGCATAGCTAAATGTCCTATGTTAGATGTAACCAGAAGTTTATGCCACTCTAAGTGTGGGTCAATATCAAACCAAGTAGGTCTTTATTCTCTTTCCTACCATATTGCTTCAAAAAACAAATCATGATAGAGAGCTAAGGGGGGCAAAAACATGGGAGAGAAAAAACAGCTTAGATTTGTTAAACTGGCTTGTGCCTGGTGAAGAAAAGCTACAAAGCCAATGTTTTTATTTTTCTTTTATTCACTATAACAACACTGATATTCTTGTTTTTATTAAGAAAAAGCTTTTAAGAAGAAAATATTTTAGTGTTAATAGCGTGTTTTTTTAAAAATGAAGGGTTTTGTCTCCAAATCTACTTTCAATATTAATCTATGTTCTGTTTCTGGCCCTTGGTCCTCTGACAATTATGCCTAATGGCATTGGGATTTGAAGTTGCTTGTGAAAATGATCACCTGGTTAAATTTTTAATAATTGTACACTTTATTATGGGATACTGATAGAATCTTTAGGTGATATTATACAGGCTCAAAAAGTAAAATAACTGATACATCTATTAATTAGAAGATTACTAGCAACACTTATGAGTACATTATGAGGTTGACTCACATATTACTTTCTGATGTGTTTGACATAGTGTAGAGTGGAGCATTCTTTTGAGCATGCTTGTATCACTTCCATTGATTTGGTTGGGACACTTACTCAAGTTCTCCTTAGAGGATTATTCTTCTCCCTGACTGTAGTCAAATTGATGCCAGAACTGCTAACTCATAGAATTTTGAGATCAAGTTGTACATTCCCCCAGTTTCTCACCAGCCAACTCTTAAAAATTTCATGAAAAGTATGTAGTCTTTTGATTTCCTTACAATAGCAATGTTGTACAACCTCTCATCATCATGTCTCGAAATACAAGACATAATGAATTTGGAAATGGTTACTGTTGCATTGCAGCCACTTCAACAATTTGTCATCACAAAGATCTGATTTAATCACCAGAAGTATTTATCATCATTTGCTAGTTACTATTGAAAAACCAAGTTGTACAAAATTATACCAGTATAAGTGTAAAGGAACTTTCCTTACTGAAATTCAATATAGAAAAAAAAAACACAATTTCTTAAAATCAAATTACTAGTAGTATTTTTCAGTATACAAAGTGCAAATTTCTCAATTTTTATGTTCTGCACAAAAATACTGGCTCTTCATTCACCTGATCTTATTTAATGACTCTAAAAATTAGAAATAATCACCAGTGGTATTAAGGTTTTCAGATACAGTTCATCTAAAATGCAGACAATCCCAGACAGAACTTTCACACATATATGGGGAATGAAAGAATAAATTCTCAGAGTTTCAACAATTTCAGACATATGATGTATGCCATTAATCAAATTTTGATAAAATGTTGGGAAATCAAATTCATTGCTGAGTCCAACAGTATGGAAAACTAAAATACTTCACACAGGGATGTTTCCTGTAAGGTAGCTTTTTGATGTCATAAAGTCAAAGGGTGGTTCATTTATTCCACGCTTGTAGTACTTACGATGTGTCAGACACTATTCAAAGTGCCTTACAAATGATAACTCACTTAAAACTCAGAACAACAGAATTATATATGTATGATTTTTATCATTGAAGAAATCAAGGCATAAAGAGCTCGAATCAGCTTTACAAGGACATACAACCAGTAAATTGAATAGCCTGGATTCAAACCCAAGCATGTTGACTTCAAAGTCCACAGACTTAACCATCAAGCTATGGGACACCTCCTAATGAAATGAAACTCAGTGAAGAAATCTTTTTACACAGATGTTCAGGGCTACTTGGTCAAATAAATTTAGTTCAGTACCAATAACATTCTCTGACAACAAAATCAGAGGGAACTGGAGAAATATTTTTAGTTTACCTTATTACTGATAACAGTATTGTGCATGAACAGGCCCATCCATGTGTCCTGGTGATTTTTCTAATAGTGTATCTCATGGATTTTGTATGACTATATGAAATAAAATATGCAAAAAGGAAACTTTTACAGTAGTTGGATGACTTTAGATGTTGATTTTTTTTATTCAGAGAAAAGGAGAACTAAAACCCTAAGTTGGAAGCTGCAATTAATTCCCTAAATACTTCATTTATTGGAAAATCCATTTGTAACTACCACATTATTTAATATTTACAACTATTGAATAACTGCTGCCTCAAAAGTATTAATAGTTCATTAATATTTACTGAACATACACACATTGTTTACAGGGCACTTCCCACTATGATTCTGGAAAAATGTTAGATAAGAGTTTCATTGTGGCATATTTGTATACTTCATTAATAAATATGCATGTTTCAAAGGACAGTAATGTGGATCTAAGCTTTGGAATCATAATTGAATTCAGCAGCTGCCTCTGCTTGTAAATACACAGATGTGTGAATCGAGACAGTGGGCGAAAAATGTTAAATAAGTCTTAATTATTAGGATAATTTTTAGAATTATTTACAACAATTATAATAATTGTTGCTCAACTGTCAAATAGGATTATGGAAATGTCATTAAATTTATTGTTAAGGTTTATATTTTGTTTTAATGGCTCTTGTTTTCTTTTATTTCCAGATCGATATATCATAGTCGGCAGCCACCATCATACTGCATACAGTTATAATGGACAAGAATGGGCCAGTAGCACTGCCGTAATCACAGCTTTCATCCGGGCCTTGATGTTAAGAGTTAAAAGAGGGTGGAGACCAGACCGCACTATTGTTTTCTGTTCATGGGGTGGAACAGCTTTTGGCAATATTGGCTCATATGAATGGGGAGAGGTAAAGATATATTAATTCTTATTTTTATTTTTTCCCCTCTTTTTCTCTCTCTGTCTCTCTCTTTAAGACTAAAGTAGACAAAGTAAAATTGTCGAAGCCAAGGACAAGAATGTACATCTCAATCAGGGTGTCCTATTTGCTAATTTGTTGAGATCGCCCTGTAAGAATGTAGGGGAATGAGAGACCACAGTGAATTGTGTATGATCTCCAACCACCTTATTCTTGGTCATGTGCAACCTCTAGACCCTGGTAGACCAACTACAGTGTTAACCTCGTTTTTATATTTCTCCTTAGGTTGACAGACACTGGACAAGGAAGGATCATGTGATACATATCCCCCTATTTTTTTTTTGAAACTTTCTAGTAATTACCTAGAATCAGGAAAAAATTCCCTCTTAAACATTTACCACCTTAGCATTACACCTTAGATATACAATATAGAGATTGAGCTCAAACTAGTGTTTTACTTCATTCCTCTCTTTCTTTTTCCCTCTAATCTCAAACCCTGATCTCTCTGCTACTTCTTCCCTATCTATGTATCTGCCTATTTACCTACCTGCCTACCTAAGCACCTTAGGAAGCCTTTGTCCCAAAGAAATCAGACATTCAATGGTCATAGAATACTACTGGAGTATTTAATTTTCAAATACTTTTTGATATGTCTGTGTCTCACAGGTACTGTAGTTTTAATGGAATATGAAAACTAGTAATTACACTGATACCATAGTAACAATGACAACATAATAAAATAAAATTAGGTATTCTATCTTTGTGATAAAAAAACAGGTTCAGTGGAAATATACAGGAAAAAACCTACGGAAGTTTTAACTTGGAAAGTAAAACCATTTGATACTGTAGTTTGTTCACTACATCAGCTTTGGAGAAATACAAATCCTAAATATCTAATGGGAAATTCTCATTTCATTTTTTTATCTGAGCAGACATGCATACATACAATTATAAAATGTCTGTTGACTATCAAAGAAAATATCTGAAGGGTATACAAAAGAAAATAGCAAGCATCTTTTTTAATTCAAAGGAAATAAAAGTCTTAAAAATGAGAAAAATTGTGCAGTATAAAATTTATCAGAATTCACATGTTGGAAAGTGGAATGTTTTTCCAGAATCAAATCAATGGTGTGAAGGTTTGTTCCTTATTCAAAATGACTAATTCAAATGAAAAAATTCCATTGTGGAAAATCTTTTTAAAATTGATGAATTTTTAGTAAGATGGACAATGTAATCACTAAACCAACCTCTCAAATTTCTATTCAATATTACTTACTTTAAAGATATAAACAAGTTAAAAAAAACAATTTGGTGACTATATTTATGGTCTGGGTTGAATTTTGTACGTCAGAAGTTTTTGTTGTTGTTTTTTGATTTTTTACCATAAAGGAAACAATGTTTTAGTTTTTTTGTAGCAATAAAGCACATTTTAAGAAAATGCCTTAAAGATTCTTTTCAAATTCAAAAAATTTATTCCATTATATCATACTGCCTTCTCCCAATCCATCTAGTAACTTTCACAATCAAATTTTGTTCATCCTAAACTAACATGTATGTTTCTTAGCTATGTTCTCAAAGTAGGCTAGTCTAACATTAGTACCTAACTTAAATATCATGAGCCCTGTGCATGGGGAAGTTAATTGCCAAAGTTCTAGAATTTATTTTAGCATCAGAGTCACAGCCTGTAAGTTGAATGAATAATGTGGTCTTGCATGTATATGAGCAATTAATTATATTTTCAACTTAAATAGATAAACTTGTAAATAAAATGCAAATTTGTTTTTAAGTTTCCTTGATCCTTTGTATTTTTTTGTAATTTTATATGTTCTCCATCATCAGATACTAAAAATACAACTTCTATAATGTTCTAGTCCATAGAAAAAATGTTTGTTAGAGAAAGTTCTTCCTATTCAAAAAGATTAGGGACCTCTGTTCTACAGTATTTATGTATATGTACATATTTGGCAATTAATTATACATTCAGTCACTTTCTGGCTTTTTCCATGATTAGGTGAGTAAAGATATATGAGCAAATAAAATGGTGATATGTAGACTTAATTATTGGCTTATAGAAGGTACTATTGTAAATTACCACATCTCAGAAGATTATTACAGTATAGTTCATGAAACCATTTTGTACCTATCTGGTTAAGGAAGAATTTAGAAAACTGTTAGTTTTCCTGTTGTGTCCACTTCCGAGAATGAAATATTTTCTTACAGGCTGACACCAATTTATGCTCTAAATAAATTCCCTAGTGATGATAAGTGAAGAACCACTTGTTGATATGCCTATTTCCCTATTTAATTTGGTTTGCACCCGGAACTACTTGAAATCTACAGTTGTAATTAAAAGGATTAGACAATTTCTTTTCTCCTAAAATATTTATTAATTAAATGATTGTCTTTTTACCTCCTTACAGAGATCTAGTGAATTTTAAACCTGATATAGGGGTAACATTATTGATTTTCTAGTTATACAAGTTCTTGCAGTCTTTCATCTGATAGTGTTGGAAGAAGAAAGATATATTCCTAAAACATGAAGTAATACCATTTTTAGGACATGTCTGTGGAACATCACCGTGATAACTACTCATTAAATATTTGTGCAAAAAAAGAGGGCAAATAGCAGAACCTCTTCGTGATATCTTATTCATAGGATCAGTTATCTTCAGTTTGTAGGGACAGAGCTCAAAAGAGAAGTGGAAAATTCTTCTATCAAATTATTTTTATGCTACTAATGTGTGTGAACTACATCAGGTTTTATTTCAGGTCATATTTGCAGGTACAACATTATGTTATGTCCCTTTTTGCTCAGAATAAAAAGCCTCTTCATGCAAATTGAGCTCAGTGTCTCAAAGGAAAGGGTTAGTTTTATTAATCACTGAAGTACTTTACCCATGTTCATTCTCTAATTCAATGCCTGTGCAATTGAGTGCTGTCACTACAGCAGATATCCCATTCTGTATTCTGAAGCTGAATCTCATGCTATATATAACCATTTAAAGACAATTTTGTCTTATAATTTGACTTCTGTCAGAACGTGTTTTATCATGTTTACATGTAACTGTTTACCATTCTTATTTAAAAGCCTTTTATGACCTTTGTGTACTCAGAGTACACATTTAAAAAAGTTCTTGTTCAACATAATTATTTTAAGTAGACAATGTTTATTATTCAACAGTAGAACATGTTATTTATGTTAAACATACTGTTTTGAATTTCAGGATTTCAAGGAGGTTCTGCAGAGAAATGTTGTGGCTTATGTTAGTCTCCATAGTCCCATAAGGGGAAACTCAAGTCTGTATTCTGTAGCTTCACCATCTCTTCAGCAACTGATAGTACAGGTAAGATGAATCTCCTTTTTATAAAATGGTTATGCAGAACTGCCTTTTCCTCTGTAATTTGAATTTATTGATATTTTCATTCTTTTTAATATGTATAAAAGTCTTTTATAAGTGTTTTAAGGAATAATCTATTGCTGATGTTTTTATCAATTTCTTATGTTCAACCAATTTCTTATGTTCTGAAATTCTTCACTTGCTACTCTTCTTTGGTGATAGTTGTAGGTATGAATTATACAATTATAGAGAACATATGTAAAAATGTAAGTTTATTTCTTAAAAATTCAATTCAGGTTTCAAGTTCCCATTTCTGCTAATCTTGACATTTTGTGGTAAACTTTGTTACTTATGGATTTCTCCACAACTCATTCATATTTTGTGTAAATTTGAGAAGTCTTTTGACTACACTGTAAGCCCTCTATAAGCAGGATCTGTGATTCCTAAATATAGTGATTACTAAATTCAAGATATTTATAAAATATTGTTCAAAAAATTTTTTGGAAAGCAAAACATGCGTTTTCCTACAAAGCAACTAAAAAAATTTAGTTTGTGATGTCTCATTACAGATATTTTTAAAAAGTTAGTCATTTCTTGCCTGTTTCTAATAATTTTTCAGAACATCTTTCGTGTCTATTAGTGGGGTTCATGCTTTTATTTCTGCGTTCCTTTTATGACTTTCACTAAACATAAAATGATACCTGTTATTTCTCAGAATGAAATCAATCATGACACCACTCAGGGGTGGTTTCCTTCCAGCCCCCGGGACTATTGCTGTGCATTAGAAATGACCTTTTAGATGCCGACATTTTCCAGAGAGGATCACAGAAACAACCAGAAAAAGATAAAGATAATGAACAGAGTTTTGGGTTAGCCATAATTCTTGATTGAAATGTAATGCAAACTAACATTTTATGACTTTCATAAAGTATTTTCTAGTTCAATAGTTTTCATTGACATTTCCATATGTAGTATAATAAAGAAGACATTATGAAAAATGAAATGGATAAATCTGTACGTTTATTATCAGCTAAACCCAATGTGCATGCCCTAAATTATATCCAGTTCTGTAAGTGAATTCCTCCTACTCTTTGTGCTACTTTGAATTCCCTAACTCTGTTACTTGCCAGGGAAAAACTCAAAAGAGGAAATCAGCTGCAGATGTCTCCCTTGGGAAGCTAAGATATTTCTGAGTAAGTGGGTGATCAGGAAGAGGAAAGGATGAGTTTAAGTATCCAGAAATTGGGGAGAGTTTGTTTAAACAGTGTCTTTTCCTTCTTGTGTGTTACAATTTTCCTATTTTGAGAGTCTTGGAAGATATGTAATGATTGACATCCACAGGTAAATAGAAATAGCAATCTATTAAGGTGTCTCAAGTCTATTGAAATATCTATCTATAGAAATATTAAATCTACAGGAATGTTCTGAGAATGTAATACTACTTGGAATGTCTTTGCACATCTTGTAACAGAGAATTAAAATATTAGTATTTAAACCTAATCCAAAAATACATCATGGTTTCTCATAATGAATAGTGACATGGCAGATGAACTCCCTTATTTGTTTGGGAGAGGAAACTTTTGTCTATAGTTGAAAATACTTAACCTAATAATAAACTGGAATCTGTACTGAAAGAAACTTTCTTTCAGTTGAGATTGTGTGTGTGTGTGTTCTATAGAACAATTTAGAAGGGTAGGATTATCACAAGTTCAAATAAATAATAGCATATGCATTTAAAAAGTGGGAATTATTTTTATATATTCGGTTTTATTAATGAAGAACAAATATCTATGACAATTTAAGATTTATTTTCATACACATTTTAATATCAGAATTTAAAATATATAAGTACCCTAAAAAATATAAAGTTTAAGAGAACTGAAGGATATGACCCCACAGTAAGTCATAATTTAATTTAATTTAATTTAATTTAATTTAATTTAATTTAATTTAATTTAATTTAAATAATTTAGCACTAGTGGAATTTAAAAGGAAGTTTTAAAATGTTTTAAAAAAATAGCTTAATTGTAACATCAGGAAATATGCAACTTCACTTAGAAAGACAAATATATTTGATCAATTTTTAGTATATTTATATTTCATCAGTTTATATAGATTCTGTTACCATATACAATCACATGTCCTATATAATCCAATGCAAATCACCCCAACAGCAACAACAACAAAAATATATTTATATATATATATAACTAGGGGCACTGACTCCAGGGCAGTCAATAATCCACGTGTAACTTTGACCCACCCTCCCCCAAATTTGATTACTAATAGCCTGCTAGTGACAGGAAGCCTTATTGATAATATAAACACTTGAGTAACATGTATTTTGTATGTTATAAGCATTATATACTGTATTCTTACAATAAAGTAAGCTAGAAGAAATAAAATGTTTTTTCAAATTGTCCCAAATCTCCAAAAAAATTCCATCATATTTATTGAAAAATATCTGCTTTTAAGTGGACCCACCCTCTTCAAATCTGTATTGTTCAAGGGTCAGCTGTAGTTTTATACTATCTAAAACAGTCAGGCACCACTAGAATGAGTGCAGTGCTTTTCGAGTGCTCCCTCCAGGTTGATTCTAACTTTGATTTTGAAATGAAAAGAAATTAAACCATCGACACTGAGAAAAGAAACCATTTCCCTGAGGTTAGTCCACCAACTTTGAACTATACATCCTGAGTGGAAAGAATGGGATCTTTTGAAGATTCAGAAATAGTTAATGAACCTGACTGAATCCACTTCATAAAAGATTGACCTTAAAAATATTGTCTGAAGAATAATGAAAAGCTGATGGGTACCAATGCTGATAATAGGAACATGCGAGTTTATTGTACTTTTCTCTCTTTTGAGTTTATTTGGAAATTTCCATTATATCTTGGAAAAAATTCTCAAAAAAATATTTTTGAAGTTGTAACACTGATGACTAATAAATCAGTTTGACTCCTGAAAGTAGTAGTAATCTACCTATGGTTTACCCATTAAGAAATAAATAAGGAGCAAGAACTAAAGGTTTTTTATGGTTGATTTTTTTCTGGTTCTTTTGTTAGCATTTTGAATCTGCATTTCTGCTCTCTCTGGGCTACCAATATTTTTACAAGAAGAACAGCTCACTTAAAATCGGGTCATAAGTTTTATAATAAAAAAGAATCCTCATTCAAAGTACTTTGTGTAAGTAATAAATATTTATATATAACAAAATGAAAATAATATTTATTTTTTAAATCCTTATTTAAGAAATGAATATGTTTTGAAAATATAGCTTTGCTCTCTCTTTGTGAAAATATTAACTTCATATTAGTATTTTACTTCATATTTACATTTTATGGTACAAAATAAGTTAATTTTTTTTTACTTTCTAGTTATGATGATGTTAACACATGAATTATAGACATTATAGACAAAAAGTGTGCCAATTTTACAAAACAAGTAATTTTTTGCAAAAGACAGTAAAATATTTTAAACTTGATTTTTAATTTAAAAATCCCATCTTTGTGGTGCCATAAGAGATTCAGGTATGAATTTCCTAATTTTTACTCTATGGTTGATGGTCATTTGGATTTAGATGATTGTTTTTAGGTTTTAGTGTAATGGATATAGTTGCTATGGTTATTCTCATACTGGTTGAATGGATAGACTCATTTCTCTTGGATACTTATATAGAAGTGGAATTTATAGTTCACATAGTAGGCAAATGTTTCATTTAGTAAATACCACCAGAGTTTTCCAAAGTACCAAGTATACTTCTATCAGTAATGTATGAATGTCTGTCTGTTCGATATCATCACCAACATTTGACAATTCTCATGGGCATATGGTGGTATCTTTTGGGGTTTTAATTTTAATTTACTGATGATTAATAATGTTGAGCACTTTTTCACATACTCATATTCTCATTGGCCATTTGTATGTCTTCCACCATGAAGGCTTATTTAAGCCTTTTTCTTATTTTAAAAAAGAGTTGTTCATATTTTTTATCTATTATATTTGTTAATACATCTTTTTTTTTGGTTGTATGGTTGTATATTATGAATTCTTCTAGTCTGTTCCTTGACTTTTTACTCTTTGTACAGGTAGCAACATACTTTATTAATTGTTCCTAGGGAAATCTAGAAAGCATTTATTATTCTAGTGTCTTATTATATACAACAGAGTGAACTTAATATAATGTTTATGAATGTAATATAATATTTATGAATAATAAACCTTTATTATCCATTATCTCATTCACAAATGCTTGAGTACTTACTATACACACACATGCTTATTATGCTTTATATATATATGTTTATTATAAGCATATGTATATATGCTTTATATATATACATATATATATATGCTTTTTACTTTTATTTACTGGAGACTATAGAATATTCTGTAGAGATCAATGAAGTGCCCAGTTCTCCTAAGTAAGTAGGGAATAAAAAATCTTTTTCAATATCCACTTAGGAAAAAAGCTCCTTCTTGAAAACAATGTCCATTGAATGTACAATAAAGAATATGTGGGTCGATAGTTAATGAGTTATTTTACACAACTGCCTTTATGCAAAATAAGTTATGAAATAAAAGATTAAATGAGATTTCTCCCAAAATAATAATTTCAAATATTAGGAAACTACACAAACATGTCTCTCTCTCTATATATATATATCTCTGCTTCACCTTTAAATTTTAAAATAATCTTTCATAGATCTCAGAAAGCATTGATTTTTGCCCTTAGAAAAAAAGCATTCGATTATCTATATATTAGTCAGCGCTCTGTAAGTCTCAAGTAAATGGTAATAAGTTTCTAAGCGGTTATTTTGGGGAAGCCTGAAGCATTTGTGCATATGAAAGTAGTCCGTTTCATTATATTCTACTTAAATGTTGCTTTTGAAGCACATACCAGACCCTGGTAAACTTGATCAAAACCAAACAATCCCATCAATACTGTAAAATAGTCCACAGGATAGACAATGTTTTATTTTTTTTAAGTCTTTGATAAAGTAGCAAAGATATTTTTTCAGCTTTATGGGGTGTTTTACTTTTTTAATTTCATGTTTTATTTCTTATATACCAAGAACTGCCTACCAGAAAATACAGTTCATACATTTCAATTCAACTATATTCAGTGAGCCCAGAACCAGAATACAATATTATTCCATTGTGAATGCCCCCAGTCTGTTGCAGAGCTCTATATGTAATAAATATTTATAGGGAACCTAACTGGGTATGACAACAATGTACGTTTGTAGGGCACAGGATAAGCAGATGAAATGCCTCTGTTGTCCAGGAGTTTCTGATTTTACTGCATGCAAAAAAATGCCAAAACATGACGTGACTGTGATATGTGTCATACTGAGTTCACAGTAAAGAGACAAAGTGGTTGGTTTAATGTAGAATCATGCAATATAAAACAGTGGCAGCAGGGGGGCCATCAGGTGAGAAATTGGGGATCAACAGTGGTGAGGCTTAGAACCTCATCCCCCCTGTTTTGAGAGAAATCTTCTGCATCCGTGGATGTTTTAAGGCCCTTGTCTAGCTTGGATTAACACATAGTCTACAGGCACACACCTGATCATCTAAAATTGCTCTCTTACAACACTAAACTATGTTTTCTACCTTTATCTTGCATCTACCTACCACTTCAGCATTTTATTAAAAATAATAATAATAATAATAATAAAGGGAGAAATGTGGGATCCACATATAAATCAAGTATAAAAATCAAACGAATATTCATATTTGACCTGATTGTTTATAGTTCATAATGCGTGATCAAAACCGAAAGGTTCTGTGATGACTGCCCTTGTACTGTTCACCATGTAAGAACGTATTCACTATGTAAGAATTCGTTCACCATGTAAGAACTTGTTCGTTATGCTTCAGAAGATTGGAGACTGACGAGAATTAGGCTTGAGATGGATTAATGATTGTACATTGAGCATTGACCCCCCTATATAGAATTTTATTGTTGTTAACAACCATTTGATCAATAAATATGAGAGATGCCCTCTCAAAAAAAAAAAAAAACAGTGGCAAAAAGTTTGAACGTACTCAGAATCATGAACTAATTTAACCACCTGTCTTTTCAAAGCCCAATACTCAATCATTTACACAAACTCCTCTTTTGTTGAACTACCCATGCTTTGCATGTAATACAAACTGATGTCCATTTCCATTTCCTCCATTGATCAAGTTCAGTGTTGTGATTCTGCTCTTTTCCTCTTGTGTTTCTTCCTCTGGGAAATACGGCAGCTGTCTGCCATGGTACTTGTACAGCTGCCTACTGCCACAGTGTTTGTTTTCATTATGTCTGACCATGCTACTATTCTCTAGTATATAAAAAACAAACATATGAAACATTTTAGCTCCAGAAGGTAATTGATTAAAATGTATGACTTTCCAGAATTTTGACTTTCATATAACAGAGTTGGAAATTAACAAATTTTCTCTTGATTTTATGTTTATACTCCATGGAATTAAAAAAATAACTAGCCTTAGTCTGCTATAATGAAATATCACAGATTGGGTGGTTTAAAGAACAGAACTTCTTTTCTCATAGTTCTAGAGGCTGAAAACCCAAGACAAGATACAGATAGGGAAACTGTCTCCTAAGACCTCTCTCCTTGGCTTGCAGATGGCCCCCTTCTCATTGTGTCCTTACTTGGCCTTCTTCTCTGTGTACATGCATCCTTTGTGTCTCTTCCTCTTCTTATAATGACATTAGTGCTATTGGATTAGGGCACCTCTCTTAGGTTCTTATTTTAACCTTACCACCTTCCTAAAGTCCCTACCTCCAAATACAATACAATCATATTGGTGGTTAAGCTTCAACCTATAAATTATGGGATGACACAATTTAGTCCATAATACTGATAAAAATGCAGGCTGAAAGAGCACTTAAGGTATGGTAGTAGAATTAAAATAGTGTCTTTTCTTTTGCTCTTTCTATTGTTGATAATTTTAATACAGAGTACAGAACAAAATAAAATTTCTATTCGACTTGCTATAATATATAACAGTAAAATTGGCTTTGAAACATTCTCTACTGACTTGTCTTTCAGATTAATGACAGCATTTGTTTCTTTATTTGTTTTTATCTTTGTTAGCTTTTATCTTGTGTTTAGTTTTTTAGGGAAGGAAAGTCTTTGCACTTTGTTCACTATAAATTCCAACTCTTCAGCAGATTCTTCTTAATTCTACTTAATTTATCTTCCTTTCTACTTCTACTACAAGTAGTCAACTGAAGTGACTATAAAGACTAATAAACTGATTTAAAATCTTTTCTTATGCTAATTTACCACATCAATAAAGTCTCACATTTAAAATTGTTATTCTATTGGCAGGTTTATCTATCTCTGAGTTTTACAATGCTTTACTTTGTGTTAAAACCAAGCAATTTCTCCAGTTTATTACTGTTTTACAAGGTTTTCTGTTCAGTATACACTGACAATTTGTAAGTCCTTTTTATTTAAATCTAAATATCAAGGGATATCTTAGTGAAATTCTGGCTTGTTTCTGAATTTCATAAGGCAGCTGATTTAAATATTTGGACTATATAGTCAAGTAGCATTGCAAACAACTTAAGATATTAACAAATTTAGTTTCAACTCATTCATACAATCAACATTAGTATCACATTCTTAAAATGGCTTTAGCTGAGTTAATTTGTGTCCATGATTTCTTGGTTGGCATATTGGATACCAGACCTCTATAGGACTCAAGCGTATGACCATTTACTCAGGAGAAGTTAGTAGTTAATCACCATTATTGGCATGTTAGATAAAAGTGTTTCACTTACACAGCATAATTAATGCAATATAGTATATTTTACCATTAAAAATAAATGAAAGATACTCTGATGAATTGTCATTTTTTTCCCACCTGATCTTTAATATGTTTTGGTTAAAAATGTACCGTAATGTCATCAGTTAATCATCTCCATGGCAACCACAATGGTAGTACTCTGCCTTTATGACACATGACATTTGATGCAGGATTTTTATAAGTAATGAAATTAATTTAAACAGACATGGTTTTATATTAAAAAAAGGAAACAACTTTTCAAGTATAAATACTGGGAGTAATATTAGAATCTGTTGGCATCTGCTTACTTTTGATAAGTTATACAAATTATGGCTCCTTTTTATTTGCTTGTTTGTTATTTCTCTTTCTTAAGTGGTATATTAATCAAGCAATTTTGTATTTGTGTCTTGCATTTGAATGGTTCACTTGGTTCTTTAACAAAATGATTTGTGTTTGTACACTTACAACAAATTATCTGTAAGAAAAATGTAAAACAAAAAAAATGCCATTTATAATAGCACTTACAAACAACAAAAAATATTTAGGAATAAATGTAACCAAAGAGGTAAAAGACTTGTATACTGAAAACTCTAAAATATTGATGAAAAAGTAGAAGAACCAAATGTAAATATATCACCTATTCTTGGATTAGAATTACTATTTTTAAAATGTCCATACTACCCAAAGTGACCTACAGATTCAGTGCAATCTTTACCAAAATTCCAATGGCACTTTTCACAGAAAAAGAAAAAAAAAATCCTAAAATGTGTATGAAACCACAAAAGCCAGCCTGAGAAAGTAAAACAAGTCTGAAGGCATCACACGACTTGATTCAAGCTATATTAGAAAGCTATGGTAGTTAAACAGTATGGCACTGCATAAAAACAGGCGCATAGACCAGTGGAACAGAGTAGAGACTTCCATATGTGATCAACTAGCTCTCACCAAGGGTGTCAAGAACATATGGGGAAAGCACAGTCTCTGTAGTAAATGGTATGGGTAAAATTGGACATTAAAATGCAAAAGAATGAAAGTGAACCTTTATTTAACACCACTCACAAAAATTAATGGATCAAAGTCTTAAACATCAGACCTGGAACCATAAAACTCCTAGAAGAAATCTTAAAGGGAAAAAAACCTTTACATTGATCTTGGCAATTATTTCTTGGACAAGACATCAAAAGCACAGACAACAAAAACTAAAATAAGTAAGTAGGACTATATCAAAGAGCTTCTGCCCAGCAAAGAAAACAATAAATTCTGAAAAGTCAGCCTTCATAATGGGAGAAATATTTTAAATAGAAGTCTGATAAGGATTTAATAATCAAAACATATAAAGAACTCATACAACTCAAAAGTAAAAAAAGCAAATAATCCAATTAAAAATGGACAAAGGACTTAACTAGACTTTCCAAAGAAAACACACAAATGGCCAATAGGTATATAAAAAGGTGCTCAACATCAATAATTGTCAGGGAAATGCAAACTGAAACCATAGTGAGATATTGCTTCACACCTCTTAGGATGGCTATTATAAAAAAGATGAGAGACAAGAAATGTTGCCAAGGATGTGAAGAAGAGGGAACCTTTATACACTTGGTGGGAATGTAAAATGGCAAAGCCATTACAAAAAGCAAAATGATACTTTTTCAAAAAATGAAAAATTGAACTACCATATTTTCCAGCAAGCCCACTCCTGGGTATATATTCCAAAGAAAATGAAATAAGCAACTCTGAGAAATATTTGTACACCCATGTTCACTTTAGCATTATTCACAATAGCCAAGATATGGAAACAACCTAAGTGTCCATCAACAGATAAATGAATAAAGTAAATGTGGTGTGTGTGTGTGTGCGTGTCTGTGTATACACAGACATACATACATGGAGAGAGAGAGTAGATAAGAGAAAATTCAGCCACAAAAAAAGAAAAAAATCCTGCCATTTGGAACAACATATATCAATTTGGAGGGCATGATGCTAAATGAAATAAGCCAGAAAGGGAAAGATGAAAACTTTTATTACTTATATGAGGAGTCTAAAAAATAAATAAATAAAACCTATTTCATAAAACCAGAGAATAGAATGGTCATTGATTGGGACTGGATAGGATCTAATCTACAGTGTGGTGACTATAGTTAATAATACTGTACGTATACTTAAAAGTTGTTGAGAGTAGATCTTAAGCATTCCACAACACACACACACACACACACACACACACACACACACACACACACATGCACACACAGTTACTTGTGTTAACTATGTGAGGGGATAGATATGTTAATTACCTTGATTTTGATAATCATTCTGTAATGTATATGTATATCAAGTCATCAGTTTATATGTTTTATGTATAACTGAGAAAAGTTTTAAAGGAAAAAATCTTAATTGAAAAAATCTTAATAGGTTCTTGGTAAAAGTAACAAGTGAAATAAATACCTTGACTGAATAAAACTATCTCTGAAGCAAAAGGAAATCAATGTAATAATACTGTTAAATAAAAGATTAAACAAATATGGTAATGAACCTTGCGTTTAAATAGTATTTCCCAGCATGTATTGTGAAAGGTATGCTAAATAGAATGCACAGTGTTGCCATGCATGGCAAAGAGCCAAAGGAAAATAGAATATGCAGTCTTTCTCAAGCTTGTTTTATTCTGGAACCTTTTTCCTACAGTCATATTGTGAAAATGGACACCAAAATGCTGTATTAAACAAACCCTATATGCATGTAAAAGTTGGCATTTTTACAGAAACTTAAGTAAGTGTTCAATCCCTTCACTTTGAAAATGGGTTTCTCCAAATGGCAAGATATATAATTTACATACACTTTTTGGGAAACACACCTCTATATCCAGTGCTGATAAGACTTGAAGGCATGAATTATTCCTTCCCTTTGATCTGGAATTGCACCTGCAAATTTATAGCCTTAAGTTCCTATATTTTGACACTAATCTCTCCATAGTTACTACTATTCACTATATTTCTTTTAGTAGCAAAGTTAAGATTTTCAAACCAGAGTGATAAAATAAATTGAACAGTGGAAGAAATTAAGTTATTTTAATCCTGAAACAGCAATCCTCCTTAGGATCATGATAGCAATTTCTCTATGTCTCCAAGGAGTAAAGAAATCATTTCAATTCAGCCTAAGGAAGAATTCCCAAATAGGATGAATTATCTTAACATGCTCCAACACTGTGCAGGTGTTGTGATGGGGCATCAAACATTTTTTTGGTGATTGTTCCAGCCAATCTTTATTTATATAGTAATTCACTTTTGAATTCATCCTCTATTTTTGTGTTTGCTTGTTTGTTTAGCTTTATAATGCATAAGAGAGCCTGCAATTGGTTTCATAGGCTCTGCTAGTTTCTTGGTTGTAAACTTTGATGCTTATTATTTATATATCCATATTGCACATTTACAAATTCTGACTCTAAATCTATAAGCCATATATAATAACAGTTGGTGGACATAAGAGACCATGACAACTTTAAGTCCACTTTTGATGTTTACAGCTGTTTTCTAGGGTAGTGTAATTATATAAACATGGGGGTAACTACAGACATTCATCTATGATGACCATCTTATCCTGAAGCAGCTCCAAGTCATTTATCTGTCACAGGCAATTGCAACTACAAAAAGAGTTAAAGGAGGCAGTAGCCTAGATGTAAAATTGAAATAGACTTGAATCCAGAGAAGATAATAGAGATCTATTTTGAAATTACAGCATATAAAAGTGGTACCCTTTCAACAGCACCCTTTTTGAAGTAAAGTAATCCAGAATTATTTGGTTTGAAATTTTAAAAATTGAATGAAAGGTATTAATCTGTAAAATGTTTTATATAAAGTTCAGTCATCTTTGAAGTAAAGTGACATATTTTTCTAGCTGTACACAGAGTATTATCCAAAACATTAATCCAGTTTCAATAATAATCAATAGATATTTAGAGGTTAAGAAGATATTGCACAATTCTATAAGGTGACGCACTCTGGTTTGATAACGATCCACAGGGTGATTGGCATCACTTTATCCTACAAATAGGGATTTGATAAAGAACTCTGTTTACGTTATAAAGGATTCCCTGAGAAATAATCTAGCGTCTTTTATTAGTTTATTAATCTGTTTGTGGAAAAATTATAAACCATACATGGGCAGAAATGAAAACAAATGAATCTATAATTTTATGATCCTGAGAAAACCACTGAGAATACTTTTCTGTGAGAATGCATGCAGATATACTGTTACCAAAAGGGAACTGTATTTGAATATTTTCATCTCAATATATTATAAATAGCTTACATTTAAAAATATAGGAATATTGTTGCCACATGAACAAATCTAGATGAAAGTTAGTATAGGAGAATTCATTGTAATACACTTAAATCTTCTCTGTAGGTTTGAATTTTCTTATAAGCAATTAAAATCAATTATGAATATATGTTATTTCATTAAATAGCTGTATTATAATTTGTGAATCAATTTTTGGTCAAAGTCCTTATATACTGTTTATAGTCCTTTTATTGTTAACCATGATATTATATACATAGTTGTACAATATCTTCTGTTCTTTTTCAATTAGCTCCTTTGTCAGTCATTAGAAAGTTGCAGATAACATTGTTTTCAAGAAGAAATAGGTTTTTGATAAGGAATTAGTTGTTACAAAGTTTTAGGGATGGCTGCGGGAGCCACCTCTGGGTCTTCCGGGTCTGGCTCACAGAACGGTATCATGACTGTGGCTTTCTAAGTGTACTCTACATCTGCATGATCAGAAAGCTTGGGGATCAAGAGGCTACTGCTCAAACCACTGACTGTAGAACCCAGTCCTTCTGCCAAGGACTGCTCAGAGTTACTATCTTTAGGACCACGTTTCTTCAGCCATAATACACAGGGAATTGCTGTGCCCCCGACTTCATCTTGATATGCACAAAGCCCGAATCATGCCTACTTTACCAAGGATGCCCTGCCAGCAAACACCTGTCTGCCATCCTGTCATAGCAGAGACAGCAGATGCTGCCCTATGTTCACCTTACTGATCTCATGCAGGTGCATGTACTTGGTAGCTGCTAGGGATCGGCAAGCTGTAAGGTGATGGTGAACTTTCCAGTCTCTAGTAATGCTGTAGCCAATCTGCTTTTTTTTATATTTTCCTAGAATAAATTCCAAAATATGAAATTTCTGGGTCAAAGAATACTAGTTTATAATATTACAGTTGTATACTGGAGTACCTTTTTAAAATTAAGGTATCACCGATATACAATCTTATGAAGGTTTCACATGAACAGCATTGCAGTTTCAACATTCACCCATATTATCAAGTCCCCACCACCACCACCCCATTGTAGTCACCAGTCACTGTCCATCAGTGTAGTAAAATGCTAGAGTCATTACTTGTCTTCTCCATGCTGTACTGCCTTCCCCGTGGCCCCCCTAAATTATGTGTGTTAATCATAATGGCCCTTACTCCCCTTCTCCTTCCATCCCCATATCCACTCCCCAACCCCTCCTCTTTGGTAACTGCTGGTCCCCTCTGGAGTCTGTGAGTCTACTGCTGTTTTGTTCCTTCAGTTTTCTTCGTTGTTATGGACTGCCTATTTTTATATACACTCTTTCTCAACATTGTATTTTAACATTTTTTTCTTATTATTTGCAAATATGATAGGATGATTCCCAAGACATAGACAGAAACAGCTATATAATGACCAGGTTTTTGATTGAAAGGGGGACTAAATTTGAAGCATTATCTTTTCTTTCAGATCTTTAACCAAAATCACCTTCTGAGTGAGATATCCTTGATCCCAATATTTAAATTATGAAATGTTATCCTGATATTTTATGTCTCCTTTAGAGATTTATGATTTTTCTCCTTAGCACTTATTAACATATTATACAACTTTTGTTTCTTTGTTTAATGTCTTTCCCCCAGTATACTGTAAATGTTTTGAGAGGAAATTTGGTTTACTTTGCTCATTGCTCTATTTCCAGGATCTAGTACGTAGAGACCATGTAATATTGCTTGAATGATTAAATAAATGGATGAAAACTAGTTTTCTTACACATTCTGTTTTTATTAAGAAAATTTTACATATGAGACTTCTGCTTCTACTCAGAATGTAAAATATTTCAGTATACCACTGCTCCCACCCTAACAGAGAGAACAAGTAAGATAGGTTACAAAATCACCTTTTAAAAAATATTTTAAAGATTTGAGGATGCAAATAAGCCTAAATAAACTTTAATCCAGGAAGTAATAAATTCTTTCTAGGAGACAAGAGCTGTTTAATCATGGCAGAATGATGAGATGAGGAGGGGTCTTGCAAAGACCTGGGTAAGGAAAAATCAACAAACTTTTAATGAACTTTTAACAGCCCCCTTGGGATGACATAAAAACTTAGCATCCCAATAGCCTTGGCCACAGAGCCAAAATGAATCCACTGACTCCCATAGACCCTTATTGAGTGCACAAGATAGAACACCAAAAGATGGAGACAGGGCAGATCAGCTATGAGAAATCTCTCCTAAACACACCAGGCATTCTCTAAGTGCAAGAAGAGCCAGCTTCTGAAAGCTGGGTCGTTTGCTGAGAGAAACACCTCTGAGGTCCTCCATAGCTTCACTGAGCACAAAGCATGAGCTGCCAGTTCTGAGGGCAGGGAAGAATATCTGAGAAAAATTCCTCTGAGGCAGTCAGCATTTACTGAATATAAGACCATTGCTGCTGGAGGTGAGGATGTCAGGTAGGTAAATTGAGAGAAATCCATCCCAAGCTCACCACGTCATCAGGTGCAAGGCAGTAGCTGTTGGAGTCTGGGTCAGGGCAGCCAGGCAGAAAGAAATCTGAAGCTCAGAAAATCAGGCACGGGACTGGAGAAAGAAGATAACACCAAGCAGCCAAAAGGAAAACAAGATAAAAGTGGTTTAGGCTGTAAAACAGAGATCCCTCATGGTTCTGAGCACTGGCAGCTGGACATAAAGATATCACTGGAGTCACATCAGGGATCAGATTTCAGCATGAAGTTCACTCTACATTGTTTGTTAGCATAAACTGTATGTATTTTATAACCTAAAACCTCAGGCATACAAAACACTCAGGCAGAATATTCCAGGGGCTCACAGCTCATCACTTGGGAGTGGCCAAAGGCCAGTCCTAAAGACAAGCCTTTCCTTGGAATATACTATTTGTGCAACCCAGGCCTGCTGAGGTAACCCTTAACTCTTTCCCACACAGAAATGTTAACATAATTTATTCACTCTGAAAAGGAAATCATCTGCAGGGAGAAATAGAGAGCACCCAAAAGGTAAATAGAATTTACTGGGCAAATATGATAGATGTATCTATATTTTAAAACTTTATATAAACCCACTAAAATAACAGATTAAAAAAAACCTGTTAACACCATATAATGACAGGTGTTTGGAGCAACTGGAACTCTCATATTTCACTGGTGATAGTCTAAAATGGTACCACCACTTGAAAAAAGTAGCTTGGCATTTCTTATAAAAATAAACATACATCCATATTACCCAGAAATCCCAAGCCTAGGTATTTATCCAAGAGAAATGAAAATATGTCTGTATAAAGACATGCCCAAGTATGTTTGTGACAGCTTTATTTATAATAGCCCAAATTGGCAACAACTTAAATGTCTATCAGTAAGAGAACATATTAGATTGTGGTTTATTCATGGAATGGAATGCTACCCAGAAATAAAAAGGAATAATATATTGATACATACAACATCAAATGTTATGATTTTCAGAAGAATACAGATATACAAGAGTACATATTGTATTGATTCCATTTATACAAAGTCCTAGAACCAATCTATGGTAAAAGAGACCAGAACAGTATTTTCCTCTGGGATTAGAATACCATTACACCTAACCTTTTATAGACATTTACTCAGTGTAAGCCCTTAAAAAAAATCATCCCTAAATGTTCCATCTCATGCTTGGAGATACAAAATTCTAATATAATAGTGCTGAGGCTAAGGAAAAAATACTGTTGGAAAAAAATAAGAGGCACTTTTCAATAAGAAAGAATTAGAAAAACTAAAATATACTTATTTGAAGGACACATATTAGCCAACATCTAGAAAATCTCAGCATGAATGTTAAAGTAATCATTAGATTCTAAGTCTGTTAAAATTGCAGTAATTTTATATTCAGTGAATTCTTCAGTTTGCCCAGAAGGCTCTTTAAATCTGAAGTTTTCAAGAGGCTTCTGTTCCATATTAGATTTCCAATCACCAAATATATCTCAAAAGATAAAATCATAAAAATCATTAGCTTCAAATATGTAACACAGACTATAGATATAGAGTTTATTTAGCCAGAAGCTTTTTAAGTAATTCAGGAAATCTGTGCAGTTGGCAAAGAAGGCCATGGTCTATGATTTGGGCTTTCTAATCTGTCAGTCTCTTAAGAGCTTTTATTGGAGCAATACAGCTTTTGGCTCCCTTTGAGGGAATTTTTCAGAGTGTTATGTAAATTGTCATGTGATATGTTCAGAAATTTCTCAAAGGATTTTTTCATCGTGTTAAAAAGGTAATTCTTACAGACTCATTGCTTCATTAAAAGTAATTTATTCATGCCTACGTATTCACTAACCTATTAGTTTTTCTAGCGATTACTGATCCCTTTCAGCCTAATAAAAAATAAACAGTAATTTAACTCCATCGTCGTTTATCTGAATGAGATTCTGATGCTAGTCTTAGGGAATTTCATGAGGAAAGCATAGAGATTTAACATAACCTTTCCAGATTGCCACTTGACACTTTCAGTTATGTTCAGGACCTTTTCTAATTTCCATAAGCATTTTAGTAGATGTAGGGAATTGAATTATTTTGTAAACTGCTCATACCAATAAAGTATTTTGGACATGTACACAAGAGCTGGATGAGTCCACTACATTCAGGCATTGTTTTTTAAAATAAAAGCAACTGAACAAGAAATCAGAATTTTACAAATACACAACATAATTAGCTTCCCAGGAAATGGTACTAGTTAGCCAAAATATTTATAAATAAAACTGCTATGTTGTATATAATATGTGTTCTCAATTTCAGTATCCTGTAATTGCATCTTATTCTATTGAAGATACATAGAGACATTTTTTGGAGAAATGCTGAAAAAAAGATATAGTCAAGCCTTGTTCAGAAACCATTCACATAGTAGCAAACAAAAGAGAAATAGACCCATAAATATTGACAACAGGCTGTTGTTTACCATAGGGAGGGGGTTGGGGAATAGGTAAAACAGGTGAAAGGGATAAAAAGCCACAAACTGCAAATTGTAAAGTAAGTTAGTCATATGAATGGAAATACAATATATAGAATATAACCACTAATATTGTAATATCCTGGTATAATAATGGGGTAACTACACTTAACCATAGCAAGCATCTAGTAATATATATATAATTAGTTAATCAGTATGTTGTACATCTGAAACTAATATATTGTATATCAAGTTTATTCCAATGAAATAAAGAAAAATAAAGCCTTAACTGAGTAGGCATTTTGCCAGTCATAAAACAAATTTGAGTTGATTTCTTTAATTGGATCTTTTTTCTTTCACTTTCCTTTTATTCTTCACTAGTCCCTTTAAACTTCTTCTTTCCATGCTTCTTCATTAACCTTCTTCTCATTTATTTTTCTCTTTCTCCTCCTTTCAAGGAATTTAACAACCACGTGTCTAATATGTCTCCTAATCTATCATTTAAAATGTCCCCCCACTTTTATTACTTATTTTATAACTGTATTTGACCTCAACTCAGTTATCCTCAGGACTTGTATTGTTTACTTTTTTGTAAATCATCACAAAGGAATCCATTTGGTCTTCTAGACTTGATTGCTAACAATCATTAATTCAAATAGAGGTGTCCTATGCTGAGGGCACTGCACTACTGGTCTTGCGAAGACATAACTGAGTGTATGGTTGGGTAATTGGAATTCTTAGCATTGAGGACTGAAAGTAGCACAGACTTGTTTTGCTGAGAAGAGTAGAAAGGAAAATAAATATTTATTGAGCATGTGTGTGTGTGAGGTCTTATTCTGCCTACATGCCTATAAATTATTGATTACTTCAGTGTGCCCTCTAAACAATTCTATAAGCTTGGCATTTCAGATAGAGGAGTACAGTCTATTTAGTTTTGCAGCAAAGAGTTGCTGGTAATGAGATTAGACTGGACAACATGTAAATTACAGCCAGGCTTACTTCACACTTTTAGAGCTGCTAGTACTGGAAGCAGAATTAAAACTATGGCCAACTGGGGTCTTTTAGTTAAAAAAATGTATTGAAGAACAAGATAGTTCAGAAGAAGAACCGCTTTCCAGCCTAGTGCTTTATTGGGGTGAGGGTGACATTAAAAGGAAATACAATACAGGTAAATGTCCTTTAACTATGAATAATATATACAAGTTACAAAGAGTAAAATGTTTCCTGTTACTTTAAAAGTTCTTCTGTTAGGAAAACACAGAAAAAATTGTTAAATTCATGAAATATAAATATTTATTGAAACAGTTCACAGTTTACTTGAGCAACATTATAATAGTCAATACTTTCAAATCACAAAGTGTCTCTTGAAAGACATAATTTTGTTGCAAATACTGTGCAAAGAACATAAATCATGTTTATAAGATATATTTTAATCATGTTATAAAACTGTCATCACAGCTAAAATGCCACTGTATTGAAATTGTATGCTCCAAGTTAAGGATCCTACGTTCTCAACTACTGTTGCTATTTATTCTAAGACAAGCAAGAACATAAGTCACTAATTTCCTTTAGTGAGGAAAATAAATTGTTTTATGTCAAAATCATTCTTAAAATATAGAACTGATGCATAATACATCCCCAAAAACAAAAATATATAGTGATTTAGGTTATTTTCACAGATGCGTGTGTGTGTGTGTGTGTGTGTGTGTGTGTGTGTATTTGATGCTGATTAGAACTGAAGCTAACGAGGCCAAGAACTGATAAGATCTGCAGTTAACAACTCTGTTATGAAAAGCAGATTACATGTTGAAATTACCAGCCTTAACCAGCAGCATAGTTAATTTTGTTTCTTTCTTTTTGTCATTTGGAGAAAGAAGGTAGAGAGTTTGACTGTGTGGTTCTGTTACAATAACAGAATCACTAATAGCTGTTCTCATAAGTGATGCTCTTTGCCTGTGTAGACTAGTTAGTTCTAACTTGAAGTACAACTGGTAAGTTGCCTTAATGATTCCTACCAGCTCTGTTAGTTAACAATGGGGAACAATAAGAGATGTCGACATCACAAGATTAATGTCTAAGTACATGTCTAGAAAGAATGATCTGTCTTGATGATTTATTCACCTTGTGATATTTGTCAACTGTTTAACTCAAGTTTGGTTTGTTTGTTTTGTCAATCGGGAAACAGGGATGATAATAATATCGTTTTACACACTTCAAAAAGTTATTGTGGGAATCAAAAGAGATCATGTCTGTTAAAAGATAAAGGGAGCCATATTAAAATGTTTTAGGGCTTATTTGAACAAAAATTGATTTGAACTGGGCAGCACCGCACCTGAAGTGTTAGGAGTGCCCTGCCAACGGCAGCTGGGGGAGGACTTACAGAGAAGAGGCAGAAGCAAAGCAAGGAAATTATTTGCCTGCCTAAAGCTTAAGTGGTTACATTCTTTGAGCAAACCTACTTGGTGATTGGCTGTCCTTTCTGATTTCTTAGTCAGGAAGCATCATAAGCTTAGGGTTTGGTTTGCTTATGTAGTGCCAAGGCATTATTAAAGTCGAAGAATCTAATGGCCTCCGTGTTTAATTAACATGTCAAAAACATCTTTAAAGCTTGTGAAACACGTAAATCTGTTTTCCCATAACAAAACCAGGTCAGATTGGACTGTAGTAAAATCAAGAGGTAATGGCATATTGGCTTTACCCTGCTCCTGATATACCAGGGTGCCCATTTCTTAGCCTCCCCGAGTCTCTTTCTTCTTGGAGGGCAGAGGCTAAGAAGAAGCTTCTTCTCTTTTGGGCTTGTGGAGCCTCCATTCCCATCATGCACTATCCAGGTCTCCTTTTCTCCACTCAGGCTCATGTATCAGTGACTGGGAGGACTTTTGCTGCCTAGATGGCTTCTCTCCTTATTTCTTTACCATCATCGGCTCGCCCAATGATCAATTTGTGTGGTTTTCAAAGTCCACATTCACCCGTGTGCTCTTTGTCTTTGGCAGTCTTTAGGCTGTGTGGAGTTATACCCCCAAACTCTGGGCTGTAATTCTTAGTTTCCGAAGAGCGAGGCCTCACTCACTATTTATGAGTCTTTAGACTGAAAACTCAGAGGTGGTAAAAGTTCCCTTGAGGGCTGTTTAGAAATTATGTGTTATCATACAGGTTGATTCACCAAACTCTTTTTACTTGTCTGTAGTCACAGTGTGTCCCTTTCTGAACTAGGCATCTCAACTCTAACTCAGTTGTTTAGGCCAAATAAGGTAGAGTCATCCTTTATTCCTCCCTTTATGTCATACCACCTATATGCTCCATTAGGAATTTTTGGCTACTGTAAATATATAGCCAGAATCCAATCATACTTCACCGCTTTCTCTATCTCCACTTTCATTCCGTCTAAAATGATTTGAGTAGCCTCCTAACTGCTTACCCCGCTTCCATCTCTGCCCCATGACAGTTCTCAGAATTAGCAGTCACAGTTATCCATTAAAACATAAGCCAGATTTTTATCGTGCTCTGCTTCTCATTTACTCTGGGTAAAAGGCAAAGTTCTTTTTGCTGAAAGGCCCTACAAAAATCTAATCCTGTGAGCTAACTGACCCCATCTCCCACTAGTCTCCTCTTCGCTCATTGTGCTGCAGTCACAGTCATTGACAGTGAGAATTAACCCTGTCTACCTTATTTAAATTTGTAATCCACATCCTTCCCAAGCATTACTGAGCCCTTACTCTGTGTTTCTAGCACATAATAACATTCTCCATAATCTACCTATTAACTGTGTTGATTGTCAGTCTCTCCCTTCTAGAATGCTAAGGCCTAGGAGGACATAAAGAGACGTTTTGTTCACTGATGTTTTCCGGGAATCTGAATTAATTTCTGGTACATAGTCAGTTCTCAAATAGTTGTTCTATGAATGAATGAAATAATTTTTCTTTTGCCCATCTAGAGTACTGTCTAGTGAGTCAGGGCAGATTTTGTCCTCCAAGTACCTCAGCTCCAGGTTTGATCATTGGTCCTCAGTACATCCACAGAGCCTTTACATCAGGAGAAGTCCTGGTGGCTACCTTCCCTGACGTGCATAATTTACTATGAAGAACATAAAGATTAAACTCCTTTCTAGAATCCACATTACATCTTATTACTAATTTTCAGAATTAGCTGCACAGTATCACTTAAGAAAAATTGAGTAGTATCTAAACAACTTATTCAATCTAAAGATGCATTTTAATAGAAAAGTTTACTTAGAAGTTTGTAACAGAAAATGTGTCCAATCCAGATATGGCAAACAGTTTCTTGGCAAGGTATAGGATGTCTGCCATTTCTAGGATTGTTAGAAATAAGTGTTTTAAATGATTTCCTTTACTGTTCATCAAGATAGTGTATCAAATACCTCTGTAGTCTGGGAAGGATTGGCACCAATTTAAGTAAAAGTTCTAATTGGCCAAACCAAAGCAAACACTGATGAATGGAAATGCCAAGAAGAAAACTGACATAATTAAATTGGTATTATTGAAATGGAAAACGGCTTAATGTTTAATAGCATGAATAGCTGAGATATCCATTTGTTGAAAAACATTGCTCTTCACTGAAATATTTCAACTTTTGTGTAATTCTACATCAAAGAGGTTTCTTTGAACATTTGACATAATTAGTGATTTCTTTTGTTACTCTTTCAAATGAAACTGAACAAAAATTTGGGGCAAGCATAAAATGAATTAGAGAACAAGTAGGAATTAGTTTGAAGTCCTAGACTTTTCTTTATACTAGTGTTGAGTCTGGCTATAATCTAGAATATGTAGACAATATGAGAGCAAACTGACATTCTATTATTTGATCAATGTTTATGGAGTGTGCTAAATATTATTTAGCAATATTTTCCATGCCAGGTTTACTAGTAGACTGGAGTGTGTGTATATGTACATGCACACATACACACACAAGCATTCATCTATGTGCAAATAAAACATTCATAAAAAATCATTTTCCTTGAATTTAAACCTAAAGAGCTTCTCACAAAACCAGCAAGTTAATGGGTTATAAAGTTTATTTTTGTTTTTGTTTATGTCTCACATGTTTGAATTTTAGTCTCAAACACTCAAAACAGATCTTAGGCCAGAGAAATTGAGACCACTGTAAATATTTGACTTTGAAATTGTGCTTCAGTCCACAGTCTTCATGTCTGCTCTATAAAAGTGTATCTCTCTACTGATAAAATATTGGAAAAGTATGCAATAAAACCTGAATTTTATGACAACTTTTTCATACTTAGACCAAACTCCCTGTCAGGATATCTCTTGCTTGAATAGAGCAAGCTCCAAGACTCAGTCACATAGAGTAAGATTGCAGCTGGCTGTAAGTAGGGTATAGAATGAAGGACCAACCTGAACTGCTGACGCAAGTGACTATTTGCGTGGCAACAAAATGACTGAGCGGTTCTCTGTGGCTTTCCCCATTGCTACAGTAGACAGGGATTAAAAGACCAGAATACTCATCCTAGAATCTAGAGGTAAGATAATTCTTATGTTTATGTTATCATTGATAAGGAATGAAATATTGTATTTATTAAGGTTATTGTATTTTGTAGATGATAAATCTTTAAATTGACTGTACAAATTGTAATAAAACTAGGGGTGGCATAAGAAGTTATACAAACACTTAGAAAATAATACATTAAGGGAATATTTTGATGAGTTAATTAAGGAATGCTATTACAAAATAATGTTATCCCTCTTATCTTAAATTAGAGCAGAATAGTAGAAATCAAGCCCCATATTTTATATTTGTTTAGACTGATTAAGTGAAAATAATTAAATTGGCATATAATGGTCACAGGTGTGTGTACATATGGAGTCTGTTTTTATTACCCATATTCCAGAAGATTTAAAAGGGGGGAAAAATGAAAGGTGAGCAAGGAAGGCAGAGGTTATCTTAAGTAATTCTAATTTGAAAGGAAAAAACCTTGAATTGGTTGTTGGCATATGAAATTAAAAAAAACTGGGCAACACTGGATAGAACTTTTCATTTCTCTACCCCTTATCTGAATCTAGCAGATGTCGTGTCATCAGGGACCAGTAGGCAATGCCATGGTGTCTTATGTGAAATAAGGCAATTCTCACAGTTCTTTTCCTAAGACTGGAAATGGCTATGCGTACTGTTTTAATTATTAAAAGTAGATGGAGATTTGTTTATAGATTTGTTTGTAGATTATGTTTTGGAAATTTGTTGAGGCAAAATAGTGAAGTTAGATGGAATAAACTAGTCTCCTTTATGAAAACAAATATAACTGTCATTTTTGAAATGGAACATTGTTCTTTATGAAACTATTATAAGAAGATGTGATAGTTTCTAAATTAGTATGTAATAAAGAGTTGTCATTTTTGCTTTTCACCCACTGTCCCTCTTTTAGAGAAATAACACCCAGATTTGGTGGGACTGATATCCTCTTGCATTCTCTTCCATGGTGTGGGTAGGTTTGTCCTGAACCTACAGGTGGGTTCTGATGAACTTAACTCAGTCGTCTCACACCCCATCGCTGCTTCAGCAGCAGGCAGTTCATGCATGGACACAGTACACAAACAGATCCAGTTAGGCAGCCAGGCATGGACTGCCTTTGAGAAAACAGTAGCTTTTTCTTTTAAGAGAATTATTAACTTTAAAGATTACATATTTCTTATTGCTAATCGATTATTTTCCCAGAGCCATTTTCACCTTGGGTCCTGAGATGATGATTTTTTACATCCAAATAATTTCCTTCTTGGTGTACTTGAAAGCTCGCATGTGACCACCACTGCAGTCGGAAAGACCTCATGGACCCTGTTGTTGCACTCTAAATGGAGAACCATGAGGCCAAGGTCTCAGGATTAGTGATTATCATTGACTTTCAGGCTCAAAAACCAGTTTCTACTTGCCACATTGATAAAGTTAAACAATTTTTGGAGGAAGAATCACTTCCCTGGGGTGAATTATTTTCTTAACGAAGGAAGAAATAATTGAAAAGGCAAGGGGATTTGAAATTCAGTTCAGTAGAGTGTCATTTGGAACCACAAAGTTATTAAAGTCTAGTACATTCATAATAAAGGGTTAAATTTGTCTCTGGAATTGTTTAAAAGAAAAGGTTATACAAAAAAATCAATGAATATTTATGATTTCCTTTACCCTTAGTCAATGAGTTCAGTGAGTTGCAGTTTCTGCTCCAAAGAAGAGGAAATGGGTTTATTTAATAGAAAGGGGAAAAAATGGCTTTTTATTCAAATTTACATGCTCTTTCTGAATAGAATAAGAGAGCATTTCAATTATGTCTGTACTTTGCTGACTCCTACTTTGGAATATGAAGACATTTTCTTGTAGGCATAAATGTAACAAGAGCAAAAATAATAACCAAAAAGTTACCACAAGGTTGTAAGCATTATTTTGAAATTTCTGAAACAGAAGCCTATGTTTGTATGTAGAAATTCTGTCTTGCCTTTAGATCAAAAAAAGTGTGGTTCTCTCCAACCAGAATTTATGAATGTCTAAAGAAGCTGCCTCCTGCTGGTGCTGGACACCAATTTCTTTAGAGAGACTAGCGATTATATATACTACCAATGTCTACCTGCTAGAAAAACAGTTGAAAAGCTCAGGAACAATTCTACCGTATGGTTCATTAAAGAGAAAAAATAATCTCTATAATATGCATGCAATGATCTAGGAAGATGAGTGGAGAAAAAAACAAAATCAGACCATAGTCTTTTTGTTAACATTACCTTCACAAAGCGGAAGGATCTTTAGACTGGAAATAGTAAAACTATTTAGTCCCTCTTAGGTAACAAAAAGGGTAATTCACTTGGAACCTGGAATTTGTTTTGGTGGCTAACAGAACTCTTCCATAAATTTCTTTAAATTCTCTAAACCTGATAAATTATATTCCAGATTCTAAACCAGAATTTGTCAGACTATTTAATATCCCCCAACAAAATGGTGGTAAGAGACATTTCTGAATTGGATGAGAAGTGAGTGATTTCTGCAAGTCCCTTGCACTTCTAAAATTTCAGACTTATTGAAAATATCGTGCGATTAGTACCCTCATACACGGAGGAAACTATACCAACTGTATGTCTTTGGCACTTAACTTTCATAACAGTGCAGTGGTAAGATACTCACATTTGAAGCAAATTATATCCAAGGGATATGAGCTTTTTATTCCAAAATTACTAACACTAATTGAAAAGAGATGTCGGTATACTCATATAACACATTTGGTTTTGTTTTTCTTAATAGTGTTTTAGATATTATATTCTTTGCCATATTCTAATTTTATTTTCGTATTTTCAAGGAAAAACTTAACTCTCTCAAGAGTATCTCATGGAACTAGCTGTCATTCTCTCTCTCTCATGCACATACACATGTACACACACAAATACACACTCTAATAGAAATGAGATGTTCAGTTGGAAGGACGATGCTTGAGTTTTCCCATAGTTGTGTTGCTCTAATTTTATTACATGGATTTGACAAAAAAATTAAGAGAATAAATTTTTCTCTTCCCCCTCAAACATATAATTTGGGGGATACGTTTAGACGAAGCGAAATTGAGGAAAATTTTGACAATTCCATTAACTAGCATTGACAGTTTTATTTTTATATAGAAATAATATAACAAAATAAAAGTGTTGGAAAACAGCCTAAATATATGGATACAGTCATAAAGGACACCATTAACTCATCTTGCTCTAGAGAATGAGATTAAATTAAGAATAGTGAAATTAAGCCTAGTGATGGAGAAACTATTTTCCTGTGTCCTTAGAAATAATGTCTTAATTAGCTGGACTTTTGGAAACTGAAATGTTCTGGTAATTTAATTTTCTGAATAATAGAAGGTAAACAGAAAATCCTTTAATATAAATTCATTTTGGTGCACAGCTCCTAAAATGCTAAGTATTTTCTCTTGCCTTAGTAAGTATAAATTACTGAAAATAATTTAATTTTATGGTTCTTGAAGGTCATTTCAGAAAATTATCTCTCCCTTCTCTAAAGTCATTTTATTGGATATTCTTACATGGCATTTATCAGTCTTCCTTGTGATGCATGTAGCAGTTCTGCCAGTCTGTAAATGTCTTGGGGCTAGGGACCATGTCTTTTTCTTCATTTAGCTCTGTAATGGATAACACAGTACCTCATATGTAATACATGCTCAATAAATATTGAATTGGGTCGTTATGAATTTCAGTTATGACTTTGTGATATTGTAGATTTGGAAATTGCCTCTCGCTTACAAGAACATGTCAGAAATAATTATGGTTAATTACAGGCACTGGCTAATCAAAATCTGATTTCAGATCTGCTTCATTAAGTCATGACCAAACCATAAGTTCTGAGACAATTAAAAGTATATATCATAGGTAATGTCCAGGAGTCTATAAAAAAATATCACCTGCTAAGTGGCCATCAAGTACTACATAAGAAGAAAGAAAAGGCTTTCGTTAGTTCATTTATTTAACACAAGAAGTATTTGTTCCAAATATGCATTTGGAACTCAAGCATATGGAAATAATTCCACCACCCAAATTGCTATTAAATATTGGTATATAAATTTCTAGATTAAGATATTTGCATCTCTTTGTTTTTGTATTTGCATCTCTCTATATGTAATATTATTGTCTTACAAAATAGATTGATTAGTTTTTGGGGTTTTTTTTTGAGAGGGTATCTCTCATATTTATTGATCAAATGGTTGTTAACAACAATAAAATTCTGTATAGGGGACTCAATGCACAATCATTAATCAACCCTAAGCCTAATTCTCAACAGTCTCCAATCTTCTGAAGCATAATGAACAAGTTCTTACATGGTGAACAAGTTCTTACATAGTGAAAAAGTTCTTTTATTAAGGTATCATTGATATATAATCTTATAAAGGTTTCACATGAGCAATGTTGTGGTTATTACAGTCACCCATATTACCAAGCCCACCCCAACAGACGCCATTGCAGTCATTGTCCATCAGCATAATAAGATGCTATAGAGTCACTAGCTGTCTTCTCTTCCCTATAACCGCCCCCCTACATTATGTGTGCTAATCATAATACCCATTAATCCCCTTCTCCCTCACTCCCCACCCACCTCTTCCACCTTTGATAACCTGTAGTCCCTTCTTGGAGTCTGTGAATCTGCTGCTGTTTTCTTTCTTTAATTTTGCTTTGTTGTTATACTCCACAAATGAGGGATATCATTTGATTCTTGTTTTTCCCTGCCTGGCTTATTTCACTGAGCATATACCCTCCAGCTCCATCCATGTTGTTGCAAATGGTAGGATCTGTTTTCTTCTTATGACTGAATAATATTCCATTGTGTATATGTACTACCTCCTCTTTATCCATTCATCTACTGATGAATATTTAGGTTGCTTCCATATCTTGGCTTATGTAAATAGTGCTGCAGTAAACATAGGGGTGCATATGTCTTTTTGAATCTGAGTAATTATATTCTTTGGGTAAATTCCTAGGAGTGGAATTCCTGGGTCAAATAGTATTTCTATTTTTAGTTTTTTGAGGAACCTCCATATTGCTTTCATCAATGGTTGAACTAATTTACATTCCCACCAACACTGTAGGAGGGTTCCCCTTTCTCCACATTCTCACCACCATTTGTTGTTCCTTCTCTTTTGGATGTTGACCATCCTAACTGGTATAAGGTGATATTTCACTGTGGTTTTAATTTGCATTTCCCTGATGATTAGTAATGTACAGCATCTTTTCATGTGCCTGTTGGCCATCTGAATTTCTTCTTTGGAGAAGTGTCTGCTCGGATCCTCTGCCAATTTTTAATTGGGTTATTTGCTTTTTTGGTGTTGAGGTGTCTGAGTTCTTTATTTATTTTGGATGTTAACCCCTTATAGGATATGTCATTTATGAATATATTCTCCCATACTGTAGGATGCCTTTTTGTTCTACTGATGGTGTCCTTTGTTGTACAGAAGCTTTTTAGATTGATGTGGTCCCATTTGTTCATTTTTGCTTTTGTTTCACTTGCCTGAGGATATTTGTTCAGGAAAAAATTGCTCATGTTTATATTCAAAATATTTTTGCCTATATTTTTTTAAGAGTTTTATGGTATCACAACATACATTCATGTCTTTGATCCATTTCAAATTTACTTTAGTATATGGAGTTAGACAATAATCCAGTTTCATTCTCTTTCATGTAGCTGTCCAGTTTTGCTAACACCAGTTTTTGAAGAGGCTGTCATTTCCCCATTGTATATCCATGGCTCCTTTATCGCATATTAATTGACCATATATGCTTGGGTTTCTCTCTAGTCTGTTCCATTGGTCTATGGGTCTGTTCTTGTGCCAGTACCAAATTGTTTTGATTATTATGGCTTTGTACTAGAGCTTGAAGTTGGGGAGTATATTCCCCCCAGCTTTATTCTTCTTTCTCAGGGTTGCTTTGGCTATTCAAGGTCTTTTGTGGTTCCATATGAATTTTAGAAGTATTTGTTCTAGTTCACTGAAGAATGCTGTTGGTATTTAGATAGGGATTGTATTGATTCTGTAGATTGCTTTAGGCAGGATGGCCATTTTGACAATATTAATTCTTCCTGTCCATGAGCAAAGGATGTATTTCCGTTTATTGGTATCTTTAATTTCTCTCATGAGTATCATGTAGTTTTCAGCATATAGGTCTTTCACCTCCTTGGTTAAGTTTATTCCTAGGTATTTTATTATTTTTGATACAATTGTAAATGGAATTGTTTTCCTGATTTCTCTTTCTGCTAGGTTGTCATTACTATAAAGGATTCACAGATTTCTGTGTATTAATTTTGTATCCTGCAACTTTGCTGAATTTAACTATGAATTCTAGTAGTTTTGGGGTGGATTCCTTAAGATTTTTTATGTATAATATCATGTCATCTGCATACAGTGACAGTTTAACTTCTTCCTTACCAATCTGAATGCCTTTTATTTCTTAGTGTTGTCTGATTGTCATGGCTGGGACCTCCAGTACTATGTTGAATAAAAGTGATGAGAGTGGGCATCCTTGTCTTGTTCCTGTTCTTAAAGGAAAAGCTTTCAGCTTCTCACTGTTAAGTATAATGTCGGCTGTATGTTTGTCATATATGGCCTTTATTATATTAAGTTACTTACCCTCTATACCATTTAAATGAGAGTTTTTATTATGAATGGATGTTGAATTTGTCAAATGCTTTTTCAGCATCTATTGATATGATCATATGGCTTTTGTCCTTCTTTTTGTTGATGTGATATATGATGCTGATGGATTTTCAAATATTTTTACAATCTTTGCATCCCTGGAATAAATCCTACTTAATTTTGTCCATTTTTTAATGAGTAGATGCATATAGGTAATGAGTCCTTTAGATATACTGTATATTACTTAACTAATTTTATTTTTGTGTATTTTAATTGTTTCAAATTTTAATTTTCAGAAGCTCTCTTTTATGTAAATGACTGCTGTATATGTTATTCCCCACACCCAGAATAAAATTCTTGTAAGTAGAATGTCTAGTCAAAGGGCATACAGTTATTTAAGATTTCTGATATATGTTTTTTCTTGAAAATACATTATAATTTATAATTTTATTAATAGAATATGAGAATATATATTTCCATAACTTTTAATCAAGGTGAGTGTATCTTATTTGATCAGTTATTGGTAGGAAGTATCTCATTGTTCTCTGTGCCCCTCTATGATCATTAATTAATTTGAACTCCTTTTTATTTTCATTGTATCTTATTTGTATTTCATCTTTAGTAAACTTTGTTTTCCCTTCTTTCTCTTAGTTTACTTATCTTACATGCTTATATATAAAATTTATCCAACATTTTCTCTTTTGTATGTCAAATTTTTCTCCATTTGAAGTACATGAGTTTTAAATTTTTATATAGTTGAATTATTTTAACTTTTGCCTTTAAAGATTCTAACTTTAGTTTGCAAACTCTTTTCACAGCTTAATGTTTAAAAATTATTCCGAAATGTATACCTTTAGCTATTTTGTGGTTTAATTTATATGAAATTTCCCTTGTTGAATAACAGAGTTCTACATTGCCATTATGCTGATCAGCTGTCGACGAAGCACTTGAAGCTTATTCAATATAAAGATCCTCACAGAGCAATATTTCCTCTCAGTTGGGCCATGCTACCTGCCATAATACATGTGAACTAAGGGTCCAAGGAAAGCTGGGCCTATCAGTACCTACAGTCTGATTACCAGCTCTGGCAACCTGAAACATTTATGGCAGTGATCCAAATATCATTTTATTAAAATGGTTAGGAATCACCTTGACTAAAAACTATGATCAGAAAATATGTAAATGAGTCTGCTATCAAAAAACTCAGAAATAATATCTTTGATGTTTTCTAAGCTTAGAAAGGTTATCCATTGCCTAGAATGAGTCTGCCATGCAAGGTCATATTTGGACCTCTGAATAAAGTTGTGTGATAGTTAAAAAAAATACATCAAGTATCTGACTTATGTAACTTGTTTAATTCAGGCAGTAAAAAAAAGGATTTTCCAAAAGAATTTGCAGGGTATATATTTTTTTGAGCTTTGAAATGAGAAAACGCTGCCTCTTAATGTAGAATAATACTGTTTATCTCTTACAGTTGAACTGTACTTCAAAAGTTTTTCCTTCCACAACTCCTTTTAGTTCAGCATGATTGGTCTCAATTGCTGTTCATTCTTAGTATATGGAGTAGTCAATCAGGCAGCTCTAAAATGTGCTAAAATGAAGCCCTTGAAGTTGAATTTGCAGCTTGGAGAGACAGGATACATTTCATCTGCATTTCCACTTTTTACCATTGTCCTTGAAGTGTCTTAGGAAGAAAAGAAGGCATTAAGGCATATGGAGTATAAAATGCTAATCAGGTAAGATGGTAAATGCCATTCAAAGGGAGAAATGATACCCACATAATAGCTGATGATAGTGAATGTTCAATAGTTGTGCCAACATACCAGTGCCTTTGGCAGGGAAGGAGGGTTCTAATGGAAGCCTGTGTACTGGTTTGTCCATAATTCCAAGCATTCAAATAATGGTCACATAAATTTAACTGCAAAATGTTGATTTCAAAAGCACATATATAAATATACATACATATTCATGCATAGATGTAAATTATGTTTTGTTCATCATACTTGAATATATGAGTAGATATATACATATAAGTATATTGTTATATTAAATATTATTACACTACTTCTAAATAGTACCTTTAAAAGAATTCTGATATATTAACATGACCTTTATTTCTGTAATTAAATATCATTTTTTCAAGTACATGATTATTATATAGAACATATGGATCTTTCTTTAATCAAAAACATTCTAGCTCTTCTTACCATTAAACATGTTGTAGATATAGTTTTGTTTATATGGAAAATAAATTAATGATATATTTTAAAGTAAAAAATGATTCTCATAACACTTTTTGTGTATATGTTAGGACATATATCTTATACATACTTATATTTTAGGTATATTTTGTGTGTATGTTAGCACATATAACTTATACACACATATATTTTATGTATATTTATAGTCACATGAATATTTATACACATATATACATATAAATATTAATAACAAAATGTTATATGCACTTAAATGACAATTGTAGGGCCATGGGATTATTGGTGGTCTACTTACTACTTCACACTTTCCTCTACTTTCTGAATTTTCATAGTAAAGATATTAATTATATAATCAGAAAACATAAAGCTATATTCATTTTTTAGCTATATCCTTTTTTAGCAACCTCATATTTGTATTATTTGGAGCTTCTCTTACAAACAGACTGAAGGAACCAGAACTCTATTACTATAGTAGAAACAGTCTAATGATATTAAAATACAGTCCACTAGGTGAAACATTCATCTATGGGATATGTAGACCATTTACTGCTTAAGATCACCAAGTTCAGTTCCCATATTATGCCAGCTCATTAGAAGGCAAGGCAGCTTAACCATTTAACTTTGCTCTCCACAGCACTTTTTTTTTGTTTTTACAAAATTCCAATTTAACATTATGCCCATGAAATCTGCAGAGTTTATGCAAGACACAGCACAGGGCACTTAACTTTGGTCACTGTAGCATTTCCCTTACAAAACACTGTGTCTGTGTCTTTTCCCAAAGACCAGTATATATAATAGTCACTGGGCTAACAAATGCAATTATTTTTCAATCTACTTGTATGAATATTGCCATTATGTTGCTTTACATCTTTCATTGCAAGCTCCAAGACAAATTATTGTCAAAATTCTCAATTTATTTGTTTTATAGACAGACACACACACAGAATGAAAGATACACAATCTATTGAGTTCTCCTTACTCTCCTAGGAGCTAGGAAATACAAATATAAATCTTTGAAATAAGTAGGAATAGCATGATTTCTTGGTATAATTTCTCCTTCTTTTGCTTATCTTTTATATAACATAAAGACATTTTAAAAGTCTTTATGTTAAAAATACTATATTCTTATTATAGACAAACTTAAAAATGCATAGAAACTCACAAAAATCACAAAGTGCTTATATTCCACCATTTTGGAAATTATCATAATGTTTATATATGTGAACAATATAGAATATTTACATGTATATATACTTTTCACAAATCTTTAACATACTATACATATTATTTAACAAACTGATTTTTCACGTAACACATTATTTTCCTATGTTACTGATTTGTAGTCTGTAATTGGTAATTTATACATACTTTAAAGCATATAAACCATTTTAATGATTTCTATTACTTTTGGTGATGAACATCCTTATATATGTATGCGTCTTTGTGCATCTTTCAGTGATGTCTAGTAATTAGAATGACAGAGTAACTGCCTGTTTAATTTTTAGGCATTTAATACATTGTAAGCTTTTAAAATAAGCCTGCAGCTTTAGAAGATCAAGACAATTTTAAATTCCTTCTATGACTCTGATTCCTAGTGAGACTTAACTGAATTCCAGCAGCTCTGTGATCACTCACAGGCCAGAGACGAACGGAACGTCAGTTTCTTCTTTCCAGGTACCAGCGTTGCCTCAGAGTACAACATAGGTTCTATAGTTTCCAACTCCAAGAATTCATGCTGTTTTCAATATGGAAAAACACAGGAAGGATGTTCCAGATTGATATTACTGAGAGCAGAGGAGTGAGGCTCACTCTGCCCATCCATACCCTCAAGGCTATCTTTAATAACTAGGATCCTTCTTTAAGTGCCATGCACCTACTACCCTTAGCGATCAGATGTCACAGGCCTTCATACGTCTATCTATGGTTCCTTCTCACTTTATATTTTTTGAGGCTATTAACTGTAATAGATTCTTTTTAGTTAGTCTGTCTTTTTCATGGCAGGGAGCTTTTGATGTGCTATGCATATTATTGCTAGATATATTTAGCTGACTTTTCCAACATCTTTATTTTGTCCAGATTTGCAGTATTTTCTCCTGAAGTCTTCTATCCTCCAACTTCAATCTGAAATAATTGCTCACTCTGAATTCAGTTCCCACCTGGATTTTATTGCTGTTCTTCAGTTTTGGACCCTCTGTATAAGCAATACCTTGTCTTTTAAAATCTAGTTTATTTCAGTATATTGCTGGAGCACATCTAAGAGTAGCTTAGAAAGAAAGGATGCATTCATAATAAATTTATTGAATTCCTGCATGTCCCAACATTTTTATTTTGCCTCTTCCTGCAGTTATTAGTTTGACTTGATATACAACCTGGGTTGAAAATTATGCTCAGTCAGAATTTTGAAGACATTTCTTCATTATCTTTTGGATACCACTGTTGCTGTTTAGAATACAGTATCATTCTGGTTGAATTTCTATTAAAACTAAACTTCATTTTCTTTTGAGATCTTGTAGCATGTTTATCCCTGGGTATACTTAATTAAGTATCCTTTCCTAAGAATACTACACATATTAAGTTAGACAACTGTAGGCCCTTTTAATCAGGGCATTCATTTCTGGTGTATTTCGTTGAAATATTCATTTGATACTTTTTTCCTATTTCCTTTGTTCTTTCTATTTGAAACTCCTCCTAGCTGGCCCTGAGAGATTCAGGTAGTTTATCCAACTTTCTTATTACTATTTCATATTTCTCATCTCTATGTCACTTTTTTGAAAGATCAGATTTCTGGGAGATAACATCCCCTTATCTTTAAGAATGTCTTTGGAATTTTCTCATTGTTTCTTTTTTTCTCATTGTCATTGTTCTCATTCTTCCCTAGTTTTTCTGATTGTCTCTTCTCCTCTTTCACATATCTTTAATCAGATGAAATATTTCTTTTGATTGTTGTTGTTTGATCTCTCTGAAGATTCTAATTAGCTTTTTTGGTCTTTCCTCCTGGACTATACAGTATTTGTGTCTCCTACAATTTTTGTTTTTTCCTATATGTTTATGTCAGTTTTTCTTGATCACATTGAAGTTTTTCCTTATATGTCTGGGAATTTTTTTTATCCATTCAAACTTAAGATAGAAACTCACACCATTCTACCCTGGACCTGGTGCATGAACACCAAGCCATTACTTTGTGTTCTGTTCCTCCAGAGATCCAACATCAAGCCTTCTGCTTGAAAGATGGGAGCCTAAATGTTGAGATCTTCTGTATGAGAGAGGAACAAAGAGTAACATGAGCAGCAACTTACTGTATACAGACTTTCAACATATTCCCATTTTCCATCTCACGCCTCACTCTCAGCTGGTGCTGTACTGGAGGCTTCATGTCTTGGACTTACCTGGCTTGCTATTTAAAGTGAATCTGTTGTCTTGAACCCTCTCTACACACACTTTATTGTTATTTCTTTCCCCCAGTTAAATCATTTGCTATTCACATTCTGACTTTCTGTCTCTTCTATCAACGTCTCTCCTCATTTTTTTTTGTTTGAGAATCCTTAGTAGTTTTCATTCTTTTTATTTTACTTGTGTCTCAGAAGGAAGGCATACACAAAATGTGTTTAACCTGCCATGTTTCTGCAGAAAATGGTTTTATATTACTTTCAGTCACTGAATTTGTCATTTGGTGTACTGATAACTGGTCCTAGATATTATATCTCCCAATTATATGCTTTGTTTATGACTCATTTTGACTTCTCTCCCAAACTGATTTAATCTAGTTCATCTTTTCCTTTATCCAAGTAATACTTACGGTGATAGGGCCAAACAAATTTGACATTAGTCTACACCTGTAGGAAGTTTGTGCCATAGTTATTAATGAGATGATGCAAATAAATAGTGGATAAATTAAAATATGTAAACAAGATGCAATGTGATTAAATAAATACCAAAACAGGTAGATGACACCAGACTAGATTACACCAGAATTCAGGGTTTGTCAGAGCCTACAGATTAAAGATTGTATATACACAGCTGGTTGAAGTCCTAGAAACTTTAAGTCCTATTAGTTGCCAATATTTGTAATTTACTGTATTTTTAATTTATATAATTTTAGCATATCAAGGAAAGTTGGAGCAAACAGTTATTGTTTCCTATTTTTGACATTTTGCTTTACTGATGAGGAATGTAAAGTTTAAAATTTAAGTAACTCTATCAAGGTCACATAGTCCGTATGTATGTGGTACAAAGCCAGACCATTTTTAGAGCCCTAACCTTAACTAATGCATTGTAACTCCTTGTACAAATTGGGCACATAATAAATATCTGGTAAACAGATGAGTGAAAGATTTATTAATCTTTTTTCATCCTTAAGAAGTTAACACACATAAATTCACTTTCTACAAAATTTATAATACTTTGATGCTTATTAAGGATGAAAAATCTTCCACAATTTATTCTTATTTGTATTGATTTGTAGTTCCATATAAAATTCCATTTCATATCATCTTTGGAATTTTTTTTTTTTTTACAAATTGTGAATGCTTATGAAATAGTTTCAGGATAGACTATGATCATTAAATCACATGGTTAGAGAAAATGACTGATAATAGGTAATTTATCCAAATGCTTCCTATAAACTCCCAAGACGAGTAGTATTTTCTCATTTTCTTTCAATTGGATTTTGTGAAACTAACTACCATATTACAAGGATGGTACTCAATATACTATTTTACTTAGAAAGTATAATCTTATATTTTAAAGTGCAAATGCAGTGTAGGTAAGTGTTATAAACACAGGTCCTAGAGTCAGATAGACCGAGTACAAACCTCATTTAAGTTTGAGTTTACTCATCTACACATTGGAGATAAATTGTTTTAACAAGTGCAGTACTGTAAATACTTGAAAAGCCCTTGGCAGGGCATCATGTCTCTCAAACAGAAACCATTCAATAAATGTTAATGTGCATGATATTCAGAAAGGTGAGAGGAAGGACTTACGTTTCAAATGACTGAAGTTTCCTCCTACTTACTTGACACAGGAAAGTTTGTCATTAAGTTGGCTCTCTGTCCTAGTCTGCACTATTTACATTATACAGATTCTTATGCAAACATAACCATTTAATTCTTGTGAAAATCTTTATGTATCATGTACAAATCATATGCTAGATGCTAGAGATTTAGAAGTGTCAAGTACATGAAAATCTATATTTCCTTTTTATTTCAACTCTGGTGGAATTACAATGTCCAACACAAGCTAAAAGGCATGATAGAGTAGAAGGAAGAAAAACAAACAGCCTTTACCGTGACTTTGCTTCCTTCACTTTATGTCAGAATCCTAAAGAGGACCTCTAGTTTCTGGAATTCTCCATTTTAGAAGGAAAAAAATGGACTGAGTAGTCAATGACTGGGGACCCATATCTGATTACTGCTTGTAATTCACTATAAAATTGAAGTGTAATTGTCCTGGAATTCAATTTCTTAACTTTTAAAATAAGAAACTTTGGGCTGGTTGATTACTAAGAACATTCCCTGATTTAAATCAAATAGTTCATAAATATATCCTCTATCTAGTAGGATTTACCTCCTTCCTTGTGTTTGTCTTCATCCAAATCATGTTCATACACTCTTACTTCAGTTACTACTCACCAATGCTTGACTACCCTAAATATGCCTTCCAGTAGTTAATATTATTTTAGATCATCAGAAAATTTACCTTATAGAGATCAAGAAACTTAAACCTTCATTTGTTTTTATATAAATGTTTTATCATTCATATCAAGTTTGTCTATGGCTGAAATTAGAAGTCATTTTTTAAGAAAGAAAACTAGCCTCCTTTTCCTTCACATCTAAATTTCATGAGAGTTGTGGTTTGAGAAAATCAAATGGGTTTCCTGGAGCATTATGATACATATGAAAGCAGTTTTTTTATGAATTCTATAGTATGTAATAAATCCAATGGGTTGACTTCCAAGTGTAAAAGCTTGCTTGCTTGTTTGTTTAATTTTATAATATTGAAGTTTATACACATCTTCAGGACTGGAAATACTTTTTTTTTTAAGTAAAGCTGTGATCTGAGAAACTTGAAATGTTTTTAATTTGAACATTCTGTGGATCTTATGGTGAATTGACAATAATGAATTTCGTGTACTTGCTATTAATTGGAATACTAGAGAGTTTATATAGAAGGACACATTCAAATATTTTAAAAACACATTGCTTTCTTGAGATAGATTAATATATATAATGTTAAAGTGGATTTTTAATGACTAGTTTAGCATCACACTAGTGGCAAAAATTTTAGAGCTTCATTGTCCCACTAGAGACAGGATTTAGAACTTCCAAATAACACTGTTAAGAAATATCTATCTTACCTTTACTTTTCTCAGTAACTTCTTTTAGTCAGTCCTACTCCAAACTAGAAATGCTATCAATAATAAGTCCTTGACTTAGTTTATTAAGTACATCTATGTATTAGAATGGAAACATAACTTTTTCCATCTAAACTATCCTGGTGTGTCACATATATATAAAGATACACACACACACACACACACACACATATATATAGAGATACAAATATAGAGCCTGTATACACACACACACACACACACACACACACACACACACACACACACACACACACGAATTTACTATCTATAGCATTTTGGCACTTGAAGTAGTATTTAAAATAAAATTTTCTAATATATAACCTTTGATAATGCAGAATATCTTACTTGAGTATATGGAAGGAAAAATCTATCTCAGATTAATTTAAATTCAAGTGTTTTCTTAATCTCCTTAGAGTTATTGGGGGTTATTTTCTAAGAAACACTAAAAAATTGGAGAATATCTTCTTATTGTTCTGAATTAACTAGTAATGAGTTTATCTGGATTAACCATTAATGAGTTCTAGTATCTTTCTTCACTGTATGGAGATGATTTAAAATCAATCTAAAAATCTACTTGAATTTGTGGGATGGTAATTATGTAACTTTACTCATTTGCATGTGAAGACTTATTAAGAATCTTAAAAATAATTTTTACTGTCCTTCTAAGTGAAGATAATAAATTCATAGTGTCATTATAAGACAGAGGAAAAAAGATTGAGATACAATTTAAAAGAAGCATTTCTCCTCTCTTAAGAATAAAGATGCCAATATATAAGTTTTTACAATGTTTTCCCTTGTACCATGAGCATCATTAAAAGAAAATTAAGCATCACTCCTAACAGAACATATTATAAAGTACTGGAGGAATGTTTAATGTGACCTCCCAGATTTAACTTCTATAACATTTTCCATCTTAGAAAGTCACCTTAATCCACTCCGTATCAGCTCCTCCTGATAGCTTTGGAATAGGATATAGTTTGCATGTATACCTTTTTTATTTGAAAATAACCTGAGTCTCAGATTGCTATTATATTTCATTTCTGATAAAGTGAAAGCCTTGGACTTACAATGAGATAATCAGATTCGACTTCCAATTCCATCATTATTGACTCTATCACCTTTGACAAATCAGTTAGTCTCATGAAAGTCTGTTTCCTTCTCTATAAAATTGTTTTATATCTATATTACATATTTATTGTGAAGATATGACTAGACCACATATGGGGAAAACCTGATACAAATAAATGGAATATATTAAGCTTTCAAATTTTTTAATTTCCTTTCCCTATCAGATCACAGAACCAGTAATGAGAACTATTATTTATGGAAGTTGATCATATTCTGTTTACAGGGGCTTTAGCTGTTTCTCTTATGAGAGTCTGGGTTCTGTTACTTAAATGAGTCTCTCAGTCACTGACATCAACTTCACCTCTGTAATGAAATTCAGGGAAATAGCCAACACAATACTGTTCTTTATCCATTTTATCTGCACATGTCAAGATATTTTTAGTCCTTCTGTTATGAACTTCATATATAAAGACTCTAGGAAACTGTGCTATGTCACTTTCTCACTCTATATATGACATGGCAAGAAATTTCCTATATTAAAAAAAAATCATTGAAGTGATGGAAATATTCTGGAACTAGATAGTGGTGATAATTGTGCAACATTGTAAATGTCTTAAATGCTCCAGAACTATGCATTTAAAATAGTTCAAATATTTTGTTATGTAAATTTTACAACAATAAGAGAAAATCAACCAATCAAAACAGGCTTTTTATCATCTATATGGCAAATAATAATATGTTCAAAAGATAAAGTTACCATATAATTTACTGTCCAAACTAATATAAGTCCTCTAAAACAAATTATTAAACTGCATAGGGTATAAGAATCCAAGATATTCAATGAGATGTTCTGGGAAAAATGAGATGTATGTACATACCTGAAAATTACCATTTTATTTACTAACCTATTAGCAAATGAAGCATATTTTAAAAAATTCCTCCTTTTTCCAGGAAATAAATATATTCACATAATTCAAAATCAATCAGTGTAAAAGATTTTGATGTGAAATTTTATTCCAGATCCTTCTCCTCATCCTTCTTCCACAAATAATCCTTTTATGAGTGTTTTCTTTGTTCTTCCAGAGATTTTTAATTCAAATACAATTATATATACATTTTATTCTCTTACAGATTCCACTTGGCGATATACCTTGGGTGACTTTCTCCCTTGATAGAAAAACTGAATTCTTCATTCTCTTTCTCAGCTGTATAATATTCCAGTGTGTGGCTATAACATGTTTATTTAATTAGTAGAGTGTTAGGTCATTTCAATCTTTTGCTATTACAAACAGTGCTATAAAAATAACTCTGTAGTTGTATCATTTCATTAAAAGAGAAGTATATCAATAGGAAAAATTCCAAGTAATAGGATTTCTACATCAATCTTAATTTTGATAAATACAGCCAAATCTTTCCAGAGAAGTGGTGCCAACTTGTACCCCTAAGAGTAATGTATGAGTATAAACTCAGGAAGTTTGACAAGAAGGCAAATAATCAAGTATAAGAATCTTAATCCTCTGACCAAGAAGGCTTTATAAATGGGAAGTGAAAGATGATTGAAAGTACATTTTGATATTTTACAACTTTGCCTATATCTGAACAAGGGTATTATCCTACCAAGAATACTATTTTACTTGGTGATATATGGAACAATCTTGTAATTGATTTGTAATACAATGTGGGATATAAAGTTAGGGCCTATCTTGAACTAGGTTTATCTTGGTATTTATATGTGGTTTTGCTTTCTCGTCTTTAGATGATTATTATGAATAGAAATACTTAGGAATTGAATTTTCTCTTTTAAAATAATATATAAAATTCTCTAAGTGTTTTACATTTTAGGAGCATTATACAAAAGCAATTTCTCACCAGTAAAATAAAGTAAAATGAAACCTTTATGTCATTGTCATGGGCTGAATTTTATCCCCACAAAATTCATATGTTGAAGTCCTAATCCGCAGTACCTTAGGATATAACTTTGTAGAGAGAAGATCGTTAAAGAGGTAATTAAGTTAAAATGAGATCATTAGGACGGCAGCCCTAGCAAACTAATACAGTCACAGCAAAGTATATCTTACAGGCTTTCTGTGGATTCTCTTACTATTAGTCTTACTTAATGACCTTCTTTTCAGTGACTATACAATTTAAATTCACCATCTGAAGAATTTTACATCATTTGCTCATTTCCAAGAAAGTGTTCCATGTAGAAAGACTACTCTAAATAGTTAAATTGTATTTTTTTTTCGTATTTCACTATAGGGTTAATACAGAATAACATTAGATATTTGAGTTATGATTCATTATTGGACAATATATATTCTAGTTTGTGATAGATTCATTAATATTCAAGGTGCCTTAATGCAAATATAGAAATGTTCCTATTTATACTTTGTCTAATTTCTAATTTATTTTAGCATTTTCTAATTATTAAAATGCTACTAATACAACTAATAAAAAATACATATAACTAGTGAGATTTCACCAAACATTTAAATTTTAATTACAAACTTAAACAATTAAGTGCCTTAACAATTCCAACATAAGAGTTACCCAGTGCTTTAATCACCCTAAAAATTAAGCAAATAAAAATAGAATCAGTACAATCTGGTCATTACTCTTTATTCAAAGTTGAGTACAAAATGCTAAATCTGTAGAGTTGTTTCTAAACTCTATTCTTATTCCTATTTTTAACCTTTTCTTTCAGTGTTATTGAGGTCTAACTGACAAAAATCAAATTTTAAGATATTTGAAATGTGCAATGTGATGATTTGATATACATACATGTTCTGAAAAGATTTCCACCATTGAGTTAACATACCCATCGCTTCACATAGTTATCTTTTTTTAATTTAGTAAATTTCATCTCTACAAAAGTATTATCAACTATAGTCACAATGTTGGATATTATCTCCTGAGATCTTATTCATCTTATAACTGAAAGTTTATACCCTTTTATAAATTTCTCCCTATTTCTCCCACTCTTCAGCCTGTGGCAGCTACCATTCTACTCTCTGTTTCCATGAGTTCAACTTACTTACTTATTATTTACTTATTTATTTAAGTTCTTAGCTCTTCAGATCTGTTCATTTTTTTGTACATCACTAGATAGGGTTACAGACTCAGAGTTGTGTGATTGATACAAGTCTGTGACTGAGAATCTAAGAAGAACCTGAAAGTGGCCATTCCAAGATGATTCTTAATGAGTCTGTTTCCAGATGATCAGGTCCCACTAATTATTTAATTTGTCCATTTCATCAGTTACTGTCCAAATTATTGCCTCTCATATATCAGCTGTGTTTTGATTGTGACATTAGTAATTTCCTCAAAATAATGCTTGATTTCATTTTCTCATATTTGTGGTAAGTCTGCTATCTTTTCTTCATTATAAACAGATGAAGCCAATTTTGTAGCTGCTGGTCTGTGTGAGGTCTGATCTGGCTTAGTTAAATCTAAAGCCTTTGGCCTATTTGGTTCACTAATATTACATTTATTTTTCATAGTCCAATTACAGCTTCAATATTAAAATATTCCTATTTATTCATACTAGCAATAATTCACTTGTTTGCATACACATTATGGTCATATATAGTAGCACAAAAATAAATATTAAATGTTAAGACATGTAAGACCCTGTGCTAGGTGTTATGAGATACTGCAAAGATAATTCTTCCACCTCTTATAATCATCATTCTTTAGAAAGAAGGTAATGCACATACATAAATAAATTTATTGCAAGGCAAGAAAAAATATGTGCCATTAGAGAAGCCTAGATAAATCAGAATGAATTTTGAGGAGATGGAAAGGTTGCATTTATATCTGGTTATAGGGATTAAGTCCATTACTCAAGAGGGTTGCACATGAATGAAGTATTGAAGTATGGATAGTATTTCATATATACTGGAGAGAAAGAATTTTCTAGGTTAAAAATACAGTATGCATAAAGGCACAGAAATAGAAACATAGATGTGGACCTTCACACCTACATTTTACTTTTTTAAACTAATTATTTAATTTAAAAAAATATTTTTAACTAATTATTATGTGCCAGGTGCTTTCAAAGTACTTCACTAGTATTAATTATTTCAGTTTTCATACCTATTATTTCCATTTTATAGGTGAAGAAATTGATGCATAGAGAAGTTAAAAAGCTTAGTCACTTTACATAGCTAAGAAATGGCAGAAATTTTAACTCTGGAATCTGGCTCCAGACCTGTGTTCTTAAGCACTGAATTTCTGCTACATGGTATAGTGAATTGGCAGAGAAGTCTCTACAAATAAATACAAACAGACTGTGAATGGCCTTGAATGACAAGCTAAGAAGTTTGACAAAATCAAAACAGTAATTTAAAAGGATCATTCTGGCAGCAGTGAATAAGATTGATTGCAACAGGAAAGTTCTACATCAAGAGAGTGGCTATTGCTTTACACTAGATGAAAAATGATGAAGTGTTAAGGTGTTAGCTGTGATAATACACAGAAGAGAATTTTATAGAGGTACAATTAATAGGAATTGGATAAGAGAACAAGAGGTAAATGTTAAGGCAGTGGTATCAGTCAGGACTCTGTAAGTGGCAGGAAGCCAACTCAAACTTGATTAAACAAAAATGAGATATATAAATACTGGTTTACATATTTGAATTAAGACATTCTATCTTTTACTGTTTCTCGAATCTGCTTTCCCTTATTGGCTTCATCTTCAAGCAGGTTCCATAAATGTGCTGATGAAGACAGCTCCAGAATTACAATATTCTAGAAGCTAGAAAACCTCCATCAAAATGGAGCATCTTTACATATATTTCAACCAGGAAGCAGAGTCTGACTCTCAATGACTCAGTTGTTAGACGTCACCCTAGGACCTAGCTTGAGTTTGAATCAACCCTCTTTGTGTCCCTTGAACTGAAACACAGGCAAGAAAACTTTCCCAAAAGAAGGTACAAGACAAACAAACAATGAGTATTTGCCTCACCAACATTTCAAGCCTCGTGGTTGAGACTATGATTGTGTCCTTTATCAGAAATAAGTCATATGGGCAAGAACTCAATAGGAAGTTTAAGAATAAAAGGAATATTCAGCAATATATTGAGGTTAAATATTGGCAGAACATTTGGGTAGAAATGACTAGTGAAGTGTTTGAAAGTATGAAACTTGAGTTTAGGAGAAAGGTGAATGTAAGTATAAAATATTAGTAGTCAAGTGAGTAGAAAAATGATTGCTGAAACTGTAAGCTTTAATGAGATTGAGAAAAATGAACCTTATAAATATAAAAGGAAATCTAAAATCAAATACTATCACTGAGTCCAAGAGATAAACATTCCAAGAAGACAGATTGGTTACCAGGATCAAAAGCCACAGCTAGATCAAGGAAGGGCTGATATAAAGCCATTTGGCCTAGATGAAAAGTAAATCAACAGTGATATTGAAGAGAACAACCTCAGGTAAAACAAAAGTGCATGGTGAGGAACTGAAGAATAAATGAGAGAGAACAGAATAGCCTTAAATTCCTAGCCAATCTCTAAATAGACTATAATCTATGCGACCATAGGCCAGGAACTTAAAATCTCTAAGGTTCTGTTTGTTCATGTTTAAAATAAAGATTATAATAATAATTGTATCCAGTTTGTAGATTTTTACTTGAACTTATGTTTAAAATGTGCTTGACATAGTGCCTAGCAAATTCCAAGTTCTCAGTAAATGTCGTCTGTGTGTATGTCAGTGATAAAATGGGTAAGAAGGATATGGCAGCAGCAAATTTTAGGATGGTTTTTAAACTTTTTCAGTGAAGAGAAATAAAGATACATATGTGACAGAGTAAAGGTGGCAACAAATTCTTTGACATTCCTCCTATGAAGAGATGGATCATGATCGTTTCCACATTCTGTCTCTCAGACTGTATGTCCTGGGGAAAGCCAGCCCCCATGTATTAAGTCCATTATGAGACTGCCATCTGTGGGGAAACCCTAGTAGCCATGAGAAGAGCATGCATGAAGAGAGAGATGCCAGAGCCGAAATGTATGTGAAGACAACCTCTCATGGCTCCAGCCCTAACCACCACCTGACAAAAACTATCTGACAGACCCTGAGCAAACATTGCCCACTAGAGCTCAGTCAACCCACAGAACTATGAGTCATGATGATAATTTGTTTTAAAACACTGGTTTGTTTGACAGCAAAAGATAAGGAGAGCAGACATCATTTGTGTCTAACAATTCTAAGATGTCATCGAATACTTTTTGTTGCGTTTTGGCTTGATTTATTTAGAACATAGACCTGAGATTTATATAGGCTGAAGATTTATATTCAAAAGTGAGGAAACCTGAAGCTACAGGAAAGACAGGAGATAGTGACTGTAGCAAGGACCTGAAAGAGACAATAGAAAATGTTTTCAGGACTCTTCGGGAAGGAGTTTTTCCTGGCAAGCAGAATGAACACATCTTTCTCTGAGAAGAAATAATCATTGAGAAGAGATAAAGCAACATTTGAAGTGCAGAGTGAGGAATATGGCAGATACCTATGTAAGATGGCAAATTTCTTCATTTAGACTGAACTCATTTTAGAATTAACTTCCAAAGACTCTGCATCATTGAATTTTTTAAAGCCTTAGGGCCTCCTGAAGGCTACTGCCTCCTTCTGGGTTTTGGTGACTGAAATTACACTCAGGACAATCAGAGGGCATGGAAACCAAAGTTCTGAAACAAGCACAGCAGAATTCAGATAATTTACCTCCACACTTCCTTTTGATCCCAAATTCTAGCTACTGCTATCATTACCCTCTTTTACCTCAGGGCACAAAAATTATAAGCTGTAGACTTAAAGTTCCTCTAACACAGATATTTCATGGCTTTTCGCTTGGGTGAAATGGATAAAGAAGTAGACTCGGAGTGGTGCTTTGGCACATCTGCCAATTTATCTTCTGCAGTATGTGCCATGTAAAAATAAACACTTTCAATGGAATGCACTGCACATGCATCATCTTTGAGTGTTTTAGTTTTATTGTTGTAGAAGTTATTTCCAGAGGTCATCTTGTAATGAATAAAAACTTGAAGATTTATTCAATTTATGCTCATTCTCTAAATATTTGGTCTAGTAATTTTAAAATATGTTATCAGCCTTTTGGGAGTATATAGCCTTGCTGTGAAAAATCATCTTCAAGTAGGGGTTGAAAATTGTAAACTCTTCAACTTACTTTTCCTTAACAGATTTTTATTCATCTCAGTCACAATTCAGTGAACTTAAGATACGGAGAGGAAAAAAAGCACAACACTTCCAGGAATATAAAAGTTACAGGAAAGAATAAATTAAATTAAAAAATGCAATGTTCTCTTTAAAGAATATATAGAGACTTGCTAAATAAAATCTCTCGGGCTACTTCACAGGTATATCTTAAGGTATAGCTATCACACATAATCATTTTGGTTATATAAAAAATGTTTGCTATGCTATTCCTGTGTTTGGGTCATAGTTACAAGGGTCTTGATACTTTGAACCCTGCTTAGTATTATACCTCTGTCTTCGCTCCCTCCTCCACTGGGACTTCACATTCCCCTCATCTCCCACATTTGTAGTAATTCCCTTTTCAGTAGATCTGCTCTGGCAGCCTATAAACAGTCATTTTCCCCACTCAGAAAAAAGCACGCAAGATGAAAGTCAGACACATCTTTCTTTCGGTGCAACCTCTCGCTGTGCGTTCTGCCTGCTCTTCGTCCTCCCTCATCCTCCAGACACCTGGAGGGATTGTTCTGCTATGTGCATTTTTAGATCTTTAATCCACTCCTCCTCCCACAGTGACATGATTTGCACTTTTTGCTACTGCATGGAAATCGCTCTGCACTGAAAAGGGTTGACAGAGATATCTTTATTCTCTCAGGGTCCGTGGGAGATATCCAGGTGTCTGTTTTCAACTCTTAATCTTCTAGACTGAATCTCTCGTATCATTTTGATCATAAGGCATTCTTAATGGCTTCTCTTCCTACTTCCCTAGCCATGTCCACATTGATCCCTTAAATGTTTCCCATCCACGCTTGTGCATATATACGAATACATGGCTTCATCCTCAGGTCTTTTCCTTCTCTTCTTCACACACTCTTACTCTCCGGTAAAAAGGGACTAGATTGGTATAATAGCTAGAATCTCTCTTTTTTTTCTCTTTCTCTTCCCCTACCCCTCTCTCCCTCTCTTTCAACAATTAAAGAGGCTAAAGTCAAAAGATCATGTGAGTTGGGCAATATCACAGAAGATAATAAAATAAGGAAGTTATGTGGATACATTGTTAGAAGGCCAATCACTCCTACATTGGTGGTTTCAAATTAAGCATAATCTAGTCTCATGTGAGTTGGGCAATATCACAGAAGATAATAAAATAAGGAAGTTATGTGGATACATTGTTAGAAGGCCAATCACTCCTACATTGGTGGTTTCAAATTAAGCATAATCTAGTCTCATGAAACCCATAGGAGAGGCTAAGAAGGACTGTTAGGGGCTGAATTGTATACCCCTAAAGTCCATATGTTAAGCTTTAGTCTTCAGAACTCTATTTGGAAATGGGTCCTTTGGGGAAGTGATTAAGTTAAAATAAAGCCATTAGGGTGGGCCCTAATCCATTCTGACTAGAGTCCCTGTAAGAGGAATATTGGACCCACAGAGAGACACCAGGGATACCTACACACACAAGAAAGGCCATGTGAGGACTCACTGGGAAGATGGCCATCTGCACGCCCAGGAGAGAGGCCTCAGGAGAAACCAGATCTGCTGACACCTCTACTCTCCCAGACTGTAAGAAAATGCATCTCTTGTTTTCACCACCTGTGTGGTGGTTCTCTGAGGGCCCGAGTAGACCAGTCCAGGGCTCTTGCTCATTATCATCCACAGTTGAATCAGTTGGAAACTGAAGCATAAAGAGACGGAGTGATTTGCTTCAGATCCCACAGATTCTGCTACAGCCTTAAATGTGGCTAATTCCATCTCAGGGACTGAGTTTTTACTTCTGAATTAAATTAATTCAAATTCAGTGGAAATTACAAATGTCAGGAACCTGTGCAAAAAGCTAGTCCTTGTTACAATCATGTTTTAACCCAGGATATGTTCAGTTTTGTCTGGATTAAACTTCAGTCAGTGGAGTCCTATCTACTAATTAACTTAAGAAACAGTTTCTTTAAACTTCTGGGAAATTTTCATGAGCACTTAGGTACTTTGTTCAATGTTCATGCTTCCAGATCTAGTCTACAGACGCCGTAACTGGGTCAATGATATCAATGATTTAAGAAGAATAACTGTAACTTTAAATGGTTATGATTATTAATCATCAAATTGATGTAGCATTGTTAAATTCCCCAATGCTATTTCATTTCTCCTATTTAAGATATGAGGAAAAGCCAATCCTATAAAAGCGAAGGTAGAATCCAACTTTTTTAGTACTTTAAAGAGAAATAAGTGAAAACTTCAGATAACAAATCTGCTTTTCTACAATTATTTTTATCATATGAAAGACAGAAGAAGATAAAGCAGCATTCAATGGGGTGAAAAATGCTCAAGTAAGGCTGCACTGCTTTACAGTTTTCTTGAGAGGACTAGTGATTTTCCAAATGAGATAGTGTCTGCTGTCACTTCTATGAAAAATATAACACCTGCCTGTGCATGTTTCTTCTACTTTGAACAGTTTTCCTAGGTGAGACCTGAAAGGTTGGCCAGCAGAGACAAACAATTTGCCTTTGTTTTCTTGGATCAGCAGCCCCTGGATTCACATTCTTTCAAATTCAAAGTTGAAGAGCTATTGTCTAGTTTGCTGAGTTCATCTATTGTTCAGACCTTCCTGTTTGCATTGCTGTGAAAGAACATATTCAGAAGGAACTTTACAAGAAGCCACTCTAAAATATACATGTAGCTATTACTTATTGAACACACTGTTCTGAGCTCAATGTTCTGTCCTAGTTTCTGTGTGCTCATTAGTTTAGTTTTTCGGAAAGTTAGAAGCTAATCTACGAGTATACAATTCATTTACTAATTCAATAAATATTATTTATGGAGCCTATTGATTATATGTGTCAGGTGCAATTCTAGAGATAACGAAAATCCCACAGTCTAGACCTGAACTAGTGTAGCCACTAGCCATATGTGTGTTTTTAAGTTAAAATTAGTGAAAATTAAATAAAATGAAGAATTCAATTCCCCAGTTATACTAGCCACTTTTCATGTGCTTAAATAGCCATATGTGACCGTGGCTACTAGACAGTGAAGAAGAACATTTTCATCATTGCCAAAAGTTCTGTTCTGATCTGAAGATTACTGTATCCTAATAATTCACATATTCTGATAAGGCATAGCTTAATTCTGTTCATGACAGGCAATATTATGGAGCGATCCAACCTATTTTAGCCATGGTGGAGGGAAAGTGGTTGATGAATATATGTATAAAAATAAGCATCTTTTATTACTGTTGCTCATTTCAACAAGGGAAATCTGATTTACAGTGGCCATCTAAAATGTCAGTGTTGTACTATAATAGGCAGCAAAGTGCAGCAGCTTGGATCCCCAGGGCTTCAGAGAGATGAACATTAGTGGTCAACAGCTAGAGAATCACACAAAGTGTTATCAGGGTTTTTCCAAAGGTCAAGGAGTCCTGTCAAAGATTAGCAGGGGAATCTATAAAAGGTGCTCAGTGGGATATCCTCCATTCCAAAGGGTGAGAAGATCAAAAATGCCAATTTGGGAGACAGAGTTAGGCTTAAGAACAAGATGAGCTCAATCAGCCACAGGATAATCCAAATGGATTTCATTGAACGGAATCCTTGCTGCTTCTTCTAATATTGATTATGAGAATTTATAAGTTACTTACATGTCACTCTTTTTAAAAAGTAAAATGGGCAACTTTGGGCTGTATAGGATCATGGTTAAGGTCAATGAGATAACTGCAGCCCAGTAACTGAATGCTTCTATGACACTGTTGTAGTTCAATTAATTTCTTAATAAACAATTGTAGTTATTTGCTTCCCATAATTTTATGATTGCATACCTTTGAGTTCATCACTTGAGGATTTAAATGGTGAGTTGTTGCTCAGAAAATGACTGAACATTATCACTAATGTTGGAAAAGGTAGATGTTTATTAGCACTCATATGCTATTAACAATAACAGAATGAAAGAGAAAATAGTTATCTCTAAAATGTATCTTTCACTCTAAAAATGTGAGGTTTTTTTTTTTAACCCTGTTTTTTCTTCTTTTTTCTCTTCTGTATGAGTACAAAAGGCAATCCAGAGGACTTTGTGTATGTATATTTCAGATATTACACAGTGAGGTGGTGTTCTGGCAAATCTCATGAGTTCATTAAATTTACCTCATTGTTTCTGTAGAATCCCTTCTTCCGGTTGGAATGTGTGTAGGGTACAGGTTTAGGTGATACATGAAGTGGAGTTCACAGTAGATTTCTGCCAGAGGAAGTTAGGAGTGTGTTGTCTATGTGAAAGCATTATTGAAAAAGGAGAAATTGAATGAAAAATTGGTCACAACGACAGTCTGTGGCAATTACTGAGAGGCAAAATTACAGCTAAATGAAAGGAGGAAAATGAGACAAAAGTGAGAGTCATTTTGAAAAGAGTGCAAAAAGTGGTAAATATCAGTTCTATTCATGTAGATAGATGTCAGCAGCTGGGATTTTGATATTTTCTAAGCAGGTTTTTCCTGAATGTCTCTGAATGTCTCGTCTCTATAAAACAGTGGTTCTTCACGATGGATAAAACCTGAATTGCCTGTGGAGCTGTATACCGAGAGAGGTTTCAGTGTTTTAAAGCATGAACTTCTTTTCCTAACTCTTGCAGAACTATCAAGAGATTCAATCTTTATCAAATTATTTGAGCATTTTCTTCAGATCATGTGTGTTAACTTTTTCTCTTTGCGGATTTGCAGAAAGCAGACGTAGCATTGCCAACAGCTTGTCACATTAAAAAAGAACTAAAACTAAAGTTAAAAAGCAGCAATTGTCACAGCAGCAATCGTTAGTTTGAGACAGAGATGGGTGTCTCTGATTGTAATGATTTCAACAAATAGTCTCGATGACGAATCTCCTGTTTTTGCCATTTCTCCACAACCATTGAGAGGCTAGCATCCTGCCTTTGGAATGCATTCAAGAAAGATAATTCGTAAGTTGGTGCTTTGCTGATGAATCCTATGGTTCTTGATGCTAACAATTCTTATTTAAATTTCACTCAATATTATTTGTGAAATTGCAAGAAGAATGTTAATTACACATGGTGTTGTTTGCAAATAACAGAAGACAATTCTGTCTTATTTAAGCAGAAGTAAACATGCTAGATAATATATAACTATTCAAAAAATCTATTGGAAGGCTGGAAGCCCCAGCTTTGAACTAGGCAGAAATCAAAGGAAGTTGGACATCAGAGAAGCGAGCTAGATGAAATCCACTGGAACAGCTGGGCTGATCTGCTTTCACTGGCACTGTACCTCTGGATCTCTCTGCCCACAGCTTCTCATCGCTTCTGTGACTGAGTTCCCAACTGTCCCTCTGTTTTTCTCTCTTCCTCAAGCCACCTGATTCCAGGTGGGATCTTCCAATGGCTGATCCTCAGTCATATGTCCTTGCCCTAGATACAAGAATAAGAGGAGGCCTCTGGTCTCTTCTGTTTTCATTGGGGAGTATAAGACTCTGAGGAGTATTGCATATGTTGGTCTTTTAAAAGAAAATGGTTGTTTAGATGAAGTATAGCCTAAAGGGACACATGTTCATGACAGAGCTACTGATAATGCTCTCTGTTCATTTGTTCATTGGCTAAATTGAGCATGTGATACATTTACTCTTTTGATAGTTAGGAAACTAAGTCTTAAAGCAGCATGAAATGTCTGGTATTTGATTTATAACATTGATTGTTGTCACTAAAATGCAAAAGAGTTAAGAGTAAAGAAACACCAGCAAACAGAAAGGTCTCCAGGGCAACACGATATCCCTGTAGTTTATCTTTTGTTTAATTGTTGGCTTATATCTCTTCAGGCTAAGAAACAAGGCTGTTTCCCTGGTTACACAGGCAAGGGGGAGGCACTGTCTTGGGGGTACAGAAGAGTTGACATCAAGCTTTTGTGTAAATGTATGGATATATGTGAAATAAGTGTTTATGATAAGCTACGCAAACTGCAGCATGGTACCAGTGGGACTCAAGTATGTACCCTATGTTAAGAATTTCTAATTTAAAGTCTGGTATTGGATCATCAAATCTGCTTCTGGAGGTTATAGCCATGAACCTAAAATTCTCATATCATGAAAGAGAACTATTATTTGAGGAAGTTATTTGACAACTATTGTTTTGAATAACAGGAGAGAGACCTTGAAGATTATCTTCCTGTTTTGGAAATACACAAAGTCTGAACTCTGGGTGGCTCTAAATTGTAATCACTTTATTAATTTCTTCCTCTGTATTATGCAATTTTATTCAATTTTAATATTTTAAAATACCATGACAAGAGGACTCTTAATATATATATATTTTTTACTGCCTATCCCCCAAATCTGGACATCTGTTTGTTACTATCACTTCTGTTGTTATCTCTCAGTTGTTTTATGTGATTTTCTCATCAACTCTATGAGTTTATCATGCATATGTTGGTCTTCCTTACCTTCTATGTGCCACTTTTGTGATAATACAAATGTGTAGTTAACTCTTTTATGCCTATGGCTGCAGTGATTTTTCTTTCTAAGCATTCTTCAAGACCAATTCTTCTTGAGCAGAATAGAGCACTCTTTGATTTGTATTTATGTCAATATTATTTTTAGTGACACATACACAAAATAATTTCATGTCCTTTATGTTTCTTTCTTCTACAATTTCTACTCTTTCAATCCACAATCTTCTTCAGATTTATAATGTTCCATATCTACTAATATAATTTATCAGTAAGTTGACAGACTACAGAAGCTTTCACAGTATACAACGGATGAGACCCAACTGTGACTTTAAATAAATGACTTTTTTTTATTATAAATTTCATGCTTTGGTTATCTCTAAACAGTTCTTAGTGTGCTATAAGGCTAAAAGAGAAGATACAAAATGCCTGTTCTTTCTTCTTTATTCTTGTCAATTTATGAAAAATTTTCTGAGATGTTTCTGATAACATCACAGAAAGAATGTGCAGAATTAAAACTAAAATGTTTGGCACATATCAGTGCTTCATATAAATAACTTTAATTGATAATTTGCTATTTATGATTCTCAAAATTTAAATTTGAAGATCATGCCAATGGCATTATTTTTTTAATACACAGAATTAGCTGCTATCCAGAAAGTATACAAATGATGACAGAGTGAAGAACTGAATTCATGAAGTCCATGCTTTTTTTCTGAGTTTTTTGACCAATTAGACCACATGGCCTACATTGGGATGAGACCTATAAAGCAGATCATAAGAGAGAGTAGCGTCATTAATCCTTTATATTGTCTTTACTCTTATGAACTGTTATTCAGTGTAGTCAAACAAATGTGCATACATACACACAAATACACAGTGAAACATATCAAGTTGAACAGAGAGACCTGATACGTAGAAGGCATTCAATAAATAATCATTTTAATAAATAGATACATTTGAGAGCTGTTTATAAATATTTAAATAATCAGACTTGTATATCTACCATAATGATGAAATCTAGGTGGCTAACAAGTCAAATAAAATTGAATCCGCTAAATTCCTATTAGTCAAAATAAAAGACTAAGTATATTACTAGAATGCTTTCAAAGGAAAGCTACTATAGGAACTTTAAAATACCAGAAGTGTAAAATGCTAAAATACAAAGCTCTTGCTTATTATCAGCAAACTTATCCACAGCACGTTACAACTTTTTTGTTATTTCTGAATGTCTACTTTACTTTTGACCATTTTACTAGGATATACAATTAAAGATACCAGATTACAAACCAATCTGTTTTTATACTTTTCAGTGGTTCTGTGGAGGTTTAGTTTGTAGAAAGAGTTCAGATTAATGGATAAGATAAAATTAGAGAATTATCTGTGGATTTTAATTATCCTTCCCAATGCTAGTTCCCATTATAATAGATAACTGGGGAGACATGTCTTAGTAATAGCACATGTAAAAAAGTTCTAGAGATTTTACTTGGCAGCAAGCTAAATATGAATCAACAGTGTTACATGACTATTAAAAGGCTAAATTTACCTTCATTTGCACAAGTAAACTTTAGAGATAGGAATAGGGATGGTAGTCACTCTACTTTTCCCTACAGTTGTCACACCATCCTTGGAGAATTTGCATGAGTTCTGAAGAATGTAACTTAATAGGGCCCTGTATCAGGAGTAAGTGAACAAGATAGTAAATACATCTAAAATTGCACTGTATAAAATATAATTGAGGTAATTAAGCTTAGAGAAGGAAGAGATCACTGACTTCACATATGGCAAAGGACATATGGTAAATGTATTATTACAGTGTAAGAAGGCAGAACGGGGATCAATTGGGGACACTAGAAGAGAATGCTTGTTGATTGACCAAGAAGAATAAAGAACCCTCTGATATTTAGAGCTGTCCAAAAAAGAAAGGCCCACTTTAAAAAGGGGTTTACCATTGAAGCTGAAATGAAAATCAAAGATGAGAATTTAAACTTTCATGTTCAGTTGACAATTTTTCAGAAAAGGATGGTTGTTGTCTTTCACATGAAAGTTTGATACTGTCTCCAGAACATCTAGATTATACAGATTCAGAATGCTTCCAACAAACAAAACCTAAACATATCCAGTGCAAAAATCTGGAAACATTATGAATTAAGAGCTGATACAACTAGAGAGATATATAGAAGTATCATAAAATATTTAGTATATTTCTGTTTCAAGAGATTATAGATGTATCCCTTCTTATATTTTTCTGAATTGTTTTTTTAACTGAATATGATATTTTTTATAATCTAATAAAATAATAATGCAATTTTAACCTGAGTCAAAAGAAGAAATGCCATTGTATCTTTGGAAGAAATTCTGTGGTTATTATTCATTTGTATATTCTTATAATTCTCAAATGGATTTTGTTCAAATAGATACAGTTATAATTCTACCTTTTTACTGCATGAGTCAGCATATTGTTATATTTTGGGTACTAAATGATTAAGCACCTATGGAAATGTAGTATGTTGAATTGTGTCCCCCCAAAAGCTGTATTCAAGTTTTAACTTCCAGTACTAGTAAACATGACCTTATTTGGAGGAAGGGTCTTTTGCAAATGTAATCAAGTTAAGATGATGTAATAGTGCATCAGGGTGGGCTCTAATCCAGCTACCAATGTCCTTGTACAGAAAGGAAGAAGTTTGGACATGCTAACACAAAGGAAAAGGCTATGTAAGGACGTGGGGAGATTGGAGTAATGCTTCTACAAGGCAAGGAATGCCAAGGATCACAGGCATCCACTGGAAGCTAAGAGGAGGCAAAGAAGGATTCAAGCCTAAAACTTCTGAGAGAACACTTAGGTTTTCTAGGCTTCAGAACAACAAGTTTCTGTTGTTTTAAGCCACACAATTTGTAGTGTTTTGTAGTATAGCAGCCTTAGGAAATAAATAGAGGGACAGTTGGCAGTAGATTTTTATTAAAAAGGAAAATCCTCAGGACACTATTATTAATGAAAATAATAAACATGTTCCCACTTTCCAACACTAGGTCATTATTTAATAATGTCTTTTTATATTTTCCTTTAGGGCATGCTATCAAGAATACATTGAACTTTCATACTGGCTTTACAAAAATGGAACCATTTATTAAATAATTAAATGTTTTAAACTAAAATCTCAGGAATTTGGAGATTTATATCTCTATGTCTTTGCTGTATTCTCTTTTAAACACTCATTAATACTTGAAATTGTGTTATTTATGTGTTTATTTATTGTCTCTCCCTATAATACAAGCTCATTGAGATCAGTAACTTGGTTGTTTTAACCATGGTTGACACAAAGTAAATGCTCAGAAACATTTGCTGAATGTTCCCAACATAGTAACAAATACGGACATCAGTAACTCCTAGCTAAGATACACAGCAGGGGAAAAAGTTGCCTCAACTGCCAGGGCTGACTTATTAGGGTTCAGTTAAGGTCATGAAAATGTCTGAAATACATGCAATTCACCATTCCTTAAAAATGAGAGGTACTTAACCTCGGCACACTGGAGAGTCCATGATCCCTGAAACTTACATCTGTATTTTTGTCTTCTGTACATATGGGTCAGTTTCTGGTTAAAGAATGGATAGTTTTGGTCAATTCTTAAAGGCACCTATGGTCCCACCACAAGGTATGAGTCAGTGTTCTAGAATAGTGGTTCTCAAATAGGGGTGATTTTGTCCTCAAGGAAACACATGGCTTTTTCTTTTTTGATTGTTACAACTGGGTAATAGAGGTTGTTACTGGCAGCATCTAATAGATGGAGGCCAAGGATGCTGTGAAACTTTCTACAACGTACAGAACAGCCCTCCACAACAAAAAACTAAAATGACATTAGTACCACTGTTGAGAAACTTTGCTTTAGATATCTAGTATTCTGATTCCGAAGGTTAAGACAAATACAGAGAGCATAAAATACTCAAACAGCATCCTTTTAGTTTCTTCTGGATTCATTTAAACTTACTGATCCTTGCCATGATGTCATCCAATGTTAAGGCATATTATAGAACTCTGTCTCTGTAAAGTGATGTTATGTGTTGTGGTGCTGTGATGCATCCCATACTGGCTTTGTCTAACCTGTACAGATTTTCTTTCAGGTCTCAGTTGTAGATCAGCTATGGCTTATCTTCAGTAAATAATTAGAAGTGGGATTGATCTTGTTTCTTTCTTGTTTTGGTCATTTAGAGGATATAAATTTAATTGAAAACTATACTCTAGTATATAGTTTGGATAATAGTCTTCAGACTTCACTTTAAATATCTAATATCTATTTTTCCTAGGCTTTTACTTATTAAATTATAATTTCTTTTGCTTTATCATAAGTAATTTTTTTATACAATTTACATTTTTAATTCATGATGAGGTAAGGAAGAAATAAATAAAATACTGTGACTCACAGGACTTAATGCAAAAATTAAAAATAGTACATTTCTCTTTTTTATATAGTTTGTATCACTTAATTCTTTAATATCAGTGCCATTTAATATTGCCATCTCTATTTAAATTATAGGCTATAATCTTCCTATATCGTTTTTGTTTCTTCTGTGATTACATTCATTAGTTTATTCCCTTTATACAACAAAAACTTCTTAGCACCTATTGTCCCAAAAGGTATTGAAGATATAAATATGAATAAAATAATTTTTCTCAGAGATCTTAGATGTTATCAAAGGAGATAGCTATGCAAATCAATGACAGTGAGATATACTAACCCTTATAATAGGAATAAAAATCTAAGTATATTGTGGCAAAAAAATGGCATAAACAAATCTGGTGTAGGGAACATGTAGCTGAATATTCTCTATTTTTTCATTAAAAAAATTAATTAAGGTAGGAAATGATAGACATATGGGTGAATAGATAGCAAAAGGTGAATGGATAGATAGATAGATATAATAGATACATAGATTCACCAAACTTTCAGTTGATGCTGGGGTTCTTGTTTGTGGAGTCGAAGAATGAACTTCTTGAACAAACAAGGCAGGAGATATACAGTTTTTATTCAGGTACAGAGAGAGACAGAGCTTTATTCAGGATAACAGAAAGTACAGAACTCCCCGCAGGTGCAGAGAGGGGCAAGGTTGCCACTTGGGGTCTCAGAGTCTAGGGTTTTATGCTTGCTGCAGTGGGTTTTTTTTATAGATTCAGCCAGAATGCTAGTTATATTTTAACCTATCTCTGTGAAGGTTTCCCAGATACCCTATTGTAAACTAATGGGCCTAGGTGGCTATGAGCAATGAGCTGTTCTGTATCACTGGGTCCTGAGAGGGAATACATTATTACATTGTTTCAATTTCAAGCACCCTGTTTTGTAAGACTTTGTTCTTTTCCAAGACCCACACTGTACTCTAACTGGGAGGGAATTATGCCCGGCCTTTCTCCCTATCTCACAGTTACTCTTGAAATTTACTCTGGGTGTTTGAATGAATTATCCAATTTAACATGATTATAACATTTGTTTTAAGCATCTAGTTTTAGCTATATGTAATCTATCCACTTAATAAGGAAATTCATGTAGGTCATTTTAAAAAAGAAAAGCAGGGCAAAACTCAGAATTAGCCTGGGTGAAACCCAAAGGTTTTATTAATTCCATGTTCCTTTCCCCAACACCATCTCCCCTTTTACCACCCACATTCAGGAATCCATTCTCTGAATCTAGGCTGCTATGGACACACCTAATTTGAATGTGAACTAAAAGTTTCATAACATTAATAAGTGCACATTCAATTACAAAACATTTAAAACTAAAAAGTGTTTTAGACTTCATGCAATCTAGGGTTTCTCAAATTTATTCCCCCATGATTATAAAAAAGAGAAGTATTGGTCAAATGCATTGGAGAAAAACTGAATTTGTTAAAGTTAAGTGAGTTTTTTTTTTTACCTATTAATGGACTTCTCAAGGGTCTCTGTCCTACAAATGAGAACTCCATAAGGCATGTGCTTGTAAGTGTTTTCCTATAACATTTAGCTATAGAACATTAATTGAAAAGATTTCATCCATAAAAGTTTGAATTATACTGTTTGAAATACATATATTATCATGTATTCTCACATCAATATCTTCATCGTAAGTAATCATCATTACTTTTCTAAAAAGAGCCATTTTATTATTAGCCTTTCTTTACAGGAATATCAAAGACAACTCTGATCCAGGTTCTGTTGGGATTAGAGAAAGTATTCCAAGAATCCTAGTAGATTTTAATATTTATCAGGACTGTGTGATATAGAACAAGAATGCCTGGAGCCTTTAAAAAGATAATCTGCAATTCACAACCCACATCTTTAAAATGTAAAGCATCAGCCTTTTTAAAAATGAGGACACATTTGTCAAATGCTAATCTTGGAACCACTGAACTGCTGTTTCTGCAGCAGCAACTAGTGTTAGTACCAGGGAAAAATCATAAAAGTGATTCATGCAATTTTTAGTAAGCTGTAGTTTATCAAAAACTTCACATTTATAAAGAAAACACCCCTATCATTTGCAATTGGTACAGTTGTGCTGTACAGTATCTTCAGGTGTGTGTATTGACAATGGCTAGAACTGACCCTTATTTTACAGTTAAATAAGGAGGGATTGGCGGTCATTACTCCCTCTGCTTGTTCTTCAAGCACTTTAAGCATTACAAAAACAGTTGACAAATTTGCACAGATTAAATCATTTAGATTTTTGCTTAAAATTAGAGCTAAAATAAAAGGAAATGAAACTTGTTCTACTGTTAAAATTATTATTTTTTCTTTTGTTAAATAGAAAGCATAGGCCTAAGAGCTAGTCACTTGTCTGGACCAGGTCACCAATGCCTAACCTAACTGCAGTTTCAATCTCCCCCAGAAATGTAGTCATAACTGCCACTTAAGAATGTTCTAGTCAGCACCAGTGAGGTCATCTGTCACATGGCCCCTCTCCACCCCTCCAAAAGATGAGATTATCTGCATGATAAGACCTCTGCTCTTCCTCTAAGGGAGAGGGACCTTGCCTGGAACATCCATTCTTTTTTTTTTTTTTCCTCATAACTTGCTTCACTCTCCTTCCTATAAAAACCTCCCATTTTGTATAACTCCTCTGATCATCCTTGCTAATCAGGATGATGCCCCATTCAAGGATTGCTTATTAAAGCCATTCAGATGGTCAAATTCACTCAGCTGAATTTTGTTTTTAACACTTTTTATAGCATTAGTAGGCTAAAGTATGTTTATGTATTTAATGTAATTTCAGATTACCCAAGTGGGCAAATGAATGCATAAAATATGTAATGTTTCAAAATGGGGAGTCTGACAAGGAACTGGCCAAAGGGATGATTGCTTGGCTAGGCAGAGGTTTAATGAAAAAGGAATTCCAAATAGAGGTCTCCAGAATTTAAAAAGGCCTAACACAAAAGCATTACTATAGTTTTATCTTAACTGGCTTTGGGCTCCCACCTACAGAAGTGAGGTACTTTCTTCCAGGGGAAATAGAGGCATCGTACTATCCCTCTTAGATAGTGGTTGGGTTAATCCCTTTCAGAAACAAAAGCATTTATCCAAGACCACTTGACTTTTTTATTATCATAGCAAATGGAGAGTCACACTTTGTAAGTTTGGGGTTACAAGAACATTTCCAAAGGTTGTGATTATTCTTTCTCCAAGTTTTTTTCACTTTCTTTGGGCTATTTTCTTTTCTTTAAAATGATTAGCAGTAAAAATATCTTAAAATGAAGAGTCTGAAGGCTTGTTTTCTGAGCAGCCAGATAGGAAGGATCCTGATGAATCTGTTTCAAGAAAGAAAAAAGACTTGTACACTGGTAACCATGGTAGGAAGAGCTCTGGGCTTGGCTTGGTGTTTGCCAATCCCCGTAAGTGGAATCATGGTTAGAGCTTTGCTGTTAGAGTCATGTGAGCATTACATAGGCCTGTTTTCAGTCTGGCATATTTCCCTGTCATCATAGCGCATGGGCAGCCACAACTGGTATTGCAGGCATAGATAGATAGTTCACCAAAATTCAAGCAATCCCCTTAGTAGAAGAGGACTTTGGCCCTTTTCTTTCTATTCACTTGCCCATTACTTTCGCTCACCTCCTTAGATCCTAGTAGCGCGCCAAGTATTTCCTTTAATAAAATACTATTAGTTACTCAGCTAGCCAAACTATACTTCAGAAATGTAATACATCCAGATGTTCAATTATCTAGTCTCAAATCCATTTCCACCTCCCTCTGTAAACCTGATTCCACCAGTAAACAGAATGATCCAAGATAGTACACAACTAATACTCTAACGAATGATTTAAGGAAGTAGTTTCAAATCACTAAGTTAGAGGACATATTTTAATATCTCCCTGCCATAGTACAAGACATATACTGAATCAATGCATTTTAAAAATGAGTCTAAATATTATAAATGTCAACAGCATTTTATAATGTTCTCCATATAACATACTGTTTGTTTCTGTAACATATATGCAGCATACATATATTTATATTATGCAGTATACATATATTTATATTATGTTACATATGCATTATATCACACATTTGAAGCATTTACATATTCTACCGACAAGTTTGTGTGCCCATTTTAGGACTAATAATGATCTCATAGTCTCCCTTAGATACTGAAGACCCACAGGTCTAGCTGATTCCAGTCTATGGAAGGATATTGCCTTCCATACAAGGGTGTGTGTGCAGTTTGAAACAATATATTCACGTTTTTATAATAGCAATTTTGGTTGGTGAGAGTATGGGGGGCAAAGAGTGAAAAAAGATTCCAAGCAAGCCCTCCAGAAGGGAGAGTATGGAGACCCAGACAAACACATGAGAGATGTGACAGTCCAGTAGTGAGACTTTGGGCAGTGGTAGGGAGGTCATTGTGTCAATACAAACTGTGCAAAACTGCATCAGAAGGCAGAGAAGAGGGAGAAGCATAGACAGCAAAATGGACCAAGTGGGAACAACGTGTGGAACCCAATGTGGGGGAGGAAGAAATTTCTTCTACTCCTTGAAGTTCCTCTGGCTTGTCTAAGGATCAGATTGACATGAGACAGGTGGACAGGAGAAAACAAAGAGCAAAGTTTAGTTGCATACATACACGGAAGCTATATACATGGGTTCCAAAGACAATCAGGGAGAATGAGGTATGCATGTCATCCTGAACCAAGAAGTGGGTAGGCCTCTGAGACTCCAAAGGGAAAGGGAGGAAATTCCCAGGAATATGAAAAGAATAAATATTTGACAACAAATGTTTGTCGGGTCACACAGAAACAATGAGGGGGGCACAGAGAGAGATTGTAACAGTCACTTCCCACCCTGTCCACCACACCTAGTTCACATTGTACGGTAGCTATCTGGGGTGGGAGCTCTCCTCCTGGAGTAGTTTCTCTGTCTAAATTATTTCTGTGCACTTGAGGGGTAGAGGGTAGAGATCAAGTATCTTCCTGAGTTTTTTGGACCTTAATGGTTTTCAGCCCAAAATAATCTGCATGTCACAATGGCACATCTTGGGCTAGCCTGCCCTTGGTCCCTACACCAACCAGGATAAGGCTTTTCCCTTGCAGTCTGATTCCTCCCACTTACTCCTTCACCATCTGGTGTTCACTAATTACAAAAGATAGTGTATTTTCAAAAATGATTTTACTGAGCTAAAGTTTCTATAGTTTGTAATATAAAAATTTCATTTTCTTTTCCAAAAGTTGTATTTTAATATTATATATGGATTTCTCACTGAACTGCCCCCATCCATTTACCTCTAGAGCTTCTGATTTTCAAGAGACAAGACCCCCTTGAACAGAATTATTGATCTAATTGCCTCCTTTTTTAATGAGGAAATTGAGGATCTGAGATTGAATTATTTTCCCACAGGCCTAGGTCATACATAACTAAAACTCCAAGTGGTGCTGATAAGAGAAGCAAAAATCACAGAAGTCTAAAAGTCAAGTATATTAATTTGGGATATTATAACAGAATATTCAGAATTTCCACATAGGAGACTTACTATCAAATGAGGCAAGTTCTGCTTAAGTTGATGGCAAGTTGCCTGGTGTAAGGACACTGAAGTAGATGACTTAAAATGTCCATTTGAATATATCAAAGTTAAGATCTTCACAAAGTAGGAAGTCATTTGTAAGGTTAATTACATTGATTTTTCTCTGTTCAGAGGGCCCTTGGTTTGGTTTTCATCGTAAAAATAGAGCCAGAAATTCCTGTTATGAGAAAGTAATTATATTTCTTGTAAACTGTTTCACCTTACCTTCTATTTTTTTTAATACCTTCTCCATTTTTGTCTTCCAGTGTTTTGTTTTTTTCTAAAATTTCTCCAGTGTTTCAGTGCTGCATCCCTGACTTGGTTCTTACACTCACACTAGCAATAAAGAAAATATCCAGATCCTTGCAGTCAAATGTTTTTCTGATACACATTTGGGGATTATAAAAAGCAAGCAGAAATGGCTTTTCTTCCAAAGTTAGCACTGTAGAAAAATCAAATCTATAGTCCTTTTTATTGCTTTGAGTCAACTGTAAATGGAATTACTAAATTCACATCTACTATTTATTTAGCATAGAAGAAGTTGAGTGAATTGGAAAAAAGAAATGATGCCAGGTAAAAGATACATCTGCAAATTGTACCTCTGGTGTAGAGTAATAGAAAATCTAATGCTCATTCCTTCTCAGATCCTTCAATTTATAACCTACGTGAGAAAATTCAGCATTGAAATTTCAACATATCCAGAAAAGCAATGCAATCAACTGCATATTTCTTGCTATATAGTAGGAATCCTATGAATTTCAAAAGTTTTAATTTTTAAATGGTTCTGAAACATTTCAAGTGCCTGTGAAAGCTATTTTTAAAAATAACAAACAAACTTTAAAGTAGGTTTTGCCTGTGGCCAAATCATGCTGGTGACTTATAGCAAAACGTTCACAGGCCCTCCTAAATGTGTCTTTTCTGGATGACTTCAACTATATCAGGGACTTAGGTTCCCACCTTTATGTTGATAACCCTCCCAATTTATAGCACCAGCTTTGATCTCTCCTCTGGACTCCAAAGCTGTATTTCCAACTTCACTTAGACATCTCCACCTGGGTGTTCTATGAGATCATCAGATTCAACATTCCCTGAAATGACTTCATTTCCTTTAGTCTCCCACTCCCCTTCCCTCTTTACTGTATCATATAGGATGTTTCATTTGCAACTAATAACAATAACAAAAAAAACCTCAACTGTCTGTTTAAACAATAAAGGATATATATTGACTCAGAAGTAGGTGGGTTATAGACCTGGTAAAAGCTGATTTGGCTCTACTTCTTTAGGAATTGTTGTCTCTATGGTTTTCTGAAAATCAACTTTGTCTCCAAATTGGCTTCTCTGAAAGTTACACAGTAGTTGTAGTGGTTTTAGGTTTCACTTCTTCACACTTTTCATAAAGCAAGCAAGCTAATCTTTAGAGAGCTCTTTCTATACGAGAGAAGCCCTCAGGGTAAAAAACCTCTAGCCAAGGGAGGTGGCTGGCTTCAGCCTTTTTCCTTAAGCAGTCGCTGGGGCAAGTTGTCCAAGCAGTCAGGATTCCCAGCTAGAACTATGCGTGAGTGGTCCCACCCAATCACATGACTGCTCTCTAATACAGAATAAAATAAATTGATTGTTGCAGAGAAAAGCACAGTCTGTTATTTCATATTTTTCCCCTGAAATACATTCTGTTTTAATGATTGTTTAGTTACACAAACAGAAACCTTGAATTAGTGTAAATGAAAATGTTGAAAAGGATGCAGAACAATCTCAAGCAACTTGATTTTAGGAAATGCAGCTTGACATCTTAGAAACTTGACAGTTTATCAACCAAGTACTCTCTCTCTTTCAGTTGCTTTATGTTCCCTCATCTCTGTGTAACTCTGCATTTCTGTTCTATTCTGTTACTACTCTCCAGGAGAGTTGCCTTTCTCTTCTGAACAGATAGTATATGGTCAAAAAAGGCTACAAAAAGAGGACATAGTCAAAGACTACATACAAAAAAAAGAGTATACAGTCAAAAAAAGCTACAAGCTGGTAGTTCAAAGCCCTTACCCTCCACTGCCTATGACTATGGTTAGCCACAGTTTCAATGTCTCAGTCATAAAATCCTAGAACCACATGAGTCACCATTTCCAGTGAGTGTACATGCATTAGCAGTTGCGGGAGATAATGGAACAGCACGTGATAATATGAGTGTTCCTCTTGAGAGTTAAGAAAGCAATATGAAAAGTAGGGAAAGAACATATTTGTGGATTATAGGGTATGTATTTTAAATTTTGGAAAATGGAATCTCCTATTCTTCAAGTTGGAAACCTAAGAATCACTTTTTGACTCAGTTCTTACAGCTTCAACTCTTCCTAAGGCAAATGATAAAATGGCTACCTTTAAATATACTAGATCTTAAGCAATGTTTTAAGTACTGTATATATATCTCATTTCATTCCCTCAACAAACTTATGAAAAATGCACTATTATGTCTGTTTTTAGGAGCCTAAATTGAGGCCCAATGAGGTTTAATACAACTGACAGATGGCAAACCTGAAATTTTATTTCATGATGGGTCTGATTCCAAAGCCCCAACTTTTTTTTACTGTTCACACCATCTGTACATAGGCTTTGAAACCAGGAAGATCTGAATTTGAATTTTGGCTCTGCCACTAATTGATTGTGTATTACTTACCAGCATCCATGAACCTTAATTCATTTTCTATAAAAATTCAAGGACAACAGGGTGCCCTTGAAGAGTTCTTAAAATAAAAATAAAAAATAACTGGCCATGTGTCTAGCAAATAATAGACTATCAACAAATATTTGTTACTTTCTCTTCCATCTAATCAATGGAATAATATTTTTGGAGGAAGGTATCTTGGAATTGAAAGGGCAGACAAACTGGTTTAAATTGGCTAGTTGTTACTTAACAGCTTTTTGACCAAGCAGTTTACTTAACTTACATGACTCAATTTTCTCGCCTCAAAAAGCAAAACAATGTAAATTTTGTTTAAAATGGCTGGGAGGAATAAGTGGAATAATGTATAGAAAGCCTTATTTATCTAGTCTCATTTTAGTGGAGATCTGGGATTGTAGCTCTGGGATAGTAAATTCATGGTCATATTTTAAATATTAAATTAATAGATTTGAGAGATGGGTAATTTTTAAGGGAATTTTCTCCTTATTAATTCTGTTAAAAATAAGAATATGTTCTATTTGGGGGCTGCTCTGATGATCCAGACACTAGGTTAGGTAATTTGCATTTGTACCTGTGTAAAAATCTTGCGAAAAAAGCACTCTTACCATCCTTTTAGAGATAAAGTGAGACTCAGAGAGAATTGTTCAAGGATATAAAGGTCAGTGGTAAAGCAAGACTTTCTTTGAACATTGTTGCTTCTCAAACTATTTTTATAGTAAAATGAATCAGTGATGTTTGACAATATAGAGAGTATAACCTATGAATCTGTCAATTTGTTCAATACCTTGCATGATTAGATATTTTGTTTTGTTTGTTTTGTGTGTGAAGAAACAGTAGGAACTGATTTAGCAAGGTCATATTTTCATCTATGTCCACAATAAGAATAGGACAAATAGATAATGAATTAAATGTTACATTGACTTTTATAAATGATATTAATCAGCAATCATAAAATAGCCACAGCTTTCAAAATACCTTACAACTACATCAAATAATTGAATTGGAACTAACTTAAGATATGAAGAACCAACAAAAGAAACATACCTTAGAAAAACCTCTGTTGTCACCTTCCCAAAGTGCAAATTTAAATGTTGTGAGCAGGATCTCAGTAGCTGATCTTGTCATATTTGTTGGAAGAAGACAGCATCATTGATGAGGTCAGGAGAGACCACATAAGGTTAGCAAGTTTAGCTTCTGATTTACTGCTGTCTAAAGAAATTTAAAGAAATATATTCAATGTATACAGAATTGATGGTAAAATGTTAATGATAAAGTTAAGTCTGACTGGTCTATTTGATGAGTTCTATATGGTAGGTTGACACCTTTTGATTACATAAATGTGTACAAAAGGATTTTAAGAAATTTAAACTGGCAAGGATGATACACCTAAAATTTCTAGCAATGAATTATGTATTTTAGATTACCTTATCCCACTTTTACCTTTGAAACTTTAAGAAGCTAGATCTGAATATTATTGTTGCCATACAGTTTTATTAAATTATCTTGGGAAGTGAAACCGAATAAATGATATCAGTGATAATAATCCAGGGGGATTTCTAAAGAGGTAATAGTGTGTTAATTTGTATATAGAGAGAATATCCAGATTAGATGCTCATTTATTTTATGTATAATTATTGTATGCTTATTGATATATATGTAATAACTATATTCATTTAATATAATTAGTAAGTTGATAAAATCCTCTGACTGGAATATTCCTTGATTAATGTATGTTTTTTTATTTCAATATAATATTCCACCAATGGATTTTAAGAAAATATTAGTATTTGTTTTTCCTCCTCAGCTAAAAATAGACACTTGAGGAAATAAAAAGTATGCTCCATCTCTAGGGCATGGAAGGCTCTAGTTTGCCAATCCCACGGAAATTTAAGAAATGTGAGGGGAATCTGCATCCCACACAAAATGTGAGCTCCACAGGATTGGGCATAGGCTTGTGTAAACCTCCTTCCTGAACAATCATTAACTAAAGCTTTATATTTTAACATTGAAATTTAGAGATACAGCAACATGTAGATAGAGAGATATAAATGAGTCCATTTTTCTTCCATTTTTCTCCATTCATATTTTTCAAATAATTTCCTAGTCAGAAATTTTAATTTGAGAAATTCAAGAAGGTGCATCTTAAGCAGTTTTTTTTTACTTCTTATCTCTTAAAGATCTGTAAAGATCTTTATTTACTCAACAAATACTTATTGAGCACCTATTACATAACAGACACCCCTCTGCCTACCAGGGCTAATGTGGTAAACAAAGCAGTTTAGGCATTAGCCTTAAATGAGCATAAATTGTTCTATTTGGAGACAATAAACCATGTTGACTGTTGACTTCACAATTTAAAGACAGAATTATTTGAGTAACATAGATTCATAACAAAGTAATGAGAGCAGGCAGACATTGAGTAGTTTGTGTTTTTCTAAGGACAGCAATTTTATAAATTAGATAAACAAAAATTAGATTAGATGAACAAAAATTAATAATTGCTTGACATTCCTAGGAAACAAAATAAACATAGTATTTAGAAGGTCATTGAAAAAAACCAGAAATCAGACCCAGTACGGAACCAACGTCACTGTTGCAGTTGGAGAGATCTTCAAATGGAAACGTCAAGGGACCTCAGGTAGCTTTCTGTTCTAAATCCAGAGCCTTGAGTCACAGTTGGTGAACCTCCAACATTAACAGCTGGTAACTCACCAGAATACACCCAGAAAAAATACTTTTCATTAGGCAAAAGTTGATTCAATTTCTGCACTAAAGTTGAGCACCACTTTGACAAAGTCGTAATAGAACCTAATAATAAAAAATTAGGCAGGACATTTACAAGATGTTAGGACCAGGCTGAGTGATTTTTAAGGTGGATCTTGCAATGTGGGAAACTGGTTGGCATTGGAGAGAATTTCAGACTGAATTATTTTGAAATGGAGGGCACAGAGAAGGAGGGTCTTAAAGCAGAACTTGGTAAGCAAGTCGTTCATGGTATCTTCCATGGGCAGCTACTTATAAGTACTTACTTCCTCAAGTGAGCAGGTAAGTTATTTTGCATGCCCTCAAACAAAAGAAAAAGTACACTTTACCGTAGAATTACTTAGCACCGGGAAGTAAGTTTGATACCATAACTGTTTAACGCAGAGATAGGAAAATATGTCTGTTCCCTGTAATATTTAATGGAGAAATAGGAAATTATTTTATTTTCAGGTTTCAGACAACAAAGAGATGTATTACAGTAATGTTGTTATATTTCATAGATACTATGAAGAAAAATAAAGTAGGCCAGGAGAGTAGAAATTACAGAGTACTATTTTAATATTGCCAAGAAAGGCCTTTTTTAGGGAAGTGATATTTGAGCAGAAATCTAAATGAAATGAACAAATGATCCGTGTGGCTATGCCTCAGGAAAGAGGAAACAAAGTATAAAGACCTGAAGTGGGTAATGTGCTGGTGAAGAACAAGATGGCCAGTAAGCCTGGAGCAGCGCCTACATGCCTACAGTGGTAAATGATGAGTGAGGTCAGAGAGAATTCAGGGCAGATCATGTAGGAGCTTAGACGCCGTGGCAGAGAGTTTGGTCTTTATTCTAAGTGGGGTAAGAAGTCACTGAAGGGTTTTAAATTGTTGATTGACATGGTTCCATGTGATGTTTTGAAAGATGAGTTTGGCTGAGGTAAGAATAAGGAGTTTGGAAGGAGGGTAGCAGGGAGGCCAGATAGGAGGCCACTGCGCTAGGAACAGGAGAAATAATGGTTGTTTGAACGAGGGAGATACTTCTGAATCGCTGAGATGTATTTCTAGAGGAGAAAGTTGACAGGCTTTGCAATATAAATGTGACATGAAATGTAGGAGAAAGGGTAGTCCAAGGTTTTCAGACTGAGCAAAAAGGTGAATGAATGGTAATTCTGTGTACTAAACAAGGGCAACCTTAGGGATACAAATAGAAATCACACAGGCTTCTTGTCTCAAGCAGCTAGTGCTTTGGTAGGGCAGATAGAACAGGCATATAATTGATACAGCACAGAGTGATTTACGTGAAGGCAGCAGCCGCGGAATGGCAGTTGGTAGACTAAGTCCTAAGGCACTGATGGAAAAGGGGGAGAGATGTCATTGGGATATTTGAGTGGTGTGGTATGATTACTTCAAGTGTCAATGAAGGAGAACACCCGGTGCTAGACACTGGAGATTTGGACAAACAGTTCTATTCAGTCTTTAAGACCCAAACTCCATAGATATTTAGTATATGGTATGATGTCACAAGAAATCTAAATAAAGAATGAATATGCAGAGGGAAGTATGATTAATACTGACTGACAGGACGATATTTTACTAGAGGTTTAACGTACAAGGGGGTGACTTACCGTGGGAATTACAGAATAAAAGGCTCAAAGGGTGCTTCTAATGCTTGTGTCTATTATTCCTAGCATATCCCAAGCGGGGGAATTCCTGCATTGTGCTCCCAAAGATTTCTAGCTCTCTGAATTGTCTTCTAATCTAGAAAAATCAAGCTCTCTTGCTGAGTTAATATGTCATTGGGTTTTTTAAATTTTTTGTTTTATTTATAATACATTAAAAATGGCTTTTTGATACTCTATACATGAAATTTTTTGGAGCTAATCATTTACTTTCCCTTGAACACTTTTTCCTCTGTCATGTATTTCTATGTGATGTATACACCCATTTCCATTCTCTAAAAATGATATTCATGCCAGCCCTTCTGTTAGGATTTGAAAAGGTGAAATAGAAATCTTAAGTAAAGCTGGATGTGGGTATCTAGCCACTGTTATTTTCCTTTAATTGGTATTATTTATTCATATTTTATTTGTGTATTACCCAAGTATTAAATCCATTCTTAAAATTATTTTTAGCATTTTAAATACTCTATGATATTTCTTTCTATAAATCTAACTATACAGTTGTACTTAAGTAATTTAATTGTGTTCACTATGACAATTTATCTAATTTATCATCCCACTAGTGAATTCTTATATCTCCAGTGACCATACGGTTTCCAGAAAATCAGAAAATATCAATTTATAATTCCAATCCACCAGCTGTAAGACATAAAGCATTTGATTTCTCATTGTTCTTTTTATAAACAAAGTTCATAGAGTTAATTGTATTTTCACACATTTATTGAATTCCCATTATATGTTAAGTGTGAGCAATATAGAGACAGTCCTCAAAGAACTTATATCTTCAAGACTTACAGTTTAAAAGTTATTATACCACTTAATGGAGATAATAAAAATGAGAGCACTTTGAAAAATCATAGGTGTTAAATAAGCAACTGTCTTTATTTTCCAATTATTATAGGAAAACTGGCTCCTTAAAATTTTTGAACCTTTGAATAACTAGAATATAATTTAAGGAAATTTATTCATTTACTATTAACTTATGAATGATCCTTTTCTTCCCTAGCATCTCTTAGGATGTACCATAATTTTTCTAGGAAATGTTGAATGCAAGGGGGTGTTGCTACAGAGTTTTGTGGACCACAATGATCCATTTGAAATTCTGAATCATGTTTTCCTTTGTGTAACAAAAAAATGAAAATCTTTCCATGAATGGAATTGTGTCCTGGGTACTTAATTTTATCTTTGTTAACAATAACAATTACAACAGCTAACATTTGGGGAGCAAATTTTTTTATTGATATGCATTAAAAATATTTCATTATTATGTATTTTAATCCGAAAATTAACCGCAGGCAATATGCATTATTATTAATCCCATTTAGTGCTGAGGGAAAGCATAGATAGTTTAAGCACTCCACCCAAGGTTATAGAGCTGGCAAACCATAGAGGCAGTTTTAATTGAAAAAGTCATTTAAAAACACTCCCAAATGATCTAACAAAATTAAATATGTAATTAAACCCTCCTGTCAAAATTAAATATGTAATTACCTTTCAATGAAACATAACATCATATACATTTCTTATGACAAATGAGATCAAGGAATGTTTATGATGTCTCCAGTAGCTATTGAGATTTTAGAAATGTTTGCAATGAAAATTTTGTTTTACAGTTTGGGGTTTTCTGAGGTTAATGACTATATTAGCTTCTATATAAATGCTTGACAAAAATTAGAGTATATTCTTTTTAATAAAGTATAGCTGTCTTTTATTTCCATTTTAGAGAATATTTATTTTGCATAGCTAAATGTCTGATTTGAAGGCTTATGGTTGAATGCACTGGATTTTTATTAAGTCCTTGACAAATGATTAATGCAGCTCTCTGTATCATCTAAATATATCCCAGCATTTCCTGACCACCCACTTCCACAGTAGTGTGGATTTCTCTTTTGATTTACTCTTATCTTCATTCTACCTCCTCCCAAATGGAGCTTATTATTCCACTTGGATTCATCAGCAATAAAGGTATAAATTGCTGAAGTAACACGTTTTCCTGTTAGCCACAGCACCCTGTTTCTTGCTATATTTCTCACAGCTCTGGAGTCTAAACCAGTGATTTTTCAACTGGAAGAGACATACCTGTCTTAAGGCATTTAATTAAAAGTGTAACAGGATGGAAGCTTTGAAGTCTGCCCATACTGTTTTTTCTCTCATCCTCTGGAAATAATGAAAAGCTTTTCCTCTGCTTGTGCAGTGAGTCCTTTTTACCAGTAAGTATATAGTGGGGTCTAAAAATTAGTTGAAAACCATTGGTCTAGACCCAAATCACTCTTAAATTTGTGATCCCAGAAAATTCAGTCAGATTGCTCAGAATTGTTTCAATAAAAGCTTATATTTTGACAGGCCAGTTCCAAGTAATTAAAGGGACACTGGTGATTTCTATTACACTTTAACCTAGGCTTAGAATGGGCTTATTACCCTGTTCATATTGCATTTTAGAGACTGAGCCATACTCTGCACCATGGAGGTAAGATCTCCTTTTAAACAATTTTAAATAAATCTTTACAATGATAATTCTTTCATTCAAATGTTAAAAATAGCAGCAATGATAATGGAGCTACCAAGCTCAAGATAAAATACTTTATACTACTAAAAATATTTTACATTATATAACTTTGAATATTTTCTCATTAAATACCATCCTATTTGGTAATACTATTTAAATGTAACATTATCCATGGGGTTTTAAATCCTACGTTTTCCTTTGACTCTAACATGCTGTGAGTTTTTGTTTAAGAGAAGATCAACGGATAGCCATTGACATTTTGGGCAGTTGATCAGAAAACATACTATCAATAAGATATTTTAAAAGCATTTGGGAGACTCTGGAAAACATAATAGGACTTTTAGTATAACCTTAGCCAAAGGTAAATGGTTCGACTGTGCTGGGGAGCTGGATGTGAAAAGGCAAATAAAAATTAGTTTTCAGAAAAAAGAGAAAAAGAAAGGGAGCATCAGTTTTCTACTTCAAGATGTGCGGCAATAGATGGATTCTAAGACAAAATATTAGCTTGGTTAGGTATGACCAAACATGACGTCAAATACTATGTACATTTACTGCTTATAGGCCCTTTAGAAGACAGGAAATATAAGTCATTTCCTGACTAATAAAATAAAGATATTTTCAAGGCTACTGATTGGCAGTTTAAGTCCTTATCACAGGAAAGATGTGTTATAGGCTCTGTCTTTGGACAGTTCAGAAAGGATCTGAGCAGTGTTCTTAATCTGCCTGGGCAGAATAAATTGCTCTGACCTCAATAACATATTTGGAATAAACAATGATGGGCAAAGAAGTCAGAATCTCTATTCACAGTGGTTATTAATTCAGCCTTTCTGAAGTGGGACTTCAGATAAGACAGCAAATACAGAAACTTTTGATTAGGCAGGAATCTCTAGGTATGTGTCAATCTAGGGGAAGGTCACACATTCCTAAAACATTTGACTGGTGCCACCTTCCTTGGAAGAAACACAGGCATCAGATTGGTAACAATATGTCAAACAGAGGCGAGATGATATTTAAAAATTCCAGGCTGTCCTAAAGTGAATTTTTCTTTGGGGGTTTCATTTGGAATAATTAGGAATTGGGTCTGAAGAAACATTTTGATATGGAGTCCATTTGGAGAATATTATGTGTGTGTGTGTATGTTCATGTGTGCACACATGTGCGCATGCATGTGTGTGGATATGAGCATGTGTGTCCTTGCCACTGAGTTAATGAACCATTTTGTGAGGCAGTGGTAAGTTTGGCTTAGCTGCAGGCAATACTTGAAAGTTTCATGATCTGCACTGAGCAACCCAGCAAAAGGAAAAATGATGAGATTCTTCTGGGGTGGACATAGGCACGTTAGGAGTGATTGTACTTGAAACAGAGTCCAATGAGGCCCAGCAATGTAGAATTTCCCCGGTGGGTCAGAGCTGTAGCATGGAAGGGACTTAGCCCAAGCAATAGTGATGACATGATGATAACAACAAAAATACAGTACTTATCATCTCCTTGTCATATCCCTTATTTTTGGTCATTTGGAGATGTAAAAGAATTCCTTAGTAACAGAATTATTGGCTTCACATTTTTAACAATTTATAGTCTAAATCTTCCCTCATGCAATTAAATTAGGATCTCACTGAAACTGGTAAGTGTCATCCCTTTTGAAGTGTGAATTATTCTCTGCTGTACCACTTTATATATGACAAAATCTATACAGGAGGGAATTATTTTCTTGGTCATCCCTTAGTATAATAATTCTGTTTTATGGTAAGTGTGTAATTTTTATGGCCATGATTTATATTGTATCATTTGTTACTGGCTTTAACTATGTGTGTGTATATGCTATGTAATTTTTTTAAATTGTGTATACAATATATACAAGGAATTATAACTGTTTATAACCAAACTCTTTGTAGGTGTACGGCAAAAGTAAGCATGAGAATGAGTGTTAAGAAAGTGTCAGGTAGGAATATTAAGACCATTGGAAATGCAGTGAAGTGAAGTGTTGCTCTTCCTTTATTTGAAGCTTTTAGAACAATATACTCACTAATAGATGATTTCTTCTTATTTGCTCTTTTCAGTAAGGTCTCTAGTGAAAAGAAAATGGAGTATTTAATTTTGCATGCAAATTTTCAGTAGTTTGCAAATGACTAGGGGCAATTCTGCCTATTAAATTCCTCTATTCCCACTACTGGTATTTTAAAATGTTGAACATTCAGTTTATATTGAAATATACAGCTATACTTTCATTTTACTGAGATTTACCATATTATGTGCTTGTCAAAATCTGCATGTTTCTTTTTTATAAGTTGTTAAAAAATGTCCTATTAATATGTGTGCTCTTGCTGTACAGCCTTATAAGGCTATGCTAGCTGAATATTTAATAAAAGTATAACAAGATGTGAAACATGCATTACACAATATATTAAATTTTCCTCTTTGCTTATGTTGCATTTTCGTTCCATTTTATTGATTTAGAAACACGCACTGATGAACATAATGCCTTGTAACATTTTTCACAGGTGGGGATTTAAGTATATACCTGTAATATGTGAGAAATTCCTGCAATTAATTACTTAATTCAGCAGGGGATAAAATTCAATATAATCTTATTTAATTTTAAGTGAGTATACTTTAAGAGATACTACTGATGGTAGATTATTATTATATATTCTATCAATATTTTTAGACCTTATGTTCAAAATCAAATGCCACCAAATAAAATCTACCCTTAAAGATTTAGGCATTCCTTTTACTTTTTTGCCTTTCAAAATACTCAATGTACAAAAAGAAGTTATAGGCAGCTGGTCAAATATCCATATTTATATCTGAATGATTATCTTCTGTTTATGCTGAGAGCTCAGTTTGTATTTGCTAAGCATATCAAGGCCCCAGAAAGTAAACAGAAATAACTTGGGTCTCACATCTAAATCATTATGTGTTATTCAGTGTAGCAGATGCTGAATAAATATGCCTAAAAGCTAAGAACAACCTATAAATTCCAAATATCTCCTGACTAATTGCTTACCAGTTGGAGCCTTCCAAATTTCTAAAATGAATCAATATGTTACCTAAGGATTTGAGGGCTTGAATTTTCCTAGTGGAAAATTTTAAATTTAAAAAGATTTTAAATTTCCACATAGCGTTCTTTAAATATATCTAATTTTTGTCTTACAGTGTATTAAAATATATCTATTTTTAAAACTGTATTAGCATTGATTGGTTCATTTGTAGTGCAGGAAAGCAAAAAAGCTTTTACTGTCTCTCTTAGGTTCTCTGCCTGGTATCCTGAAAATTAAACTGAGCAAAAGACAGATTATTTAGAGAAAAACAAACTAATATATTAATATGTGCATTGCACATACATATGAGTAACTCAAGGGGATGACTAGAACTTGGGCTTCTATAGCTTCTTTACAAAGGACAAAAAAATGTAGAGAATTGATAAAATAAAAGGAAATAGTTTAGGCTTTTAGGGGCTGTAAACTGGGAATGTAAATATATGGGGGAAAATAAGAGGAGATAAGAGTTGTTTTAGTAAGGTTTCTTATGTAGATTTCTCTGGTACTGTCTGTCTCTGGGTTGCCCTTCTAGTAGAGAGGAGGAGGGCAGAGAGGTTTTCTTGTGTCAGTTCCTCTCAGTTGCCTTCAGCTCAAAACAATCTTTGTGGCAAAAGCAGTATATTTTAGGGTGGCATACTTTGAATTCCCTTACATGCATTGAAGAATGTATGTAATAAATATATCAAGCATCTTCTATGTACCAGCTACATTATACAAGATCTGGGCTCTTATGCATCCTGGTGGAAGTAGCCAGTGAGGTACAAATTAATGAAGCAGATACAAAATTGTTAAAAGACAATGAGTACTACGCAGAAAATTAAAGCCAAGGGATGTGACAGTGACTGGTTGACTACTCCATATTGGATAATCAAGGAAGTCTTATGCAAGGAGAGGATATTTAAACTAAGATCTGAAGGAAATGGTCAAGGAAAATGAGGAGATAAGCATTCCCAGTGGTGCAATCAATTGTCCTAAGTGTGGGATTTTAGTGGGTGAGGAAGAGAGCAATACAAGAGAAAAGTGAGGAAGCAGTCAGGAGCCAGGTCGGGATGGGCTTTGTAAGCTGCAGTCAGTGCTTGGGTTTCATTTTGAGTACAATGGGAAGGCCTCAGAACGTTTGATGTAGGAGGGAAGACCATGGTAAGTTGTACATTTTTACAGATTAGTCTACACTTAGAAGTATAACATATTATAATATAAATAATGACATGGTATATTTCTTTATAGAAATAGTTTTCCTCCTCTGTTAGATGGGTTACATATGAGAGATTCTCAAAAATAACCTTACTGACAAAGTATAAGAATATCTTTTCACAAGACTTAATACATCCTGCAAATGTCTTTCTAAAGAGCTAGTACCAATTTATTTTCATTGGTGTCAGAGAATACATTTTTTATAGGCTCACCAAATGTCAAAATCATTTAAAAAATTCTGTTAATAAGCAAAAGCCAAACGATTACATATATTATATATTTAGCATAAGAGAAAATACTTCTCAAAGTAAGAAACTAAATAGCAAACACCTCTATATAAAGCACAACTTATTCGGATTTAACTTGTACAATTGATCTGCTATCAAGTGTTATTTACCTTATTCTAAATCTGTGATCCTGGTCTAATTAGAACACACCATGTTGCTTTCAGGCTTGGAAAGAAGCCTGAAACTTAGTGATGCACATCTGAAAAAGCCTTTTGCAGACTTTCTTCAGAGCCTCATGAGCATTCAATTTAGCAAAAGTCTAGTCACTTTAGGAGTAGAAGCTCTCAAATACTTTCTAACACTAGCTCTTGTGAGCCAAGAATGTATCTGCTGGGGAGGCATAACATTTTTGGGCAGTCTTTCTTCCGAGCTACTGTTCTGTGTCAGAACAGTGAAATAATACATTAATGTTTGACTCCATGTATTTGAGACAGAAACCCAAAATTAATTGACAAAGTGATCCTGTTAGTAACGTGTCTATCCACTGCAATGCTCAGTTATCAGAAAAGAATCTTCTAGCTAGTGGTGTCTATTGTTGAAAAACGCCTACGCTCTTTCAGTAGGTGCATATTATTTCATTATTTGCTAAGCTCTGGACTGCTGCCAAAGATTTCATATCAGTAGACTCTATTCAACTCCACTGAATTTATGTTAACATCCAAAAGTAATTTTTAAAACAATATATTGTACTCATTAAAGTACAATATTTTCTCCAAATCATATAACCATTTCATATGGGTAAGCATTTCCTACCCAACTATATTATAAGATTCTTGAAGATATAAAGTATGTATTTAATTTATAATTTGTGTTCTCTAGGACATGTGATGCTCTGTAGGTGTTTAGCAAATAGTTGTTTATTTTTCAATAGGAATTAAATATGACTATGTATGTGTGTGTGTGTATATATATATATATATATATATATATATACATATGCACACATATATCTTATCTCCCTTATATGTATACATATGTGCCCTCATATATGTGTGTGTGTGTGTGTGCAAACAGACAGCTAAAGGAGGACAAGGAGAGAATTAACTTCTGTTATTACTTACTGACATGCATATTATAGACAACTCTGAGATATCAAAACTGATTATTCTTAATAGTATTTGAAAGAGGAGCACCTCCTTGCCTAATTGAAATATCATGCCACATCTGTGGTTTCTGAACTCCAGGATGGTTTAATGGAAAATCTGACCTTCTCCTGATTCTTTGAAATCTGAATTGACTTCCCAAAAACTACAACAAAAATCTTAATTTTCAATTTAGATTTCTTTTAACTTGTGGGCAATTATCTTTAGGAATTGTATTCCCTGATGAAACCAAGGAGGAGGCAATGGACTCTGGAGCTCAGGGCACCACGGCATTATTAATGTGATCAGCACAGTACAGCATAAGGATAGGTCATGATAACAGCTCAAGTCCTGCTTCCTCCTGGACACATTCACCAAAAAAAAATGAATTTTACTGAGGGGAGAATATCAAAGATGCACCTGGAAAAAAATTGTTTGACAAGCCATGAAGAAGGGGAAAAAACAGAGTAGGAGTCAAGTTTTACTAGAATCCCTGTTACTTATTATTTATTTGATCACTGACAATTGTTTAACTACCCCTATCTCAACTTCTCAACTTTCTCATCTGTCAAATGGCTATGTTACTGTAATTGTGTCAAAATGCTATGAAAATATAAAGACTATATAAGTGAAAAATTTCATGTGAAGTGTAAAGCACTTAAAGATTAAGATAGTATACTTTTAAAAACTTAGTTTTCAGAAACAATAGTTTAAAAAAGGGGAAAAGACACACTTTTGATTTCAAATGATAGTAGTCCAAAGAGAATACTATTATTAATTTCTTTATAAAATCATTTCAATTAGGAGGATTTGGGGAAGATGGTGGCTGAGTAGGACAGTGGAAATCTCCTCCCAAAACCATACATACCTTGGAAAATACAACAAATAAAACTATGCCTAACAGAGAGACCAGAGGATACAGTACAACAGCCAGGCTACATCTACATCTGTGAGAACTCAGCATCTCATGAAGGGAGTAAGATACAAGCTGCAGCCCGATGGGACATGAGTGCTCCACCCACCTCAGCTCACCATCTGGAGGATAGGAGTTGGAGCAGGGAGGGAGTGGAAGCCCAGGACTGCTAAATAAACAGCACTAGTAATCTGCACTGGGAGCACAGACACACATTGCATGGTGTGCTGGATATTGGGGAAATGGAAAAGTAAAATCTGTGAGCAGGTCCCCACAGCTGGGTCCCCTGAGACCAAAGAAAAGAGTATTTTCTGAAAGTCTTAAAGGGACAGGAGCTTCACAGCTGGATGGAATCATCCTGGCACACTCAGCCCAGCAGCTGGGAATCCCAGGGAACTTCAGGCACCCTAACCCCCTGGGTGGCAATGCAGCTCTGAAGCCCCTCATGGCAATAAACTGCCTGCCATTCTTTCCCCATCCCATGCAGCCCTGGCCAAGCATCCTGGGAGCCACTGTTCCCACAGCAGCTGCCCAGAGGCTCCTCCCAGTGTGCAGCTGGCCGGGCCAGATACAAAAGCTGCCACCGGCAAGCAGATGCCCAGCGCAGGCAGAGGAAGCCAGGGCAAGGCAGGAAGGGGTGCCATTCTCGCAGGAGAGTACACCGGGCATGCCTGCCTCTCCCCACAGGGGTCTGGGCTGACCCACGCACTGAAGATCAAGAAATAAACCCAGAGCCTGTGCCTGGTGTGCAGGTAACCGGCACAGGCAGTGGAAAAGGGCAAGGCAACCAGCAAGCAGAAAGGGACTTTGTTCTCCCAGCTGACATATGCACTACCTGCCTACGACTGCCTCTATCACCATGAAAAGGCAGAAGAATTTGATCCAGTCCAGAATCACTCAGACAACACCTGAGAGAGGGCCTGGGGAGATAGAATTAACCAATCTTCCTGAAAAAGAATTCAAAATAAAGGTCATAATGATGCTGATGGACCTGCAGAGAAATATGCAAGAGCTAAAGTATCAAGTTGGGAGGGAGAATACAGAAATAAAACAATCTCTGGAAGGACTTAAGAGCAGACTGGATGTGGTGCAAGAGGCCGTTAATGGAATAGAAATCAGAAAACAGGAACACAGAGAAGCTGAGGCAGAGAGAGATAAAAGATCTCCAGGAATGAAAGAATATTAAGAGAACTGTGTGGCCAATCCAAACAGAACAATATTCTCATTATAGGGGTACCAGAAAAAGAAGAAGAAGAAGAGAGAGAAAGGGATAGAAAGTGTCTGAAGAAATAATTGCTGAAAACTTCCCCAAATTGGGGAAGGAAATAGTCTCTCAGAACATGGAAGCCAACAGATCTCCCAACACAAGGGACCCAAGAAGGACAACAATAAGACATATAATAATTAAAATGGCAAAGATTAAAGACAAAGACAGAGTATTCAAGGCAGCCAGAGAGAGAAAAGGTCACTTACAAAGGAAAACCCATCAGACTTCTCAACAGAAACCTTACAGGCCAGAAGAGAATGCCATGATATATTTAATGTAATGAAATAGAAGGGCCTTGAACCAAGCATACTGTATCCTGCATTATTATCATTTGAATATGAAGGAGGGATTAAATAATTCCCAGACAAACAAAAGTTGAGAGAATTTACCTCCCAGAAGCCACCTCTACAGGATATTTTAAAGGGACTACTCTAGATGGAAGCACTCCTAAGGCTAAATACATGTCACCAGAGAAAATAAAATCACACCAAAGAAAGCAGACCAACCAAATACTAACTAAAGGCAAAAAATAACACCAACTATGCACAAAATCAGTCAAAGGAAACACAAAAGAGTACAGATTAAAACACCTAGCATATAAAGAATGGAAGAAGAGGAATAAGAAGGGAGAGAAATAAAGAATCATCAGACTGTGTTTATAATAGCTTAATAAGCAAGTTAAGTTAGACAATTAGATAGTAAAGAATCTACCCTTGAACCTTTGGTAACCACTAATCTAAAGCCTGCAATGGCAATAAGTACATATCTTTCAATAATCACCATAAATGTAAATGGACTGAATGCACCAATAGAAAGACACAGAGTAATAGAATGGATAAAAAAGCAAGACCCATCTATATGCTGTGTACAAGAGACTCACCTCAAACCCAAAGACATGCACAGACTGAAAGTCAATGAATGGAAAAAGATATTTCATGCAAACAATAGGCAGAAAAAAACAGGAGTTGCAGTACTTGTATCAGACAAAATAGACTTGAAAACAAAGAAAGTAACAAGAGATAAAGAAGGACATTACATAATGATAAAGGGCTCAGTCCAACAAGAGGATATAACCATTATAAATACATATGTACCCAATACAGGAGCACCAACATATGTGAAAGAAATACTAACAGAATTAAAGGAGGAAATAGAATGCAATGCATTCATTGTGGGAGACTTCAACACACCACTCACATCAAAGGACAAATACGCCATACAGAAAATAAGTAAGCACACAGAGGCACTGAACAATACACTAGAACAGAGGGACCTAATAGATATCTACAGAACTCTACACTCAAAAGCAGCAGGATACACATTCTTCTTAAGTGCACATGAAACATTCTCCAGAAGAGATCACATACTAGGCCACAAAAAGAGCCTCAGTAAATTCAAAAAGATTGAAATTCTACTAACCAACTCATCAGAACACAAAGGTATAAAACTACAAATAAAGTGTACAAAGAAAGCAAAAAGGCTCACAAATACATGGAGTCTTAATAACATGCTCCTAAATAATCAATGCATCAATGACCAAATTAAAATAGAGAGCAAGGAATACATGAAGACAAATGACAACAACAGCACAAAGCTCCAACTTCTGTGGGATGCAGCAAAAGCAGTTCTAAGAGGAAAGTATATAGCAATCCAGGCCTATTTAAAGAAGGAAGAGCAATCCCAAATGGATAGTCTAAAGTCACAATTACTGAGATTGGAAAAAGAAGAATGAATGAGACCAAAGTCAGCAGAAGGAGGGACATAATAAAGATCAGAAGGGAAATAAATAAAATTGAGAATAATAAAACAATAGAAAAAATCAATGAAACCAAGAGCTGGTTCTTTGAGAAAATAAAAAAAAATAGATAAGCCCCTAGCCAGATTAAGAAAAAAAGAGAATCTACACAGATAAACTGAATTAGAAATGAGAAAGGAAAAATCATGACAGACCCCACAGAAATACAAAGAATTATTAGAGAATACTATGAGAATCTATATGCTAACAAGCTGGAAAACCTAGAAGAAATGAACAAATTCCTAAAAAAATATAACCTTCCAAAACTGCCCAAGAAAGAAACAGAAAATCTAAGCAGACAAATTACCAGCAACAAAATTGAATCAGTAATCAAAAAACTACCCAAGAGCAAGACCTGGGCTAGATGGATTTACCATGGAATTTATCAGGCATTTGGAGAAGACATAACACCAATTCTCCTTAAAGTTTTCCAAAAAATAGAAGAGGAGGGAATATTTCCAAACTCATTCTATGAAGCCAACATAACTCTAATAGCAAAACCAGGCAAAGACCCCACCAAAAGAAAAAATTACAGACCAATAACCCTGATGAACAAAGATGCAAAAATATTCAACAAAATATTAGCAAACTGAATTCAAAAATACATCAAGAAGATCATACACCATGATCAAGTGGGATTCATCTCAGGAATGCAAGGATGGTACAACATTCAAAAATCCATCAACATCATCCACCACATCAACAAAAAAAAGGACAAAAACCACATGATCATCTCCATAGACTAATAACCCTGATGAACAAAGAGGCAAAAATATTCAACAAAATATTAGCAAACTGAGTTCAAAAATACATTGAGAAGAGTAGACACCATGATCAAGTGGAATTCATCTCAGGGATGCAAGGATGGTACAACATTAAAAAATCCATCAACATCATCTACCACATCAACAAAAAAAAGGACAAAAACCACATGATCATCTCCATAGATGCTGAAAAAGAATTCAACAAATTTCAACATCCATTCATAATAAAAACTCTCAACAAAATGGTTATAGAGGGCAAGTACCTCAGCATAATAAAGGCCATATATGAAAAATGCACAGCCAACATCATACATAACAGCGAGAGGCTGAAGCCTTTCCTCTAAGATTGGGAATAAGACAGGGTTGCCCACTCTCCCACTGTTATTCAACATAGTACTGGAGGTCCTAGCCATGGCAATTAGAGAAAACAAAGTCAGCCAGATGGGTAAAGAAGAAGTCAAATTGTCACTATTTGAAGGTGACATAATATTGTATATAAAAATCCCTAAAGACTCTACTGCAAAACTACTAGAACTGAATTCAGCAAAGTTGCAGGATACAAAATTAATGCATAGAAATCTGTTGCTTTCCTATACACTAATGATCAACTAGTAGAAAGAGAAATCAGGAAAACACTTCCATTCATAATTGCATCAAAAATAATAAAATACCTAGGAATAAACCTAACCAAGGAAGTGAAAGAACTATACCATGAAAACTACAAGGCACTCTTAAGGGAAATTAAAGAGGTCACTAACAAATGGAAACTCATCCCATGCTCCTGGGTAGGAAGAATTAATATCATCAAAATGGCCATCCTGCCTAAAACAATCTAGAGATTCAATGCAATCACTATCAAATTACCAACAGCATTCTTCAAACAACTGGAACAAATAGTTTTAAAATTCACATGGGACCACAAAAGACCCCAAATAGCCAAAGCAATCCGGAGAAGGAAGAATAAAGCAGGGGGATCTCACTTCCCAACTTCAAACTCTACTACAAAGCCACAGTAATCAAGACAATTTAGTACTGGCACAAGAGCAGAGCCACAGACCAGTGGAACAGGATAGAGTTCAGATATTAACCCAAACATATATGGCCAATTAATAGGTGATAAAGGAGCCATGGACATACAATGGGGAAATGACAGTCTCTTCAACAGCTTGTGTTGGCAAACTGGACAGCTACTTGTAAGAGAATGAAACTGGATCATTGTCTAACCCCACACTCAAAAGTAAATTCAAAATGGATCAAAGAACTGAATGTAAGTCATGAAATCATAAATCTCTTAGAAAAAACATAGGCAAAAATCTCTTGGACATAAACATGAACAGCTTATTCATGAACATATCTCCCTGGCCAAGGGAAATAAAAGCAAAAATGAACAAGTGGGACTATATCAAGCTGAAAAGCTTCTGTACAACAAAGGACACCATCAATAGAACAAAAAGGCATCCTACAGTATGAGAGAATATATTCATAAGTGACAGATCTGATAAAGGATTGTCATCCAAAATATATAAAGAGCTCATGCACCTCAACAAACAAAAAGCAAATAATCCAATTAAAAAATGGGCAGAGTAGCTGAACAGACATTTCTCCAAAGAAATTCAGATGGCCAACAGACACATGAAAAGATGTTCCACATCACTAGTCATCAGAGAAATGCAAATTAAAACCACAATGAGATATCACCTCACACCAGAAAGGATTGCCAACATCCTAAAGACAAACAACAAAAAATGTTGGCAAGGTTGTGGAGAAAGAGGAACCCTCCTACACTACTGGTAGGAATGTAAATTAGTTCAACTGTTGTGGAAAGCAGTATGGAGGTTCCTCAAAAAGTTCAAAATAGAAATACCATTTGACTCAGGAATTCCACTTCTAGGAATTTACCCTAAGAGTACAGCAGCCCAGTTTGAAAAAGACAGATGCACCCCTATGTTTATTGCAGCACTATCTACAATAGCCAAGAAATGGAAGCAACCTAAGTGTCATGAAGGATAAAGATGTGGTCCATATACACAATGGAATATTATTCAGCCATAAGAAGAAAACAAATCCTACCATTTGCAACAACATGGAAGGAGCTAGAGTGTTTATGCTCAGTGAAATAAGCCAGGCAGAGAAAGACAAGTATCAAATGATTTCACTCATCTCTGGAGTATAAGAACAAAGAAAAAACTCAAGGAGCAAAATGGCAGCAGAATCACAGAACCCAAGAATGGATAAACAGTTACCAAATAGAAAGCGACTGGGGAGGATGAGTGGGAAGGTAGGGATGGGGGTGGAAGAAAGGGGACATTATGATTAGTATGTATGATTAGGGGAGAGCACAGGGAGGGCTGTACAACACAGAGAAGACAAGTAGTGACTCTATAGCCTCTTACTAAGCTGATGGACAGAGACTGTAATGGGGTATGTTTGGGGGGACTTGATGATTGGGGGAGACTAGTAAACATAATGTTCCTCATGTAGTTGTATATTAATAATACCAAAATCATTTCACTGAATGGCAAACATAGAACCAAGAAAAACAAATAAATTCTGGTAGATAGACTCTGCACTCTGGGGAAAAATGTTATTATTTTTGAAAAGTATCTTGTTTCTCTAAACTTTAACAATTATCTTATAAACATTTTCTATATTTTAAAAACTCTTTGAGGCAGAGCCAACGTGGCGGCCTGAGTAGGACAGTGGGAATCTCCTCCCAAAAACATATGTATTTTTGAAAATACAACAAATACAACTAATCCTAAAAGAGAGACCAGAAGGCACAGGACAACAGCCAAACTACATCCACACATGCGAGAGCCCAGTGCCTGGTGAAAGGGGTGAGATACAACCCCCTGCCCGGCAGACCTGAGCACCCCTGCCCCCAGCTCCCAGCAGGAGGAGAGGAGTCGGAGCAGGGAGGGAGAGGGAGCCCAGGACTGCTGAACACACAGCCCCAGCCATCCTCACCAGAGCGCAGACACAGTGCGTGCATGGAGGGTTGGAAACTAGGGAAACAGGGCAGCAAGACCTCTGAGCGGGTCCTGAAGCTGATGCCCCTGTGACAAAGAAAAGCCAGTGGTTTTTGAAAGTCTTAAAGGGACAGGGATGCAACAGCTGGACGGAAACAACACAGGTCACAGCACAGCAGCTGGAAATTACAGGGAAAACCTGGCGCACTAACCCCCTGGGCAACAGCTCTGAGACCCCTCACGGAGGTAAACAGCCAAACAGCCCCCCCGTCCATTACCCCTCTGGGGCACAGCGAAAGCAGAGAAGCAGCCTAAGGCTGGCCACGCTCTCACAAAGGGAGCTTCCTCCATACCAGCCAGGCAAGACAGAAAGACCCAGTCTACACGCAATTACCCAACACAAGCCACTAGGGGTTGCAGTTGTCCCAGGAAAGAAAGGCAAGTAGCAAATGAAAAGTTTGGCCCTCCCAGCTGACAGTCAATAGCACCTATCAACATGAAAAGGCAAAAAAATATGATCCAGACAAGACAAACCCAGACAGCTTCGGCATCTGCTACATCTTCCCCTGAGAAGGAACCTGGGGAGAAAGATTTAACCAGTCTTCCTGAAAAAGAATTCAAAACAAAAGTCATAACCATCCTGATGGACTTGCAGAGAAATATGCAAGAACTAAGGAAGGAGAATACAGAAATAAAACAAGCTCTGGAAGGACTTCAAAACAGAATGGACGAGATGCAAGAGACCATTAATGGACTAGAAAACAGAGAACAGGAACACAGAGAAGCTGATGCAGAGAGAGATAAAAGGATCTCCAGGAATGAAAGAATTCTAAGAGAGATGAGTGACCAATCAAAACGGAACAACTTCTGCATTATAGGGGTACAAGAAGAAGAGAGAGAAAAAGGGATAGAAAGTGTCTTTGAAGAACTAATTGTTGAAAACTTCCCCAAACTAGGGGAGGAAATGGCCTCTCAGACCACAGAGGTACACAGAACTCCCATGACAAGGGATCCGAGGAGGGCAACACCAAGACACATAATAATTAAAATGGCAAAGATCAAAGACAAGGACAAAGTATTAAAGGTAGCCAGAGAGAAAAAAAGGTCACCTACAAAGGAAAACACATCAGGCTATCATCACACTTCTCAACAGAAACCCTACAGGACAGAAGAGAATGGCATGATATACTTAATGCAATGAAACAGAAGGGCCTCAAACCAAGACTACTGTATCCAGCACAATTATCATTTAAATATGAAGGAGGGATTAAACAATTCCCAGACAAGCAAAAGCTGAAGGACTTTGCCTCCCACAAACCACCTCTACAGGGCATCTAACAGGGAATGCTCTAGATGGGAGCACTCCTAAAAAGAGCACAGAACAAAACACCCAACATATAAAGGGAGGAGAAGGAATAGAAGGGAGAGAAATAAGGAATCATCAGACCGTGTTGAAAATAGCTCAACAAGCAAGTTAAGTTAGATAATAAGATAGTAAAGAAGCTAACACTGAACCTTTAGTAACCACAGACTTAAAGCCTGCAATGGCAATAAGTATACACCTTTCAATAATCACCCTAAATGTAAATGGACTGAATGCACCAATCAAAAGACAAACAGTAACAGAATGGATAAAAAGGCAAGATCCATCCATATGCTGCTTACAAGAGACTCACCTCAAACCCAAAGACATGCACAGACTTAAAGTCAAGGGAGGAAAAAAGATATTTCATGCAAACAACAGAGAGAAAAATGCAGGTGTTGCATTTCTAGTATCAGACAAAACAGACTTCAAAATAAAGAAAGTAACAAAAGATAAAAAAGGACATTACATAATGATAAAGGGCTCAGTCCAACAAGAGGATATAACCATTATAAATATATATACACCCAATACAGGAGCACCAACATATCTGAAACAAATACTAAGAGAACTAAAGGAGGAAATAGAATGCAATGCATTCATTCTAGGAGACTTCAACACACCATTCACTCCTAAGGACAGATGCACCAGACAGAAAATAAGTAAGGACAGAGGCATTGAACAACACACTAGAGCAGAGGGACCTAATAGATATCTACAGAACTCAACATCCAAAAGCAACAGGATACACATTTTTCTCAAGTGCACATGGAACATTCTCCAGAATAGACCACATACTAGGCCACAAAAAGAGCCTCAGTAAATTTCAAAAGATTGAAATCCTACCAACCAACTTTCCAGACCACAAAGGCATCAAACTAGAAATAAACTGTGCAAAGAAAGCAAAAAGGCTCACAAACACAAGGAGGCTTAACAACACGCTCCTAAATAATCAATGGATCAAGGACCAAATCAAAATGGAGATCCAGCAGTATATGGAAACAAATGACAACAACAACACAAAGCCCAAACTACTGTGGGATACAGCAAAAGCAGTCTTAATTGGAAAGTATATAGCAATCCAGGCATATTAAAGGAAGGAAGAACAATCCCAAATGAACGGTCTTATGTCACAATTATCGAAATTGGAAAAAGAAGAAAAAATGAGGCCTAAGGTCAGCAGAAGGAGGGACATAATAAAGATCAGATAAGAAATAAATAAAATTGAGAAGAATAAAACAATAGCAAAAATAAATGAAACTAAGAGCTGGTTCTTCGAGAAAATAAACAAAATAGATAAGCCTCTAGCCAGACTTATTAAGAGGAAAAGAGAGTCAACACAAATCAACAAAATCAGAAATGAGAAAGGAAAAATCATGATGGACCCCACAGAAATACAAAGACTTATTAGAGAGTACTATGAAAACCTATATGCTAACAAGCTGGGAAACCTAGGAGAATTGGACAACTTCCTAGAAACCTTCCAAGTCTGACCCAGAAAGAAACAGAAAATCTAAACAGACCAATTACCAGCAACGAAATTGAAGTGGTAATCAAAAAACTACCAAAAAACAAAACCCCCGGGCCAGATGGATTCACCTCAGAATTTTATCAGACATACAGGGAAGACATAATACCCATTCTCCTTAAAGTTTTCCAAAAAATAGAAGAGGAGGGGATACTCCCAAACTCATTCTATGAAGGCAACATCACCCTAATACCAAAACCAGGCAAAGACCCCACCAAAAAGAAAACTACAGACCAATATACCTGATGAACGTAGATGCAAAAATACTCAACAAAATATTAGCAAAGCGAATTCAAAAATACATCAAGAGGATCGTACACCATGACCAAGTGGGATTCATCCCAGGGATACAAGGATGGTACAACATTCGAAAATCCATCAACATCATCTACCACATCAACAAAAAGAAAGACAAAAACCACATGTTCATCTCCATAGATGCTGAAAAAGCACTTGACAATGTTCAACATCCATTCATGATAAAAATTCTCAGCAAAATGGGAATAGAGGGCAAGTACCTCAACATAATAAGGGCCATTTATGATAAACCCACAGCCAATATTATATTGAAGAGCCAGAAGCTGAAAGCTTTTCCTCTGAGATCAGGAACTAGACAGGGATGCCCACTCTCCCCACTGCTATTTAATATAGTACTGGAGGTCCTAGCCACAGCAATCAGACAAAACCAATAAATACAAGAAATCCAGATTAGTAAAGAAGAAGTTAAACTGTCACTATTTGCAGATGACATAATACTGTACATAAAAAACCCTAAAGACTCCAGCCCAAAACTACTAGAACAGATATCAGAATACAGCAAAGTTGTAGGAAACAAAATTAACACACAGAAATCTGTGGCTTTCCTATACACTAACAATGAACCAACAGAAAGAGAAATCAGGAAAACAACTCCATTCACAATTGCATCAAAAAGAATAAAATACCTAGGAATAAACCTAACCAAAGAAGTGAAAGACTTATACTCTGAAAACTACAAGTCACTCTTAAGAGAAATTAAAGGGGACACTAACAAATGGAAACTCATCCCATGCTTGTGGCTAGGAAGAATTAATATTGTCAAAATGGCAATCCTGCCCAAAGCAATATACAGATTTGATGCAATCCCTGTCAAACTACCAGCAACATTCCTCAATGAACTGGAACAAATAATTCAAAAATTCATATGGAAACACCAAAGACCCTGAATAGCCAAAGCAATCCTGAGAAAGAAGAATAAAGTAGGGGGGATCTCACTCCCCAACTTCAAGCTCTACTACAAAGCCATAGTAATCAAGACAATTTGGTACTGGCACAGGAACAGAGCCACAGACCAGTGGAACAGACTAGAGAATCCAGACATTAACCAAGACATATATGGTCAATTAATATTTGACAAAGGAGCCATGGACATACAATGGCAAAATGACAGTCTCTTCAACAGATGGTGCTGGCAAAACTGGACAGCTACATGTAGGAGAATGAAACTGGACCATTGTCTAACGCCATATACAAAAGTAAACTCAAAATGGATCAAAGACCTGAATATAAGTGATAAAACCATTAACCTCTTGGAAAAAAACATAGGCAAAAACCTCTTAGACATAAACATGACTGACCTCTTCTTGAACATATCTCCCCGAGCAAGGGAAACAACAGCAAAAATGAACAAGTGGGACTATATTAAGCTGAAAAGCTTCTGTACAGAAAAAGACACCATCAATACAACAAAAAGGAACCCTACAGTATGGGAGAATATATTTGTAAATGACAGATCCGATAAAGGCTTGACGTCCAAAATATATAAAGCGCTCACATGCCTAAACAACCAGAAAACAAATAACCCAATTAAAAAATGGGCAGAGGAACTGAACAGAAAGTTCTCCAAAAAAGAAATACAGATGGCCAACAGACACATGAAAAGATGCTCCACATTGCTAATTATCAGAGAAATGCAAATTAAAACTACAATGAGGTATCACCTCACACCAGTAAGGATGGCTGCCATCCAAAAGACAAACAACAACAAATGTTGGCGAGGCTGTGGAGAAAGGGGAACCCTCCTACACTACTGGTGGAATGTAAATTAGTTCAACCATTGTGGAAAGCATTGTGGAGGTTCATCAAAATGCTCAAAACAGACTTACCATTTGACCCAAGAATTCCACTCCTAGGAATTTACCCTAAGAACACAGCAATCAAGTATGAGAAAGACAGATGCACTCCTATGTTTATTGCAGTACTATTTACAATAGCCAAGAATTGGAAGCAACCTAAATGTCCATCAATAGATGAATGGATAAAGAAGATGTGGTACATATACACAATGGAATACTACTCACCATAAGAACAGGGAAAATCTTACCATTTGCAGCAACATGGATGGAGCTGGAGGGTATTATGCTCAGTGAAATAAGCCAATTGGAGAAAGAGAAATACCAAATTATTTCATTTATCTGTGGAGTATATGAACAAAGGAAAAACTGAACGAACAAAACTGCAGCAGAATCACAGAACCCAAGAATGGACTAACAGGTACCAAAGGGAAAGGGACTGGGGAGGATGGGTGGGTAGGGAGGGATAAGGGGTGGGGAAGAAGAAGGGGGTTATTAATATTAGCATGCATAATGGGGGTGGTGGGAGAAAGGGGAGGGCTGTACAACAGAGAAGTCAAGTAGTGATTCTACAGTGTTTTTCTATGCTGATGGACAGTGACTGTAAAGGGGCTTAGAGGGGGGACCTGGTATAGGGGAGAGCCTAGTAAACATAATATTCTTCATGTAAGTGTAGATTAAAGGTAACAAGAAAAAAAGAAAGAAAGAAAAGGAGAGATTACTCCCTGATAGGATAAAATTGACTATAAATCAACGATTAATGCATGCTTTAAATATCCTTAATTTTGATCACTTAAAGGATGTCAGATGATCAGCTATAGAGGTACATTTTTCTGATAATATTCCTTTTTCTTAAAAAAAAAAAAAGCAGTTCCTGTGTGGTGACCTCCAAAGAGTTCTACACAATTGTATAAAGGGCATATAAAAGGTAGGCAAAGGGTCTGTTTGTGTTTATACAGAGGATCAAAGCCTAATTTGGCTACCCAGAAAATGAACTAAGATACAATATGAAGAAGAACTTCCAACATCAGCACTCTCTGAAGACTCATACCAGAAGAGGATCATCAAAAAACCTCAACAAAGATCCAGGCGCTGCTACAGCTGTAGCTGCATTCATCACACCGGTTCCTGGACTTGCCATGGGAATGAAGAAGGAGATATCTAAGCTGGCCTGTGCATACAGTAAAACAACAAATTTGACTGGATCTATACTGTTGGAACTCAACCAAGAATTAGGAGAAGTGCAAGTTGTAGCACTCCAAAATCTTACAACTGCAGACTATCTGCTGTTAAAAGAACATATGGGATGTGAACAGTTCCCAGGAATGGGTTGTTTTAATTTGTCTGATTTCTCTCAGACTGTTCAAGTACAGTTGGACAATATCCATCATATCATAGATAAATTTTCACAAATGCCTAGGATGCCTAACTGGTTTTCTTGGTTTCACTGGAGAAGGCTGATAATTATAGATTTGCTTTGGTTATGTAACTGTATTCCTATTATGTTAATGTGTGTGTGCATTTAATTAGTAGTTTAAAACCTATACATGCTTAGGTTACTCTACAAGAAGATATGTCAAAGAAATAATCAATCTTCCCATATTTTCTTCCGCCTGTTATGTCTATAGCTTTTCTTCTTTCTTCCTAATTACAACCCTTAAATAGAATTCGTGCCTCATATCAATTTTACCAAGTATCATAATTCCTCCAAGTGGTAAAGATACCTCAAGACAAATGCTGGGCATAGAAGCCACAGGGCATAAGTCTGCAAAGAAGTAAAAAGGTAACCTTTTCAAATAATATGGCTTCTCTCTCACTTACCAACTTTACATTTCCCTGTATGGCCCCGGAAGATGACTGGTTAGCCAGAGATGGGTAAGATTCCTCAAGGGAGGAACAACCTAAGACAGGCACAGTCGCAGGGGGGGCCATCAGGTGAGAAATTGGGGATCAACAGAGGTGAGGCTTAGAACCTCACCCCCCTGTTTTGAGAGAAATCTTCTGCATCCGTGGATGTTTTGTTGCCCTTGTCTAGCTTGGATTAACACATAGTCTACAGGCACACACCTGATCATCTACATTTGCTCTCTTACAACACTAAATTATGTTTTCTACCTTTATCTTGCATCTACCTACCACTTCAGCATTTTATTAAAAATAATAATAATAATAATAAAGGGAGAAATTTGGTATCCACATATAAATCAAGTATAAAACTCAAACGAATATTCATATTTGAACTGATTGTTTATAGTTCATAATGCGTGATCAAAACTGAAAGTTTCTGTGATGTCTGCCCTTGTAGTGTTCACCATGTAAGAACTTATTCACTATGTAAGAATTTGTTCACCATGTAAGAACTTGTTTGTTATGCTTCAGAAGATTGGAAACTGACAAAAATTAGGCTTTGGGTGGATTAATGATTGTGCATTGAGCATTGACTCCCCTATACAGAATTTTATTGTTGTTAACAACCATTTGATCAATAAAGATGAGAGATGCCCTCTCAGAAAAAAAAATCTTTATGATCGTATAATTCCGTTTAATTCTCTAGTCTCTTCCTTCACCGTTATTACCAATGCACTTGTTTCTTGAACCCACCCCAGATCTACTGAATCAGGGTATGAAATGGGGCCCAACATTCTGTGTTGTAACAAGCCTTCTAGGTGATCTCTCACATGCTAAAGTTAGAGAAACACTAGACTTCCATTAAGGAGTGGCAAAACAAGGTGAGAAATAAAGGATGACTATAAAGATTTGATGTGAGCAACTGGTGAATGCTGGGATCCTTTTTGGAGATACAGACCACTGAAAAAAGAGCTGATTTGAGAGAAGAAATCAATAATTATCTTTGATTTATTTTTGCTTAAAATGTTTAATTGTAGCAAACTATACATAACATTTACTATGTTAACTATTTAGTTAACTAGTAGTGTTAAGTGTATTCGCATAGTTGTGCAACCAACCTCCAGAATGTTTTTACTTTAAGAAACTGAAGCTATACCCATTAAAGAATCCCCTGAACCCTCCTCCTAATGCCTGCAATCACCATTCTGCCTTCGGTCTGTATGAATTTGACCACTCTGAGTAGTTCATTGCATTAATCTTGTTGGGATGCTATAACAAAATGCTTTTTACATTCTGGAGAGAGGGTTCTGGTATCTCTGCCTTTTCTTCTAAGGGCACCAGCCCTATCAGGTTAGGTCCCCACCTTATGACCTCATTTAACCTTTATCACTTCTTCACAGGCTCATCTCCCAATACAGTCATATGGAGGTTTAGGGCCTCAACATATGAATTTTGGGGGACAATATAATTGGAATTATACAAAATCTGTGTCTTTGTGACTAGCTGATTTTATTTAACACAATGGAGAATTTAATCCTTGATGAGGTAAATTTGAAGTGCCTATTTTACATCCAAGTGGGGTGTCAGATGGCAGGGTGACATAATAAATGGTCCTTTGTGTGCTTTTTGTGTCTATCTGCAAACTGTCAAATCCAACACAAAATGTCCTATCAAAGTAGCCTGCAGGTCCAGGTGCTTTGAATTTCAGATTTGGGGAAGAAAGGACTTTCAAGGTGAATTTTAAAAGCTGACTCTGGGATCCCAGCAGTGGGTTAAAGACTCAAGCATACTGGACCTGGAAACAAAAACCATGTTCCAAATATTGACCTTGTCACTACCTGAGGGACCACACGTGATTTGCTTAATCCCTCTTAGTAAAAGTGGTTTCAGTTTAGGGATAATTATTTCCTCCCTAAAGTATAGTTATAAAGATAACACAGGATATTATATATGAAAACATGTGTTACATAGTAGATAAGCTATACATATTTGCTAAATATGAACTAGTTATATTTTTTAAGTGTTAAATGACTACTGTTTTGCTCTGCTGTTGCTTTTTTTTGGTTGTTATTAATTACAATACCATTTTGTATGTATTTTTTTCTTATAGTTTCCCATCACAGATCAATCTTGATCCAATATATTAAAAACATATCAAGAGTTTATATAGGCTGTGTCTACAGTAACAATTTCTATTATTACATAGTGTTAAGAATTATCTTTAAGAAAATAGCAGTTTTATTAAGGAAAAAAATCCAAGAAAAATAAAAAATTGCTTAATAAAATATTCCTTGATACTGAATAAAATGGCTTGTAATGATATTCTACCATTTCTCAAGAGTAGATAATCATCTTTTATACATCCTTATCAAATTTAAAAAGAAGCCTTCTTATATTTTATGGGAAATCAAGAGGAATGCATTTTATGATAGTTAATATTTATATAGAATTTAAAATAAATTATTTTACTGCATTTAGTAAGAGTTTTTAAGCAAGGAAAATACTAAGCTACCTCATGAACTCTCTCATAAATCCACAGATAATAACTTGAGGAGAGAAAAAAACAGAAAGTGTATAAAGAACCTCCTTTAAAACCAAAGTTCACCAAGAAAAAACACACTAGATACTGTGAAAAGACAGCTTTCTCAATCTGAGCATATTCCATATCCAGGAAGGCAGGAGCAAATAGGTTTAAATAGATTTGGTAAGAAGACATCACCCAACATGGAGGAGGTGTATGTGTATATGTGTTGGTTACCTTAGCAGTAATGATACTTGATAAGAACGCGTATGTACTAAATACTGATGATAGACTAGGTGCTGTGTGGTTTGCATGCAGTATCTATTTTACTCCTCTCAAGCCCCTATATTGTAAAATATATGTACATTTTTATATTTGAGAAATTCAAGACTTCAGGAAGTTGAGTAACTTTGCAAAAGCTAATAAAAGTCATCAATACTTTTTAAGGGAGAATGCAAAATTGTCTACCTCAACTGCATCTGTAGTTTATTTGCAGGTCATGCTTTGATTGTTCTTTAGTGTACCTCCAGAACCTACTTACCACAGTGCACCTTGTGATGTCAGTGCCTACTTACTGATATCCTACAGGTGCCTAATGGCATACACAGTCTACTTGCAAGTGGATTTGCCTAGCAAGGAATGAAGAAAGAGAAAGCTTTCCAGAATAGTTTTGACTCATGGAAATACCTGAAGTCAATCTCAAACTTCCTGAAACACCTTTGGCAGTCTGAGACTAACAAGTTTCATGTCTAAACCAAGGTTAAGCTAGATGGTCTTTGCATTCTTTTCTTCTCTCCCTTACCATTCCCTCCCATTAGAAAATATTGGCACTATGAGATCAACTTCAGTGTACAAGCTTTTGTAGTACCCATTTTATTGTGCTCATTGATGTGGAATCAACAGAAAGATGGACAAGGCAAATTCTGTCCTCAAAAAACATGAAGGAGAGCAAGAAAAATATACAAAAGAGAATTAAGTTAAAACAAGTGGTATAAGTGTAAGAAGTCTGGCATATTCTGACCAAAACAGTGATGTGGTACAAAGAAACCTGACATGGGGATTAGCAGTGGGGTGCAAGTCATGGGTGGTGTCTAGAATCTGCACGGTATTCCTTAGGTACTGTGATGGCTATAAAGCTTCAATTAACTCACTGTAGCACAACTGTCCCCAGGCGAGTAATTATTTGTCCCAGGGCTTGAAGGTTATGTGATGGTGCTGTCACCTGTCAGAGGCCGACCTGCTGCTGCTGATGGTGTCATTTCCTCTGCCTGATTTCTCCCTCTCAGCTCTTAATTGCTTGAAATGGTAATGTGTTTTGGTATGCCATCCATATCCTTTTGCCCTCCTGCTTGCCCAGTCTGCAGTTTTTAGCTTTTTCTCCCTGTGCCCTCCTGTGGGGAAGTTGGGTTCCTGTAGGCAGGAACCTCACTGAACTTAAACCACTTGATGATGTAACTGGCCTGTTGCTAGGCTACTGCTTCCACACCTGTAGGCAATAGGCTATTATTGCGCTATATAGAGAGCTCGGCCTAGTGCTCTGAATGGAGGCAGACGCTAGTGCTTGATGTACCGCCAGGAGAACAAGCCAGGTAATAAACCCTTTCACCCCAGGAATGTTCTACTCTCATTTCTTTGGTCACATTGAATCCATAGCAAACTTGCCCAGGGCTGAAGCCCATTGGCAAGACACCTTCTAAAATTAAATGAATTACCTCTAAGAAATCTGAGGGCAACCACCTGATTTAAAACTGCCCTGTAACCCTGGTCCTAGAGAGGACAGAAAACTTTCCCTGGTATCTACTGAATGATGTCAGATATATACAGCAGAATTCCCATTTTTTCCTTGCTTCTGGGTTTCCTTTTGTTGAAATGTCTAATTTATTTTTTTAAGGGAAGTTACTAAACTGTTTCATCTACAGAAGACTTTGTTTAAATATTTTATTCAAAATATTTGTAGCCTGAGACAACTAATGTTGAATTCAAAACCAGTTAGGCTTTTCAGTTCTTTTTTTCAATGCCGGGCAGCTGGAATACATCACTGAAATGCTGATGCTGTGTTATTTAAAATAGCATTGCCTGTGAGGCTAGGAGAAGCTATTTAAGACAAACCTCAAGAAGACTGGTGAAATAATAGCTGAAGTTATGTTATGTCAGCCAGTTCCTCAGCATGGAACAGCATTGTGAGGCCAGAACTGTTATCCTTCACTGAGACATAAAATCTATATCTTGATCCTTTCGGTCATTAAAGGTCTTATAGGAATTGTACCCAGAGGGAGTGTGCTTTCATCCACTGTGTTGGCCAAAGGTCAGGTTGGACGGCTCCACTTTACTTTTTCAGTATGTTCACAGTTGCACTTAGATAAAATCAGAGTATAGTTTTGGGAAGGGCTCTGGGGTTGTCATTCTATATATAGTTTGCATTTCATGAAGAAATAGCTTTAGCTCTTGGAATGACCAACAGCAAACCCATTAAAGTGCCAAAGTGGCAAAAAGAATCAGTGGAGTCTGGTAAATTATTTTGAAGTTACCATTTCTCTTAAACTGAAAGGTAATTTTATTTTGAATAGTCAGCAGCTTCCCAGGTCTTCTTAAACAAACTGAGTATAACTCCTTCCTCATTTCCTTGTTTAAGTGTAAAGGCATAAAGGGGGGTGGGAACGGGGGCAACAATGTAAGAGTCTGAGGCAGAAATCCCTGCCTGCTATTCCATTTGTTATCCTTTTGTCTCTAGAGGATAACAAAGATTTTCATCTGTAAAATGGAATAATACCTCTTTTACTCATCTCACATGGTTGCTTTGTGATCTAATATGGTCAATCCTGTAAGTGTCTCTTTGTACTAAGTGATTTGGCTCATGTTTAGCATATTTTGATACTTGCCTAGAAAATATAAAAACAAACCATGCAAACAGGAATGGTCCTCAAGGAAACCATGGTAATAAAATGAAGGAGTTTTGTTTCAGTCCCCCCCCTCCCACCTTTGGGTTCTCTGTTCTCTCCAGGTATCCTCCTGGTTACTTGGGATGTCTGCTTCAGTAACCCCTACCCAGCAGGGGCCTCTTGCAGTTGGATCTATTCCCAGCTCTTTAATCTGAGAGAGAATAATAAACCAAAGTGGCAGCTACTTTCATCTGTCCCCTCCTGAAGGTATTACATTTTTGATGGTCTTAACTTGACCTCCTTATATTGAATGGTTATTGGTGATACAATTCAAAATACCTAATTCCCTACTCTTAGACATTTTGTAAAATGTTAGCATTTCTAAAACTGGAACATATTTGTAACATGGTTTGTTTCTATCCTACTACCTAGCAAGAGCTTTTAAAATTGGTATTATACCTTATAATCATGGAACTCTTGGAATTGGGAGTATAGAGCATATAGTTCACTGGGGGCCTGAAAAATGTGACATTTATTTTTGTCCTGATTCAATCACAGATTTAAAATTCAAAAGTAATAGATAAGTAGACAATGAAAACACTTCCCCCTAAATCTGTTTTTCCCTTGATACCTCTCCCCAGAGGCAAATACATTGGCATATATTAGTACATACATGCTTTTCTTTCTTTACTTTTTTTACAATGACAACATCTTACAGAATCTTTCTGCACATTAGTTTTCAGGTAAAAAAATGTGTCTTAGTGATTGTTTATCTGCAAGCTTCATTGTTCTTTTTAAAGATTGCATATTATTCCATTATATGAATGTACTACAATTTATTTGGCCTTCATAGAATTTTTACCATTATTTCCTTCATCAATATAAGGCCCCAGAATTCCCACATCCTTCACAATGCAGTCTATAATTAAGTTTGCTAAAGTTTTTATAAATATAAAAAACACTTTATATGTTTTTTGTGTATAAAAAACATTTATAATTATTTCTTTTGTGAAATGTCAGTTCATATTCATTGACTATTTTTATAGTCTTTTTGGTCCTTTTTCTTTACATATTACAAGAACAACCATTTGTCCGTTGAATACTTGTAACTATTTTTTCTCCTAGTTTTCAATTATCCTTGTTAATGGTAATTTTTCTCAGGCAAAAAAGTTTTCATTTTATGTGGTTGGACTAACTAATCATTTTTGTCTCCTGGGTTTGGAGTCGTACTCAAAATTGCCTTTCCCACTCTAAGATGATTAAAATTACCTTTTATCATTTTCTCCACGCTTTTATGATTTTGATGTTTACACTTAAACGATGGATTCATCTGGAAGTACTGTGGTATAAGATCCCATAAGGTAGATACCATGTTAATATATTAGTGGAGATTTTTATTTAAACCTAACAATTATGTTCCAAATGTGAATATTTTAAAAGTTTTAAAATAGCATGCCTTTTTTTATTATGCAAAGCCTTCAGTGGAGAGAAATTAAAAAGAAAGAGATCTGCTGTCATGTAACTTTTGGTCAGGGACCTTAATTTGTCAGGGAAGATGAATGGGAAATGAAGTAGAGTTGAGGGTTAGAGAGACTTAAATTAGAAGTTAGAGTAAAGACAAGCAAATGTCTTCATTTTTCTCCATGTTCACACTTAGAGAAGGATCTTTAAAGCATTCATTTGTGCATAAATATGTTTTAAATGTAACTTGAAATATTTCAAATATAGAATAACATTTCTCCACTTTCCATTGCAAATTTAAAGTTTTAAAAATTAACAGAATAAAATAAGAATTGGAGTGTGTTTTCAGTTTGGCAATTGTACACACTAGAGGAATAGTAATCGTTTACCATTTAAAGCTGAAAATACTTTAGTAACACTACATAGGTGATTAAACTTCTACAGAAATTTTGAGATTGTGGGGATTTTGAAAATCCCATTGTATGTATTGAAAATTTCAATTTCAAAATAAGATAACAGATGATTTTCTCCCTGTACACAATTTAACATTTAATAAAGGCATTACAAGATATGTTTTGAGTTTTTTTAAATGTTTACCATTTTGAAAGCATATTTTATATACAAAAATCTCATTATCAGATGCTTGGGTTAAGAATAACTTAAATAAGTTTCAGTGTAAAATATTAAAGACAGTCAGTAAAAGCAACTTCTTGTATCCTCTCTATAATTAGAGGAGATCTACAATGTATTATTAAGAATTGGGTGTTAGATAGCAACTTGACACGTTGGCATAAAAATACAAGCTAAATAAATGAACATATGAACACACACACACAGTAACTAAATAAAATATTGGAGAAATGCCACAGACACAGTTTGTTATAAACATATCCAGTGACCTAATGTGAATAAAAAAAGACAAAGACCCCTAGAATCCCAGAAAGAATAAGTTTAAGATTAGGATGTTCATCTGCATTAATATGGTCTGTATGCTGGATATATCAGCATGGTGGAGAGGAAAACGCATTGCATTTGAAGTGAAAAGATCTGGAAACAAATCCTAAATCTGTTGATTTGGGGCCTCAGTTTTCTAATTTGTAAAATGAAGCTCTTTTTCTGGGAGATACGCCCCTTTGCAGACTACTTTGGCAGGCTGATAAATCCCATATAGACCTAGTCTCAGAAATAATGTTTTAAAATGCTTAACATACACAGGAATTACAAAGGAAACTAATAATATCAAACGGAAGTCATCCTAATATTAAAACATGTTTGCATTTTAGTAGAATGTATGGTATTGTCGTGGTCCAGCCGCAACAGTCGAACAGAGCTACCGAAGGAAGTGAGGAGACCGGAATAAAGGATACAAGAGAGCTGGGGAGGGCTGACGCTCCTTCACATTGCCAGCAAAACTTTATTAAAGGTCTAGGGTATTTATACAGCAAAGAAGCACACTATTCCAGGAAATGGCATTATCCAATAAAAAATCAAGCATAGTATCTACGTCAGCGGTAACTGGGCAAAGGTAGGCTCAGCAGGGTTCCGTTAGTTGCTCATGGAATGCGTAAACAGGTTGTTCTTTGTTCTCCATTCCTGCTACATCAGCAAGTGGGGGAAGGCAGGCCAGAAGCAGGGGCGGTGTTTCTACACATCTTCAAGGTCTCCCTATTTTCAGAGTGAGGAGCCTTGTCTCCTCTTTGAGGACAAGATATGTTTCTGTGGGCAGATAACTTCCAAGGACTGCACTGGTTGCTCTCAAGCTTGTGCTTTCCCATGCTGGGTTCAGACATGGGGGAAGGTGCTTTCCCATTCTGCCTACAAACTTGTGAGAAGACAAAGGCGGCCCCTGACATGGTATTAAAAATTAACACATTAACCACCAAAGTGCCTCATAACTGCCATCTTTTCAAAATAGTGATGAGTTGATCACAACTGAGATGTGATATGAAAATGACTGATTTCATTTGGTTACAGACTCATAGGTCCTGCTAACAATTGGGTTTATGGCTTACTTCGTATCAGGTTAAACTTGTTAGAACCAACTGAAAATAAAGATGGAATTTTTTGTTTTCCTTTAGTCCCCCAAGTTCACAGATCTAAATTCCTTCTGTAGACCCTTGGGCTTTAGGATTTTTAGGTACTTTCCAGTTTCAAAATGTAGTAATTTCTATATGATTCCTCACAGAAGAATGTCTTTATGTTTACATTGCCTGTGATCATGTTTTTAAGTTCTAAAGTAAAAATGTAACAAAATTTCGTGAAACTACCTCCAGCTGACCAAACAAAGAAATAAAAACCCCCAGCTCATCACATCACTGTTAAAATGTAATTTTTCACTACTTCTAATGAAAATTTCTTGGGTCTACCATCTAAGAGTGTCTGTATTGGTCACGGTTCTCCAGAGAAATGGAACCAATAGAATATATAAATGCAATCTATTATAAGGACTTGGCTTACACAATACAGAGGCTGAGAAGTTCCAAAATCCATAGATGGTAACCGGAGGCCCAGGAGAGCTAATGGTGTAAATTTTAGCACAAACGCCCACAGACTTAAGACCCAAGAAGAACGAGTGTGTTTCAGTTGGGTGCAAAGAAAGGAAAAGACCAAGGTTCCAGCTCAAGACACTCAGGCAAGCACCCCCCCTTACATGCTCAAATGTCTGCATTTTTCTTCTAGTTAGGCCTTAAACTGATTAAATTAAGGCCCACCTACATTAGCGATGGTAATGTGCTTTAGTCAGTTTGCCAAACCAAATGTACATCTCATCCTAAAAGACCGTCACAGACACACCCAGAATAAAGTCTGACCAAATAGCTGGGCACCTTGTGGGTCCATCCGGTTGACACATAAAATTAACCTTCTCCATGCCTATAATGAGAAATCATTGTTTTAAATACCATATGCATCATTATTGAAACTGTAACATCACTATACTGTGAAATCAATCATAAAAATTCGAAGGATAAACTTTCTGCACAACTGAAGTTCTAAGATAATACTGATATGAGAAGAGTCTGATTTTATTATAATGTATAGAATTTGGTACTTTTAAATGTTATACTTTTCTGTTTGAATAAGTAGTCACCTTAGATTTCTTAAGTATGTAGAGTGAATACTTACATGTGCAGGGGGAAGCAGAGTGTGGGAGAATTAAAATGTTTGAATAATTAAACAGATTTTTAATTGCTCTGGAAACTTGTCAGTGTGTCTTGGTATCACTATTCGACAAATGCAAATGTTGACTTAATTTCTTTATGTGTCATTTACGTGATCATTTACTAGGAGGCTTTGCCTTTCAGTTTAAAAGTATACTTGCAAAAACATATAGCTTTAGGATTGAGATGGCAATTTCATCTCAGGTCTTCAACAGACTGGTAGTAGGAAATTAAATAAGTGACATAGCCATGGTCTTTGCCCGAACTTGCTTATTTTATGAACTATAATAAAAATACTTGTTATCAAATATTAAGAATGGAGCATTTTGAACTCTTTGGATGGAACAATTAATTTGAATTTAGTCAGCCTTGTAAATAAATTTAAAACATTAATTGACCTGCACAAATGTGTTACCAACCTTCTCTCTGCCACAGCGGCTAAATTCTAGTAAAATGAAGGAAATTAACATTTCTTTTTACTTCCCTTTGTGATATTAGTGCTTACAGGGGTTGAGTAAATCAGTATCTATTACCTGGTATGGATCTGTTGCAATCCATTGAAATGCTGTGTGGGAAAACCACTCACATAGGATACAATATAGATTTAGGATAACTTAATGTCTGTGAATTTGGCCTAGATTTTAAAGTAATGGGTAATAAAATGATTTAGAGGAGAAGGTTTCTTTGCCAAGAATATTCTTTTAAGGGAAACCCCTAAATGAAAATACATCTGAAAATTGGGTTCTTTTTTTACCCTGTTTTACTCTGAAACTAGTTAGAAACAAAAATGCAACAAAACAAAATAAATGCAGGCTTAAGGGTAAGGTGCTTTCTCCCCTCATCACTTCATAAAAAAGTAGGAGTTAGAATGAGGGACAAGAAAGAGACAGAGAGACAGATGGAGAGACAGAAAAGAGTCAAAGAGGCAGAGAGACAGAGAGAGATGGAGGAAGGCAATGAGAGGGACAGAGAGAGAAAGGAGAAGTGTGTGTTGGTGAGAGAAGTCCTCTGCCAGACTTTACAGGGAAACTGGGCTCAGTAGGTAAGGAACAGGCCCAGGAAGGCTCCTCGGGGAAGTCAGTTGTTCCTGAGCCTCCAATCTTACATTGGCTTTCTTGAAACTTTTACCCTTCATTTGGGCTTCACTCAGAAATGAGGTGCAATAGTCAAGTGCTTCTAGCTACAAGGCCCAAGCTATTCCTCGGGCCATACAACCCTACTGTTCTATGCTCTGTCTTACCTCTATAAATAGTTCATATTTACCACCATAAATGTGGCTGAATCTTCACCTTCAAAATTTAATTTTGAGACAATTCTAGATAATGCTTGTCTGTTGTCATCTTAGTTGGTTTGCAAAAGGACTTTGTGTGACAGAGGTGGCAATACAAACCTGCAGGGAAAAGGCTGATGGTTGTTCAATAAAGGGGTGAAGTAAAGCAAGCCAGTATAGGGAAAAGAATGCAGAGGTATTTTAGGGAATGTAATCCTGAAGGCTGGATATTGCTGTTTTTGATTTGCCTGAAACATACAAAACATGTAAGTAATGATGCAGCTAGAAGGAATTACAGAGACTGAATGTAATGCAAATATTCAAACTATGCAACAGGAGGAGGCATGGCTCAGAACAGAGAGATTAGAAGAGAATCTGTAATGACTTCAAAAAGAATGCCCTGGACCAGCAGAAGGCTGAGGTGAAATAAGAACTGTGCTTTATGTAACTTAGAGCAGAGAATGCAAGCTTGATTGGAATAGGGTCATAGGAATTTGTATATATGGCGAGCTAACACTTTTTGTTAGAGGGAAGCTAATCTCTAACAATAATCATTGAATGTAAGTAATCTCAACTATTACATTTATATACCACATTTATTTTTTTAAATTAATCTTTCAGAGACAAATATTAATGGAATTTAAAATGGGTGACTTTTGATTTATGATGATCTTCTGTTGAGAAAAAAAAATCCAGGAGCGCAGCTGATTTTTGGAGTGGGTATTAAGAATTATGTATGCAAAATGAAATAAAAGCCATACTTGTATTTTCATTAATGTTGAGTAGGATACATGTCTCAAAAAGGCATAGGTGTTGCTGCAGTAAAGGGAAAGTAGACCACTTACAAAAATGATTTGATAGACATCTGGGGAAAGAAAAGACAAGATTCTGGCAAATCCTCATTAGTAATGAAAAAGAGTGCAACAGTCTAAGTTTCACAAATTCCAATGCATCTGGCCACCATGCAGTCAGTGAGTCTGAATGAATGAAGAGGCTGATTGGCAAACACTAGCGATGGGACATAGGTAAACACCTCGTCTGCCCAAGGCATTCAAATTCAATCAGAAAAAGCTCTTCTGGTTAAACAAAGATCTTCAAAGATGGCAGTTTTTAATAGCTCAATCTCCAAAAATCCTTGGAATTTTTTTTACATGATATAAATCAGTTTTTTTTCTTTTTTTTCTTTTAATAATCCAATATATAAAGGTAGCTCTTCTTTGGGAATATTCAAGACCTTGCTTAAACTGTCCCAGGTTGATCCGAAAACTGTCCCAGTCTTGCCATAGGAGTATATAAGGAAGTGAAAGTTTATTAACTATCTTTTCAGAAATTAAGCTTTCAAAAGAAACAAATGTGTGGGGGTCACCTAAAAAGCATTAGGTGGCTACTGACTAGACTACATGGAAAACACTGATTTTACTTCTATTTCCAAAATACTTCATTACCTAAGATACATTTACAAATGTGACTAAGCTAAAGCCTTGCCTTGTTTAGAAACCCTCACACAGGCTTTCTATTTTAATGGATTTTAATTTTGTTCAAAGATCTTCCTATTAGGTTCCCAAAGAAAATTGTATAGTATTGAAATATTATTATATGTTAGAAAAATCTAGCCTGTAGTTGAAAAAAAGTTGGAACAACTCACTTTCTGAACATGAAACTGTGTTTTTCCAAATCTTTTGAGAGTGTAGTATTTAAAAGTGTGTTTGAATTTATATCATGCCAGAGAGGCCTGGGTGAGGATGGAAGGTAGTTGAAGAGTTGATATCTTATTTCAGTGGCAAACCTGTGTTGAATACATCCTTCCTGCCTGATACTAAATGTGATATTCCTACGCTGTCGTCTTACTTTCCTCCTGATTACTGTTGAGGAAATCAGTATTCTTCCATGTTTCAGACTGGGCACAGGGCACCAGATTCTAGATTTTTGGAAATTTTGAAGACATTTTTAATCAATATTAATTTTAAGAACCTATGTTTACTTGTTTTTGATTTTTTGTTATGTTTTGCTCTATTTTTATAACACTGCTTTCATTTGTTTTTCACATTAGACAACTCCTGTTTTAAGAAATAATAGCCTATCATCTACTTCCGCAGAGGATGGACTTAGCTTTGTGGTTCTCTATGGCCCATGTTTTAGTTGGCATATACTTTTAAGATATGATGGAATATGCTTTTAAAAAGAAATGGGGAAAATTCCTTCTGTGGTTTTCAAAAGCATTTTAAGAAGAATGGAATTATGTCTGATCAAGCCATCCTTTATATGTATGGGAAGATGTTAAATTAAAAAAAAAAAAAGAAGAAAAAACTTAAACCTTTCTAGGGACTCAACATTCTTTTGAAATATTTCAGAGTCATTACAACTCATAATCAACCAGTGATAAAAATGCCTTTAAAACAACAACAGAACAACAGAAAGCAAAGCTTGATTTGGACCAGTGATAATCACACTAAAGTGAGCACCATCAGAGAGTGTTACTACACAGATTCCTGGGCTCCATCCCCTCAGGGTCCTATCTGGGAAGGTGTGGATGGAACCTAAGCATTCGTATTTCCAACAAGTTCCTGGATGACATTGACACTGCTCATCTCCAGACATTTTGAGTAACCTTGATTTAGAGATGACCTGAGAAGCATGTTGTGTGCTAACGATTTACATTATGTTTTGCAGAAAAGTAATTTCAACTGTTCCAGAAGAGCTCGGTGCCCAAAAACCAATGTCAGTTCTGTACAGATTCAAGGTGATGCCGATTATTTCATCAACCATCTCGGAGTTCCCACCATTCAGTTTGCTTATGAGGACATCAAAGCACTGGAGGTGAGTATTCCTAAAAATAGAAAGCACACACATGCACACAATATAGCAGACATGAAGAATTTGATTTTGCCTGGCTATCCATCTTTCATACCAAATAGGTTCACTGTAAGAAGCTGCTTCATTTAGAGTTATTCTTGATGTTCAGAGGCTTTGTAACAATATTAGAAAACATCAGTTCTTTTCAATAGTGTTGAATTCCATTTAAAAAGATTTATACTGTCACTCACATTTTCACAGTGTGCTTCACAACAAGAAATTTGCAGTGGCTGGATTAACATCAAAACATAATTGTAATCTTCAGTATTCATAGAAACAGAGAACATGTGCAATAGATTTTCCTCTATTTTCCCAGGGGAAAATGCAGTTCACATGCTGTATATTAATGAGAGTTTTGTGGATTAGCTACCCAAAGTTTGTCAAGAGTTTGCCTGCCTGAAAAGATACCTCATTTTTTGTGAAGATGAAGGCTTTTTCCCAAAGAGAATTGCAGAGGCCTGATTCACCTTTAAGTCTCTGTTCATCCATCTGTTGCACTTCAAACCTTTTAATCTATCTCAGAATTATGTCACAGAAAACTGTTTCTTTGTACATCTAAATCTGTTAAAAGATTTTACCTTCTTTTACAAGTTGTGCATACATTATTGGGAGCTATTTGAAAGCTTCTGGGGTGGCTGGATTGATGTAATTATTACACTGACAAAACAGTGGCTGGAAAGAGAGTAAAGCCTGCTTTGTTCTTCACTTACAGATGGTCCCAAAACTTATGTTTAAATTACATTTCTTCAACTTCAGATATGTAATATCTCAATTTCTGGCAGCTTTTAGAATATTTAGCTTTATGTTTCTCTGCAGTCTATCTCATCTCTGCTCTCTACCACCTACCCCCTTAGTTCTGCTCTGAATAGCTAATGATCACTAACAACTTAAATTTGTGGAGGGAGAAACTCCGGGTGAATTCTATTGTGATGAGAAGCATTCTTGGGTAATGCAAAAGTGATTATTGTGACTTATCTGATTTTTAAAGTTATATTTTCTAATGCTATTGTTTAAAAATGTGGTATATATGTAGAAATATTGTTTCTTTTACCAATCCCTTTATATAAGTAAACTGTAATGAAATTTATGTATTAAGAAAATAACTCATTTTTTATTTTCATGCTTGATATCTTTTAATAAATCTTTTTTCATCCCCTCATCTCAGCTTATCCAACACCTGTCTTGTTAACACATTGAAAAATAGCTTTTACTTTTTATCTAATTAATGTCTAATTTATCTTGGTTGAGTTTCAAGTCAAGAATTTGGAGAGATAATATAGTGTAGCCTTAAGAATGGGATTATACTTGACTACTGACTGATACTAGACAAATGATTGAACACTTTCAGAATTATTTTGCAGATGAGGGAACTTGGTTCCAGATTATGGAATCTACTTCATAAACTATGTTAAGGATTAAGTGAGACTATGCATACAAATGGTTTAGCTAACACTGAGTGTATATTAAGGCCTCCATCAACCATAGCTATCATTATAATTATTATTGTCTAGTTATAAGTTCAACATATTAGTAAGAAAATTTCTAAACTTTCAGATAAGAACACATTAGTGCAAGGGAAGAACTTGAAAATTATTAAGGAAAACAATCTAAGGCTGAAGAGGTAGGATTTGATGAGGATCAGTTAAGAATAAATATTTTTTCAACACCAACCTTTGGGCTACATGTATCACCAGACTTGTGTTACCTGTATTGCCTGCCTGTTCCCTGTAGGAAAGTTGAGTTCATTACCTCTGCACTCTGGATGAAAGAGTGAACTGGATAATTCTATGGTCTCTTTCATTTTTAAAAGTATGTATGTGTTTTAAATGAGCTAATCTTATAATACTCATTTTTAAAAATAAATTATCTATTTAAAATTTATTTGGGTGATTATAATGCAAACCTTAGCATCTCTGCCAGTTTTTTTTTTAATACAGCAAGATTATGGATTTGTCAAATTTAATTTCAACAACTGAATAATGATAATACCTGTCTTGCCAATGGGATTCAGCCCTGGGCAAGTTCACTATGGATTCAGTGTGACCAAAGAAAATGACAGCAAAACATTCTTGGCGTGAAAGGGTTATACCCAGCTTTACTTCCAGGTGGCAGGTCAGTCATTAGAATCCCATTCACTCAGAGCAAGTCTGTATGCAGCAAGCCAGTCTCTGCTTCAGGGCCCCTCTGTCCGCACAGCCGTCCCGCACAGCCGTCCTCCAGGCCTCTGTCCTTGGTGCTTCCACCAGTTCAGCCTCTACTCTGCAGCCTTGCAGCCCTGCCACCATGTCATGCCCAGAGCACTGGGCGGAGCTCTTTTTATAGAGTTAACAGCCATGTAGTGTCCGCAGGTGTGCAGTGAGCTAGTCAACCACAGCCAGGTGAGAATCCTGGCCACAAGAACTCTCGTTTTATCCACATACCAAAATATTAACAGTAGGGAAATAATCTAGTGTCATAAGTACCACTTTTAATGGACATTTGAGACATTATTATTCAAATACTATTTTTTGGTGAAATATGATATTTTTTAATCTATCCCCAGTATTTAATGTTTTCCACATTCCCACCAATAACTTTTCCCCATAATTTCTCTGGATACTAATATATTGCATAAGATTGTTTGAAACAACTTTCTTCTCTAGCTTTTCTTGGCATCTACACTCTAATTTCCCAGTAATTAAATGTCATAAATGCAGAGAAATCTATGGATTTGTCAAATGTTAGAATTATTTCTTCTCATATTGCCCTGTTAATTGAAATGTCTCTAGTCCTAAGCTTCATTTAAATAAGGTTTTCAGTTTGTAAACATTGTTGCACCTGTTATGAGAAGCAGTCTGTGCAGATTAAATACAATGCAGAGACAGCTGAAAAGGAAATGAAAAGACAGATGCTTTCTGATTAAGAGTGCAATATTTATGACAGGCTGGTGGTCCAATGCACATTTCTTCTGTCACTTAACAGCTGTTTCACATAATTTTTGTTCCAGGTCAGTATATTTTCTCTCTATGGGGCATGTCAGAGGGTCTGGCTTTCTTAGTATATCAAAAGATCAATCCATGCCCTAGTAAGCTTTCTACCCACAAACTGAAGCTCTGGTTCCTCACTCTGTTTAACCTTACATTTTTTGCTCCTCTGCTTGAAACATTCTATTTTAAACCCAATTTACCTCCATAACGGAGCATTTAACATTTAAATGATAATGAGAAAAAGGGGCACTAAAGCTTTTATGAAGCGAGAATTTTTTGCATAATTGTTTCAATATTATTAGTAATCCAGTGACTGAAAACCAAGTAGCATAGATGTTTTGAAAGTTATTTATTCTTTTTAAGTTAGATGACTTTGATATAAACTTTGATGTTTAAACTGATACACAGCTGCATGAATGTGTGTGTGTGTTTGTATGAGTGTATGTATATGTAAACTTTAAGTAATTTAATGTGATGAAAAAGTTTGCACAGATATAAACTATAATACACATACAAATTTTGGAGTAAAGTAACTCAGAGTTTACATGTTGGTTTTTCATGTTTTATTCTACTTACCCAAAAAATACTTAATCTTACTTATTAATAGTTCTTTCCTAAAATTTTCTGTTTGGGACTTAGGCATTGTCATTGTTATGTTGACAGATAATAACAGTTCTGTAGTCAACTAAAAGCTCTTGACTTAAGGAGCCAAACAGTTATGTGGAACTATGCATACATTGTTCTAATGTTTTTGTATCTAGTAGAATCTGTTACATACTTATACCTATGAAACTTTATGCAATATCACTTAGAAATAAGATTTTACCTTTCCTATTTCAAATTGTGCCACTTGGGAACAGGACGAAAAAGAGGCTCTTTAAGAGTGTTCTTTTTAGTCATTATTTTTCTTTGTAACTTATTTTAGGAAAAAATAACTTTCAGTGTCAATCACAATATATGGTATTTTATTTTCCAGTGAGACTTGCTTCATTTAGGGCAGAGGTTCTCAAACATTTTGATCTAAAAACACATTCACTATCTAAAAGTATTGAGAACTCCAAAGAAGAGAGTTTATGTGACTAGTATGTGCAAATATTTAACCATATTAAGAATTAAAACCAAAAAAATAGGTATTTATTTACTAATTCACTTTTAATATCAACAATAAACTGGTTACAAATTAATGTAAATAAGTTGTTTTTAGGAAAGATAATTTTATTTTCCAAGATAAGAAACGATAAGAAATGGCCTTGGTTATTAGACTCGTCTACTTCATTCTTTATACTATCTGATAAGGTGTTCGACTTTAATCTTTTTCAAGGGTTTGAGCTGTGATTCTGTATAGACCTCTGTGTGTCTTTTCTGGCCATTTTTGGGCACTGCTATCCCATTCACCTGACAAGCAGCATGAAGTAGGAAATATAACATTCTCATAAACTGTGACTCTACAAAGAATTCCACTTCTTAGAAACCTTCCTTTAGAAGAGAAGGTTAAACCCCAATCAACAAATCAACAGTTACAGAGCAGACTTGAGAAGCTTTGATTGTACAGTATATGAAATGCCTGTCACAGAGGGAGTGCTATTAAAGCTCCGTACGCTTCCAAGAGCCTGAGGAGTAAACACAAGAAGTTGAAATATGAGACAGATACGGAAAAAACAAAGAATGGAAAAACTCTTAAGACTCAAATGGATAATTCAAAAGATCATACTTCAAATTGCCTAATATTTTGAAATGGCTGCAAGGAGGATAGATTTCCCCTAGTAGTTGTCCTTGCTTGGAATTCTAAATAAGAACATTTATTCCAAATGCCTATCATCATTTGATCAAAATGTACATTGTATATGCTGTATTTTAACTCGAATGCTATTTTCAGGAATCATGTTATGATTATCCCTGTTATGAGGTAACTTGTATAACAGTGAAATTTTTTACTATTTCAATCATACAGGTGGGGGTAATAATAGACAGTGTTATAAATTTGGCAATCTTTAAGTTAAGAATATAGGTGATTCCAATGAGATTTATTCATTGCTAATTCAAACTCATTTGTTTATTTCGCCAGCACTTATTGAACACTTGCTGTAATCAAGCCCTATGTTAGACATACGAAGATGAATTAAACATCTCTTAAAATGCTCACACTCTAGTTTGGGACTCTGACCTAAGAACAACCAAATAAAGAAAGTACAGCAGAATCTCTTAACTGACTTCTGCTTAACCAACTTGTGGGATTCATTGACAATTTCTGTTCCTTAAAACACAATGATCAATGCTCAAGCCTCCTGGAAACTCATTGTAGTCAGATTTGTTCTGTACTTTTCATAATTATTCCTTCAGGTTAGTAGTATGCTTGCCCAGAGTCAGCTATATTCTCAGGATCTATATATGCCCTTTGCATTTTTATTGATAACCAAGTAATTAAGTTGCTACATAAACTTGTGAATCATGGCTAGGAAAAGAGAAATTGCTTCTAAGAAACCCAGAGTGATAATACCCTTAAAAGGTGAATTATGCATAAAGAATTGATGTATAGTGGACCAGGTAAAGATTAGAGGAAATTGTAATCTTGATGCATCATACCCTTGGTTTGCTTCACAAATATCTTTAATAATATTATTATTTAAAGAATAATAGGTAACTGGAAATGTAGATAATGATTAGGACAAGAAAGAAATAATAGAACATTATCCAACAGGTCAATGTTCGGAGAAAAGGCCATCAAAATATTGGCAATAAACGTGTACTCACAGGTTTTAAATTAACATGTGGTAATTTACATATTCTTCCTCCTTCCCTCCTCTCCCCTTCCCTTTCCTTTCTCTCTCTCTTTCTTTCTTTTTCTTTACAACCTATCTCCTTAACTCTCTGTCTCTCTGTCTTTCTCTGATTATCTATTTGAGCCAGTTTCTATATAATTAACCTGCCAACCAGTGGGACATGTTATACTGGCTAAAAGGGTGTTTAATGTAGATTAAAGTAACAGAGGCAGGGTAATATCAAGGAACATTGTATTTAATAACTGTTCATAGAGCATTTGTAACAGTCATTGTATTCAAAGTCCTTTAAACATGTTAATTCATTTTATTTAATTCTTATACTTATGAGGAAAGTACTAGTATTAAAGATGAAACTTTTACTAAAGATGACACAGACACAAAGCAGCCAAGTAACTTGGCCAATCACATATCTATTAAGTGTTAGAATCAGATTTCAAACCTAATCTAGTGTCCGGTGTCTGGGCTCTTTCTCTGGTCTTAAGATGTTCTTCAAGGTTTTCTATGTAAAATGAAGTAGTTCTAAAATACTTTCCATCTCCCATTCATCCACAGTGCAGTGTAATGCTATGGTGCTTAATTCTTAATTTTCCTAGTTTCTTCTCCAAATGTTCTAAACAATTAATTTGATGATTCTCAAAGTTAAGCAATAGCTTTAAGTAGATAATATTTCTTAACTGAATTAAAAATGAGGCCATATTTCATACATAATGACAAAACTGATATTAATGTTTCTTTATAGTAATTTATATGTACTTTTACCAAATAAAAAGAGTCTTATAATTTTATTTCCAAGTTAATTTTGGAAGATGAGGACATAAACAGCTTTGTCTCTTCTATTTTAAATGCTAATGACACATTTCTACAAGGAGAATATTTTGACATCTAAAGCCATTGTGGGGGACTAATTTAGATGAGTGTTTTAAATGAGTAATTAAAATGTTAAGAATCATTTGTACCCATTGCTCTGACTATAAACCCCAGAAGAAAATGGCATCTCATACAGCTCTGGATGATAACTATGACCGAGAACGAACTTCCTTGTCCAGCCCCTCATCTCCACAACTTCTTCCTACTGTTTTATTTGCATCTGGAATTTCAAGCCTTCAACATCTGCATCATAGCTTTTCATGTTTCACACAGAAGCTTATAGTTCTGTTAGCTCTTTTAAAAAGCAAATGTTTCTATGGAAACCACAAAGAAAGACACAACAGTGGCCTTGAAATCTCATAAATGGGTTAAAAAAATGGATTTAAGCCAAGGCCACTTGCTCATAAAGATTGCTACTGCTTCCGCATGAAAGTTCTGGCTTTTCTAATAGTCTCTGGAGAGCTGCAGTTGTCTTCAGTCTCATTCATGAGGCTTCTGTCCTTGTGATTTTAAGTGAGTGGAGGGAATTCTGAAGGAAAACAAAGTATTTATCAGTATTTTTATTTCTCCAGTCTCTTGTCAATAGCTTTAGCCTTGAAAGTACTCCAACCCAATTTTCTCTTATCGGCAAAGAATATTTTAAGTCTAACTAGTGTAATGTTTGTGTAGTACTGATAAGTAGGCAAGAGTAGGAAATAATAAATTGTGGCTTTATGTACAAGGTCATTTTCAGTTCTTTAAATTAGTATCTTGTCAACTTATTTTTATTTTTTATTTTTGATAATTCTTATCAGAGCATTAGAAATGTTATATATACTCCACGTTTAGAGATAAGTTTGAGTTTATCATTCAGGTATACATATATGGAAGTTGATATAAAAATGAAGGTTGTATTAATATTGCTGAGACCTAGTCTTAGAAATAAAAAAATCAGGTTAGGACATTGCTTATGGTAAAATATTGAGGTTAAATTCAAAGTAGTTCTCTGTGTACTGGCCACATGGTCCAGATTAGGAAGGGAAGTTCCCTTAGCTATCATTAGTTTGCAGACTTCCACCAGTTCAGGGGTGGTTTTCGACAATCCAAGGGGTCAAAGTAGGATCAGAGGGTTCCTTGTTGAGCAGATAGTCCTAGGAGTGGTGGGTTCACAGATGTGCTTGGCCCAGAATTTCTCTGATGGACTGATTGAATAAAAGCACTCATTGACCTTCAAAGCAATACTGATCATTAAACTCAAGGCAGTGTAATCAATCCCTCTGTAGTAAAGAGGAAGCAGACGCTGCTAGATGAGTAAGTTGCCTGAAGGAGGTAAGAAGAGTCAGTGCAGACTTAATTCTTCTACTCTCAGTAGGTTGCTTTTATCTATAGCTGTTCTCTTTGAAACTCCTATTCTCTATGTTGTGTTCTTTCTCTCATTTCTTTTCTCAGTTTTCTTCTCTCTTTTCTCTTTAGTCTGCTTCTTTCCTCTTTTCCTACACATATCGTCTTCATATCTTTTCCTTTTTTCATCCCTTGCCTTTTCAGTATTGTTTTTTGCCTCCACTCCCTTCTCTCCCCCATTCTATTTTCAATGTTTGTTTTTAGTTGAATCTGAAATTTAGTCTATTTCAACTGACTTCATGTCTTGAAATTGCTCACAGGTGAAGCTACAGCCCAGCTCTCCCCTAACATTTTAGGACATAGCAATAGTACAAATTGAGGCCATTATACCATATGGTTAAATATTAAATCTTTAAATGTTATAAATCAAACTTAAAAAAAAAAACCTGTCAAACACCTGCTTAAACTTATCAGGAAGTTAGGGTTGAATTTAATGTTCTCAGACTTCTGGGAATCCTATGCCAAAATGTGATGAAGGAATAAGAATTGTCCCCAGTCCCTGACTCTGGACCCCTGACCTACCCTTTTCATACTGCCTAATCCTCAACTCTGTCCCATACTGTGAGGGGCCTTGTGTACACGGGTATAGACACCTCGGTCTGTACTTTTTCATCCTTAACACCATAATCAGCTGCTCCTCACCTCTCCATGGGCCTAGGGTTGCACTTTGGAGGCACAGTCTTCTCTGGAGTTGATGGACCTCAAAAAAGAGGGCTGTTCAATCATGGGAAGCAGATATGAGGCTATATTCAAGTAGGGGATTCTGAAATTTTAGAACTCATGGCAACATATTTGATCTAGAAAGGAGTCATGGACTCTGAGTGGATACATCTGTCTGTGTTGATTTAAGATCAGATACCTTAGAAACAAAAAATAACGAAACCCTAGCACCTGAACTTTAGGTATACCAAACTATGGAAGTCTTGGTGTAGGAAAGGTAAGTATTCTTGAGTAAATCTGCTCAAATGCCTAAGATTTTGTTGCTGAGAAAATTTGAGACCTGAACCAATAATTATAGGATAATTGGTACTATCATCTAGGTATTGCCTAACCCGGGTTCTAAAAGGTGTGACTATTCAATGTCTGTGACCTTGAAACTTCATGTACTGAAGACAGTAAATCAATTCTAGGATATGGTTGGAAATATGCTCTAGTATTTCACATTTAAAGAGACATAAAAGAAGTAAGAAGTTGTCAAAATGAAGGCTCTTCAATATAACAGATATAGCATCTTGGACATGTGTTTTAAAGCAAGTGTTCATTTCCATAAACTTTCTAAGCAAAGGAATGCATGATAGAACCTTGAACAAACTCTGGATAATCTTCATATACTAACTCTCCTTGCCATCTACTCCACTTTAAAGATTATGACCTCACACTACTATGAAAAGTTTGTGAAACTGTGTGTATGAGCCCCAAATGGTTTGTATATGCATACCAAAAATATGTGAGGAAAGAAGCATCTTTGGATATTTTTTGACAGAGGATTATTAGAATTTGTGTTTCAATTTTAATCAGAGACATGTGAATTCTAAACTAACACAGGTCAGAAAACTAGAAAGAATGTAGGGAATGTTGAGTAAGAATTTATTCAGAAGTAATTCAGTTTTCTTTATTGTATTGGTAGCCATAGGCTTTTTGGTTATATTTTGCAATGAGAACCCTGCTACATACCATGATATAAATAAATATGCCAGAAAGAAAAACAGATTTACTCTTTGTTTGAAACATAATTACCAGTAGTTTTTCATTTATTAAATGAATGGATGAATGAATGGATGGTTTTCAATTAGTATTTTGATCATAGCTACTATGTGTTTACAACCTTCCCTCTCTTCCTTTCTTCCCTCCTTCCTTCCTATCTTTAATCAAATTTTGATCATGTTGTGTTTATATGTTGCCATTTAAGATATTAGTGTAGTTTTCATAATGTTTTAAAATATAGTTCTCCACAGTACAATGGTATCATAACTGACATATAACCTTTAAATATTAATTTATTATATTAGATCATAACTTATTAGATATTTAATTTGTCTGTACTGTTTTATTATTATAGGTAATCTGTTGTGGAACATTTTTTAGACTTGATATTGTTCCTTTAGTCTGGGATAAATTTCTAGACATATAGTTTGGGTTGAAGTATGAATATTTTAAATCCCTTAACATGTTTGGGGGAAAAAAAAACTTCCTGAGTGGTGGCACATTTTGCTTTCTGGAATATTTATTTATGTCATGGTATGTAGCAGGGTTCTCATTGCAAAATATAACCAAAAAGCCTATGGCTACCAATACAATAAAGAAAACTGAATTACTTCTGAATAAATTCTTAACCAACATTCCCTACTTTCTTTCTGGCAGAAATTCAGAGTGGTCTGTAATCTCATGTTTGATAACAGTGTTCATTAAAAAAAAAGTTATCACTCTAATAGGTAAAATGGGTATCCTGTTGTTTAACATGATTTTCTCTTATATTAACAATATTATTTTACTTATTAAAATATTTTGTAAGGATATTCAACATAGAGTCTGCATTTGAAAATTAGCATGTTGATATAGATCAAGATAACAAAATCTCCTGGATATAAAAGTAGAAATAATATGGCAAAAATGTTAACTGGAGAATCTACCCTAAGAAATTATAAATTTGTAATTTATTTAATTATTAGTACCAGGATGATATTCATAATGAGTCTTTGTCAAGTTTACCAAGATATGGATCTTGAAGGCTGAACTTCAAGAAGGTTTAAAGTATTTAAAGTATTGAGCTGAAAAATATAAATTGAGTGATAACCAGGTGGACAAGTATTAGAGATTGCCTAATAGAAGTCCCAATATATTGTTTCAAATTACTGCAAGGAAGCAGTATATAGAACTCCTTCAACAAGGTCATAGTAGTTCCCAAGAGGGCGAGAGAGAGGGGATAATGAAAGGAACTGGAGTTAAAAGTGTACATAAATCAGCATTTAATCATTCAGAGGTCATAACTTGAACATTATAGTTGTTTGCTTCTAACGCTGAACAAAGGTGTATGTGTGTGCTTAGGGATGGGTGGGTGCGGTGCAGATTGTTAAGAAGCCCAGGGCATGATTAATGTGTCTGTCTAGTGGGCATGCCACCCCTTCAGAATACCTTGTTCTGTTACTACACTATGATTAACCTGTGAGGCAGCAGAAAAATAGACTCATACCACACTGCACTCTATCATTCCCTAATGTCATTTTTCAGGAGGTGCCATAGGATAAATGACACTTCATCATGGATAGGTGGGTGGGTGGGGGTTAGTGTGAATGTAGAAGGGATAGATTCCTGAATCTTCATGCTATCCATGATATCTCTATTTTATATGTTTTGTTATTGGGTTCTAGCTATGTTTTCAAAAATAGTATGAAACATTATTCTGAAAATGAAGAATGGAATTTAGCTTATTTTAAACAGAAGAGTTAACTCTGATGCTGAAAGAAATACCAGACTCACAGACCTAGAAGTTTCCTAAAAACATTTGTTAGACCTATGTTTGTGAAAAATATTCCAGAGAGGGGAAATAATGGAAAGGAATGAATATATTATGGTAACAGGAGAGAATTTCAACTTCCTCTACCTTAAAAATATTAAGCATCATCATCAATTAAGTTTAATTGAGCACAAACTATGTGCAGAACACTATGCTATGCATTAAGAACAGATAAAGCTATGATACAATCCACGGCGCTCAAGGGATTTGTAATATATTTAGAGCATCCAGGCATGAGCATAAACAAATAACTGGCAATGAAAGGAAGCTAAGACTCAGTGCCAAGTGATTTCTGTAGACAGTAAGGATATCTAAGCCATGGAAAACAGAGTGATTCATTTATGATTTTTATTTTCTTAGAATTTACATATATTTAAAAAAATCTTAACAGTTACTATAGATTCTTGGACAGTTTATGAAAGCAGGTGCACACACCATAGGGAAAGTAAATCCCAAGGGTACCATGGAGGAAAAATAAAATCTGAGACTGTAGTTGTCAGATGATAAATCAGTGAGATGGAAATTTCAGCAGAGAGCAGGTCTTACAAGTGAACAAATCCCTGTGCCTCTCTGGAAATCTAAGTGACAGGCAGCACTATGAGTTCTGTTCTTCCATAGTAATATTTAGGGTCAGTCCCTGGAATCATCCATGGGTTGGCTAGTGGTAGAGTTTATGTAAAAAGTATCTATTCATAATAACATCCTGTTAATTAAGGAATCTAGACTTCTGGTAGCACCACCTACCTAGAACATAGCCATCATTGCATCTACCTGAATTCTAATTCTTGAAATTATTGTTGACTCTTTTCTTCTTCATATCCCCATCAATTCTTCTAACTCCAATTTTGCCAGTCACTCCATTGCTGAGGTGAGTTTATTTTTCTTACAATGTATCTCATTGCAATTATTCATTCAGTCTCTAACAATTGCGTCCTGATTCAGGCCAACCATTACTCATGCCCTCTCATCTGGACTTGGATCTCCTATTTTGGTAGATTTTTCCCCTTCCACTTCATTCTGAACACTGCTTGAAGACTAATTTCTTAAGAAGCTGCTTTGATTATGCCCTTCTCCCCTTCCTTTTCCTGGCTTTCAATCTTCACAGTTTCCAGTGAACCATAGTTAACCTTTCCCTTCAGTACTACTATTGTGTTTATCAATGTCATGACATCTAACAGGGTAATGACTTGAGGTTATTTGTATTCTTTTTTTCCTCCTACTAGCGTAAGCGCCAGTTCAGGGCACAGGTTTTGTCCCAGCCATCTCTGCATACTGCATTTGTACCCAAAGTGTAGAACCACAAAATAGTGCAGTAAAATTTATCCCTAGTTGAACGGTGTATTTGTTTCTTGGCGCTGCCATAACAAAGAACCACCAACTGGGTAGCTTAAACAACAGAGTTATTGTCTGACCACTCTGGAGGCTAGAAGTCAAGACGGAGGTATCAGTATGAAGAGTTGGTTCCTTCTGAGGGCGATGAAGGAGAATGAGTTCTTTGTCTTTCTCCTAGATTGTGTGGTTTGCCAGAAACCTTTGGCATTCTTTGGCTTGTGGAAGCATAATTCCAGTCTTCACATGACATTCTCCCTGTCTTTGTATCCAAATTTTCCCTTTTAATAAGGACACTGTTGTTTTGGAGTAGAGCTCACCCAATGACTTCATCTTAGCCCAATCATCTGCAAAAACCTTATTTCCCCATAATGTCACATTCAAAGGCACTGAGGGTTAAGAATTCAACATCTTTTTAGGAGATACAATCTAACCCCTAAACAAACATAATATATCACCTTAATTCAGACTGGAGACAATTTGTTTAAGGGAATTGGTTGTAGGTTCTTCCTTGACTATGTTATTCTTCTATTCCTGAAAGTTTTCATTTAATCTTGCCAAGTAACTACACAGTGTTTGACTTTCCCATTCCTTCCATTCCCCTTTTAACATCATTTTATATAGATTCAGAACGTTTGATATCAAATTTCAATCCTGTTCTTTGCCATCACTTGAACAGTTTGGGTCAGGAGGCCCTGAAAAATACTGAAGTATTTCAAAGTGCCACCCTGTACATTTGTTTATGTTATAGCTAGCTGGGTTCATTGGTCTGTATGATTATCTAATCACATTACTATACAATATTGCAAAGTAGAAGTCTGTATAAGCTTTTCCAGTTTGGTCATCATAGAAAATAGAATCTTGATTTGCTTTGGTTCCAGATGGTGGTTTGCTTATAATAGTTTAGATTTAATTATGATCATTATAAACTAAACACAGCTAAATTATACTATCTTCCAGAGAATTTTCCTGTTGTTTGCAACCATAGGCTCTTGCAGAAGGCGTGTCCTTATATATTGTAAAGATAGGAATAGGTTATTATCACTGTGACATTCTCTGAATGTTGACATTCTCTTTACCATAAAGAATTAATCCTTGAAATCAATGCTGCCCATTTTTGAATGTTAATTGCTATTCGTATTTGTAGCACAACCAAGCAGAATACTTTTTTGAGGTTTAGAGGCCTGCTCTCCAGTAACATGACAGGCACATTGAGATTATTACTAACATCAATTTGTTTTAAGAAAATATTTTAGTGTACATTAGTATAAAATGCCCTCATTTTTTAAATTATTTATTGGCAGATATAAATTCAGTATGCAATATTTTATGCTGGCTGTCCAGAACCTAGCTCTGTACAGCTTACAGAACATTTATTTTTACCACCTAAGTCATAAAAGTTGTTTTCCGTATCTTCAGTCAAACCTAACCACAGGCAAAAAGAAGTGGAAAAATTACCTGTCACATTATTCACAGGCCAGACCAAGATACTGTAAATACCATGGACCACTAAGCTAATTTAGAAGAAAAAATGGAAAGAGGTTTTTAAAGATGGCATTTATATGTAATATATGTAGAAGAGTTTAGGGTTTTGACAGTTTGAGATTGTATCCTCTTTAGGGAGAATGCATAATGACTTTTATTTCTTTTGAAATATGCATAACTTCTTGAAGGTAACTTTCAAGTCTCATTAACACTTTTCACTGCAAGTTTCCCATCTCTCTGAAAGCAAAGGGTACAACATACTTGAAATTTGAATAGAGTTAATGTTCACTTATCAACATTTCAGTAATTTCCCCTCTTGTTTGGGACTTTCACTTCATTAATTTGTAATAGAAAAACCCTACTATGGACATGAATGTTGTGGTTTAACTGTTGTACCTATTAGGTCCTATACCTAATCAGCATTGCAAGGATATATCTAATTCTTGCTGAAGTTTGGAATGCTGCTAAGATCTGTTAAGTGGGAATGAGTTTGTGAATAAGAGTGGCTTTTAGTGTCAGGCTCTCTGGATTTCAATCCCAGCCTTGGAACCCTTTACAAGTTAATTACTTTAAACTATAATCACCTCATCTACAAAATGAGGGTTATAAAGATACCTGCCTCATGATTACATTCAGTATTATAATCATGGTTCTCAGCTCCAACACTATGACACTTTGTGCCAGATAATTCTTTGTCATGAAGGGCTGCCCTGGGCTTTGCCAGATGTGTAGCAACATCTCTGGCCTCTGTTTACTAGGTACAGAATAGTACCTGCCCCCCTCAGTTGTGACAGCCGAAAATGTCTCTAGATATTGCTAAACACCCCAGGAGGACAAAATTGCCCACAGTTAAGAATCGCTGGATTACAGAATATCGAATCTACATTTACAGAGAAAGTTTTGCATAGTTCTTGGCATACAGTAAACACTCAGCAGACTTTAACTGTGGTTACCATACGACAAACAGGCATTTCCAGTGTCTTCTTGGAAGAGCCTTACTCTTCCAAAACATGAACACTATCTCTGCCCTTTCTCTCTCTATATGTGCAGGTATATATAAGTATATATCTGAATATATGCATATATGTATACATGCATGTACATGTATCTTATCTATTTTCTTACTACTTTTCAAAGTAATGAGGGACACAGCAAAACAGCTAATATCTACAGACCGCCATCAAGCTTCACTGACTTCATGCTCTTTGCCACTAAATATTTCACAAACTACCAAAACTTTGCAAAAGAGACGGACTTAAATTTTTCTCTCTTTTATGTGACTCAGTAAGAACAAAATACATACACAGGAAATGGTATAGAGTTAAAAGATTCTTATCTATTTCACAAGATTATAAGGATTGTGACCCGTAAAGATTTTTTTCCTCTACCACCGCAATTGGGTCCAAAAATACAGTCCTAAAATATTTTTTAAATCTTACTTGACTGCTAAAGTTAAAATGGAAAACACTAAAAGCCTAAAACAAGAAGCAATGTGTGAAACTATGAACACTGGCTCAGATAGTTCCATTGTCTTAATGTTAATAATAATGGTACCTTGGTTTGTTTAGTTTTCTGTAAATTACAAGGCCTCTACCTTATCTCACATAATTACCTCAACTGTACTCTTTAGATAGAGATTATTTTGACCTTTTTATAGACAAGGAGACTGAGAGGTCATACTCCCAGTAAGTGGCAGATATGGAACAAATAATATGATTCACAGTATAGAAGTTTCCCCATAGAGCACAGGTCTTCAGTTGTTTGGGCACAACTCCTACAATCACCAGTTGCCATTCTGAGAAAGAGATTTGATGTTTTCAATCATGGAATCTTTTCTGTGTGTCTACCATTATTTCTCCCTGTTTCAAGTTTCTTAATCCTTCACAGTACATTCAACATTTGTTCCCTCTAACAGGCTTTGGTAGTGCTTTTAGTACGATACTCTACATGAATTGTACTCTGAAATATTCCCCTAGATACTCATTTAGTTGGTTTTGTAGTAAGAGCAACTGACATTGTTAAGGTTAATGACTCAATGTTTTACAAGTTGAAACACATTTGAGGTTAAATTGATTGTTTGGATTATTTTATTCAACAATGTGAAGGCCTTGAGTGCAGTCTTACTTACTGCCTTAGAGGAACATCTTTGTTATACCCTAAACATTGTGGTGTCCATAGCAGTGACATTAGAGAGCCTAGCACTACTCTAACAGTGTTTCTGAAATGTGGGTTATAAAAATTACTGCTAATGAATTTATACTGGCATATAGCTACTCTATGATAATAAGCATTTATAGAGTTTTATATATTGCTTGGTATGCTCATTTAAAATCCTGTCACATGGGAATCATTATTAATTCCACTGTCCCAATGGCCATGTTGATGATCAGAGGTTTAACCACTTAGCCAAGGTTGCACAATTACCAGGTGTCAATAATAATAATAATTATAATAACTAATAATGGCTGACATGTATAGAGAGGCTATTATATAGTAGAAATTATTTTTATTATTTTATTTATTTATATGTTTTTATTATATATAAATCCATTTTATTTCTTAAAAAGTTTAAGTAGTTTTTATAGCCATGCAAATATTAAAAGGAGTCCAAAGCCAGGTAGTCTTATTAGAGTTCATGCCCTTAACTTCTACCTGGTTTTCCTCCTTATACTTCATTCATGGACTTTGTGTCAAGTCCTCCAACTTCTGTCTCCAGGATATTCATTTGTCTGTCTCCCTCATTTTAAGATCTCATGTTGATTGATTACTATATACTGTTTTCTCAGAACCTTGATGGATAAAAAATTAATGCATATAAAGGTTCTAAGTTGCCGCTCACTGGGAAAAATATTTTTGTTTAGCTATATGTCACTAGTGTGCTGGCTAAGGCACTTAATAAATGCTAATGAATTAACGTATTATTCTTAATTTATATATTCGCAACAACCTTTGAAAATACGTGTGCTTTTCCAAATTAAAAACTTAGTTATGGGCATTTTTATATACCATGTTATTCAAAAGCAAGTGTTTCCTAGAAACACTAGGATATCCCAAATTCATATGACAAAGTTACGGTTCAAATATGAAACCTCTAATTTAAAATAGAATCTGAGTTCAGTGGTCTTGAAAAATGGGATGGATTTCAAACAATGAATAGAGTAAGTAATTGGCTGATTTCAGAGAGGAAAAACAAATTCAACACCAATGCTAAAGCATGATAAAACTGTGAAGCTGACTAAAGTGTAACTTCATTTTGATCAATAAATAAGAAAGGAAAATCAATATGAACAGTATTTTTTAATGGAATGGGGTTGTAGGTCTTACTGGTCAGAAACGTAATTCTGACAGCCTATTTTGCATTGCAGTGAACAAGTTACATAGTCAAAATATCATAGGTACTGTTTATCGTTTTGCAACATTTAGACCTGACCTAAAAATAAATCATTTATTCATGGGCATACAATAGAATATAAATATAAATCCTTTTCAATATATACATAAAAGTAGCACACATGACAAATTTGTAGATGAAAGCAGCATAGAGTGACTTGTATATTAATCTTACATGGGGAGAAACAGAGATACAATTAAGAGTTGATGTAACTAAAAATGGAGATGTAAATATTTTTAAAATTATAAAGATAAGTATTTAAAGATATACAGCAATTAAGAATAGTGTTTATAACTGGGGTAAAGGAGTAGGAAGTTGATAGCTGCTTATGAAATAAATCTATTTTTACAGAAAAAGGTTAATAGATTATTTTTGTTAATTTATACATTTTAAAAAGATTAATATTAGTATATGATTCAGGAAAATGGATAAAATCATCAAGATAACTAAAAACAAAAGCTCATATGGACAGTAAATAAAAATTGCTCTCTGATGGTACATGAGGAAATAAAGTATCAGAACAGGAAGGAAGGGAGGGAGGGGAGGAGGGGAGAGGAAGAAGCAAAGAAGAAAAGAAAGTTAATTCCATACTTTCAAGAGGAGAAATGATTCAGCTGAGTCGTGAAGCAGGAATTAGAAACCAGAGAATAACTAACTAAAGGATGCATTTTAGGCACAGCTAGCGTTCTAGGTTTGTCTGAATCCCATATGCCTTACCTTGTCGCTGACTGAGCAAACTCAGGAAGTGAGAAATCCCTGTGAAAGTCATCATGGAAAGAACATCTAGAAGTGTATTCTCTGGATACATTCCTTTTCTAGTTAATGAAGGGAGAGCATATATAATTTTACTCACTGTGTTTCTTTAGTTTAAGCTTCTGAAGTTTAAGTTTCCATTGCCAAAGCTAATCATCTTTATTTTGATAGAAATACCAATTACTATATGTACAACTCAGCATTATTGTTGAAACAGTTCTAGGTAGTTGCCTCCATTTAATATCCAATAAATAATTTAAAATGACATTTAGATTAAACACTATTATCTAATTGTTTTATGATTGTAAATCTTAGGCTCATGTCAGCTGTGCGAGCAGGATGAAGTCATATTCCATAGTTCCTAATATTTATTTCAATAAAAATAAATACCAGTTATGTCATATGCAATTTAAAGCTTTGAAAACTCAAATCAACCTGTACATAATCTTAAGGATTTACACCAAACATTTCTAATTACTTTGAAGAATTGTTTTTAAGATTCTCCAGTATATGTCTTTGGCTAGAAAGAAAAGTTTAGAGAAATCTAAAATAATTAAAGGTATATTTAGCCCTCAAATCCACAAGTCTCAAAACACTCAGTTTTAAATGGAAGTTCATATATATAATTTTAAATTCCAAAAGAATCACATCTCTTTGCATAACAGATGTTTCTTTTTTTTTTTAGGTAAAAACTATCAAGAGAAGTATTAGATGAGCTTTTACATTTGGAAAACCTTAATATGTTAGCTTATGGAGACTTAAATTCATTTTTTCTGAGTATGCCTTACCACTGACTGTTTTTTCATTTGCTTTTTGTCCCATAAATGCATTTTGGTCTTAACCAGACTTGAGCCAACTCTCCAGACCATGTGCCATTGCATTATACTCTCTGACAAATGGACCTTGTTTCACTTCAAAAGATTTGAACTTGAAATCACTCCCAACAGTTTTAAAGCAAATGTCTTTCCTCCTGTCAACCATTGCCTAATTTAAACTTCCCATCTGCATTTCTAATTATGATACAGAAAAATCTGTGTTGAACAAAGAGTTGGGGTTTTTTTTCCCTTTCAGGAAGGACAAATGTAGGCATATGGCTAAATGAAGGACAAAACTTTCATTTCACACCTTAAAAATGCCTTTCTCATAATTTCTTATTGATATCATTAGATACCTGAAGTTTACTTTTGAAACACATTTTAGTATTCTTTTAAAAGTTTACCGAATCATTTATTTATAATGTTTCAAAATAATTGAAAGTGAAGTAATTGATATTATTATTTAAAATGTTAAACACTATATATTCAAAACTTATTTCTAAAGTCTAATTTATATATGTGAAAATGTGAATGCTTTTCTCCAATGCTTTCTTAAAGCAAACAGTAAAACTTTTAAAATTATTTTTAGCTCTGTGATATTGGACACAATATGAAGAGTCCTACTTTATTTTGATAGAGTGATTGAACATAATACATGTGTTAGGAGGACAAAATATCTGGTGATTTGGGGTATGTTATAAGTTCACAGCAAAATACTGAACATGAATGTCAGAATTTGGCATTTTAGACTTTTTTACTCCTAAAATATCTTGAATAGTCTGAAAACCGTGAATGAATCATGCTTTCATTTAGAGAGAATATTTATTTATCATTGGAGAAAATATTTATTGTTCTAGGTAAAAATTGAAGTTAGTTGATACAATGGCTAGGCACATACCCACACACATTGTTGAGCCATGGATAGAGGGTTTAATTCCTTAACATGTAAATGCAACACCTTTACATGTTAAACATGTAAACACAGAATACCAAGACTAAAAATCAGATCATTGACATTGATTGTGGTTTTATAATATCTTTAACTAAAAAACATGCTTTCAGTGAGGATATATACCATATTGTATTTACCAGAAGTAATTACAGAAATAGAATTTTTTCTTTAGCAAAATTAAGCTCTGTGTTCCTTGGAACTTGTCAGCATTTCTTAAAATTTTTATTAATTGTAAAAACAAAATAAATGTGTAATTTTTATAAACTATGCTATTTATATATATATACATTATATATATATATATAAATGTATGTATATATATAAATGTATGTGTGTATGTCCTCATTTTTGTTCTATCTGATGTGTCCTTTACCTTATATATTCCTGACTGAACCAATACATACATGATGCTTGGTACTTGATTCATTATATGATGAAGTAAAATTCAAGATTTTAAGCACTGAAACATTCTCATTAGGTCTGTATTTTAGAAAGGTGATTCCAGTAGTGAAATTGTGAAGATAGATAGGAACCACTGAGACCAGTTAGAGGACTGCTGCTGTAGTCCGGATGAAAGAGAAGGGAGGTAGAGGAGTGGTAACCAGAGTGTTGCGCCAACACTGGTCAGCATGAATCATACAGCTTTTTGGAAAACCCAGGGCCTAGGCAGGCTCACAGGTTCTGCTATCCATATAGAGTTGGAGTTGAGCAAAGGATCCCCAAATCAAGAAACTGTTTCTTCTCCTAGGTACTTTGTTCAGGAGAAATCTCCCTCCTTTCATACTATCTAGTCAACACACCCTTATCCAAATCAACAGATCTGATGTCAGTTATCTACTTGGGCCACCACTTGTGCCACTGTCAGTGCCACCAGATCCTTTGCTCTTGCCTTTTTTCCTCACTCAGTGAAGACTTTAGTAAGTAGCCTTCTGAATTCTGTTCAGGCATCTGATGTGAGTTGTTTGTGCTACTCTACAGAAAGTCTGTGGGTACAAATTTTTAGGTAACTTTTTTTGTTCAAGTCTGTATTTGTTTTCTAAGCCTTTATTTCTAGGTGTGGATAGGGAAGATTTTATTCCTATTAAAAAGAAATTCAATGCATTTGAGGAAATCACATCCCATGTGTATGTACAATGCAGGCTGCAGACTTTGTTATGGATAGTATGCCACAGCATCTTGGTTAGAAGCAGGCGCTAAACTAGGACTTTGCTGAGGACTGCTTGACAGAGAAGCACAGCCACTAGAAGGAGAAAGCCTAATGTTTGGAGGACAAAGGAGTATGGGTTTCTCTTTTCTGATGGTCCCAGCAAGGTCAGAGTAATTGGAAAAAGTCTTTTTTCTTATACAAAAGCAAGTTTGCTGAGAGGAATGTCAGGAAAGAACTGAAAAGGAGAGTGAATAACAAAAAAAGGAGATTCTTTTTTGGTCACATTCAGGACAAAGATAGTTTTCCTTCTGTGTAAATTCAGCTAAAATATTCATCGTATCTGAGGCACAACATTGCAGAACACATTTATTGCTGAAAACACTGGGTGTTCACTAAAGGGTCTTCATGGTAGGGCAAGGCATTGTGGCACAACGGGTCTGGCCTCTACTGTTCTTGAATCTGCATTCAGATGCATGAATAGTTGTACTGAATTTGTTCTTAGTCCTTACTATAATTTGTCTCTACTTGAGACGAATAGAATAGCATAGGGAAAACCTAACGTACTTTTATTCCTTTCTCCTGGTTGGGTTTCTCTTGCTGAAGTGTCAGAGAGGAGCAAAGCAATTTTCAGTCACTATTTGCTTTCTCTGTAAACAACAAGGAGGTGGGCAGAGATGCTTAAATTTCAGCAGCATGTCTGGCTGTCTGCGGTGATTTTCCCGGGTCAGTGCATATCCTTAACATAAAATTTAACAAGCAATTGAGTTGTTTATGTTGTTTTCAAAATGTCTTTCATGCCACACCAAATAGGGAAAAAAGAAAAGGAGAGCACAAAAGTTATTGAATCGCAGTTCACTCAATGAATATAAAGAGAAATTACACAGAGGAGAGGAAGCAGGTACATTGTGATGTGTGGTTTCTTTCATGAGCATGGTGAAAATCCTGTCTTTAAGCCAAATGCTTTTCAGATGCGGGTTTTACAAAACTTAGGTTATATATTTTTTCAATTTAAGTGTTTTCATTTATAAAAAGGATGCATGTACATTGTTGAAAAAGGGAAAGCAAATAATATTATGAAGAGAAAACAGTTCTCTCTTACCCCCATATCCATTGTTAAGTTGTTTTGACATTTGTCTCTGATCTTTTCTCAGTACTTTACATGGATGGTAGTAGTATTTATTTAATTTATAATCATACTTTGTCCTCCATTCTTCTCAATTAAAGTGTTTTGCTATTGTTGAATGTTTTTTCTGCTCATAATACAAGACAGAATCACATTTGCATACTCCTTGATGGATTCACATGTCCACACCAAATAGAACCAAAACAACCTCATCTATATTTTGTTGGCAAAGACAACAGAATCAGTAGCAATAAAGGGAGGACAGGGGATTCAACATATTATCTACTTGTTTTTATTACGTATTACTTCCAAGAGAAAAAAAGTTTATAGTGTTATAAAATAAGGTAACTGCTATCATGTAGTTTGAATTTATTATAAATGAGCATCAAGTAAAAATATGATTATGCCTTTGTTCTCAATCATACTTCCAAAAGAGGCAAGAGCTTGATTCTCAATAAGGGGGATTTTGTTAAAAGGTATATTTTAAGGTCAATCTTGTGATTATAATTCAATTGTTCTGGATGGAGACCAGGCATCAGTGAGTTTTAGCAGCTCCCTGGATAATTCTTATCTGCAGCCAGAATAGAGAAACAATGAGTAGACTCAGAAGAGTGGATGACCTGTGGGAGGAAAATAATACCAAATATAAAAATATGAGAAATTCTGCATTTAGAAGAAGCTTGGTGTTTCCCATTAATTGGAAACTGAAATGCAATGATGTTGAGGAATTTGCCTAAGGTCATCAATGTAGTGGCAAAGCCTGAATGACGATCCTGTCTTGTGATCGCATTGCTAATAGAATGTGCAACCTCCTGTATGTCATGTACAAAAATTGCTATTTGATTTTTCTTGTTTGTTTTGTTTGTTTTGTTTTCCGTTTAGTGGATAATAGTGCTTTGTCACTTCCGACTGTGGGCTATGGGATAATATATTAAAAATATATTTTTAATTAAAATCGTTTTTTCCCTTGTGATCTCTTAAATAAGATACAATAGTTTCTTCCTAAGTCTACATTTCCTAAATTTTTTAAAATTCTGGAATGTATAATTTATCACAAGGATGTTTATCTGCAAACCGAGTCCCTTGCCCAAAGCTTTGCTTACTGTGAAGGAAATCCAGTGTGTAAAAGAGCTCACAGTACAGACACAAGAAGTAGTTTTGTTCTGCTTTTCCTTTTATCCTCCCTCCCAGTGTTTCTTTCTCCTTCATGCTTCCACAGACTTTGACATACCCCTTGAGTGCAAAATGAGACAATACTTTAAACATTTTGATTGTAGTTTTGTAGGAGTGTGAAATTTGTCTTCTAAATAAGTCTTTTAAATATAGGTAGATTTAATAATATTATAGGTTTTATAATGGATTGAATTCATGGAAACTCTAACGATCTTGTATTTTTCCATCACAAGTTGACTGAATGTCTGTTCTATTCAAAGTATAAATTGCCTCCAGAGTGGCACATAGTGAAAATATTACCATTCTGCCATTATGCATAACATGAATTTTGTTAATGTCATTAACACTTATTAATCCTAAAATATTACAAGCCAACACAAATACTGATGTGTGCCACTGTCCCCCAACATAACCATAATACATACAAACATAAAAAGATAAACCTATTGCTCCAAGGCCCCATGTGACTGTTTTTTTTCTGGTAGTGATGATTGTATTAAGCCATTTTTCTATGTTGTGCTAGTTTCTCTTTGGACAGTGGTGCATAATTTCAAGATCACTAACTAGGATGAAAATAGAGACCTAGAAAGGAAAGGTTTTCCGTGACAAGCCTACTGGTCCACATGGGATTAAACCCTGAGTTTGCTCACTTTCATGGTCCATCAGAGCGGGCCAACAGAAAAAAAAAAAATTCTGTATATAGTTTTGAGCATTCAGAGTAGTGAAAAGTGTAAAAAATAAAAAAGGGAATTTTCAAATGACTAAAACTTCTATTTAAAAATTAGAATGACTCCAGTAGAAGGAGCATGGGAAATATTTTCCATAAAAAAATTAAAATATGTAGATTAACTTTATTAAAGAAATGGAGTACATTTATGTGCACTCTTTTTTATCTTTATTTTTTATGCAATGTGTACATGAGTTACTTGTTATGGTGTATATGCTTCCTCCATTTGAGGGAATACTGTTAGAATAAATAGATTACTGGAGTCAATGTTTCTAGTATTTGGACTTTTTTAAAAATTGTGTTTAAGAATGAATTTAGCAATGGACATCTAGATGCTAGTGAAGAGAATATTCACAATACAGCATAGTTAAGAGAAAATTCACCAACACATTCCTCACTTCCCCGTCTCCCTTTTTACTTCAAGTCACTAGCCATCTCTGTGTTGGGAATGAATGGCAGCTGCAAAGAGTTACTTGGTAATATGAATGGCAGTATGGTGACCAAAACAAGCTCTGTTTTCTTTAAAAGTGCACCATTCTATCCCTAGGTGTCCCACTAACTATTGCTGACCATTGAACAACACAGGAGTTCGAGGTAACGACACACATGCACAGTAAAACTACACACAACTTCTGATGCTCCAAAAAGCTTAATTAAGAGCCTACCTTTGACTGGGAGCCTTACCAATCACATAAATGTCGATTGACGCATATTTTGTATGTGTAATTTATACTACTACATTCTTACAATTAAGCTAGAGAAAAGAAAATGTTTCTTTCAAATCATCTCAAATCTGCAAAGAATTTGACAATATGTTTATTGAAAAAAATCCACATATCACTGGACACACATAGTTTCAGCCCCTGTTCTAGGGTCAACTGTAGTTCTCTGTACTGAGTAAACCAGTCACATCCCTTGTGCTAGAGTTTCTTCACATGTAAAATGAGACATTCACCTAATTCCTAATATCTTTCTCAGTGCTGAAATATCAATTCTAAATTTAAGGTAAGGAACTGAAAATAATTTCTAAAAATTGTAACTGTATATTTGTTGAGATTTTTCTATTATTCACTTAACTATGTTAGAGACTTAAATATATATTACCTTATTTAATTTAAAAACAGCCAAACAAAGGTCAATCAAAGCAGATTTTTATCAGCTTTCCTCTTTCTTAGTAAATTAGGAAGTGAGAGACGCTTTGCAAACAATGAGCAATCTAATGGCATGCCATTATAGAAAAGGGATAATTACATGGGTAAAGACTAAATTAATCATTGTTGAACTGGATTACATGTTTTGGACATTACTGAGTACAACTGTATAAACAAAATTCTGTTAACTGTCGTCAGACTGACAGAGAAAGAGCTTTGTTCTGTAGAAAATGATCTATGATGACTCCTGGTAAATAGATTTTATCTTCACATTCTGCTGGTGGTAGTTTGCATTATTTAACTGTAATCATGGAAACATCTTGACAATTTTTAAATCAAATATGGCTCCTTTCGTGGTTGTAACTGTTTTGTTTAACAAGTATCTATTCCTGCATATACTCATAAAAACTGTAAAAAATAATACCTTTTTTCATTTTTATAACCATACTGTGGCCAAGGCATAATTTATAAAAATGGTAAACATATATGGCTATGAGTTCCTGTTATATTTTTTAGAGTGAATTACATATACAAACCTTGAAAAAAATGTTTCAAGTACTGTATCTATGACAAAATCTTAGAACATTAGAACTGTTGTTACTATTAAAATAATCTAATCAAACTTCCTCATTGCCTCTTTAAATCCTTAAAGATGTCTTGTGATTATCTTCCAAATAAAGTCTAAATCCCTGGGCATTGAATGAAGTTCCTCAAAGACTTTTCATTACTTCATATCAAAAAGTACCCCTCCCAGGATGCCTTCCCTGAACCCACAGTCTATCATTTGGGGTTAGCATCCTGTGCATGCCTGTATTTTATTATTTACTTCAATTCAAGTAAAGTTCATTTCTTCATAAATACATAAACAAACATGCACATATAAATATATACACATATACATGTAAATCTACTGTCATGACATACACACCTGTATGTGTGCGTATATTTTTCTGACTAGATTATATGCTTGGATAAATTTCATTTTCCTCTAATTTTTCTCTCCACCCAAACCTGTAACCTCACACATTTATACACATATTTGTATGTTTATACCTTCATGTCTTTTCTCATTTGCTTCTCATTGTTGATGACTGTACTTTGTTCTTCTTTGTACATGTATAAGTAATAACCTGTCGCTCAAGAACCATTAGTTTAATTGTTACAGATGAGAGGAGAAAGGATGAGAATATTTTCCCATGGCAACAGATAGTTGTGACATTTAACTAGAACTCCTTAAGCCCTTGTCTTCTTCCTTGCTGGTCTTAACGATCAAGTATTTTGATTTGCTCCTTTGCATTTTTAACCCTCAAATGATGCTATATAAATCCTCCAAAATATTCTGGACCTTCTTCAGTAATAAAAAACAAACTACCTTTTCCCCTTTTATATGGAATTTTTGATCATGTATGATTTTGATAAAGATTCAAAGATATTAAGTTGAAATACAGATGTATTTATTAATGTATCTGGAGTAATACTAAATACTGGTGATAAAGAGTTCATGCCCAAACATAATAAAAAATAACTAATAGCAATAATAATAATAATAATGATGATGTTAGCATTTATTTGGCAGCTGCTATGTACCAGCTATTATTCTGTTTTGCTTATTTTAATAATACTGAATAATAATACATAATTATTATTAATATAGGTCTTACTAAAATATGTCATCTTTAAGAATGTCATAACAATACAAAAAATACTCTGAGTGCATTATTTCAAGATTCCAGTAATACACATAAAAAACACTGTCAAAGAGCTACAGTGCCTGTTCAAAATCTCTAAATCAGCAGGGTCAGAATTCAAAACAAGGTACCAGTTTCCAATTTATCCTAGTGTACCATGCTGAATGTATTAAGAAATTGCTGTGAATTACCATTACTTAGATTTTGTTATTCTGTCAAATCATAATGGAACACCTTAATAACTTTAGAGTGTGATGTGTTACTTTAAGCTCCTCCCTAAAGTCAAATAAATAATCTAAAATAAAATATAATTTGACATTTAACTTCCCCAAAATACCTCAATGAGTGTGAAATTTGGTAAATTATTACTATATATAACTTGAGAGAAAATTAAGCCTTTTATAAATATTGTTCATAAATTAATTTTATTTTTCTCTCTTTTTTTTTTCAATTTGAATTGAAGGTTTTCAATTTCAGTCTGTTGGTTCATAAATCAATTACCATTGAATAACCTGAGGGCAGCAGGAAATTGGGTCCAAATGAAAAAGAAAAGGAGGCAATTTGTATTAAGTCTGAAAGTTTAATGTTCAGTGGAAGTTTAATCATAAGTGACCCATTGTTTGAAAAGTAGAACATCAATGTCTTGTTAATTTCACTGTCTTTAAGAGGACTGGGGAAAATTGAGATAATTGATTATTCTTAAATGAAAACCAAGGAAAGATGCTTTCGAAAAGGAGCTAAAGGATATTTTCTTTCTTTTTACCTTAATTCACTGAGGAAATAGTCTGTTCTGTTTTGGGGAAACTTAAACTTAGTATATAGTTTTTAGAGACTTATATCAAGAGTCAAATGTATCATATGTTTTATCCCCAGGACTAAAAAAGTATTTTCTTTAACACCTATTTATTCAGTTAAATGAGTTTTTTGCTTTAGTGAATTGCAGAATTAATTTGGTGTCTTCATTGATTTCCAAAAATAGTAAGTGGAATGAATGTTTAAAATGAATGCATTTAGCTGAAGGAACACATTGCCCCAAACTTAAGATATTCTAGAAATCATTTCTGGTCCTTAAATTAAATCTACCTGTGCTCCCTGGGATATACAGGAAAATGAAGACTTTCACTTAGCCTTTAGTAAGTAGTAATATGAATAGAAATACATAATTTGCCCAGGGATATCTGACTATGTTAATATTAAGCCATTCATATGTTGTTAACTGAAATGCCAATGAGATGGGCTAGAGGAAGGAAAATGGAAGGGTTGGGAAGGATTTAAACAATAAATCATTTCCCGAGTTGTTGTCCTCTGATTTCTCCATTTTACCTACATTAGGCTTAGGATTTAACAACACCAAAAAAAATATTTTAAAATATAAGAGTACTAAATACAGTGAAGGGTAAACTTTCAGGTAGGCTAATGTTCCCGGTTTAATTTTCCTGGGTGTTTTTATCCAGATTATGAAGCATGAGGTCATGACTATGAAGGTAATCTCTTCCTATGTCTAGCAAAAGGACTTTGAAGGACTACAACATCTCTCTCAGGATTTGAATAATGTATCTGTGTCTTCTTAACCTGATGTTTAGATTCTTTTGCCCTTAACTCTAAGACCTTTAAATCCCTCATTTCTTACACAGTTGATTAAATGCAGTCCTGAGAAAAGCACTGACTTTTGAACAGAAAGCTTTTCAGGAGGCTAACAGGCTCTGACCTCAAAGAAATGATGTTGTGAAATTGACTTGAGACCTTATCAGAGAGACCAGGTTTTGCTAAACACTATATTAAAGTTTGGATTCCTCATTACTAAGAAAACTTTCCCTCCAACATCTGAGAATATCGGTTATTCTGTTTCTACTTTGCACTTTATTTATGGAACTCCTGTATTCTCTGTGATAAATAGAATTTACTGGTGTTAAGATGCCCTTGGGTGCCACACCCTACCCCTTGTGCAGGCAGAATGTACCAGTAGAGCTGAACCAGTAATAGCTGAAATATACCAGTAGAGTTGGTAAATAGCTGCTGCTCTGAGCCCCGTAAGTGCCTTTTCCTGGGCTATAGTGGCTCCTCATGGAAGCTCCTCCAGGATTCCTGTCAACTGACTGTGAAATAATTAATAATCACCCATTGGTGCATGTGAGAGTTAAAAGAACATCCATCTCCTAAAAAGGAGGGAGGCAAGTTGAAGAGAAAGAGCATTCTGCTAACAACCACCGGATGACCTGAAATTATGGCATTACCTCCTTTAGTTCATGATTATTTAAACTTTATGTGAAAATGGAAACAAATCTCTATGGTCCATTTTAATAAAAGGATTCAAAATACTTGGAGGAGTTTAAATTTCATATATCCCATTTGAAAAACTCAAATATGATGAATTCTACATGGATTTAAAATGATTGAAGAAGAGATGAATTTCCAGGATAAGAGAAGTTCAGGACAAGCAGAGATTTTAAATTTCATTACACACAGTTGTATATTTTATTCATATATAAAATTTATATAAGGTGAACATAGATTTCATTTTTTCTCACCTATTAAGACTCTCAAAAATGTAGAAGTCAATACTATGTTGCATTATAATTTATAGGCAGTAAATTAGGAGTGTATTTTATAATGGTTAAAAGCAAAGAACTGGGAGAGAGGGTGGAGCCAACATGGCAGTGTGAGTAGGACAGTGGGAATCTCCTCCCAAAAACATATATATTTTTGAAAATACAACAAATACAACTAATCCTAAAAGAGAGACCAGAAGACAAGACACAGGACAACAGCCAAACTACATCCACACGTGCGAGAGCCCAGCGCCTGTTGAAAGGGGTAAGATACAACCCCCAGCCCAGCGGGACTCGAGCACGCCTCCCCCCAGCTGCCGGCGGGAGGGAGAGGGAGCCCAGGACTGCTAAACACACAGTCCAGCCACCTGCAACAGAACGCAGACACAGTGCATGCGTGGAGGGATGGAAACTAGGGAAACAGGGCAGCAGGACCTCTGAGCAGGTTCTGAAGCTGATGCCCCTGTGAAAAAGAAAAGCGAGTGCTTTTAGAAAGTCTTAAAGGGACAGGGGCATAACAGCTAGACGGAAACAACACAGGTCACAGCCCAGTAGCTGGAAATTACAGGGAAAACTGCGTGCACTAACCCAACGGGCAACAGCTCTGAGACCCCTCATGGAGGTAAACAGCCAAACAGCCACCCCATCCATTACCCTTCCAGGCGCAGCAAAAGCAGAGAAGCAGCCTGAGGCAGGCCCCACCCTCAGAAAGGGAGCTTCCTCCATATCGGCCAGGCAAGACACAAAGACCCAGTCTACACGCAATTACCCAACACAAGCCACTAGGGGTCACAGTTGTCCCAGTAAAGAAAGGCCAGTAGCAAGTGGAAAGTTTGGCTCTCCCAGCCAACAGTCAACAGCACCTGTCAACATGAAAAGGAAAAAAAATATGATCCAGACAGGACTAACCCAGACAGCTTCGGCATCTGCTACGTCTTCCCCTGAGAAGGAACCTGGGGAGATAGATTTAACCAGTCTTCCTGAAAAAGAATTCAAAACAAAAGTCATAACCATGCTGACGGACTTGCAGAGAAATATGCAAGAACTAAGGAAGGAGAATACAGAAATAAAACAAGCTCTGGAAGGACTTCAAAACAGAATGGACAAGATGCAAGAGAACATTAATGGACTACAAAACAGAGAACAGGAACGCAGAGAAGCTGATGCATAGAGAGATAAAAGGATCTCCAGGAATGAAAGAATTCTAAGGGAGCTGAATGACTAATTGAAACAGAACAATACCGCACTATAGGGCTACCAGAAGAAGAAGAGAGAGAAAAAGGGACAGAAAGTGTCTTTGAAGAACTAATTGCTGAAAACTTCCCCAAACTAGGGGAAGAAATGGCCTCTCAGACCACAGAGGTACACAGAACTCCCATGAAAAGGGATCAAAGGAGGGCAACACCAAGACACATAATAATTAAAATAGCAAAGATCAAAGACAAGGACAAAGTATTAAAGGCAGCCAGTGAGAAAAAAAAGGTTACCTACAAAGGAAAATCCATCAGGCTATCATCAGACTTCTCAACAGAAACCCTACAGGCCAGAAGAGAATGACATGATATACTTAATGCAATGAAACAGAAGGGCCTCCAACCAAGACTACTGTATCCAGCATGAGAAACATTTAAATATGAAGGAGGGATGAAAGAATTCCCAGACAAGCAAAAGTGAGGGAATTTGCCTCCCACAAACTACCTTTACAGGGCATCCTACAGGGACTGCTCTAGATGGGAGCACTCCTAAAAAGAGCACAGAACAAAACATCCAACATATGAAGAAGTGAGGAGGAGGAATAAGAAGGGAGAGAAATAAAGAATCATCAGACTGCATTCATAATAGCTCAACAAGCGAGTTAAGTTAGACAGTAAGATAGTAAAGAAGCTAACCCTGAACCTTTGGTAACCACAAGTTAAAGCCTGCAATGGCAATAAGTTCATACCTCTCAATAATTACCCTAAATGTAAATGGACTGAATGCACCAATCAAAAGACACAGAGTAATAGAATGGATAAAAAATCAAGATCCATCCATATGCTGCTTACAAGAGACTCCTCAAACCCGAAGATATACAGAGACTTAAAGTCAAGGGATGGAAAAAGATATTTCATGCAAACAACAGATAGAAGAAAGCAGGTGTTGCAATTCTGGTATCAGACAAAACAGACTTCAAAATAAAGAAAGTAGCAAAAGACAAAGAAGGAAATTACATAATGAAAAAGGGCTCAGTCCAACAAGAGGATATAACCATTATAAATATATATGCACCCAATACAGGAGCACCAACATACCTGAAACAAAGACTAACAGAACTAAAGGAGGAAATAGAATGCAATGAATTCATTCTAGGAGACTTCAACACACCACTCACTCCAAAGGACAGATGCACCAGACAGAAAATAAGTAAGGACACAGAGGCACTGAACAACACACTAGAACAGATGGACCTAATAGACATCTACAGAACTCTACATCCATAAGCAACAGGATACACATTCTTCTCAAGTGCACATGGAGCATTCTCCAGAATAGACCACATACTAGGCCACAAAAAGAGCCTCAGTAAATTCAAAAAGATTGAAATCCTATCAACCAACTTTTCAGACCACAAAGGCATAAAAATAGAAATAAACTGTACAAAGAAAGCAAAAAGGCTCACAAACACATGGAGGCTTAACAACACGGTCCTAAATAATCAATAGATCAATGACCAAATCAAAATGGACATCCAGCACTATATGGAAACAAATGACAACAACAACACAAAGGACCAACTACTGTGGGACACAGCAAAAGCAGTCTTAAGAGGAAAGTATATAGCAATCCAGGCATATTTAAAAAAGGAAGAACAATCCCAAATGAATGGTCTAATGTCATAATTATCAAAATTGGAAAAGAAGAACAAATGAGGCCTAAGGTCAGCAGAGGGAGGGACATAATAAAGATCAGAGAAGAAATAAATAAAATTGAGAAGAATAAAACAATAGCAAAAATCAATGAAACCAAGAGGTGGTTCTTCGAGAAAATAAACAAAATATATAAGTCTCTAGCCAGACTTATTAAGAGGAAAAGAGAGTCAACACAAATCAACAGAACCAGAAACGAGAAAGGAAAAATTACAATGGACCCCACAGAAATGCAAAGAATTATTAGAGAGTACTATGAAAACCTATATGCTAACAAGCTGGGTAACCTAGGAGAAATGGACAACTTCATAGAAAAATACAACCTTCTAAGACTGACCCAGAAAGATTTAGAAAATCTAAACAGACCAATTACCAGTAACGAAATTGAAACTGTAATCAGAAAACTACCAAAGAACAAAACCACCAGGCCAGATTGATTCACCTCAGAATTTTATCAGACATACAGGGAAGACATAATACCCATTCTCCTTAAAGTTTTCCAAAAAATAGAAGAAGAGGGGATACTCCCAAGCTCATTCTATGAAGCTTACATCACCCTAATACCAAAACCAGGCAAAGACCCCACCAAAAAAGAAAACTACACACCAATATCCCTGATGAATGTAGATGCAAAAATACTCAACAAAATATTAGCAAACCGAATTCGAAAATACATCAAAAGGATCATACACCATGAACAAGTGGGATTCATCCCAGGGATGCAAGGATGTACAGCATTCGAAAGTCCATCAACATCATCTACCACATCAACAAAAAGAAAGACAAAAAACCATGATCATCTCCATAGATGCTGAAACAGCATTTGACAAAGTTCAACATCCATTCATGATAAAAACTCTCAGCAAAATGGGAATAGAGGGCAAGTACCTCAACATAATAAAGGCCATTTATGATAAACCCACAGCCAACATTATATTGAACAGTGAGAAGCTGAAAGCTTTTCCTCTGAGACCGGGAACTAGACAGGGATGCCCACTCTCCCCACTGTTACTTAACATAGTACTGGAGGTCCTAGCCATGGCAATCAGACAAAACCAAAAAATACAAGGAATACAGATTGGTAAAGAAGTTAAACTGTCACTATTTGCAGATGACATGATACAGTACATAAAAAACCCAAAAGAATCTACCCCAAAACTCCTAGAACTGATATCAGAATACAGAAAAGTTGCAGGATACAAAATTAACACACAGAAATCTGTGGCTTTTCTATACACTAACAATGAACCAACAGAAAGAGAAATCAGGAAAACAATTCCATTCACAATTGCATAAAAAAAAATAAAATACCTAGGAATAAACCTAACCAAAGAAGTGAAAGACTTATACTCGGAAAACTACAAGCCACTCTTAAGAGAAATTAAAGGGGACACTAACAAATGGAAACTCATCCCATGCTCATGGCTAGGAAGAATTAATATTGTCAAAATCGCCATCCTGCCCAAAGCAATATACAGATTTGATGCAATCCCTATCAAACTACCAGCAACATTATTCAATGAACTGGAACAAATAATTCAAAAATTCATATGGAAACACCAAAGATCCCAAATAGCCAAAGCAATCTGAGAAAGAAGAATAAAGTAGGGGGGATCTCACTCCCCAACTTCAAGCTCTACTTTAAAGCCATAGTAATCAAGACAATTTGGTACTGGCACAAGAACAGAGCCACAGACCAGTGGAACAGACTAGAGACTCCAGACACAAACCCAGACATATATGGTCAATTAATATCTTATACAGGAGCCATGGACATACAATGGCAAAATGACAGTCTCTTCAACAGATGGTGCTGGCAAAACTGGACAGCTACATGTAGGAGAATGAAACTGGACCATTGTCTAACCCCATATACAAAAATAAACTCAAAATGGATCAAAGACCTGAACGTAAGTCAAGAAACCATTAAACTCTTGGAAGAAAACATAGCCAAAAACCTCTTAGACATAAACATGAGTGATCTCTTCTTGAACATATCTCCCCAGGCAAGGAAAACAACAGCAAAAATGAACCAGTGGGACTATATTAAGCTGAAAATCCTCTGTACAGCAAACGACACCATCAATAGAACAAAAAGGAACCCTGCAGTATGGGAGAATATATTTGAAAATGACAGATCTGATAAAGGCTTGACGTCCAGAATATATAAAGAGCTCACATGCCTCAACAAACAAAAGACAAATAACTCAATTAAAAAATGGGCAGAGGAACCGAACAGACAGTTCTGCGAAAAAGAAATACAGATGGCCAACAGACACATGTAAAGATGCTCCACATCGCTAATTATCAGAGAAATGCAAATTAAAACTACAATGAGTTATCACCTCACACCAGTAAGGATGGCTGCCATCCAAAAGACAAACAACAACAAATGTTGGCGAGGTTGTGGAGAAAGGGGAACCCTCCTACACTGCTGGTGGGAATGTAAATTAGTTCAACCATTGTGGAAAGCAGTATGGAGGTTCATCAAAATGCTCAAAACAGACTTACCATTTGACCCAGGAATTCCACTCCTAGGAATTTACCCTAAGAACGTAGCAATCAAGTTTGAGAAAGACAGATGCACCCCTATGTTTATCACAGCACTATTTACAATAGCCAAGAACTGGAAGCAACCTTAATGTCCATTGATAGATGAATGGATAAAGAAGATGTGGTACATATACACAATGGAATACTACTCAGCCATAAGAAGAGGGAAAATCCTACCATTTGCAGCAACATGGATGGAGCTGGAGGGTATTATGCTCAATGAAATAAGCCAAGTAGAGAAAGACATATACCAAATGATTTCACTCATCTGTGGAATGTAAGAACAAAGGAAAAGCTGAAGGAACAAAACAGCAGCGGTATCACAGAACCCAAGAATGGACCAGCAGGTACCAAAGGGAAAGGGACTGGGGAGGATGAGTGGGTAGGGAGGGATAAGGGTGGGGGAAGAAGAAGGGGGTATTAAGATTAGCATGCATGAGGGGGTGGGAGAAAGGGGAAGGCTGTACAACACAGAAAAGACAAATGGTGATTCTACAACATTTTGCTATGCTGATGGACAGTGACTGTAAAGGGGTTTATAGGGGGGACCTGGTATAGGGGAGAGTCTAGTAAGCATAATATTGGTCATATAAGTGTAGATTAATGATAACAAAAAAAAAGAAAGAAAGAAAAGGGGGATTACTCCCTGATAGGATAAAACTAACTGTAAATCAATGATTAATGCATGCTTTAAATATCCTTAATCTTGACCACTTAAAGGGTGTCAGATAATCGGCTATGGAGGTACATTTTTCTGACAATATTCCTTTCTCTTAATTGGTGACCTCCAATGAGTTCTACACAATGGTATAAAGGGCATATAAAAGTGTAGGCAAAGGGTCTGTTTGTGTTTATACAGAGGATCAAAGACTAATTTGGCTACCCAGAAAATGAACTAAGATATGATATGAAAAAGAACTTCCAACATCAGCACTCTCTGGAAGACTCATACCAGAAGAGGATCATCAAAAAACCCCAACAAAGATCCATGTGCTGCTACAGCTGTAGATGCACTTATCCCACCGGTTCCTGGACTTGCCATGGGAATGAAGAAGGAGATATCTAAGCTGGCCTGTGCATACAGTAAAACAACAAATTTGACTGGATCTATACTATTGGAACTCAACCAAGAATTAGGAGAAGTGCAAGTTGTAGTGCTCCAAAATCTTACAACTACAGACTATCTACTGTTAAAAGAACACATGGGATGTGAACAGTTCCCAGGAATGGGTTGTTTTAATTTGTCTGATTTCTCTCAGACTGTTCAAGTACAGTTGGACAATATCCATCATATCATAGATAAATTTTCACAAATGCCTAGGATGCCTAACTGGTTTTCTTGGTTTCACTGGAGATGGCTGGTAATTATAGATTTGCTTTGGTTATGTAACTGTATTCCTATTATGTTAATGTGTGTGCACATTTATTTAGTAGTTTAAAACCTATACATGCTTAAGTTACTCTACAAGAAGATATGTCAAAGAAATAATCAATCTTCCCATGTTTTCTTCCGCCTGCTACTTCTATAGCTTTTCTTCTACTTCCTAATTACAACCCTTAAATAGAATTCGTGCCTCATATCGATTTTACCAAGTATCATAATTCCTCCAAGTGGTAAAGATACCTCAAGACAAATGCTGGGCATAGAAGCCACAGGGCATAAATCTGCAAAGAAGTAAAAGCTAACCTTTTCAAACAGTATGGCTTCTCTCTCACTTACCAATTTTACATTTCCCTGTATGGCCCCGGAAGATGACTGGTTAGCCAGAGAAGGGTAAGATTCCTCAAGGGAGGAACAACCTAAGACAGGCACAGTCGCAGGGGGGCCATCAGGTGAGAAATTGGGGATCAATAGAGGTGAGGCCTAGAACCTCACCCCCCCCTGTTTTGAGAGAAATCTTCTTCATGCATGGATGTTTTATTGCCCTTGTCTCGCTTGGATTAACGCATAGTCTACAGGCACACACCTGATCATCCACATTTGCTCTCTTACAACACTAAACTATGTTTTCTACCTTTATCTTGCATCTACCTACCACTTCAGCATTTTATTAAAAATAATAATAATTATAGTAATAATAATAATAACAGGAGAAATGTGGGATTCACATATAAATCAAGTATAAAAATCAAATGTATATTCATATTTGACCTGATTGTTTATAGTTCATAATGCGTGATAAAAACCGAAAGTTTCTGTGATGGCTGCCCTTGTACTGTTCACCATGTAAGAACTTATTCACTATGTAAGAATTTGTTCACCATGTAAGAATTTATTCATTATGATGCTTCAGAAGATTGGAGACTGACGAGAATTAGGCTTGGGGTGGATTAATGATTGTGCATTGAGTATTGACTCCCCTATACATAATTTTATTGTTAACAACCATTTGATCAATAAATATGAGAGACGCCCTCTCAAAAAAAAAAAAAGACAGCATTCTTGAAGGTTCCACCTTAATGACATAATCACGTACCAGAGGCTCTACCTCTTAATGCCATCATATTGAACATAAAATTTCAACATGTAAATTTTGGAGGACACAAACCTTCAGACTATAGTATTAAATAAATATTATTCACTGCTGAAAAAGAAAAGCACAGATCCTATCTGGGTTCATTTCTAGCTTTCCAGTTTGGGCAAGATACTTAAACTCACTGTGCCTCAGTTTCTTCATCTATGAAGTTGGATAATAAGAGTATCTACTTCATAAATATTTTAGGAGGATTAAGCTAATATTGATAGGATATCTTTTTTAGCATTGATATTGTTTATAATACATAAAATATTTTTTCAATGCATACTATAAAACACAAGGATTGACAATCTCCCATACTTTGCATATAACTATAATATTTAATTTGGAGAAAATCTCAATTTAAATATGTATTTTTTGCTTTCTAGTGGTTCTTAAGGAGAGTATAATACACCCACACCTCTCCATAACCCTGCCCAGGTAGAGTAGGCACACAAAATATTTGAAAACAGGATATTTAACATTTATTTAAAAATGGTACTTGGCTTTAAAATGTTTAGGCACTCTGTCTTAAATTACAAGACATCTTTCATCATTAAAGTATATTTTAGTGCTGGGAGTGTTATGACCTTCTGTTAAGTTGTGCTTAGCACATATATTGAAAATCCTGTTAAACCTCCTACCAATCAGAAAATCTGTATTGTCTTGACATTTTGCTGTGTGCGTATTACTTCTATAGAAAAGTGTTTAAGGTTAAATAGTTTAATTATTTTCATTATTTTGAATTCATGTACATTCCTACTAACCTTCCTCAGCTGTAGTGGAATATTGTTGTAGTGGAATCACGGAGTTGGATATGGTATTGTTAAGTGTAAATGCATGTGAAAGTCTACAGTTGAATGACCACAGTTGAAATTTCAGTCTGCAAGGTACACAACTCTGGAAAAATGGAATAAATACACTAAAAATCAATCTTTTACCTCTAAAAGTGGTATGATGAAAGAGCCTAAAGAATTTAATCAGTACTTCTTAGATTTAAATTTTTCTTGAGGACAAATGAAATGATTCATAAAGGAAAAATGCTGAGACTGACGTAGAATGTCAACATTAAATTTACCAAGTAAGAACTTTAAAATAAACCAAACTAATTTCTATTTCAATTCACTTCATAAAAGGAAAAACATTTTAATATCAAAAGACAGTTGAAAGAACACAACTTTAGGAAAAAATACAGCTTTATAAAGAATACAGTTAATTTAATGAAAAAAACACTTCCTGTCATATTAATATTTGTTTCATTTTGTTATGGACTGTGCAACAACACTGGTATTTAAAGAACTGGCACTTAATGACTCTTGGATTAAATGAGAGTAAATGGGTCAACATGCTTGGACTAAAACCCTGCCAGTGAGTAAAAGTGTTTTCTTAGGTAAATTTATTCATCCTTCTAATCCTCAGTTTCCTTCCTCTACAAATTGGGGACAATAATACCTTTCTGACAGAGCTCTATATGGATTGATAGTTTTAGCCATTACTCTCAGAGTTTTACATCTATTAATCCATTAAATACATATGATGATTTTATGAGTAGGTTTTATATTCATTCTGCAGATCAGAAAGCTAAGGCAAAGAGAATTTAGGTAACTTGCCATATGCCAAGTATTCAGTAAATATTTTAAACATTCAATAATATTCATTAGTATTATGTATTTTTGTATATAAATATTATAGAAGGATTCTTTAGTTGTATGTGTGTGTCTCAAATATTGTATATTATATACTACATAAGTAGTACATATTTCTATATAATATAAATATATTTGTATAATTTAATATAAAAATACATATTCAAAAAATACATACATAATATATAAATATTCACGAATATTGGCATTTTTCAATTGTTAGTTACTCAACACTTGTACATTGATCATATTTGCTTAATAAGAATACCATCATAACATTATTACTGTTCCTGTTGTTATTAATACCTCTAGTACTGATGTTTTAAATATCTGTATTTTACATTATCCTGAATGCAAATATTAAGCCTCTTGAGCAAATATCAGAATTATTACTATTTGTAGCATTAACCTCATTGGTTCTCTACATTGAATTCTCTTCTTCTTATGGGGTGAGGCAATAAGAACCAGGTCGACAGACTTCTTTGTTGTAACAAAATACAGGAACCCTGAAAATATGAATCTGGGAGTTTATATATACACTGTTCCTCTCCTCTTAAGAGAGTAACAAAATTTTCCTAAAGCAAATAAATTCTCCAAGAAAAGAGAAGGGGAAGATCTTGGGTTCTTGCCCTCGAATGTAATGTTATTTAATGTTAAGTAATGTGCTGATTGTAATGTAATGGTATGTTTCCAGAGTTCTGGGTTTTATTCCCCTTTAAAGTAACACATCTTTAAAGAGATAAATCTCTTCAGGCTTCTCTCACTAATCATTTGTCATCATTTCACTTCCAAGGTGTCATTTCATACAAGTTCCAAAAAAATTTGCTCAGAAAGTCATAAGTGTGCAGAAATACCTAAATATTCACTTCCTGCCAGTATAGTGTTTAGTAGGTACTCAGCAAATGATGGCTAGAAAAATCACTATTATTGAACTCACAGTTCTCCATACTTTATTTTAGTCTCTTAGTATTCCTCCTGCATAAGGAAGCTTTACCTTTTTATTTTAATTTGCAGTTTCAGGAGAATTGAAGGGTGAAGATATTATATATAAATACATTCATTTAATAATTCCTTCAAATTTTATGGTATTATTTAGTAATTAAAACTTGTTAAATTAATAAAATGCTTTCATTTGAGTCTATTCCTGTCTTTTGCCTCCCCTTAGTGTCCTGCAGAAACTTAGAAAGACCTCATTGATTTCATTACTAAAACACTACTTATACATAATAGTCATTGAGCTTACTTAGTCTTAGAAGGTATAGAGACTAGGAAGGGAAGTGAAAGAATTTATTTGTGCCTCTGTTCATTGAACAAGTACCATGAAACAGTGATTGATGTTTAGAAATTATCATGGATTTTTAAACTTTAAAACAATCTCCATTGTATCCCGGTTAGTTTCACGGTTCAGCAGTTCTTACTTCTGTCTTGAAGTTTCTTTAGTGTCCTCTCTATTATCTGGGACTGACTGCCAATCTGGCTTGATGTGGGCGTTTAAGAGATAGGATTATGGAGTATAAGTAGCAGAAAATTGGAGATGAAGATCTGAATTCTACTCCAGGTTCTACCACTTACTAGCATAATCTAATTGGAAAATATCTCTGAATATCAGTCTACTCATCCATAAAATGAGGGTAATAAGACTACCTTTCTCATCTTAAGTAGTTGAGGATCTCATAAAATATTGTATATTAAAAGCAACACAGAAAACTTTAAAACATTTATTAAATTTGTAAGAAATTATGGGGTAAGAAGACAACAGACAAAATTTAAATCATCTTAAGACATTGCACGAGAGAGGACACAAATATTACCAGTATCAGGAGTGAAAGAGAAGACATAATCTCAGTTCCTATGAAGCTGGCAAAAATGTGATGATATAAACAATTTCCAACAGTATATTTGATAATTTAGATGAAGTAAATTCATTAAAAAGCAGAATTTACCAGGACTGACAGAAACTAAAAGCAGGGCAAGAAGAATTTCATTGAGCTAATAAAAATGTCCCTTATCTAGGAAGGTTGTTTTTCTTTAAGATACAATTTATGTACAATAAAATGTACATATCTTAAGGGTTAAGTTGGGTGTTGGCAGTTGTATACCTATGCATACACCTTCCAAAACTAGAAAACTCCTTTAATATGTAGCAAACCAATAACTGTTTATTTAGAATGGCTTTTCTTTGTATCTCTATAACTTCAGGGGGAAAATATGTTCCCAGTCTGGGACAAATAACCTTTGAAGCTGAAGTTAGTCAAAGGAAGAAATAAAATGGGAGTAACTTGTTTAATCCTTACAAGAAGTCATCTACTTCTGCTCACCCATGTCTCCTGCTACCCAGCTGCAAAAGACCCCACCATACCTCTCTGTTCCCAGTGCCCACTTGCTCCCTACCCATCTTATAATCGTTTATTCATATAGAGATGGACTACTTCTCTCTACCCAACACCTACTAAGATGTACTAAGGACATGTACTAAGGAGATGTACTAAGGACAGGAGAGAGATTCTGGAAATTTTGCAATTTTACCCACAGTCTCATTTAAAGGTTATTATACAAATGCAAAATCCTTATATTTTATGGTTACTCTTGAAAAGACAAGAAAAAATAAGGTCTCAATTAGAATTATAATCTTAAGCTCTGCTGTTAGAAATAATTTTCCCAGGCTGTAGTACAGAAAGCCCTTTGAAGTCATGGGGATTGTAGTGTAGTGAACAGTAGTTCCCAAAAAGATATGTACCCAATATCCTATGAATATGATCTTAGATAGAAAAGGGGTCTGTGCAGATATAATTAAATTAAGAATGTTTGAGGTATTATTATCCTGGTTTACCTGGGTTGGCCTAAAATCCAATGACAAGTCCCTCTATAATGGAGGAGGTAAAGACACACTGAGGAGAAGTCCATGTAAATACAAGAGAAGGGCATGGTTCTGCAGCCACAACCAAGGAATGCCCGAAGCCACCAGAGACTGGGAGAGAGTCGGAAGGAATCACTCCTAAGTCACAGGGAATGAATGCATGGGTGTAAGGCCATTGGTGGTAAATATGGACAGCGAAGAGCCTACAATCAGTCAGTAGTTAATAAAGGAAAAGGCTATTTCTCAGGCATCTTTCCTTCTTACTAGGAGTGTGTGTGTATGTCTGTGTATGTGTATACACATGTACTATACGGAAGTGTTGGAAACATGTATTATAGGATATCACAGCTCCAAAGAATGAACAGAAGAAAAAATAATAAATATTATTATTATTATTTTTCTTCCAAATGTGAAACCATGGTGCATTGGTCCCTTGCAAAGTAGTAGCAACTTCAAGAAGTGGATTGCTTCCCCCTCTTCTTTTGCTGGAAACAAAAAACCCAAAGAGTTCTCAAGGAAGTTTAAGGAATTAGGATTTAAAAATAAATGAATTATCTCTTATAACTCATTTGTAGAGTTAATAACTCTTAAGAGTCAGTTTTATGAAATCTTAGAAGTTGTGGGTCCAGCAAATCCAGCCACTTCTTAAAAAACTTGTTTGTACAATCAACCTTTGCAGGATTCCTCTACCTGACCCTGCTCTTTATTCCAGACATTGTTAGATGTTATTCTACTCATAAGGGCAGCAAAGATAAGGAATCATTAATAAACACTACTCATTTTTTTATTGTATATAATAACTAGTTTTTCAATATCTATTTACTTAATGAGTTATTTAACATAGAGGTCTTAACTAAAGGTATTATAAAATGCCTTAATTTGTGAAATATTCTAAAAGCATCTTTTATTGTTTGTTCTTTGTTGCTATACCCTGATTTTTCCTGCCTCCTGATTTGTCTGGAAAGTGTGAGGTAACAAAGTGAAACATAAACACAGTTTAATGACTCTTGGCATTTATTAAGAGGTTAGAAAGGCACATATTCAATGATTTAAAAAGGCAATATACATAAAGGAGAATAGCTTGAAGAAAGTCCAGAATATAAAGACTGGATCCTCTGGAAATATTTCATTGGCATGTAAGAACCTCAAGGCAAAACATATATCAAGAATTCATTCGACTGACTCACACTTTTAAGGCTTGTTTTACAATTATCACAAACACAGAAGTACTTTACAAGAAAAGGCAAAATCTTTTAAGAAATGCATACACACACGAACAGTGAATTTTAACATTGGTTTCCCAATAACTATTTTTTGACTTTGTTAAAGTCTTTTAATCATTTTAATTTCTCATGTTCCACTTTGCATATTTGGGTTGAAGTAAAATTGCTAATGTTCCATCCAGGTCCAAAATTAAGATGCTAGATCAATATGAATAGAACTATAAAGGAGCCTTGAATATTTTCAATATAGCCAGTGCTATGTAGTTTCCCCAGAACTTGAAACAATAACTGAAATGAAAAAATTCAGTGAACTTAGAAAGTAATATCCTAATATTGTTCCACATTTGACCCTTGGATTGTTACACTTCAATTTAAACTCCACATTATCTCAGGTCTGTTTTACTTTGAATGGTAATGAGAATGTTATGTGTCAAAAATTATGGCTGCAATTACCTTTTTCCTCAGCCCAGCACATTATGAATGTCGGTGCCATTCAAAGCCTGCAAATGTTTTAATTTCATATGTTAAATTTAAGTATTAATGTGCATATTCCCTTACTGTAGAAAGGAGGATATTGCCATGAGGAAAGTGCACATGGGACTTTTTAGATTCAATTTTATTTAGTCTAAGCAGGGAGTCTTTGATTACATCCTTTAAATTGTACATAGTGTGTATGCTACTTATGTAGAGAAGACTATGGCTTGGAGGGAATTGGAACAAAAGGTGGGGGAATCATCCTTTCTCACTTAAATTCAAAAGCACAAAATCTTGGGCTGTGGAGAAGTTTGGCAGTAAGGAGGAGGTGTGGCAGAGGACTGAAAGTATGTGGGCTGTGTAGTCAGATAAATGTAGGTTTGAATCCAGGCTCTAGCATTTACTTATGGTATGATCTTGAGCTAGTGTCTGAAACATTGGTTCTCAACTCCCCCATTTGTAAATTTGTAATTTTTTTTCTGTCCTAAAGCTTCATGTGTTTCTGTATTTTCTACATTAATGAGATTTGTATTCACTCATGAAATGCTTGCAATCTTGACTCCTTTTTAAGACTTCCATAAGCACAACTAACTTTATTTCTTTAACATTTATCCGATTGATCTTCTCTTTATTTCTACTACCACTGTCCTGATTGTCCTGATTTAGTCTCTCACTCTTTCTCGGTGTATTACTGCAAAAGCCTTCTGTCTAACTTCCTGTTTTCCATCATATCTCTTTTAAATTTATACCTCACATATGTGCTGGTGTGTGTTATTATTGTCAATACATGAAAATATCACTTGTTCTATTCAAAACCCTCCAAGGTCTTCCTGTCACTTACAGAAATGATTTTCAAACTTTGTTTTAGCCATTGTAGATTTTTTTAAAAAATTCACATAGAGTTTGACTTACAAACTCTGTTTCCAGTAACTTAATTTTAAAAATTCTGTTGGTTACACAGAAAAGCAATTCATGACAAGTGTGATAAAAATCAAATACCATCCAATATTTAGTGTAGTTGTTTCCTCCTTACTGAGCATTCTTACATGCTTTGTTTCTTTGCTTGATCCTGACATGAATTCTCTGATGGTAGAAGGCCAGGTATATTTACACTTCAACATTGTGGCTGATGATATTAAGATTGAGAGATTATTGACTTACTCAAGGTTGTCTGACAATTTTAGACAGTTTTAATAAGAAAAGGGTCCCAAGCCTTAAATGCCTCATAGTATAGTAGGACAAACAGAAATATAACAAAAATGTAATGTAATACATGATGAATAAAAGTAAATACAAAGTGATACAGAAACACTGACAAGAGAACAATGAACTTTGATAGTCGGTGAGGATCAATAAAAGCGATTATAGAAAGAAGCTTAGTAACTAGATGGAGGAAGGACTCCCAGGCAGAAGAAATGGCATAAATAAAGGGACAGAGATGGTAAAAGGAAGGGTGGATTCAAAGTTTGGAGAACCTCTTGCTCTGACATAAAAAGAAGCTATATGGAAATAGTGCAAATTAATTTATGTAAAAGGAATTATTTAAAGGTAAAATAAGAAAGGTAGTCTAGGACTTGTTTGTGGAATGTCATATGAATAACTGGACTTTGTTCTAGAGACAATAAGGATCATAATTTGAGAAAAGTAATATGTAACTAGATTTGGCAATGAATAAGAACTTGTAGAGAATTGTCCAAGTGTACAGATTCAGAGGGAATTGGTTAGTGCAGTTCTGTGGTACAGAGGATGAGAGAAATTGGAGTTAAGAATGGTATACAAATCTCATATTTTGGCAATATACAGGTATTATGCTATCATTCAAGGTAAGAAATGAAGATAACAAAGGGGAAACAGGATTATGATTTGAAATTGTAATTGCTTTGTGTGAAAGATCTCATAGACACACACAAACAATAAGCTAAAAATAGGGATCAAGCCTAGAAATAAAGATTTGAGAACTCTAAATCTGATGTTGGTAGTTGAAGCCAGAAAAGTAGACACAACCACCTAGGAATCCTTTGAAAAGGAGAAGACTGAGAGTAAACCACCTAGAAACAATAGTAAGCTTCAAAAAGAAAAAAAGGATTTCCAGTTATAGTTGGAGAATAATATACAAATGGAGAACTGGGGGAATCAAATCATGGACTTTAAACAAAAAAGTTGAAAGAAGGAGTTGTGTACTCAGTATTGTTTAATATTACAGAGAAGAAAGTATGTTAGGGACTGAGGAGAAGAGTGGAGTATTAAACCAGATTATGGTTAGATTTTTCTTGTAATATCTTTTCTTCTGTGCTATTCTTACTAATCTCCAAGAGGCAGACATGCAATATTGCTTCCAATATCTTGATTTAATCCTTCATTTCAGTCTGTCCATGAATTATTCTAAACAGAAGTGCTTTCTAAGTGGTCAGTGGTGTTTTATTTCCTTCAGTTCTTCTACAGATGGGAGCCATTATTAAACAGCCATCATTCATAATGTAAGAGCAGTAGAAAACTTTCACAAAGCATATATCCTTCTTTTTAATCCTTTCATTATTTTTAATGTCAGGACCCAAAAGTACCTATTTATGAATGATAAACATTATATATATATATATATATATAAGGAAAAGAATGGTGGTTATCTTAATATTTTCAAAGACTGTGATGTTTGATCTGTATGTGTCCAAATCCCATTAATTCCATGAAATTAAGGATCATGTCCTGCATTTAGCAGCATGGGCATATAGTAAGTGTTACATAGAACTTTTTTTTATTAAAGTGTCATTAATATACAATCTTATATTGGTTTCAAATGTACATCACAGTAGTTCAACAGTCCCCATGGTCAACTTATATTGTGATTACAAATTATTGGGCCCCTTTATCCTCTTCCCCTTCCCCCTGTACGCATCCAAACCCTTCCCCCTTGGTAACCACTAATCACTTCTCAATGTTTATAAGTCTACTGGTGTTTTGCTCCTTCTGTCTTGCTTTGTTTTTATATTCCTCTAATAAGTATTTTTTAAATGATTAAATAAGCAAGGAACTAGAAGGAAAGAATGATATGGCAAAAGGCAGGTAAAGGAATAAGAGAAAGAAGAGGATTATTTTGAAGAGTAAGGCACATATTGATAATTTAAATTAATATGTTCTGTTACTAAATAATTGATAGCTCAATAAAAAACCTCATTAATTATAACTCACAATTAATATTCTTAAGGCATCATTCGATTTCAGGCTGACTGACATTTTACCTTTACACTATTTATGAAGTTTTGCTAAGTAAACAAACAAGCCAAATTATTTTAAGAAGTTTATTTAAAACTACTCATGAGGCAAACTTTTAAGGACTTTAAGCTTTACTATTAAATAAAAGTGAATACCAAATTATCCTTGTCATACTTTCACTAAAGTCAATTCAAAGGTATCACTATTTGGAAAAATAAACATATGTAAATGTAACCTGTGCACTGTTTTTTTTTTAATTATTTTTATTTTTTTGAAGAACATTATGTTTACTAGGCTCTCCCCTACCCCAAGTCCCCGCCACAAACCCCATTACAGGCACCGTCCATCAGCATAGTAAGATGCTGAGAATCACTACTTGTCTTCTCTGTGTTTCAAAGCCCTCCCCTTTCCCCCACCCCCCACATTATACATGCTAATCATAATACCCCCTTTCTTCTTCCCCACCCTTGTCCCTTCCTACCCTCCTATTCTCCCCAGTCTCTTTCACATTGGTAACTGTTAGTCCATTCTTGGGTTCTGTGATTCTGCTGCTGTTTTGTTCTTCAGTTTTTCTTTTGTTCTTATACTCCACAGATGAGTGAAATCATTTGGTGTTTGTTTTTCTCCGCTTGGCTTATTTCACTGAGCATAATACCCTCTAGCGCCATCCATGTTGTTGCAAATGGTAGGATTTGTTTTCTTCTTATGGCTGAATAATATTCCATTGTGTGTATGTACCACATCTTCTTTATCCATTCATCTACTGATGGACACTTAGGTTGCTTCCATATCTTGGCTATTGTAAATAGTGCTGTGATAAACATAGGGGTGCATCTGTCTTTTTCAAACTGGAGTGCTGTATCCTTAAGGTAAATTCCTAGAAGTGGAAATACTGGGTCAAATGGTAAGTCTATTTTGAGCATTTTGAGGAACTTCCATATTTCTTTCCACAATGGTTGAACTAATTTACATTCCTACCAGCAGTGTAGGAGGGTTCTCCTTTCTCCGCAACCTTGCCAACATTTGTTGTTGTTTGTCTTTTGCATGGTAGCCATCCTTACTGGTGTGAGGTGATATCTCATTGTGGTTTTAATTTGCATTTCTCTGATAACTAGCGATGTGGAGCATCTTTTCATGTGTCTGTTGGCCATCGGAATTTCTTCTTTGGAGAACTGTCTGTTCAGCTCCTCTTCCCATTTCTTAATTGGATTATTTGCTTTTTGTTTGTTGAGGAGTGTGAGCTCTTTATATATTTTGAATGTCAAGCCTTTATCGGATCTGTCATTTATAAAAATATTCTCCCATACTGTAGGGTACCTTTTTGTTCTATTGATGTTGTCCTTTGCTGTACAGAAGCTTTTCAGCTTGATATAGTCCCACTTGTTCATTTTTGCTTTTGTTTTCCTTGCCCGGGGAGATATGTTCATGAAGAAGTCGCTAATGTTCACATCCAAGAGATTTTAGCCTATGATTTTTTTCTAAGAGTTTTATAGTTTCATGACTTACATTCAGGTCATTGATCCATTTTGAATTTACTTTTGTGTATGGGGTTAGACAGTGATCCAGTTTCATTCTCTTACATGTAGCTATCCAGTTCTGCCAGCACCATCTATTGAAGAGACTGTCATTTCTCCATTGTATGTCCATGGCTCCTTTATCAAATATTAATTGATCATATATGTTTGGGTTAATGTCTGGAGTCTCTATTCTGTTCCACTGGTCGGTGGCTCTGTTCTTGTGCCAGTACCAAATTTTCTTGATTACTATGGCTTTGTAGTAGTGCTTGAAGTTGGGGAGTGAGATCCCCACCACGTTATTCTTCTTTCTCAGGATTGCTTTGGCTATTTGGGATCTTTGGTGTTTCCATATTAATTTTTGAACTATTTGTTCCAGTTCATTGAAGAATGTTGTTGGTAATTTGATAGGGATTGCATCAAATCTGTATATTGCTTTGGGCAGGATGGCCATTTTGACGATATTAATTCTTCCTAGCCAAGAGCATGGGATGAGTTTCCATTTGTTAGTGTCCTCTTTAAATTCTCTTAAGAGTGTCTTATAATTTTCAGGGTATAGGTCTTTCACATCTTTGGTTAGATTTATTCCTAGTTATTTTATTCTTTTTGATGCAATTGTGAATGGAATTGTTTTCCTGATTTCTCTTTCTATTGGCTCATTGTTAGTGTATAGGAAAGCCACAGATTTCTGTGTGTTAATTTTGTATCCTGCAACTTTGTTGTATTCCGATATCAGTTCTAGTCATTTTGGAGTGGAGTCTTTAGTGTTTTTTATGTACTGTATCATGTCATCTGCAAATAGTGACAGTTTTTCTTCTTTACCAATCTGGATTCCTTGTATTTCTTTGTTTGGTCTAATTGCTATGGCTAGGGCCTCCAGTACTATGTTTAATAACAGTGGGGAGCATGGGCATCCCTGTCTTGTTCCTGATCGCAGAGGAAAAGCTTTCAGCTTCTTGCTGTTAAGTATGATGCTGGCTGTGGGTTTATCATATATGGCCTTTATTATGTTGAGGTACTTGCCCTCTATAGCCATTTTGCTGAGAGTTTTTATCATGAATGGGTGTTGAATTTTGTCGAATGCTTTTTCAGCATCAATGGAGATGATCATGTGGTTTTTGTCTTTTTTTTGTTGATGTGGTGGATGATGTTGATGGATTTTTGAATGTTGTACCATCCTTGTATCCCTGGGATGAATCCCAGTTGGTTGAGGTGTATGATCCTTTTGATATATTTTTGAATTTGGTTTTCTAATATTTTGTTGAGTATTTTTGCATCTACGTTCATCAGGGATATTGGTGTGTAATTTTCTTTTTTGGTGGGGAACTTCCCTGGTTTTGGTATTAGGGTGATGTTAGCTTTATAGAGTGAGTTTGGGAGTACTCCCCCTATTCTATTTTTTGGAAAACTTTAAGGAGAATGGGTATTATATCTTCTCTGTATGTCTGATAAAATTCTTAGTCAAATCCGTCCGGCCCAGGGGTAGTTTTTTGATTACCGCTTCAATTTCTTTGCTGGTAATTGGTTTATTTAGATTTTGTGTTTCTTCCTTGGTCAGTCTTGGAAGGTTGTATTTTTCTTGGAAGTTGTCCATTTCTTCTAGTTTTTCCAGCTTCTTAGCATATAGGTTTTCATAGTAGTCTCTAATAATTCTTTGTATTTTTGTTTGGTCCATCATGATGTTTCCTTTCTCATTTCTGATTCTGCTGATGTGTGTTGATTCTCTTTTTCTCTTAATAAGTCTGGCTAGAGGCTTATCTATTTTGTTTATTTTCACAAAGAACCAGCTCTTGGTTTCATTGATTTTTTCTATTGTTTTATTCTTCTCAATTTTGTTTATTTCTTCTTTGATCTTTGTTATATCCCTCCTTCTGCTGACTTTAGGCATCATTTGTTCTTCTTTTTCCAATTTTGATAGTTGTGATGTTAGACTATTCATTTGGGTTTGTTCTTCATTCTTTAAATATGTCTGGATTGCTATATACTTTCCTCTTAAGGCTGCTTTTGCTGCATCCCACAGAATTTGGGGCTTTTTGTTGTTGTTGTCATTTATTTCGATATATTGCTGGATCTCCATTTTAATTTGGTCATTGATCCATTGACTATTTAGAAGCGTGTTGTTAAGCCTCCATGTGTTTGTGAGCCTTTTTGCTTTCTTGGTACAATTTATTTCTAGTTTTATGCCTTTGTGGTCTGAAAAGTTGGTTGGTAGGATTTCAGTCTTTTGGAATTTACTGAGGCTCTTTTTGTAGCCTAGTATGTGGTCTATTCTGGAGAATGCTCCATGTGCACTTGAGAAGAATGTGTATCCTGTTGCTTTTGGGTGTAGAGTTCTATAGATGTCTATTAGGTCCATCTGTTCTAGTGTGTTGTTCAGTGCCTCTGTGTCCTTACTCATTTTCTGTCTGGTGGATCTGTCCTTTGGAGTGAATGGTGTGTTGAAGTCTCCTAAAATAAATGCATTGCATTCTATTTCCTCCTTTAGTTCTCTTAATATTTGTTTCACATATGCTGGTGCTCCTGAGTTGGGTGCATATATATTTATAATGGTTATATCCTCTTGTTGGACTGAGCCCTTTATCGTTATGTAATGTCCTTCTTTATCTCTTGTTACTTTCTTTGTTTTCAAGTCTATTTTGTCTGATACTCGTACTGCAATTCCTGCTTTTTTCTCCCTATTGTTTAAATGAAATATCTTTTTCCATCCTTTGACTTTTAGTCTGTGCATGTCTTTGGGCTTGAGGTGAGTCTCTTGTAAACGGCATATAGATGGGTCTTGTTTTTTTATCCATTCAGTGTCTCTATGTCTTTTGATTGGTGCATTCAGTCCATTTACATTTAGGGTGATTATCGATAGGTATGTACTTATTGCCATTTCAGGCTTTAGATTCATGGTTACCAAAGGTTCCAGGTTACTTTCCTTACTATCTAAGAATCTAACTTAACTCACTTAGTATGCTCTGATAAACACAATCTAAAGGTTCTTTTCTATTCCTCCTCCTTTTTCTTCCTCCTTCATTTTTTATATATTAGGTATCAGATTCTACACTTTTTCTCTATCCCTTGATTGGCTTTGGGGATAGTCAATTTAATTTTGCATTTGCCTCACAATCAGCTGCTCCACCCTCCCTACCATGATTTTACTACCTCTCGTGACAGCTATCCAACCCTAGGAACACTTCCATCTATAGCAGTCCCTCCAAAATAGACTGTAGAGATGGTTTGTGGGAGGTAAACTCTCTCAGCTTTTGCTTATCTGGAAATTGTTTAATCCCTCCTTCAAATTTAAATGATAATCTTGCCAGATAAAGTAATCTTGGTTCCAGGCCGTTCTGCTTCATGGCATTAAGTACATCATGTCACTCCCTTCTGGCCTATAAGGTTTCTGCTGAGAAGTCTGTTGTTAATCTGATGGGCTTTCCTTTGTATGTGATCTTATTTCTGCCTCTGGCTTCTTTTAACAGTCTGTCCTTATACTTGATGTTTCCCATTTTAATTACTATGTTTCTTGGTGTTGTCTTCCTTGGGTCCCATGGGAGGGGGATCTGTGAAGTTTTCAGCAACTACCTTCTCAAAGACACTTTCTATCCCTTTTTCTCTCTCTTCTTCTTCTGGTATCCCTATAATGTGAATATTTTTCCGCTTGGATTGATCACACAGTTCTGTCAATATTCTTTCATTTTTAGAGATCCTTTTTTCTCTCTGTGCCTCAGCTTCTTTGTATTCCTCTTCTCTAGTTTCTATTTCATTTATTGTCTCCTCCACTATATCCAACCTGCTTTTAATACCCTCCATCGTGTTCTTTAATGATTGGATTGGATCTCTGACCTGAATTCATTCCTGAGTTCTTGGATGTCTTTCCGTACCTCCATTAGGATGTTGATTATTTTTATTTTGAACTCCCTTTCAGGAAGAGTCACCAGGTCCATATCATTTAAATCTTTATCGGGAGTTGTATTAACGATTTTACTCTGGACAAGGTTCCTGTGGTGTTTCATTTTTGTATATGGTGCCCTCTTGTGTCCAGAAGCTCTATTCTGGAGCTGCTGAGCCCCTGAAGCAATGTCAGTGGTTGCAGGGGAGCAGTACTGGGGGAGGAAATAGCTTTTCCCTGCCTCCTGGCTCCTGTGCCTTTCTCCACTGCCTGAGCCAGTGGGCCGGGTACACAGGTGTAAGTTTATGTCCCAGAGCTGCCAGATATGGATCCCTGCTTTCCAAAAGCAGCCAGAATCCCAGTCTCCCCAGGAACTCTTCCTGTATTAATTTTCCAACCTGGTAGTCATGCGAGTCTCATGAAAGCACCATGAAATGTAGGTTTGTGCTCCCAGCGCAGATATCCAGAGCTAGGTATTCAGCAGTCCCAGGCCCTCCACTCCCTCCCCCGTCCATTTGTCTTCCTCCTGCCAGTGAGCTGGGGTGGGGGAGGGGCTCGGGTCGTGCGGAGTCATAGCTCTGGTACGTTACCCCGTTTGCTGAGGTCTGCTCTTTTCTCCAGGTGTGTGCAGTCTGACCCGTCCTATTTCCTGTTGCTCTCTAAGGATTAGTTCCACCAATTAAATTTTCTAATTGTATCCAGTTTTAGGAGGAAACCTCTGTCTCTCTTCTCATGCTGCCATTTTTAATCCTGGAACTGTGCACTGTTTTTCATGGAATCCTAGATGGGGGTCTTTGAATTTCCTTTAGTTCAGCATCCTATGGTAATCACCCCCTCCCACCACCCTCACCTTCATCATTATGATATTTATTGATTTTAGCAACATCTTCAATGCCATTAACATAGTATCTTCTATGTAGCAGATATTAGAGAGTTCATAACATCTCTGTGAAGTATGTTATTATCTAAGATTTTAGAAGGCTAACTAATCTTTGGAGATTAAGATGCTTCAAAGAACACAATTGAAAACGAAATTTTTACATGTTTCTATGTTGACTGCTTGATATACCTCTAAAAACCCCACTGATAAACAAAATGAGATTTATTAGACTTATGCAGTAAGAAGTGTACCACATTGACTGTTTTAGTTTCTTAGGACAGATAAAACAAAGCACCACATATTGAATGACTTAAATGTTAGTTCCTTCTGAGGTCTGTGACAAAAAATCTGTCCCAAGCCTTTTTTTGCCTAGCTTCTGGTGGTTTTTAGCAATCTTTAGAGTTCCTTGGCTGGTAAACCCATTACTCCAATCTCTGCCTTAGTGTTCATATGATTTTTCTCCCTGTGTGTACATCCAACTCCAAATTTCCTCCTTTTATAAGGACACAAGTCGTATTGTACCAGGAACCCATTCTACTCCAGTAAGACCTTGTTTTAACCTAGATAGTTAATCTGCAACAACCTCTTTCCAAAAAAGTCACATTCTGAGATACTAAAGGTTAGAATTTCAGCATGAATTATTCAACCTATTACACCAAGTCTCAGTAGTCTCTCAAAATGGGGAAATTGAGGAAAGGGGCATTTATGATATTTTAGCTTGGGTGGTGTGGTTTTATAGCAAATCTTTAACAATAGAGTACTAGTTGGAACTGGGCAGAGTTTCTGCAAATTAATTTTAGATTGGTAGGCAAAATGAGAAGAGGAACATACAAGTTTTAATGAATAAACTGTTATCTTTGATAGGCTAGCTATTTGGTTGATATGTGGTCTTATTATCAAAGTGGCTATATGCTGGAGCAAAGAGTTAGTTACTTTTGTTTGACCATAGTGTTGTTCAAAATAGGGTGTGAAGAATATGTCTGATCACAATATTGTTTAATATATAGGGAACTGTAATCATGTTGATTTCATTTCTCATATGTAAGACTTTAGAGTTTATCAACACATCATCTTTTTTTTCCCACCATTGATGTATCTCAAAGTAGTCTGTTCTGCTGTTGGAGTGCTCTAATAAGTCTAATAGAATTCAGCTTAAGTTTGTTATTCAGTTGCAGTCATTGTTGGTGTAGACTGGGTTGAATCGTTCTTCTCCATTGTAGCCTTCAGAGAAATATCTATCAATAACACATATCCTGTCCCAGGTATTCTATTTTCTAGACAAATAATCCTCATTAATTCAGGTTTTCAAGTGTAAGCTCTATTTATATGGTAAATAATAATAATTTCATGAGATGCTAATAATGTCAATAACTGTAAGAGCATTGTTTTAGATAGTGTCCTAGTCCATTTGGGCTGCTATAACAAAATATCACAGACTGAGGGTCTTCTAAACAACAGAAATTTATTTCCTGTAGTTCTGGAGTCTGGAGGTCCAAGATCAGGGTACAAGCATTGTTAGATCCCTCTTCCAGGTTGCAGACTACTAGTTATATTCTCATATAGGGGAAGAGGGTAGAAAGTTCTTTCTGTGGAACATCTTTCATAGGAGTACTAATCCCAACTATGAGGATTAGCCCTCATGATCTAATCACCTTCCAAAGGTCCCACCTCCCAATACCAATACTTTGGAGATGAGGATTTCGGTGTACAAATTTTGGAAGGTCACAAATATTCAGACCATAACAGATAGTAACATTCTCTCATATCTTCTTCCATTCTGAAATTTGTCCATCCCTGCATGTACAAAAATGACTAATTGCAGTATCTCTGATTCATTTCAACCATCTTATCACTAAGGTCCTGATACAACATGTTACCATTTTATTGACAGCATGTAAAACTATGAGACTCTTCTACTCAAAATATATCTTAGAATTGTTTTGAAGTGAGTTTTGCAATATTTAATATGTTATGTACACTTTTACCTAGGCTTCTCTAGTTGGTGATCATATTTATCAAAAACATTCCATTCTATCAGCCTTAAAACATAGAATTGAATATATAAATTAGAGAAAGTGTTTAAGATACTGATTTATAGTCAAGGTATTTTACTCTACATATAAGTCTGCATTTGAATAAAGGGGGACTGCAAATAATTATCTTTTCTGAATAATAAAACATTCTTTTGTAAATACAAATAATGTCAAGACTTATAGAATTCTTCTCATTTTAATTTATAAATATTCTGTGATTTGTTAGATTAGTAGAATTAGTAGAACAACCAACAGAAACCTCAAAGCAATTTAGAGTCCTTTTGAATCTTTAAAGAAAATCCAATAAGCACTTGAAGAAAACAAAATCAATGAAGAGTTTTAAATGTTTATTTTTTGATTTTCCACAGGGTCCAAGTTTTCTCTCTGAGGCCATTTTCTCTATACATGCAACAAGAATTGAAGAAATGGATCCTTTTTTCAACCTTCATGAAACCATTACCAAGGTAGGAGAGGAATGCATTTATGAGCAAGTTTAGTTCTTTTTTGTTGGTAAATGGAGGAAAGAAAATTAACCAATTAAGAGTAATCTATTTATTTGCATTTGTAGAATGAAAGGATTTCAAGTACTTCCTATTATTTTACTAAGGGGTAAACATAATAAGTAATTCAGTCAAGATCAAACAGACCAATAACTGATGATTTGTATTCAAAATCGATCTTCAATAATAAAATAATGAGGTTTTTTTTCCCTTAATCTGAAAGCATATTTCTGGTATATTCTTAGGTATATCCCTTTACTTTAGATTTATAGCAATACAAAGTGGGCCTGTGAATTACTTTATATTCAAAGTTTTGTTTCAGTATTTAAGATACATGATTGTTTCTGGTACTTTTTAGTTGCAATTAAAATGTCTCCTTTTTTAAAAAGAAAAAGACTTCATTTATAATAAATATATATATTTATATTTATATGCAATAAATATTGATGGATACCTATATTTTTACTTAAAACTCTTAGCTGTGAGTTTATAGTATGGAGAAAATTAAATTCTACAGTATGGAGCAAATAAATTTAATATTCTGACATTATATGAATCTTTACATTTACCAACTGTTTAGTAATCTGTCAAATCCTGCCTTTTGGGGAACGAGTTTATAGAGAATATTGACAATTCAGTTCATTTAAAATAATCCATATTTTTATATCATTAGTTAAAAGACTGAATCAGTCTTAAATCTTCTTAGTGAAATTTTACAAGGCTTTTTGCTCCTTTAGAAAGAGTAGTGAATTGACTCAATGAGTGGCAAAATAATGAGCTCAGAATACAAAGATTAGAATGCTCGGTCTACCCTAGTGTTTAAGAGCTGTGTGAATTAATTTTCTTCTGAAATATTGAAATAAGAGAAATTTGGACTACGTTTTACTTGAAATTTTTCTGAACTCAAAATAATCTGAATTTTAACAACAGTTATAATGTTTTCCTTTCCAGTCAATTCTGGTTCCTTGATTTAGTTTTTAATATTATCCATTCTTTGATCACACATTGTTATTTGGCTATAGCAAGATTGAAGTGGCACCTAGATAATAACTCTGTAGTATCCAAAATCTTAACTGTATTCTTAATACTTGTAGAAATGATAGATGGATAGAGAGATAGATAATAGGTAGAATAGATATCCATATATTTGTATGTCTCTGAGTGTGTATATATATAGAGATAGATAGATAGACATATCTCTGTGTACATGTAGATAGGCATATATATGTGTATCTATAGGTTTATATATATATACACACACATATTTGGAAGAGTGTGTATCTGTGTGTGGAGGAGTATTCATTCAAATATTCTGGATGCTTAGAGTCTAGGTTTATTTACTTATTTTTAAATGAAGAACTAGAGGATTTTAGGGAAATAGAATAGTAATATTTTTCTATTTTTTTCTGCTTTCCTCTGAATCAGGAAATTCATGGATTTTTGTGGAAGGGGTAATTTGAGATGATATTGATATCAGATACATAACGAGATTGTAGTGTCTAGAATGTGAAATCCCCAGCCAGAGAAAATTCTAAGCTTTTGATGTAAGGGTATAAACACATATTGAATATCACTGCATGAGATCTTAGTCATACTGCAACTCCTGAGAGGGTCTTGGGAAGCAGGAAAGTAGTAGGGGAGCACAGTACATAGCCTGAATATATGTATGAGGTCAGTATTTAGTGTGAAAATAACACACAGAAAATAAGAGACCATTTGAGAAAGGCCACAAATTTGTGCACAGATATTGGTATGTTCTACATGTATATCCACATATATTTCATGTGTAAGCAGATGTTTAAACCACTAAATGGATGCTGGAAAGAATTCTGTCTATGAAGAAATAAAACCTGCATGAGAACAGAAGCAAGTGTTCTGTGACATTTTGTATATATGTATGTATACACACATATATGTATGTATATATATGTATACATATATATACATATATACTATTGATTCTTTTCCCCAGTCATCATGTTTACATATGGTAAACACTCATGTTACAGACAAGCCAGAGGAAGAAATTGTGCTTCAGAAGTTCAGTCCTATTTCAGCAATAGAAGAACTTGTGGAATCATAAAAAGAAATATTTGATAATATTTTGTTGTAAGTTCAAATTTTCTTTGGTCAACAATAAAATAAAAGTGTAAATATAGAGGGATTTACTAGAGTGCATGACTAGGAATTATGGAACATAGATTTTAGTTACATCTTGGTTACCAACTTGTTACATTATTTAGTAGAACTTTATTTTACTTTATAAGGAAGCATACTTACAATGGCTTTCCTAACATTCTGTGAAGTTGAAAAGATGATGAATACATTTTTTTGGGAAATGCAATATGTATATAATTGAGTATAATTATTAATACATTAAAAATACTGCTACAAACATCTTCAAAGTAGGACCTTACCTGCATTTTTTAAATGCAGATTTTGCTTTAAAGAAAAAAAGAGCAAATTATATATGTAAGCATACAACTAAACTAATTTATTAAATGCTGAGAATATTGATAAGTCAGTATGTAGAGGCGAGTATAAAATTTAATTTGAAGGGTTGAGTTCTTTAGAATATTTTATTTCAGTAAGGATAATAGTGACATTATCACAGTATCATACAAATTTGTACACTCTTACTTTACATAGTAGTGTGATGTAGAAATAGCACTGTGCACTGGAATTTGAATAAAATCAAACTAGGTATAAATTCTGTCACTGTCAATTATGAACAAATGATATGAAATATAAGAAACACTTTGTAAAATGATCAAGTACAATTATTGATATGCCAATTTTGAAACATTAAGAAGAATCAGAAGTAATTGAAATATTGAAGATACAATTCCTTATTTCTTGCAATAAGTTTTAATTGGATGCACAAGACCATAATGCAATCACATATTTTGTTATCTAATTAAATACAATAAATATATACACCTAATATAAATGTTCATGTAGTGTGATCTATTATCCTTTCCCAGTTGAGTAACTTCACATTCTAGACCTTTATTGTAGACCATAAATATGATTTATGTCAAATTACAATTTCTAAGTGTTGAAAAGTTAATAATTTATTGTTGGTGCTTTTTTGAATTAAAAAAAATAGAGAAAGAAAGAAACCACCACATTCATACATGGAATATAAGCTCTGAGTCCTAGTGAATAGTTTTCCAATGTTGTTCTATAGTTCTTTTGAAACATTTGTTGGTGCTTTTTTGAATTAAAAAAAATAGAGAAAGAAAGAAACCACCACATTCATACATGGAATATAAGCTCTGAGTCCTAGTGAATAGTTTTCCAATGTTGTTCTATAGTTCTTTTGAAACATTTTTTTTTTACACAGTTTGAATTTATCTTGGCATTTGTCTCTTTGATATAAAGCTTGGAACCTATGAAAGTAATAAATGAGTCTCAGTATTGATGCCAAAGGTGTGATCCATCACGGCTTCAGGGACAGTCAGCTGGTACAGATAAAGTTGCCGAAGGACAACACATGCTGCATCAATGTTGAAGATGGTTTCTTATCCTCTATAATTACCTTAAAAAGTAGCATTTAAGAAAATTATCATAGAAGCCAAACTAATTCCTCCAAAGACTGAACATGATTGAAATACCAATATAAATCTTAGCTGCTTAATCCTTTAATAAGTGAATAAAAATCACCATGGATTTATGTTCTGAGATAGGCTTATTTCTCCTTCTACACCTAGGAATTCTCTAGTTATGTTTCTAAATCTTCAACATTTAGCTCACAAATTGTTATTAGCTATCTAAGCATTCTAGTAGACTACTCTAAGCCAAGGATGAAGCAAAACTCCTGAAGTCCAAAAACAATTAAGACAGGAGTAAGTCCAAAGGAGTAAACATTTAAGCAAGTCATTTCAGCATAACACACTACTAAAGTGGGTGATAGTAATATGAAAAGACTGGGGAGGGAAGAAGATTGAAGTCTTGCTCCCAACTAGAAGATCTGAAGAATTTACCAGAGAAGCAATATTTGAGGAATTTAAGAAATTTCACCTTTATTTTAACGTCAATAAGTTTCCCCTGAGAGTTCTTTAAAGAGCAGATTGTTAGTGGTAATGTCTGAGAAAACAAAAGACAGATATGAGAGAAATATTTAGGATTGAATGACAGGATATATGGTGTACTGGATATGGAACATGAAGCAGGATGAAAACTAAGGGATAATTTGAATAGTTCTATCTTGGGAAAAATCACTATTATTGAATTCCTTAGGAGCTGACTTGGAGAAAATGATAATAAATTTGATATTGGACATGTGAAATTTTGGGTGCTATTGGGCATCTAGGCAGATATGTCAAGGAGGCAGGCAGTTGGATACATGAGGTTGGAGCTCAGGAAGAAGTAAGATCTAAAAATGCATTATTTGATATATTAACAACTAGTCACATACATATTCAAAATAAATTTTAAAAATAAATAAGTTTAGACATTTCAGTGTCATTAAGTATGATTTACATTATTAATGAACACATATGGCTAGTAGTTACTGTGCTCCATAACACAGGTTATAGAACATTTTCATCCTTGATTGATGGATGATGCAGATGATGTTACCTTGGCAACATTCATGCTGATGAGGAAGAGCAAAGACGGAGAAGACAAAAGACCCAGGGCACAATGCTTCATGGAATCCACAGGAAAAGAAATTATAAGAATATTATAAGCAAAATGCTCAAAAGTATATTCCCTCACCACCTCATGCCCAATAGGATGGCTACAATCTAAAAGCAAAACAAAATATGGAAAGTACCTGTTGGAGAGGATTTGGCAAAATTGGAAGCCTTATTCACTGTTGGTGGCAAAATAAAATAGTATAGTGCTGTGGAAAAGAGTGTGGTCATTCCTCAAAAAATTAACAATAGAATTACCATATGATTTACCAGTCCAATTCTGAGTATATGCCCCACAGAATTGAAAAAGGAGTCTTGAAGCAATATGCATAAGCCCATGTTGATAATAGCATTATTCACAATAGCTAGAATGTCGAAGCAACCCAAGTGTTCATACATGGAAAAATAAACTGATGTATACCTGCAATAGAATATTATTCAGCCTTAAAAAGGAAGGAAATCTGATATCTACAACATGGATGAAACTTGAAGACAACATGCTAAGTGAAATAGGCCAATCACAAAAAACAAATATTGTATGATTCCACAATATGATGCATCTAGAGTAATCAAAATCATTAAGACAGAAAATAGCTAGTGGCTAGGGAAGGAAAAATGGAAGTTATTGTTTAATGGATATAGAGTTTCTAGTTTCACAAGGTGAAAAGTATTATGGAGATCTATGGTGATGATTATGTATTATGAATATATTTAATACCACTGAATGTACACTTAAAAATGGTTAAGATGGTAAATTTTATGTGTGTTTTACCACAATAAAAAGAAAAGAAAAGAAAAGAAAAAGTATATTCACCGAATCAACTGCCCAATTATTTGGAATTTTTAAATTATTTTTCTCTTTATTTATGTCTAATCCTCAGTTCTTTGCCAGTCTCCATAAATAAATTCACATGGCTTGTTACCCATTTCTTTGGACTACTTTTAATTGATGTAATGTCCTATATTTATTTTATATGTTTTTGATAAAATATATTTATTAGCATTTTCTTGCTAAAATTTTGCCATAATAGACATTCAGTAAATAATGATTCATAACTTAAACATAACAAAACAGAATATTGGAGCTGTGTATAGAAGGAAAAGACTTTAAAATCAAACATCAATACATAGTGTTTATGATAACAGATAGATAAGTATCTACCATATTATAGGATTAATAATACTTTTCCTCTGGATCCCACATACTTTATATTATATTTTAAAGCTCGTGAGTATGAATAGTTCATCCAGTAAAACAAAAAAATACCTTATACATGTGGTACCATGGAAACCAGAAAATGACCTAATTCTGCTTGTGAGCTTCCTCAAGAAATATTTTATTAGACCCTTCATAGTTTTTCCCATCTTTCTTAAGAAAAAAAATTCTTTGTGTTTAATTAATATAGGACATGCAATATTAATATATTTTTAATTAGTATAGGGTTTTTAAAAAATGTTCTTAACTGGGATATAATGTTAAAGTAGGGATACTTTAATAAATTTATTTGGATATTACAATATTCCAAAGAGAAAGTAATAGGAATAATATGCTATTTATTCCCATTATACATGGGAAGAAAGTGTCACAATGAGATTAAATGTAGAATATAGCAGTATTTGTGTAAACCTAGATATCAAGGCTAGTAATTCTTATGTAGTTTGTATTCTAGCAATGGTTGTATTTGCCCTCACTTACTATAAATTTTAACTCAGTTTTGCTTTGGTGTGGATAAAGGCTAATAGTGGTATATTTAATGATGGAAAATATTTAAATAATTCTGATTGTTCATCATTTCAGTTAATATCAATTGCATTTGGCTGTCAATCATAATTTAGAGATGATTATCCAGGATCACTTTGATTAATACAGTCATATTCTGCTAACATACTATTTCAAACACATGACTTTTAAAATATGAATCTACAATTATTTTAAATGTCCCTATTAATATATATTTGTACTAGTTATTATATTAAGATTCTTACAGCATGATAACTGAAAACTTAAAACAATCTACTCATTTTATAACTACAGAATAGAGAGGCATACCAAAATACAAAGTGATTTTATTTCTCTTGAGATGTCATTCTCAGCTACAGTTTAAAAATTATAGCTCAGTAGCCTTATATAAAGTATGAGGAAAGGTAAGAAACCAAATATTTTTTTTATTCAGTTTCCTGAATTTCAAAGACATGTTGTGTTCACGAGCTAGTAGAATTTCTGATGCAGTTCTTTAAATGCTTAGAAAACCAGGCTATGGTTTCTAATCTTAATGAGCAAATCTAAGTGTTTTCCAAGTCTCTTTAATGTCGATATATTGTTTGGATAAGATATAAGAATATTGTATTCTATTTAGCAATGCAAATGTAATGATTTTTTTTTATTTCTATGTATGTGTATGTTTGAGGTAATTCTGTGGATTTAAAGTTTTTGCTTTTATTTTTAAAAACACTTTGGAATTTTTTTTCTGCTATATCAAATTATTGTTAGTGTATGCAAAATATCTCCATAGAGATATACACTCCATGTGCTCATAACATGAGCTAAACCAGAAAATTTCCCAAATATGTTTTCAGTGCAGAGATTGTACATTGTAATAAAGAATATTGGTTGGAGCTACTCAAGGGAGATGATGGGGTATTAAAACTAACCTCTTATGCTTTGAAAAGCAAATATTGTAGGTGTGTATTTTCTTCATAAATGTATAATTAAGCTCAATATCTTCATGTACAGAAATTGGAGATCTTGCTGACTATATTTTCTCTTGCCTAGAGAGGTTTGTTTTTTATTGTTTTTCATTATACTGTACAAATATTATAGTTTCTGAAGGCATGCCTTATACTATCAGTTGCTCTTTTTGTTTTTGCTTTTATTACTCAACCGTGAACTATTACACAATATAAACTTGTCAAAATTTGATTCCCTTTTTAAAGAGAAGTTAATCATCAAAGTAAATATTTTGCTATTACATATTAAAAGTGTATTGCTGTATATTGAGAGGAATAAGTAGAAAAGCTGTTATTTTCTGAGCATAGTTTTTATATATATGAAAAGACTAATTTCAAAATGTATTACAGAATATAATATACTGACAATATAAATCATAATAACAAGTTCTGTGATCACCTATATATAATATGACACACATTATTTACTTCAAGAAAGTTTCATATCTCATTCAAAAAACAATAGCCTACTTCCTGAAGGTAACGTTTCTGGTGACAACTAAATTGTGTATGCTCTAAATATAAATACATCTTATTTCAGAGTTTTGTCCATAAATTGAGTGTTAATTTCTGTATTTTTTCCTCACTTTGAACAAGAGATTCTTTGTTTTTTTATACATTTCTCAGATACTATCATTCTCGAAGTGCTGTAGAAACACAAAGACAAAGGGCAGAGCGGTAAATGGATAACAGATTAGCTGTAGGTAGACAGGTCAAATGTCCTTTCGAAAAATGCTGTTGAAACAAAGCCTCTGTATAATGAAAATATTTGAAAGCCCCAGGCAATGACAAGTTATTTAAAAAAGTAACATAACACAACAAACCAGAAGAATCTGGGCAGTCATTTAGAGTGTGTTATAATAGGTTTTGATCATGATGCTTAAACGTCCTGGGAATGTTACCCACTGTCCCCGTGGGTGACTGTGAATAAAGATCCCACTACACACACTTACACACATACACTTATCATGTGGTATGAACTAATCAGTGATACAAATTTTTAGTGCTAATCACTCTTCATATTATTTCTTGGAAAACCCTGAATTATGTATGTGTATATGTATGTATGTGTGCATGTCTTCTTTACCAGGAAAGTGTGAATGTCATAGTTTGTTTGTTTTTTTAATGATCTTTGGACCTATATATTCTGCTGCTGGTGGTGTGATGCAAAAATAAACAAAACTGCAGCTTTGTTTTAGCATCTAGTATAATCATCATTTAAAATATGCACTGTCTCTCTTGTAGAATTCACAGCAATTATTTTAGGATACAGTGAATGTATTCACAGGTATTAATATTTTTTATGATATTAAATTGAATCTTAGGAACTAAACAAGAATTAGATTAAAATAGATCAAACATATTTGAAATATTGTGATAGAAAAACAATATTTGACTCAATAGGGTTTGTTTATTAAAATGTCTATTTAATTTTATAAAATTAAGGTTTAGGACTTCATTATACTTGAAATCAGTGGCTTTGGAAATTTAATGGAGGGTCACGTAGTAACATTTCTGCATTCTAAAATAAAACAATGAACAATCATGATTATGTTGCTTAGTCATCAACACAAAGAATTATGGTCTTTATAATTACTGACTTTTAAGAAAACAAGGAAGAGGGTAATCCATTTTAGAGATATGCAGTATCTCTCTTGTCTTTCTTCAAAAATGAAAAAGTACAAATCAGGATGTTTTTGTTTGCTATTAATAAGGACCCACATGCAGAATTGTTTAATAAAAGTAAAGGGATTCTATTTTTCTCATGTAACTGGAAAGTGTAGAAGAGGCACCCTTCAGAAGTGGCTCAAAACAGCCCCAGATGTGCTTACCAATCAATTCTCAGATTTGCTTCTCTTCGCGGGACTTTTTAATCAGTGGAATTCCTCCACATTGGAAGAATGCTGACATTAGATCCTGGAATCATATCTGTACATGATTCATTTAAAGCAAATCTCTATTCTGGTGACTTTCTTAGAACAGCAATGATGCTGATTTCTAGAAAGCCTCAGCAAAACAGACTACTGTATTATTATTCTGAATTGGTCTGACAGTCATCTTGTATATCATACCTTGCGACCAGGAAAAGAACTTTGCTGACTGGATTAGGCCTGGTTTGCATAAACTAATCACTGTGGAACATGGGTGACAGTTCACATTTCTCTGATTAACTTAGAACTATCATTCTTTCCCTTGGAACTGGCTTCAATCCCATTCGTAGTAATGCGGTTGCTGCAAACTAGTGTAAATTGTAGAATAGCAATAGTGTTTCAAATACAACCACCAAATCTGCCATCAGTTATAAAAATGGTTTTGTCCACAGATGAGTACGAATCAGCATTTTGGAAAAGGAAAAACAAACAAAAACAGTGCTAAACAAGAAGGCATTTGTACTAACAGGTTGCTATGTACTCTTGTATGTCTAAGCATTACACCTCCTGAAAGGGAACAGGAAATGGAAAAAAGAGTGGAATACAGATGGGAAAAAGTCATAAAATGAATGTGATTACTGCATTTACACCCAGTTTCACTGCATCCTGTGAAATATTACATGAACTTAAGGAGGTTAGCAAACTCACTGTATTCATGAAGCAATTCTCTTTTCCTGACCTCTTGGGAGACATCTAAGAGTAATCGCCATATTCACACTGAGACTGAGTGATTCTTAATATGTGAGATTAGACAGTCACTTCAAGTTGATTGGATTTGACAGAAGAAATAAAGGTATTGGTCAACCTGGATCTAAAATGCTCATAGGTTATAACCCTTCATTTTAAGGAGGTGGTTAACTCTGAAACTTCAAGATATCACCAATTTTAGAAGCCCCACAATGAGAAGTTCTGTAAGCCTATGAAGTAAATAAAAAATGTTTCATCTCATTGCTTAATGAAGAATTTGATATCTAAAAGATTTTGTTTACTAAACAACTGGCAATTAATTCAACAGGACTCATTATTTCTACATTTTAACATTGATCCCAGTTTTAACCAATACTCTATGATTGCCAGTGCAGTAAAATAAACAAGTAGATATTGAGATTCCAATATCTGTGCATTCCAACTACCCTAAATTTTGGCTGTCAGCATTTATTCATGCCTCAGTTTGGTTTCTCATGTCTCAGTCTAAGATGTATTTGTATTTGCTATATGACATGGCTGTGGTGATTGGTCTATCCAATAAAACTCTGAAATACCTGTTTCAGTTAAGAGTTTATAAGAACTTATATAAAGCCTAAAATCTATCCTTTCCATACATAGGCCAAAGCAAAGACAGCGACATTCATATTAGCAGCTAAATATATATTGTTGGTTAAGTGATCAAAATATTACGAATAAGGTATTTTATGGGCCTTGAGATTGAAATTTCAGTGATGCATATTTAGGAAACTATAGACATATTGTATTGATTGTTATTTGTTTGGGCTATATTAACATCAAATTTAATAAGTAAAGGATGGAGGAAGGTATAAGAGAAATGTGTGACATTGGAATAATGCATGACATTGAGGAGCTGGTACTATGTATCAGATGAGGAGGACACTGGCAAACTTGAAAAAACTGGTGTGTAAAATACATGAATGGATGAAACATTTGTATGATTAGTATATGACTTAATATCACCTCAAATCATAAGAAATTTTATCTAAATACAAGAAACTTATTAAAAAATATGAGTCACAACTCCTGAATATCAACCAGTTTATACATCATAGAGACAGTTATCTGATCCAAGTAACTAAGTTCCAGGGTAATGGAAAGGAAAGATGTATTCTGTGATTTCTTCTCACCTTTTTTTACTTATTTACTTCCTTAGCAAACAGCCAGATAGGAGACTCAGATAGTCTTCATGAAATGGCTCACCATCCATTCCATTCATTTCCTTCAGGGACCCTTCAGGACAATCAAGCTGCCATTTTGCAGAGATTTTCCTGATTTCAGTGAGTTAGTAATGAAGTTAAGCTGCTGGGCACCAGGTTGTTTTGGAAATGTGGTCACTGTGCCTAAGGACCCTCTGTCTGAAGTTTTAACAGTCGCCACAGGATGGTCATTGTTGTCTGCAGTGGCATCGTGGATGGCATGGGAGCAGTTCTCTAAATACTAGTTATTGGGATTCAAGTGGTGAACTTTTGGTATAGCTACTTTTACAATTAAATTCAAAGATCTGACTTTCAAAATAAATTATGTGAGTATTTTCAAGGAACCTGAACATTAAAAGTACATTGTTTGGGGAAAATGAATGAGAATAAGAATCAAGATATATTTATGGCATTCAGCTATTTTTCTAAAGAGCTGATCCAAACAAATCCCTTAACTAAAAATGTGATAAAGATTCACTATGTCAGTCTCTAAAATTTAGTCAACTTTGTAAATGAGTTATAGTCATTCTTACATGTCCTTTAGTTCCTCGAATAGATTACACTTTCTGAACTAAGATTTATTACTTCTTACTGTCTTTGTATGCACCATAACACTAACAAACTTTCACCAATCAGTAGTATTGATGACTTGTTAAATGTTTTATTAAATAGCCAGAATTACTTTTTCTCAGAAGATTTATTCACTAGCAGGTACATTTTCCCTGTTTCAGCTATAGAATTAAGCATCATGTTCTCACTAATGCAGCAGGGGTAGGGTGTCATAGTTAAGTAACAGGCACTAAGCCCTGCACATTACTTAACCCTCAGTTGGGCCTTATTAATTCCTTCATCTCTTCAAACTGAATTAACTATCAAACTGGCTTCTGCTCACCTCTGTTTATTCTAAAAGTGTTATTCTTAAAAGTGATCTATTTTTTAAACATGGAAACAATGGCAAACATTTTTTATGGTTGAAAAACTAAATAGTTTTCTCTCTGCATAATTAATATTTGTTCTTTTTATTATGATTAATCTATAATTACATGAAGAACATTATGGTTACTAGACTCCCCCCGTCCCCAAGTCCCTCCAGACAAACCCCATTACAGTCACTGTCCATCAGCATAGTAAGATGCTGTAGACTCACTACTTGTCTTCTCTGTGTTGCACATCCCACCCTATGACCCCCCCATATTATACATGCTAATCGTAAGGCCCCCTTTCTTTTTCCCTGCCCTTATCCCTCCCTTCCCACCCCTCCTGCCCAGTACCTTTCGCTTTGGTAACCGTTAGTCCATTCTTGGGTTCTGTGATTCTGCTGCTGTTTTGTTCCTACAGTTTTTCTTTGTTCTTATACTCCACATATGAGTGAAATCATTTGGTACTTGCCTTTCTCTGCCTGGCTTTTTTCACTGAGCATAATACCTTCTAGCTCCATCCATGTTGTTGCAAATGGTAGGATTTGTTTTCTTCTTATGGCTGAATAATATTCCATTGTGTATATGTGCCACATCTTCTTTATCCATTCATCTAATGATGGACACTTAGGTTGCTTCCATTTCTTGGCTATTGTAAATAGTGCTGTGATAAACATAGGGGTGCATCTGTCTTTTCCAACTGGGCTGCTGCATTCTTAGGGTAAATTCCTAGAAGTGGAATTCCTGGGTCAAATGATATTTCTATTTTGAGCTTTTTGAGGAACCTCTGTACTGCTTTCCACAATGGTTGAACTAATTTGCATTCCCACCATCAGTGTAGGAGGGTTGCCCTTTCTCCACAACCTCTCCAACATTTGTTGTTGTTTGTCTTTTGCATGGGCCATCCTTACTGGTGTGAGGTGATATCTCATTGTGGTTTTAATTTGCATTTATCTGATGACTGGTGATGTGGAGCATCTTTTCATGTGTCTTTTGGCCATTTGAATTTCTTCTTTGGAGAACTGTCTGTTCAGCTTTTCTGCCCATTTTTAAATTGGATTGTTTGCTTTTGGTTTGTTGAGATGCATGAGCTCTTTATATATTTTGGATGTCCACCTTTTATCAGAATTGTCATTTATGAATATATTCTCCCATACTGTAGGGTACCTTTTTGTTCTATTGATGGTGTCCTTTGCTGTACAGAAGCTTTTCAGCTTGATATAGATCCACTTGTTCATTTTTGCTTTTGTTTCCCTTGCCTGGGGAGATATGTTCATGAAGAAGTTGCTCATGTTTAAGTCCAAGAGATTTTTGCCTATGTTTTTTTCTAAGAGTTTTATGGTTTCATGACTTACATTCAGGTCTTTGATACATTTCGAATTTACTTTTGTGTATGGGGTTAGACAGTGATCCAGTTTCATTCTCTTACATGTAGCTGTCCAGTTTTGCCAGCACCATCTGTTGAAGAGACTGTCATTTCTCCATTGTATGTCCATGGCTCCTTTATCATAATTAATTGACCATATATGTTTGGGTTAATAACTGGGGTGTCTATTCTGTTCCACTGCTCTGTGGCTCTCTTCTTGTGCCAGTACAAAACTGTCTTGATTACTATGGCTTTGTAGAGCTTGAAGTTGGGGAGCGAGATCCCCCCCACTTTATTCTTCCTTCTCAGAATTGCTTTGGCTATTTGGGGTTTTTGGTATTTCCATATGAATTTTTCAACTATTTGCTCTAGTTCTTTGAAGAATGTTGTTGGTAATTTGATCCAGATTGCATCAAATTTGTACATTGCTTTGAGCAGGATGGCCATTTTGACGATATTAATTCTTTCTAGCCAAGAGCATGGGATGAATTTCCATTTGTTAGTGTCCTGTTTAATTTCTCTTAAGAGTGTCTTATAGTTTCAGGGTATAGGTCTTTCACTTTCTTTGTTAGGTTTATTCCTAGGTATTTTATTCTTTTTGATGCAATTGTGAATGGAATTGTTTTCCTAATTTTCTTTCTATTAGTTCATTATTAGTGTATAGGAAAGCCACAGATTTCTGTGTGTTAATTTTGTATCCTGCAACTTTGCTGTATTCTGATATCAGTTCTAGTCATTTTGATGCTATTGTGAATGGAATTGTTTTCCTGATTTCTCTTTCTATTGGTTCATTGTTAGTGTATAGGAAAGCTACAGATTTCTGTGTGTTAATTTTGTATCCTGCAACTTTGCTTTATTCCGAAATCAGTTCTAGTAGTTTTGGAATGGAGTCTTTAGGGTTTTTTATGTACAATATCATGTCAACTGCAAATAGTGATAGTTTGACTTCTTCTTTACCAATCTGGATTCCTTGTATTTCTTTATTTTGTCTAATTGCCATGGCTAGGACCTCCAGTACTATGTTGAATAACAGTGGAGAGAGTGGGCATCCCTGTCTTGTTCCCAATATTAAAGGAAAAGCTTTCAGCTTCTCACTGTTCAGTATGATGGTGGCTGTGGGTTTATCATATATGGCCTTTACTATGTTGAGGTACCTGCCCTCTTTGCCCATTTTGTTCAGAGTTTTTATCATGAATGGATGTTGAATTTTGTCATATGGTTTTTCAGCATCTATGGAGATGATCATGTAGGTTTTGTCCTTCTTTTTGTTGATGTGGTGGTTGATGTTGATGGATTTTCAGATGTTGTACTTTCCTTGCATCCCTGGGATGAATCCCACTTGGTCATGCTGTATGATCATTTTGATGTATTTTTTAATTCGATTTGCTAATATTTTGTTGAATATTTTTGCATCTACATTCATCAGGGATATTGGTCTGTAATTTTCTTTTTTGGTGGGTTCTTTGCCTGTTTTTCGTATTAGGGTGATGTTGGTGTTATAGAATGAGTTTGGGAGTATTCCCCCCTCTTCTATTTTTTGGGAAATTCTAAGGAGAATGGGTATTATATCTTCTCTGTATGTCTGACACAATTCAGAGATAAATCCATTTGGTCTGGAGGTTTTGTTTTGGGTAGTTTTTTGATTACTGCCTCAATTTCTTTGCTGGTAATTGGTTTGTTTAGATTTTGTGTTTCTTCCTTGGTCAGTCTTGGAAGGTTGTATTTTTCTTGGAAGTTGTCCATTTCTTCTAGTTTTTCCAGCTTCTTAGCATATAGGTTTTCATAGTAGTCTCTAATAATTCTTTATATTTCTGTTGGGTCCGTCATGATGTTTCCTTTCTCGTTTCTGACTCTGTTGATGTGTGTTGATTCTCTTTTTCTCTTAATAAGTCTGGCTAGAGGCTTATCTATTTTGTTTATTTTCTCAAAGAACTAGGTCTTGGTTTCACTGATTTTTGCTATTGTTTTATTCTTCTCAATTTTATTTATTTCTTCTCTGATCTTTATTATGTCCCTCCTTCTGCTGACTTTAGGACTCATTTGTTCTTCTTTTTCCAATTTTGGTAATTGTGATGTTAGACTATACATTTGGATTTGTTCTTCATTCTTTAAATATGCCTGGATTGCTATATACTTTCCTCTTAAGACTGCTTTTGCTGTGTGTCACAGAAGTTGGGGCTTTTTGTTGTTGTTGTCATTTATTTCGATATATTGCTGGATCTCCATTTTAATTTGGTCATTGATCCATTGACTATTTAGGAGCATGTTGTTAAGCCTTCATGTGTTTGTGAGCCTTTTTGCTTTCTTTGTACAATTTATTTCTAGTTTTATACCTTTGTGCTCTGAAAAGTTGTTTGGTAGAATTTCAATCTTTTGGAATTTACTGAGGCTCTTTTTGTGGCCTAGTATGTGGTCTATTCTGGAGAATGTTCCATGTGTTCCATTGAGAAGAATGTGTATCCTGCTGCTTTTGGATGTAGAGTTCTATAGATGTCTATTAGGTCCATCTGTTCTAGTGTGTTGTTCAGTGCCTCTGTGTCCTTACTCATTTTCTGTCTGGTGGATCTGTCCTTTGGAGTGAATGGTGTGTTGAAGTCTCCTAAAATGAATGCATTGCATTCTATTTCCGCCTTTAGTTCTGTTAGTATTTGTTTCACATATGCTAGTGCTCCTGTGTTGGATGCATGTATATTTATAATGGTTATATCCTCTTATTGGACTGAGCGCTTTATCGTTATGTAATATCCTTCTTTATCTCTTGTTACTTTCTTTGTTTTGAAGTCTATTTTGTCTGATACTTGTACTGCAACACCTGCTTTTTTCTCCCTATTTTTTGCATGAAATGTCTTTTCCCATCCCTTGACTTTTTAGTCTGTGCATGTCTTTGGGCTTGAGGTGAGTCTCTTGTAAGCAGCATATAGATGGGTCTTGTTTTTTTATCCATTCAGTGACCCTATGTCTTTTGATTGGTGCATTCAGTCCATTTACATTTAGGGTGATTATCGATAGGTATGTACTTATTGCCATTTCAGGCTTTAGATTCATGGTTACCAAAGGTTCCAGGTTACTTTCCTTACTATCTAAGAGTGTAACTTAACTCACTTAGTATGCTGTGACAAACGCAATCTAAAGGTTCTTTTCTATTTCTCCTCCTTTTTCTTTCTCCTTCTTTCTTTATATATTAGGTATCAAATTCTGTACTTTTTATCTATCCCTTGATTAACGTTGGGGATAGTTAATTTAATTTTGCATTTCCTTCATAATTAACTGTTCTACTTTCTTTACTGTGATTTTATTACCTTTGGTGACAGCTATTCCACTTTAGGAACACTTCCATCTATAGCAGTCCCTCCAAAATAGACTGTAGAGATGGTTTGTGGGAGATAAATTCTCTCAGCTTTTGCTTCTCTGGAAATTGTTTAATCCCTCCTTCAAATTTAAATGATAATCTTGCTGCATAAAATAATCTTGGTTTGAGGCCCATCTGCTTCATGGCATTAAATTCATCATGCCACTCCCTTCTGGCCTATAAGATTTCTGCTGAGAAGTCTGATGTTAGCCTGATGGGCTTTCCTTTGTATGTGATCTTATTTCTGTCTCTGGCTACTTTTAACAGTCTCTCCTTATCCTTGATCTTTCCCATTTTAATTACTATGTGTCTTGGTGTTGTCTTCCTTGGGTCCCTTGTGTTAGGAGATCTGTGTACCTCCATGGCCTGAGAGACTATCTCCTTCCCCAGATTGGGGAAGTTTTCAGCAACTACCTCCTCAAAGACACTTTCTATCCCTTTCTCTCTCTCTTCTTCTTCTGTTATGCTTATAATGCGAATATTGTTCCACTTGGATTTGTCACACATTTCTCTCAATATTCTTTCATTCTTAGAGATTTTTTTCTCTCTCTGTGCCTCAGCTTCTTTGTATTCCTCTTCTCTAGTTTCTATTTCATTTATTGTCTCCTCCACCATATCCAACCTGCTTTTAGTACCCTCCATAATGCTCTTCAATGATTGAATCTCCGACCTGAATTCATTCCTGAGTTCTTGGATGTCTTTCTGTACCTCCATTAGGATGTTGATTATTTTTAATTTGAACTCCCTCTCAGGAAGCATCACGAGGTCCATATCATTTAAATCTTTCTTGGGAGTTGTATTAATAATTTTACTCTGGACAAGGTTCCTTTGGTGTTTCATGTTTGTATATGGTGCCCTCTAGTGTCAAGAAGCTCTATTCTGGAGTTGCTCAACCCCTAAAGCGTGGTACTGGTGTCTGGGGGGAGGAAAGAGCTGTTCCCTGCCTCCTGGCTGCTGTGCCTGTCTCCACTGCCTGAGCCATTGGGCCAGTCACATAAGGTTTTGTCCCAGAGCTGCCAGATATGGATCCCTGCTTTCCACAAGTGGCCAGAATCCCAGTCTCCCCAGGAACTCTGCCTGTATTTACTTTCCAACCCGGTAGTCATGCAAGTCTCATGAAAGCACCATGAAATGTAGGCTTGTGCTTCCAGCGCAGATCTCCAGAGCTAGGTATTCAGCAGTCCCAAGCCTTCCACTCCCTCCCTGCTCTATTTGTCTTCCTCCCGCAGGGGAGCTGGGGTGGGGGAGGGGCTCGGGTCCTGCGCAGCCACAGCTGTGGTATGTTACCCCGTTTGGTGAGGTCTGCTCTTTTCTCTAGGTTTTTGCAGTCTGGCACAGTCCTCTTTCCTGTTGCTCTCTCAGGATTAGTTGTGTCAAGTATATTTTCTAATTGTTTCCAGTTTTAGGAGGAAGCCTCTGTCTCTCCTCTCATGCCACCATCTTTAATGCAATAATCTTTGTTTTTTAAAAATATTGTTTCACTGCTTGGATATTTTTGAATCCTCTATTTAAGATCTTAAATATGAATGTTTACTGAGACTCACAATAGATGTTTTTAAAACCCTTGGTTTGGAAGAAAAAGACTAAGGAAGATCAAGTAATTATGGTTCATTATATTTACTTTGATTAACAATCTCAACTAATTCAGTCTCAGCCAGAGGAAGTTGTAAGGGCAGATGAAAATGTCAGTATGGATGCACTAAGTGACTGAGAATATGGGACCAGCTAGTAAATGCATAAATGCCAGATTGATAAGAATCTTAGAAAGTAGTTATTTCAGACTGGAAAAATGTAATTTTATTTTAGATGACTTGGGGAAACAATAAAAGCATTTTAAAACAAAAAAGAAAATTATTGCTTTTCTGTAACAATATGGGCTTTGTTGAACCTCTGTAGGTGATATAATTCTTTCAGCCAACCATAGGAAACATTTTTCATCTAGATTACCCACAGATTCACCTTAAAGAACAATTAATATATTATTGTAAAGAAAAAGCATCGAACTGAAAGTGATACAGAAAAGTAATTTAAGCATGAGAGATGTCAGTTAATTAATTTATCAGCATTTCTGATTGTGAGGAATTGCAACTATTTAGTGTTGTTTTTACCCTCTCATGTTAAAAATTAAAATGATAAGAGGACTATTACTTGTTGATCATATATATTCCCATTTTATTTTAATAATCAGCATATGAAGTAAATATTATTTTGTACCAGAGAAGAAATCTAGGTTCAGAGTGAAGAAATTTGAGTTTCAGAAAGACTATGTAATTTGGTGAGATGTTCATTGACTATAAATAGTTGACTCAAATTCCAGAGAACATCATTTCACTCCACAATGGTTTTTTTTTTCATAAATAGCTACAGTAAATAGAAAAAAGTTTCTCTAGCAGTGACTTAATGACTTTTTCACATGAAGGTTCTATGTAGGGCAACAGGTCATTTCTTCACCAGTTTCACATTTATCTTCTCAAATCATATATATATATATATATATATATATATATATACACATTCTTATTCTGCACCTGACATATCACTCTCCTCTCAGGCTAAAATAAAACCTTTATACTTATAGCCATTTAGTAGATTATTAAAAATCACCATAAATTAATTTTCTTTAAGAAAATATGTACTTCTCTTATAGGAAATCCAGATACATACCCAAAAATAGAGTATTAGTTCAGAAGATCAAGGGTGTGTTTGACTTTGAGAATAAGCATTAAAGATATATATTTGCTGGATTTTAAGTTTTAGAATAGTAACATAAATTTTGACTGTTAATGAAAAGAAGAGGATTTCCGTCATCATTCACATACATTACTGTAAAGCTTTTCATTACACAATATACCAAAATTTGTTTATATATTTCTTTAGTGTTGATGGGTATTTAGGTTGTTTCCAGCAACTATTAAGAATGCTTTTGTACATAAAGTTTCTCTAAGATTTATAACCAAGAATGGAATTACTGGCCCAAAGAGTATGAATGTTTTTAAACCTGTTAGGTAATGCTGAGTTGCTAGAATGATTCACGGCCAGCCAAGGCCCTCAAAGACCACCAGAATAGTATGTTAATCAATCAAAGCTTATTATACTGACGTCACAAAGGAATGGAAACACCTTGATTTCCCTTAGTAGTATCTCAATAGGGATTACTCTGGGAAAATATTTATGGAATATTTGAGTGTCTGGGGTCAAATTTTAAGGTGAGTGCTTTATTTTAGAGAAATTATTGTTAATGGGAAAAATTTATGACAATAGATTAGGGTTGGTGAACATGGTAAAGAGAGGATTGTTTGATAAACAAGCCATTTGTCAAAGTGAGCAACATATTGTCCAGAGATGAGAGGTGTTTACACAGAGGAGCCGGTTATGTGTCTAGATATATTGGTTCATGGAAATTTCTTGAAAAGCAATGAAATCATTTGTTATTTTAAAGCCTTATCTTCATAAGCAAGGATCTCCTGGAATAAATAATTATGTTGACACACATGGCCTCAGTTGTCAGTGCTGATAATTAAGTTAAGTGGACTCATGTAGTCTGAATTTTTTAAGCCATGTGAGACAATTCTCTTTAATACGATCCTCTACCAAACAATATGCTTTCATTGCTTTCATTTTTGCCCATCTAATATGTGTAGGTGCTACTTAGTTGTGGTGTAATTTATATGTCTTTCTCTTTTTGCTAATGAAATCAAGTGCCTTTTCATATTGGCAGTTTGGGTCTTCTGGATGTTTGGATGTTTTCTAAGTGTTAAAACAGTTGCCAATTTTTTATTGGATTGTTTGTCTTTTTCATCAACTCGTAGGAGATACTTATCCCAGCTATGAATTTGTGACTTACATGTGTTGCAAATATCTTCTCCCAGATTTTGACTTTTATTTCCACTCTTTCTATTGTACCTTTTGATGAGCAGTGCCTCACTTTAGTGTAAGCTAATTTAGCAATCTCTTTCCTTATGTTTAGTGTTTTAGGGTTTTAAGAAATTGTTCATACTGTGAGAAAATAGTCTTGTACTACTTTATAAATTTTTATAATTTTTTTTTAACATTTATATTTAGTCTACCATGATAATGATGATTTGATGATTTAGTTAGGGAGGCAATTTCCATTTTTCTACCTAATTTATTGAAAATTCCATCCTTCCCCAGTGACATATAGTAAAACTGTTTTATGTCGTTTCTGTAAATGTATAGGTTTGTTTCTAGTCTCTCTATTCTATTCCATAGTCTATTTGCCAATCAGTGTACAAACATAATGCTGTTTTAGCCATATGTCTTTAAAATAAAACTTTCTATCTCAGTCCCTACTTAATTCTTCTGTAAGAATATCTTGACTGTTGTTTCCCTTTGTTCTTCCATATAGATGTAAAAATAAGCTTGTCAAATTTCACACAAACCTTGTTGGGATATCGACTGGAATTAGAGGCAATACATACTTGCCCAATAAATATTTGCTTGATCCCATATGGTTCATTGCTCTCAGAAGGTTGTTCTATTACTAGCACCAAATGTAGTAATAGTAACAGCAAGGTTAATAATTGAATATCCTAGTTTTAGAGCTTTTAAGTGCTGAAAGTATCCTTAAAGTCATCCTTTTAAGAACTCATTTTACAGATAATTAACTGCTACCCATAAAAGTGAAAATCAAGATTGCAGCAGGTGTGTAGCACAACTAGGACTCAGACAAAACTCCAATTTCATTCATTCTTACAAAACATATTTACTCAGCATCTCCAAATGTCCAGAAACCTAACAATGGACAAATTAAGAAACTGTACTTGCCCAGGTTTTCACTGTATCATACTGCCTTACATACCAAAACTCAAAACAAGCCTTTCAGCAAATATTTGTGAACACATTCTAGGTGTTGGGCACTGTTTCAGATGCAAAGGATATAGCACTAATCGAAAAAGGTATGATTGATATCCTCATCAAGCTGGGAGTCTATGGAAGATAGATATCATAAAAATACAGATATAAATACAAACAATGCTAGGGCTCTGAGAGAAGGCAAGGAGTAGGGTTATTGGGAGTGGTGACCTAGTCTAGTGTATCTGGGAAACTTTTCTTGGAAATGTAATTTGTGAGTTTTTGATCTAAGGTGCTTACAGGAATTACATAGTTAAAAAGGAAGAAGAAAAAGAGGCAGAGAAACCTGTATGACTCAATTCTCTGAACAAAGTGGGAGCATTGCTTGTTCTAAGAAATGAAAGGAGCTATGTCACTGGAAACCAGAGAGTAAGAGTAATGACGGTATGAATCAGACTGAAGGATGAGGTTAGTTGATAAAATAAGACATCATGATTCATCATATTGGTTATAAAAGAAAGGAAGGTCCCAGGGGAGTATGGGAATCATTCCAAAACCAATGAAATGGGAGACTTAAAAATCAATACTTCCATCCTTTAGAATAGATAATGTTGGGTGATTTTATTGATTTTCATTTGGCAGTAAACAACATCAGGCAGTAGGTCTGAGTAGCATAAGGAGTAACTGGTTCAGTGGTGTGATAATGATTAAACATATAGGAAGAGGGTGTGGAGATAGAAAATGTACTATAAAATAATATTTTTTAATTTTGTAGAGCCTTAGACTAGAATTCTAGTTTAAAATTAATTTATATAATATAAATTATCCATTTACATCTACATCATTTGTTTGGCTTTTCCAATTTTTAGTTCATTTCATATTTTTAATGTTCAGAATCTTTAAAGTGATATTTCTGTGACCATGTATTGAACATATATTAGATATTTACAGACTTATTTTTAATATGTTAACAAATTTAAAAGTAAGTGACTTCATATCTGAATACTTCAGAATTAATATTTAAAAAATAAGAATTTGTTCCTAAGCATTCAAAATAATATCACATCTAGCAGAATTACTAACAATCCATTAATATTAGCTAATATCTATTCCACATTCAAGTTTTCCTCATTGTCTTCCATATATTTTATGGAGCTGGTTTGTCTAAACCTAGATTCAATTTAGGACTATACATTGCATTTGATTAAACCTTGTTATGTAGCATTGTCCTTTTTTCACACAATACTGACCTGGTGAAGAAAACGATTGTCCTGTCATTACTTTCACTCTCTGGATTTGTAGTGTCACTTAGCATATTCCTCTGTCCCCTGAGTATCCTGCAGACTGGGAAATTAAATTTAAAGGCCTGATAAGACATTAATATTGAGCTTTTCTTTGGCAAAAAAAAAAGAGAACAGCAGAAATGATGTATATATCATATTGCATCCCATCAGAAACTCATATTAGTTGTAACATCATCATCATCAAAAATTCATCATTTGATGACATAATAACATTCTGATCTTTCCATTTCATGGTTACGTTTTCCCTTGTTCCCAGAAAATCCACTATCTGTGGTGTTACTTGAGGACAGACAAGTGTTCAATTCATCATTATAAGAGTCATGGAAGACTAGGTTTCACTGCATTAACAAAGAATTCCCAAATCTCAGTGGCTTCAAATGACAAAAAACATTACTTATCCATTCAAAGCTTGCAACTATTTACTCTGTGATGACTCAGAATTACATCTCTGTATCAATCATCAAGACAGCGAAAGAATGAAATGGACAAGTGCGCAGCAGCTCTTAAATGTTTCTACCAACAAGTGACACATCTCACTTCTCTTCATCTGTCATTGGCTAAAGCAAGTCATATGTCTATGCCTAACTTCAAAGAGACAGGAAAAGGCATTACTACTATACATACTGCCAGAAAAGAAACAGAACTAGTGGTTATCAGTACAAATCACATCCATTAACCATTTTCTTAGTAGTTTTAATGATAGTTGATGATTTTTGCCTGAATTATTAGTTTTACTAATGAGTATAAAATGATGATTTTCTAATTTTATCATTTATTCTACCTTTATTAGTGGATATTCTTATGTAAAGTCATGGTATTTGGTTGCCCTGAAATAGAGTTTCTATTAAAAGTCAGGTTTACATGTTTATTTTTTTCTCTAATAACATTTTCATGGAGTTTAGGTAATAGCTGACTCAAACGATCATAATAAATAAATGTTCTTGATTTTCTACCCTTAAATTGTTTTTAGAGTAATCAAGTTTCATAGAATCAGTGAATCTCCATCAACAAAAATCATCTGTATTAGATGCTCAGATTATCACAATTTTGATAAGAAAAACTGTTTCAAACTTTGTCATAAGATTTTTTTATATGACCTCATTAATGTTTGACAGCTCCATAGTTTTTTGAACAAAATTTTCCTGTCTTACCTTTTTTCCCTGTCCAAGATCTGTTGTGAGCTATTTCTCCCATAATCTCTGGTTCCTTTTAGTGGAGAATGGTAGAAGACAGCAATACCTAGCCACTGAAGGTGTTCCTTGATGATGGGATGATACTACTTATAGAATTTAAATGGCCAGAACTATAACATATATTCTTATAACATCTATTTTTCTTTCACACTGAATGGCAATTGCTATTATAAATACTTATAAAATTCCTGATCATGAAAGTTTACGATTACATTCTCAAAGGGGACACACAGAAATCACTTCAGATTCTCTGGTGAAAAAGGAAAGAGAATCTAGGTTCAATTAATTTTTGAAAAGGCTGTATATCATATATCACATTATTGAATAGTCAAAAGAATATTATTAAATCAAAAACCTTGAAAAAGTGTGATATAAAGATGCCTGTTTAGCTTTGTTTAGACCAGTATTCCCAAAGTAGAACTAGTTTTTCATGGAACCTATTTTGGGAAAAAACAATGTAAAATAAAGTTAAAGAATAAGGCTCTTCTTCACTATTCATTCTATACACTGTAGTTAAGATCTTCATTATAATGCATAATCTCAGATGTCTTAGAAGCACATAAAAATAAAATCCTTCTAACTTAATGATTTTCAGGAACTTTTTCCTATTCCTGGAAAAAAAAAGCAATAAAAATTATATTAGATTTAGTAAGCTAATACAAAATAAGGCTTTTTGAACTCAGCAGTGGAAGGACACTAAGAATAGATGTTAACAGTGTTTTCTGATTCTTTGAACAGATTTTTTTTAACAGATAGCTGAAAGTAATTTGTAATTTTATCTATAGAAAAATTCTTATACTTTAGTAATCTGCTAATCCATAACTATGGATTAATCTTAATGAAATAATTTGATTTTCTGCATGGCTAATAATGTGTGATTCTATTCTGTTATTAAATATTTTCTGAAGGACGTTAAGTATTGCACACATAAAGACACAAACACATCCATGTAAAATGAAAATGTGTACCTCAACCTTAGATTCTCCACAAAGGAAATATGATATATATTTTTGATAGTACATTTGAAATACTAACTTAAAAACTCTAACAATTGCAGTACACAAATTTGCATCATATAATATTTCATAAAAATGCTGTTCTAGTTCTATAAAATGATTAAAAATCTGAAAAATTTATGTTTATATGTTTTGTTCTTTAAGACAACTGGCACTTAAGGTTATTTTGAATATAAATATGGATTTTGTGTATGAATTATTGAAAACTCAGAAATGAAGACTCACCTATATGTTATCATTAATTGTCATTATAATTTGTGCTCCTTGACAGTTGTTTCTAAAAGTCTGGTATCTATGACAGGAAGGAGACACCTTTCTTTAGAGTATCATTTAAGCTCTCAAAAATAAACTTTATTAATTACAGACCAATATCCCTGATGAACATAGATGCAAAAATACTCAACAAAATATTAGCAAACCGAATTCAAAAATATATCAAAAGGATCATACACCATGACCAAGTGGAATTTATCCCTGGGATGCAAGGATGGTACATCATTCAAAAATCCATCAACATCATCCACCACATAAACAAAAAGAAAGACAAAAACCACATGATCATCTCCATAGATGCTGAAAAAGCATTCGACAAAATTCAACATCCATTCATGATAAATATCTCAACCAAATGGGTATAGAGGGCAAGTACCTCAACATAATAAAGGCCATATATGATAAACCCACAGCCAACATCAGACTGAACAACGAGAGGCTGAAAGCTTTTCCTCTGCGATTGGGAACAAGACAGGGATGCCCACGCTCCCCACTGTTATTTAACATAGTACTGGAGGTCCTAGCCATGGCAATTAGACAAAACAAAGAAATACAAGGAATCCAGATTGGTAAAGAAGAAGTTAAACTGTCACTATTTGCAGATGACATGATATTGTACATAAAAAACCCTAAAGACTCCATTCCAAAACTACTAGAATTGATTTCGGAATACAGCAAAGTTGCAGGATACAAAATTAACACACAGAAATCTGTGGCTTTCCTATACACTAACAATGAACCAATAGAAAGAGAAATCAGGAAAACAATTCCATTCACAATAGCATCAAAAAGAATAAAATACCTAGGAATAAACCTAACCAAGGAAGTGAAAGACCTACACCCTGAAAACTATAAGACACTCTTAAGAGAAATTAAAGAGGACTCTAACAAAGAGAAACTCATCCCATGCTCCTGGCTAGGAAGAATTAATATCATCAAAATGGCCATCCTTCCCAAAGCAATATACAGATTTGCTGCAATCCGTATCAAATTACCAATAACATTCTTCAACAAACTGGAACAAATAGTTCAAAAATTCATATGGAAACACCAAAGACCCTGAATAGCCAAAGCAATCCGGAGAAGGAAGAAAAAAGTGGGGGGGATCTCGCTCCCCAACTTCAAGCTCTACTACAAAGCCACAGTAATCAAGACAATTTGTTACTGGCACAAGAACAGACCTACAGACCAGTGGAACAGAATTAACCCAAGCATATATGATCTATTAATATATGATAAAGGAGCCATGGACATACAATGGGGAAATGACAGTCTCTTCAACAGATGATGTTGGCAAAACTGGACAGCTACATGTAAGAGAATGAAACTGAATCACTTTCTAACCCCATAACACAAAAGTAAATTCGAAATGAATCAAAGACCTAAATGTAAGTCATGAAACCATAAAACTCCCAGAAAAAAACATAGGCAAAAATCTCTTTGACATAAACATAAGTGACTTCTTCATGAACATATCTCCCAGGGCAAGGGAAAAAAAAGCAAAAATGAACAAGTGGGACTATATCAAGCTGAAAAGCTTCTGTACAGCAAAGGATACCATCAATAGAACAAAAAGGTACCCTAAAGTATGGGAGAATATATTCATAAATGATAGATCTGATAAAGGCTTGACATCCAAAATAATAAAGTGCTCACACAACTCAACAAACCAAAAGCAAACAATCCAATGAAAAAATGGGCAGAGTAGCAAACAGACAGTTCTCCAAAGATGAAATTCAGATGGCCAACAGACCCATGGAAAGATGTTCCACATCGCTAGTCATCAGAGAAATGCAAATTAAAACCACAATGAGATATCACCTCACACCAGTAAGGATGGCCACCATCCAAAAGACAAACAACAATGCATGTTGGCAAGGTTGTGGCGAAAGGGGAACCTTCCTACACTGATGGTAGGAATTTAAATTAGTTCAACTGTTGTGGAAAGCAGTATGGAGGTTCCTCAAAAGGCTTAAGATAGACATACCATTTGACCCAGGAATTCCACTTCTAGGAATTTACCTTAAGGATACACCACTCCAGTTTGAAAAAGACAGATGCACCCCTATGCTTATCGCAGCACTATTTACAATAGCCAAGATATGGAAACAACCTAAGTGTCCATCAGTAGATGAATGGATAAAGAAGATGTGGTACATATACACAATGGAATATTATTCAACCATAAGAAGAAAACAAATCCTACCATTTGCAACAACATGGATGGAGCTAGAGGGTATTTTGCTCAGTGAAATAAGCTAAACGGAGAAAGCCAAATACCAAATTATTTCACTCATATGTGGAGTATAAGAGCAAAGAAAAACTGAAGGAACAAAACAGCAGCAGAGTCACAGAACCCAAAAATGGACTAACAGGTACCAAAGGAAAAGGGACCTGGGAGAATGGGAGGAAGGGGAGGGATAAGGGTGGGGAAAAAGAAAGGGGGTATTATGATTAGCATGTATAATGTGGGGGGCGGAATGGGGAGGGCTGTGCAACACAGAGAAGACAGGTAGTGATTCTGCGACATCTTACTATGCTGATGGACAGTGACTGATGGGGTTTGTTGGGGGGACTTGGTGAAGGGGGAATCCTAGTAAACATAATGTTCTTCATGTAATTGTAGACTAATGATAACAAAATAATAAGAAAAACAATGAAAAAATAAAAAAATTAACTTTATGAAAAAAGACAGGGTCATTTAATTAATTTACTTTGTCAGTTGAGAGTTCTTCACTCAGGTATAGATGTCTAGAACTTTCTTTCATACCATAAGTACTACATTACAATTATTTTCCCACTATTATGTCTTAGTGGCAAGTTAAATTCACATTGAATTCCTGATTATAGAATTTTATATGTTAATAATTTTCCAAATATTCTCTAGATAGAAGACTGGAAAATATTACTATAAACAATTTCCCAGCTTTGATCATGAAAGTTTACAATTACATTCTCAAAGTGGACACACAGAAATCACTTCATATTCTCTGGTGAGAAAGGAAAGAGAATCTAGGTTCAACTAATTTTTAGTTAAGATCTAACAGGTCATTTTTAGTTGATATGTTTGTTATTTAAACTTCAGAGGAAAGCACAATTCACTGGGTGATTCCAGGTAATATTTGTGAATTGCTTTGCACCTGGAGCCCTGTATAAATTTAAGAACCATCTGAGTAAGATGAACATTAGCAGCCCTTAGGTTACTGTCCACAGAGGACTTCTTTGACAGTTACTATGGCATCATGGCAAGAAAGAAATTTTCTAGCCAGCACCTCTCATTTCTTGTGCTTGTTCGTGGCCTATATTTATAGTCTTGGTCTGTGGATTTCCCTTGGAGCAGTCAGAGACAAAGCAATTACTTTACAATGTTGATTTGGTGTAGATCTGGTCTACCCTCAGTAGAGCTTTGTAATAACATTCGGCACAAAGTGGTGAGCACTGAAGCCATGTTTTGTCTCCCCATTCTGCCTCATGCTCAGTTGTCAGATCCCAGTTTACATAACTGGAGATTTTCATGTGTGCTTTAGGCACTTTTCTGAGAGTGAGCACATTTACAGTATGGGGGGAAGGGGCAAAAGAACTACAAGTGTTTATAATAGGCTGCACTTTATCTTTACTCCTCTTCCATTGTGTTGTAACTAGAGAATGGTGAGTTTTCATCCTACTGTTTTCCTTGGTTTTGTCATTGGTAAGAAATGGGCAAAAAAATGCAGACAGCAGGATTCTCTAGGGAGGATTTATGAGATAAATAAATTAGATTATATATATAAAAGCTTATGGCATGATTGTGCCTGATCTGTAAAAACTGTCTTTAAAAACTAGATATTATTTGTATTTAAAATACACAATTGAATGAGAGTTTGAAACCATGGACTGCTCTTGTTGGCAACAATTCAAATAAAGCCTTCTATAACTCAGAAAATTTTCATTTCCTTACTTTTTCCATATTTTAATCATTACTGAATTCTAAAGAATACTTTACTTTTGAATATGTGCCAGTGTCACATACATTTTAGACTTCTACACTTTGGCAGCAAATGCTTCCAGACAAAGTATTCACTTTGTCTTAGTCTCTTAATTTTACTCTTGGATAGCTAGTCCAATCCATATGGGCTACAGAGAACTTTCCTTAGATCCAAACATTTTGTATTTCAAAGACACCATTACTAAGCCTTATTGTCTCTCAAGAAAGCAGTGCAGCTTTATATATATATATATATATATATATATATATATATATATATACTTTTCCTCTTTATAAATTCCAACTGCTAAAAATAATAAGGTTAAGCTTTATTTTTCCAACAATAAAAATCAAATACTTTGCCTGGGGTCAGTTTTCTCCTCTCTTCATATCTTCAGTTGTCCCTTTTGGAAACTAGTTACAAGTGTTTAATTCAGGAATAAAAAATTAAGTGTTTTTAATGCTAGTGAATACATCTGTCATGCCAAAGTAAGTTGCTATTGGCTACAGAGCTCATTCTTTTGGCAGAAACTTGAATCTTATTGTTTGCATATAATTAGTGAGTCAAATGCCTGTAAGAACAAGATAATTTCTAAAAAAAAAAAAACCCTACAGAGACCACAACTTTCAGATATGGCAGCAGCAATTTATTTCATAGTCTTTTAACTCACTATACTCTATTCTCCAGCCTCAGCACCATCATCTCTGCAGTGCAAGACTGCCTGGTATTCTTCATAATTGAGGTGGCTCTATGAAAGAAATATAAAAAAAAAAACCCTAGAATATCATCCAGTTATTTGTATTTCAGAGGAAGTTCCAGACTCAAAACCTCCACTGGCTTATTCAGACACTGTCAGTGAAGAAATATTCTTCTCTGGAACTCTGATATGGTCAGGCTCTCAACTGTCACTTGTGCAGCCCTGAATAAATCGTTGGTATATCTATTAGTCTGCTCAAGCTGTATTAACAAAATAATAGACTGGGTGACTTAAACAGATATTTTTCTCATTGTGCTAGCAGCTGTAAAGTGCAAGATCAAGGTGCCAGCACGATGAGTGTCTGGTGTGAGCTCTCCCCTTACATTATGTAAAGCTCTCTCCTTACTCTGTACTCATGTGCACTTTGCTCAGTACATACATTTGGGGAAAGAGCAAGTGAGTGCTCTGGTATCTCTTTTTTTTTTCTTTTTTAAACTGTAGTATAGTTGACATAACATTATATTAGTTTCAGGTATATGATGTAATGATTCAGTATTTGAATATATTGGTATATATATAGCAAAGTGATCACCATAAGTTCAATTAATATTCATCGCCATACATATTTACAATTTTTTTTCTTGTGATGAGCACTCTCAAGATCCAGTGTCTGAGCCATTTTCACAATGTTATTAACGATAGACATGTACATTATCTTCTTATGATTTATTCATTTTATAACCAGAAATTTGTACCTTTCGACCCCCTTCACCAATCATCCCCTGACCCTCCCTCAGGCAATCACCAATCTGTTATCTGTATCCATGAGCTTGTGTGGGTGCTTGTGTGTGTGTGTGTGTGTGTGTGTGTGTCTGTGTGTTTTAGAGTTTATATGTAAGTGAAATCATATGGTATTTATCTTTTCTTCAGCATAATGTCCTCAAGGAACATCCATGAGGCCACAAATGGCAAGACTTAATTCTTTCTATGGCTGAATAATATTTCACTTTATAAATATACCACATTTTCTTTATCCATTCACCCAATGATGGACATTTAGGTTATTTCTCATGTCTTGACTATTGTAAATAATGCTGAAGTGAACATGGGAATGCATATATTTGTTCAATTAGGTTTTTCATTTTCTTCAGATACAAGTGGAATTGAGGGATCATATGGTTCTACTTTTAATTTTTTTTAAAACCTTTAGGGAATTATACAGGGATGATGGAAATATTATAAAACTGGATTGTGGAGATAGATATACAACTCTATTAAATTTACTTAAAATCATGGAACATGTATTTGCAATGGGTAAATTTTATGATGTGTAAGTTATACCACAATAAATCTGTTCAAAATTTAAGTCCTCTCATATAAATTATCTTTCTCTATATCATTTCAGTACTGTCAAATCAAATTCTTGCTAGTTTTCAATAAGACACAGTCTTATTATTTCCCTGAAATGTTTTTTGATTTCTGGAACTTACCTCAGTTGTTCTAACTCTTCTGCTTTCAGGGAAATATTCTCTTCTCCAAATATTACTTTACCCTAAAGGAATGAAATTTCATAGTGTTTCTTTACACAAAACTTTTTTTATTCTTATTAAAGATCCTTGACATTCAAATCACCTGATAGATGCACTGCAAATGGGAATGTTTATGAGTGTGGATGTTGGAGCATGTTACAGATCAAAATGCCTGGGCTGTTGGAATGAGGAGATCCTGGATTCAGATGCTGACTTCTGGTAGCTAAGTGGCCCTATCTAAATTGTCTAACTTCTCTGAGCTTATCTCCTCATCTCTAAAATATGGATGACATCAGCACGATTGTCAGGAAAACAAATTAAATATTAGTGGTAGAATTTTGCATTGTTTTATAGCTTTTGAGTATGAACCATTTTCTTCTTTCATTCCTGGAAGATATTTCTTTAATATATTGTATAACTCATCCATTTCCCTAATTCAAAATTACACTGCCTTGAGCTTAATGGGATTTCTCTTCATAATTGAAGAAAATTTTTGAATCAGTTACAGTATAGTGACATAATCAATAACAAAACTGTTATTTTGAGTATAATAGCATCAAAATAAATTTCAAGGCTATATAAGAAGGTATGTCAAATATTTGTCATATGATGTAAGTATTTTTATTCAATGTTACGGGCTTGAGTGAACCTATAATATTTAATGATTAAATGATACAATCTACTAACATGAGCCTTTGTGGGAAGTGACTAGTTGATTTCACTCTAATTCATTTTGTAGAGGTTCTTATCAGCTAATCCAGACAGTTCAGAGGATTCCTACTATTTAAAGATAGGACAGCAACAGTCACCTGGGATTTATAGGAACAATATACAGAAATAAAGATCCAAATACTGTTAAGAGTTTATAAAAGTCCTTCACCACAGTCCACTAAATTTTTTTAAAGAATAAATATGTTTTTATCCCTTCAGCAATGGAGACTAACCTTGCCATAATTCATGCATTTGAAATGTTTCCAATCCATTTCTTAGCATTTTGCTAAAACTCTATAATATGTTCAGGTTTATGTTTATCACAATCTTACCTTTGAATCAAATATTAAATATGAATCCTTCATTAAATTAAGGGCATATAACTGTACAACCAATGTATGTAATTCCGTTTTTGTTCACTAGATTTTTAAATGCCTTGTACAAAGCAAAACAAAGCAGAGAAACAACAAAAGAGAAGCTTGGTTGTGAGAGGCAGAACTTCCTGGACTTTGCCTGCCATGTTTGTTCGTGACATAAAAATCTTCTGTCAAAGTTGTTTCATGAACAGAAACAATGAGATAAGACACCATACTTCAATTGTTAGGTGTGTACTAACCTGTTGGTTATTTTTTCATTCTAATCTAAAAAATCTGAAGGTAATTATATAACTGCTCCTGTGACTAAGAGCATCTGAAAGGAGAGAATTAATTTCAATGAGTTCACCATTATCATGACCAGTAAGGCTGAGGTTCTAGAATATTTCTTTTTCAGGCATCAACATGGTCTTAAAAGTATTACTAATATGGGGATGGTAATGAAGGAACACAATGAGGCCCAGAGGGATGAAATATTTAAGACCCTGTTCTTTATTTTGTGTATGAGCTTAAGTTGAGGAGGAATTTTAATATTTTTTGGCAGCAAACATCACACCCCCAGTATGAGAGCTTTGGCTTTGGACTTCACCGATTAAAATGTGCCATAGTAATAATATATCATTGCTCACTTTTTTCATTTTTGAAATGAAAAAATCTATGACTTTATATGTGATCATAAACATTATACATATATATTTAAGTGTGTGTATATATATATATATATATAATTTTTTATGGTGTTATACACTTAAAAAGTGTATTTTCTGTTCCTGGGCTGTCTGTCAGCAGTAGATATCTGAAAAATGTTTTTGTCACAGACTTTTAAAGTTGCAATCTTAATGCAAGAGGACATGGAGAATTACAGTCGTGCATCATTAGTATCAAAACTGATGAGGAAGCTCATTGTCAAACTCATGTCATTCTTGCTATTAGGAAATAGAAGAAAAAAGAAAAAGAGAAAGGAGAAAAAAACAAATTTTATTGAGAGAAAGGCCCTCATTTTAATTTGATGTAACACTGAAGCCACTTTTCAGTACTTGATTGGATCACTTATCTATCTATAGCTATACATCTATCTTTATCTCTCTCTCTCTCTGTCTGTATCTCCAAACGTCTTTGTTACCTGGAGTAAGCCAAACAATCAAAATTGTTATGATGTTTATGTGTGTTTCTTTCTAAATAGTGAAGAACTTGTTGGATTGCATGGTATATTCTTTGTGATTGCTGGAAAAAAAGGTGTTTTTGAAAATCACAGACACAGTCATCAGCAAGAGACTTCCTCTGCCCTCAGCCCTGTTCGGCAATGCTTCAGAGCTGCTTATTATGGAACAAAGGGCCCTGCAATGTTATTAAAATACAAGCAAACCTTTTGTGTACTCCAGAGTGTCAGATCAGGTTGCCATATTGCTTTAGACTACTGTTATTTTTCTGTTTTCTGTTTCCAAGTTTTGGCTGATGCCTGCTATAGATGCTGGAATTTACAGTTGTTACTTTGTGGAAGGAAAATTAATATGAAAAAGAAGCAAATAAAATGTCTTTTGTGTGTTTTAAATGGCTTTCTACTGGCATTCTTTTGTCCATTGGAAGAGGCTTTATAAATTGTTCGTTCCAACTCCCTAATTTTACAGATACGGTGACTGAGATACAGAGTTTCAGAACAGCTTGTCTGAAGTCATGTGGCTGTAGTTGGAAAGCTAGTTAAGCAGATAGCTGAGTTTCAGATCCCAAAATACCGACTTTCAGTCTAGCATACTCTTAACTATTCAGAATGCTATGCCCTCTCAACCTTAATATCAGGTGAGAGAGTTTTCTTTAGAGGTAGTAGCCATCTGAAAGTTTGACTTCTGTCTTTTTTGTTTCCCCCCAAAATTGTGAGTCAACATTAAGTGTCTTACTAATCAAAGGCTTATGAGTAGAAGTTCGGTGACACATACCTCAGAATGCCAGTATTTCTTCTTTTTTTTTCTGGTGGAAGTGAGACCTCCTTTTTTCTCCTCACTAGTATGCCAGGATTCTAAGTATGTGCTAAAGAATGTTGACTTTATAAATACACTCTTCATATAAATTTTTAAGTGAATAACAATGGAACCCTAAAAAAGTAATTTGAAATTTATCACTATAAGTTGTGTACTAAAATCAACTATAGATTTCCAAATACAAGGTAAATATCAGAGAAATAAAAGATAAACACAAATAAAAGGTAAGTATTCCATTTTTGTAAAATCATAGAATTTTTATTTTCTTATTGTCTGTTATAGCCTATTTTTCATGGGGTTTATTATTTTCCTTATTTCTACTTAACCAAAAATACTAGGTCCTAACAGACAACACACATACACATTTATATTTGCTGTCTTCTAAGTTTATAAAGCTGAGTCTGAAGAGTGTAGATGTTAAGGCTCTAGATGCAGATATGGTTTTCAATTATACATCGACCATTTAGTAACTATGTGGCTTTGAGAAATTTAAAGTCTCAAAATCTTCACTGCTACATCTGTATCTTGGTGATAATAGTATCTACTAAATAGATCATATACCAACCAAGAAGACCATATGCTTCACACATAGTACATAATGTGTTAGTTAATATTGTATTTTTACTGATAAAGCCTTTAATATTTTTATTCTCCCAAGTCTGACTAATAAAAAGAGCTAAATAGAAACATTAATATTTCCCAATTATAATAGCATGATTTTTCTTAATGAGTCATCAGATTGATCACAGCATATAAAGGAAAATTCAAAATTTTGTTTAGATTGTTAAAACTAGGCTACCTCATCCCCTGCATGTAGTAGTATACTCAATAAAGTGTTTGTTTCATTTTAATTTGCAACATGTAGTCCATTTTATACTGCCTCAGATTTTCTGACTTCCCATTGCTTGTTTCTCTGGTTATTGGAATGTTGAATCACTAGAGCAAACAGTATAGACTTCAGTTGGTCTCCCTGATAAATTCTGTATTAGGTAATTATGAAAAAAGAAAATATTCAACTTTGTACAATTGATTAAATTCAGTATTCAATTTAAAGTATTCAGTTAATAAAATTTTTCTAAGAAGTTTAAGACATTCTTTTTTTTTTAATTGCAGTATCACTGATATACATTCTTATATTGGTTTCAAATGTACAACGTAGTGGTTCAACAGTTACCTGTGTTATTAAATCTTCACCCCCTATAGTGTGGTTACTATCTGTCAACACAGGAAGATGTTACAGAATCACTGACTATATTTTCCATGCTGTGCTACCATACCCTCTTATACTGTGATTGAGAATTATTGTGACCTTTCATCCCCCTCATCCTCCCCACCCACCCCCAAACCCTCCCCCATGGTAACCACTAGTCACTTCTCTCACAGTATCTGAGTCTACTACTACTTCATTCCTTCTGTTTTGCTTTGTTTTTATATTCCACAAGTAAGTAAAATTGTATGGTATTTGTCTTTCTCTGCTTGGTTTATTCCACTGAGCAGAATTCCCTTTAGATCCAACCATAGTGTTGCAAATGGCAGGATCTCTTTTCTTTTTATGGCTGAATAATATTCCATTCTATATGTGTACCACAATTCTTTATCCATTCATCTATTGATGGACACTTTGATGCTTCCATATCTTGGCTATTGTGAATAGTACAGCAATAAAAATAGAGGTGCATATGTCATTTTGAGTCACAGATTTTGTTTATTCCAGGTAAATTCCTAGAAGAGGAATTCCTGGGTCAAATGGTATTTCTGTTAGTTTTATAAGGAACTCCATACTGCTTTCCACAGTGGCTGAACCAATTTACATCCCTACAAACAGTGCAGAAGAGTTTCCATTTCTCCACATCCTCATCAACACTTGTTACTGTCTTTTGGATAGTGGCCATTCTACTTGGTGTGAGGTGATATCTCATTGTGGTTTTGATTTGCATTTCCCTGATGATTAGTGATGTGGAGCATCTTCTCATGTGCCTGTTGGACTTTTGTATTTCTTCTTCGGAGAGGCATCTGTTTAGGTCCTCTGCCCATTTTTTAATCAGGTTATTTGTTTTTTGGGCTTTGAGGTGTATGAGTCCTTTATAGGTATTGGATGTTAACCCTTTATGAGATGAGTCATTTACAGATATATTCTTCTATACTTCAGGATGCCTTTTTGTTCTGCTGGTGGTATCCTTTGCTGTACAGAAGCTTTTACTTTGATGTAGTCCCATTTGTTCATTTTTGCTTTTATTTCCCTTCTCTGAGGAGATGCATCGAGTAAAAATTGCTCATACTTATGTTCAAGATATTTTTGCCTATGTTTCTTCTATGAGTTTATGGTTTCATGATTTACATTCAGGTCTTTGATCCACTTCCAGTTTCTTTGTGTATGGAGTTAGTAATCCCATTTCATTCTCTTGCATGTAGCTGTCCAGTTTTGCCAACATCAGTTATTGAAGAGACTGTGTTTTCCTCATTGTATATCTATGGCTCCTTTACCATATATTAATTGACCACATACACATGGGTTTATATCTTGGCTCTCTATTCTGTTCCATTGGTCTATGGGTCCATTCTTGTGCCAGTACCAAATTGTTTTGATTACTGTGGCTTTGTAGTAGAGCTTGAAGTTATGGAGCATAATCCCCCAAGCTTTGTTCTTCCTTCTCAAGATTGCTTTGGCTATTTGGGGTCTTTTGTGGTTCCATATGAATTTTAGAACTATTTGCTCTAATTTGTTGAAGAATGCTGTTGCTATTTTGATAGGATTTCACTGAATCTATAAATTGCTTTGGGCAATATGGCCATTTTGACAATATTAATTCTTCCTATTCATGAACATGGGACATATTTCCATTTATTGGTTTCTTCATTAGTTTCTCTCATCAGTGTCTTATAGTTTTCACCTCCTTGGTTATGTTTATTCCTAGGTATTTTATTATTTTTGATGCTGTGCTACCATCCCCTCTTATTGTAAATGTGTTCTTTCCCTAATTTCTCTGTCTGCTAATTCATTGTTAATATAGAGTAATGCAACCAAGCTCTGTGTATTAATTTTGTATCCTCCATCTTTGCTGAATCTAGTTATTTCTTTTAATAGTTTTTTGGTGGAGTCTTTAGGCTTTTTATGTATAATATCATGTCATCTGCAAATAGTGACAGTTTAACTTCTTTCTTACCAATATGGATGCCTTTTATTTCTTTGTGTTGTCTGATTGCCATGGCTAGGGCCTCCATTACTATGGTGAATAAAAGTGGTAAGAGTGGATAGCCTTGTCTTGTTCCTGTTTTTAGAGAAAAAGCTTTCAACTTTTAGCTATTAAGTATGATGCTGCCATGGGTTTGTCATACATGGCCTTTATTTTGTTGATGTATATACCCTCCATATTCATTTTGTTGAGAGCTTTTATCATGAATGGATGTTGAATTTTGTCAAAAGCTTTTCTTCATCTATTGAGATGATTATGTGGTTTTTATCCTTTGTGTTAATGTGGCGCATGATACTGACTGATTTGCAAATATTGTACCATCCTTGCATCCCTGGAATAAATCCTGCTTGGTCATGATGGATGATCTTTTTGACATATTTTTAAATTCAGTTTGCTAATTTTTTGTTGAGGGTTTTTGCATCTATGTTCATCATGGATATTGTCTATAATTTTCTTTTACTGTGTTGTCTTTGTCTGGTTTTGGTATTAGAGTGATGCTGGCCTCATAGAATGAGTTGGGAGTATTCCCTCCTCTTCCACTTTTTGGAATATTCTAAGAAGGATGAAATTAGCTCTTCTAAGACATTCTTATAAATAAATTAGATGAATTTATTATTCTATAAAACTTAATTTGATCTTGATGTTTTATTCCACTCAACTAGCTAGCCACAAAAGAGCTAGAGTTCTTTATGTAGCATTTGGGTTTTGTCTTTTAATACTCTGCTAGTCAACACATTTCCAAAGAAATGAATTCAATTTTCAGCTGGGTCCTGGCAAACACAAGTTTGAGCTATGCATAGATTCTGCCATGATCAAGACAGCACACAATTTTAATCTTAAAAAGACCTAAAAAAATCTCACCAAGTTACCATATCTAACCTTTTAAAACATTCCAAGAAGATGTGGTGCCTTCATGCTTTACATGACAGAAACAGCTATCCTATTCCTGACTATCATCAAGACAAATAATGCCAAGTAATATCCTCAGTTTTTCTAACCTTTATGATGTAAGAAATTTGAGGATTAGGGTAAGATAGAGGTGATTTTTCAGTTTGCCTATCTATCTATCCAGATGATAGTATAAATTACCAAGGATAGTAATGGGGATATGTTTCTCTTGTTAATCTTTGTGTAATGCTAGGATCAATATTCTTCTGCTCTAGGGTAAATTACTGTTCCCAGGAAAAGTCCTTGTTTTTATTATATATCAGACACTTTAATAATTTAAAAGTACTACACTTTAACTTTTACACTAATTAGGAAAAAAACCTTACTCTATTATTTGTCATAAAAAGTATAATAGTATTAAAATCTTTATAAAAATATTTTGAGAATTTTATAAAAAATAATGCATTAGAAATCTTGACATAATTAAGATGAGATCTGCTCTTCAAATTAAATCTGAAATGTTAATTTGGGTTGTTGGCATTTTTAATATTAAAGAATATCAAATTCTAATAAAAAAAGATATGAAAAAATATCTTATTTTTTGACTGAATATCAGATATAAAGAATGTACATAGATCAGTAAAGTGATAATTGTACAATGTATTTTCATGGGATAGTGAGCCTCCTTTTATGATTAGATTGTTCACCAGTATTTGGGAATAAGGTTTATTTGGAAAAACAAAACAAGTGATTTGGAAGTACATAATTTGTTGAGCAATTTCAGTGACTATAGGGAGAGGAATTCTTAGAGAATTTAATATGTTTTCCACTCTTAAGTCTGTTACATAATTTTCCCATAGCTTCTAATTCCTTCTCCTAAACACTCAAGCTTGTAAATAATTATGTCACTGTTCATCTGAAAATTCACTATTCTGAAAGAGCTTAGTCTAATGGAGGGATATGAGGACCTTTGTAAGGTTTAGGGAGTATAATAATATCAGGAGTTAGTTTGTTAAAACAAAATTATTGGGAATCACCTGGCTTCTTGTGAAATTTGCTTTCTTTTTGAATGTAGATATATTTTTGCGTATGACTTGTATAATACTCCATATCTTGAAGACAAGATTGAGTCATGCTTTCATTAAGAAACAGAAAAACTCAAGAACTATTTTATAAAAGCAAGTATCATTACTTCATTAGAGAAGATGTTTTTGTCTGTGTTTTTTTAATCCCCTGCTATAATCACAATACCTGTAACAGTGCCTGACTCTAAAGCACACAGATGGTACATCTGCTGAAAGGATCCTGAATAAAATATTCATTTGTTCTGAAGGTCTCATTAATAGATCTAATGAATCAATGTTTCTTTTTTGATATAAACTGAAAACAATAACAAAGCTGTTCTTAATTTGAAGGAGTGGTCAAAATTAATTGAATTAAAATTATGAGCCTTTTACTTGCTGCTTCTTCCCACTTAAAGCCCTTTAAATTATTGTCATGTTCACATTCATTTGTATTAAGTAAAACTAATTTTGGAAGGAGATGAAAAAATATAATTACTTATACTTGACTAAGTGGTTAGAATTTTTTTCCCTATCAAAAGCGACCAAAGGTTTTACCTCATTATATTTGCAGCTTAGGGTGACAGTTCTCTTACTAATTTCCTGTGACACAGTGAATTTTTCCCTCTTCATTTTGATGGTCCTTTAGCTTTATTTTCATCACCTGGGTGATGCAACTGACAAGTGTGTATATGAACACTGACACATCTCATCGATATATATTGTAGCCAAGGAGAGTAATTTGCCCAAAGATCATAGCCTGCCCAGCAATTTATCTCACACCTGCCCAGACAGACACAACAGTCTAGCTCATCCATCAAAGTTCATGATGTAAGCTCAGTGGAATTTGAAACTTACAATAAGAAAATGAAATTGGTATAATCAAGATTATATGCAAGGTGACACAGAGCATACAATTACAAGGCCATATATTAAAACAATTATTTGTCAGCATCTAAACATTCAAATTGATTTGAAAATACATAACCTCTGAAATACATTTCTCACATTATGACTTCAAATGAACGTTTTATGGATTTCAACTATAATAATTTCCCAGCATAAAAATGCAAATTAATAAGAATACTTGAAAATCTTCTAAATCTTTCCATTTAGAATTATAAACTAGGCAGCTAAATACTAAATACATGAAAAGGCAGACTGCAAGTAGAAATCTCTGTTTTGTTTTGTTTCCTTCACATTTTCATGGTCTTACAGAATTTAAATGCTAGAATAAATTCTGACATTATTCAATCCCAGTACCATAAACATCAATATCTCTCTAGTTCATTATGGAAGCATCTTAACATTTTTAAATGTGTTAATACATTACCTTATTTTCAAAATCTTGTTCCCCAGAGTGAGCACTTGGAGTAGACAGAAGATGACATCTCTATTTTACAGATGAGAAAACTGAAATTTAGAGAGATTCAGAACCTTCACAGAACCTCAAAGTCACAAAACTGGCTACCGAAAGTACCAAGAATACAAATCTAGATCTTTTGAAACCAAGCCTTTAGTGCATGATTCAAGATAGCCTTCTATGGTTACTTAGACGTTTCAGAAGGTATTGGTGAACAGCATTAAGTATCACCACTTCAGAGCTTTAATGGACCTTGGTGATCATCTTGTTTAACCTACCTGATTTTATAGAAAAGAAAATTAAATTCAGAGTGAAGGTTAGAACTAAGATGAGAAGGCAGATTCCTATATTCTTCTCCCAGATACTCTTTCAAAAAACATACTTCACCTTAAGTACATCGTATGGTACTTCCACACATTAGAGCCTGTGAATTTATTGTCCCATTTTAACACCCATAACGTAGAGACAAAAATCTTATAAGCAAACTTCTCTACACTAACTCAGAGATGATAGATGATTTTCTTTTCAAAGGCCCTATTCTCAAAACTTGCTCATACCAAGGCACCAGGCTAACACAAAAAACTTCTGGTCTTAAATTTAAATGAAAAGCGTCATTCTCATATACCATAAGCCCACCAAAAGAGTTCGGTTTTTGTTTTTTAATCCTTTAACTTTTTTATGTATCACAATTGGTCCCTGAAACATAACTATGTAGTCACAGAAATATTACTCCAGATGAATATGAAATCCTTAATATTGGGTTCAGCTTACAGTTGAAAGATTTAGAATCTTGATAGTGCAGTTGCATCTTAATATAAATATAGAGGATGATAAAAAAATCCTGTCTCAGGTAGTCTTAGAAAATTATTGTTTAAATAATAATGATTTTATATATATTAGCATTTAATCAAATAATAGAACCTGATCGATCTATTTATTCCAACTATAGCCATCTTTATATTTCATACTCACATAGTACAGGATGCATTTTCTACAAAAGAATATGGCATGGGTTAGTAAATATCCTAGGTTACAGTTTTTCCAATGTTCCTTTTTATGTAAAAATTTGTGGAATTTAAGTCTCTATTGACAAGGAAGAAGGGAAAAAAATGTGAAGGCCTTAAAAGGACTGAATTCTTTAGGTCAGATTCTTCGAACTCCAATATTTCAGAGGTTGAAAACATGAACAAAGATCTGAATCATCATATAGTTTAATAGTTCAATAGGTCTCCTCATCTGTGAACTGGAAAACAATTTCCTGCCTGGTTTTAGAGAGGAGTAGATGGAAAGGATGGCTGACGTCCCATGGTGGTGGTGGTGTGTTCTGTCGCTGTGGTATTCTGTTTCTTTGAGTACTATTTTTATTGTTGCTAGCACAGACAGAGTAGGTCACAAAGATCCAATATCAAAACTTTTGTATAAATAGTATCAGAGTTAGCAGCCAGAACACTGAACTGGAAGTAAGGAAATGGACAGTGTGGTTTTCACTTGTCCTCAGATTCTTGGTGTCTTAAGGAGGTCACATAACCTGAGACATCTGTTTTTTCATTATAAAAGGGTGAAATTAAACTCTTAGACTCGAAGATGTGTTTTTCCTTACCTGTGAGTCTATCATGAGGGGACCCTCTGTATGAATTGTTAGATGTATTGGTTTTGATACCCTTGAAATCTACTGTGGTTTCTATTCAAAGGTGATTCCTATTAATCTTTTGACTAACTGTTGGGCATTCACTGCACACTGAACTGTTCAGCTTGCAGGCTGGAAATCATCACATAGCACTTCTAGGTTGCAGTAATTACATTGGCTTAAAACTGCATTCTGCTGCAACTGGTAAGAATTACTCTACCAGCTTCAGATGATCTATTTCACTAGGCAATATGTAACCTCTGGTTGGAGCTTATTATTCTGATTAGCCAGAGAGATGAGAAAACTGATTATCTTAGTTCTTTTAACACCTTATTCTTTACAATGAACTTTTGTTGCTGCTGGAGTTACTAAAATGCCATAAGATCTCTTAAGTCTGTCTTATGTAACTATAGAGAGAACTATTGTGGTATTTGATAAGTTTTATGCTATGGCTGCAAATCTTTTTTATGAGCCATTGTTTGCCTTATTATGATAACATTGTAATTTTACTTTAGTATTGCAGGCTGCTTACTGTGATTTCAGATATTTTCATTTTTCAAGCACAAAAATGAGACTGTCTAAAAATTACAGCTAGGCTGCATGTGGAATGAGTTTTGGTTCGTTTCAGTGGCCACAGAATAAGTAACAGCCATCATACAGTCCTTGGAAACATTAATGAGGGGAAAGAAAATGATACTTCAAGCCAACCCCATAACTTTATATTAACTTTCTTTCCATACACAAATCTTAAGATTTCTGTTCCTTTCTTCTCCTTGCTATCTCCCTTGTGACAATTAATTTCTCCTCAACAGGTTTTGCCATGGTAGCAATGTAGTGTTTATACATAAAGTTATTTTTTTTCTTTTAACAAAACTACAAGATGGCCTCAGTCTTCCATTTGGTATAATGAATAGCTAAAGACCAAGAAGGATGAAAATTCAATAAAAAAACAGTCTTACATCTTTATGCTTTGATACTGTTTTTTCAGATGCAAATATCTGACTGTTAATAACACTTATTAGTAACAGCTGCTATTTATAAGCATGTTCTGTGAGAGAGACATTGTATCATGTGTTTTATATTCATTATTCATTATTTTTGGTGGGTATCATCCCCATTTAACTGCTGGGGAACAGATACTTAAAAATTGTACTTTGGGAGACTTAACCAAAGTTCAGAGAACAAATTCTGTTAGAGTCCATGGAAAGTCATTAGGATCAAAGCATATCTTATTTTCATATATTCCTTCATGATCTTCTACCTCCCTGAAAGAATTAAGTAAGAGGAAAAATTGTAACCTGTACTAAGTATGGATTACTATAGGTTTTAATTCATTACTAGTTAGGAATTTCATGTGAATTGAAAGTACTTAGGACTTTGAAATCAAGTGACAATCTATTTTAACCAAGATATGATAATATACAACATCAAGAGTTGTGTCTTTCTTAACCCCAGTGACCACTTATGACATGAGTTGTATCATAATGCTGGACCTGTTGTTGCTTTTTAGGTGGAATCACCTCCAAAGCTTTCATCACATTCTTTAATTCATATAAACATTAGTGCACTAGAACTATTGAAAAACCACAATATTCTTCAGATTGTGGATGTATATAATGACTTACGTAGGGAAGAAAAACAATGAAAACTAATAGAAGGGATCTTGAGTGAGAAGGGAAATAAAACCATTGTTTTTGTTGAAACCAAAAGAAGATGTGATGAGCTTATCAGAAAAGAAATGAGAAGAGTGTCCTTTCACAGGTAACCACGGTGGAAAGAGTTAACAACATGACTGGGTTCTAAATTAATTCAATCATGGAAAAAGTTGCTATTCTGATTGCTGCAGATATGGCTGTCAGAGATGTGGAAGATGTAAAATTTGTCATCAGTTATGACTACCTAACTCCCTAGAGGGATATATTCGTTAATACTAGGAATAATTCCTAATTCCTAATACTAGGATAATTCCTAATACTAGGAAGAACCGTTCCCAGTATTAAAACACTTTCTTCACACCAAATGACATAAAACTAGTAAGTGACCTTACTCTATTTCATGAATTCAATCTAGCCATTATTCCCAAATTGCTTCAGTTGGTCAAAGACAGAGCTTCAGGTCATTCCAGAACTAGAGAAGGTATGAAGGATGACCATCTGGCTGGCCCATTATTCACACAACAGGGGTGGATTTAATATCTTAAGATACGGAAACATATAACAGAGGCCATTCTAGTCTGCATAAGAGAGATCTGGGGCAAAAATTCAAAATAGTGGGTACAGTGCTACAAATTATATTAGTGATTTGAAAGTTATTTTATGTCTGTTGGTATACAGACCAGTGTTAGAACTGGTAATTCAACAGGGGCTTTCCAGAATGGCTGACAGTACTCAGCAATATGGAATTAATGTTCCAAGTATGGACATGGTATAAACCCACAGGTGCAGATCCATATGTTGCTAACTGTGGCTGCGCCTGTGATTGGCATCTAGTGCCAATACCGTATTCTCAATAAAGCTTTGCAAGTATATGTAGAAGTTTGTTTTCCATAATTGCTCTTTATATTGGATGTTATCACATAAAATAGTTATTTAAAAAAACAGAAATGACTTCAGCATAGCAGAATTACAATTTCCTTTTTTGCTGTTTAAGTTGGATATATCTTTATATTCCTGAAACACTTTTTAGTGTGATTTTTTTGTCCTAGAAAATACAGGTAATATTTTTTAAAATGTAAATGTACAGTGTTTTGAAATAAAGTAATTCACTGCAATGCCTTATAATCCAAAAAATACTTGGAGACTGAATTAAGTAGAAATGGCACTTTATTATATGTGGGTGTGTATATACACACATACATATATATATATATATATATATATATATATATATATATATACACACAATGCCACATAAGACTTTACTTAAATGATTTGCATTTTAAGCATAAAAACTAAAATTAATGTTAAAATATAAAATAAAATCCAGCAAAGTAAAAGAATATTCAATAAACATTCAGAAATAAAGCAAATGTAGTAGTAAAACTGGTATTAAGCATTGAATCCATTTCAGTTAACAAAACAAACTAGTAAAGAGTTGGACATTACTAATGCAAAACAATGTGTCCTTGATAATAGAAATAACAATAAACAAGTTAATATTAGCAATCAAGATTTGGGTTTAGTGGAAGATGTATTAAATATGCTGTTTTTAACATCTTACAAGTAGGGATTTAGTGGATGTCATCTTAAATTGAAACCGGTAACAAAAAGAGCTGGTGAATCCAAGCTCTCAAATTTTTTCAATTTTTTTTTCTTCCATAACATAATAGGGCTCATTCAGAAACTGATATATCTTATAATGAAGCAAAATTAAATATAATGCCTCCTTTTTTAATGTAACATGTAAATAAACATTTCATTAAAATACTTCTTTCTATTCATCTATTTTCCAACTCTTTACATGCATCTATTTTCCAGTTCTTTACATTAATAGATTACTAAATAATGTTCATGAAATATTAACAATAGCTGTTGGGAGGATGGGATTTAGGTTAATTTTAAAGTATTCCTCTTTATACTTCTCTGTTTTGATTAATATTACTACAGTAAGAATCAGAATGTATTGGCAACATTGGTTTCCATGAGAAGAGGAACTGGGTGATTCAGGAACATGGATATGAGGAGACTGTTCACAGTCTAGCCTTGACAACTTTAGGATTTTTGAGTCCTGTGAATATCTTAGTACTGAAAAAAGCAAATTAAGTTAAAATTATTTTAGTGATTTTATCAAATTTATACATACATACACAGATTTTTTTTAAACCTAAAATCAGTAACATTTATAATCAGTTGAACTTTGAGACCCAACTCTATGCCAGAGTCTCTGGTTATATTGCTATGTGGCTCTATCAACATAAAGCCTTTGGGCAGAACTTATTATAAAATAAATCCTCATGACTGATAAAAGAGAAGGAACATTTTTTTCTGTGAATAATATTATACAGTAATAATATCTATTTAGTTTGAAGATGATGCTCTTATTTCTCCTTTACACAGCAGACAAAGCAATGTCCACTTTAAAATAGCATAGCTTTTCAACATAAAGATACTGTAAATTGTTTAAATACCTGTACAAAAATATTATTCTCAGAAAAGAGAATATAAATGTCAGCCTGTGCCAGGTATACTTGTTACAGGTAAGATCAAGTTAGAAGGCAATGACAGAAGTAAGACACCTGGACACGGAGTACACAATAAAGAGGTATTGAAAGAGAAACAATCTTATAAGACCAGGTTCATGCTTAAAATGAAAAATTAAACATATCCCCAAGAAACTCATTAACTTTCTTCATAAAAATAACTGTGGCTTGAAATACCGAATTCACATGTAACCTAGGAGAATCAAAGGAGGATGGCTCTCTAGTTGAATCTCAGAATTTTAAGAAAACAATCTATAGCAAAATAGCGTATCTACTTCAGAAATAGCTTTATAAAATAAACTGTAAATATATTTTCAAACATTTTGCCATATTTACAAGACCATCATCAGATTCATAAAAGAGATTATAAAATTTATGAAAAGAATGGTCACAAATCATGTCAATACCTCCTAAATTTAAAATATTTTTGATTAAAAAGTATTTTCTGTGTACTTAAAGGATAAAAATGACAGATTTATAAATAAGTTTTTGGACTCAGGCCATTTTGATTGAATTTATAGGTCTACTCTTTTGTTTTAGTTCAAAGTTATGATTTATGAACCTTACCTGCATATTTTTTCTATTACTAGTTCAGTTTTTTGAAGTTCAGATTTGTAATGAGCTCCATAAGAGGTTATGCAACATTTTCCCTGTCTTTTTGAATAACAATAATAATAATAATAAAAATCTATCCTACTTCCCTTGCTCAGGTGCCAAGAATAAGTGGTCTTATTCAGTGGAATTTTTATTTAAAGACATTACCAGATTATTTTACTACTAAAACCCACAGGGTAAGAAGGTCGACTTTCCATTATTAGTAACCTATCTCTACAGAAGCAAAGCAAAGCCAAGCCAGAATCATTTATGCATGCTACTCATTATCTGGCCTTTATGATTTAGACATAACCAAATGTTCTTAGATGGATGGCAATATGTTTTGAGCAGTTTTAACCAAGCATCATTAAGATAATTTCTAAAAGTGATTAGTTCTTGACTCTGGCTTGAGTTCTAATTCAGCAATATTTCTCTCCCTTAGTAACTTATGCTCTACCAGAGTTTGGTAATTGAAGCTATGTTTAAGTCCTGAAATAACAGTGCTCAGATGGTAGGGAAAATGATCAAAAGGTCATTACCAAAAGAGTAACATTTTAACAAAAGAAATCTTAAATTAAAAGCTTAGCAATGTTAGACATTGTCTTAGAAATGAAAAGAAAGTAATTTCATGAGAAATTTCTATGAAGCTTTTGCATTATAACATTATAGTAGCATAGTCATGAATTGAAATAATTTAAGATCATTAAACAGTCATTGATATTTTCAATGACTCATTCCAGAAAAAAAAAAAGGAAAACATTTTTTTTAAAATAGCAAAATCACCCCCATTATGGATGAGAGCTTAAAATATTTTTCTTATTAAAGTTTTTAAAATGGTAATTTAATGCACAAAATTTTACTTTTTCTAACAAGAAATTCTCTAGGTAATTGTAAAGGAGTTTATTTAATTCTAGCAAGCTTTCAGCCTTTTAAAGTTTTCTCTGCAATAGTTTGTAAAATTGAAATGGTGTATAAAAATCTCCTCAAATCTTCAGGAATAGGCTCATGTAAGATTTCTAATGGTTAACTTCTTTGGGCAAACAAGAAACCAAGCCAAATAGCTTTGATTTACTCATAATGGAATCTAAATATGTAAGTGATATTCCCTTCATTATCTCAACATATAATAGATATTTCATGTTAATAGTACTTTAACAATAATTCTCAGTATATCTGAAAGTATCATTAAGAAAGAAGATTGCAGATGCTAGCCACTCAAAGCAAAAAGTACAAGGTTAAAGTCATACAAATAACTACTATTGCTGGGCAAGCATGGGCTTTTATCTTAAAATAATTTAGAAATTTATTAATGTGTCCAAATTCCAGATATGCCAAGCAAAATAGAGCATATTTTAATTTCCAAAAAAATGGACCAACTTGTGGAGACTCATAGTAGATGTGAGTTTTTTTACTTTTTAAAAGAATGGTTTATGGTATTTTGGTCTTACATTTCTTCTATGTTTGAAAAAGCCTTTCTGTTGCCTTTAAGGTTAAAGTATCAATATTTTTATAATTATTATTAAATCATTAAATTTATTAAAATTTGTATGTGAATTTCTGATGGCTGATAAATGTTATAATGGTGTGTGTGTGTGTGTGTGTGTGTGTGTGTGTGTGTGTGTGCATGCGCGTTGCATGCACACACAAGATTCACCTACAGTTGGGTCACTTAAGTGGGACAGATCTTAGAGAATCAGAAGTTGGTCAGTATAGTTTATTCCTCTTTTCTCCATCGTTACTATTCCATCCAGGGACTCCCTCACGTAATTCTCTGGGAACTGTAGTTTATTAAACCTATAAATTTATTTTACAAGTAATCAATAAAGTATTTTTTAAACTCAAAAAGAATGTTTGAGATACCTTATGTATGTGTTTTTAAGAGCAACAAGTCTGTGTCTTCATAGACAAAGTTAAGCAGCCAGTTAATGAATTTAATTATCATAGATGGCCAATCTGAATAATTCAAGCAAACATTATCTCTTCCTCAGTTGGAAGTTTTTCTGCTTGAATTACTCTGATAATTGCCTCAGGTCTCCTTTTTACCTGAGTAAGCGGTCTTCAACTGTCTCTATACTAGTTAAATTAGACTCCACTGAAAGACTCAGCCTCTAAGGGATTTCATGGGGAATTTGGAAGATTCAAAGGGTTAGACAGAGTCTAATATGGTAAATGGGACACTAAACAAAATGACAGCATTGTAGTTTCAGCTGAGGTGTGTGTTCCTATTTAGGTCTTTTTTTTCTCCCCAAAATGTATGTTTTTTTGTCACTGGAAATTATTTTTAAAAATAAAATATCTTTTAGCAGCACAATATTCTGCTTAAACTTGATATATGACAAAATGTAAATGACTTCAAGTGAAAAACAGTGACTTGTTGCCCTCTCTTGCCCCAACTCCAGTGACATGGTTTGTGTATTTACAGCCCTGTGATATTTAACAGTGGTAAACACAACAGGAACTGTAGAAGGAGACCTTCAGAGTCAGCTTTAAGAGAGTTTTGTACTGAATGTCTGCTAATATGGGTATGAGTTGTTTTTGGAGCATTGTATTTGATAAAACACAATTGCTTTTAGAAAAAGAAGTGAGATTTGAGCTATGGGCTATGGCTGATAAATGAATGATTCTAAAGCAAGAAGGAGAATTAGAGCAGTAAAATGTGATTTTTAAGGTCCACTTTCATTCCTCCATGTAGCCTTGTTAAGAATGAACTCAGAACACTATCTACAGTGTGGAATTGCTTTTAGTTCTGGCCAAGAATAAGCATCTGTATGCCATTGCATCACTGCTGGTTTTAACTCGAGGTTCTTTTTAGCAGTCTTAATTGGAATACCATAGTACTGAGTCAAACCAATCAATATGAAATCTATTTTACCCATGATAAGTAAATGACTAGCTCCATTAATACCAGCAACTGCTGTGCTTGAGAAGTGAGAGAAGGCTATATTCGCTAGTGATTTTCTTGCCATGAAAATTGCCTATGCTATGTATTTCAGACTCAATTTGAGCAAAGATTTCTCAGTGAAAAGTATTACAAATAAGCAGAAATAGAGTTTGTAACTTGAGCTCAGACAACTCAAGATAGTGCAGTATAGAATCAAGCTGATAGGAGGGAGAAGGTGAGAAAAAAGGAATGACTTCGCACACATTTCGCCTGCCTGAAAAAGAAAAAGGAAATAGTGAAAGAAAGGGAAAAAAAATATTCTCCTTACCTTTGGGTGAAATTATCATTGCTGGTACCAAATCTTTGAGAGCTTTGAATAACTCAGAAATGCCCTGAGATTTACAGCGATTGCTTTGAGATATTATAGGTTCAGAGGTATTTTAAGCCTAACCTCCATTTCAGGAAAGGCTTGCTCTTTTGTTAGTTTAGTATCTTTAAAATGCCTTTATTGTTCCACTAAAAAAATGTACTATGGTGAATCTGACTGCCTAGGAAATGCCAGTGTTTCAGCAAACAGACTGTGTTTTCTATTTGGGAGCTCTCTAAAGGAATGTGGCTGTGCTTTCCATCCATTTACTACTTACCTGTTCTAGACACAGTGCTGTGCTCTGAAGATTCAAAAACAGGCTTTCTTTGAGAAACTCATGGTTTACTGCCAGTGATGGATGGGTATATACATATTAAAACTCAGAAATGTAAATATTCGTGGAAGTTTGCACTATGTTAAAGGACAAAATGTTTATTTGCTTCATCTCTTTAAATTACACTTTTTTGGTCCTAACCTTGTGCCAGGCACAGTGTTATGTGCATTACATATTTGATCCCATTTAGCACTCACAAGTTACCCTTACAAGTTAGATGAAACTATTATCCCCATATTACAAATAAAGAAACAGGTTAAAAATGGCAGCTTTCTGTGGCAAGTCCACATAGGTAGTTAATGCCCAAGCCTGATTCATATCCATGTTTCCTGGATTCCCAAATAATGTTCTTATTCATAATGCAAGAATCATATAATTTGATAAGTTAATTATCAGTGAATGTTCAATAAGGAACATAATTTGTAAGCCTTACCTGCCTAAATTTGTTTTTCATTCTCAATTTGTATCATCTGCTTTTTACATTTTATTAGTATGTTATATCACAATAAATTTATAATATTTTAAACATGTAAACTATTTACAAAATAAGGATAATTTATAGTCAGATACTTATGTATTTGTTATGGCTCATAGAAATCTCCTTTATTATTCAGAGAATTTCCAATTTTAATGAAATAACTGGTTCAATTCAAACCACTATTATGATTTCTAAATATTAGAATTTAAATATGATAGTTTTAGCTCTATAATAAGCTGACAAGTGCTTCAGAATAAGAAAGTTTCTTGTCCAAAACATGCACAAGTTTTTATTATAAAATCTCAAGGCCATGCACAAGTATTTGTGAACTTTCTTAAATTATTCTAAAAGACATATTATAAACATATTCAATATTTACATGCTGGCTCTGTTTTCTTTCTTTGATCCCCTTACTCCAAACACAACAACAGATAAAATACAAAAATAGTTCACTAAAAAGTCATATCAATGCAGGTATTGATAATGAAGAGTTCATCCCATTCAGTGTAAATGTCTGAAAATGCAGCTCTTGAAAGGGATCAAAAACTGCCTCAGGAAAAAAAATCAGACTCAATGCTTGAAGTACTTAACACACAGGGCCTGATGTGGAGCTCTACTGCAAATAAAATTAGATTTAAAAAATTATACCCTGTTAACCAATTTCCATATGTAGTTGTTGGTTTCCATAAGTTGTAAGCCTGAAGAAGTTAATCTTTCCAAAATTGATTTTTCCAATGCAATGGTCTCCTTTATCCACAGTTTCACTTTCAATGGTTTGGAAAGTGAACTGTGGTTTGGAAGCAGATGATCCTCCTTTCGTCATATTATCAGAAGGTCAACAGTAGCCTAATGCTACATCACAATGCCTACCTCATTCACCTCACTTCATTTCATCAGGCCATTTATCATCTCACGTCATCATCATAAGAAGGGTAAGTACAGTACAATAAGATATTTTGAGAGAGAACACATTCACATAACTTTTATTACAATATATTCTTATAATTGTTCTATTTTAATATTAATTAATTTCTTGTGCCTAATTTGTAAATTAAACTTTATCGTAAGTATTTATGTATAGGAAAAGACATAGCATATATAGGGCTTCGTACTATCCACAGTTTCAGGTATCCTGGGGGCTCTAGATAATGGGGGAGTACTTTAACTTCATGGGGCAAAACTGCCAAAATGCCATTATAACTTCAGGTCAGGTTATATAGTACTAACCATAATACCACCGTACAGGGAGGAATTATCACAAAAAGTAAGAGAAACACAACAAAAACCTTTCACTCAAATGAACTTCAAACCTGGAAACCCAAGTTCTGAATGAGAAGAAATGTAATTTCTTAAATTCATAATTTTGATTATGAGAAAGTAAAAATCATTTAAAATATAAATGCTCTATTGAAAAGGTATAAACTTCATAATACATATATTTATTCTCAATTTAAGAAATAAATTGATTAAAAGTAGATAAATAGGGAAAGAAAGTATTTATAAATCTTAGGAATAAAAATATAGTCACTGACGTTTAAAAGTACAAGAGATTTTGCATTTGACTAGACACTGTTGCAGAAAGAACTAATAATTGAAGGTTAGCACTGAGGAATTAAATCAGAGTATAGCTCTGAGAAATGAAGACATAATAAATATAATATGACAGGAACAGTATATTGTGGAATACATTGCAGAACTCTAAAATGTATCCCCAAAAATTTCCAGAATAGAGTGGAGACAGTGGCAGAAATTCAGACTTTTAAAATACAAAACCAAAATAACTTTAAAATGACATTTTAACAATCAATGCACAGCCACTTAGAGAATTTCTTTTAAAAACTGATTTTTGTTTGTTAAATTTTTTTTTCATTTTTATAGGCATATTTATTTATTTAAGTCTATGAATCAGAGGGGTAGGAGTTAGAAATTCACTGATTCATATTCCTGTAATTTTCAATTGACTGTTATAACTCTTATCCTTAAAATTCCAGAATGCATCCCTTAATCTTTTATGAGGAAAAAAAATTGCACTTTATTTAGCCTATCTGATACTATTATATGAGCTGAATATGTAATGTATCTGGGAAAACACAACAAAATCAAAAGAAGAAATTTTGAAGTATATCATGAAAGTTAACAAGCCTTGAGTTCACTTGAGTTAGTAAGGCAGAGACCCAGGAAAACTGACAGATGAGTCCCAGAATGACTGAAGACCTCTAAGAACCAGGAGAGCTGATGGTGTAGTTCCCACCTGAAGGGCATCTGACCTGAGACAAGAAAGAACTGACACTTCAGTTTGAGCACAAAGACAGGAGAAGGCAGTTGGGCAGGAAATAATTCTCTCCTACTGAAAGGAGAGTCAGCCTTTTTCTTCTACTCAGGCCTTGAGCTGATTGAATGAGGTCCACAGACAGGGAGGACAATTTGCTTTGTTCAGTCTACAAGTTTATATGTTAATCTCATCCAAAACAACTCACAGACACACCCAGAATAACAAAATAACAGATTGAACAAATACCTGGTAACTTTGGGGTCCAGTCAAGTTGACACAAAGTTAACCATCACAACAGGTAAACAAATAATTCTCCTAACCACTCCTTCATTCCTCCATCCTACCTGATTTTCCTCCACAAGATTCTGTCCCATTGATGTTTAATATTCTTCCTCCATGAACTCTGTTGAAGGCTGATTAAAAATTATTTGGGGTATTGTCATATGTAATGAAAGAAAATTAGATGACAGTTACAATAAATAAAATCAATGATTAGGGCTATATATATTCTTTAGTTATGAAGAATAGTAACAGGATAGCTTAAAGAATAAAACGTCTTAATCCTAGATTTGGATATAGACCAGTTTATAAAATATAAGAGGAACACAGATCAAATTTACTTACAGACTTCACAGACTTCCAAAAATTTTGCAATTACAAATGGACACTTAATGTTCAAACATTTAAAGGCAAACAAATAATTATATGTAACAATAATCAAGTAAAGATATTTTTAATCTATGTTTTAATGAAACTTTCCTGCTGAGAATATTAGAGGATATTTGCATATATACATATTAAATACAATTTTAAGTAAAGTATTGAAAGTCTAATTTTTTAAATTAAGGTATCATTGATTTACAATGCAATGAAGATTACACATGAACAACATGATTTCAACATTAACCCCCATATTATCAAGTCACCCCCAAACCCCATTGCAATCACTGTTCATCAGTATAGTAAGATGATAGAGGCCTTACTTGTCTTCTCAGCACTGTACTGCCTTCCCTGTGACCTACCTATATTGTGAGTGCTAATTATAGTGCCCTTTAATCCCCTTCCTCCTTCCCTACCCACCTTCCCTAACCCCTTCCCTTTGGTAACCACTATTCCCTTCTTGGAGTCGTGCGTCTTCTGCTGTTTTGTTTGTTCAGTTTTGCTTTGTTGTTATACTCCACAAAGGAGTGAAATCTTTTGGTACTTTTCTTTCTTGGCCTGGTTTATTTCACTGAGCATAATACCCTCCAGCTCCATCCATTTTGTTGCAATGGTAGGATTTGTTTTCTTCTTATGGCTGAAAAATATTCCATTGTGTATATGTACCACATCTTCTTTATCCATTCATCTACTGATGGACACTTAGGTTGCTTCCATTTCTTGGCTATTGTAAATAGGGCTGCAGTAAACATAGGGGGGCATATGTCTCTTTAAAACTGTGATCTTGTTTTCTTTGGGTAAATTCCTAGGAGTGGAATTCCTGGGTCAAATGGTATTTCTACTTTTAGTTTTTTTAGAAACCTCAATATTGCTTTCCACAATGGTTGAACTTGTTTACATTCCCACCAGCAGTGTAGGAGAGTTTGCCTTTCACTGCATCCTCACCAGCATTTGTTGTTTCTTGTCTTTTGAATGTTTGCCATCCTAACTGGTGTGAGGTGATATTTCACTGTGGTTTTTATTTGCACTTCCCTGATAATTAGTGATGTGGAGCATCTTTTCATGTGCCTGTTGGCCATCTGAATTTCTTCTTTGGAGAAGTGTCTGTTCAGATCCTTCACCCATATTTTAATCAGGTTATTTGTTTTTTGGGTGTTGAGGCATGTGAGTTCTTTATATATTTTGGATGTTAACCCCTTATCCAGTAAGTTATTTACAAATATAATCTTGATATGGTAGGATGCCTTTTTATTTGGCTATTGGTAGCCTTTGCTGTACAGAAGCTTTTTAGTTTGATGCAGTCCCATTGGTTTATTTTTGCTTTTGTTTCCCTTACCCAAAGACATGTGTTCAGAAAAAAGTTGCTCAGATTTATATGCAAGATATTTTTTCCTATGATGTTTTATTCTGAGTTTTATGTTTCATGAATTACATTCAGGTCTTTGATCCATTTTGAGTTTATTTTTGTGTAGTTGTCCAGTTTTGCCAACACCAGTTGTTAAAGTTTGTCATTTCCCCATTGTATATCCATGGATCCTTTATCATATATTAGTTGACCATATATGTGTCGGTTTATATCTGGACTCTGTTCTATCCATTGGTCTGTGGGTCTGTTCTTGTGCCACTACCAAATTGTTTTGATTACTGTGGTTTTGTAGTAGAGCTTGAAGTTAGGGAGTGGAATCCCCCCAGCTTTGTTCTTCCTTTAGGTCAAATGGTATTTCTACTTTTAGTTTTTTGAGGAATCCATACTGCTTTCCACAATGGTTGAACTAGTTTACATTCCCACCAGTAGTGTAGGAGAGTTTGCCTTTCGCTGCACCCTCACCAGCATTTGTTGTTTCTTGTCTTTTGAATGTTGGCTATCCTAATTGGTGTGAGGTGATATTTCATTGTGGTTTTTGTTTGCATTTCCCTGATAATTAGTGATGTAGAGCATCACTACTTGGTTTGTCTGTTTGGGACTTTTGTGGTTCTGTATGAATTTTCTGTTTGAATTTTAGAAGTATTTTTTCTAGATTGCTGAAGAATGCTGTTGGTATTTTGACAGGGATTGCATGGAATCTGTAGATTGCTTTAGGCAGCATGGCCATTTTGACAATATTAATTCTTCCTGTCCAGGAGCATGGGGTATATTTCCACTTATTGGTGTCTTGTTTCATTTCTCTTAATGAGTGTCTTGTAGTTTTGAGGATATAGGTGTTTCAGCTCCTTGGTTAGATTTGTTATTAGGTATTTTATTCTTTTTGATGCAATTGTAAATTAATTGTTTTCCTGATTTCTCTTTCTTCTAGTTCATCATTAGTGTATAGGAGGAAATGCAACAGATTTCTGTTTATTGATTTTATATCCTGCAACTTTGCTGAATTCAGTTATTAGTTCTAGTAGTTTTGCAGTGGTTTCTTTAGGTTTTTTTATATACAGTATCATGTCATCTGCAAACAGTGACAGTTTAACTTCTTTCTTACCAATATGGATGCCTTTTATTTCTTTGTGTTGTCTGAAGGCTTTAGCTAGGACCTCCAGGACTATGCTGAATAAAAGTGGGAAGAGTGGGCATCCTTGTCTTGTTCCCAATTTTAGAGAAAAACTTTCAGCTTTTCACTGTTAAGTAGGATGTTGACTGTGGGCTTGTGAAATATGACCTTTATTTTGTTTAGGTACTTGGTCTCTATACCCATTTTGTTGAGAGTTTTTATCATGGATGGATGTTGAATTTTGTCAAATGCTTTTTCAGCATCTATTGATATGATCAGGTGATTTTTGTCCTTCATTTTACTGATGTGGTGTATGATATTGATGGATTTTTTAATATTGTACCATCTTTTCATTCATCAAATAAATACCACCTTGGTCATGATAGATCATCTTTTGGATGTATTTTTGAATCCAGGTTGCTAGCATTTTGTTGAGGATTTTGGCATCTATGTTCATCAGGGATATGGTTTGTAATTTTCTTTTTTGTGGTGTCTTTGTGCAGTTTTGGTATTAGAATGATGCTGGTTTCATAAAATGAGTTTGGAAGTATTTCCTCCTCTTATACTTTTTGGAATACTTTAAGGCAGATGGATGTTAGCTCTTTTTTAAATGTTTGATAAAATTCAACTGTGAAGCCATATGATCTAGGGATATTTTTCTTTGGTTGTTTTATGATTACTAATTCAACTTCATTTCTGGTAATTAGTCTGTTCAGATTTTCTGTTTCTTCCTGGGTTAGTGTTGGAAGGTTGTATTTTTCTAGAAAATTGTCCATTTCTTCTAGATTATATAATTTGTTAGCATATAATTTTTCATAGTATTCTCTAAAAATTCTTTGTATATCTTTGGTGTCCATAGTGATTTTTCCTTTCTCATTTTGATTCTATTTATGTGTGTAGACTCTCTTTTTTCTTGAAAAGTCTGACTACGGGTTTATCTATTTTGTTTATTTTCTTGAAGGAGCTCCTTGTTTGTTGATTCTTTCTATTTCCTTATTATTATCAATTTTATTTATTTATGCTCTGATCTTTATTATGTCTGACTTTGGGCCTCATTTGTTCTTCTTTTTCTAGTTTCATTAATTGCAAGTTTATGCTGCTCATTTGGAATTGTTCTTATTTCTTGAGGTAAGCCTGTATTGTTGTATACATTCCTCTGAGAACTGCCTTTGCTGTATCCCACAAGTTTTGGGCTGTTGAGTTGTTTGTTTTCATTTGTCTCCATATATTGCTTGATCTTTGTTTTTATTTGGTCCTTGATCCATTGATTATTTAGGAGCATATTATTAAGTCTCCATGTGTTTGTGAGCTCTTTTGTTTTCTTTACATAATTTATTTCTAGTTTCATACCTTTGTGGTCTGAGAAGCTTGTGGGCACAATTTCAGTTCTTCTGAATTTACTGAGGTTCTTCTTGTGGCCTACTATGTGATCTATTCTGTCAAACATTCCATATACACTTGAGAAGAATGTGTATGCTGCTGCTTTTGGGTGAAGTGTTTTGTAGATGTCTGTTAGGCCCTCTGTTCTAATGTATTGTTCAGTGCCTCTGTCTCCTTACTTATTATAAGTCTGGTTGATCTGTCTTTTGGAGTGAGTGGTGTGTTGAAGTCTCCTAGAATGAATGCATTGCATTCTATTTCCCCCTTTAATTCTGTAAGTATGTTTGTGTTACATATTTAGGTGCTCCTATATTGGTGCATAGATATTTATGATGGTTATGTCCTGTTGTTGGACTGACCCCTTTATCATTATGTAATGTCCTTCTTTGTCTCTTGTTACTTTCTTTGTTTTAAAATCTATTTTGTCTGATAAAAGTACTGCTACTCCTGCTTTTTTCTCCGTATTATTTGCATGAAATACTTTTTCCATCCCTTCACTTTTAGTTTTTGTATGTCTCTGGGTTTAATGTGAGTCTGTTATAGCCAATATATCAATGGGTCTTGTTTTGTTATCCTTTTTGTACCTCTGTCTTTTGATTGGTACATTCAGTCCATTACATTTAGGGTGATTATTGATAGATATGTACTTATTGCCATTGTAGGCTTTAGATTTGTAGTTACCAAAGGTTCAAGAACAGCTTTCTTACTATCTAGTAGTCTGTCTTAACTTGTTTATTACACTATTTCAAACGCAGTCTGAAGGTTTTTGAGCTGCCATGCACCTGTAGCAATGATGGGCATCTCAGGCAAGTGGAAATGGCACCTGCCATCAGGAAAGAGCTCTTTCCTGCCTTCCCCACTATAAGGCTTGCCTTCATTTCCAGATCCACTGTACTGAGTGCACAGGGAGATGCCTCTGTACTACAACCCTGTAGTTGCCATAGGTAGGTCCCCCTGTGACTGGCCTGGAATGATGGTGGGGAAAGCAGGTGTGTGGGACCAGTGCCTGCAGGAAGAAGTAGTGGCAGGCTGTATACTGCTGTGGGAGACCTCAGATGCTTTGCCAGCTGGGGTGATGGAGCATCTAAAGTTCCTGAGAGTTCCCAACCTGCTGGGCTGAGTGTGCTGGGACAATTTTGTTTGCCCTTTCTCCTGAGCCAAGAGCTCTATGTAAGCATTGCCCCTTTAGCACTGCTCTCGCTCTTGGGAAATCTTTCAAAGTGCCTGCCTTTCTTTCATCCCAGGGGAGCCAGTTATGTGTACCTGCTATCCACAAGTGACTGGAATCTCAATCTTTCTGAGTATTCTGCCTGTGTTTGCTTTCCAACCCCAATAATCTCCAGAGCAGCATGTAATGTGGGTTCATGCTTTCAGAGCAAATCTCCAGAGCTGGGTGTTCAGCATTCCAGGGCTTCTCCTCCATTTCTGCTCCATTTCTCTTTCTCCCACCTGTGGACTGGGGTTGGGGGAGAGTGTGGGTCCTGCCATGCTACAGCTTTGCTACTTTACCCTTTTCTGTGAGGTCTTCTCTTTCCCCAGACATAGGCAGTCTGTTCTTCAGTCTTTGGGTCACTCTTTCAGGATTAGTTGTAAGTGCTATATTTTCTTGTTATGTTGGTTTTGGGAGGAGGTTTCTGCCTCATTTCTCATGCCACCATCTTTTTCAAATCAAAAGTCTAACTTTGATTAAATACTGCAATTACATTTTAGCTTTAGATTGTTTCCTTTATGAAGATTTTTATAACAAATGGTTTCAAATGACTTCCTGGTCATGTTTGCTCTTTAAAAGAGACAAATATCAGCTTTTCCATGACTATTTGTAAAATCTGTTTGTTTCAATATATCTTAATTTGAAGGAGATCCTATGTTGGAGAAAGACCAAAAGAAAACAGAAGTGATCAAAATCGTTACAGTTCAGTTACATGCTATATACTATGAACAAATTCCCCTCTATATTTCTGTATTGTTCTTTATATTTTCTGTATACTTTCTCATCTCCTCTAAATTTTTTATACATATCTTATTTAATATCATTGTAGGACAGTTAATCTATTATTATTCCCATTTTTATATAAAGAAATCAAATCTCAGAGTTCCAATAATTTGTGTCACAAAGTTATGAGATGGCAGAGCCAAAATGTGACTCTTGTTCTATATAAATTATTTGCTCTAAGCCAAAGAAAAACTTTATTTAATGAAGGTGTCATAAACTCTTAAGCAGTGGTGAACTGGTATCTGAAGCAAGTCATGAATCTGACTCTGAAAATAGTAACATGAGTCTGGAATAAATAAACATAATTTGGTCAATAAAGCAGATGATGTTGGGCATTGCATATTATTTTTCTTAAAATGACATGAATTATAAATTAATGAAAATAACTTTCTCATTTATAGATTATGAAATCATTTTCAATGTAGTATATTCCAAAAAATATTTTTATCAATAACAGTATTTTCCAAAAGAGTAAACTTTACTTTGACAGATGACAATGACCTGATTATATATATTATTTAGAAATTTACAAAAGAAACTATAATATTATTAAATTATTAAATGGGTCATAGCTTTTTCTAAGTTATGTTTCTGAGTTTTTTCCATTTAACCTATAGGTATATCAATAATAATGGTGATGATATGATGATGAACTATTCCAAGTGCTATAGAGGTATTAGTGCTTTTAATCTGATAACATATCTTTAAGGTAGTTTTATGGCCTAGAGAGGTCAAATGTACTCTTGCTAATATCCATTAAATATGTCATTGTTCATGCATATATTTATGAGTGTCAGAAATTCTGATAAGAACTCATAGCAGTTTACATAGAAGGCCCACCTAGTCTTCCTAACAACCATCAAAGTAGAAGAGTCAGAGGTAATTACTGACTGGTTCTGGATTATGTGTCTAGCAGGTAACAGTCAGAACATTGGACACAGAGCTTGTATTCCTTCCATGCTTCACACTGCCCTAGTATTTGTTATATATAAGTCTGGAGAGTAATAAAGATTCTCAAAGCACTGATTAATATTCTAGTGTTTAGGAATCATATAAATAAGGTCCTATATGAAAGCTATGTGAAATAGAATGAAATAACTTTATCATTACAAAAGTCTGTTATGAGTTTACCAAGATGACAAATTAATGACCATTTCTTCTTAATGCTGTACAAATAACCTCATAATGGTTTTTCTCAGTATTTGTTTTTTAAATATGTGTTATATTTTGTGTGAGGAAATAGACATCATTTTAACAGGTTGTATTTTGTGTTAAAACAAAAAGCAAGGTTACTGAGTAGTATTGTAGATTGTTATATCAACACATTTTCAGGAGCTTAGCTAATAGGAGCAAGACAGAGCTGAACTATCAGAGATTGGAGTAGCCAGTAAAAGTAATGAGCTAAAAAAAGAAACAGTCTTTAATCACTCAAGTGATGATGCAAGAGATTAAAACCAGAGAGATCGTTGACTACCACTGTTCTTTTCCCATAGAAAGGTGTACTAGTCAGGTGATGGTCAGGTGGATGCCCAGATATGGGGGTGATCTAAGTGTTGAAGAGGCCTAGAACAAAAGACTCAGGCCATTTTATGGACCTTGTAGTTGACAAGATGGCAAAGAGGAAGGGCTAGGAGTGGAAAATACTGGGCACTTGGGGGAAAAGTATATTTAAGTTTTATACTTTCTTCTTCCCATTTTCTCCCAGTGAGGAGACCTCGGCAGAGGCTCCTGAAGATCTGTGCCCAAAGTCACAGATAAAGATGCCCAGGAATGAAGGCTCCTGGGCTAGGAAAGCAAACGTGAGAAGAGTGTGACTGACAAGGGGGCCTGAGGCCCCTTCAGAAATCCCTTCTGGGACTGCCACAAACTGGCTGTGCCCTGAGTCTCCTGTTGGGAGGGCAGCTTTTCCTCATGAGGCCTAACAGATAAAGCCTTTCCAGCTGCCTGTGGTCAGACTTGAAATGTCACACAAAGGTTTTAACCAGGAACCATATTTCCTCACATATGACTTCAAACATACCATTGGTCAAACCGTAGCTATCACATTGCTAACTGGTAAATGGAGGATGATTCTTCCCAGCCATGGCGAACATCCTAATGAATCCTGCTGCATCTCATCCTGCAGTTTGCAGGATAAATTGACTTAAATGTTTCCTTTCTTTTTGATGAGGAAAGTTGTACTGATCTCTGGTGTTCAGAGAATTGTCATTCTCACACTGGTATTCTTTAGCCTTTTTCAAACTCTCCACAAGCTTCAGGCTAAAAGAACTGGTGACCTCCAGATGCCCTTTTACCCAGTGGGCATTATTAGCTGCATTCCGAGAGTATTTACACCCTCTTCTCATATTACCTTTAGTTCCCCTTTTCTCTTTCTGATTCTAAATTCCATCTTTGGAATTATTACAAACTGATTTTAATTGTTATAATAAGCAAATGTATTGAAATGCCTTTCAAAAAACACTAGACATTAGTAATACTTTCTGTACTGAGAATTATGCTTAGAAGAAATATAAGTATGTACATAAAATATAGAGAGAATAAGATATAGTGATGACATAAATATACATAAAATATTTAATTCTGTAGTCCTTCATGGCACCTGAGATAATTTTTACTCCAGAATTCCAAAGTGACTTGTGGATCTCTTATATTTGGCCAAATTAAAAAAGTGGCTTTGAATATAGAGCTAAGACACAGGGCAGGAGTACTGTGACTTTACAGGGACAAAGGAAAGGGAGGAAAAATGTCCAGGGCTTTCTAACTATAATACTACATCTGTTAAGAGTTGAGGGAAATAAGTGAATTATAAGAGCATTAGAAGATGTAAACTGCGCCTATACAACCTTAACACTGTGTAGCAAACACAAGGAAAATCTATTGGTTATACCAAACATGCTAATTAAAAGTCACCCCAAATTGTTATAGTTGCTGTTTTTGTGTTTTTTTGTTTCATCTCGGTCATTCAAGTTACATAGCTTTCTGGATTGTGATAGGATCTAGGAGTCAGGAGTACAGATCCCTGGATCATAAAATCAGGAAACTGGTGAACATTTAGATAGAGAGTCAAATATGGGGTGGGGGAATCTCAATATGCAGAGTCTCTGAAACTTCAGAAAATGGATGCTTAAAAATTTCTTTGGAATTATGCGGGAGATTAAAAAAAGTTTCTAACAAGTGAGGGATGATGAATTGCAATTAATTACATTAATAATGTAGGGTGTATAAAAGCATCCTTCATAGCATTTTATTTAACAAGATTATTGTTTTATTTTAGTGTAAAAATAGTGATAAGGTTTTTTATGGATTTTCTCATTATCATAGTTTTCAGCCTCTATTTTCTCTATAAAATCCTAATTATTTCCACTGTCAGTTCTCTTGTTAGTTTTTTCAAGATTCTAGCTCTCATATTAGAGGAATGCCTGTTATTGATCTACAAGTAGCCTTTGAAATATGCCCTTACTCTTGTGTTTGAATCACTTTGTAATAATTATATTATTGAATTAAAGCAATGCATTATGCTCTTTACATACATTGTTTAATTTTTAAAACAATTCTGTAATAAATATTATTATATACATTTAACAAATGAGGAAAATGAGGGTCAGAAGACTTAAAGTACTTGCTACATTTTGCACACAGATTAGGTCATAGGATAGGCACTCAAGCCAAACTGACTCCAGTATCCACTCATACCACCTTGGTACACATTCCCTTTCTCTATTGCACTTTAGAATAAATAGGTGAGCAATATGAAGGAGATTAAAATACATATTCAGGACTCAAATCCTGTGGTGTATTTGGAAAATCTCTACCCTATGAAAAGCTTTTGATGATTGAATCCCAACAATTTGCTGGCTCTTAGTGTACATCTGTGTTCTCCTTTATAGCATAGAGATTTTAATGTTGCCTTTCCTCATACCAGTGTTGCAGATAAGGATGACAAACCCTGGAGGGGGAAATATTCTAATAACTTTGAGGGAAACACCAAACGGAGGGGATGGATATTTCAATTTGTTGAACATGTGTAGTGGGAATTACCACACAGGCTTTTGAGATGGGTTTAGTACCCAACCCCAATAAGAACTGGGTCAGAGATATGGAAGTTAGAAAACAAGCATTATATTTATCTGAATTATCCTTACAGATGTACAGTTGTGCATCTATGTTTCTTTTTTCCATACCAGTGAAGAATGCAGCTTCCATGGAGAGACTTTCAATTCAGCTTCCTGGGCCTCACTTCAGATCTACTCCAATGTCTTAGAAGTATTTTTCTCCTTCTTTCTTAATTTCCAGGTTATTCTAATATGCTATCAGACTTAGAAACCTGCACTTGCCTTGATAAAAGAATACTAGTGAGTAGAAAAAAGAGCCTTTGTTGACTTTTCTATTGAAAAAGTAGGAAATAACATTAGATTGAGACCACCTTTATCATTTAATAAGTTATTATGTATGTGTCTGAAAATATGGAGAGTTTTGGATTTTTAGTCCTCATTTATTTAACATTTTAATTTTTGAAACTTTATAATAGTTTTAATATCTAATAAAAATAGCCTTTCTATATTATCCTCCTTTTTCAGAGGTTTTCTGGCTAGTTTGCTTTTTTTTTGTCACACAAAACTATTTATTGTTGAATGGGTAGTTGAAATTATTTAGTAGCAATGGATCAAAGTTACAATGCTAAGGAAAAAGGATGTTTTATTAGCTTGACCCTACCATAAGTTATAATTTATAGAAGTTATATAAATGTAGGCTGATCATCTTTAGTCTCAGAAGTCCAAACATAAAACACAGAAAATAAATGTAATTTTAAAAAGTTTTGGCATAATTCTTCTATGTGTCATGTGGAATCATAGCAAGAATCATTGCAATAATTACCCAAAGTAATATTAAGGTAACAAAATAGATGTTTGGTCTTGAATGTAAATTCAAATGTACAGGGCCTGTAACAGTAGATGAGAACAAAAGTATATCTGTGATTTCAAACAGCAAAAAATAAATTAGTTTGTTAATACAATATTCTTCAGTGAAATAAGAAAGCAGATCAAGGACAAAATATTGGACAGTCTTATCAACCAGGCCATCTTTAAGGATAATTTTTCAGGGTAGCTAAAATGAGCAACAATAAAGCTCTACACACATAACTGAATTGTTTGTTATTATACTAGTGCTGGTACTTTTATTTGTAGAGTTTGAAAATCAAAATGTAATAAATAATTATACATTAGGACTGGTAGGAATACCAAATATTATTTCACAACTACCGCTATGTGTTTCTTCTCTGCCGCAATGGAAACAGATCCAGGCTTCTATGTCTGAGACAATTCACTTCCTTTCGTTGACGAGCTTCTTTCATGATGTGCTGTTCCTGAATCTGGCTGTAGGTCGATTTTGGTAGATGTCAATGACAAGCAGCAATACGTTTTATATGAGGATGATGTTGAAATTTCTCCTTCAACTTCTGGTTATAATCTTTGGCTGCTTTTTCTCCCGATGTGAGCACACCCAATTTTTCAGAAGCATTAGCTTTCCAAAGATGAATGTTCATTTCATCAGATCCACACATAATGTACTTGTTGTCAGAAGTCCATTTTACACAGATAACATGTTGCATTCTCTTTGTGTGGTAGACTTCCCTGCTTCTACTTTTGTCTACAGGAAATATTTGAATAGATTTATCAAAACTGGCAGACACAAACTCCTTCCCAGTGGGAGAATAATCCACGTCAAGCACTGCAGAGACACGGTACATATGTACCATTATGGGAGTGTCCAGGGCACACATATCAAAAGTATATAAGTTGTAATCTTCATTTACTGCAGTAAAAATGAAAGCTTCCATAGGGTTCCAACAAATTGTATTTGTTCTCATATCTAAGATGACCTTTTTCAGAGGAGTAGCTTGCTTCATATTGTAGAGTACTATATTCCTGTCAGAAGCACAACTTCCCAAGAGAAATGTCTCAATTGTGTTAAATTTAACACTATTTATACTGCCAAATCCCCAGGTCATTGAACAGATAGGATTGGTTCTTTGTTCATCCCAATTGTCTACTTGCTGTCCACATGTGACAAAAACAGCTTCTTTCCAGTGAAGATCAATTCCTGTATATACTGTCTTTCCTAATATTGTACGCAATGGTTCTTCCTCTTCTCCGTAGCCTGGTCCATCCATTTTCCACTGCTTCACAGTTTTGTTATCAACAACCATAAAAAAAAAGTCCCACAAAAGCGAGTACATATTCCTCTTACAAAACCTTCATGTGCTTGTATTGCGTGGATACATTTCCATTTAGTCAAGTTCCAAATTCTAACCTCTCCGTCACATGCCCCAGAGGACAGTAGCCAGGCTCTTTGGATGCTTTGCCAAGCAATTGACTCCATCTCGGTGACCATCCAGGGAAGCAAGGAATGGTTTTGCAAATACCTGCTCCAGTTTGGTAGCATTTAAAGCTCTCATGTATTCTCATGGGACCTCAAAAGGATGTAAGGTCAGATCATAGTTTCTTGGAACTCTCTGTAAGTCCAACTTGGTTTCGCGGACATAGTTGTCTGAGTTCCGGCTCAGCATCTTCACCTTCATCTTGCTAGTTCTCCCCGACTCCACAACTTTCTTGCTTCCGGTCTTCCGCTACCCTTGCTTTTATTTTTTAATGAACTGCAAAATCAGCATGTGTAGTTATATAAAAGTAAAAACAGAAAAGACCTTTTTATTGGTATCACACAAAATCTGTTGTTACCTTAGATCAAAAGGATGCCTTTGTTATGTTAATGCCCCAAGACCGTGGTATACCTTTCATTGTGTTCAAATCTTTTATACTTAACTACTATTTTAAAATTTTCTTCTTATAGATGTTGCACGTATCTTGTAATATTTATCCTTAGGTATTTTTTCTCTTCTTTTATGGTAATTATTGTTTTCATTATGTTATGGTTAGTTGTTTATATATATATATATATTTACATAATTATATACTATATAATTTATTTCTCTGTAGAGTTTCATATCTTAAGAAACTATTAATTTGGTAACTAGAGGTATTTCTGACATTCTTATAGTTTGTAAGTTTTTTTTTAAAAGATCAATAAAAGCTTTATTAGGGTGGTCTAAACCATTACTTAGGAGGTGTTTTGCATTACAGGCAGAATAATGCACTGGGGCCAATGTCTGCTTTCTACCTTCAATTTTTCGATTAATGAATTTTGTTGTGTGCATACAGATACAAAAGTATAAATAGAAAAGTTTAGTTCCTGTTTTCAAGGAGGTCAAAGAGGAATAACAGATAGAGGAGAGTTATAGTCCAACATTGCAAAAGCGGTATGCACATAGTATTATTCTAATAGTAAATGGGAAATGAACTGCCTTGGCATTTTCCTGGATGAAGGAAGGGCTCAACTCTACTTGTTAGTACAGTTATATAATGAGAGGATCTTAAGTTTCCTAAACAATCTGCCGAATCTTGAAGGCTGGATTCAGTTTTGGATCCCCTGGGTCTAACCTGGAATGCTATTTCATATACCAACATCTGGTTAATGTCCTCTCGCCATCCCCACAGGGAACATGGTCAAGTTTTACCAGGGGACCACTTTTTTTCTTTTCTTGGACATAGATGGTTGCTGCTTATTCTTGTCAGTGTGTAAGATACTTTCCAGGAAGGTACTGCGGGTATCTCTTTTAACAGTTAGAAATTCAGTCCATCGTTTGTATGTTTCAGTTTTTTGCAATAACAGCCTCTAATTATTAGTTCACACAAAAGGTTGAGCAACCTCCTCTCAGGAGACAAACACACGTGAATATGTACTGGATTTCAGGACATGTCAAATGACTCCTGATGGGTGATCCTTCCTGCCTCTCCCTTTTGGCCAAGCTCAACACAGAGTGTAAGCGCCTGGTATTTCAGAGGATTTCTGCAAGTAGGTGGCTGTTTAGCAGACACACACTCACACACACAGACACACACAAATCTACTTTGTAATATTTTTAATTGACAGTTTTCCAGGTTTAAAACCTTATCATCTATTTCCCTCAATTTTTACATCGCTAATTTATATCTCTTTCCTAATTGTATAAGCTAATGCCTACAGGAAATATAAAAATATTAGTGCTGATACTTAACATTTTGACCTATTTCTGATTTCACTGTGAATGTCTTTACTGTTTCCTCATTACAGACAATATTGCTTGCTTAAATATTAGGATTATTTACAGTAACATTCATCAGTTACAGTGGCTTGCATTTTTATAACACAATATTTTTAAGGTTTAGGGGTTTAGGGTCAATGTTAAACTTGCCTCATAAAAATAATTGAGAAGTTTTCCTATTTTATTCGTGCTCTGAGACAGTTTATCAATACTGGAATTTTTTCTGCTATTTTAAAGGATAGAGTTGTGCATATTTCAAGGCAAACCCTTCACCTTTAGAAACTATATTTTGCTGCTACTTTCTGAGATATGATGTGGCTGAGGTCTTTCACTCTTCTTACTAGTTCTCTTATTTATTTTTGTTCAACTTCTGACTGATCTCAGGTTTGGGAGCATTTCTATGAATTTCTAATATTTGAAATTTTATCTGTCTAGGATTTTTCTGAAAATGATATTTCTAGGTTTTTTCATTTACTTACTTATTTGTTTTTCCTCATTGTTATCTTTCTGTAATTTCTAGAATGTATTGTGCCTTAATATGCCGTGTTCATATGGGATTGCCCTTGTTTTTACATTTGTTAAAAAACTATAAATCATTCTGAATTCATCTTGAATGGCATACAGTGTTGGCCTAGTAGTGGAAGTTTGATAAAAACTAACTACCTTTGTTCATAAATGAGATTCTGATAATTAATGGGATTCTATAGTGATTTTATGGTCATCTTGCCAATACCCATTGTGTGGTAATCTGAGGTGTCCACAGTACTGTTCCCACAATTTTAGCCAAAGGTCTCATTGGTCCGAACTAGTGAGGTTATGGCATTATCCTAGCCATGGTGTTTTCTCCTTTCCCATGCAATTAGGAAAGAGATATGTTAGTGATATAAAAATTAAGAGGCAAAAGGAAAATAGATGAAAAGGTTTTAAATGCTAATACCAATTTAAAATTATTACAGAATCTAAGAATTTCAGTAAACCTTGAGTTGCCAAATTAATAGTTTCACAAGATATGAAACTCTGTAGAGTACGTGAATGAAGTAGGTATCATCAGATTTGTATTTGTTGTTAGGAATCCAATAGGAGCCTCAATAGATTCTCTTGACACAATCTAAGGTGAGCTTTCCAGGCTGGCAGTCCTTCATGTGTATTTACAACATGTCATTGCTGGGAAAAGTTACCCTCTCCAAGGTTCCAGTGAAGGAAGACAGAAGGAAGCTACATACTTGGAGATTTCCTAGACTCTGCTCCATGCCTCTATTCTCTGGACTGATTTTACTCTGTATCCTTCACTGTAATAAACTTACAGCTGTGAGTGTGACAGCTTTTCGTGAGTTCAAGGAGTCTTTTAGTGAGTTAGTAAACCTGAGACTGGTCTTGGGGACTCCCACACATATAATTAGTGCTTGACATGAAGGAGATCTTGGGACCCCCAAACTTATAATTGGTATCATAAATGAGGGGGGTCTTTTGGACTGCTCCCTAATTTTGTACCCCCAAAACTGATTTAAATAAGAGTTATTAGTAAATATTAATGAAAGTTAATTTCCCTCTCTCTGAATTTGTATTTGGAAATAGCTTAAGGGGAAGTCAGGCTTAGGATGAAGCTGACAAATTGGAGAGAAAATGGAAATATGGGAAAAACAAGAGTCATTGACCTATGTGTCTTTCACTATGGGTTCAATGTGGTGAAACAGTTTATACCCAACTTTATTCCCATGGTGGCAGGTCAATCACTAAAATCCCATCCACTCAGAGCAAGTCTGCATGCAGCAAGCCGGTCCCTACCTCTGGGCCTCTCTGCCTCCACAGATGTCTCAGTCTCTGTCCTCGGCACTACCACAACTCCAGTCTTGTCTCTGCTCTCCTGCAGCCTTGCAGTCGTGGCATCGTGTCACCCAGAGCACTCTTTATATAGAGCCAATAATGACGTATTGCCCACACGTGTGCAGTGAGCTAGCTGACCAAGGCCAGGTGAGGATCCTGGCCATAGGGACCTTCACTTTATCCACACTATGGGAAGAAATAAACCTGAAATTCACTTTATTTGTAAGTTTTTCATTAATATTTTCTAATAACTCTTGTTTTAATCAATTTTTTGGGGGTACAAAGTTAGGAAGTAGTTCAAAAGACTTTTATCATTTCTGACACCAGTTACAAGTCTAGGGTGTCCTAAGATCTCTACCTCTAGCACTCATTACATGTGTGGGAGTCCCCAAGACCAATCTCAGATTTACAAACTCACTGTAAGACTGCAACTCACTGAAATCTGTTACACTCACAGGTGTAGTTTATTACAGTGAAGGATACAGAGTAAAATCAGCCAATAGAACAGAGGCATAGAGCATAGTCTAGGATATTTCCAAGTGTATAGCTTCTTTTTTGTCTTCTTTCACTGAAAGCATGGAGAGGGTAACTTCTCCAGGCAATGATGTATGAAAATACACATGGAGTATTGCCAGTCAGGGAAGCTCACCTGAGCCTTGGCATCAAGAGAATTTGTTGAGGCTCTGTCACGTAGACATGACTGACTTCACATGTGGTTGATAGCCATCTCCAGCCCCTCCAGAGGCAAAGCTGATGCCATAGACTTAAGCTCCCCACCTTAAAACACGTTGATAGATCATCTGGTATGCCCAACACCCACCCTCATTAACACTGTTAGATGTCCTATAAGACCCAAAACACCCACTCAAAGACACTGCTATGGGACCTGATATTACAGAGACTTAGATTATTACCTACTAGGACCCATGGGAGAAGGGAAGACCTCTCTTTAGACAAATTTAAATTCTTTAAACATGGTGGCCAGAGGTGGGGTTCTGTTACTTGAAATGTAGTACATACCCTTACTGAAGTGCATATTAGGAAAGAGACTGATAAGATACCTTGCCACAATTACTTTAAACGTATGTAGTTCCATTTAGAATAGAAATAGTAAGATAAATTAAAAAAGAAAGATTCTCAGCAAAATTAAAGTTTTTTTTTTACAAAAGCTTTGAACCCTTTGCTTTTCAAAAAACAAAATTCTAACCTAAATTTATCTAATTTGTCAACACATTATACTTTATCTTCACTCAGATCTCAATAGATACTCATATTTTAAGAAGAAAGGAAGAATTAATTAAAAAATAACTTAGTATGCCTTAAAGGATTCAATATAGGGATGGGAAATGCAACCAAACCTGGAAGAAACATCCGCTCATTTAAAAACAAGGATCTCAGTAGTTGTCCTGCTGGCATTACATTAGACTGGATTACTAAAACAAAACAAACAAGAAACAATGACTTTGATCCTCAGACAAAACTGTCCCAAAGAGTTTTGTGTTTATAAATAAGGTACAGTACAGCGTGGATTAAAAATACATTTTGATATTCAATTAGGCTAACAGATCCTTGGCACACACAGTCACTGAATCATTTTTATTGCCTCCTTCAAAGTTTTCCATATTTAAAGCCAAATCAAGAAATGAACACAAAAGGGCAACCCTATGTATGCATATATCCCTTTCCTTATCCCAGAAAAAGTAAGAAACAGGTTATGAAAATATATACAACACAAAAACAGGAAATTAACTGAGGAGAAAATGGACATGGAAAATTAAACAAAGGGAAGATATTAGGAATGTTAAAACAAAGCCAGATGTTAGATTATATATAAAATGCATGTATAGTCCCTAGCACTTAGAGTTGTTAAGTTACTGTTGACTAGGAAAAAAAGTAGAGGAATATGAATGATTATTGGTAATTATTTCACAGCATTTAATTCAGTTTTTAGTGTTTTTACCTCTCTGTGATGAACTGTCAAAATGAAAAGATGCTGAATAATTAAAAGCCCATTGATTTAGGCATGTTTCCAATAAATAAACATACAAAGGTAAGTGAAGTTTTAAACTGAATTATAGGCAATGTTATATACAAGACATGTTTATAACTTTATTCAATAAAGAAAATGAGGTAAATATTAAAATTAAGTTGTGGTGAAATTTTTTTTCACTTTTCTGCATTTTCAAATATAGTGTGCTTCTCTTTGTAATAAAAAAGTAAAATAACTTGTAAAATAAAATTATGTCCAGCTAAAATGCATATTATAGTGATCCCTATGATTTTGTAAGACATATGCTAAATTACATGTAATACCTATTTATATCCCTAAGCCAACAAAGTCATAAGTTTTATTACTGCACAAAGAAGATTTTATTTATTACTATTTTCCTCTGCATCTCTTAAAAAACTGAATCATCTGCCTATAACATAGACTTTTTCAAAAATTTCAACTATGTAAGAAAAGTATAATAGTATCAATTATTTAATATCTTTGTTATAACAACCAGTATTCTGATCAGGCTATTCTGTGCTTAGGGAAAACATCTCATGCCATAAAATAAATAAATGCAGTATAAACACATTATTTGTGTTTATGTATTTTATATAGGGGCTTTTTAAATTTTTAAAAACCTGCAAGAAATATGTGTCTAGAAATTCTCAAGAGAAGTTAAAGAAAACAAATTCAAATGAACAAATTCAAATCTGCCATGACTAAATAATAATCTCTTTGGCTTTAGTTCATATTCCATGAGTTTCTACTTGTTCCAGCAAACATAGCAAACATTACCCAACATAAAGTTATAAGTTAATCCACTTCCACAATTTATCTAATTCTTTTTATTTAAACAAGTTCTTTTTTAGTAGGGAAATGATTTCGTTTCTAACAATGAAAGTATGCCTTCGAAGTAGAGCAATAAATCATAAGTAAGTCACAAAATAAATAAAATAGTATATATAAGGCATGTTCTTGAGAGCAGTCGTGAATCCTTGGTGTGACCGTATTGACTGAACAATGGTAGGAGAATGCAGTGTACATCCTGGAGTGTTTAGTGTTTCTCTCTTGGAAAAAAAAAATACTGGGCATTCATAGTGAATTGTTTAGGAACTCCAACACTACAGTTTATCTCAATGTGTTTACTTTGTATGCTGTAGTGATTTCCTAGAAATAAGAGAATTAATATTCAAGAGTTAAGGGAAAGAACTTTTAAGACTCCTGTATGAGATGTCCACATTAAAAGCAAAAAGTTGAGTCCCAACTTTAGGGATTTTGTTTTAGTATCTTCTTTGAGTCCTTTGTTCTTTGTCAGTATTTAATAAAAGAATTAATCCTCTTCAATCTTCCATTACACCCATTAGATTTTTGAGGATATAGAAACAAAAATTCAGGAGAACAAATTATTTAATCCAGTGACAGGTCTTTCCCAGTACTGTGACAGTGAAGATTTGGGGAACTTTCAACAACATAATTGGTAAACATAAAACTAGATTCAGTACTCTGTTATTAATGAGCAGCTTTGACTTAATGGCTGTTAGAGTTTCTGGGGCTTGCTGTGTTTGCATTGCCTAATTTGATGTACTTGCGGTGAGATCCTTACAGATGTCTGAAAAAAATCCAATCTCTGGGATAATTGGGCATTTTTGTACAATACACACTTGCAATTTTATCTAGAGTGATTTTTTTTTCAGTTATACATAAACCATGGTTTCCAACAAGATCCCTTCAGATTTTGAATAGGGACTTTTCTGTTTTCCTACTCCATCCATCAAAATACTCTCAAATTGTAGACTCCACATTGTAATTTTGTTGCTGAAGTTTACTTTCCAACATCTGTTGTAGTGATTTTTATAGAGATATTTAAAAGAATACTTGTTGAAAAAATGCACTGCATCTTAGTCTAGTGACATATGCTAAGCTCTATCAGGCACAGTTAGCACACACTTTAATCTGTGCAGGTGCAATTAGTGCTATTTGTTCTTTCAGAATCAAAGCTATTATAATGAGCAGGCACTATCTTTTTCAACAACAGTACTGAAAAAAAGGGTAAAATAATTTTAAAATGTGTTTCCTTAGAATGACATAACACTTCCAAAAATAGAGTTAAAAGTAGAGGAAATATTTTTAGAGTATCCTTTGAGGAATAAACAACTATATATGTCTGAAATTTGTAATCATTAAGCTTAATAGTCTCTAGTACTAAATACTCAACAGATGCTGATACATTTTATTAGTAATAATTAGGCCCATGGTCCCTATTGATATTAAAATGGTAATGTAATATCCTTGAAAAAATAAAAATGGATGAAGCTAATAACTGGCTATCCCACAAGGTATGGAAAATAGAAAACAAATGACACTCTTTTTGTTATTACCTGATTTCCTTATTTGCAAGCCTGCCTCTGAAGGAATGTTGGAACATTTTCTAGTTTGGCCTTTCTATTTTAGAGTAAGAGTGGAAAATAATCAAATCAATTCCAACATCCTCAGAAAACCAGTCCAAGCCATAGTATTTCCAGGGAACATTTCTTATCCCAAAACATTTATTTAGTAGGTTTTAGATGCTATGAAGATAAAAATGAGCCAGTCCTGGGTCTTCCTTTAATGAGAGTAGTATCATTCAAGGGAACTGAGGCATACATGCAAAACTATAATAGTGTGAAAAATCAATCTGTGTTACAAAAAAATACAAATAATGAGACTTCATGAAAGTTTTGTTTGTTTTTTTCTCCTCCCAGCCTTGGGGAGCATTTGAAGTACCACTTACTGAGGGCTTGAGAGAAAAGATTTAGGGAACAAATGAGGCAGTTGGTACTCCAGGTAGAGGAATGAGAATGAATGAGAGCCCAGAGATGGGAATACAGCGAATGTGTTTGTGGGACACAAAAATGGGTTGTTTCGTTAGACTGTAAGGAACATAAAGGGGAAACACAGGGGACAGTATTGAAAAGATACGTTGGTTAGGGCCAGATTGTGAACTCTAGATATTCTTTTAAGGAGATGGTCTTCCGGTCACTCACTAGTGGATCCTACCCTGTCCAGCAGTGTTTTGGATGTGTCAATCAGCTGGAAGCCAACATCAGCCAGGAAAGCCTCAGGATTTAGATACTATGACAAGGTTCACACTAGGCCTTTGTAGTTGTGGTTCTGCCTGCCTTCTTTGACTTGTGCAGCTGGAATGTTAGAATGCCAATATATGTGGTTCCTCCCTTACCTTAGATGAATAAAGGATCCTATTTTCACATAATGTATGTTTCATGGGGAGGGCTTATTAGCTACTTTCTGTAGAACAGCTACTTACAACTGTGCTAGTGTTAAAATTGTTAAACAAACTGCCTGTGAAGGTATATTGTTATTTTAGTTTCTCCGATGCAAAAATTGAGTTAGTTGTGGGATAACTCTGAAATTGAGAGTAAAATTTGACTATAAAACTAACTTGTCCATCATCCTAAACTCATAATCCTATACATCATAACTCTCTCAAAGCCAAGTTCTCAAATGAATTTAAAAGCCCACAGCAAATCTCACTGATGAGTAAGACTAGATAGAGAAATATATATATTCCAGAAAATATATATATATCCCAAGCAAAATTCTGAAAATAGAATGCAAAATATTGATTCTCATGACTGTGTGCCTGAAAAGAGGAGTAAGAGTTTCACATCAACTTTTGAAGTATTTTGTGACATGTTCCATAAATTAGTTATTTAAGATACAGATTATAACCATTTATGCATATGAATATATGAGAACCTCCGGTTTCATGATCTTCATGAGAACAGAGAATTTAGTCAAACTATATAGTTGGTCTCGAAGACCATGAAGCACCAGATACCTAGTAATTCAAATATAACTTCAAATACATACTTACGTTCCTACAACAAAATAGAAATCAAAATGCTAAGAAGAGCAGTAAGAACACATACAATTACATAACAAAAATTCAGAAATATGTAACAACATGTGAATCTCAAATTTTGTTAGACGAGATCTCAAGTTTCTGATTGCTGGAGTCAGCGCTGCTCCATAGAGAACCACTCCAAAAGGCTCCCTCCAAATGCAAGTTTTTTTCTTTCAATTTTCAAATTTTGTTCATAGTATAATCCTCAACTATATGATTAAAAAGCAGAGTCATTTCAATGAAGGAATGTTGCAGCAAAGTGTCTGGGCTCCAGCTGTGCAAATTTTTGCTAGGAAGATCTAATTTAAATTGATTAGTTACAAATTCAGAAAATTATAGGATCCCTAAAACAATTTTGGGGACAATAAATGTTTTCCTGAAGTAATTCATATAATTGTTCTGAACTGAGTCTTTGTGATTTATCACTCACTGGCTTTTGTCTTGATCTTCCAAGCATACTAACTGGCTTTTATCTTGATCTTTCTCCAGGAACAATACAAGGCATTAGCTCTAGATTCAGGAACATGTCTGCAATCTTCCTTTGCCATTCCGTATGATGCTCCTGCCCCTCTAGCCCTTTATCATCTATGTCTATTTAAGAGGCTAGAAATTCACTTCTCCTGTAATTGGCTGCCACAGATTAATATTCCTAAACTTTGGTCTACCCAAATAAATTCTATTCAACAAGTATTTATTAAACACCCATTCTTTGTCCTTTCTAAAACTAGACTAATACAGGATTATGATAGAACACACACACACACACACACACATATCAGTATATTTATTAAGTGTCACTAAGTGACAGGAAGATATTTTTATATGCCATAATGAATATCATATGATATTTTTCTCAGCATAGTCATTATTGTAATAGGTCATTTTAAATAATTGATAAATGCCAAATCCTTTAATACTTGGTTTCAAGACATTTTAAACAATGTTGTACTTGTAATGACAGAGGATAGGAGATTCAAAGATATTTTCTGTAGTTCAATTAGATTAACAATGATAGCAAACTTTTAAGATTTCTAATATCTTGGTATTTTTGCTTTTAAAGATAAAATTTGTCAGAGTTTTCTATATCCAGAAGGATTTATTTCCCTTTATTTGTGATCAGTTGTATACTACACTCTTTGAGAGCAGAGGTAATAGTGTCTGTCAAAGCCTTGTTTTATGATAAATATTAGATATTGGACTATGGTTATTCAAGCACATATTAGTTGTGTGTAAAAATAAGCCTAACTTTAAAAAAAATGCTAAATGATGGTTTTCCCCAGCTTCAACTGATTGAAATAAATTTAGATGGATCAATATTGTCATTAAGCCAATAGAATGCGCATTAAGAAAAATTTCAGGAAACTTACATGAATGAGATTTAAGGTCATAAAATCTTCTATGTTCAGAGAAAGGGGCTACTGTAAAAAAATTAATTGAAAGACAAAGATTTTTCTGTAGGAAAAGAGTTAACAAGGGTAACTGGCTGTTCTGTAACTCATGGAAGATAAGATCTTGTTGCTCTTTGCAATAAGTGTGAGATTTGAAATATATATGACATTTTAAAAGTCAGAACTTACCACCTAAAGTTGTTTACAGGAGGCTGTGTGAAAGTATGAAAAGAGTATGGAATCATAGGTTTTTAGAGCAACTTTAAAAATCTCACCAACTTTCCTGACTTCTGAGATGAAGAAATTACTACAAATAATATAAAATAAGCTGTGTTTCATCATCCTGTCTCAGCTCACCCTTATTTGTGTTTTTGTATTTAATTCATTTATAGTTGTTAAGAATCTTCTAATTTTTTATGTGAAATGTGTATTTGTCTTGAAAAAATATGTAAGAGCAGAAGTTACTGAGTCTTAAATTGTGATTTTGCTGTATCAGTCTAATAAGCAGTACTGTTTTACTAGGTGGAAATGAAAGGCAAAAAGCATTGAGACAAGAGCTATCTTGAGGGTTTTAGGGTGCTCCAGGCTAAGCAATCAGTCATGAAAAGGTACTGCTATGGAAATAATGAAGGCAACCCAAATGAGAACAAGTAAAGGCCATCTATTGAGGCTTGCTATAGCAAAGGAGATGCCCATTATCACTTGCCTTTGCAGAGGGTCAAGGGCAGAGGAGCGGGAAAGGTTTTCAGTGGTAAAAAAGGAAGGGTTCAGGTGTGCCCTAACTGGAGACTTTTAGGCACTGGAAAGCTGGAGGTGAGCTAACTAGAGCAGGGTGTCCTATGTAGCTTAGTGCAGCATGTTTGACTTTTTCTGGAAGGTCATATGCTGGAAGTAGGGGCAAAAATTAGAGAAGCTATCCGTTCCTGATTAAATCTGGCTGTCTTGGGGTTGATTACTACAGAAGTTGTGGTTTGGCTTCCTGGACAAGTGTTCCAAATTGTGGGCCAATATTCTACTGCAGTGTGTGGTCTGGTCATTGTCTATTTGGTCTCTGAGGTCCCAAGTGCACATGTAATCAGCAGTTGATTTCACATGTGTGTCTACCATAAATATGCATTCCATTGAAAAATTACACTTGTACACAAAGAAGGATAAACTGCACCAACTGGCTAATGACCAAGTTTACCATGTTAAATGTATCAAGCAGGACGAACAGCTGCAGAAGCTAATACCAGTGTAACTCTAAAAGTTACAACTGCAATATTAATGTGATGACTGTATTTGTTTGTAGAAAAAACAAAAACCAAAAATGATTTCCAAAGCCTACTTTTTCTCCTAAATAGTATGTCCATTGGCATTTCATATTTCCAAAAATGTACTTAACACGATGGGATTATTGTAGTTGAATCAATTTCTACATTTAGGTGTTTAATTAATATTAACTACATATTCAGGTTTTCTGTCCTTTGGTTTCAAATTGCATGTGGTTCAGCTTTATTATATGTTTCTATTTTTAAAAACTAGATGAATGCCACACTAATTTATCCATATTTCAATTTCTTGAATAATGGACCTTAGGTGCTGTGAGAGCTAATGTATTCAGCTAAATTTATTAGGTCCTCCAAATTTTCAATATTTATTTACAGTTTTCTCTGAGGTTCTTTTCCTTGAGAAAGTAAATTATGACTATGTCAAATATGCTAGTTCTAACATTTAACAAGATAATAAATGGTCTTATAAAACTGCTCTGAAGAAAAGGAATACAAAGTTAATCTTGTAATTCTTTCCTAAACAGTACTTTATACAAGTCTGCAGTCAGTTTGGTGTTCCCTCTCTGTAGGACATGAAGCATGAAGGGCACTGTTATTAAAAAATGACAATCTGTCCATATAATTTGAAAGGAATTCTCACTGAAGTACCTGGAAGATAGAGTTAATGTTAGAGTTTCCTCAAATTACATTATCTTAAAAGGTGTTGATTTTACTTTGTCACTGAATCACTCAATCAAAATATCTTCACAGAGGACCTAGTATGTTGAAGATTTACAAGGCTTTACAAAGACAGGTAAAGACCTAAAACACAATCATTGCCCACAAAGATACAGAATAACAGAGTACTTGAACAAAAAGAAAAAAATAGCGCTATATTAAAAATGTCAAATAAATATGACCTTTGCACCTCAGTTATAATTCATTGTAAGATACTTAATAGGATTTGTCTTCCAGCTCATGCAAGATCCCACTAGAAGTTATCAAAATGTTCCTGATTTTAAAACCCAAAGCTGCTAAGAATTTAAGGTTTTTCAGTGGTCAAAGGATGCATCTAAGAAAAGAAAAGTAGCAACTTCTTTTATATTTCAAGTACTTGAAGAACCTTTCCTACCTGCTAGATATACTGTAATTTAAACCATCATCAAAAAAAATCTCTGGAAGAATATATTGCTATGAGTTGGAAGAGTAAATCCATAGTTTGGGTATTTAAATCTGAAAAGGAATATACTGAAGAAAATAAAATAAAATAGAAGTGAATGTGACATGTTTCTCATAAGAGGATAGGAATTCCATCAGAATGCTACAAAATAACAATAAATCCTATATAATATGCTTACTATGTTTTATCTTCTTTATAATTTAAATAAATTTAGTCCTATCACTGATATGTCTCCTGAAAGCTTAGAAAGATGTTGCATTGGAGAGCTCACCAATGGTTAGAATAATAATCAAAATTCACTATGACTCTCAGCATTTCTCTTGTAAATAATCCTAAATTAAAAGCATTCTTGGACTCATTTTCTCAGGTCATGAATTTTTTTAATGTAGAGAGAAATTTTGCAAGTGAATCATTAATACTTGGGAACAAGCAGGATAATTATAAAAGGCTTTAGACAGTCCATCAAACTGTCTAGAGATCCCCCAAGGTGTTATAAGTCTGATAGCTTTGGCCTTTTTTTACTAGTCTTAAGGAGAAACTGGAAAGTCCCCAATACATGTACTATAATTAATGTTTTCTTTAAGTATCTTCCTTTCCTTATTATTTAACCAAAATTGTTAACCAGAAGATAAATAGATCAACCTGCATTATACATTTTCCTCTTTTTTATCTTAATTTTTCTACTTGATGTGATGAATGCATTTTATATTTATATTTGTTTTCTTAAAATGTGTCCATTCACAGAGTATTGTCATATGAGTGGCTCTAAATACTTAATTGACTCTTGAGTTTGTTTTGGAAGTTCAGGTCTAGGTTTGCATGAGATTCTGATCTTGTTGTCACTGAAAAATAGAACTAAATAGCTTTGGATTCGTGGCCTAAGAAAGAAAATAATTTTGATGACTAGTGGCTTTATGAGGAAAAATGACCTTTATTCTATTCATTTCCCAAATGCCTTTCCCTAAGACTCTTCAGAATTACTTCCATTTTTTCATAAAGTAGTATCCTGCTCCAGTTTTAGTCCCTAATCCTATGGTTGATTTAAAGCAAATCTCTTGTCTCCAGGGAGTCCAAGAAATCCTCATCAAGTGCAAATACTCATTCTGGGTCATAAAGTGGGTGCCAAGAGTGTTCATCATAACAAAGGATCTAATTTTTAAGGCTTTCCACATACTATGTGTTTACTGTATGCATATGTTATTTCACTTATACCCATTTTATAGATGTGGAAACTGAGGCTCAGAGAAGGTAAGTTATTTATCCTTGGTCGCAGATCTAGTGAGTTACAGAGTGGGGAAAATAGGAATTTGCCCTCCATATCTGTCTCTAAAGACTGATTACTGAAATAATGATTTGTGGCCTCTTCATCCCCATATCTGAGATACAGATGTCAGACTATATGAGATTCTCAAACAAGGGTCTCACAGAGGTGAGTTAGATTAATGGTCTCAAGAGTCTCAAAGTACGGTCTGAGGAGCAGAAACATTAGTATCACCAGGGAACAACTCAGAAATGCAAATTATCTAAATCAACCCCAGACTGAATATAAGACTCTAGGTATGGGGACAACAATTTGTGCTTTAACAAGACCTCTAGGGAATCCACTGGGACGGAGTCTAAGAGCACTGCTTCAAGCCACATTGTCTTGAATTATGACTCCAACATGTCTAGGCTGTGTGACTTAAGCAAAATATTATACTTTCCTGCATTTTTTCTCCCTCCTACAAAACAGGGATAGAATCATATTTGCCTCATAGAGTTGTTGTCAGGATAAAATAGTTAATATATGTAAAATGCTTAGCATAATACTTGAAATAAATTAAATACTCCATGAATATTAACTATTCTTACTTGAAAGTGGGGCTTTGCTGTAGAAGGAAGAATTTCCTCTGCCCTCTGTCATTTGGTGCAAACATTTGAAAGGCCCTGGAAGATATAATCTATAAAGTTGATTTATATTCTCTGAATTCCAACAACAACAATTTCTATACCATGCTTATAATAGTATTTCTGGTCAAACCTCTTTTCCTAGAGCCATTTAATTTATCTTTAGGACAGAAAAATAGGCTTAAAATAATTTTTTCACAGATAGTCTTTTGCCAATATAATAAAAAATATGAACAAGACACCTGTATAAAGTTTCTGTTCTCTTTAGTCTAAATTCCTTTACTTTGTCCTTCATTCTTCATTGAAATCCCAGATGTGGCCTAAGTACTCAGACTCTCTATCCAGAACCTTTCTGTATAGAACCGGTTTCTCTATACTTATCTGTACCTTCATTGCCCAAATTGAAAACTGGGATATTTTGAGGACTTTAAAGATTATCAAGCACACCCACAATCCTTCCTGTCTTATGTGAACAGATATCTGTGTATTAATACTCTCCTGGATATGGAGGTCTCAAAGATAAAGGAACCTGAGAACTTAACTTGTTCCTGAAATCTAGATTCCATCAGTAACTATATATAATTATAATTATATATATATATAAAACCTTGCATTTTGAACAGCTTTTGGATTCCAAATTTATAGAAAGAATGATAAGGTCAGGGGAAGATATGAATGACAAAATAGGTCATAAGGTAGCATAAAGAAGAAATAGTGAGTCAGCAGGAAGAGATGAACCATGTAACAAAAGGGATATGTAGAATCTCTGGTTCTCAAGGGCTTCATTTGCCTGCTCAAATTACACTTGGTTTGTGAGTATACCCAACACCCATAGTTTCCCAATGGATCAGTGTTCCAAATCGATTTTGCCCCAGAATCCCAGATAGCTAAATATTTTTATATTACCATTGTTGACCAAGCTAGGTTCTAGAACATTGGTACCTCATCAGAGGAGGCGATTAATTCAAGCTCCTAGGCTGGAATCCATCAGTGTTAGAGACTGCTCCCTAACAAAGGAAGAGGCTTCAATACCTGTTTGAGCCCTAGTCCAAGCTTCTTCATAAACCTTGCATATTCAAGTTAACTCTTCATTTTTTAACTGCCTTTTGTCAGGATCCTGATCTTGGGGGAGTATCTTTGAGTAATAAATATTTATTGTACAAAGGTGGAAAGTGAGGTTTTGAGTTCCACCCATCTCCAGAGCACTCATTAAGATCATATGCAATCCCCTATATTTATAAGTTATTTATCTTGCTCAATGTAAAAAACATTTGATTACTTGACTCTCTGTGTGTAATGTATTACTTGGAATAACAACAAAGAAACTTGTCTAATTATTAGCCACAAATTTTGCTGGTAGATGAGTTATAAGTCACTTAGGCTAGGAAGTCACTTGTAATTATTTTTATTATTAAAAAAATACTAGAAATTATAACTACATCTCTTGAATGTCTATAGGCATTTTTCTAGACCAGGGCCAGAGAGTAAATATTTTGGCTTTGCATGCCACCTAGGTTCTGTTATAGCTACTGAACTCTACCAGCACAAAAGCAGACAATATTTAAGTGACTAGATGTGATTATGTTCCAGTGAAACTTTATTTATGGAAAGTGAAATAAAATATCATATTATTTTTATGTATTAAGAAATAGTGTTCTTTTGATTTCTTCATCTATTTAAAAATTGAAAAACCATTCATAGCTCATGGTTCTTATAAAAAAAAGAGGTAGTAGGCTGGATTGACCTGTGGGTCACAGTTTGCCCATCATAGTTATAGACATTTACTTTTTTTTGTCTCAAATATGTCTTCTAACTCAAGATAAGATTTATTATCTCTATTGCATGGGTGGTGAAACTGTATATTCAGAATATTAATTTGCTTGAACATCACATAGCAAGAAAGTATTGGCAAAACTCTGACACTTGACCTTTCTGAGTCTTAATTTCTTTGTATCTAAACTGGGGAGAAATATTCACATTTATAGTGGCATTATGGTGATTAAATGTAAGAATTTATTTATTTAAATACTACTTAAATCTTCCTACTTGCAGACTCTTCCCTAAAGTACTAAAGTTCAGGGGATATACAGTGTACAAAGCAGACCTTGACTTTGCCCACATGGAGCTTGCAATTAAAGATACACAGTAAACTAAAAATGACAATAAATGTGATGGATGCTTTCATAGAAGACATATAGGCCTAAGGGAAAATACAGTGCAGGTGTCTATCCCAGTTCTCAGGGAAACCCTTCTAGAAAACAGTGGTGTCAGATGGAAACTTGAAGTCATTTACTGAAATGAAAGAGTGGGGAAAACATATTCCAGGCAAAGTCAAGACTATGGGTAAATCTCAGAGGTGAGAGAGAGTTAGCTCATTAAGAAAATTAAAGAAATTCAATATGACTAAGACTAAAGATCAAGACATAAACAAAAGAGAGTTCAAGAGACATTACTAGATAAGTAGGAATTCATATAAACATGTTAATAAGTTTAGATGTTATCATAAAATAAAGGAAAGTCCAAAAGAATTTTAAGCAATGAGGAAATGATCTTAGACTAACCTGTTTATTTAATATTATTAGGTCATGGTTCTCTAAAACAGCTTAACTATTTTGAAGTTTTGAAAAGGTCATGCTACTGCAGTATGAAGAATGGGTTGGACAGAAACAAGAATGTGTCCAGGGAGACCAGGTCAAAAGTAGATGCTCTGGTCCAGATGAATGATAATGGTGATTTGAATTAGGTGATGTTAGAGGAAACTAAGGGAAATTGTCAGATTCAAGAAATTTAAGTAACGGATTCATTTAAAAAATATTTATTTATGTCTACTTGTACCATCCACTGTTGGAGGTGTTGTGGATAAAACATTAAACAAAACAGGGCAACAGTTCTGCCCAACTGTGAGAATAATGGGCAATGATGAGTCAAAGTTATTCCCAGGTTTTGCTTCTAACTGTGTGGCTAGTGATAATATGAATTGAAGTAAGAAAAAATAGGACAAATAGGAAACTCTGACTAAAATTCTTTATAGTTCTTCCCTTAGAACATTCTCCCAACTAAGGCTATTTGGTACCAGAACCAAAAATAGATAATAGGTTTATGGTTCTCTAAAACAGCTTAACTATTCTTTCTGCTACTGCCCACCTTTCATACCAAGGAAATTAAAAAACAATATTTGACTGGAGTTACAGAATAAGAGCACATATGTCTTATATGAGCAGATATCAAAAGAGAACAACTAATGTACCATGCCTCCTTCCCCGCCCACAAAATAGATGCTCTCTCCAAGGTGGCAGCTGCTCTACTTTAAAATGACTTACTTGGAGATTTATACACAGAGCGCAGCACTGATGGTCAGATGACCGAGTTCTCAGGGCAGTGACTCTCTTCTCCAGGGTGGTTCCTTGTCAAGATCTCCACCAGTCCTCCAAGGACCACCCTATCTCTTTTTTTCTATACTCTAGGATCCATTGAAAATGGTTCATACTACAGATAATTTTCCTCAGAATGATATTTTACCCATCCATATAGTTGAACTTCAAATATTTTTAGCTATATTATTTTGCCATTGATTATATTATCAATGTAAGTGGTTTTCAGAGATAAATACTCCAGAGCTATAAGTGGAGTCATTACAAGGTCTGCTAGTTAGGAAAACAGAACCTTAGCAAGTGGAGATATTCTTGAAAAAAAAGAAAGTTATCCAGGGAGCAAAATGATAATGTTGAGTCCCTGACATATTTGAAATGCCACTGAAGTATGCGGCAGATATATCCACTAGGCGGCTGTGTGTACTCATCTGAACCTCAAGACAGGCGACAACAGGCTCAGCGGTCACTCTCTCTGTATGCGATTATTTGAAACCAGGGCAATGAATGAAATTATCTAGTGAAATAGTCTGAACAGCATTAGCATTAGCATTTCAGAGATGGAAAAAAAGAAAAAAAAAACATAGGCACAGGAATTGAGAAAGAACACCTCAGAGGTAGAAGGAAAGCTCGGAGATGGCGGTCACAGAAATCAAGAAAAACTCGTTTCAAGAAGATACACAGCGCTAGGAGCTCCATAAAGGGCTATTGTATTTATCAAAACAGTGTCACCTGCAGCCTTGGTGCTGAAGGTGAGGCTGGAAGTCTGACTCAGTGACAAAAGCAGCAAGTATGACATGAGGAAGTCAAGGCTGTGAATACGGTAGTTTTTCAAGAAGTTTGGGCTGCTACGAGATGGGGAGGGACTATTGAATTATTGTTCATTTTCCTGGTCAATTTTTAATTTATTTTTTAAGTTGGTAGAGACCTAAACATGTTCTAGTAGTGACAGAAAATATCCAATAGGAAGAGATGTTGCAGAGTCAGGGAGAGATGGGCAACAAATCACCCGTAAAGCAGCAGGGGAAGGCATCTAGGGAAAAGAAGGTGTATTTTCAGACAAAACCCTATGCTTACATTGAAATAACAAGGAAATAGGGAAGTATGAATCTACGGTAGATATACATTCAGCGAGGTGTTAGGCAGTTGAGATATTTCCCTCTGAATATTTTTATTATGAAGTAGAAAAGGGAGAGTAATGAAGTAGGATGGTTAAAGTTTTAGTATTTAGATAATCTCTTTGGAGAGGAGAGGAGGATATTATGATGTTAAAGAGGAGAAAAGGCCAGATAGACATTGGTTGATCATAAATTAATAGTGATATTAAATCTACTTATTTCTAAGATAATGAGGCCTCTAGTCCCAATATTATATTCTCTATAAATATTTTTATGAAATAAGTAAGTGATTTCTATTGTATATATATATATAAGTATAAACATGTATGTGTATTACACACATATATATGTAATAGCAAAGTATATAGTATAGATTCTTCTGTACCACACCATTCTTTAAAGTATATTATTTATTGTGTTCTTTGTACAGTTTATACTCTCTAAAAAAATGGCTTGATCTATACAGAGTTGATCTGGGAAAATTATCCCATGATTTTGTTATTTTTGTTGTTCAAGAATGACATACAGCTCAGAATTATTCATGGTGTTTCTATGAATTTATGCCCCTACACATCTACTCTGATGTAGAATTTCGGTATTTACCTCTAGTATGTGAAGATATTAGTCAAGTGATTACCAGTGTAGATGGTAATGAATTATTTTCAAATTTCTCTTTGCTCAGTGCTAAAAAGGAAATATTGACTATGCAGTGCATAGAATAAGAAAGACATAAAACATGATGGAAAGACCAGAGTCTCTCTGGACTAAATACCAGGGGAAAAGATAATCTAAGATTATATGCATTATTTTAATTAAGGGTACTTGAAAATACATATGGCTTCCTTGGAATAATAAGCATCTAGAGATGAGGTATGATTAGAAAATGAAATCTCTTTTACAGGTTCAATTAAATCAACTTCATTTCAGTAATGGTGAGTGATTAGAGAAATGCTATCAGAATCATACTTTGAGTTATCATTCAAAGAATCTATTTTGTTTTTTAAAATTCTGAAATGTGATACTAGATAATGACTGCAGAGCTTAAAATTAATGAAAGAAGTTTAAGAATGATTAAATTATATGTCTTAATCAGGCTATGATTTAATGTTACTGGTGGATTTGAAGAATTTTCATTTAATCACAAAAGACAACTATCTCTGCCAGTCAGCCTTATAATTAGAACTGAGCTTCAGAAGTTGCTGTGTATCTCATATGCAGAGAGGAACTTATCCAAAACATCGATAACCCATCCATAACAGGAAAGAATCAAGTCAAAATGCTAATTATTTTTCTAATACAGTTTTATAGTTATATGTGTTAGTGTCTACTACATGTCACATAATTACTGATATGCATTAATCATATTATAAATTACAATGCTTCAAGTTCAACAAACATTTGCTGGAAAGTCATTATGTTAAGGACTGCTGAATTCTGGGAAAACAACATAGAAAAAACATAGACCCTATTTTATGTATATATAAAATTAAAATTTATTAAAGTTATTAGGTTCTCACAAAGTTTAAAACCCGTATTGACTCATGGGTTACCACTATGCAGGCAAAAAGGGAGTCTTTTCTTTGCCATCTCTCTTTAAAATTAGAAAAATAGATGCTATATGTATTACTACCTACTTTTAGCACTTTAGGGAAAAATATTACATCTCCCCAAAATGTTAGCATAATACTAAATACAAAGATAAGCACATTGTGTATATTCTATCTAACTTTTATTAAAAAGACGTATATTCTAGTCATTATTGATAATGTTGGTGCTTGAAGAGGTTATGTAATTTGCTGAAAGTTATCTAGCTTTGGCATTGCTGGTAATTAGCAAAGCTGGTGCTCAAACACAGTCTGTCTGGTAGAACCATTTACTGCAGCTCACATATTCATGTGCTCCTCCACATTTCACATGCCTTTTGCAGTTAGCTGGGAGTAGTGTGATGAATTCTAACTAATGTACTATGAGACACTTACTTCAGTTCTGAGCCTCAGGACTTAAGTGTCAGTGGGTGATCCTCCAGGTTTTTCATGGACCTGCCGTGGCAACCAGCAGCACTTCCCCTGGTGGATTCTAAAGTCGGCTGAGGCTGCAGATGACCATGTGGTGTAGAAATCCATTGACCAAGACTGTTAGGTTTAGCCACTGAGATTTGGGGGTTAATTGTTATTGCAGCAGAACCTCGTCCATAGCTCTGGCTCATGAGGTAATTAATAAAATCTCACAATCTGTGCTCTTGATCTAAATGCATCAATAGTTGCTGTGATTTAATAAGAAAGCAATCCAAATACACCTTAATATATGATTTCGTTTTTCCTGCAGTCTGAAATTAGAAGTCAAACGTTGGTTTCATTTTCATACAAAAGCTCTGAATGATAGTTTTCCTGGAAGGTGGTAAGGACAAAGTTAAGACTCATAGATAAATAACCACAATGTTATTGTGAATTGACAAAATGCTTGGTAGTTAAAAGCTACAACAATTTTGAGTGAGATGACTTTACAAGTTTTTACTTGCCCATCTAACACATACTTTTCATCAGTAATTTTGGACTCAATTCATTTTAATTGTATTCTTTTTGTTTAGGTGAAAGGAATAAAGTATTCATGGCTATGATATAATTCATACATTTTGTTACTTAGAAGAAGCTAACTCCATCAATTCTTCAAAATGTCTTCTACTCCCCAGAAATGCAAACAGTATGTTAACATGTATATGAAATTGGCTGCTAAAATATATTCAACATAATTCTATGGCTTCTAATATAAGGCTTTTCTTGAGGAAGAGTTTTAATATGAAGTATTTATGATTTTATTTAATAATTGATAAAGGAGTTCCTAAATAATTTTGACATTCTGTTCAAATCAGGATTTCAAAAAAATAAGTATGCTTTCATTCCTAAATTATTTATTCACATTTAAAGTAAGTACAAATATTTAAGAAAAATCAGATTTCTCCCAATATTCTTTACATTATTGTTAATAGGAATTAGGTCTTAAGCATATGTAAATCATTTACTTGGTGTTTCGTTAATTAGTCTCACTTTATCTCTCATGAAGTAAAAGAACAAACATCTAGAGAAGTAGATTTAAGACCACATGGACAGGACAGAACCAGGGTTAGAATCCATTTTCACTGACTCTGTGACATTGTGCTTAGTCTCATGTCTGGGCTCTCTTTAGGTTATGTTAAAAATGCTTAATATAATAGTTGTCTCATCAAAACCTCACATTCTTGCCTTAATCTATCTCTAATTGGTATATATAGGTGTGATAAGTACCAAAATCATCAATATAATGTATCTTGGCTGTTGTTTTCATAGACATCGCAAATACTCTTATTAGATGGCTTTATATATTTTTAGAAGCTTTTGCAATCTGGTGATAATTGATCAAAGAACGTTCAGGAGTCAAAAAATTCAAAAAATGACTATATGATAGACACCCAAATATTTGAAGGTATAGATATGGATAGCTTTATAAATCCGATATTTGTTTACTTAATTAATATTCATCCCTCCTAGTCAGAGGAATGAATTGTGATAAGTACTGGGTATATAGTAGACAGCTGCCTTCAGAGAACTTGTTTCAAGTTATAAAAAGGAATCAGGACACACACAATCATAATGCAGAATTTTTAATACTCTTTGTTCAGAAAGTGATAGATCAAAAGTCATCTAAGGTACAGAGAAACTGCGGATAAACTGGTATAGGATGAGAGGGGAATTACCTAGATAGGAGATTGCAACCAGATGAGAGATGTCTGGTGCCCTAGAGAAGAACTGCAGCTACCTCTAGGGAGGTTAGAGAGAGGATAATGAACTTAGGAGATCATTTTTAAGGCATTATAATAGAAGGGTCATGTTATTTATTACATGAATGGCATAATGCAGATCTGAGATAATTTGTGTACTTTTTATGTGTATAGTGTGTTTACCAAATTTCCCATTCTTTCTCGATAGTTTTCATAGTTTCACCACACACACACACACACACACACACACACACACACACACACAATCACATGCACGATTTGGGTGCTACTAGCATTTTGTTGTATTAGAAGCAATGTGTTAAGAGTTTTAAAATCCTAATCCCAGTTCTAATTTTGTCTCTATACAGCTGTGTGATGTTAGGCACAACGTTTCAATTTTCAACCCCTATATCCTTATCTGCAAATTGAGGTAATAAGATCAGATAGCCAAGATTTCTCTCATCATTTGTTGCTCCATAAATTTATGTAGAGTGTTTGACCTTTGGGGGATTAGTTTTGTTACTTATAAATATATATTTACATTATATATTTCACCAGGGTATATTGCTTGGCAATTAATTTTTTCCATTAAGAAATGAGGAAAAATAAAGTTATTTATTACATGAATGGCATAATACAAATCTCAGATAATAAAACTCTGGCACTTTTTAATATGCTTAAATAAATGAGATAGTTCTCTACAGTATGACCCCAGTCTGCGTCCCCAATCTTCTAAGTAAGTTGAATGAGCAGCACCAAATTCCCATCCGCTTCAAAAAGGACACATGGTTAGCAACTTGTCATACATGAAATGAAAAGTAAAACAGGCATATTACTAAGTGTAGCCTGTTATGATGCTGTTTTCCACTAAATAAATGATATTTCAAATGGGAAAATCTATATTTCAAATGGGATTTCAAAATCTATTGTTAAAAAAACAACTCACCTGAATGCTCTGACAAGCTTTCCAGAATTGTTGTTATCACTTTGTTCTGAAATTGGATGAATGTCTCCATATGCTTCCTCTTCTCTATATATGTACTTTGTCATATACCGATTATGACATTCATATTTACATTTTAAATACTTTCTACATAGAAGTTTGATGACATTATAAAATATATAGTTATAGAAATATGTAAATCCAATTATGTCAATTCTGCACACAAACAAACATGCTTTATTAGATGCCTTTGTCTTTAGTGCTGGTCCTCAGAGCCTGATCCCTCGGTCACCTGCGTCAGAACCATCCATCCTGGGTACTTACTTTACAACCCTGTGAAGTTCGACTGACTTAGAATTTGTGTGTTGTGGGTGGGGTTGGGGGCATGGGGGCGGGCAGGGTGGGGTCATGTTTAAGAATTTCAAAATGTTTCACAGGTGCTTCTTATGTAGATACTCCAGGGACCAGACTGACATATTCTGGTCTATAGTACAAAGTACAAAGCCTTTACTGTAACCACCCAGACCCTACACAGACTTGTTCCGGTCTACCTTGCTCTAGTGATTACTATCATTGCTTAATGAATCTGGCAGGTTTGGTGTTGGATTCATTGAAAGCATGCGTTCACAGTTCCAGTGAAAGTTCTGGCGCATAGTAAATTTTCAGATAATATTTGCGCCTTACTTCTACCTGCCTTTGGTACATATGAAAACCATAAATTTACTATATCACCTCTTCACTGTACTAGTTTCTTTGTAAAGAGTCAGCAGACATATTCTACAGTGATGGATAGAGTAATGTTCCTATTTTCTCTGAGGATATAAAAATACAAAGATCATACAAATTTCAGAGAGCAAAGAAAAAAAACAGGATTCCTGAAGCTTCTGGAAAAATGTGTCTCTCTGCTTCTCAGTCAGCAGCTAGGGTCAGGCTCTGCTGATCCTTGCCCTTTTATGCAAGCTTTCCCTCTTGTAAAAGAGACTGCTCAGTTCATAGCATCCACAAAAATGCTCTGCCTACAAACCGTGGGGTGTGTCATAGCAAACGTGGCAGTTGGTTAAAATTCACTTCAGGTCCTAGAAGATAGTCACATTAAGCTCTTTGGACAGCCTCCCACTTTTGTTATTAGACTGAGTACCTCAGTATTCCCAGTGCCCCTCAATAGCCACCCCCGTGTTAAAAACTCAAGAGAATATTGTGACTGCGTTTTAGAGAGCGAGGTTGTACAGATAAGGAAAACAAGTCCTATTAGAGGTGCAAGGATGAAATCTGTACGTTCTAAATTGAAGACCATTGTGTTTTCAACAACATACTTTCACATACTATGATTTAGGGTGATGGTTGGTAATATGGAAACACAAATTATCCATTGCTAGGTGAAATGAAGAAATTAAAACCTTTCCATATCAGGCCTTGCTTTGGCCTGTTGCATAGAACAGCACATGTCTTTGTCTAGATTAATTTATTAATAATCAAATAGTGTTGCTTTAAAACATGTTTGAGCTGTCAAGATATCCCAACATAAATAGGGTATCTTTTTCCTTTATAGGAAACTCATGGACAAGGGAAGAGATCTCTTACAACATAGTTTCCTTCTCCAAATTTATTTTCATTTTTACTTGAAAAGAATACTCTCTCTATCAGAACTGACTTACTCAGTGGTTGGAACCAGAGCTTGCACTTACTTTTTGTTTTTCTGAGAGGACCACCTTCAACTCCCACCACCTTCCTAAAGATATCCCTTTTTTAGGTCCAACAGAAGTGAAGTCTTCAAGAAAGATTATTGGATCATTGTCTGTAATGACCACTGTTTTCCTACTAATGTGACCCTTTCAATGCTATATTTTATATGCTCTTCTTGTTTTTCTTTACTAATATCTTGGTTTACAACCTGTAAATCCACTACCTACAAGAGCTGCTTCACATTTTTAGCATTTATCCCAGGACTCTTGAATTGTAGGTGCTCTAAAGCACTTCTTCAAAGTAAGTATCTCTAAAGTAAAGTGTTCTGAAACTAATTAATTATAAATCAAGGAACATGTCACACTAGTTAACTGGTAAACTACTGTTAGGTTAAATAATTCTTGAATTGTTGGTCTATGTTGTTCTGTGGGACATTCTGGGATTTTGGGAAGCCAGGAGTTCTAAGATTCCTGAATACCACTAAGCAACCTGTGAAGAAAAAAAGAGAAATCATGGAAATTCTAAGTTAGTGTGTTCTATTTGCATAATTTATTATTTGCACATATTTTATATTTATTTGAACAATGACATCTTGTTCAAACAAGGTTGATATAAGAAACTTGTCATGAATATAATCACACATCAAAGGCTCTAAAGCTTTTGTGTTTCTTTTCCTATTCTTAAAATTTCAAGTCCTCCTCTGTAGGATGCAGATTGCAACATTTATTGCATTTACAGCCAGAAAAAAAAACTGCATTATCAATATAATTGCAAACAGTAAAGTTCATATATAGTTTGAGCATTATTCAAAGTGTCTCTAGCATGTTCAAAAGAACAGTGTTTTTCATTCTTCCTATCTTTACCATCTCTATGGCCCTTATTATCTCCATTGTATGCAAACATAGTGTCATTATTTTTCCACATTAGTATATTAGTGAAAACATTAACAATATTCTGAAAATACTATTTTTAGAAAACCAAAATTTTATCAGATAACCAAATTTGTAGTAGAACAAAGGTTCACTTTATTTTTGGTTGGTTTTCCAACCAGGACATATGGAAGGGAATAATTATATTAATTTATATCAAAATGATAATATTGCTCTATTAAATAATTGACATGATATGTGACTGAATCCAATTTCATCAAAATACCCTTTGTTTAATGATTGGGTATTAAGAAGAGATGCAACTTTTATCCTTTACTAAAGTGCTGTTTTATTAAGTTCTTAAAGAGCAAATTAAAACCACATTATTTTGCATGTACAGATATCCAGTGTCATGATCTGAAGATACAGTCACTAAAAATAAGCTAAAAGTAGGAAATAATTGGCCTCTTCTGTCTTTCTTCATTATATAAATTTGAGGTATGTTTCCTACGTATTGTAACAAACCTTGCTAAATCAATTCTCTAATCTCTCTCAATGATTAATTACTTTGGATGATTTACCAAGTACATGATTTAATCAACATATAATTACCTTTTAAAAAATAAACAGCCCCTACACTGTCTGCTACAGCAGAGCTAGAGTGGTATCAGTAGCAATGGAACTTGATTTCTGTTTCATCAGTAATGTGGAGGGAGCTGGGGACAGGACAGCTAGCTCTGGCTACCCAAACATGCCAGTTCTGCTTTAGAAGAAACTGCCATGAACTACATATAAGATAAATAATAAGATACATTTTGAACATTTTGATTTTAACATTTTAACATTGCTGTATGAGTACATGTAAAACCAACTAAGTAACCTTTTGTAAACTGATGTAAGAGTGTGTGCTTTGCACTAAATCTGCTTCTGGTTCTTTCCTGTATGATACACAGCCTAGCACAGTACCTTCCCTACAGTGGAAGGAATGTTCTCAAGGAAGCTTCCCCTGATCCCCTCAAATGCATGAGGACTCCTGCACACCTTCTGTCAACACCCTGTCATTTAGCTACTGAAAAAATACAGTTGATATCTGTCTCCTCTCATGAGAAAAGCCTGGAAATTTCTAGCACCTGACATAGTTTCTGACATGTAGCCAGTGCCCTATAAATATGTATTTAATATGAGGAATGCTTTCAGGCAGTATGAATATGGATGGATTGGATGGGTAATTACTGATAACCATTTGTTAAATGTTCTTACTGGTTTTTAAGTGTTTTCCTTAAATCTTCTTCAAAGAACCTAGAGTTGGAGTAATAATAGCGCACAGTCTACTAAGATAGATAAATACCAGTTATTATGCACACCAGCTGCCCCTCCCATTTATTACCTTCACTCTTCCTGTTGCATTTCATATCCATTTAATCAGTCCTGTTTATTGTTAGAAAAATTAGAAAAATACTTTATTCAATCAGGGCATCTTAGAGTTTTTTCTTTATAAATCTCTGTATCTATTTTTCTAGGCTCAATATCAAAAGTTGTAATTCCTGATAGGATCACTTGTGTTCTTGATTTTCAATATGCCTGATGGGTGTAATCATTCCTTAGAATCATATGTTCAAGTCTGATAAATGTCTCAGGGGCTACTGTTATTCCTGATTTGTTAAAATTAGCAGAGGGATTGGAAAAGAAGATGAAACTTAGTGTAAAAGGCCAGATTCTGCAGTGAATGCTTGGCCTCAAATCTCAGGATTAGCATGGACTATACAAGTGGCCTTGGGAAGGTTACTTAAGTGAGTAACATCTCTGTTTTCTCATCTGCAAAATAGAACAAGGCTATTGTAGGAATTAAATGAATTGAATCATGTAAAAAATTTAGAATAATGCTTTGAATGGCAAGAGCTCATTAATGTTAGCTGTTGTTATTAACATTGAATTGAAGTTAGTTAGTGAAATATAATGAAACTACTTGAATTTTAATTTATCAATCAGCACATACATAGGTCTATGAAAGGTACTAATATATACATATAAAAGAAAACTTGGTCTCTTAATGTGTCTTTTTCCAGTGTGCTAAGAAATACTAATATGCTGTGCTTCTTCTCGAAGAATGGTATAAGTAGCAGAATATACAACTGTGTTACAGAGTGAAAACTATAACTACATGCAGTGAGAAATACCAGTGAACTAACTTGAGATATCACCTCACACCAGTTAGGATGGCCAGAATCAAAAAGACTAAGAGCAACAAATGCTGGTGAGGATGCAGAGAAAGGGGAACCCTCCTACACTGCTGGTGGGAATGTGAACTAGTTCAACTATTGTGAAAAGCAATATGGAGGTTTCTCAAAAAAATGAAAATAGAAATACCATTTGACCTGCGAATTCCACTCCTAGGAATTTACCCAAAGAATACAAGTTCTCAGATTCAAAAAGACATATGCACTCCTATGTTTATTGTAGCACTATTTGCAATAGCCAAGATACGGAAGCAACCTAAGTGTCTATCAGTAGATGAATGGATAAAGAAGAGGTGGTACATATACACAATGGAATATTATTCAGCCATAAGAGAGAAACAAATGCTTCCATTTGCAACAACATGGATGGAGCTGGAGGGTATTATGCTCAGTGAAATAAGCCATGTGGAGAAAGACAAGTACCAAATGATTTCCCTCATTTGTGGAATATAACAACAAAGCAAAACTGAAGGAACAAAACAACAGCAGATTCACAGACTCCAAGAAGGGACTAGCAGTTACCAAAGAGAATAGGTGGGGGAGGGTGGGTGGGGAGGGAAGGAGAACGGAATTAAGGGATATTATGATTAGTACACTTGGTGTGGGGAGGATCATGGGGAAGACAGTGTAGCACAGAGAAGACAAGTAGTGACTCTGTAGCATCTTACTGCAATGGGGCATGGGGTACCACATTGTTTTTCATAAGAGTGTATATCAATAATACCTTAATAAAAAATTGTATTAAAAAACTTGATTATTTCTAATATAAATCTGTGAATATATTTTCTCTGCTACAATCTAATAACAGATGGCTGATGACAGTCACTGAAAAAAAGGAAAGTATCTTAACATTGGAAAAAAATGTATGTCAGTTACTTTTGCAGTCTAGGAATAGAAAGCAAAATTCTATTTTAGCAACAGCTTTCCATCTCTTTACATGAGGCTTTCTTTAGCCATGGAGACCTGCCAGTGTACAGCAGTCCCCAGGAATTAAAGATTTAATACTTCCATGAAGCAACCCCCACCCAGTGCCTGGTGGGAGCTGGGGAATCAAGACCCAGGTTCTCTGGAGCCTGGATGAGAAAATTCTGAGGACCCTATTTTATACTGTCCCTCAGGTTTCCACCAGCAGTATTTTAGTTACCCACAGTGAAAGCTGACTTGATAAAATGTCTCTCCTTGTCCCACTAGCTTCACCTCCTGAGTACAGGAAGTGCCTGTACTCAGATTTTGTCTCAAAGTCTGTTTCTGAGGAAACCCAGTGTAAGACTCATGGCAAATTCCAGGTTGTATGGTCAGAGTTTAGGTTGAGAATACAGAGAGGAGACAGCACTTACAGCAGAAGCAGAAGCTGGAAAAGAAGATTAGAATCAGGGATTTTGTATTCCTAGACAATGAGTTTCTTGCCAGCGGAGGCTGTCTTAATTCTTTAATTCCTGACATTCACAGGTGGTTAGTATGTGTTTGTAAAAACTGTCCCTTTATCAGTTTAGGGAACAAATTAAGGACCCATCCATTTAATAATCAAATTAAATTACAGTGGAGACATACCCATTTGTGACTCCTTCCTTTACTGCATATCCCATGGATTTGCCATCATAGCAAGTGATGATCAGAGAGCTTTTGTGTGATCTGTGAGCTGTGGCAGCTGGAGCCAGTGCCTAAATTACACCCAGTCTTGTCACTCAGCCCTGGGCAGCTGTGGGAGGTGGGGGGTGACTGAAACAGCAGTTTGTCCGGGTGCTGGAGAGGAAAGGACTTTCTCACCTCCAGTGGGGCCCATGGGCATTCCACTGTACAATGCCGCGAGGTTCCCATGTTTGCCACTGTTTACTAACAGGTCTTGAGTCCACACATATTTATTCTGAGCTAGTGTTACCGTTACCTGCGAACGTCCAGTTCCAAGGCTGCCTGATGCAGCCAATACACCGAGAGACAGAATGTCAGGTAGAGAAAGAGCTTTATTCAGCAAGCCTCCCAGTTGGAAGATGGGATGACTGGTGTCCTAAAGACCCATCTTAATTCAGGGTTGATTTCAAGCTTCTTTTATGCTAGGGACACGGGGTGCAGGAGGGAAACTACGCAGAGGCAGAGGTGAGGAGGTGACATAAACTGCAGACAGCAGGGGTCTGAGGAGAGTCATGAGACTCCCCAGCCGTGTCAGTTGGCTCCCAGTGGTACAGGTCTGGTCAGAACTCCTGGGGGAGCAAAGCCTTGGGCAAGGGGCTATTTGTAGAAATCTCAAGCTGTAAGCAAAATCCCTTTTGATGATTAACAAGCCTATATGCAGGGCTTTAGGGCTGAGCTGAAGCCTTTTTCTGTTATTTCTATTCTTTTCTTCTCATGGCCCAAAGGTTAAAGCAGGAAAGGAGACAAATACAATATGGAAGCAAAAAAGCCAAGCCTTTTCTACCTGTTAAAGCAGGTCCAAGTGCCAGACAGGATTGGTCACAAGGACTGCCTAATAGTGACAAGTTTTAGGAACCAAATATCCCACACATTTCCCCTCATAAACATACTTCTCCTCCTTAAGATGAATTTCCCTCTCAGCAGCTTTTGGAATTCTTCAGTGATTGTTTTAAACTCCTTTGCTACCAATCAGTTTTATTTGAGACTACCTCAGTTCATCAAAACTATTCTGATACCTTTGAAATCTTTTTTTAAAGAGTTTTTTTTAAATTGAAGTATAGTTGATACACAATATTATATCTGTTTCAAGTATACACCACAGTAATTCATCAGTTACACCATCATTAAATCCGCACCTCAACTGGTGCAGTTAGCATCTGTCAACATATCTGAAATGTTAAGGAAAGAGTGGGATCTTGAAAAATTTCTTTCCTGGATGTTTAGGAATTCCATAGCAATTTTCCTATTTCTTTCTCCCCCTACCATCCAGCTTCACAAAGGTGTGTGTAGAAGGGTGGGCACCAGGTTTCCTAAATATCCATTAGAATCTCTTCACAGAAAATGCTCTTAGCTGCCCATTGGCAAGGCCTGGAGCTCTCTTCCAGGGGGCTGGGTGTCACCGCTGCCCGTGCAGCTCTGACAGGGCGGCCCCTGTTAGCAATGATGGAGCAGTCGTAGCATTAAATGTTTTTGCTCACTGGTTTCAGCTTCTAGATTCTTGAGTGGATTTGGTCTGAAGTGATACTTACTGATAGTTGTTAGGCATACATCAGTCCTTGATTTTCTAAGACAGTTTTACTTTCAAGTAATTTTTTCCATCAATAGACTTGAGTTGAGTGACGTATGCCATCAATTTCCCTATAGCTAAAGAGAGACAACAGAAAGGAAGTGGCATGAACAGGTCTGTGTTTGGGGCACACCAGAATTATATTTTGAATGAGTAATTGCGTGGCTCTGACTATAATGTAGAGAATGGGTAAGAAGCAGACATTTAGATAAGGTAGGGAGTTTGTGGGGTGTTCCAGATGAAGGATAATAAACCTTCATACTGAATTTTAGCCATATTAGGGATATGTAGATTTTGTGCACAAATGAAGTTGTATAGAACTTTAGGGCTATGTACAAAGTTTAATTTCTCCCTTGGCTGTATGTCAGAAGTGCATCTTTGCTGTCTCTCCTTTCTTGGTATCACAGCTCTGGAAAGCAAGCGTGAGGACTGGGAAGCTGCTTTTTGCTCGCTTATCTCAAGGGAGATTCCTGGTCCTCTTACTCATGGCTGGCTGCCCTGAGGTTTGTTATCCACAGGGTATTTGTTGCTAAATTGGGGATTTTCTACTATAAAGTGACATAAATCAGAGTCAGGTCACTTCAGGATGAACATAACAGCCTGAAGGCCACCATGCCCCACAAAATCCTGTTTTGAAGACTCACCAGGCTATGATTTATCAGATGATGCCTCTGCTCTGAAAGTTAAGGGAAGGGGGAAGGACTCCCTACAGATCACTGAATTATGGCCATATGCCTTGGCTGAGTTTTAGGGTTTCCAACTCCATGCTCCACACCCCACATGCAAACTTACTTCCCAGGGAACAAGAACTCCGCCACACAGTCACACAGGTTTCTTCATGTTTCTCTAAAAAGTTTTTACTTCTTTCTCCCCAAGGTTTTTGCTCATTTTATTGCCCTCATCTGGAATATCTTTGCCCTTTCATGCTCTAGATTCTTGGGTCCAAAATATACACATGTGGTATAATGCCACGGTGTGTTGAAGGTGGAAAAGAAAACAGTGCTTTCTAGACAATGAAAGATTTATGTTTACTAATTTTCTACTGTTAACCTTTTCACAATTGTGGAAAAGTGGTATAATTTGTCTCTATCAGGAAATAAGTCCTAAGGGGAGAAACTGTCTTATATTTCTCTTTTCTCTCCCATAACACAGCGATGATCACACAATAAACGCTCAACAGATACTAGCGTGATGGCTCATGATTCATCTACTGTCTGTCATATTATGTCACACCATGCTGTAGAGATCCAGCTCTCTCAATTTCTTTCTCACACTAACCTATAAAACAGGTGTTATGATCATCTCACAGCACTACCTTCCAGAGTGTGGCTGTATTACATTTTGAGCCTGACTGAGGACATAAAAACAGGCCCACAATGATAGTTTAACTTATGGCCTAGGCAAGAGATATAAAATTTGGTTGCTTTAATCTGAAATTATAAAAATGGAACAAGCCACACATGTACTGAGTGTCTCCACTTGTAACTAAAAGGAAATTACACTACAGGACCATGATATTGGTACTGCTTTGGCGAACCTGTTTATATCCAGCTGTGCTACTCATGTTAACTAATAAGTTCATTCAAAGTATTTATTGTGGATACAGTCACTATATTTGTCATTGACACACAATAATTGTGGGAGGGGAAATGTTCCTATTTTAGATATTCATAGCTTAGTAAATAAATATTTCTTTTTTCTCTCTAGATTAGTGAGTAAGGGAAAGATTTATAACCAACTCAAAGAATATAAAAATACCTCCTTACAAGGCAACAACAGACCATGTACAAAGTTTAAGATAAAAGTGTGTGTGTGTATGTATATTTTCCTTTATTAAGTTCTAAGTATGCTTTTTTAAACATTTAAATATAGCTGAAATTAGGCTGAAAAAAGAAACTTATATGGGATAACTATAACTTCCTTTTATTACCCTTAAAATCTGAAGAAGGCTGTATTAGTAATTGTAATCTTTTCACAGTCTGATCTTCCCTAACACCAGGGAAACCACCATCTCTGGAGACATCAGTATTATTTAGTGAGAGAGGAAAGCCTTTGCAATATTGTGTTCATTAACTCATTTTTCAATTTAATAGTCTGTTTATTTTTGTGAATACTTTTACTTCTGTAAAACATTTTTTTTTCATTCTAATATATTTTCCATCCTCTGATGAGTGGTAAGATGGTCTGGGAGAGCTGGAGAAAGGAGGACCCAGAGGTCTCGAGGCAGATTGTGTGCTTGTAAAGCTATTATAATGCAATTTTAGACAGTTCAAGGAAGTGCTGTTACCAGGACAGCAGAACAGAGGATCCCAACTTCAGTCTGCCCACAAGAAACAACAATTAGACAACCACCCAAAAGTGAAAACAGCTGTGGGAGAGCTCAGGAGTCCCCTTCAGCAGCTTCAGCAGCATTATGAAGCAAAACAACCTGAGAATAACTACACAAAAAAGGGAAAAGGGCAGCAAGAACAGTGTCATTTTGCTTACACCATCTCATCCCCCAGGCCAACACTGCTCAGTGTCAAGAAGGAACTCCCTGGCCAGAAAGAGTTCTCACTGAAGGAAAACAGAGGAGAGTGAGGTACCAGTTTCCTCAGCCTTTCAGGGCACTGCACAAAGGATCTGGCCCCAACTCCATGCACACCAGCAGCTAGACCCTGTGTAACCATGCTTCTGCACACCATTGACCCCAATACCTGTCGACAGCGTCTACTGTTGTGTGTGCCCATGGCTAGCTCCTGTAGTTATATAAGTGCATGCCAATGGGCTCAGCCCTCTAAAGCTGCTTGTTACCTGGAGCCAGTCCCAACACCTCTCACAGATCTGCACCACTCCATTCACCTGCAGATAGCTCCTGTAGTGCAACCTTGGATGCATCTAGCATGGACTCCTGTCACTGGACACCACTTGCATTTAGCAGCTTCAACCACACAAGTGCATACCGACAACCCAGTTCCCACAGCTGCTCATACACCCACTTGGCCCCAGCCCCTGCCACTGGTCAAGACCCTTGACAAAGTGTGTGTGTCTGTAGCAAGCCCCTGTCACCACACAGGCACCTGCAGCCAGGTTCACAGCTGAGCATGTACACACCTATCTCCAGCTACCACCACCACCTGCCTTGGTCCTTTGTCTCTGAAGACCCCCAACAGCCTTTGCAGCCAGTCAGGAACTTCCACAGCTCTTGTCAAGAATCCAATTGCCAATGTCACAGACGTCAGCTTCCTGAGTCAATTAGACACTTCAACATGCTATATCTTGACATATTCATGAAATTTCCATTTTTCTCTTTGTCACTTATTTCTTAATATTTGCTTCATATATTTAGATGCTCCTGTGTTGGGTATATAAGTATTTACAAATTCTATATCATTTTTTTGGTCAACCCCTTTATCATTGTATAATGACCTTCCTTGGCTCTTATTATAATCCTTGTCTTATATAAGTATAGCTACCTCTACTTTCTTTGGGTTTCCAATTGCATGGAATATCTTTTTCTATCCCTTCACTTTCAGTCTGTGTGTGTCCTTAAGGGTGAAGTAGTGAGTTTCTTGCAGCATATAGTTGGGTGTTATCTTTTTAATCCATTTAATCTGTCTTTTCATTGGATAATTTAGTCCATTTACATTTAAAGTAATTATTAATAGGTATGGATTTACTATTGACATTTTCTTAATTGTTTTCTGGTTTGTTTTTGTTTGTTTGTAATTCCTATGCTTTTCTTTTCTTGCTCTCTTCCTATGTGATTTGATGATTTTTCTGTAGTGGTATGCTTCAATTTCTTCCTTTTTATTTTCGTGTATCTATTATAGGTCTTTCATTTATGGTTGCACTGAGGCTTATACAAAAACATCTTTTTTTCTTTTGCTATAATTAATGTGCAATTATATGAAAAACATTATGGTTACTAGACTCCCCCTGTTATCAAGTCCCTGCCACATACCCTATTACAGTCACTGTCCATCAGCATAGTAAGATGCTATGGAATCACTACTTGTCTTCTCTGTGTTATACTGCCTTCCTTGTGTCCCCCCCTACATTATATTTGCTAATTGTAATGCCCCTTTTCCCCTTTATCCCTCCCTTCCCACCCATCCTCCCCAATCCCTTTCCCTTTGGTAACTGTTAGTCCATTCTTGGGTTGTGTGAGTCTGCTGCTGAAAAACATCTTATATTTATAATGTTTATTTTAAGCTCTGGTAACAACTTAAGCTGAAATGTGTACTAAAGCTCTTTCTCTCCCCCCCATTTTATAATTTTGCCCCCCAATTTACTTTTTTTATCCATTTAAAAATGATTTTAATTATAGTTATTTTTAATGTTTTTTGTTTTTTAATCTTCATACTAGATTTATAAGCAATTTACCCATTACCATTAAAAGTTATAGTACTCTGAATTAAACTGTATGTTTACCTTTACCAGCAAAATGTATATTTTCACATGTTTTCCCATTACTAATTAGCATCCTTTCATTTCAGCTTGAATAAATTCCCTTTAGCATTTCTTGTTAGGTTGACCTAGTGGTGATGAACTTCAACTTTTGCTTGTCTGAAAAATTCTCTCTTTCCTTCAATTCTGAAGGACAACTTTTCTGAGTATAGTATTTTTGGTTGGTATTTTTTTTTCCTTTCATCAATGTTGACTCGATCATCACAGTCTCTCCTGACCTGCAAATTTTCTGCTAAAAACTCTGCTGAGAGTCCTATGGAGGTTCCTTTACATATATAGCAAGTTATTTTCCTTTTGCTGCTTTTAATATTCTCTTCTTTTCTTTAACTTTAATAGTTATAATATTTTTCATTGTGTGTCTTTCTAGTTTCATCTTATTTGGAATATCTAGGATTCCTGGGTGTCTTTTTCTTTACCCAGGTTAGGAAAGTATTCAGCCATTATTTCTTTGAATAAGCTTTCTGCCCCTTTCTCTATCCTTTCTCCTTCTGGGACCTCTATAATATGAATATCGATCTGTTTGATGGTATCCCATATGTCTCTTAAGCTATTTTCACTCTTTTTCATTCTTTCTGCTCTTATGATTGGATGAATTCTACTGCTCTGTCTTTGAGTTTGCTGATTTTTTTGATCCAGTCTGCTGTTAAACCCCTATAGTGTATATTTTTTCCAGTTCAATTATAATATTCTTCAGGTCTGTGATTTCTATTTGGTACTTTCTTATATTTTCTCTCCATTGAAATTCTCATTTTGTTCATAAATGTCCTCTTGATATTAGTGAGTGAATTGATGACCATTATTTTAAACTCTTTGTCAGGTAAATTACTTAATTTCCACTTCATTAAGGTCTGTTTCTAGAGTTTTATCATATTCTTTTGTTTGGGGGTATATTCCAGTCTCTTCATTGCTCTTAGCTCTCTGGATTGGTATCTGTACATTAGATAAGACAGTCACCATTCAGACTCCTGATGGATTGGTTTCATGGTCAACCCAGTCTAGCTCTTTTCTCAAAACATCAGGATTGTCTAAACATGCTTCTTTGTTCTTGGTGGTGCCAGTAGTCCCAGGTGTGACAAGATTTCTCAGTGTCCCAAAATGGTGGACCTCAGTATCTTCATGCAGACAGATTAGGAGTTGTACAATAAAGCAGTGGCTTTGGAAGTATGCAAATAGGCCTCTTTCTGGGAAAGATTGGGATTTGGGCATTTCTCCTTGCCCCATCTGTACTGAGTCCTGGGGTAATAACTAGTTAAGAAGTGTTTGTTTGCTCTAGTCCTGTGGGAACTGGAATGCAAGAATTTAAGCCCCACTCTCCACCAGAGCAGGTGATCAAGAGGTGAATTCTCTGGATGACTGCTATAAAAACAGGGTACCAGACATGTGCACAAGCTCCTTTCACAAAGACACCAGTGACTTAGATCAGGGAAGAAAGAGAATGCAAAGATGGTACCTGCTGGTCTCCCTGATGCCAGAAAGAGTTTCAGTTGGCTCCTACATCTTTTACATTTAGATGTGTGTTAAATTAGAAGCCTAACTCTCATGCTATAGTTTTTAAGATATGAAAATAAGCCTTTTTTAAGGGATAGCCTGAGAGATGGGCATTTTTTGCCCACTGTCTTTGCACTGAGCCCCTGGGGGGAGAGCCACAGGGAGTTCTCACAAGTTCATTAAGAACTGTTTCTTTGTTTGATATAGTGTCATGGATCATGTGGGCACAAGCTCTGTTGACTTTTAGGTCTCCATGTTATGGGGGAGCTGTCCTTCAGGAGGAAGTCTTAAAAATTAGGGCAATGGATGTTGAATCCAAATCCTTCTCTTCTCAGGGAGAATCTGGGAGTTATGAGTTCCCTTGTGATTGTATGTTGCTGTGATGGGATAGGGTTTATGGCAGTGTGTCTCAGTTTTTCTTACCTGTTTTGATATGGGTTGTTCACCTAATGTTCACTCAGCTAGTTTCTAGATTTTTTTCCAGAGGGAATTGTTTCATGTGTAGCTGTAGATTTGGTGTGTCTATGGGAGGAGGTAAGTTCAAGAGCCTCTTATGTCACCATCTAGGACTGGAATCCAGTAAAACTTATACTCAATGTTTATAACAAAGGATTAATTCTCCCAATACCTGCCTTTAGGCTTGTCAAGATGATGAAATGAGGTATTTAGTAAATAAGATATTTCATAAAGTATTTTGAAAAGAATAGGGCCTTATGTGAATATAAGGAAAGTTTGCTTTGGTATTCCTGAATACAGAGACTTCCAGAGTGGGTGAGAAGGGTATATAGTATGGCTCATCTCTTCTTACTTCATGGCAAGACATACATATATCCCCCTCTTGTTTATGAAGCTGCAAACAAAACCAATTTAGTCTAAACATTCTGTTATGGGTCAGGCATCTTAGAAATCCCAGTAGTTGTTGTCATGTTCTTTTTGAAAGACATAGCAAGGTGGCCGGCTTATAGTCCAGTTGTTTGAGCTGCCAAGTGACTCTTAAAAACAACTTTCTCCAGTAGCACACCGCATAGTTGCCTCTCTCCTCACTCCCTATTCTTTCATTTTAATCTTTTGTTATGTGTGATTTTTCAGATTCCAAAAGTGTAAACAAAACATGTCTGTTCTGTAGTTTCTATTATCCAGTGCAAATTGGAAAAAGAAACCATAATGCTTCTTAATCTTTTTAAAAAATTCCTTTTTTTTGCAAATAATTTATTTCCAAATATTGGTGTTCTTTGCATGATTTGGACAGGGTCAGGTGGAATAGAATGAGGATTCATATCAACCTGTTGCAGATAATGCTTTTTTCCTGAAAAACAGCATAATTATAGTAGGCAGGTTCCCAGCACTTTTGTTATCACCATGCTGGGGATAAAACTGCAAAGAAACCTTAGGCATTGAGGGAAAATTGTTTGCTACATTTGGGGGAAAAAATACCTCAAAGAAATGAAGGTATATCAAAGGTGTTCCTTTTTCCTCTTTATTTCTAAGAAATGTATTATTTCAGTCATATAGAAGAAGATAAAATTTAATTGTATTTTTAGTGAAAAAAATTGTTCAAACAATTGAGAAGTCAACTTTTAAATATTAAATGGAATTTGACCCTTGTTGAATATGTGCATTTGAATATTTAACATCATATTTTCCTGTAAGTTACATCATTTATGTGTTCCGTACTCTCTCAAGTTAGAGTGCTAATTTCCCCTGTGTGGTTTCACAAGACAGTATTGTCATTCACTAACAACATTTCATAGTGCATTAATAACATCAACATAGCCACATTTCCCTGTGTGGCAGCTTCAGGGTTATAATAGATGTTGGGACATTTGTTAAACACAGGTAAGTATTAAATATCAGGTGAGGGAGAGAGGGAGAGTAACAATGGCATTTGCTGCCAGCCCTTAGTTCCTTTGAGATGTATATGAATGCATATGACTTGTTCAGTCTATTAGGCAAATGCTAGTTCAGCCGTAGCACATACGTTGGTTTACAAACACAGTTTTAGAATATGGTGTGGGATGATATGCATGTATGAAAAGTCTGGGTATGAATTTCAGAGATTCCATTTAAAACTTTATTTTTTTAATTTAAATTTTGATCTCAAAAATGTATAAGGGATATTAGTTTTGATAATATTCTGGAAAAATAATTAGGAATGAAGTATTAAGGAAAATAGTACCCTAGATTTTAAAAATATGACATATTCTAAATGAAATGGAAATGGATCATTAATTTTGTCAGTTTTATTTAGTCCAACAACCAGATAGTCATTTTCAGTTGTTCCCCTCTACTGTTTTATCATGTGACATTCTTTCTGTTTTATAAGGAACTGTTTTAAAGTTTAAATATTGTAAGTCCTTCAGCTAGAGAAGCTGTTCCTTAATATTTTAGCTTGAAAAAAGGAAGAAAGTATTATATTTCTTTATACCATTTTGAGACATGAAAATGATGCTGAGGGTTTTTTTCTTATAGAAAAATAAAATAAACATTTAAAAGAAAAGAGATTTTATAGAAGTATATTTTAGTACTTTTTGTTACTCTGAATGTGTAAGAGTGTATGAAATAATGAAAGCCAAATAAACAAATAAAAAACCCTTAGTACTAAATGCTAGTATTTTTCTTCTTTTTCTTTCAGCTTTCAGGAGAAGTGATTTTACGAATTGCCAATGAACCAGTTCTGCCCTTTAATGCTCTGGATATAGCTTTAGAAGTTCAAAACAGCCTTAAAGGTAATTTTTCTTTGAATTATAGTAATTTTAGCAAATGAAAAATTGTTCAACTAATTTTCAACAAGGAATAGATAAAATCATCTACTATCTTACTACCTATAGCAATGCAGTATCTCCTTTCCTATAGAAGATTATCATGAGAAGGGCATAGAAAAATTTTGACTACCATGTCAACAGGTATGAGGTGTACTTATGAGTGAACATCAGGCAAAATAGCAGATTTTAAAGGATTTCCCACCTACTTTTATCAGAGATTTATAATTTCAAGCTTCTGTTATTATTTACAGGTTCCATATGGAAAAGCATAGTTCAGGAATTCCCCTTGGCCCTTTCTTTAATGTTTGTCCCTAACCCTCAGTCATTCCAAACCAGCCTGGCCCAGGAGTTCCTCCTTTGAGATTGGTTTCTGTGAGGTGTGGGCCCCATGCCACTTCACTGAAGTGTTGGCCCATCTTAGATTTAGAATGATAAGAACAGAATTATTTTCATACTATTTAAGTTTCTTCATATTTGAATACATCTCTTTCTTCAGAATTCTGACACTACCTTAAAAATTATCTTCATTCCTCTCTATCTACATATAAACTTTTCAATTAGGCTTATAATTTATCTTCATGAACAAAATAAGGACAGTATTGTAATTAAAGAATGCATCCTCTTCCTCCTCTTTGAGTCACACGTCTTACTGTCACATCTTTAATGATTGATTTGCAGACATGTGCTTCTCAATACATTTAACTCTCAACATTTTAACTATGGTATTTAAGCAGTAATTCTTGGAAAATGGAGCATTCTAAAAGAGACATACGTTTTTAGTATCTTAAAGTTTAATACTTTAAAAATATTTTTTGACTACCTGGAATACTTCTTAACCCAGAGAATTCTATAGTATGTTATTTAACCCCTTCCATGATTTTTATAACTTTTATTATAGTGGCTGTAAAACCATGACCTTGGGAACAATTGACCTGTTTAGTGCTCTTTGCTCCCACACGAAATGGCCTTAGGTATTACATTGCTTTGGGTATCTTTAAAGTAGTGTCTTTATAGTTTCCTTCTTTTCTACTTTTACCGAGCTTCTACTTCACTGTTTTCAGTGTGACTACCTGTAGCAATCTGTCCTTCACTTCTAATATACTATTTCTAGATATTTTTGGACCTAGACATCAAGTCATCAAGTATATGATATATTATGAAATAGAAACAGACCTGGTATAAATAAGGACTCTAAATTATTTAGAGTCTGTGAATAATAAATATTATATTTTCTGCAAGGATTTCTTTTAAGCATGTATTTTGCTTGTACTGTGGACTGTTTCACTTTTTCTTTAGTTCTCATTTTCATATTTTTGAAAATTCAGTTGGTGCTGCATTTACTACTGAAAACTTTCAGAGAACAAAAGGATATTATTATTTATATTACATAAAGATTTGTCCATCTATATAAGAATAACTGTCATGCATAGAAAGGAGCTTCAAAAAGTATACCACAAAATAATAATATTGCATGAGAATTATAAATATTTATAAGTTGCTTTTCTTAGCCCAAATTTTCTATGATAAATGTATGTTACTTTCATAATAAAGACATAAAGGTTTTTTTTTCCTAGTTAAAGTCAACAAAAACAAAAGTATTGGGCAATATTGTCATTTGAAATGTCAAGTTCCATTTTTTTAAGACAATTGGGTCTATTTTTTATCCATAAATATATTATTTTAGCATTATAATTACTATATGAGCATTAAGTAATGTGGGCTATTTCTAAGGTCAAAGAAGGTCCTAATGGGTCATTGTTAGAATTATATAATTACTCTGTTTTTTGCAGGTATTAGGGATCCTTTACAAAATCTAAAGTATGGTCTCCCTCCCCAGACAATTATGCATGTACAAAAAGTTTACATTTATTCCCCATGGACTTTATATGATCTCCTGAACCCATTTATCCATTCATTTAACAGATGTTTATTGAGCATTTACTGTATGCCTAGTACAGTTCTATAGCAAAAAACAAAACTGGCGAAGCCAGCTGCTAAACAAATAAATAAAACAAAAGTATAATTTCGGCTCCTAAGAAACATACATACATAGTGGAGCAAAACTGGCATAAGTCAAAGCAATTTTTAAATTGGCATTATGTTCAAATTGTTCCTTAATATATTAATCACTTTGGAGTAAATTTGCATTCTCAAAATGTATTATAGCAATATTGACTGTAGTATCCATAGTACAGAGAAGAGGCCTGACCTTAGAATATAAATTTGGGAGTTGTCCGAAATGAGATTCCTAAAGTGTTGAGTGTAGATAGAGTGCAGAAAAGCTCTAAGATTTCCGGAGCACTCCTCCATTTAGAATTAGACAAAGTGGCAGAATCAGAAGGTTCCAAGAGAGAGTATCCAGCAAGGAAAACCAGGTGAATGTGATGCCTCAAGCCAAATGAATAAAACCTTTCAAAAGGAAGGAGCAATCTCCATGTCAAATATTGCTGATATGTTTAGAAAAATGAGAACTGAGAATTGACCCCTGGATTTAGCAATTTGGAGGTCACTGGTGACCTTAATTTTAGTGCAGTGTTATTAAAAAAAGCTTGATTAGAGGGGTTCAGAGTGAATGGGAGGTGGTAATTTGGGACACATGATGTGATGTGGCAAGTAAGGAGTTGAGAAGGTTTAACATGTTTGTATTTTGATGAGAGAGATCTAGTGGAGAGCCAAGACTTGTTCAAAGAGGATGTAAGAAATATTGCTGGACTGATTTTCTTGAGTAGAGACAATGTAAGGGTGGAGGACTTTTCCTTAGTTATGGACAGAGTAGTACATAAAATGTGAAGGAATGCAGAATACATGGCAGATGGGTAAATGTGGTGGTGGAAGTTCTTAGCAAGTCTCTAGATTAAAAATAGTTGTTTAGGAGAGTGAGAAAGTAAAGAAAATACAGAAATATGTTAAGTATTTTGGGCAGCAGTAAGAGCTCAAAAGAATATATTTTTTTAATGAAATTATTCAACATAAGTATTCAGCCTTCATCTGGGGATTCATGCATAGAACAGACAGAGTTGGATTTAATTAGGCTAAATGCTGGGAGGGACAATGAACTGGATAAGATAAAAAAAAAAAAATGAGTGTATGTACAAAGTAGCCCTGATGGACCAAAGGTTTTAAATTGGGTATGGAATAAAATGAGGATATGAAGGGATTAAGGGAGAATAAAAAGGAAGGAGGATCATTAGACTTTATTTCTTGGCAAGATCAAAGAACTGAGAGTGAGCTGAAGAGATTCATTTGCTGGTGGCCAATGAGATTGAGATTATTCAAAATGTGATCATACAAAGAGTGCAGATAGTGTTAATGAGAATGTCCAGGCTAGGGAGTGACCAGAGATCACTAGAGGGAAAGAGAGTAAGGAAAAGAGAGTCCAGACTGTGGGTATTGAAATTGCAAAAATCAAGACAGGAATGATTCTTGTAAGAGGGAGTGACTGAACCAGGAGCTAAAATGGTCAAATGAGCAGTGACCTAGAGGTGCCTCATATTGTTATTCTAGGGCTAGGAAAAGCTTTTCTTTGGCTGTTGGTCATTTCTGAGTTTTGTTTGTTTTGATATGAAACTCCCTGAGTTTCCCTGCCATTTTCCCTCTGAAAAATGCAACCCTCTGAAAGACCCCATACTACCAAAAAAAAAGCAAAGCAGAACAAAATGAGACAAACAAAAAAATATATATAAGCAAAACAAAATTATTTTGCCATGCCCTAATAATATAAATATTTGATCAAAGTGATATGTTTTATCACCTTTAAACTACACATTTTTATATTTTAGTCATTTAAAATTATTTGCTCTGTATCACATTCAAGTATTATTCAAATGTTTGTTAAATTGCAGGCAATTTGGTATACTCATTCTATTTTGACTGCTCTGGTTTTAAACTTATTTCTAAAATAGAATTCTTTAATGGGCTAATAGGGGAATAATGGACACCAGTTACCAATAACTGAATAAATATTCAGTTTCGATTTTAGCTACAATACAAGATGATTTCATTACCCAGAGTTCTTGTACCATGTTAAATGAAACATATAATTTTACTGCTAAATGCTGTTTTAATTGTTTATATATTTTCTTATTTTGTTATGACAGTTAGCAGTGATTAGTCTTAAGTTCTTGATTAAAGTTTTTTTTAAGAAAATGACCTTCAAGGCTGAACTATAAAATACTGTTTCTCCTTACTGCAGAGTTTAAGTATAAAGGTCTCTGAAACCCAATTGCATTTTCAATAGTGTAATTTTTACCCCTTGACAACCAGCCATCTTGTTTATTTATTACACTAGTTTACCATAGCAGCAGACCGTTCTCTACCTTTCTCACAACCACCAGAAAGAGGATAATTTACCAGTGAATAATTTGTTTGAGTTGATTTATTGGATGGTTCTTGAAAGCTCATTTTGACTGAGTGACCTTGGCTCTTAATATTTGGTCAATGCCAAACACATAATACTTAGAGAATGAATATTGTATGTGCTGCACAGAGACAGAGTGTAAATAGGGACTGATAAGAAAATTAATACACTTCAGGCATACTTCTGACAAATAAAAGTATGCCCCAAAATGCACATTCAAGGCAATAGTAGTAGATTGTGGGGGCAGAGGAAGGTGTCAGGAATAAAGTACCACTTCATTCTTGAACCGGAAAGCAGACTAAGGAGTGAGCCCTAATAAGCTGCCAAGTTCATTTTTTTCTCACTTTATCCACCATTGAATGTATAAAACAGCAAGCACTTCAGAATACTTGGCAACTATGCAATTCTGCTGCTTTTTGTTTAGTATTAGCTTTTTTGTTGCTGTAATTCTGGATGTTAATTATTCAGCATTGTTGTAAAACTACAAATGACCAAATAAAATGAAAGCCATTTTCACTTCATCTGACTATGTACACATTTATTTAGTGTGAGCCAGACTCCGCAGGAAACATAATTTTGATTTGTGTGGCTTATTGCCACCTCTTGATTGTCTCCCTAAATGTAAAATGGTTGTTGGCAACATTTCCTCCTGTTCTTCTGAAAAACTGACAATGCTGACTTGATCTGATTTTTTCTCTTTTTATTAGCTCTGATAATTCATTAGCATCAATCACTTCATTGTGGAAGGAGGGCTGATATTTTGAGGAGAGGATGTCATCGAGGCAAGCACTCCGTGCTCTATTTGTAGTTTCATATTTTCAAGTGTCACTCTGGTTCTTTTCTACAATCACAAGTGATATGAGACCACATCTCGTATCTTTTTCTATTTCTGAAAATATAAGATAAATTTCCCAATTGTCAAAATTAAATACGTGCTTTATAAATTTCATGATTCTAGTCCGCAGACCATCTGTCTCCAATTTTGCTTTTAATTGTTACCAATTGCATTTGGACTGGCCTAAAAATGGTAAAGGTACATATGTTAGATACCTGGCCCTGTGCCCTACCAAAGAAATCCAAAGCCATTCATGTAAACCCTAAACAATTCCAAGGAAAGATTTTATTCTCATGGGGGACTTTTGAATCATACTAGGTCTGACCTGAAGTGGCATTTCTAAAACTGACCTCTTTGCATGACAAGGACTTAAACTAAAAAGTATTCTCTGGGAATTATCTTGCCTTGCTTGCTCAAATTAATAGACAAATTCAATAAGAGACTGGATGTCTATTGGGCACAAATTCCTAAAAATACGGTTGCTATCAATCCCCATTATATTTTCATATGGATTCTGACAATGTAACTATATTAAAGATTGTACTCCGTTTATTGATATTGCACACTTAGTCAAAAAGGTTTTGAGACAGCTGGGTCTGCAACAAAATCTGATTGTCTCTCTGTTAGTGTTTGTCTCCTCAAGCTAGTTTTTCTTCTCCCTGCCCCCATTTCTCTTTGAACTCATCTATTTATGGCATAATGTCCTTTAGTTATTATCCTAAGCATGTTGTCCCTTTTGCATTCCTCAGAATGCTTTCTTTTCTATAATCTCCTGTATTACAATGTTACTGTTCTTACAGCTTTCCTTTGAAAACATCATTTCCTTTCCTACTCTGAGTACTTCACCCAAATTTTTTAAAAGTTTTTAGTGCCTATACTTTATTTGTGTCACTGCATTGAAATATGTTAATTACTTATCATTTTTCCTACCCCTACATCATAGTAATAGTCAATTGTATTGTGATTTTTCAATACATTGTTCTATGAGGGTTGTCTCACTAAGGCACTTTTAAAGTCTTTTTTATTTCTTAATACTTTTAATCTTGGCTTTTAATAAAGTATAAAGTATCCTGGCCCTCATGTTGATTTTATTCAAGTCTTTTTTTCTTTGTCAGTTCTTTTGTTTAGTCAAAACTTAATTAAACTCATGCATATTATTAAATACCCAACCTCATTTTTCTGCCTCAGGAGGAGAGTGATGAAAAAGTAAACCACACATTAATTTAATGCATTTAAGAAAGCTTTTGCTCACTCTGCCAAAACAGCCATCATGTAGTTGCAAACATAACACATTGGCAGCATTTGTGAACTATAAAAAGAGCCTTTGGTTCACTGTCTGCACTCAGCAGACAGACACCGTCAGGAGTACCCATTCTAGGCAATTGCTGAAAATCTTGCTAGATTTGTTATCTGCCTTAGCTCCCTGTATCATTGGGCAATATTTAAAATGCAAGATAATCTTTAGAATGTGTTGCCTATTTTTTAAAAAATGGCCAAATCGATTCTTCTAAACCTGTCACTTTGGCATCTTTATGAAATGATTTCTATTATATGCAGTTTAGACATAATTGTCTGCTGTTTTCTGGCATACTGTGTTTTTAAATAATATACTTTTATCTATGCATTGAAAAATCAATGTTAGATTATTTTAATATCAACAGTGTACTAGCTCCTACACTTCTTTCTCTACCTGCATTTTTGTTTGTTTAACTTCTTTAAAAATCAGTTGATATGATTCATTGTGATTCATACTAAATAAGGTAGCATGAAGAATAGAAAATAAAGGACTATTATCTCCTCTGGCTGAAATCATATTGGCAATTTCTTTTCTTCTCTTTAGTGATGCACCAAGATATTTTAAAGATGACATTAAGTCACATACATTTTTCCCCCAAATAATCTTCTATTCAGCTTTTAACCATTGTGCTATGCAGAACATAAATCATACTTTTTCTTGTCAGTGTAAATCAGTGAAGTCTAAGCTGTGATTGTGCAATTGTCAGCACCTTTAAAGCTGTGATAAGCTCATCCATAGAAGAGGTTCTGTGAAATACTGTTAAAGTGAAAGGCTGTTTGTCTGATGTAAAAATGTAGTTTTAGAGTATGACCAGTACATTTCACTCTTAATTTAAAATGCAGTTGAGTGGGTCTTTAAAAATACAGTCACAAAGCAGAATCAGAAGATAGAAAAATATGAATAAACTAAAATTTAAAACTTTTTGGAATATAAAACTCTGAAGAGAGATCACAATAGTAGGTAATAAAATCATTATTTGAAAGAAGACAGTTATAAATTTGTCCAGGAGGTTGTAGAACAGACTTAAGACATGTGGGTTTATGCTAAACTGAAACTCACCGAGATATGAAGTGCCTCAGGAGAGTTTGTGCCAAATCCCAGATCCTGGAAGATTAGAACATGTGTAAATTCAGTGGGTGCAGAAAGCATGGTAGGCACTGGTCTCACCCAGAAATCTTAGAAGCCTTGTGAATAGCACATATAAGAAGTACCTCTGAGTTTCTGATCTGTTGGAAGGTGTTTCAGGAACCTGTATCAAGGATCCTTAGCAGGAACAAGTTTTCTGGGAAGCACCTTAGCACTTTAGGGTCACTCTACAAAGCCCCAGGTAATGTGCTCAGTGCCTTATATTCATTGTGAGATTTAACCTTAGTCTAGCCTCAGGAGCAGAACTGGGTATTTATTATGCAGAGACTAAGAAACTGGGCCTCAGAGAGGGTTTGTGTCTTACTCAGATATATACATTTAAGTGGTAGGTTTAGGACTAGCATTTAGATCTGTTGGATTCCAAAGCTCCTGCCCTTTCCACTACATCACTACCTGCCCAGCTGCTTGTGGGGAGAATGCTGCAGGGATGATTGGCTAGAGGGCAGGAATAAGACGTATTTCTTCCAGCGGGTTTTAGAACCTCTCCCGAATTTGCTTGCAAGCATCTCAATATACACCTCAATATACACTAACTAGTAATTCTTCCCTTCTCCCTTCTTCCCTTCTCTTCAATTCATGTTAATACTGCTTTATAATATCTAGCTCTGTCTTTCTTTAATAAGCTAAAAAATGGAAGGGTTTAAGTTAAAGGTGGAGTCAGAAGGATGAGGACTGAGGGAAGAGGAAAGGAAAATGAATAAATGTTGCTGTTTACAGATGAAACACTTCAACCCCACCTCAACTCTTTTTTTTTGTTTTTGTTTTTGTTTTTGTTTTTGTTTTTTTGAGAGGGCATCTCTCATTTATTGATCAAATGGTTGTTAACAACAATAAAATTCAGTATAGGGGGGTCAATGCTCAATGTACAATCATTAATCCATCTCAAGCCTAATTCTCGTCAGTCTCCAATCTTCTGAAGCATAACAAACAAGTTCTTACATGGTGAACGAATTCTTGCACAGTGAATAAATTCTTACATGGTGAACAGTACAAGGGCATTCATCACAGAAACTTTCGATTTTAATCATGCATTATGACCTATAAACAATCAGGTCAAATATGAATATTCGTTTGATTTTTGTACTTGATTTATATGTTGATCCCACATTTCTCCTATTATTATTATTTTTTTTATTTTTAATAAAATGCTGAAGTGGTAGGTAGATGCAAGATAAAGGTAGAAAACATAGTTTAGTGCTGTAAGAGGGCAAATGTAGATGATCAGATGATCAGGTGTGTGCCTATGGACCAAGTATTAATCCAGGCTAGACAAGGGCAGCAAGACATCCACGGATGCAGAAGATTTCTCTCAAAGCAGGGGGGGTGAGGTTCTGAGCCTTACCTCTGTTGATCCCCAAATTCTCACCTGATGGCCCCCCTGCGACTGTGCCTGTCTTAGGTTGTTCCTCCCTTGAGGAATCTTACCCGTCTCTGGCTAACCAGTCATCTTCCGGGGCCATACAGGGAAATGTAAAGTTGGTAAGTTAGAGAGAAGCCATATTGTTTGCAAAGGTTAGCTTTTTACTTCTTTGCAGATTTATGCCCTGTGGCTTCTATGCCCAGCACTTGTCTCGATGTATCTTTACCACCTGGAGGAATTATGATACTTGGTAAATTCGATATGAGGCACGAATTCTATTTAAGGGTTGTAATTAGGAAGGAAGAAGAAAAGCTATAGATGTAGCATATGAAGGAAACATGGGAGGATTGATTATTTCTTTGACATATCTTCTTGTAGAGTACCTTAAGTATGTATAGGTTTTAAACTACTAACTAATTTGCACACACATATTAACATAATAGGAATACGGTGACATAAACAAAGCAAATCTATAATTACCATCCATCTCCAGTGAAGCCAAGAAAACCATTTAGGCACCCTAGGCATTTGTGAAAATTTATCTATGATATGATGGATATTGTCCAACTGTACTTGAACCATCAGACAAATTAAAGCAGCCCATTTCTGGGATCTGTTCACATCCTATATGTTCTTTTAACCATAGATAGTCTATAGTCATGAGATTTTGGAGTGCTACAACTTGCATCTCTCCCAACTCCTGGTTGAGTTCCAACAGTACAGATCCGGTCAAATTCATTGTCTCACTGTATGCACATGCCAGCCTAGACATCTCCCTCCTCATTCCTATGGCAAGTCCAGGAGACGGTGGGCTGGATGCAGCCACAACCGCAGCATCGTCCGGATCCCTGTGGAGGCTTTTTGATGATCATCCCCCGGCACAAGTCCCCCAGAGAGTGCTGATGCCGGAAGCTCCTCCTCATATCGTATCTTAGTTCATTTTCTGGGTATCCAAGCTAGGCCTTGATCTTCTGCGTAGAAACAAACAGACCCTTTGCCCACACTTTGACATGCCCTCTATACCACTGTGCAGAACTCACTGGAGGTCAGCACACAGTAACTGCTTTTTTTTTTTTTTTTTAATTAAGAGAAAGGAATATCATCAGAAAAGAGTACCTCCATAGCTGATCATCTGACACCCTTTAAGTGATCAACATTAAGGATATTTAAAGCATGCGTTGATCTTTGATTTACCAATAGTTTTATCCTGTTAAGGAGTAATCCCCCTTTTCTTTCTTTCTTTCTTTTTTTTTTTTTTAATTTTTAATCTACACTTACATGAAGAATACTATGTTTACTATGCTCTCCCCTATATCAGGTCCCCCCTAACAACCACATTACGATTACTGTCCATCAGCTTAGCAAAATGTTGTAGAGTCACTACTTGTCCTCTCTGTGTTGTGCAGCCCACCCTCCCCTTTCTCCCTCCCCCCCATGCATGCTAATCTTAATACCCCTCTTCTTCTTCCCCCCTCTTATCCCTCCCTGCCCACCCATCCTCCCCAGTTCCTTTCCCTTTGGTACCTGTTAGTCCATTTTTGGGTTCTGTAATTCCACTGCTGTTTTGTTCCTTCAGTTTTTCCTTTGTTCCTATACTCCTCAGATGAGTGAAATCATTTGGTATTTCTCTTTCTCCGCTTGGCTTATTTCACTGAGCATAATACTATCCAGCTCCATCCATGTTGCTGCAAATGGTTGGATTTTTCCACTTCTTATAGCTGAGTAGTATTCCATTGTGTATATGTACCACATCTTCTTTATCCATTCATCTACCAATGGACATTTAGGTTGCTTCCAATTCTTGGCTATTGTAAATAGTGCTGCGATAAACATAGGAGTGCATCTGTCTTTCTCAAACTTCATTGCTGCGTTCTTAGGGTAAATTCCTAGGAGTGGAATTCCTGGGTCAAATGGTAGGTCTGTTTTGAGCATTTTGACGCACCTCCATACTGCTTTCCACAATGGTTGAACTAACATTCCCACCAGCAGTGTAGGAGGGTTCCCCTTTCTCCACAGCCTCGCCAACATTTGTTGTTGTTTGTCTTTTGGATGGCAGCTATCCTTACTGGTGTGAGGTGATACCTCATTGTAGTTTTAATTTGCATTTCTCTGATAATTAGTGATGTGGAGCATCTTTTCATGTGTCTCTTGGCCATCTGTATTTCTTTTTTTGGAGAACTGTCTGTTCAGTTCCTCTGCCCATTTTTTAATTGGGTTATTTGTTTTTTGTTTGTTGAGGTGTGTGAGCTCTTTATATATTCTGGACGTCAAGCCTTTATCGGATCTGTCATTTTCAAATATATTCTCCCATACTGTAGGGTTCCTTTTTGTTCTATTGATGGTGTCTTTCGCTGTACAGAAGCTTTTCAGCTTAATGTAGTCCCACTTGCTCATTTTTGCTGTTGTTTTCCTTGCCCAGGGAGATATGTTCAAGAAGAGATCACTCATGTTTATGTCTAAGAGGTTTTTGCCTATGTTTTTTTCCAAGAGTTTAATGGTTTCATGACTTACATTCAGGTCTTTGATCCATTTTGAGTTTACCTTTGTATATGGGGTTAGACAATGGTCCAGTTTCATTCTCCTACATGTAGCTGTCCAGTTTTGCCAGCACCATCTGTTGAAGAGACTGTCATTTTGCCATTGTATGTCCATGGCTCCTTTATCAAATATTAATTGACCATATATGTTTGGGTTAATTTCTGGGGTCTCTAATCTGTTCCACTGGTCTGTGGCTCTGTTCTTGTGCCAGTACCAAATTGTCTTGATTACTATGGCTTTGAAGTAGAGCTTGAAGTTGGGGAGTGAGATCCCCCCTACTTTATTCTTCTTTTTCAGGATTGCTTTGGCTATTCGGGGTCTTTGGTGTTTCCATATGAATTTTTGAATTATTTGTTCCAATTCATTGAAGAATGTTGCTGGTAATTTGAGAGGGATTGCATCAAATCTGTATATTGCTTTGGGAAGGATGGCCATTTTGACGATATTAATTCTTCCTAGCCATGAGCATGGGATGAGTTTCCATTTATTAGTGTCCCCTTTAATTTCTCTTAAGAGTGACTTGTAGTTTTCAGAGTATAAGTCTTTCACTTCTTTGGTTAGGTTTATTCCTAGTTATTTTATTCTTTTTGATGCAATGGTGAATGGAATTGTTTTCCTGATTTATCTTTCTATTGATTCATTGTTAGTGTATAGGAAAGCTACAGATTTCTGTGTGTTAATTTTGTATTCTGCAACTTTGCTGTATTCTGATATCAGTTCTAGTAGTTTTGGAGTGGAGTCTTTAGGGTTTTTTATGTACAGTATCATATCATCTGCAAATAGTGACAGTTTAACTTCTTCTTTACCAATCTGGATTCCTTGTATTTCTTTGTTTTGTCTGATTGCCGTGGCTAGGACCTCCAGTACTATGTTAAATAACAGTGGGGAGAGTGGGCATCCCTGTCTGGTTCCCGATCTCAGAGGAAATGCTTTCAGCTTCTCGCTGTTCAGTATAATGCTGGCTGTGGGTTTATCATATATGGCCTTTATTATGTTGAGGTACTTGCCCTCTATTCCCATTTTGCTGAGAGTTTTTATCATGAATGGATGTTGAATTTTGTCAAATGCTTTTTCAGCATCTATGGAGATGATCATGTGGTTTTTGTCTTTCTTTTTGTTGATGTGGTGGATGATGTTGATGGATTTTCGAATGTTGTACCATCCTTGCATCCCTGGTATGAACCCCACTTGGTCATGGTGTATGATCCTTTTGATATACTGTTGAATTCTATTTGCTAATATTTTATTGAGTATTTTTGCATCTACATTCTTCAGAGATATTGGTCTGTAATTTTCTTTTTTGGTGGGGTCTTTGCCTGGTTTTGGTATTAGGGTGATGTTGGCCTCATAGAATGAGTTTGGGAGTATTCCCTCTTCTTCTATTTTGTGGAACACTTTAAGGAGAATGGGTATTATGTCTTCTCTGTGTGTCTGATAAAATTCCGAGGTAAATCCGTCCGGCCCCAGGGTTTTGTTCTTGGGTAGTTTTTTGATTACTGTTTCAATTTCTTTGCTTGTAATTGGTTTGTTTAACTTTTGTGTTTCTTCCTTGGTCAGTCTTGGGAGGTTGTATTTTTCTAGGAAGTTGTCCATTTCTTCTAGGTTTTCCAGCTTGTTGGCATATAGGTTTTCATAGTAGTCTTTAATAATTCTTTGTATTTCTGTGGAGTCTGTCGTGATTTTTCCATTCTCATTTCTGATTATGTTGATTTGTGTTGACTCTCTTTTTCTCTTAATAAGTTGGGCTAGAGGCTTATCTATTTTGTTTATTTTCTCAAAGAACCAGCTCTTGGTTTCGTTGATTTTTGCTATTGTTTTATTCTTCTCAATTTTGTTTATTTCTTCTCTGGTCTTTATTATGTCCCTCCTTCTGCTGACTTTAGGCCTCATTTGTTCTTCTTTTTCCAGTTTTAATAATTGTGATGTTAGACTATTCATTTGGGATTGTTCTTCCTTCTTCAAGTGTGCCTGGATTGCTATATACTTTCCTCTTAAGACTGCTTTCACTGCATCCCACAGAAGTTGGGGCTTAGTGTTGTTGTTGTCATTTGTTTCTATATATTCCTTGATCTCTATTTTGATTTGTTCATTGATCCATTGATTATTTAGTAGCATGTTGTTAAGCCTCCATGTGTTTGTGAGCCTTTTTGTTTTCTTTGTAGAATTTATTTCTACTTTCATACCTTTGTGGTCTGAAAAATTGGTTGGTAGAATTTCAATATTTTGGAATTTACTGAGGCTCTTTTTGTGAGCTACTATGTGGTCTATTCTGGAGAATGTTCCATGTGCACTTGAGAAGAATGTATATCCTGTTGCTTTTGGATGTAGAGTTCTATAGATGTCTATTAGGTCCATCTGTTCTAGTGTGTTGTTCAGTGCCTATGTGTCTTTACTTATTTTCTGCCCGGTGGATCTATCCTTTGGGGTGAGTGGTGTGTTGAAGTCTCCTACAATGAATGCATTGCAGTCTATTTCCGTCTTTAGTTCTGTTAGTATTTGCTTCACATATGCTGGTGCTCCTGTATTGGGTGCATATATATTTAGAATGGTTATATCCTCTTGTTGGACTGAGCCCTTTATCATTATGTAGTATCCTTCTTTATCTCTTATTACTTTCCTTGTTTTGAAGTCTATTTTGTCTGATATTAGTACTGCAACCCCTGCTTTCTTCTCACTGTTGTTTGCCTGAAATATGTTTTTCCATCCCTTGACTTTTAGTCTGTGCATGTCTTTGGGTTTAAGGTGAGTTTCTTGTAAGCAGCATATAGATGGGTCTTGCTTTTTTATCCATTCTATTACTCTATGTCTTTTGATTGGTGCATTAAGTCCATTTACATTTAGGGTGACTATTGAGAGATATGTACTTATTGCCATTGCAGGCTTTAGATTCATGGTTACCAAAGGTTCAAGGTTAGCTTCTTTATTATCTTACTGCCTAACTTAGCTCGCTTATTGAGCTGTTATATATACTGTCTGGAGATTCTTTTCTTCTCTCCCTTCCTATTCCTCCTCCTCCATTCTTCATATGTTGTGTGTTTTGTTCTGTGCTCTTTTTAGGGGTGCTCCCATCTAGAGCAGTCCCTGTAGGATGCCCTGTAGAGGTGGTTTGTGGGAAGCAAATTCCCTCAGCTTTTGCTTGTCTGGGAATTGTTTAATCCCGCCATCATATTTAAATGATAGTCGTGCTGGATACAGTATCCTTGGTTCAAGGCCCTTCTGTTTCATTGCATTAAGTATATCATGCCATTCTCTTCTGGCCTGTAGGGTTTCTGTCGAGAAGTCTGATGTTAGCCTGATGGGTTTTCCTTTATAGGTGACCTTTTTCTCTCTAGCTGCCTTTAAAACTCTTTCCTTGTCCTTGATCCTTGCCATTTTAATTACTATGTGACTTGGTGTTGTCCTCCTTGGATCCTTTCTGTTGGGAGTTCTGTGTAATTCCATGGTCTATTCGATTATTTCCTCCCCCAGTTTGGGGAAGTTTTCAGCCATTATTTCTTCAAAGAGACTTTCTATCCCTTTTCCTCTTTCTTCCTCTTCTGGTATGCCTATAATACGAATATTATTCCTTTTGTATTGGTCACATATTTCTCTTAGTGTTGTTTCATTCCTGGAGATCCTTTTATCTCTCTCTATGTCAGCTTCTATACATTCCTGTTCTCTGGCTTCTATTCCTTCAATGGCCTCTTGCATCTTATCCATTCTGCTTATAAATCCTTCCAGGGATTGTTTCACTTCTGTGATCTCCTTCCTGACATCTGTGATCTCCTTCCGGACTTCATCCCACTGCTCTTGCATTTTTCTCTGCATCTCATCCCACTGCTCTTGCATTTTTCTCTGCATCTCATCCCATTGCTCTTGCATTTTTCTCTGCAACTCCGTCAGCATGTTCATGACTTTTATTTTGAATTCTTTTTCATGAGGACTGGTTAGGTCTGTCTCCCTCTCAGGTGTTGTCTCTGTGATCTTTGTCTGCCTGTAGTTTTGCCTTTTCATGGTGATCGAGATAGTTTGCAGATCTGGTACAAGTGACCGCTGGAAGAGCTTCCCTTCTTGTTGGTTTGTGGCCTTCACCTGGGAGAATAGCGACCTCTAGTGGCTTGTGCTGGGCAGCTGTGCGCAGACATGGCTTCTGCTTCCTGCCCAGTTGCTTTGGGGTTTATCTCCGCTGTTGCTGTGGGCTTGGCCTGGCTGGGGCTGTTCCTCCAAAATGGTGGAGCCCCGTTGGAGGGGGAGCGGCCGGGAGGCTATTTATCTCCGTAAGGGGCCTCTGTGCTCCCTGCTGCCCAGGGGCTTAGAGTGCCCAGAGATCCCCAGATTCCCTGCCTCTGGTCTAAGTGACCTGTCCTGCCCCTTTAAGACTTCCAAAAAGCACTCTCCAAACCAAAACAACAACAGCAGCAATGAGAGAGGGAACAGAAAGGAAAAAAAAAAGGAAAAAACACGCGATTTTTTTTTTTTTTTTTTTTGTCCTCAGGTGCCGGTCCCAGGCACCTGCTCACTGGTCCTGCTGCCCTGTCTCCCTAGCACCAGGGTCCCTGTCCTTTCAAGGCTTCCAAAAAGCACCCACCCACCGTTCCCGCAGGGAAGGAACGCTCGATATTCTTTTTCCTCAGGCGCTGGTCCCAGGCACCCGCTCACCAGTCCCGCCACCCTGCCTCCCTAGCACTGGGGTCCCTGTCCCTTTAAGGCTTCCAAAAAGCGCTCACCAAAAAGAGAAAAAAAAAGGGGGAAAAATGTGCGATTTCCTCCGTCCTCAAGCGCCAGTCTCGGGCACCCGCCCGCTGGTCCCGCAGGGAGAAACGCAGGATATTCTTTGTCCTCAGGCGCCGGTCCCAGGCACCTGCTCACCGGTCCCGCCACCCTGCCTCCCTAGCAACAGGGGCCCGTCCCTTTAAGGCTTCCAAAAAGCACTTGCCAAAAAAAAACCGCTCTAGTTTCTTTCCACCCGCCGGGAGCCGGGGGGGAGGGGCGCTCGGGTCCCGCTGGGCCGGGGCTTGTATCTTACCCCCTTTGCAAGGCGCTGGGTTCTTGCAGGTGTGGATGTGGTCTGGATGTTGTCCTGTGTCCTGTGGTCTCTATTTTAGGAAGATTTTTCTTTGGTATATTTTCATAGCTCTATGTGTTTTTGGGAGGAGATTTCCACTGCTCTACTCACGCCGCCATCCTGGCTCCGCCCCTCACCTCAACTCTTTTAATGTAGATAAAGTCCCAGGACTCCCAAGAGTTTGATCTGAGATACCCTTGATTTCTAGACAATTCCATGATCTGTCTCTCAAGTTTCAATTCTTCCCTGGGATCTATACTTAGAATATTCTTATACACAATGAACTTATTCAGTCATTCTCATGAGCATTTATTTCATTTGATATTTATACTCCTTTCATAGATTATTTCTGACTAGAGTAGGACTTTATTATGGCTAGAGATTTAATCTCATACATCTTTGCCTCCCTCTCAGTAATCACAGAACAATACACAAACAGGACTCAATAAGTAATTACTGAAAATACACATGTATTTTACTTTGAGACAAAGGGTGGGGGGAATGCAAAAAAATTCTGTTTGAAATTTTAAAGTACATTTCAGTAGTCTTTTGAATAATATCCAGATCACTTCATTAGGCAGTCTCAAATGTTTTCTATTATGTTAAGGTTGATTTTCAATATTTATCACAAATCAGCATGTTCTGACATGCTCTAAAACCTTACTAATGGTTGCTTCTTCACCAGTAGAAAAGATATGAAAATATCATTTTTAAAGGTTGGCTGTTAATTCCTTTACCCTTTGTATTATCCCTTTCCTTGTTCTTCAGAGTTTTGAGATGCCAGTCCACAGGATGAAAAAATGGCTCCAACTCATAGGCACCACAAAATATGGGAATCCTTGTTAAAGTGTGTATGGAGAAGAGGGTGTTACAGTTGCAAGGAGGGAGGCAGGGACTGGAGGATGTGATAAGTAACATCTCCCAGAAAATGAGTAATTTGTAAAGTCATTACAGTACTTTTTCATGCCTTTGAAAAATAAGTTGGTAATAATTTGTTTAGTTTGTATACACTGATAGTAGTAACTTCTGTTTATATAGTGATTTATATACTTAGAAAGTGAAATGACCATTTTCCCCAAGGAATCTGCAGAACAGAAGTCTTGAGAAATCTAATGAAGACCACATTGATAGTTATTAAGTAGACCAGGCTTTTATCTGTTTTTTGATAGTTCTTGGTCTTTAGACTCCATGTTCATGTAACTTCCATGTAATTATTTAACCTTTACTCAGAGAAATTTCTAGTTTTCAGGTCATTTTCTTTGGTCAAATAGATTATTATTAAACCTGAACTACTATGAGCCTTAAGTAGTCCTCTGTTCTCTGATAGTCACATTGCCTTAAATGAAGTTTTATATGTTCTGACTTTTTATGGATTATTGGTAGGTCATGTATTACCTTAATTTAGATTATCTTATCATTACCCTAAAATAGCCTCTTTATGTTTTATTTTTTCTTTTCCTTTGTTACTATTATTGATTGTTAGCAAGAAAGTCAAGGATATGACTTTTGTTGATGTTTATTATGTGCCAAACATCTCCCTGAGTGCACATTATTTAATATAATATCTCAAAACATTACCTTATAATTCAAAATTCACTCAACAAAATTTTCAGTAAATTACTACCATATATCAGGGAGTGGGGTAAATGAAAGTTCCTATGGCCAGGATCCTCACCTGACCCTAAACTACGTGATGCTGTAATTGGCCTACTGCTAGGCTAATGCTTCCACACCCATAAGTAATAAGTTATTATTGACTGCGTCACTATATAAAGAGCTCTGCCCAGTGCTCTGGGTGGAGACAGAGACAAAGGAGGATTACAGACCTGAAGATTGTGCTAATTCTTATGCTCAGTTTACCACAGTGAGAATAAAACTGGGTATAAACCCTTTTACCCCAAGAATTATCTGTTCTCATTTCTCCATCTCACTGAATCCATAGTGAATTTGCCCAGGGCTGACACTCTCAGGCAAGACACAGTTATTGTACTAGCATCTGTAGATGTAAATAAAGATAAAACATACTTGCTGATCCTGATTCTTTTCAGGCAAGAAAGGGAGAGAAACAAGGCAAGTAAGGATTAAAGTATTACAGATGCTATGATCAAAGTACATAATTCACACATTTAGTCAATGATATTCCACACACAGTTGTATGTGTTGGGGAAATGGCAGTAGACAAAACAGACAACTATCTCTTCCCTTATAGAGCTGACATTCTAGCAGGAATTCTAAGGGTCATGAAGCAACACTCAATCATTTGGGGTCACAAAACTTACATAGAGAAGGTGACATTACTTTCTGGGTCTTATTTAAAGGGACAAGCAACCTCTAATTGGCGCAGAAATGCCAATTAGGAAATCAGAACATCAGTTATATATACAAATGTTTGAACATTGAAAATCTACTTTTCCATTTGTAAATTCATGCCCTTAAAAGAATGCATAAAGTATGCTGTGGATGGCAGATTTCTATTATCAGGGTTTATGGAACTAGCCAGTTCCTAAACCTGTCAATTCTCTACATCTGTACCACCATGAAAGATAAATTCATTTAAAGCAAATTAAGGTAGAATGGTGCAATTTGTCTCACTTGATTCAGTAGTAATGTCTGCAATTCTGTAGTGTACGTTAGAGCAGAATAGACTTTTCTTTCTTAAATGGAAGATTTAAGGATGTTGAACTTGTTTTTCTGTTGTTCAGTCTTTCAATTCCAGGATAATCTAAATGTGCCTTATCCATTGCATTCTTTCACTGCCTTATCCATTGCATTCTTTCATTATGCAAAGATAATAACTTTAGTGAACCATCATGATTTAAGATAAACCTTATCTTCATAAAAGAATATTATTATTATTTTCATTCAGATTTCCTCATTGAGCAAAATTATATCCTCCGGCAACTACAAGTTTTGTTGTGACATCAATAAGATAATTAACTAATGTGGAGCACACCTTGAAAAGGTCAAAATGCTAAAACCTGTGAACCCCTAAGATTGATTTTATTCATGTTGTTAATTTCAGTGACCAGAGACCTACAAAGATGGCTATCTCTTTGTAGCTCTCATAAAAACTATTTATCTCTACTTAGTTTTCTTTTATTCCTGGATTTTTTCTAAAAATATTTTATTGAATGTACTTTGATTATTCAGTAAACAACTATTGACAGAACTACACTAGGCTCTAAAGAAACTGGTATGTAGAATAATCCCCATCAAATGAAAGTGAAAGACAACTAAGATCAGTTTCAGAGGTTGGTAATTCTATGACAAACATGCATACAGCAGCTATAGTTCTAAACTAGTTTTCCTTTTCTTGGGATATCACCTCTCTACAGTGCTTCTTAAACTATAAAATAGAATCATCTGAGTAGCATGTTGAAATGTCAATTCTTGGGCTCTACCTCTAAAGAGATTCAGCAGGTTTGGGACTCTGTATTTTAATAAAGACCAGGTGTTTTGAGAGCTGGTAACCTTGAACTTCACTTAGAGAGAGTCCCTCTCTGTTCCCTTTTGCCTGCGACTCCCCTAAGTGAAGGTTCCATAAGGCCTCTTCTCTGGCTACCTGCTTACCTTAATGCTTTGTTTTCAGGACTTCCATCTTAGATTTACCAGGTCACATTCATTTCATTACATTAATTTGAAATAATGCTCTGTAATGAGTTGCTGACTTTGTTGGCTCAGTTATACCTAGTCTCCTGAGAATGATGCCACTAACTGGTGCCTTACCCAAAGACTAAGTCTAATAGTGGGGCTACCTGGAACAAGTACTGACCTCAATGATGAGGTAATGACCCTCTCAAGGTATGATACAAGAATGCTTTTTTAAGTATTAAGTCACATCAGCTGAGAGCTACCTACCTTTAGGAGAGTTCTTTATAAGTATTACTCATGTAACCTTCATAACAGATCTCTGAATCAGGTGCTATTATTATGTTCATTTCACAGATGAGGACACTGAGGCTCAGTAACTTGCCCAACATCACACAGTTACAAGTGATAGAGCAGGGTTTTTATCTCAGGTGTTTGGTTCCAGGGTCTGGTGGCTGTAATCACTATACTAATGCCACCTTTTTCTTCACTGAAGGAAAGTCCTGTGGTCCTCACTACCACCATTCATATTAGAATGACTTGCAGTAAGTTACACAAACAGATGGAAAAGAAACAAGCCACAACAAAACAGTACAAACACTACATAAGATAATTTTCAAATCAAACATGTATTTAAATTTCAAATTATCATAAATTCCTAATAAAGCAAAAATGCCCAATGAACATGTGAATAAAATGAGAGTTTCTGTGACCAGGATTCTCACCTGGCCCTGGTTGACTAGCTCACTGCACACCTGTGGGCAATACATGGCTGTTGACTCTATATAAAGAGCTCTGCCCAGTGCTCTGGGTAACATGGTGACAGGGCTGCAAGGCTGCAGGAGAGCAGAGGCTTCAGTGGTGACAGCACTGAGGACAGAGGCCCAGAGGATGGCTGTGCAGACAGAGGGGCCCAGAGGCAGAGACCAGCTTGCTGCATGAAGACTCTCTCTGAGTTATTAGGATTTAGTGACTGACTCTTTCACCCCAAGAACGTTGGTCACATTGAATCTATAGCAAATTTGCCTGGAGCTGAAACCCATTGGCAAGACAAACATATAACATATAAGTAACACATCTCATGTCCTCGGAAGAGATGGTAACAACTCCTTTTACAGGGTTATTTTCTTTCAGAAATGTAGGACACTCCATTATGAGCATGAATTTTTGAGTCAAAAAGTCAGGCTTCTAATTCTGGCCTGTAATTTACTTGCTTGATGCCTATGGCAAGTTACTTACTGTCATGCCAATGGGTTTCATCTCTTGGCAAGTTCACTATGGATTCAGTGAAACCAAGGAATAACAAAAGAACATTCTTGGGGTAAAAGGGTTTATTACCTAGCTTGTCCTCGTGGCAATGGGTTAAGCACTAGAATTGCATCTGCATTTAACTGTCTGCAGATCTTTAATCTTCCTTCATCTCTGCCACCACCCAGAGCACTGGGCAGAGCTCTTTATGTAGTGACTCAGTCAATAATAGCTTATTGCCTACAGGTGTGGAAGCATTAGCCTAGCAGAAGGCCAATTATATCATTAAGTAATCTAGGTTCAGGTGAGGATCCTGGCCATAGGAACCTTCATTTTATCCACATTCCACCCCACCAGAATCCTCACCTCACCATCTATCTACATGCTCTCAATCTTCCACAATGGTCCCTGTGTGAGAAAGCTGGGGCATCAGATTCCACAACAACCACAGAGGATAAAAACAACAGAGAGAAAATAACAAAATTTTGATACAGGTAACAAATACTATAATAACCCTTAAGCCTGAGGAGGTTATTTCTGCTATATTTAAAACCAGTTCTACTCAGATGAGTTCATGACTCACACTTAGTAGTTGTATGGATAGGGAGTTCCATGCACCCTAGTGAGTAGCAGTTTTCTGCTATGGTGTGTGCCATAAAGAACTTAAAGGCAATAAGACACATGTTTTAATGATACCACATAGGCAAATCTAGTCCATCAGGTAGGATGCATGCAAGAGAGTAGTCCTGTAATAGGACTGTGGCAGAAAGGGAGTCCTGTCCAGGTCTAGTATACTATACCTTTACACCTCACCCTGTGAGGTTAGTGTGGAGTCTTTATATAGTGCTACTGGAGGTGCATTCACTGGCCATAATGATGAAACAAAACCCCTGGTAAGATGCTCCTACCTTCTGGCTGTTTAGGGTATATTACTGTGATCTTAGGGGGCCACTCTGCTGTTATTCCAGGAATACACAGGAGGCCAGCTTCCAGGCCTCATCCCCAAGGTGCCAGGAGTACCAGCCATCATTGGTCCATGTATCGAAATGTCCAAGGCCACATCTGCTCATGGAGTCTCCTGGTGGCCAAACCCCAGCTTCAACAATTCATCCTTTGTTTGTACTTGCAGTTGTATAGGGGTGACAGAAATATGCATTAATATGTCTACAAGTCTCAGTGCTCCCTTCCAGGGTTTCTCATCCAAACAGTATAGCACTGTCCAGAGGCAAACTGACTATCCCTATAGACTATTGGTGTGTGACTTTAGTCCACATTTAACAAACCATTGTATCTCTCTATCATGCCTGCCATGGTAGGATTGTATGGCACATGAAACTTTCATTTGATTCTTAACTGTTGCACCCATTCTTGTAATGCATGTCCAGAAAGTGGGTGCCTTGATCACTCTCAATTATCTGTGGTCAGCCACAAGCTACAAAGAGATGCTCCAGACCTCTTTTGGTCATTTGTTGGTCTGCACAACATGTAGGAGTAGCAACCAGAAGTCCAGTAGCTTCCACACAAGCCATGCATATTGGTACCCTTCTGACATGGGCAGAGGCCCAGTATAGTGTATCTGCCACCTGACGAAGGGTATCACCCCCTTATCTATTGTCCCATGTTGCTGTGGAACTCTGTAAAAGTCTGTTTTAGAGCATACATTGCACTCATGCTGGGCTCTTCTGACTTCTTCAAAGGTGAATGGAAAGCCTCACCAATGGGCCACAGTCCACATTGTCTTTTCCCTGCATGCAACAAATGCTGATGTAACCATTGTTCCATTTGAGAGGCAGGCTTTCCTTCTAGCCAGCATACCTGGTCCAATTAATCTGCTTCATCATTTACTGAACATGCCAGTGACAAATGACCTGTCACATGGTATAGTGTAACTAACTCTTTTAGTCTGACCACAGGCCCATAAGTCTTGCCACAATTCTTGCCCCCAAACGGGTTTGTGACCAACCAACCAATTGGCATGATATCATGTCAGTAGCCATAAGGTCAAGCTCTGATAGATGGCGCAGCCATCAGTGCAGATCACTGTGTGGGATGGCTCCTGGCTAATCACAAGCCATACTGCCTGCAACTCTGTCCATCGGCTGCTCTTCCCCTCACCATCTTCCATCCATATTGTCTCAGTCTTAGGATGGAAAGCTATGGCCCTCGATTTTGGAGGCTGCCCCTGGCTGGAGCCATCTGTGTACCATGCATCTATGGGTAATGGGGCTCCCTCCCAATAAGGGCTCTCTGTTACTAATGGTTTAAAGTAAATCTTCCTTCTTTTCATTAGAATATGTCACTGGCCCCGATAAGCATTGGAGTTCTTCACTCAAGGGGCTACTAGAGAAGGTATTGTGCTGCTGTAGGTATGCACCCCACTTGGCTAGTGTAGGCATCTGTGCCACACCACTCTGTGGTTTTGGGTCCATTTATGTACCAACCCCATGATGGGATAAGTGTTTATTACCTTCTTTGGGGCCATCCCAGTGATGGAGTCTGTAGCCAGCAAGGCATGATACATGGCAGCCAATTGTTTTTCCATCAAAGTATATCATACCTCTGCCCCTTTCCAGAGTTGTGACCAGAATCCAGTAGGTTGGTGAGTTTGTTCAAGCCACTGTCAGAGTCCCCAGCCATAACCGTCTTCAGTCACACAAACACATGAACATCCAGCTCACAGGGCTTTGAGTCTATCACACTCAGGGACTATATGATCTTGATTGCCCATTTTCCTGTATTAAAGGCAGGTGCACATGTTTCATCCCAGTCCTGCCTGATGCCCTTTCATACCAAACAGTATAAGGGCTTCAAAATCTGTGCCAAGTGTGGGATAAACACTCTCCAGTAGCCTAGAGGACCCAAAAACTCCTCAACAATGCCACAGTTGTAGGGGAAGAAAAGGCCTCAATTTTATCTATGACTGCTTCTGGTATAACTTTAGTCCCACCCAACCAGACGATTCCCAAGAATTTGACTGACAAACCGGGTCCCTGAACTTTGGTGCTATTCACAGCCCATACTTTCTTCTGTAAATGTTGCAGCAATCTAGGTGCTGCACCTTCTCGATCTGAAAGAGAATCAGACGTGAGCATGACATCATCACTATAATGGTACAGCCACACCATTGGCAGTTTCTCCCATGTAACCAAGTCCTGCGCTACAAGTCCATGACAGGTCAGGCTGTGGATGTATCCCTGTGGAAGGACAGTGAAAGTCCATTGCCATCCTTTCCATGTGAAATCAAACTGTTCCTGACTTTCCTGCTCTATGTCAATGGAAATGAAGGCATTAGCAACATCTACAACATAATGGTACATTCCTAATTCATGACTGAGGGTATCCATCAGGTCTACAATAGACAGGACAGCAGCATGCATAGGGGGTATGACTTTATTCAATTATCTATAATCTACAGTCATACTCCAGGAGCCATCCTGTTTTTTTACTGGCCACACTGGGGAATTGAAAGGATTATGGGAAGGCTTTGTAATACCCACCATTTCCAGTTTCCAGAAAGTTTCTCCAATTTCTTTATGCTCTCCAGGCAATTTTTATTGTTTGATATTAGTCACCCACCCAGGCACAGGCAAAACTATGGGCAGATAATTAGCATATCCCCTTAGAACTGCCTTCATCACACATATCCTCAGTCTAAACTCACCTGCATGGTCTGTGAGCATAAGCCCTGCAGGATATCTATCCCTAAAACATATTCAGGGAAGGAATAGATATACACAGTATACTACTTTGGATGTAGAAGCCCTATTCCCAAAGGGATTTGGGCTTGTTTCACTCTGATAGCCTTACCCCCGTGTCCATCTATAACAACAGGGGTCCCAGGAAACCACTCAGGGTTGTCATAAATCAGTGAACATTCAGCCCCTGTGTGTCTACCAGAGCCAGGACACATTGTATGTTCACTAGGGACCAATGGATAGGTATTTCAACCTGTGCCCTCTGGTCCCCACCTGGTCCATCAGGGCAGGTACCCTGACCTTCCCCTCAATCAAACCATGTCCCCCAATCATCTTCCTGTGTGGTTCCAGATGAGTTTGGCTCTCTTTCCAGCATGAAGTCTTAAAAACACAGAGGCTAGACTTGTGGCTCTGTCTCTGGCCTCTGCCTCTTTGTTCTCAGTGGCTGGAACTGCTCCTCCAGTTTCAGTTGTTGACCCAGCTCCAGTGAGATCTTATTTGACTTCCCATATAATTTCCTTCTGTCTACTCATGCCCATATTTAATCAACCCACATATAGGTTCTCATAACCTTCACAGGGCCCTTTAAATTCTTCTTCTGAGTAGTAGACCTTTTTTCTTTCCATGCTTTCATTGCATCAGCCCCTCCTAAGTCTACAGCTTTATGGGTAAACTTACTTATGGACTGCCCTAAGTGAGAGGCAAGAATGGTCACTAGAGACCCAAAGAGGGATGTGGAAGCCATCTGAAGCACAATATTTCCCATCCCTGCAGTAAAAGGCTCCTCATCTGGGTCATAATTCTCTGGTCTATAGGTGACATTTTTCATACCTAGTTCCTGTAACACCTGTTGGAGCTCAGCATATGTTTGGCATCTAGCAGGGGAGAATGGTAAATCACCACGATTGGGCCACACAGCATGAAATTCAGCCATAAGCCAATCAATGTCTGATGTTCATTTTATAATCACTGCCTCAAGGCAGGGTGAACTGTCAGGAAAGCCAGCTTTCCCATCTCTGATCCAGACAGAACAATTCCATCCCCACCGATATCCCAATGATGCAGGAGCCAAGCTAATATTGACTCTGAGGGCTTCTTCCAAAACTGGGAGCCCAAATCTACAAACTCAGCCTGAGTACAGGGGTGGAGCATAGAGGGCTCCATGGCCTGTGGAGGGAGCTGCTCGTCTCCCAGAAGAACCCTCAGTTTCTCGGTTCTTATTTTCTTTACAACCACTGGACATGCTTTCAATGGAGGAACGCTCAATGCCTCCAGCACCATCACTTTGTCCTTCTTCAGCTCCTCCATTACTGGTGCTGATGGCACCTTTCTCTCCACTCCCCTGAATGCCTCCTCTGCTGCACCCTTTACCTTTTCTACAAGGCTGTGCCACAATGCTAGCTCAGACTTTAATAGCTCTCTTACCTTCACCTCAATACCTCACAGTATATAAGAATGTAACAGATTTCTGTGTATGAATTTTGTATCCTGCCACTTTGCTGAATTCAGTTATTAGTTCTAGTAGTTTGGGGTGAATTCTTTAGGGTTTTTTATGTATAATATCATGTCATCTGCCAACAGCAACAGTTTCACTTCTTCCTTAGCAATCTGGATGCCTTTCATTTCTTTGTGTTGTCTGATTGCCATGACTAGGACTTCCAGTAATATGTTGAATGGAAGAGGTGAGAGTGGGCATCCTTGTCTCTTTCCCAATCTTAAAGGAAAAGCTTTCAGCTTTTCGCGATTAAGTATGATGTTTGCTATGGGTTTGTTGTATATGGCCTTTATTATGTTGAAGTACTTGCCCTCTATACCCATTTTGTTGAAAGTTTATATCATGAATGGATGTTGAGTTTGTCAAATGCATTTTCAGCCTCTATGGAGATGATCGTGCAATTTTTGTCCTTCTTTTTGTTTATGTGGTGAATGATGTTGATGGATTTTTGAATTTTGTATCATCCTTGCATCCCGGAATAAATCCTACTTGATCATAATTGATGATCTTTGGATATTTTTATTAATTCAATTTTCTGGTATTTTGTTAGGGATGTTTGCATCTATGTTCATCAGGGATATTAGTCTTTGATTTTCTTCTTTTGTGGTGTCTTTGTCTGATTTTGGTATTAGAGTGATGCTGGCCTCATAGATTTTAAGTTTGGAAGTATTTCCTCATCTTCTACATTTTGGAAAATTTTAAGGAGAATGGTTATTAGGTCTTCTCTAAATGTTTGATAAAATTCAGCAGTGAAGCCATCTGGTTCAGGTGTTTTGTTCTTAGGTAGTTTTTTGATTGTCATTTCAATTTCATTGCAGATAATTGGTCTCTTCAGATCTTCTCTTAATTCTTGGGTCAGTCTTGGAAGGTATTTTCTAGAAAGTTGTTCATTTCTTCTATGTTATCCACTTTGTTAGCATATAATTTTTCATAGTATTCTCTAATAATTCTTTGTATTTCTGTGGTGTCTGTAGTGATTTTTTCTTTCTCATTTCTGATTCTGTTTATGTATGTACACTCTCTTTTTTCTTGATATGTCTGGCTAGGGGTTTATCTATTTATTTATTTTTTTCTCAAAGAACCAGCTCCTTGTTTAATGGATTCTTTATATTGCTTTATTCTTCTCAATTTTATTTATATATGCTCCAATCTTTATTATGTCCCTCCTTCTACTGACTTTGAGCCTCATTTGTTCTTCTTTTTCTAGTTTCATTCATTGTGAGTTTAGATTGTTCATTTGGGATTGTCCTTGTTTCTTGAGGTAAGTCAATATTACAATATACTTTCCTCTTAGAATTTCTGTTGCCACATCCTACAGGTTTGGGTGGTGGGGGTTGAGTTGTTGTTTTCACTTATCTCCATATATTGCTTGATCTGTTTTAATTTGGTCATTGATCCATTGATTATTTAGGAGCATGTTGGTAAGCCTCCAAGTGTTTGTGGACTTTTTGGTTTTCTTCGCATAGTTTATTTCTAGTTTCATACCTTTGTGGTTTGAGAAATTGGTTGGTACAATTTCAATCCTTCTGAATTTTCTGAGGCTCTTTTTGTGGTCTAGTATGTGATTTATTCAGGAAACTGTTCCATTTTCACTTGAGAAGAGTGGGTATCCTGTTGCTTTTAGGTGGAGTGTTCTGTAGATGTCTGTAGGTCCATATTTTCTAATGCATCTTTTAGTGCTTCTGTCTCCTTTTCTGTCTGGTTTTTCTGTCCTTTGGAGTGAGTGGTGTACTGAGGTCTCCTAAAACGAATGCATTGCATTCTATTTCCCACTTTAATTCTGTTAGTATTTGTTTCACACATTTATGTGCTCCTAGGTTGGGTGCATAGATATTTATAATGGTTATGTCCTTTTGTTGGACTGACCCCTTTATCACATAATATCTTTCTTTGTCTCATTACTTTCTTTGTTTTGAAGTCTGTTTTATCTGATACAAGTACTGCAACTCCTGCTTTTTTCTCCCTATTATTTGCATGAAATATCATTTTCTATCCCTTCACTTTTAGTCTGTATGTATTTGGGTTTCAAGTGAGTCTCTTGTAGGCAGCATATAGATAAGTGTTGTTTTGTTATCCATTCTGTGACTCTATGTCTCTTGATTGGTGCATTCAGTCCATTTATATTTAGGGTGAGCATCAGTAGATATGTACTTACTGGCTTCAGATTCTTGGTTACTAGAGTTTCAAGGGCAGCTTCTTTACTATCTAACAGTCTAACTTAACTTGCTTATTACACTATTTCAAACACAATCTAAAGGTTCTTTACTTTTTCTCCTCTCTTTTTCTTCCTACTCCACTCTTTAAGTTTTAGGTGACATATTCTCTATTCTTTGTGTATTCCTTGTCTGACTTTGTGGGTAGTTGATTTCATTTTGCATTTGCTTACTAAATAATTGGTCTACTTCTTTTACTGTGGTTTTATTTTCACTGGTGACAGCTATTTAGCTTTAGGAGCACTTCCACCTAGAGCAGTCCCTCCATAATACACTGTAGAGATGGTTTGTAGGAGGTAAATTTCCTCAACTTTTGCTTATTTGGAAATTATTTAATCCCTGCTTCAAATTTGAAAGATAACCTTTCCACATAGAGTATTTTTGCTTTGAGTCCCTTCTATTTCATTGTGTTAAATTTATCATGCCACTCCCTTCTGGCCTTTAAGATTTCTTCTGAGAAATCTGATAATAGCCTAATGGGTTTTCCTTTGCATGTGGTCTTTTTTATTTCTCTGGCTGCTTTTAAAAGTCTGTCCTTGTCCTTGATCCTTGTCATTTTAATTATTATACGTTTTCATGTTGTCTTCCTGGGGTCCCTTTTGTTGGTAGATCTGTTCACTTCCATGGCCTGAGAGACTATTTCCTGCCCCAGATTGGGGAATTTTTCAGTAATTATTTCCTCAAAGATACTATCTAACCCTTTTTCTCTCTCTTCTTCTTCTGTTATCCCTGTAATTTGAATATTCTTCCTTTTGGATTAGCTGCACTATTCTTTTTTTATTATTTCATTCCAAGAGATCCTTTTTTCTCTCTGTGCCTCAGCTTTTTTGTATTCCTGTTCTCTAATTTATATTTCATTTACTGGCTTCTCTGTCTCCTCTAATCTGCTTTTAAATCCCACCATTGTATGTTTCATTTCAGATACTATGTTTTTTAAAATTTCTATCCCTTTCTTTAAGTCCTCCCTGAGATATTGAATGTTTTTTCATGAGCATGTTTATGACTTTTATTTTGAAATCCTTATCAAGAAGTTTAGTGATTTCAGTTTTATTGAGGGTTTGGGGTTTGTGAAAGATTATTTTGCTGTTTCATATCTCTAATGATTATTACAGAATAATAACTTTGTGTAGGTGGCACCCACTAGTGCCCAGATGCTCTGCTCTCTGTTGCTGCTCTGCACCTGGAGCAATGGTGGGGGTTGCAGGTGAGAGGCAGCAGTGCCTACCAGGAGGAAAGAGCTCTTTCCTGCTTTCTTGGTGTAGTGCCTGCATCCACTGCCTGGGCCTGTGGGCCAAGTACACAGGGAGGAGCCTCTGAGTTATGCCCTTGTAGCTGCCATAGGTAGGGTTGCCCTCCAGCTGACCTGGCACAATGACATGGGCAGCAGATTTGGATCTGGTGCTGGTTGTGAAGAAGGAGTGGCAGTCTGCATGTCACAGTGGGGGCCTTGGTGCTGCATTGCCAGCCAGGTGGATGGAGCACCTGAAGCTCCTGAACTTTCCCAACCTTCTGGGCTGAGTATGCCAGGATAATTTTGTCTACCAGTCCTTTCTCCTGAGCTGCAAGCTCAGTGTAATCTTTACCTCTTTAGCAACCCTCTCACCATTGGGAAGTCTTTCAATGTGCCCACCTTTCTTTTGTTCCTGAGTGGCCAGTTGTGGGTACCTGTTCTCCATAAGTGGCTGGAATCTCAGTCTCTCCAAGTATTCTACCTGTCTTTGCTTTCCTACCCCACTAATCTCCAGAGCACCATGTAATGTGGGTTTGTGTTCCCAGAGCAGATCTCCAGTGGTAGATGTTTAGCAGTCCTGGGCTTCTACTCCCTGCCTGCTCTGTTTCTCTTCCTCCTGCCAGTGAGTTGGGGTAGAGGGAGGGCTTGAGTCCTGTCAGATTGTGACTTTGCAACTTTTTTCTGTGAGGTCTACTCTTTTCCCCAGATTTAAGCCATCTGTTGCAATCTTCTTTCTGGTCGCTCTTTCAGGATTAGTTGGATTTGCTGTATTTTTGTGTAATATGGTTTGCGGAGGAGGTTTCTGCCTCACTTCTCATGCCTCCATCTTTTTCCACCTCCTATAACATCATTTCAATTTTTAAGCAAATATTTTAATTCCTCTACAGCACCTCACAGCCAATGTTCTTGTGCTGCCTCCTCTTGTATCAATGCCATTTCATTCTTGAATGAATCCACAGCAGTTCACAGCTTGTGTTCTCATTCCATCATTTCTTATGTCTCTTTCAGGAGCATGTTCTGCTCATCTGTAGACTTTATTAGTACTGTGAGAAGTAGCCAATCCACAGCTCCCACTGCTTCACGGGCACTCTGTTTCTCAAAGGACCTCCTTATTATATGAAGGGCCACCTCTGCTGCCTCAGGTGTCACTCCCACCTGCCTCTAGTGCTTGGATGGGGCCCAGCACTCTATAAAACAAGCCACCTCAGACCCCATGCCCACTGGGGTCACTCAACTGTCTCCTCATTCATAGGGGCATCCTACTGAAGCACCCTTCCATAAGAGCAGCCTGTTCTGTTCCTCAGTCAACAGTGAATCCTGCCATCATCTCCAATTGTCTTGGAATTGGGTTTTAGCCCCTGGGCTACTTAACTATGGATTCAGTGAGACTGAAGAATGACTATGGAACATTCTTGGGATAAAATGGTTTCTTACCTGGCTTGTTCTCCTGGCGAAAGGCTGAGCATTAGATTTACATCTGCATCCGACAGTCTGCAGGTCTGTAATCCTCCTTTGTCTCTGCCTCCACCCAGAACACTAGACAGAGCTCTTTATATTGTGACTTCAGTCAATAATAACTTACTGCCTACAGGTGTGGAAGTATTAACCTAGCAATAGGCTAATTATATCATCAAATATTTTAGGGTCAGATGAGGATCCTTGGTCCTAGGAACTTCAATTCTTCCCACACTTACCTTAATTCATTCTCAGTTTTTAGGAAATGAACATGACAGTAAAGGTTTGGTGACTATTAGATGAGATAATTATGGAAAGTACTCAACACAGTGCCTGGAACACAGCAGTCTCTCAACAATCAGTACTTATTTACTAGTACTATTAGTAGTAGTAGTAATTATTATCAGTGGTGTTAGTAATGAATTTTAATACTTTTCATAGAATATAGTAGTTTTAGACAAGTATTTTTGGCAGAATGGATACATTATAAAAGTTTAATTGATGTTGAATCTTCCTTTTGACATTATTTTGCTCCTTACAGAATGTTTCTTCTGAAATGTGCTCATTTATCTTCACCAGGTGATCAAGCCAACACACATGAGTTGTTAGTTCTGGCCTCACACCTTCGGGACAGTGCTGAACTCTTTCAGTCAGATGAGATGCGTCCTGCTAATGATCCCAAGGAAAGAGCTCCCATCCGGGTCCGAATGTTGAATGATATTCTCCAAGACATGGAGAAAAACTTCCTGGTACAGAAAGTGCCACCAGGTTTTTATAGGTAAGATATGTGTTTCTAAATTTACATTTTTGTGTCCCTCAATTAAAATTTCAGAGTATGTACCTTCTGTGAACCTAACACTATTTTTTTAAAGTAAAACAGTTGTTTCATCTACAACTCGGGGAATATTCTCTTCCTCCAAAGAAATGTTCAAATGCATAGATTTAGGAAAAAGGGAACTTGATTTAGCAGTATCATATAGAAAGTGACTAAGAATTGTTTTTTGACATTAGTGTCAATATGAGTCAAATGTGATATGGCTACTGAAAAATTAGTTGAAATTATGGGTTATATTAGGAGAAATATACTTTCTTGAAGAAATCAGGATAGCCAGGCAGAGAGAGACAAATACCATATAATTTCACTTATATGTAGAATATAAACAAAACAAAACAAAACAAATTAACAAAGCAGAAATAGACTCATAACACCAAAACGTGACTGATAGTTACCATATTGCATCTTTCTTTTCTGGGTGGGGTTGGGGGTAGGTGGTTGAAGCAGGTGGCAGGCATAAAGAGGCATAATATCTCAATAATAATATAGATCAGTCACAGGGATGAAAGTATGCTATAGAGAATATAGTCAGTAGTTCTGTAACATCATTCTATGTTGACAGTAACCACACTACTTGAAGTGAACATTTAATAATGTAGATTATTGTTGAATCACTATGTTGCATATTTGAAACCAAATATGAGGTTATATAACAACTATACCTCAGTAAAAAAATTAAATTAAAAACATCTAACCAAAAAAAATTCTTTTAAATTAAAAAAATAAATCAAGAGAGAAGCCCATGCTAGTCTATCCTTATAAGACTGCGTGTACAGCATTGTATTTACTTCTAGAAACTACATTTCAAGAGAGAGTTAAATAAGTTTAATATTCAGGAGAGATTGGGATTTAGATGGATCTTGACACAATCAGGGGATTAGAGACATATGGCTAGAAATTTGCAATACAGTGATTTCTGAAAACATTTTAATAATTTTAACAAATATTTTAATAAAACAACTTTCATATGAAACAGTGATTCAATTTATGCCCTTAGAGGTTGAGATAGGTGACACATGATTTTCCTTTTGAGGTTCTTGATATAGTAGAAATTTAGTAGGGATACAAAATATAAATACACTTTTCTGTGTATTAGATGTATAATAAATACAAATATAGTATAAAATAAATAATAATAGATGCATCTAAATGAATATAATAATTAGTTATATATGCATATATATGTCTGGTGTGTGTGTGTGTATATATGTATGTGAGTTTGTAATTTTTATATATATATGTATATGGGTATACATATAGTATATATTTATATATAAATATATTTTATACATATATATGCATACATACATATGTGTATACACACACGCATACACACACACACACACACATATATATATATATATATATGACTAGTCCACAGTTTATCATAAGAAAAGGCATGAAGTGAAGAGGTGTTGGAGAAAGAGAGATCCAGGAAGACTATTCTCATTCTTAATGGCCCAGAACTTTCATTCATAAAGGACCTCAAATTTAGACTTGATACTATATAATATATATATGTATAGTGTATGTATGTATCCACAACACATACTACATATGCTGGTATAACAAAGGACTGGATATAACTAGGACTGAATATTGAAGCATGGGAATAGAAATCTTAACTACATACAAGAAGGAAGTTTCTAGTAAGTGTTCTTAAGACTAAACCTGATGCTTTTACAGGGTGGTGAACTCACTGTCACTGCAAGTATGAACTCACAGACTGAGTAACCCTAAGCACCTGAATATTGGCACTACATGAGGTTTAAGGTGACTTTTGGTATCAAAGTTCTGTGATCTGACAACCCACTTGATTTCTGTGCAACCTTAATTTCTACATCTACAGAATGACATGATGGGATGAGACCCTTGAAAATAAGAAACTTTTTCTCCTTTGGAAATTTGGTGGTATTCATTTATAATTTTAAACTCAAAATTCACATTTAAAATCCTTATTTTACATTATTTATTTTAGCACTCTGACTCTGTATTATGACACTTGGGGAAACATTCATCTATAACAACAGGTATTTTTAAGGCACTCTGTGTACCCCGTGTACTTGTAAGCACCAGAGATGCAGCAGTTGCCTCAAATTAGAAACACCAGCCCTGATGAGATGATATTCCAGTGGTGGGGATGAGGAAACAGAATGAACAAGGTAATGAAGTAAAATATAGTATACTACATATATTTATATACATATAATAGCTGCTAAGGAGAAAAATTAAGCCACATTATTAAATCTAGCATTATTAAAAAGTCTTATTCAGATTAGCTGAATTATATTTTTAGAATACAAAATTCTTTTCACTGTTAATTATGAGAAATTCATAAATGAATAGGACTCATACATTAGGATCATAGTTTTGTATATCATGACTTAGTAAACTTTTTTCTCACTTGCCTTGGCACTTGCAATAGAAGTAGAATACCTCTCTTTGTTCTGATATGTGTCCAGTGCACTTTCCAGTACCCCTTCAATAATATTTATGGACTCAATTCTTTTTTACGATGCATTTTGAGTAGAAAAGTGAGTATTTGTGTTACCCTGACTTAACAATGACTATTAAGAAAGTGATTGTTTTCCTATAAATAATGTGATTATAGCATTCCTTGTATTTCAGTGTACAAGCCTCAAAATGTTGATTATGGTAATGTTCCAACTCATATAACAAACGTTAGGATTGAAAGCTATGGTTCAATATTTTGGCATTATTTTAAACTATCACTATAGTTACTGAAGGAATACACATGTGCCATTTTTCTCCTTGGCTCTTTTAATTCATCTATATGCCATGGTGCAAATAGATTAAATAGCTTCATTTTGATTTATTGACTGACCTTTATCTCAGACTGTCATGAGTTTTTACTTCCTTTCTGAAATATATAACAAATTTTCCTACTTCATCTTATTTTCTTGGTAGAGAATTCTCATTTCTAAATCTTTTTGATGTAACAATTTCAAATTATAATAGATTTTCTCATCTCAAACATAAGCTCATCCTTTGTAGGGGGAGGAAACAAAGTAAAGAAATGGGTGTGATAGCATGATATGCAGTTTAAGAAAATAGAAAAATTATTTATTTATAATGGTAACTATATGGAGAAAAGATAAAATTGTTAATTTCATTATACAAAGAACATTTGGTGAGCAAAGTTTTTTTAAATGTTAAACAACCTTTAGAGATGTTATTCATGTAAGAATTTCACACTTCAGTCTGGTGATGTTATGACAATTCTCATCAAATATACAAGGAGGAAGTAAAAAAATGATTTGCTTTTTAATAAATTTGTTGACAGAATCTCACTGTGTAAAGCTAAATATTGCATTTGAAATTTGGATCATGTCCCAAAGGATACTGCCTCAACCAAAGTGTCACTAAACACTGAAATATATTATCTTTGGAATATATGAAAGATTTTTCTCCCATAATTTGGCATCAGAAAATTCAATGATTTCAAATCCTTTGATGTTGCATGTAAAACTGACTGTCTTTCTCATAAATGAACCCTCACTGAACATTGCTCTGTGCAAGCATACTGATGGAAACTGACAATGTAAGATCCCCACCTTCCAGGAGTTTAATGTAATGCAAGAGGTAAAATATATAAATCCTAGATCAAATACATTTTCAGAATATTTATGCAAAGTAGTCAGTGAATGCTACAGGTAAGAAGTGCTGTTGGGATTCAGTGAAGAGAAAAATTATTATCTGTGACAGTCAAGAAAGACTATAGGGAAAGGGAGAAATTTATCTGGGCTTGAGGGTATGATAAAATGCCCATTAAATTAGATAGTGCTATAGATTGAATGTTTGTGTTCCCCCAAAATGTGTATGTTGAAACCTAATCCCCAATGTGATGATATTTGAAGGTGAGCCCCAGGAGATGTTTAGTTTGTTAGGGCAAGACCCTCATGAATGGGATTAGTGTTTTTAATAAAGAGACTCTGGAGAGGTGCCTTGCTGCTTCTGCCAGGTGAAGCCAGGATGTCGTGGACTAGGAAGCAGGCCTTAAGCAGACACCAAACCTGTTGGCACCTTGATCTTATACTCGCTACCCTCCATAACTGTGAGCAATAAGTTTGTGCTGTTGATAAGACACTCAGCCCATAGTATTCTGATATAGCCCAAACTAAAACGGGAGCATGCCAGAGATAGTAAAGAAAGACACAAAGGGGACTTAACTTGGATGTGGTATACTGCGGTGTGGAGAACAAGAAGTGAAATGGTTTGATTGGTTATTAGGCATATGATTTTGGAGAGGTAGGAAGGATTCACACTGTGAAGTCTCTTACATTGTCTATTGAAATGTTTGGGCTCTGTTTTTCACAAGAAAAGCCACGAAGAAATTGATGTCAGTAGGAAGATTGACCTGATGCTCCAGATGGGGTGAGCTGGAGCTGGGAGAGAACGGGAAACTCTGGGAAGACTGGGGAAATGAGAAAGGCACGGAGGGCTGAGAGCGTGATTTGGACTATTGGTGTTGGAATGAAAAGCATAGGGATGATTTGGAAAGTGGTGTTAAGGAAGAACTAGGTGAATTTAGGGGTCAAGAGGCTGTGGTTATCTTATTTCAGCTTGTTTCTAGGATCCCTCTGGGACCAGGCAGGGCAGGGAAGAGTAGCAGAAAGAGCCTCTTCTCTGTCCAAGTCTGGAATATCTGGAGATGAGGTCTTGGGGCATCAAGACCTCATGTTTTATGGTTGGAGTCTTTTTAACTCTCTATAGCTACTGCTCTGCAAAGGTAGAGTAACAGTCTGGTCTGGTGAACCTATGCATTCCCCACTACAATATATTTTTATAAAATAAAACACTTTTTTAGAGCAGTTTTAGGTTTAGAGAAAAATGGAGCAAAAGTACAGAGTTCCCATACAACACTTCACACACACACACACACACACACATGCACATGCCCACACATGGTTTCCCCACACCAAGGCACAGTTCCTCCTATTATTAACATCTTGCACTAGTATTAGAGTTGATGAGTCAATATCAATACATTAGTCTTAAATAATGTTCATAGTGTATGTTAAGGTTTATGCTTTGTTTTTTTACATTCTATGGGTTTTGAAAAATGTACAATGATATGTGTTTACCATTACTGTATCATACAGAATAATTTGACTAACAAAATTTTGTGCTCTGCCTACTTCTTCCTCCCTGAACCTCTGGCAGCCACTGATCTTTATTACTATCTCCACAGTTTTGTCTTTTCCAGAATGTCCTAGCATTTGAACCATACAGTATCTAACCTTTTCAGATTGGCTTTTTTACTTGGCAATATGAATTTAAATTTCCTCTATATCTTTTTCTTTTTATTACTGAATAAGATTTCATTGTATAGATGTAGCACAGTTTGTTTATCCATTTACCTATTGAAAGATATCTTGGCTTCCTTCTAATTTACACAATTATGAGTAAAGTTGCTATAAACATTTATGGGCAGATCTTTCTGTGGATGTATATTTTCAATTCATTTTGGTAAATACCAAGGAATACAATTGTTGGATCATATAAGTTTTGTAAGAAAGTGCCCAACTGTCTTCCAAAGTGGCTGTAGCATTTTTCATTCCTACTAGCAATGAATAAGAGTTTCAGTTATGCCACATCCTCAGTAGAATTTGTTGTCAGTGTTCTGGGTTTTAGCCATTTCATAGGTGTGTTTTGATATCTCATTGTTTTAATTTACAATTTTCTAATGACATATGATGTTAAGGATCTTTTCATATGATTATTTTCCTTCTATATATATCTTCTATGGTGAAGTGTCTGTTCAGATATTTTGCCTGTCTTTTAAATTGAGCTATTTGTTTTCTCATTTTTGAGTTGAGTTCTTTATGTATGTTGCATACAAGTTCACTATTGGATATGTTTATTCCAATATCTTCTCCCAGTGTGTGGCCTGTCTTTTCATTTTCTTATAACTATCTTTTATAGAATGGAAGTTTTTAATTTAATTAAATCCAACTTATCAAATTTTTTATTGAATTGTGCTTTTGGTGTATCAAAAAACTCATCATCAAATCCAGGGTCACCTAAATTGTCTCTGATGTTCTCTTCTGCAAATTTTATGGTTTTTATTTTAGTCAGTGATCCATTTTGAGTTAAATTTTGTGCAGAGTGTAATGTCTTTGTCAGATTAATTATATTATCTTTGCATATGGATGCCCAGTTGTTCCAACACCATTATTGAAAGGATTTTCCTTTCTCCATTGAATTGCCTTTCTTCTTTTGACATACAATATGTTTTTAATATTGACTTTTACTGTCAGCATAAAAAGTTGTCAATAATAGCTTTCAGAATTAAGAACACTACATAATTATGTTGTAGGGAGACCACTGGATTTGGAATTTATAAAGGTGGAAAGGGGTTTGAATATGACAATTTGTATGTCACTACTTGCATAACTTGGAGCAAGCTGAAAATCAGCTCTGAAGGTCAACTTCTTATCTCTAAAATAGAAAATCTCAAAAGGCAATTAATATTACATAAATTTAGATAAAATATTAGAATAAAATTAGATAAAATAGGATAAAGTGTGGTGAGATAATTGGTAAAATATAGGATCCTATACAAATATTACAAAATTAAAGTATTTTTTTTTACCATTCTGCTGTTTTTACTTCTGACTTTGATATTTTGATGCAGTGTCATCCTGGTATTCTTTCCAAAAAGTGGTAATTCAGCTATATCATGGTTAAATAGTCCATCCGTTAAGTGCCATATAAGTAACTACTTTTATATTATTTCTATGGGAAGATGTGTCTGAGTTCCAAACAATGGCCTTAACCAGGAGTTTGGGGAGTTAACCCGTTTGTATATTGAGAGACAATGTATGTATGTGTCCGTACATGTGGATGTATCTCTGGCTTTGTGTCCTTGGAAAAGCTGGGGGAGCAGGTTAGTAATAAAGAAAGTCCTTTCCAGGACAACTGGAGTGCTTTGTGAAAGTTCAGAGGACGATTTCAAGCCTATCCAAGCCAAGATAGTTTTTTTGTCAGCATCATTGAAAGCAGGAAAGCAGCAATGTAAATGTCAAGATGCTTCTGCCTTGAGCCAAGAAGAAACAAAACAAGCAATCCATTAAAAGTATTTTTCAAACACATAAGCTCCTGAAACTCTGCTTTTGAAGAATGTTAGCCCTAGTTTACACTCAGGCAAGTAATGCCAATAGACACAACTATTAAAAAAAACATTTTTCAGATACTCTATGATCAAGTTTCCAGCTACATATTCTGTATGTACATTTGATATTAAGAATTCAAAGAGATTGAAACCCACACCCTAAAAAACATTTCAGAATAACAGTATCTCATTATACAGTTTTCATGGTGTTTTAATTAGAGTTAGCTATATAAGTACTAATAGAACCTCATGTTCAGTGTTTGGGATAATAACTACTTTGTTCGGGTTGTACTTTTTCTTTTAGAGAGATGTGGGTGGTCTGAATGAAGCTAAAATCCCACCATTGTTTCTCTTGTCATTAATTCTATCAGCAATGCCTCTGATCTCTTTAGACTATGAAAAAATAACTAGTGATTAAGAATTACCATAATACTTTTTAAATATTTTTAATAGCGGCCACTTGCACAAAAGAATCTATGAATACAGAGTTTTATAATCCACACAATGTAAAATTTCCGAAAGAGGGTTGAAGACCTGGCTCATGTACAAAATCTGTACAATGCTGATCATTATATATATATTCCCTTTACCCTTTGATGAATAAACACATATATTAGATTTATAATTATGTATCTCTTTCATATTTTTGAAGTTTCTACTTCTAGATGGAACAAAAATAAAAGCTCCCAAATTAAAAAGAAAAAAATGCTGAAATCCAAGTTACTTTTTTTAAAAAGCTCATTCTGTTATTATTAAAACAAAGAGCATATCCAATTTGGCAAGTAATGTTCACTACAATTTGATTAGACATTGAAACACTTGTTTAAAAAGCATCAAGTGACAATGACCATTTTTTCAGGCTAATAAGTCTGAGATCCAGTTTGCAAGTATATCAAAGTAGAAATCCATGTATAGACAATTGTTTGGATTTTATAAAAATATTTCTTTCAGGTTTGAGGTTCCTTTCCATCTAAAGTGAAAACAAAAATTACTGTTGCCATATTTGCAAGTCAAGACACATTACCAGTCTGAGGGTTAGTTGTGATTTTATGGTATATTGAATAATGTTAAGATTAAGAATAATAACAGTATTTGTCACAGAGGAGGATCTACTTTGTACTAGGCACCATGTTGTGTGTTTTCATATACTATCTCTAACCCTTCTAACAATATTGCAAGATTGGCCTCATTATCGCCTTGACAGTACTGCATACATTTGATGTAAATTATTCCTAGTTTGCTCAGAAGCCACCAATGAATTTAGTTAGATTTTGTTACAAATATAACCACATATTAAATAGATTCAGCTTTCATTAGGCTTGTTAATTTTGATTGTTCTGCATTTGAGGTTACATCTCCTAGCCCTAATATTTGCAAAAGTGCATCTGTGTGGCACAAAATCTGTCCCTACTTCTGGAAATAAAGATATGCCTTAAGATCCTGAATCAGTAAAATTACTTTTTCCCAAAATATTTCTGGCCCTTTCTTGTTTCTCTAAGTCCTAGAAACAGTTAAAAGGGGAGAGATATTTGTCTGCTAAATTTCATATATTAGAGTTAGAAATGTTTTTACATAAGTAACAGTGCAGTCTAGAGATGGAGTCACTAGACCTTGAATTTAAAGTTATGGGCTTAAGACCTAAAAAGGCCACTGAAAAAGTAATCCTACAAGACACTGAACTTCCATGACACCATTCTTTTAATCAATTAAGAAAAGACAAAGAGGCAGATATTTATGTTAATGGCAATATTAGTTGAGGAAGTATTTATAACTAATATGAATTGACTTCTAATTTCCTTTAAAAATAATTATTGAAGTTAATTAAATAATTATGTCAATGAGGGATGAAAAATAACAAAATCTAGGTTCTCCATGAAACTATGTTAAACAGTTTAGCACTTGTCTCTCTATACTTTATCTTAGAACCTATTTTATCTATCATTAGTACTACATATTAGTGTTTCCATGTGTAAGTAATCTTGCTGATTTAATGATTCAAATACAATTAAGAGAAAAGAACATGGTGGATATTTTCTTTGTATGGACTGCAGAATCTAATATTTTATTTTGCTGCATAATGAAACTGCTTTATTGCTGTGTAGATCATTATGCTTATTAGATCAAATGTTCAGAAATCACTTTATATTTGCCAATATTTAGATTATCAGTAAAAGCATTTTCTTCTGGTAATAAAAAGTAGATCTTTATACCACACACACACACACACACACACACAAATATGGAACAGTTATAACATACCAGCTTGGCACATACAGAAAGGACTGAGAGGCAATAGATGTGATTCTATAAAGTACATATTGAATGCTGTCCCCTATCCCCGTGCAATTTTTTGTTTAAATGAATGCTTACATGAGCTACTCTACTGAGGGCAAAAGGAACACGTGCACACACACCCTTCCGCATGGTAACCACAGGGACCTTCATGCTTTGCTAACTAGTATTGGCTTATCCAGTGTGCTTACTGAAGTCATCAGACTACATTTTCAGTTGCTGGAGAAACAAAAGAGGCTGTGAACTTATAAACCATACTGAGATGATAACAACTTGGAAACTTACAGGGACAATAAGATAAAATGGGAATAGAACCATAGGATGAGTACCACATTGTTCAAGATTAGAATTTAATATATAACTGATACAGTTTTAATAAAAAATACAATCAGCCCACAGTTTGCATATGTCAGGATTCTAGTATTTCCTGCCAGATCTTTATCAAAAAAATTTTAATGAGAAAACTAGGAGTCAATCTAGTTATTCAAAGTAGGAATAGTTTTAGTAGAATTAATGTTTGTATGTTCATTGGAAGCACTGGAGATGTAAAGGTCAAGGAAGTTTCCACTAAGGTTCATGGAGTCTAGAACTACCAGAACTGAAAGAAGACCTTCAGTGACAGTCCCAGGTGCCTGCAGCTCTCAAAAAGACAATTTTCAGGAGCTCTCTGAGAAGCCCTGAATCTCATTTCTGCCATCTCCTGTTTTCCTGCAACCACTGCAAAAGCATATAGTTTCACTTCTCTTTCTGCCTCCCAAATCCTGTGTGATGATTTGATCTAAGTTGTGGACTGTTTTCTGTGCTTTGGTAACATTTGCTAACTACTTACTCAGAAAACCAATATGGCCTTTTTATACTGTTCTCTTTGGATCTTAAAGGAACTAGGATTTGCCTTGTGCAGCAGTTGCTGGTGGAGATGGTGGTGGAGGTGATGGATGGGGTGGCGGAGGTGGTGGGGTGGTTATAGTGGTGGTGGTGAGGTGGAGGCATATCCCACACTAGGTTTTATTAAGAGTGTTCAGTTTATAATACCTGAGCAGATATTCAGGGACTCAAGGATATTGCCCATAGGAATTTTTAACAAATGAAATACTAATGATGTGTCAGGCAGTTAATACATTTGGTGCTGACCTCTGATCTTCACAACAGCATACTTCTAATTGTTGGAGCTTCATAGTTTTACCCAGGGCTTTCTTGCTGCAAAATGCTCTCTCTTTAACTCTACCATCCTTTCCAAGGGCATTTATGGAAATTGTCGAATTTTTTTTTCCCTGGTACTCTCTATATATTCTTCTTGATCTGTCAATCACTCTTTCAAGCAGATATCTTCCCTATTTTGAATATCAGGACTCAGAAGTTTAAAAAAGAAAAAAATTCCCCACAGTTACCCAAGATGGTAAATGACATAAATTAGAAAGTGATAAAACCTGGTTGTAGACATTCTAAGTTTGATTTTTTTACCAAATGCATGGCCACTTTTGTAGTAGCCTCACAGATAGGAGTAAGATAAAAATATGGTGATTGAAAAGAGAAAGTTGAGGTGAATAAAATGATCCTATGGATATTTAATCCTTGCCGCTACTCAGAAATAGGCTGTAAGACTAATGCCTATGAGTTGGGTGACATTTTGGTTTTTATATTTCCTCTGATTCTTACGTTAATCTTACTTTTCTTATCTGTAAGTTAGAAGTTGTTGACACTTCAAAATACTTATCTAGGTTTACTATTGATTCCATTTATAAAGTCAGCAAATATTTAGTACCCACCAAATGCCAGAACTATGCCAGGCACTGAGAATACAATGCCTAAAAATATAAATATCAGTCCTCCCCTGGTGGACTTCAGCCATTATGGTAATAAACAAAATAGGCAGACAGACAACCAAATAAATAATTAAAAACCTTAAAAATATCTAGAAGTAAAACAAATAGGACTTTTTTTTTCTTTAAACATGTCCAAATTGATTGGGGAAGAGCAACTTGGTTGAGTTTGGAGAATTAAAAAAGGGCCAGAGGCCATAAAAAGGGGGTTAAATGTTATTTTCAATGCATTTGAAATCTGATTTTAAGCAAAGGATAACATCAGTCTATTATCCCTTTCTCTCTTTATCTGTCTATTTTTGTCTATGTGGAGATGGGATTAAGGAGGTAATGGAAGAAATGAAGAGATGAAAAATGATATGATATTTTAATGAGTTATGTGTGTCAGTCAGAGTTCTACAGAGAAACAGAACCAATAGGATGGATGGATGGGTGGATGGTTGGATGGATAGATAGGTAGACAGACAGATGTTTTTTAATTGGCTCAGTTGTGGAGACTGGTAAGTAAGTCGATTTGGCTAGCAAGAAGGAAGAGTTAATGTTGCAGTCTTAAGTCTGAAATACATAGGGCACACTGGAAATTTGGAAGATTTGTATATCAGTCTTGAGGCAAAATTTATTTTTCTCCAGGAAACTTTAGTTTTTGTTCTTAAGGACTTCAGTTGATTGGATGAAGTCCTCTCACATTATCAAGGATAATCTCCTTTACTTAATGTCAACAGAATGTACTTATTAATATCTACAGAGTACTTTCACAGCAACATATAGATCAGTGTTTGGCCAGACAAATTGGTGGTATAACAGCCATGGTGGCACATAAAATCAACCATCACCAAAGAGGGTGTTGATGGAAATTGAAATGGAGAGAGAAATTTGTAACATTTTGGAGGTAGAATCTACAGAGCTTGGTGATGGATTAGATGTGAGGATAAAGAAGAGGAGAGATACAGAAAATTACAGATTTCTTTCATGAGCAATAGATTTTAATGGCTATAATGAGGATAAAATGAGTTTCTGTTTTCTAATAGGGGTTCTGCTAATTTCAGCTTGAATAATGTAACTGACAAGGTAAGATTACTTTAGGGAAGCACTTTAACACTTGGGAAGAAATTCTGTTTGTATCTGTCTGGTTATATTTGGCTAATCCTAATGTAGACTAAAAATTCACCTTGCCTCTCTTTCTCACTGAAAAATAATTTCATGCAAATAGTATCTGGCTCTTTATACAATAATATGAAATGAAAGGAAACATGGCCAAGTAGTTTTGGAAGGAACAGCCTTCAAATGTGCCAGTTAAAGTGTCTCCAGTTTTTTATTGCTAATCATAGTAGGTTCCATTTTCTAATCAAAGCTTACATATGCTCCACCAGAGAGTTTGGAAGATATGCTAACTCAACTTAATTTTACAGAATATCATTCAAAAGCCAATAACATCTAGCATTGACATACAAAAGTTTAGGAGGAAAGAAATATATGCACCAAATATTAAGTGTTCTCTCTGCAAGCTATTGTAAACTCCCCTTGTTCTCAATTCTGTACTTGTCTTAACTATTAACTATGAAATTAAGTAGACAGTTTTGAAAAAGTAAAGATTGGACAGTTTCTCTAAGCTGATTCATAGTGCCAGTTTTTCCTTTTTAATATATTATCAAGTGGATGAACAGAAAATCATTCTGGACATTGAAAATTTAGAGTTAAGAATATAGTAAAATACTTTTCTAGATTAATCTCTGGTGTTTGAGGAATACCTTTGTTTCATTTTATTTCAGAAAATGTTTGATTTTCTATTTTAAATATTTATTACTATAAGTCAAACGATACATTACATAAAGTCAGATTTCTTCACTTCTAAATAATTTTGCATATAGTTTAGATTAAGTTTAGTCAAATTTCACTGATCTCACATCATTAGTGTTATTTCATATTTGTAATTTTCTAAATAAATGAAATTTCCTCCAAGTAAATAAAATTTTTTTGATTACCATTTTATGTATTTATTTCATAAAATTGTAGGAAGTGTTTCCTCTATATAGGGCATAAATTAAGTTTATTAGTTTGCTATGGCTATGTCACAAATACCACAGATTTGATTTAAAACAGTAGAAATTTATTCTCTCATAGGCCTGGAGACCAGAAGTCCAAAACCAAAGTGTCAGCGGAGCCTTACTTTCTTCAGAGGCTCTGGGGGAAAAGCCTTTCCTTGCCTCTTGCGGCTTCTGGTGGCAGCCAGCATTCCCTTGCTTGTGGCGGTCTCACTCAATCTCTACTCAGTTTCCACACTGCCTTCTTTCTTTCTTCGTGTGTCTATGTAGTAACCCTCCACCTCTCTTTTATAAGGACACTTGTAATTGGATTTAGGGCCCATCCAGATAATACAGGCTGATCTCCTTAAATAGAGATCCTTAACTTGATCACATCTGCAAGCACCCTTTTACCAAATAAAGTAATGTTTATAGGGATTAAGATGTGGACATATTTTTGGGGCCACCATTCAGCCTACAACAGCAGATAATGTAAGGGATATAATTTGGATTAGACAATGCCTTTCTTTCCATTTATGTTTTAGTCTTTAACTCCCATCCCATCCTGTATGCCACGCTGGGCCTGGGGCTGTAACTCTACAGACCACAGTTCTGCATGGCCACCTTACTGCTCAGCAGACTGTCCCCTAGGAGGTTCCAAAGGAATATGGAAGCCTGGGATAGGAAGAGATACTTCTTCCTGTTCCATTTTGTTCCTGGTCTTGTTTCCTTTTCCTGTCATTGTGATCCTACCAAAGCTTCTTCACCCAGAGAGCGGCAGTTTTCAGTCACAGCAGTTAATTCTGATTTGCACTTTTTCCAGTGTTAGCTAAGCCAACCACATGATACCATCAGTGACCAGCACTAGTTGATTAGAATCCCTTCCTCATAGGTCTGGGTCCTGGTTTCATAGAGCCCCATCTCTGAGCTCAGAGACTTTTATAATACCTGGGCAGTCACCACTATTCAGAGGTCTGAGTTTCAGTTTTATGGGATACCCCCATCAAGCTTCTAAATTTTCATCATTCCAGCCTTTCTGTTCCCAGCCCCTTCCTCCGGTTGTAGGAACATAGATGGCAGTTTAGTGTTTCCTCTGCTGCCCTTACCATCTAATGCAGATACAAAATATCTTCAAAAAGAACTGCCTAATAAGGTTGAAAGTAATACATCCCAAGTCACGAAAGGTTATTCAGAGGAGTGAGGGGTTTAGTTTTGTTTTCTTCAGCTGAGTAGTATCTAGGCAGGCATCATGAGGGAGGTAGTAATTCAGTAAGACCTTATAAATTAGACATTGGTCTGTAAGAAATGAGAATGGAAGAATGGAAGGGCATTTCTCAAGACAAACTTTGTAAAAGGTATCAGTTTCTATTTCTCAAAATCTACTTAATAATATATAGCATGCTCTTGTCTACTGAAAGTTATCAAAGTTATGCATTCTCTTTAATATAACAAAGATCTCCAACACATTTGAGTCATTTGCCCCAGGCCTGAACAGCTATAGATGATCTGCTCCTGGAAACTAGAAAAACAAGCAAACAGTTCAATGTTTTGTTGTTTCCCTTTTTTATTTCTTTTTTTTTTCTTTTGGTTACTTATACTTTATATTATTGCGTTTAGGTGCTAGAAACTGCTGGTGACCACTTCAGCTATTCAGTATTACTCCACTCCCCTTCAGACATTCTGTTGGGCTTTGTGACAGTTATTTGTGTCTCCAGATACTAATTTAGCTTATTTTAACTTGATTGCTGTGTTCTAAAAACATGACCTCAGAGTAAATAGGAATATTACTATACATAAACAAACTGATCTCTATCTTAGCCTTCCTTTTCTGGTATAGAAGAGTATATTTTTTACTTTTCATGTAGTTTAGGGGCATTCATCTTATAGTGATAATCAGAAAAAAGTTTGCTGAGATACCTTTGAGACCTAAATATTGTAGACTTACAAGGCCAATATCTAAGGTTCTCTAAAATGAACCTGTATTATAAGATCATAAATAAAAGAGCTAAGGATAAACATCAGTTATTAGACCGTGACTGAAAAATGATGTGTTAACATGGTGAATTTTGTCACTAAGGTTGACTGCATCTGAGGCTATGAGGCCAACCATATATCTTGCTTTCCCCATGTAACATATGGGGTTTATTGTGTCCACGTAGTCTCTTTTCAAAGGTTGTAAATTATATTATTTATGGACTCTTGATGATCAAAACACAGTTGGAGCTTGAAGGTCAAGGCAGAAAACCATATTCTACATTCCTATTTATCAGTGGTGCATGGGGCATTCAGACACACCTTTGTGCTGCTACAATTAAAGATCTGTCAACATTTCTAACCTGCACCATTATTTCAGGGTTTGATCATGTGGATATTTATCCTTATTCTTTCTTGAATTAGGTGGTGAAATCTCAGCTGTGGTAGGACATCTTCAAATTATTTTACCAAGATTCTAAGATATTTATTTCTTATTGGCTTTTTTTTTTTTGCTGTTAAAATGCTAAACAATAAAGTTTGGGTGAGCTAGCTTTCAGCCATCTTGTAACTCAGAAAAAAGCACCTATATATAGGCCACATGTTTTTTAGTCCAGGGGACTTAGATGAATGTTAAGAAACAAAACTGTTATTTCAGATTTCAGTGTATTACTTATATTCATCTTAAAAGAAACACTTAGGAATATTTTTTAATAATTCTTTAAAACAGCTGGTTTCTTCCTACTGGGTCCTGGTTTCATAGGCTCCCATCTCTGAGCTCAGAAGCTTTCATAATACCTGTGCAATCACCCTTGGGCAAGAGAGAGAATTTTAATAGCTAAAAAAAAGAAAAAGGAAGAAAAACAGTAGCAAATAAATATCTTATAATCTTGGTAAAAGAATTTGAATTTGAAGATGTCCTCCCAGAGCTGAGGTTTGCACCAAATAACTCCTTAAAATGTCTGGCTTCTTCCTACTCTCTTCCTAGATATCTATATAGAGTCCATCAATACAGTAAAGTAGGAATAAATTTGACTCTTTGGTTTGTTCACAGAGAAACAAAAATATCCTGATAAAATTTTTTAGAAATACCTGTTTAATTTAAAAATAATTTGTAATTATGTGCTCTGAACCTCTAGCTCTGTATGGTTCACTATGGTAGCCACTAGCAACATGTGGCTCATGAAACTTAAACTGTAGTTAGTCCAAACTGAGATATTAAATGTACAAAATACACAATGGATTTTGAGGCTCACTACAAAAAAAAAGAATGAAGTGAAAATGTCACATTAATAATTTTTATATTGATTCATTTTGAAATAATAGTAAGTAAAATATAATAAAACCAATTCACCTGTTTTTTTAGTTGAATTGAGCTAAATTAAAAATTGCATATGTGTCTCATATTACAGTTCTGTTAAGAGATGTTACTCTTGATGTTCTCAAGAATCTTACAGCCTTTCTTGGTAGGTGAACTACCCAATTGATTTGAAATGATTCTAGCAGGACAGTCTTATAAAACTTCTAAGAGAATAATAAGACTCCCCCTTTTTTTAAGGAAATTCTCCCTCCCCTACAACCATGATGGTGATACTGTTGTTGGCATCTATGATGGTGAATGACAAATACAGAAGCAGAAAAATCTGAAAAGTTAAATATTGGAGACCATAGGAGTAAGTGAGCTTATTAAGCAAATGAAACTCAGAAAAATCTCAAAATATTTTAGTTGAATATAAATTTACTCAATGATACTCAAAATGATAGAATGAAATAATGTTTAATCCTTGGATAATATAAATATATTTTCAGGTAAAAATACTTGTAGTAATACTAATATATAGGATATTACTTGAAATTCACCTTGTAGTTACTTATCTTCTGAAACTGCAATCTGTTTCTCTAAAGTCTCACTAAAACAAACTGGCTATTTGCTTCATTTATGAATTCAGTGAACACTTATAGGCCTATTCTGTTTTGCACCTTATGCTTGGAACTAGAAGATCCAAAGATAAACAATTCTCTTTCTACTTTCTTCTGCTAATTTGCAACATCTGTGAGCCTGAATTCATCCAAGTTTATAATAATGGATGAAATTGCTTTGGACATCCCATCAGAACGAATCATACACACCTAACCCCAATCTGTTAACATGCAAGGATATCATGATGATCAACTGAGGAATAGCAATGTGTGGGCATCATGGGAAGCCCTGTGGGCTAGAAGAGCTGTTCCAGTGGCTGGGCAGGACATTACCACACCTGGAGCATTAGTGAACAACAGCAAGTTCGTGCTAAATTGAGTGCTAAAGTATTTTAACTGAACTAGACAGCTGCTTCCAATGTTTTTGTTCACTCATCAGTTATCTCTTACTGTATGTATCTTTTTCTTCCTCTCTTCTGTCTAAGATAAAAAGATGACCTTCCCAAAGCTAACCTGGTCACCTGTATTTTTGATCTCTTCCTCTCCCCTTTCCTGGCCCTGCTCCATCAGTTTTTATAAATCCATTCATTGATAATCAGTCTTGGTTGCTGCAGTGATTTTCACCTTCTGCTTTGAAAACATACTCCAAAAGGGTATCTTAAAACAAATATAAAATCCCCCTCTCAAGTTTTCTGAACTTCCATGCCCTCCTCCATTTATTGACAGACATTCCAGAAGGTCAGCTTGCTTATCTGTGTTACCCATTGATTCCTTAATCATGTGTTGGGGGCTTATCCACTGGAAACATTGTAATTCTTTAATTTTTTTCCATATCACTAATGTCTCCATATATAAAGCCTTTTTTTTGCCCATAACTCATTAGTTTGGACCTCTCTTTTGGTCTCTTTTGGAAACTATTTTCATCCTTGGGAGTATGGACACATCTTTGGTTGTCTCAATTTTCCCCATTCTGTCTTCAAATGCTTACTCAGCAGATTTTTCCTTCTATTTACTTCAGTATCTACTTTAGATAAACAAGCAGTTATACCAAAGTCTACAGATAGAATTTATATCTCAATTTTACTTCAGATAAATTCATTGAAATTTTTTATATTATAAAGTTTTTCAATGATAAAGTCTCAATTAATTGATTCCTTTTTTCTTCTGTCAAAAAAGGCAAGCATTTAACAGCGATACAAAGGTAAGAAGGAAATAGGGTCAGATTTATGCAACACATGCATGAAAGTCATATATTTTCTTTTTTTTTTCTTGTTTGCTTTTAGAACAATGTCCTTATTACCCTCTAAAATTACCTACTGGTACAACACTACATTTTTACATTAAAAGATACGGATTTTTAAGTATCCAGGGTGAGTGGAGAGGTGTTTAGTATCTGTGATCAACTCCCTTTGTTAGAAAACATCCTCAGGCAAGTATTTCTACCCATCTTATTTTATTTTGAAAAAGAATCATTTCATGGAGAAGGAAGGAATATTTATTTGCTGTCTACTCTTGATGAATAATGTGAATTGTTGCTACTTTGGGATTTGCTTTATTCTGACAATTTGGAAAAAGTCTATTTTGTTGTTTCTTTTGAAAGTTTTTCTGTCTGTCAGCCATGAGTTTCAAGTTTAATACTTGTTGGAGTATGGTGTTAGTGTAAGTCCCGAACAGTATCTGTTTTTATCAGTTTACCAATGGACCAAAATACATCTTCACCAATAGTTTAAAATAAAGTTTAGCAAAACATTTTAACACACATTTGTTTGTCTGTGTCTGTATCACCCCTATCAGCCATCTGATTATGACCTGCATACACCTTTTAAAATAGTATTTCCTCTTTAAGATATATATATACTGAAGAAAAAAGCCATGCTAGGGAAGTAGAACGATTATAACCAAAGTAAATTGATGGCATTTTTTAACTAAAGGTAAGGTCAAATATAAAAGGGCAGGTGGCTTATTGGAACAGACCTGTGCAGGGGAGTTCTCTGTCTTGGCAAACCCTTAGAAGTGGTCTTTCCCTTGTTCACTTAAAGTTCCTTTTGGAGGAACTCCTTCCTAGGCAGGAGTAGTCATCTGCTGATCTCACAGCTCTGTAATACTAACAACAAAGTCAGCTGAGAATTAAGGGGATGTGGGGATGTGTCCAAGGGAGAAAAACCCAGAAATGTCAAATAATAATAGTAGCTACCAATTATAAAGTTTTTACTGTATATGCTAGGCCCTGGCTAAGCACTTTACATGTTTTAGCTCATTTATTAGAACAACTCTAGATTGTTAAGTATATTTGCGGTTTTACCATTGAGGAAGAAGAGTGTCAGAAATGTTGAACTGGCGATGTTGAGTCAAGAAGTTTAGTTTTGTGGGAAAGAACATGAATTTTGGATTCAGATGGATATGATTGTTATGCTGACCATTTAATATTTCCTTCATGTCTTTCCATTTCTCTTTATTGTTGTTATTAGATTTTAGGTGCAATTTATATTTTCTTTTCAAATATTCTCTTCTTCATGTCATTCTTTCTCCCTCAGTAGAGCAAAGATCACAGTGGGTCCTTTACAGTATTGAGTACAGACACTTAGATACCCAGGTAAACCTCACATTACCCAACCAAGCAGATGATTAGTGATATAATTAGAATTTCGGTGAAGAAAGTTCTATTTTGATAAAGCAAGTATAATGAGAGTTATAATTTGTGTATTACTCTTAAAATGGAAAGAAGAGTGTGGTGATTTGCAGATACCAAGACAGGCTGCTATGGAAATGTTCTATAGCTTATAGGTAATACAAGTCTCCCTGTTTTCATGTAGTTACATTGGTGCCCATGCAACCACATAATCAGTCCCTTATCACTTGGAACATCATGCATTTATTTAGTTTGTATTGTCTTTATATTGTTGATTTGTATTACTAATAAATGTAGTATTTTACAGTGTAGTAAATGGTTTATTACTCAGGCATATGATTTAGGAAGAGAACATAAAATTTAGACTTCTTCATAGTCGAGTATGGGACAGATTGCATACCCTTCTCTCTATCTCTACTTCTATTTCAATATCTATGTTTATATATGTATATTTATATATTTATATATAAATGCATTTACAAAAATATGCATTTATATTCATATTCACATGTACATACATAAATGTATATGTATATTCATATATACACATATGTACACATACATGTATCTTAAAAATGTATAGACAAGTGATAAACATCACTAAGGAAATAATTGAAAAAGAAATGGTTCCAAAATACTGCCAGACATAGGTTGTTCTCTGACCTGATGCTTTATATATTAGTAAAACCTTAGGAAAGCAAAGCTGATAATGATTTTACCTCGAAGTCTTCATTTATTCATAGCCATTCAATAGTAGCAGTAACAATTGTTGTCACTGTATCTCATCTCCATTTGGAAGGGAACTAACAATTTTCAAATTCCACTGGAAAGGAAAAGCAAAGTTTACTTAGTTGATTGGATATGGGTAGAGAGGGTCAATTGATTTTTTTTAATGTAACATTAAAATTTTACACAATTAAGAATAAGACTAGACATTAAAATGTTTTATGATATTTGATTTACTTTAAAGATTAAAATAACATTATTTTTGCTCTTTCCTTGTCATGTGTTGTTCTTGTCATTGAATCCAACTGTTAAATAATTTTAATAGGTGATTAAACATTACCTATTTAATTACCTATTTTTAGTAGGTACATGAGAAATTAGTTTTGAAGCTACATACTGACTATAAGCTCCCAGCATGCTTTGGTCTGAGAAATAATTTTCTTTTTATTTTGAAATAAGCAATTTGAATTTTATAGTCAACACTGATTTTTAAAGGGCGAAATTTCAGTTAAAAATGAAAACCAAAATAAAATTCAATATGTACTTGTTTGAAATTTATATCCTCCTACCTCCAGTTATTTCTCCAACTAGCATAAACTTTACATATAACTATTTTTCTATTTGGAATTGGATTTTTTGAGTGTTTCTAAAATAATGTCAGAAAAGTAAATCTTATTGTACCTTAATTTTAAGCTAATAGCAGTTATTGCTAGTATTAGCAGTTATTACTAGTTAGTCATAAAGATATATTTCTTGGAAAATATTGACATCTTACTCAAATAATTACATTAAGGTGGAGAGTTACCAAATGTAATTAATCATGGAAAATAAAACTATGAAATTGTATCATAGGCTATGATGTCCATTCAAATCTTCAGCAGTCTATCACTTTGCAGTATCTTTATATTTTAGACAGTGTCTCCAATATCTCTAAATTGTCTCTTTCTGAGAGAGGGAAGACAAAACATAAAACTACTATAAATTAACTTTCCATTTTTAGGTCTTTGTGAGCAGAAAAACTGGTAGAATTCTTAAACTTCAGGGTTTTGTTTTACTTTAAGTACATTAGCCACAAATGCAGAAGATTATAACTCTGAAACTGTCCACTCTTCCCCATTTAATTCAAAACTCAAAATTCCTTTTGGATCTGAGACCACTTTTCTAATTCTTTGGTATCCCACATAATACTTGGTGCTTAATAAATATTTCATGTGTGTACAACCAAGGTAATTACTTTTCCTTGATTTCTATCAACTTCTACTTTAACTTCTTCCTACATTTTCTTAGATATGATGAGATTAGTATGGTTGTTACTACATTCTTTCTTCTATTTTTATCCAAATGTAGACTCTTTCAGTCCTGTCTTCTTTAAGTGTTAAGAATATCAAGATGCTATAACCTAACCATCATATATGATTTAATCATTCTAATGTACTTTATGAAATAACAATCATCTCACAGACTGTTCAACATTTACATAATTTAGACATATTCTACTGCTAAAGGTCTTGGCTTTTGTGGGAATCAGAATTTTCTTAGTGATTTTGTTTTCAGAATATTGGATTAATGTACCTGCCAGAACATTCATTAAGTATACACAAAGTTTCAAGATGACTTGTACCCAGATGTCTGGTGCAAAGAGTCAATTACTTTTCTTCATCTCTGTTTAGAGCTATAGTTCCAAAGCATTCAGTTACAAATTGCATGTATTATTTTTTGCATAAATATTAGGCTTCAAGGAAGTAGATATAGATTAATGTAACTCAACTCACTGAATAAAGTCAGCTACTTCAAAAACTAGTTATATTTCAGATGGTGACACATATATTGCAAAGGAACTAATTAAATGTCTGTAAAACACAGAGATATAAAAATACACATAAATTCTAAGTGTTTCCTTTAAAGATAATATAATTGATTAAGAACAAATTGGGCCATTGCTTAAACAGAGATCATACCATCTAGAGTACCTAGTAAAGAGGAAATTTAGCAAGTATTGAGTTCAGATTCATGAACAGGAAAATTAGGGAATTTAGAATATAAAATTTAGAAGGGATTAGTGGGTTGACTCTACCTTAATTAACAAAACGAAATAATTATGCCGTGGTAGACTAGACTTCATTTTATAACTCAGTTTATATATCCATGGCTTACTTGTAGAAACCTATGTTATTACCAAAAGAATGGACTAAAGAATCTTAAGTGAGCTGGGGTCTACAAGTATGAGTCTAAATAATGACAAATATCTTTTATTTGGGCCCTAAAGTAGTCCCCCATCCTTTGTCAACCTAGAAAGCCACAATCACCCATTCATGAGAGTTGGAATTCAAGTTGTTAGTTTCCTTTCTAGTTTTTAGGAGTAAAGGCTTGACTATATACCATATGAAGGTATAACCAGTAAATGGCCAAATGATGAGAAAAGCAGTTTATTTTAACTGAAACACTCATCCCCAATCTTTTGATATAGAACCAAGGATTTTTCTTTGAGTACTGCTCTAGGAAGTAGAATTCTAGAGTTACCTTCCTGTTTAAGCCATACTAATGATGCAGCACCTACGTTTCCTCATTTAGGAGCAAGGACTAGGGACTTGCAGAACAATTTTGAATTTTGAGCTTTGATTTTCTTCTCAATTGTCACTATACTTCTCCCTTTCCCTTGTTAGTAATCTTTTCAGCAACACTTTCATTTTATCAGTTAATACTTACAAGTCTTTCCAAAGCACACAGGTTAATTTTCACAGGAGTAATTTTGACATTTAATGTGTCATTACTTACATAATGTTAATTAAATCATATAATTTTCTGTATTACAACACCGGTCACTGCAAGAAACCTATTTAGGAACAAAACAGTACTTCTTGGTAGATGTAAAACTCACTGGAGGAAATTGTTAAGTGTATACGGGTGTCACCCAATATTAAGTAAGGGAGAAGGGAAACTGCAAAGTCCTCTGGGCATCTCAGACTCTTTGCGTCTGAATCTCTTAAGCAGTTTTCAAAGTATCTCAGGTTATTCTCATACATGTTCAAGTTGATAACCACTGCTGGAATATTATAGAGCGCTTGCTAGTATTTAACATTAGGGGAAAGAATGCCATGCTGTAGAGCAGCATGGGTAATTCCAAGAGAATTCCAGAATTCCAAGTAGAGCAGTAAAGGGTAATGTCAAGAGAATCCTGCTGCAACACTTTCCTTTCCCATCGCTTGGGTAAGCAGATCTTTGTTGGGTTGCTGTTTTATAATTCATTTTTGACTGCCTGATATCAGAACTTCTTTCCAATATGAGGGGAGCTCCTGGTGAGCTTGTAGGAAGCAAGATTTATATGTCCCCAGAGGGTGATAGGTCCATTTATTTTGTTCCTGAGCTAAGATACAGGCAGGTGACTTAAGGTAAGCCAACTGATTGACCTCTCCCAGGTGGTTAGATCTGAAGAAGTGAAGGAAAAATCTAGCGGCAGTTCAAGATCATTCATGCTTGTTGTGGATCAATGCTGTGGATGTGGCACAGCAGATGGTAAGAAACCCAGAGCTGCCATGGTAGACTAGCGTTAATGCAGTGGCGGCAGTGTCTCAGCCGTCAGTGTCCTCTACTTGTTTTCCTCTAGCGGGATCTTGGCAGAACTGTGATTCACAGCTTCTCTTGGTCACTGCCTGGTTCTCAGTGTTTTCCATCACTTCCATAAATGAGTTTACATATATATACATAAATATAAATATATGTATATTTAAGTACATGTAGTATATAAATATGTGTATAGTATATAAATATATTTATATAAATATATGTATAATATATAAATATATGTATAGTATATATAGTATATAAACATGTGTAGTATATGTATATGTATATGCATATGTATTTTTATATAAAATGAGTTTATTGAAAGTGTATACATGCACTCTTTTTACATATTTTAACACTGATTTTTTTTCTAGTTTTATTTAAATATAATTGACATACAACACTATTCATTTAAGGTGTACTACATAATTTCTTGATATATTTATGTATTGTGAAGTGATTACCACAGTAAGTTTAGTTAACATCCATCACCTCACAATGTTACTTTTTTTTGTGAACTTTTAAGATCTACTCTTGCAACTTTCAAATATACATTACCAGAATTATTAACTATTGTCACCATGCTGTGCACAACCTGGTACTTATTTATCTTATAACCAGAAATTTATGGACATTTGTACCCTTTGACCACCTTCACCCATCCCACCACTGCCCTGCCTCATCTCAGGCAACCACTTGTTTCCTGTTTCTATGAGTTCATTCTTTTAAAGATTCCACATATAAATGAGATCATACAGTATACACACTTTCAATAAATTTATTTTTCTTAAGTGTGATGTCATTAGTTTTGTCTAGTATAACCAAAAATGGGCCTACTTTGAGTTGGTTACCTATGGACCTTCTTCAACCTTCTGACACCCATGACTAACGATGCGAATGGATGGATCTTCTTCCAGAGGGCCCACAGGGAAGGACTGACATTTCTACTATCTGCTCTAGGTTTTTTCTTTTCTTTTTTTTTAACCATCAACTTCAACATGATCAGTAGAAATTCGGCTATCCCATAGTAGTATTTTGAACAAAAAAAATAGGACCTCAAAATCAGAGGATTTTAGTTGTTTTTTTTAATTTGCATAGTAAATTATATGTGGATCCATTTTTACAGGTATAAACCACAGCATTTTATTTTCTTTTATGCTAGCAAAAATAGATAGTAATGCTTCAAAATATTTAAGCAAACTTACTCAGGTAAGGAACAGTGCCAGAGAGTTTCTTTTAAACATTTTTTGTCACATTTTCAAAGTGAATGTTAATAAATTAACAGGTTCTGTAAAATGCGAAATGTAGCCTTTCTAGTTTTTGAGAGTAATTTTCCATTAAAACATTCCTTCACTAAATACCTTCAACCTTTGTGATCAACATTCATAGCTATTTTCAATAGTTCAATCACTCTACTTCGCATTTATTTTTCCTTCTAACTAAAATTAAACATCGCATGTTCTGTTGATCTGAAAGTTTTCAAGTCATCTTGAATAACATACTTGCTATTCAAGAGAAACCATGCATTTTTGACCATAAGGTAGTCATTTTCATATGTCAGCTAAACTATCTAAATTCAAGTCATAAAAATCTATAGTTATTAAGGAAAATGTATATGTGTTTTAATTACTATATCACTAATAAGCATTATTTATCTGGATACATTTTATTGAAATAGCATAAAACCCTACTCAAATTGGCTTAAAGAGTGAAATAGACTCGTGTATTTGAAAGTCAAGAGGAAGAACCAGTTTTAGGTTGATTTGGTTCAGAATTTCTATCATGTGGCCAAAGAATAAGTTTTTTTCTGTCTCTGAGCTCTTCCTTCCATGACATCATATCAAGGCTGATTTCCACCTGTTGGAAAGAAAAGATGTACCATTTACAGATTTCATACCCGTAACCTGATTATCCAAAAGGAGAAAAAGGATTAGCTTTTTGGTGGTTCTCTTAAGAAGCAATAAACCACTTCTTTTAGAATCCTGCAGAAAATATACCTGCAAATGCAATTACCAAGACTTGGTCCATGCCCATTATTCAAATAATCCATTTGGCTAAAGAAATACCTTATGCTGACTTAATTAGGACTGTGTTATCTGGATCAGTATTATAGCATTTGGAATCAACTGAACCAAGTTAAATTGCTACCATTAGGGTCTACTCCTGGAGCTTCTCCCACAAACCTTAAGGCATATTGTGAACACTGCATCGTGTATTTATAGAGTTTTTAGTATATGCCCATACAAATGTATATAATCATATGGTAAGAGAGACAAGATACACAAAGACACATATAACAAAACAGTGTTTTGTAATATATACATAGAATAAAGTGGAAAGTTTTGTAAAATTTAAAATTAAATAATTTCATACCATGCAATGTTGTAAATACATTACAATGACAATACATTAAAATAATATTTTAATTTATTGATTATGTGCTTGGCTTTCAACATAGACTGTAAACTTCTCTTTTCTATCCCTGAGCGTCTATCATAGTGACTTACTCATCATATTAAATGTGTAACAAGGGCTGTTGAGTAGAACAAGCAAAAAGATCACTGACTCACTTTTTTTAAATAAATGCAGCCTAATTATAAACTTTGCCTTTACAGTGAACTTCACAAAACAAATAGTTCACATCCTTTTCATTAGTGAATTCGGAAAATAAATAAGAAAAAAAAGCTGAATTAACTTTTTTTTGTTTGGTTTTGAGGCCTCAGCATTTCTGTTTATTAAAGGTAATGAAGGTTAAGGGACAAACAATAGAGAAAGGGAAAATGCAAATATTTGAGATATAGATTAAAGCAAATACATCCTTATGTTAATTGTCAAGTGCCTACTGATAAACAAATGAAGTTGTCCTTGGAGGGTGATAGAGTCTACCTGCTAATGAGTAGAATCTGCAATGTTGAAAGTGAGTTCCAAATAAGAAAGAAAAATTACCTAAATATAGAGGTTTAGGTCATACATATAGTTAGAGATAACATGGAAAGAAAATGGCAGTGACGAAACTGGAAGAAAACCAAGAAAACAATCCCATCAGTGTGGGAAAAAATAAATAGTATTATATTACTATCTTCTCCAAATTCTGGAAGGTGCTAAAGATTGTGTTAATCTATGACTAATTTCTGTGCTCCTTCTGATTTAATGGAAAGTTTTTGAGTGTGGAAATATGCTTTTTCTTCATTAATAAAGCATCAAGTGCTTTGCTGTTCAAAGAGAGTCTTTCGTGAATATCCTAAAAGATAACCTCTTGTTTTGGAAACTTCTCTTGAGCTACAGTGTAGAGATGGACTGAGAAGTCCTAAGATATTAACTGTACAGAAAACAATTGTTTACTATCCTCTGGCCTATTTTATAGGTAATCATAATGGAATCATTTTTGCCCATTTCTTGGGATATAACTCAGCAAGCAAAATGGCCCATGTTAAAAAACAATGTATGCTGTGATACATAATTTATTTTATTGTTTTTGTTTAGTGGGAAAATCCCAGCTGGCACTCTAGACTTTAAAAATTCGAATGAATCAACACAGCCTTTGTAACTTAGTAATGCATGCATCAATGAGGAGTCTTTGGAGTGATTTTCCAACAGCAGTTTCCGATTTCAGCCCATCATTTAAAGAACTGTCAAATCCACATCATACATTATACTCTGTCAGTAGAGTATAGAGAACTGGTGCCTATAGTAACATAAGCCCCTCCTTTCCCACAGGGAAGAACACCAGTGCCAAATAATATCAATTATCCATTACTTCATTGAAAATACTCCCAAATTTAGTAGTTTAAACCAGTTATTCATTTTGTCCATAATTCTTCAATATGGACATTTAGGCTGGACTCAGTTGGGCGATTCTTCTGACCTGTGCCTGGTTGGATATCTCTTGGTTTTGTTTACGTCTGTAACCAGAGCTTCTGCTGCCAGTTTGGCTAGAAGCTAGCAAGAACAGGTAAGCCACAGCTGAGCAGCTCCTCTCTGCTCCTTGGGTTCTCTCTTCCTCCAGCAGGGTGACCTGGGATAGTTCACATGGTGACTCAGCTGGGTCCCAGAGAAAGACAGGAAGCATGCAAGACCTTCTGAGGCATAGACTTTACACCTATGCCACATTTTATTCTATTGTCAATATTAAAGCCAAACCAGATTCAAGAGGTAGGGAAATAGATTCCACCTCTTGATGGAGGAGCAGTAAAGTGATATTCTGAAGTGACCTGCATACAGAGAGGGGAATAACTATAGCCATTTTTGCAAATGATCTGCTATACATGTCTTTCAGCCTCACTTGTCTGCAGGGTGAGTTTATGGCTTGACCATATCAACATCGGTCTTTCTTGTTCTGCTTTTGCCAGCAGGGACCAAATTCAAATTTAGCTGAAAGCACAGCCATGTAATTTGTGAATTTTCATAGACATAGTATCCATGTCTAATAATCTTTTCTAATGTTGATATAAATACAGTCCACTGTTAACTAAGGAGTACAGTTAGTATAATCTTTAAAAAGAGTTGGCAACAATTTTAAGAAATTGAGCCGACCTTTGCTCTCTGCATTCAACATATATTCCCAGTCAATTTTGAAAGACATGACTTACTATTTAGTGTGATTTCATTTAGGAGTTTCTCAACATGGGGTATAATGGATGTTAAGTCAAATTTAGAATGGATGGCATCCTGTGCCCATTTATGAATATAAGAAGGAACATTTGAAAGAGAATCATAATTTCCATCATTAATTTGCTAATTCACACACAAGGAAATGACTCATGAAGACTTTAGGTGCCTTTGTTTCAAAATTCTTTTTCTTCAGTTTTTCCCTTTGCTTTAGTTGAGTGGAACAGATTTGTCAGTTGAGTAAAGATGATTCATCTCCTTCACTGATGCTGCTGCGAGTTATTAATTAGGTTTCTGAGTTTGGCACTGCTCATTCCTGGCCACTGTGATGTGTCATTGAAACAGACCCATTAAAATGATTGATGTGTATTGTAATTTCATTAGTGTCATCAATAATGTATTACACTTTCCTTTTAGTAGTCTCTTTGGGTGTGGAGGGGTCAGAATGACTGTATGAATTACATTTATAAGATCTAAATTAACACAGGTGAGGGAAGAAGATAGGCATGAGGGTGGAATTAATGTTATTTTAAACATGATAACTACTAAAATTATTTCAATTAAATAATATTTTAATTAATTCTGATGCCTCTACATGCCATACCAAGATCTATGTTGTATGTATGCAAATAGGATTCTGATTTATTGAATTAATTTTTTCTTCTTTCTTCAAGGAAACCTTTCTGAATTGGACTAATGCAGGTGTATGTAAGAGCAGGAATGGTTCACTAAGGAATATAATTCCTTGTGGTTGTAAAGGACAGACTTTTGACATAGAATCTCTTTAAGTGCATTTCGCTTTTTCCATGCTATTTTCATGTCAGACATGTGCCTTCTGACTAGCTATTAGTTGATACCCAGTCTGCCGTAATCTGAAAAATATGATTCCATGGTTGAGAAAGAAAGACATATTTGAGTATTCTGATATACTATATATCATTGAAATATTTTAATTGAGGTTCAGTTTCGGTGACATACATGGGAATAAAAAGAGCTTTTGGCTTAGAATCTTCCATAAGAATCATTGATCTAACTGAAATATTTTCAAAAGCAAGAATCACTTGCATAGTAAAAAATGGTACAATAATAGTTTTGTTCCTCAGGGATGATCCCTGAGTACTTAATCACTGAATGCATAAGAAAGTTCTCAGAATTAATAAATATATGGAAACATGTGATGAAATTCAACAGTGTGGCTAGGTGTTGTTTTTTGTGTTCCATTCAATTATTAAAACTGAGAGTACTGACAGTACTCTTTTGGAAAAGAACTCCAAATCAGAAATTTATTTTATAAAAGCAGGAAGCTAAACAGTTTTTAGTACACTAAAGAGAAATAGGAAAAGATGAGCCAATTCTGAAAAGCAGTAGGAAAAATGGTCCTTCTCATGAAAATTTAAAGAAGATATTTTTGTTATCCCCAATTTGTATTTAAGGTAAAGTAATCTATCAGAGTGAAAAACTATTATAATGAAGATCAACTAACTTAAGTTATATCAGCCACCAGCTACCCCAAATAAATGTTTTCTCTTAAATTATGATGGAAGAATCCTAGTCATTTATCTTCAAGTCGAATCTCAGTATCTGTAGTTTCATGCTGATTTGTATTCAATTTGGGTAGAAATGGATAAGAGTGTTTATCTTACATAATAGCTTGCCACAGACTACTAGTTGAATCATGTAGCATATGGAAAATGTGTTTAGCTCCTTGTAGAATTTCACAAACCAAAATAGGTTTCCATTTCTATTCACATGGCTTGTTTACAGTCATTATGAGTGTGTTACTGTGTTGCTTACTAGTTAGAAAAAGCAAATGTTGGCACACTACGGACTCCATTGCATTGGTCTTTAAGAAATATAAATATTGCATGCAGTTAAAAAAAAACAGTAACCGTACTTCTTGTTATTTAGAACTAAACATTCTTTTCAGGATACTTTTTAATTCTTTCACATTGTCTCTCTTTTAGATATTTTATAGTAGTTATGGCTGAAATTTTATATAAATATAGACTAAATTCATGCTTTAATGAATTGTCATTGAGGGATTAATCCTATACTTTTGTGAGCATCTTTTATTAATATGATCTATCATTAAATTGAATATTAATAATATTTAACATTTAATAACTGTAGAATGTACATGTAGGAATTTTATTTCATGCCAGTAGATTTTGAAAATGTGGAAAAGTCAGTATAAACAGCCACAAATTATTAAACATTCTGCCCATAATATATTAATTGGTCTGGTTCAATTCATTTAAGGGGCAGTCTAGATAACAAAGATTTTAATATTTTTGTAGTATAAACAGTCACAAATTATTAAACATTCTGCCCATAATATATTAATTGGTCTGGTTCAATTCATTTAAGGGGCGGTCTAGATAACAAAGATTTTAATATTTTTGTTTGTTAACATGCTGAGCAATATGCTCTCAAAGAATGGAAGTTTTTGGTACAACTTTTGAAAATAACTATTTCACTCTTAAATTCTTAAATATATCTACCATGAAATGATTTAAAATTAAACACAAAACTGATGAAGTGGAGGCAGAGCACTTAAAACTATTAATACTGTGAAAGATGACTAAATATTTTTATTATACTAATTTAGTTTTTCTTATTAATAAAGAAGTATAAGTTGTCTACAAGGAGTACTTTTTAAATGATTGAATACGATATATATTAAACTTTTTATTGTCAAAATTCTTTAATTATTAAGCCATTTTTTTCTTTATCATATATATATATTTTGTTTATATGGTTCACTATGGATTTAAACATTGTGATAGTTATCATGACACTCAAAACTCACTCCTTTTTTGAAAATGGTAATTAAGAAAGATTACTTTAACATGAAAAAGTAACTTTGTATAGGTTTGTCATACAGGAGAATACATGCGACTGTCTGAGGCAGTTTTCATGTCCATTTAGGAAAATCCCATGGTTGTATGAAGGTTCCTCTGTATTATTTGGGTTCTTCTGGTTTTTCCCCCCTTAGTGATATAAAACTAATAAAAGTAATACCTATGAGAAGTTTTATTAGGAATTTTCTTTCTAATTTCTTTCTAATTCTTACTTTTTCTTTTTTATTATATCATTTTGATGTAATAAAAACAAGTTTTACACATAAATACACATGTATACATATATAATTACTTACATAATTATGTTAGCATGGTTGAATGGCTTCATCTAACACTCTCTTTAATTTTATGAATACTGTGTGGGAACAGCAGATAACAAATCTGGGAACACAAGGGAAATCTCTATTTTAAAGAGTGTTCTATTTCTGGAATTAGATCCACATTTTTCTCAGAGTACAGCTCATGGCCAGACATTGCTCACAACCCACTTCATTTGGAAGATGTTTTTCTCTCTTTCATAGCCAGGGAATATATGTTTCTTGACTATAAAATTTATACCTGAATTCAAGAATATTTGGAATGGAGAGAGTATCTTTCTTGCACTGCCCAACTTAATTCATACAATGCCAAGTTTATTCATAGGCACAAAAACAGAGTATTGGATTATTCGGGGTAGTTCCTATTTCAAATGATCTGTTTTGAAAAAGAATCATTGAAAAATCTGAGTTCAAGGATCTTCTACCCCACTGCCAACTACCATGTCCTTATCGTCAACTGAAATTTTTCTCCAAAGACACAAATTTGTTTTGTCTTAAAGTAGTTAATGTCTAAAATGCAAAATAGCCTGAATTGATGTAATTTACACATGTGTTATTGAGGATCTAACAAAATTCCCATCACTGAACTAAGCTTGATAAAAGTTTTAATAAATTAAACCACCATGATTAACTACCTCCTATTTTCACAACACTGAATTAGACCTGATGAAGAAGTAACATTTCTCAACCTTGATATGTAAAACAGTGATATTGTAACATATCCTTGAAAGTATAGAGATCAGGATCTCACAAGAGAGAAGAAAAGATACTGACAAGGTGGAGAAATGAAACATCAGAAGCCAATTGGATATGTAAGGAAGAAAGATGATTTGCAGGGTCCTGGCATTAGTGAATAAGGGGATTTCAGTGCTCATTCACCATCACAGAGTACAGCATAGGAGGTTCAGGAGAAGCTGAAGTAGAGGTGCTTTGATAAGATAGGAAACATGATCTAGAACTCTATGTAAAACAGAGGTTAGCACCAGGGAAAAGTATCAACTAAATCCTGCTCTGTGGCCCTTAGTCCTGCTTTTCAAACTTAGCTATCACTGTATAACTTTCATCTTTGTCACTTTTCATCTGGACTAAGTGGTTTTTCCAGATTTTATATTACAACCAAAGTAATTACTCCAAAATAAAAAACTCACAACCTTTTTCTTTTGCCTAGAACATTCTTTTGGTTTCCAAATGCCCATAAAAAAAGTATAGTCCCTTTAACATGACGTGGAGGGCCGTGTGTGACGGTCACAGCTGGCCCTCCTGTCTCTTCTCCTGGGGCTACTGGGGCCTTGTGCTCTTGTCAGGCAGAAACACTGGCACTGATCCACTGAGAACACTGACCTGTTTTAAAAATTCATGTTTTTGAAAATACTCTTCCTCCTGCACAGGTGCTGTCTCTTCTTTCTATCTTGTTTCCTTTTCTAAACCCTTGTGACTGGTATTCCCATCATCCTGCAAGATGAAATTCAAATATTTTCCATGACAAACTTTTTTCTGACCTTTCCCAGGGACAATCCTTCATCTGTTATTACTGGTCCTTACATGTCTAATAAGGCAATTAGACAACTGTATTTTTGTTATTTACGTCTGCCTCTGTTATTAGACCATGCAATTCCAGGTGTTTCAGCTAGTTTGGTTGGGGATAAACCAAATGAGGTGATAATCCATAGTTTTCTGCCAAAATGCATCTCTTTCTATCAGTGAATAAAGGATTCACTTTAGACTGTCCAAGGCCAAATCCTCTTTCTCAGAAATATGGATAAATTTCAGGACTGCATCTTATTACACACCCCACACTAATGAGAGGATGGTGGTTGAAATGTTAAGTATATACAAAAGAAGAAAGAATATATAATGAATTCCATTACCCAGTTTTAACAATTATTAACTATCAATCTTCTTCCATCCATGCCTCTAGCTCCACTGTCCTTTTTCTTCCCAAATATTTTGAAGCAAATCCCAGACATGATAACTTTGCATTTGCAAGTAATAAACATGTATTTCTATAAGACAAGGACACTTTTTGAAAACACACTGATGATAAAAGTATCATACTTAAAATATTAACAATTCCTTAATATTAACAGATCTTCAATTAGTATTAAATGTAGTACAACTTCTCACTTTTTAAACTGTTTGAATAAAGATCTAGTAAAATCTATGCTTTGTGACTAGTTGATATGTTTCTTTCAGTCTAAAGCAATAGCTCTCAATTAGGTGCAATTTTGCTTTCTAAAGGAAAATTGTGTCAGTCTAAAGATATTTTTGGCTTTCACAACTTCTATGGGCTGAATGTCTCTTTCCTCCCGGAATGTATATGTTAAAATCCTAAACCCAGTGTGATGGTATTTAGATATGGGACCTTTGGAAAGGTATTAAGGTTAGATTAAATTATGTGGATGGGCCCCACATGATGCGATTAATGCCCTCATAAAAAGAGAAGACAAAAGATCTCTCTGTCTCTGTCTCTGTGTCTCTGTCTGTCTGTCTATCTCTCTCTCTCTCTCTGCAAGCACCAGAGAAGGCCTGGTGAGAACATATCCAGGAAAAGGCCTCTCCCCAGGAACCTGACCTCAGGAACCTGACTTTACTGGCATCCTGATCTCAGCCTTCCAGCCTTCAGAACTATGAGAGATTAATGTTTGTTGTTTAAGCCACCCAGTCTCTGGTATTCTCCATAGCAGCCCAACCTGACCGAAGACAATGGCAGCATGGATGCTACTCTCATCTAGTTGGTAGAGGCCAGGGATCCTACAATGCACAGGTCAGCTTCCACAATGAAAATTATCCAGCCCCAAATGTCAACAATGCATGGTTGTGGAACCCTCAACTAGAGATTCCTCTTACTTACTTGTTTTTAGAAACATTTGTTAAATAAACTAGATCATTTATCTCATAGTTCCCACAGTCTGTGTTTTCCTGATGAAAAACCACTATATCATTTAACATATTTCCCTGTCTCTTTTACTTATTAGCAATTAGATTTAGAAACTTCATCAGATTCAGAGTGAATGTTTTAATCAAAACTACCTTATTCTATTTCATAGATAGGATTGCATACTTCCATCGGAAGACATCTATGTCTGGTTATCTCTCATAGCTAAAGGAAGCTTTTGATGCTCAGTGTCTCTATTCATTAATTCAGTAGAGGTTGAAAATGATGATTCTGCATTTTAACAATTTCTGTTTCCTTTATTATAGACATCACTGTTCCCTGGAAGTATTCATTGCAATGTTTGCTATGAAAATAGAATTGGGTATAAAACACTTACACATTCCATATTTTGTTCTAGAAATATCCTGTACCACCTTGATGAGAAGACAAGCCCATTTTCAATCCTCCTGGAGGCTTGGGAGCACAGCAAGTCACTTGCATCAAATGAGACCCTTCAAGAAGCCCTATCAGAGGTGTTGAACAGCATTAATTCAGCTCAGGTTTACTTCAAAGCAGGACTCGATGTGTTCGAGAGTGTCTTGGTTGGAAAGAACTGAGAAAACTCTCAGCATTTTAAAAAGTTTGTTTACAATTCCTCAAGCAAAAGCTCTAATCTAACCAGATTTTCTAACATTTAAGACTTTTTAGCCCCAATGGCTTTCTATAGAAGTCTAAAGCTATTATTATGTTGTATTTTTTAATGTACATATCAAAAGAGCATTTTGCACATTTAATATTTTTCTTATATCTACATTTATGAATACATAAAAGCAAGTTATTGAAATAATACTTAAGATTTATCTATTAAAAATGAAATCTGCTGTATTTTTATATATATAAAATATTTGGTGTGAAAGTTTCAAGAAGTACTGGACAATCTCTATGCCTATGGATGAAACACACAGGAACAGAAGTTACTCCCTATGTTAGAACTATTAATGACATAGTTTCTGTAATAGAAATGGAGAGTTGGTATGGTTTCAGATTAACTTCACTATTAAGTATTTAATATGAAGATTTCAAGTATTCTGACGGAGTGACTGGTTAACCAAAACCACTTTGAATGTTTCTAGTTTATGAAATGAAGTGCCTGTTCATAACACAACTAGATGTAGTAATACACTGGTTAGGAAATTGTATTTCTTTAAAGTGTTAATGAAAAAAAAAGAGCCTTAAACATTCCAGGGGAAAAAAAAATCTCAAGGTAGCTGCACAGAGCAATTTAAATGTAAATTTTTTTCCTAACAACTTATAAGGTGACTAGCTTTGAAACCCCTAATTTGCCTCAGTTGATTTTATAAAAAATTCAGGAATGATAGATGTCTTACAAGGGAAAAAGTATTTCCTATTGCTTCTGTTGTTTCTGTTGGAAGCACTGAAACCTAGCTACTCTAAAATGAAAGCATATCACATCGCTCTTCCCCCTTGTACTTTTTCTGAAACTCCTTGCTGTAAGGCAGTTTTCACAGAATACCATATAATTTAGACAGGAAAGTAGGAACAGCTCTCTTTGAAAACCCAAGGCATCTTAAAAAGCATCAAATTGCTATCTCTGCCACTGACAGAGAGGATTTGCTAAGAATGAAACAGTTGTTTCGATCAATGAAAAGCCTCTTCATTCTATGAAGAAACGTGATGTTTTTTCCTTCTCTATCCTGCTGATCGAGATGAAAACATAGAAGATATTCATGCTCGTAATTTTATGCAGAAAATACAATGTTACTTTAAAAGTGTGTCTTTCCCATGCTTCAAATCTTCTCTCCTGTGGAGAATGAAGTTTTTCGTGTTGACATTGTCACTGAGTGGCCCTAGCATTCACCCATTCACCCTCCTCTGAAACCCTAGAATTCTGTCTAGATGATAGTTTCAACTTTTAGCTTACCTTTAAAAATGTTCTTCTGATATTGGATAAAGCAATTCCCCTTAGGGAATATATCCTCATAATATTTCATGTGTATTTTCTCTGCCTAACACAACCTTCACCACTTCCGTGCATCATTGCAGACAGTGCCTGTCTGTCTCAGCCCTCACTTTTTATGGATGAGCATAAACCGAATCTTAGTTTAAAGGGAGACTAAAGTTGAGAGGAAAGAATTAATCAGTATCGATTAATTGATTTATAAGGGTCAGCTCTTCCTACCATCAGTGATGTTTATATGGTCTAGGCAAAGAAGAGAATTGAGACAGTTAGCTAGATAATTCAAGCAGAAATCTATTTTCATTGAAATGCCTCTGTGCACGTATTTCTACATGACAAATGAAACTACCTTACCTTTTTTTTTTTTTTTTTTTTTTTTTTTTTTTTTTTACCAATGTGCTTGCTGGTTTGAAAATGTTTGCCATGATGAGGAGTGTCTACAGGGAAGGACTCAAAGGACCAAGTCTCTGCATGCCTCAGAATCTGTGCTCTGGCTCCACAGAAATCAACAGCACAAAAGACGTGGCAATACACACACAGACATGTGTCGGACCAAATAATAGAATGTTTTATACCAAAGGATCTTAACCATTTAATCAGGCTTCAACGTGTTCATTCCAGTTCTTCATTTGAAGTTGAATTTAAAACAAAGACAAATAATTATCAGTTTGGTAATTCATCACTTTGGAACAAAAGCCTAAGTAAATTCATGCCCTTAGTCTGCAAGATCACTGAAAGCACAAAATGTATCTGTTTGTACATTTTTGTTTAAAGACCGTGAAGTAGGTAAACCACATTACACAGATAAAATTATCCATATTATGTGTTCTTCCCTTCTAAATTATATGGTATTCACTATTTGAAAACTGAAGTTAACTATGGACTAACATGGTTTTATTAGTCTATTTAAGAGATTGTGAAGAAACCAAATTATAATTAAAACAGATCCGCCAATTCTATAGATGCTGCTCTGCATCTTTGACCGCAACAGACCTCTTACTAGAACATTACTTCTATGGTATGATTACCTCAGGGTTCCTCCAAATGTGTATCATTTTAATTTTTTCCCCAATAGATCCAAGTAAATAAAACCCTCCACAAGTTACCAAGTGTTTTCAGTGAATTAGTAGTAGGTTTAAATTGTTGCTGAGATATCTGGTGCCTGCTAGTTCTCATAATCCTTGATACATAGGATTGTGTCAGGACATAATAAATCAGAAACAGTTATTCTTCCAAGAACATGTGGCAAATGTGCACGCTGGAAATTCGGGGTCAGGATGGCTTTGCAGAATCTGGAGTCAAAAGAAAGCTTAAGAGACATTGTCATATAAGCCCTAGGATGTTACCTTCAGCCAGGGCCAGTGTCACCACCCCCATCAGATGCAGCAAATGAAACCAGAGTGATTAAGGAATTTGCATACGGTCACATATTTGGTTGGTAGCAAAAGCATTCCTGAAATTTAAGCTTCTCTGTGTTCTCATGCAGTATATCCAGCTCTTTCCCTAAGGTGCTAGGATTATAAATGATCATTCCCAGTGCATTCTGTGTCACCAGCCATTCTGTCAGTTGCTGCATAGAATGGAATCACTGCTTTTAATTAAGGACTAGCTCATTCTCTGACTATACCTGACAAATCATCTGTCCCAGGGAATCCCAGCAAAGGACACCAAGACCGGGTACTTGGGGAGAAGAGGGGAGAGTCTCTATATGACACCAGCAGTCAGGAGGGGGTACTGAATTCGATGCTTTTATGAGAGGACATTTTAGCTCTATATTAAGTCAGCAATCTGAATCAGTGTTTGTCAAAATGTGGATTTGGGGGAGAGAAACCCAGGAATCTCCAACCTCAACAAGATTTCCCAGATGAAATTCATGCACACTGAAGTTTAAAAATTTCTAATCTCTATTAATCCTGAGTCGTGAGAAAACATCACTTGAAAATGCAACTAAACCAAATGAGTTGCAATAATGAGCAGGACTTTAAAGCTTTGCTATTCATGGCAACTTTTCTTTTTTTTAAAGAAAACTTTTAAAAACTTTTCTTTTTTAAAACACACAGTGGTCTCAAAGAAGGATGCAGAAATAACTAACATCAGTGCCCCTGCCATATGTCAGACTGGACTTTTTTCACATATTTGTTTTTTTCAAACTGAATCCCCACAATAACCCATTTAAAAAATGAGTAAACTTCTTTGAGTGACTTGTGCAAAGTTCTACAGCTAGTGGCTGAGGTATGTTTGTGCTGGGTCCTCTGTTGTACAGCCCTGTGTTCTTCACACTGAGTCCTACAGGAAACACCAGAAGAATCTTTTGGTTATAGAAAACAATACAATTGAAAACTTTAATACATTTCCGCTTAACTGATCAGATGTATAAAGTCTGCCACTTTACTGGTTTAATGAAGGAATTTAAAGAAAGAAATTATTCCTTATAATAGCTCCCACCCCCAACAATGGTGTATATATGTAGATAAATCTGAAGATATCAATAAAAGCATTAAAAATAAGTGCATCATTGTAGAATATCATGACTAGATGTAAAGTAGTAAAAAGAAACCAGCAGCCACATATCTCACAATTTCCTCTTCAAAATGCCTATATAATTACACTAGAAGAAAAAAAGAGCAGGTGCTGGGATTTACAACCACAGTTTTACATCACCTTAAGAAGAGTAACAAATTGACTCTGTCAATTACATAAATATATACCATTCTGTAGGTTTCCCCATTGGAAAGATAGGTGTTACCAAAAGAAAATAAACAATAATGAGTTGCCATCTGCTCAATGATGAATCAGCATCTTTGCCTCAAATGAAACACTGTAATTATCTGCACAATAAATTGGTAGACCTAGCCAAAAATGTTCTCAGGAGACATTCTGTGGAATGTGTAATTAATTACTCCAAAAATTAAGCTTTCTCTTAGGATAGCACATTGTCATCTCACTGGTTTAATAGGTTATTTAAATGTGCCTTAGCCATACATTCCCTTAACAGAAAGGAATTATTTTAAACTGCCAACCTATGTGTTTAGTAGAAGGGAGATGGGGCCACATAATCCAGTGAATATATCAGCAACATAACAGTTCCATCACGGAAGCATGGATGCAACCCAGGGGAAAAACAAATGATGTGCTATTTGAGAAAAGAAATATTCTGCATAGCTGCACTAGTGAGTCTGTATTTCTTGCATGAGTTTAAATTGCTAGCTTCAAAAAGCCTCATTAGAATCTGCTATTCTGAAAGATTTTAAAGAACTTCACAGAGTTCTAAGCACCCCATTAAGTGCAAATGCTTTTTAGTTAAGTGAGTTGTTGTATGCAATTCAGAATTTGAAGTGACAAGAATTTGAAATAAGAAAATTCTAAAATATGGACTTTTTTTATCGTGACCATGTCCACTCAATTTTCTGTTTTCTCTTTCTAGATACACTCTAGCAATGGGATTAGTCATGTAATTTTTTTTTTCTCTGAGGAAGTAAATGTGAAGATCTGTTCATCTCAATATACATTGATCTGTTAATCAGCCAGTTTTATTTCTGATACCTTTCATTATCCTTCAAAGATTCACACTGAAGTGGCTTTAGCATACCTGACACTGCTAAGAATCTTGAGACCTTGCTTCATTGCTTATTATGAGCTGATTTATATCTTAAAGACATTCATAATCTCATATTCAGATTGTATCTGAATTTACAAAGCAAAGGATTAAATTGAGGCACTTTCAGATAGCATTCAAGAAAAATCAGCTCCTTCAAATTTTAATATGTTTTTGGTTAGATTATTTGTGTTGGGGTTATATAAATAATTTTCTGTAACCAAAATGGTAGTTTTGATGTTTCCTGTTAAAATCCTGTCATTGAAGCCAAAGAAATGCATTCCTACTCTAATTTCTTAAGCAGGATTCTGTCAAGAGTTAACTCAGGAGCAGTTGATTCAGTGCCTACATCTAGACAAAGCTTTAATGAGTCTAGACAGAGCCCAACAGTATTCGAGCTACTTCCTTTGATGTCTTAAGCCAAAAAGCACTGAGGTAGCTTTTCTCAGAAGTAAACAGATTTTATTTTCCAGGGGCTAATTAATATGCATCACCTCAGTTCCCAGAGGATCACACAGGTGCCTGTACTATGCCATATGTCATGTGCTATATTCCAGCAAGCTCAAGAGATTAATATACAATCATTATTATGAATTATTATGTTGCATTGAAGTTAATGTCGGTCTTTTGTTCTAATTAAAGTATAGACTTGGCATCTGAATGGAAGCTTAGCTAGAGAAGTGGAGTTTGAGCCTCTATTTTAATGAACTACATGTATTTTTCAATCAAAATATGTAATTATTTAATTATCTAGCCTGCTCAGTAAGTATATAATTCTTTCTTCAAAGAATCTGTATTCAGTGTGTTACTATGCAGATGGACACTACTTGGAGTATATTTAAGCTTTTGAAATTCTTGGCCATTGTTGAATCATGCTTTCAGTATATGCAGTACTGTTTTATTCATATGAATAATTATTATCTGTTTACTTTTCTATCAAGCTGCTGCAAATGGACTACCTTATTCTGAAAGAAAAAAATGCTATTACTCTATAAAGACAATTTTATCATATCTGTTTTATGAGAAACAAACACAAAAACAAAAATATTTTACTATACCATTGCAAGTTGTCTGCAGATGCCCAGATGGTTAAGTGTAGCTCACATAATTATATTCCAAAGATGTTATAAATAATTCCATTTAGAAGCTGAGATAGGACTCTTATTAGGTGATTTAGCATTTACATTTCACACAGAAAGATTTGATGGCAAATATTTCACACACATTCTAACTTGCTACTTGGAAATATAAATGTAATTGTATTCAGAAGAGAGAAAAGCTTTCTAATATACTTTAAAGGGTTAATTTGTTTTTATAGACATCTAGAAAAATCAGCCCTTCACTTTGAGAGTAGTTTCACATGTGTTTGGAATGTTACTATATACCATGTATTGTTTTAATCATTTCTGCAGTGTGTAATATTTAGATACATGAATTTTAATAATAAATAAACTTTCTCAATCATGTAACAATAAAAAGTATAGCCCTAAAATACAGAATGTTGTTGAGCATGAGATTTATAAATTAATTTAGGATAAAATTTAGATGACAGTCTGTCCAATTAAATTTGCTTTGATTAAAAGCAAATCTCAAAGGTGTCCCAATTACTAAATCACATTGAACTGTTATAATGTTGAATATTGTTCAAAATAATTTCATTATCATCTATGATTCGGAGATCTTTTCATTGTACAGATTTCATTGTCATTGTCTGTCATGATTGAATTTAATGACATTGATTTTCAGGCATATGTGTGTAGTGTTTTTAATTGTTATATAGGATTGAATTTTTAATTTCTATAATGCATGGATGCCGATCAGGAATTTAATGCTTTCTATATTTAACCCAAATGTGATTCCAATTTATTTTATAACTTTTTATGTGTTACTTTCATGACTCAGTATGCAACTTACTTGGAAAAATAGGGTATGATTTGGAGTGACAAAAAATGTATTGGGATACTGTATCCATTCAGGATATGAGTAAATATTTTATATTTCAGTTGTGTAAATATTTGCACATAATTGAAAAAGGTACTATGAAATGAAGGCATCTTTTAAGAGACATCTTCTGATTCAGAAATGGAATGAGCATTTACAGTAAAATGACAATGTTTAAAATACCCATTTAAAATATTAAATACAGGTGAAAATTACTTCTATAATGTGCTTTGTTATGATAGGATAGGTAATATTTTAAATATATGAAATGAATTAATTATCAGTAAGTATTAATGAATTTTCTTTTGTCATGCATTTCACAATGAAACAGGAATAAGGCTTGTTCAAGGAACAATCCATAAGGTTTTACTGTCTTTTTCTTCTGTGCCTTCCATTCTTTTCTCAAGCATGTGGTTCTCATATTGGGCCATTTAGGTTGGCAGTTTGTGCCAGATTTTAACACCACGTAACAGAATCTGTATCAGCTCCAGTGCTAAAGAGTTTTGTTTAAATTTGCACCAAAAAATGCTGGCTGTCACACAAAAAATGGGTTTTATCACACAAAAAAGGGATCTCTATCTGAGTGATATAGCAGATTTCACCATTTATTCATTCAGCAAACATTTACTATAAGCCTATTCTAGGTTAAGAACTATATTAAGTGCTAGAAATACAATAATTCTTGACACAGTTTACCTACTAGGACTTCACAGTCTAATAGGATATAGTACTTTAACTAATGACAGTACTTAAATTCAGAGTTACCCGTAGATAGTGTAGTTTATGTCAAGGGTACTGACAGAGCAGAGATAGCTTAAAGGCACCATATGTTCAGGCTACATACCTGTCTCACTGGGACTTCCTTAAGGTTAAGAATAAAGAAGAATGTTTTTTTCTCCAATAAGCTTGCTACACAATAGCTAGCATTTATTAAGGGGGTTCAACATTATGTCAGATATACACACACACATGCATATATACACATAAAAATAAACATTAAGAAAAAAAAAGCTTGCAGAATCATGTATATATTATTCTACCCCTGAAATAAAATTAAAACAATATATTAAATTACATATGATTAATGGATACATATATATACATGTAGCTAACTTACATGTAGTACCTACCAAACAGAGCTCCATCATAAAATAGAAGTCAAGTGGTTTCTCATTGTCTTTAGCATAAATCAAAATGCCTTAGAATGATAGCTGACATCCTTCATGGCTGCTGTCATTCTTTCCTCTCTTCTTCAGTTCTTGCCTCTTCTCCTGCTCACATCTTATGCTCCAGCTAAATTAAAAGGCTGGAATTTTCCTGTATGTCTCATGGTTTATCTTGTCTCAATACCTATGGGACTGACTTCACTCAGCTGAACAATACTGTCCAATTTATATATACATAATATACATACCTTTTTTCCAAAATAAATACTACTAATGAAATCATTTCAAACTGACTTTCTGTGGAAAATTATTTATACTGGCCTCATAAGCCCACAGTTTCATTACATGGGGTTCTCACAGTTTTGGGGATCTGATAAGTCAGTTCTTCATTGATTCTGTGAATTACCATGAAACATGTTTAAAAAGTTGTCTTTGATTAAGCTACTCTGGATTCGTTTCTTTTTTTCCACAAAACAAAACCAAAAAAAAAAGCAAAAAGAAAAAGTAAAACAAATCCCACCAGATTCTTGGGCAAAACTGATAATAAGCTCAAAGAAAAAAATAAGGCCAATTACCAATGTATTATCATCTGGGACTTCACCCCAAATCTTTTGCATTTAAGTTTCTTGGCTATACTCTATGGAAAAATCTTAATTTTGTAAGTTTTTTGAGCTGGATGACCTAGGAGCCAGAAAACTTTGCTCTGCTTATTTAACACTAAAAACCTAAATTCCTTAATTATTTGTTTGAGTCCTTCCTTGCTTGCTTCAAAACTATAGTAACCTCTTTCCCCTTCCCCTTTACTCTCAGAAGATCACCTCCATTCTTCCTCCTTCAAACATAGAAAACTAATTATAGGTCCATGCAGTGTCCTCCACCCTTCCTGCAATGTCAGAGGAGTCTTGTATATTCAATCCCCGTTAACAAAAGACAGTATCAAAAAATAACAAAAATCAACAGCCTTTCTCAATTCTCTTTCTCTTTCTAGGCTCTTACATCTTTTGCTTCCCCCTGATGACTGCACTTTGTTCAGACTTCCTAAATATCACTATGCCCCTTCCTCACTCTCCTACTAATGCCCCACTCTTGACAGTCTGGCTCGTGTCAACACTCTACCCAACATAGTTCTAAATAATCACAATATAATGTCTTTAAGCAAGACGAACTAATTTATTGTACACATCAGGACACTTTTTAACAAGTAAAAAGGAAGCATTATGAATAAATATGCTTAGTTTTTTGTTTTTGTTTCTGTTTTTTTTTATTTTTCTCAGTTCTTTATTTCTGGGATGGCTTCCTTTGTTTAACATTAAATGTTGCATTTCTGAAGGCTTAGTCCTAGATGCTCTCCTCTTCTGTCTCATTCGTCTGGACATTATATCTAGACTTATAGGTTTTTGGAAAACTTATTCATGAGTAACTAACAAACTTCTGTCCCTAACCCAGATATTGTCTGCCATCTCCAGCCACAAATACCTGCTTCACTTTCTATGACCTCAAAAGAAGCTGAGATTCAACTGAGCAATACCCAGTCCTTTTAGGATTTCTTGTTTCTCTCAATGACTGGCTCCACTGTTCATTCAGTTTATGTTAGAAGCCTAGAATTCAGCAGTGGTGCCCTATTTTCTCTCACCCACCATGCAAACCAGTACCAAGTATTTATTTTAAATGTCTGAAGAATCCATTCACTTCTCTTCAGCTTTCCATACTATTTCCCAATCTTTTCAAACTACCTTCTCTTTCATTTGGATCAGTACAGAAATTGCTCAGCTACTTTCCCTGTACATGTTCTTGCCTCACTCAAGTTCATCCTTCTCATTGAATCTAGAAACAACCATGTATACATACGTATATATACACATGCATATATATATATGTGTGTGTATACATATGTATTTATATATATTTGATGGCAAAGTGAACTGTCACCTTTATCAACCAGTCTTTGAACAGTTTGACAGACCATCTTTGCAAGGCCTAAAGCTGACCCTGCTGCTTTCCTTTGAAGAGGTAAGACTACTGAGAAAAGGACTGGTTCTGCTAAAGACTGGGGGTCTGCTACAGCTCTCTCCTTCACCATATTACTTTAAAACAATAATTTTTTTAAAGATATATATAAAATAATAAACATTTAGCAGTAAAGTAGAATCACAGAGAATAAAGGATTCAACATCTTTTCCTTCCCCTACAAAAATGATTCTTAAGAAATTTGAGAATTGGGTAAAATTAATGTAGATATACAGGGACAATAAAGAATCACCAGTTAAAAGAAGCCTAAAACAGACCAAAAAAACAAAGAAACAAACAAAAAAAAACATGTCTACAGAAAAAGAGAAGATACCCCTCAAAATTTTAATCAATATGATTGATTTGAGAAGATATTATTTTCATAAAAAACACAGTGGGGATAATCATGAAGCAAGAAAATTCCTCAAAAATTAAAATATGATTGCAAAAATAAAATAAGTGATAAAATGAATACAAGAGGCCATTTTCCAAGAAAAAAAAAAAACAACGAAGAAGAAAATGGAGCAAAGAAGAGAAAAGACAAACAATATCAATCCCGGAAGTCCAGCAATCAGTCAACAGGTGCTTGCATTCATAGAGACTTAACTGTTTGGGGGCTCCCCCTCCCACTATGAGCAAGTGGAAAACAGGAAAAACTGTATTAAATGATTGTTTTTAGACATTAGACAGCAGACAACCCAGAAATGAGATGCTTGTGGGAAGGGAAACAAATAAAATTAAGGCCTAGAATTGCTCTGGCCTGCTGCCGAAAGGCAATTTCCATCATCAAACACAAAGAGAAGAATAATAGTGAGGAAGGTAGTGGATAAAGATAGCTTTCAAAACCTGGAGATAGGAACTTTGCCTGAACACAGATGATAGTATATATGTTGGGTAGAGTTCCAGGAAGCTCCTAAAAGAACCACTAGAACACTGGAGGCAGAACAAGCTTTGGCTGGGAATAGTGGCAAGAAATTGTAATACCAGGGACTTCGCAAAGGTCCTCAAAGGGCCTCCTCAGTTAGCAAATTAATCCTAGGACAAAGGCTGCCCTGGACAGGTCCAAAGCAAGTGAAAAATGGAATTCAATATGATTAATCCTAAGTAATTTGGCTGCATATCTGAACAAAGTACAACACTTTTTAAGGGAATACAAGAAAATCTAATATCAACAATATAAAAGCTACAATGGGAAGCATGCAAAAAAACTCTCAGGTGTGCATAGGAACAGAAACTATGAGACATAATTAGAAAATCAGTGAAAGCATACTAGAAATAAAGGAAGATATGGAATTAATAGATAAATATATTAAAATTGTTATAATATTCTCTATATGTCTGAAAATATAAAGGAAAATATAAAAGTGATGAGGAGAGAAATTAAAGATATTTAAAAAAGAAGACCTAATTAAATGTACTAGAAATGTGGGAGAATAAAAATATATATATACTCTGAGGATTAACACTAAATTAGACCCTGCAGAAGAGAAATATCAGTGAAATTAGAGACTTGCAAGGCTATCTGTACCAAATAGAGTGAAGAGAGGAAAACAAGGACTGAAAAAGAAAAATAAACAGAGAAACAGTGACTTGTGGGCCAATGTCTGGCAATCTACCATAACAGAACTTACAACTGGTGGTCCAGAAAGAGAAGAGAGACATGCAAGCAGATAGAGATGTTTGTAGAACTAATGAAATATTGGCAAAAATTTATTAAGCTGGTAGAATTAATGAAACAACGGTCAAAAATTTATCAAATCTGATGAAAACTATAAGCCCATAATTTCAAAAAGCTAAGCAATCCATAAATGAGATAAACAACATAGAAAAGCATACAGAGGCACATTAAAATCAAATTGGTGAAAACTAACAAAAAAAAAATCTTAAAAGCAGTTGGAGGATGGAAACTAGCAAAAATTAATTCAAGATCATTTGGTAATGTGCAAGTATAGTCACTGTAAGGTGCCACTGATTTCCCAATAAAAAGAAAAACAGTGTGTCACCATAGACACACTGTGGACATTTTTTTTATTCTACCTTCCACTTTTTAAAAAATTAAAGTATCATTGATGTACAGTCTTATGGAGGTTTCACATACACAAAACAGTGGTTGAACATTCACCTATATTATCAAGCCCTCACACCCTCTATTGTGGTCACTGTTTGTCAATGCAGTATGTTACAGAGTCATTAACTGTATTCTCCATTCTGTACTACTGTACCAGTGACATGCCTACATTGCGATTGAGAAGTATAGTGCCCCTCAATCCCCTTCTCTATCCCCCACTACCCTCCTCAACCCTTTCCTTTGGTAACCACTAGTCTGTACTTGGTGTCTATGAGTCTACTGCTTTTTGTTTTTTCTGTTTTGCTTTGTTGTTATACTCCACAGGTAAGTGAAATCATTTGGTATTTGTCTCTCTCCATCTGACTTATTTCACTGAGCACAACACCCTCTGGCTCCATCCATGTTGTTGCAAATTGGCAGGATTTCTTTTCTTTTTATGGCTCAAGAATATGCCATTGTGTATATGTGCCACATCTTCTTTATCCGTTCACCTATTCATGGACCCTTAGGTTGCTTCCATTCTACAAAGGAATGTATCAGAATCTCAACGTCTTCCAAATTTTAAGGGAAAATCATTTTATCCTATCATTCATTCTGTGAGCAGTTAACTCTTAATATATTGTATTAGGGTTCTACAGAGAGACAGAAACAGTAGGAGATATATATATATATATCTATATTAATAGAAAGCTATTTGTTATGAGGTATTGATTGGCTCTTTTGATTATGGAGGCTGCACAGTCCCCTGACCTGCCATCTGCAAGCTGGAGACGCAGAAAAGTAGGCGATTTTGTTAGAAGGCCTTAGAGCTAGGGCACTGATGGTATCGATTCTAGTTTGAGGGTGAGGGTGTGAAAACGAGGAGCACCAATGCCAAGAGAAGATTGATGTCCCAGTTCATCCGTCAGGCAGAGAGTGAACTCAATCTCTCTCTGCCTTCTTGTTCAATTCAGGTCCTCCAGGAAATTCATAATACCCACCCACTTTGGGGAAGGTCATCTGCTTCACACAGTCCACCAATTCAGATGCTAATCTCTTTCAGAAACACTCTCACAGACACACCCAGAAATAATGTCTAACCAGATAGGCACCTGGTCCAGGCAAGGTGACACATAAAGTTAACTGTCACACATGTCTTATGCTGCCCTATGTATTTCAACCTTTCCCATATTTCCAGTTTTTCAAGTTCTAGTCTCATCGGCCTTTTGTTATGATCTTGAAGTTCCCCAGCTCCTTCCTGGCACAATGCTTTACACACACTGTTCCCATTGTTAAGGCTGCTCTTACCTTGTCTATTTGCTAGTTAGCTCTTCTAGCTCATTCTTCAGATTGCAATTAGCTTTTCACCCCTCTACTAATTGTGCCAGGACCTATCAAACACTCCTATTGTTTGTTCCCATAGCAAAATGTACTTTTCTGAACTTTCCTGTTATAGAAATTACTTCAGCTGTAATTTTACTTTTTTCTGTGTGTGTTTTGTGTATGTTTTTCTGATCCCTTTCACTAGAATGTAGTTTTATGAACACACATATCAGAAATGTCTTTTTCACTCATTATTTTATCCCAAGTGCCTCATGTATCTGGCACCAAATAATAATACAATATATATTTGTTCAGTGAATGACTAAAAGAAAAAATAAAAGAAGCTGCTTGGAACAGCCTGTGTGGTCTTACTCTTGCCTGGAGGAGGGAAAAAGAGAGAAGAGAGTAACACACCTCTGTGCTCTTGGATATCCCAAGTCCGCACAGAACTCAGGCCCACATGCAGGCGAGGGTCAGTTCAGCTGAGCACTGTGGCAGTGACCCTCCTCATGGGAGAAGGAGAGGCAAAGGGTAAGAGAGCAGTGTCTGCACTCCTTTCCGTGCATCACCAATGTCACCTCATCCTCAGAGGTAGATGTTTCCCTACCTTTTCCCTGGAAATGATTCTACTTTCTGCTGAAGGAAGATGTGAAAAATCCTTGTCCAAGAATGCATTGTTTCTATTACATTTGTTATAAAATTTCACCTGTTTCTAACTTTTTTTTAATTATTTTAATGGGTCTTAAAATGGTAAGGAGAAAATCTTACGTTTAATCTTCCATCTTGAAATGGAAGATCTGCATGAATTCTAAATATCAACTGTTATTTACAAATTACTTTACAAAGAAATACCAGTTTCTACAAAAACTGACAGTGAATAAAAATGTCATTTTTCTCCATCCATGACAATGAATGAAAATTATGGAAGGGAAGAGATGTTGTAGGGACAGTAAAATGGAAAAAAAAATAAGGTTAAAAGAATACTATTATAAGTAAGGAATTCTAAAGCAAAGATCACCTGTGACCAATTCTAGGGTAACATAATATGAAACAACATTAAAACTTAAGGCAAGAAGAAGTAAATAGATTTGAAGTTATAAACCTTTTCAGTTTTTGCTAAGGCAAAGTATTATTTGCAGAAAAGATGCCTACATCAATATATATACTGTTGCCTCAGTTTCTCTACCATGACATTATGTAGATCATCCAAGATAAAATAGTCAGGAGGTATTTTCATTATAATCAGAGCAAGAAACATATTGGCTCTATGTGCTTAATGGGTACAATTAAATTTATAATGCACATAATATCATCAGCTCAATTAGGCAGTGTAATTCTTACTTTCTTAGGTTACCTAAGGCTACCCTGGCTAGGGATCTTTGGTAAAATTTTATCTTGAAAGCTTAATCTCTTTAGAGCCTCTTGGTGTGTGAAAGGCTGTAGCCAGAAATTGTTATGGGACTTTTATCAAGTTATATATACTTGAAGCCTATTTATGAGCATACAACACTGCCTTAAAACAAAAAGACAATTATTTATCAGGAATAGCAAATTCTAAAGTAGTTACCTAAACACTGTATATCAAATCATCTTATTTAATCTGTAAAAACTATAATCTCTAACTGATATTGTTCTTTGAAATGTGTGTATAAATAGTTTCACCCCTCTCACCAATAAGCTCCGTGAGACTATATTTGACTTGCTCTATTTTAGGATCTAGAGCTTGACTATGTGCTCCATAGACATTTACTGAGTGAATAAATAGTATCTTTAGAAAAGTTATGAAAATAAAATGTAGATTCTGTCCTTATGATTATTAACGTAACAGGTGAGTTACTTTTTTACCAAAACTCACAGTGGTTAGTTAAAAAATTATTTTTAGGTTTTGGTCATCTGATCATAATTTATATGAAAACAGCAACTAATAGGTAATTAGTTGGATAACAAACCAAACTGAAAAGACTAGAATGAAAGAATGAAATGGGTCAAAAATTCAACTGATAGGAATAAGATATAGAATAGTTAGTTTAGCTCCAGTATATCTGTCAAATGAATCTTAAAAAAAAAAGGATCCAGTAGTGTTAGTTGATTCAATTTCTATAAGAGCCAATGTGCTATGACTGTCAAAATGTGTGTATTGACTGAAGCATAATGCAGGACAAGGGAAATGATGACCCACCTATTTTTCATGACAGAGCAAGAATGTTTTATTCAATACTGTGCATCCCTTTAAAAGAACACTGATAAAGCAGACTTTATCCAGAGGATAATGACCAGAATGTTGAAAAGTGAAGGAACTATATTGATTTCCAGCTAAAGATAGGGATCTAAAGATACATTATAACCATATTGTATCCCCCAAAATGAAAGGAAATAAATAACAACACAAGGAAAAAAAACATTGACTTAAGCTGAAAGAAGTTCTCTGAGTGGAGCAGAAACCATGAGAAACTGCAGAAACCCAAAAGTGCACAGAGAAGAGCAGTATAAACAGAGGTGGACGTTATATGTCATTGAGGATAAGCACAGCTAGAGGAGAACTAGGAGCAACTAAAAGGGTAAAAGTCAGGGACCAATAGTGTTAGTGTCCAGGTCACCAGCATCTGCATACACTACCAGTTTTCTCCATACAGCCCCCTGGATATCTGCCTCCATGATTAAGCAGTGAATGAAGTAACTTGGGTCAGAGAGATAGAAGACCATCCTAGAGAACTGTCCGTACCAGGGACACAGGAGTATACCCATGCTCAGAAGACCTAGGTGGTCTATACCTCCATACCAAGGCATTTTATTGTTCTCACAAACTCACCTTTTTGTCTACTCCTTCCACACTAGTCTGTACAAATTAGAGACAAAGGGTCTACGTGATAGATTTAACACCAAATGTAAGCAGACTGGAGTGTTATAATAAATATGTTTAAAAATTTGAGAGATATATGAGGATACTGCAGTCATAAAAGTCAGTTAAGAATTGTGCTTCCAGTAGGAACATGGCAGCAGCTTAGATTTGAATATTCCCACATTCTTCTCAAAAAAGAATAGAAAGCACCCACAAGTTATATGTTTATTTAAATTTGAATAAAGCTCTGAACTGCATGTAAGTGAACAATGTCAGAGGTCAGTCCATGCAGGAAGTTGAAGTGATATCCTATGAGGAAACGGGGATCTAATCAATGGAAGATCTCAGAAATTTCTGGAAAATATTCATACCCAAAAAAGTAGGAAGGCTCATCTTCAGATATAAGGGCTGTGAGCTCAGCTGATGGAAGAATTTACACACTGGGAAGAAGAGAGAGCAGGCTTGAAGATTGTTCAGTGGACTCAGAGGAGGTAGAGCTCAGAAAACATCAGAAAAATATGACATTGTTGATGGAAGCCTGTGAGAAAATCAGGAAAAAACAGGGCTAGAAGGATAAGCCCTTCTGAGCTAAGATAGGTTCTGATTCAAAGAGTGTGTACTCAGGAGGGCCACATTATCAGAAGGAAACAATCTTATTGATGCAGGAGGAGAGTGGGGAGCCCTCAACCCTGAAGTCTGAAAACACACTCAGCCCTTCGCTGCCTCTCTACAGAAACCATGTGCTAAGAGTTCACAAAAGCCCAACTCATAGATTCATAAGAACAAAGAAGAATATGCATTCAAAGACACGACTAGTAAAAAAGGGAAAAGAAGTATAGCTTTCCTACTGATTATTGAAATTCTGCAGAAAACAATCTTTGTTCTCTATAATATGGATTGATCAATTTATCATTCTATCTGCCTTCTCCCAGGACCAACAATCTGACAGGAAAAAGAGGAAGGAAGAGAGGGGAGACTGAAGATACCACCTAGCCTTCTCCTCGCTCCTCCTTCTGCTTCACACTATTGGAATTAAGAGTCTGTGTGCTGGGGACGGCAAGAAAGCTCTGAATCAGATAGAAGATTGTAATTTTTAAGGGTTCATAAATTCTCAACTGAAATGAGGCTGTTTTTAATAAAAGTGAAAGGAAAGATATGAAATCATACAGAGATTTCAGGAAGCCTTTTTTACCAGTTGTTGATGGGAATTTGACAGTGGAAAACAGTAATTGGGAAAATAAAAGTTTTACGTTAATCAAACCAATCACATGATCCCATCTGATTTCACTGCACGAGTTCAGGTTTTAATATCATCACCATTTTATGATCAAGAAATTTTGGACTTAGAAAAGTTAGCTTGATCATAAGTGAACTAGCTGATACACAAACTGAAATCCTCCGAGTTCAAATGCCATGCTGTATGACTGTGCCTTGAAAAAATATTCATAACCGATATGGTTTATTCATGTTCTTTATTAACATAATCAAATTTACCATATCCCCACATTTCAAACTCCTCTCCATAGTTTAATGTTGATTTCAAGTACTAACTTTCCCTTAAACCTACAATTCCCCAATTAGAACTGATCTTCTCCCCCAAAATGATTTCTTCCTTTCCTACAACCTCATTAAGACTCTTGTCCTAGCCCACGGTGTTATATGTATGTCTGCTCTGTACCCACTAGGTAGTAAGTTTCTTGGCAGTAAAGGCTTAGTTTAATTCTTCTTTATATTACTCATAGTACATAGTGTATTATTTTGTACCAAGTATATAAGTTTATTTAAATAATACATACAGTATTTTGAATGTCTTAAGGAATAGGACCATTGAATGCCTAATCCTAGTTTGACCCACAGACTTTTATGCACAATAACAGTTGTTCAATAATTTATTTGAAAAGATGAATGGGTATTAAGCATTCACAAATATAAAATACAGAGAAACAATCGAAATATTAATATAGAAAACAATGGAATCAACTATTAGACACATAGACAAACTTTGGAACTGCTTAGTAATTCTCTGCCATGAATAGGACATTATCTTAATGATCCATGGGAATGTCTAGTATCTGCATAAAGTCATCCCATTTGTTATTTCTAGTAGTGGTTAATTTATGTGTCTGTTTGACTGGGTTACTGGGTGCTCAGATATTTGGTAAAATGTTATCCTGAATGTGTCTATGAGGGAATTTCTGGATAAGATTAACTTGTGAATCAGTCAACTGAGTAAAGCAGACTGACTTCTCCAATGTGACTGAGCATCATTCAATCTATTGGAGGCATAAATAGAACAACAACAAAAATACTAAGTAAGAGAGTATTCACTCTGCCTGACTTTCCTTGAACTGGGACATCAGTCTTCTGTACCTTTGGACTCAGACTTGGACTGTAACTTACACCATCAGCTCTCTTGGGTTTCCCACTGCAGATCTTGAGGTCTTCCCAACATCTGAAATGATATCTGTCCCTACTATTAGTTCTATTTCTCTGGAGAACCCAGACTAATACACCCCTGATATTCCTATGGTATAAGCACATCCTCACAAACTTTGTTATTAAAACAAGTCGTTTATTATCTCACAGCTTCTGGAGCCAGTAGTCCAGGCAAACCATAGCTGGGTCCATGGCTAAGAGCTTGGCAAGGCTGCAGTAAGATGTCAGCCAGGCCTGCAGTCTCACTGGAGGCCCGGAGTCTTCTCACAAGCCCTCTCAGTTGTCGGCAGAATTCACTTCCTTGGAGCTGTCACTCACACTGGCTTGCTTTTTGAAAGCCAGCAGGAAAATGTCTCTGAACTTAAAGGAAGACTAATCTCTCTTTCAAAGAACTCATTAATTTGGTGAGACCCGCTAATGATGATATCCCTTTAGTTTAAATCAAAGTAAAACTGGCCAGGGACCTTAATAGCATCTGCAAAATCCTTTCCGTTTTGCCCCATCATGTAAACAAATCATGGGAGTGACCTCCCTCTCCTTCACAGGCAGTCCCTACATTCAAGGGGAGGGATGTGTCTATCAAGGGGTAGGAATCTGAGGTTATCTTAGAATTTTGCTTGCCTAACCCAATTAAATGTTTCAGATGGTCTCTGAAATGTCCTTTGCCTTTGCTGTCTACAGATAACAAAATTTTAGAGAGCCTGAGAACGTCAAAATGAAATGATGCTCAGTTAGAGATCCATTGGCAGTGCTCAGAGTGGACCTTGAAATACCAGAATATCAGAAAGAAAACAAAGGCCCAGAAAAGGCTGAAAGTGATAAATACAAAATACCTTTACTGTTTCTATCAATCATCTGTATAAAGTGGGATTGGCATGCTCTCCCTTAGAATAGGCTGGAAATATCCCAGTGTTCTTTCTCATGAAGTCTCTGGGTTTCATTAAGATAATATATTTTCTCAGGTTCCTCTGAATCTATCTTTTCCTGGATATTTTTCATCCCTTTAGGATATACACTAAAGAATATATTTAACATATCCTCTCAAATTAATTTACACCTCTTTAAAACATAAAGGTGTGGTTAAGATATTAAAAACACACTTATTGCTTTATTCTTTAAAATATTAGTGAAAAGAAATTACATAGTCTATGGATTTCTACCTCACACTGAATGCTGCTCACATTTTTTAAGACCAAGAAAAATGATTTTACAGGGTGCTCAGATTGCCAAGCACATAATTCAAACCATAGCCATAATTTCTACTTTGCTGATGACAGCAACTTTTATGGCACGAAGTACTTTTCATTATATAATAATGTTTATGAAGAGCTATAGTTATTTCAATTTCCAAGGAAAGCAAAATATTTTCCATCCTACACCTCTGCTTCCAATATACATCTGTGACATATATTCCCAATTCCAAAATAATCGTCTGTCAATCATCTCTTAATTTACTCTTTCAAAAGATGTGTGTAGAGACTTCTATGTTAAAATATAACTCTCAAATCACTATGTTGTGCGCCTGAAACTAATAAAATATTGTATGTCAACTACAGTTCAATTACCAAAAAAAAGCAATTACGAAAAAAGTGGAGCTATTGTATAAATAGTGCTGGGCTTGAAGTCAAGTGTCGTAAGTTTTAGCCTTGGCTTTTCTACACTCTGGCAATGGATTGAATGATAAGGCTTATTTGAAAGAATCTTGAAAATGACAATAATTTCAATAAGAGAAGATTATATTATGGCACAAGATAATTGAAATACTATGCTGCCATCCTCATTGCATGTCAAAGATCATCATAATACTTTGCATGTGCAAAAATCAGTTTATACAACAGTAATTAAGGTGTAACCTTGTTTTTCTTGTAAAATATATATAGAAAAGAAAAGGCTCATGTGGAAAACTGCGCAAAACAGTTGGATCTTTTAGGACATATTAGTCTGAAAATTTGAATTAGATTTGTTCTCTTGCATGCACTACTCTTTTTCATCCCTCTCTATCTCCTCTGTCCCAGAAACACATGGCATGTGAGAGCTTATCCAGAGGAATTTCAGACCCTTAGCTCTTTGTTCATCTCTTATGGCATCTATGACACAGTGAATAGTGAAATTCCTCTTAATTCAGTGCTTGTCAAAGACTGTTGAGAACAGCCCAGAAATGTAAGTATATCAGTAAAAAAGACTAGTTACTAAATAGATTTTAAATTATTGGTTACCTATAAGATTTGATGTGATTGCTTAAAAAGAAAACAAGCAAATACATTTTAAAAGGATAGAAAAGGAAAGAAAGGAGAGAATGAGGAATGTATTAACTATTTGAAAAAAATCATATTGAATTGAAAATATACAGTCATTCTCTCAAGGACTAGTTCACCAGGAATAACATTTAAAGTGTTACATAGGACTATATCCTTGGAGAAAACCCATTTTTTTGTCTGATCGACAGTCACTTGTATATTATATAAATCTTTATATACAGTAATGGTCAAGAACCCCAACAATCTGTCATATTTGATCAAGACAAGTATAAATCACTTATTCATGATTTACCATTCCTGCCTTGATTCATTTATTCATCTTCAGACAAGGTCAGTACAAAAAAAAAATGATTAAGCTTCTTGCCCTTAGGAGAGAACAGCTTAACCAACAAATTCATCTTTACATCTGACCTCATGAATCTTGACACTGGGAATATTATAAGAATGGAAATAGTCCTTATGGATCACCCTTCAAGTGAAAGTATCTGTGTAACAATGAAAATAGTGGAAATATTAATAATGGAAATGTGATGGGTGTACAACAGCTATCCTGGTCCTCACCATGAAACAATGGGATTCACCTAACACGCAGTTACCTATTTTTATCAATATTTATTTTCAGTATTTAATTCCACTTTAACGCATGGTTTTTTTCAGCTTTATTCCCCTCCAATTCCCTACCTTATGGCACCCTAATTTTTTACATTTACCTTTATCTCCTATATATAATGATACTCAGCTATTAAATAAGCCTAGTGATGTTGGGGAAGAATCTTTTAAATCTCCCAATATGACACTAGCACAGCCTATAATCAGATAGGCTGAAATAACAGGTTTCTAATCCTGTCTTGCAGGGTCAGGGAACTCTGGCTTTCTTAATTTTTTCTTTGGTTCCCCACACACTTTCTGCAGATATTTAAACACAAAGAAATATAAAAGGTCAAACTTGGACATTGCCTTATGCACCTCGGGTTGCTTTGAAATACCATGAACTGAGTGGCTTGAAACAATAGATATTTATTCCTTACAAATCTGGAGACTGGAAAGTCAGAGATCAAAGTGCCAGCATATCTGGCTCCTGCTGAGAGCTTGCTTTCTGGCTTGTAGATGCCATTTCTTGCCCAGTCCTCATATGGCAGAGAGTAAGGCAACACTGGTCTCTCCTCCTTTTTTAATGAGGATACTAATCCTATCATGGGGAAAGCACCCTTACCTAAACCTAATTACCTCTCAAAGACCTCATTTCCAAATACCATCACATTGGGGGTTAGAACTTCAACATATGAATTTCAAGGACACAATTCAATCTATAGCATATACCTGGGTCATACAATGTATGTGCTGCTTTAAATATAGAAATTAAATCTGAAAATTATTTTTCTATTAAAAAACACCTAGATGACTGAATTGTTTTTTCATGGAGTTCTGGATAATTTCCAAACTTCTTAGCATGAAATTATATGATACTTTTACTACCTGATCCCAATTTACTTGGTTTCTGCACTCCCCTCTCCTTTGGCACTCTCCCAGGTAGCTGCAATGTGTTTTCATACCCTTCACTCAAATGCCTGATTCTTTCAATGCCTTTGCACATTACTGTTAGCCCTGCCTGTGTTTCATCCCCTTTGCATTACAATAAACCCTTATTCATCTTTCAAAACCAAGTCCAACTGAAGTCTTTCCTGATGTCTCCTTTTTCCCCATCCTGTTAATTCTGTCTCATTTTGGTTTTTACCTCTGTTAAACACCAAAGGCATGAGTTTTCAATTAGTTGCTTATGTCAGTCTATCCTATCAAACTGTGACACCTTGAAGACAGGGATAATTTATTTTAAAAAATTTTTAAGTTAGCAAACTCAGATATGTGTCTGATCCATACTAGCACTCAGTAAATGGAGAATGATTGAATGAACCTTAACTTAGGCCACACAGAGAAGTATGAAACCAGTTGTTTCTCAGTACCTCTTGGTGTATAAATTGCCCCTTATTTCACACAATTCCCTCTTATCAGTCTGTTTCATTTTGTCTGTGGTTGTACAACTTTAACTTTGCAAACCTTAGACCCTCCTTTGCTGCCTGCTGTAAGAGATCTTGATGGTCTAACTCCCATGTCACGTAAGAAGAGTTTCACAAGCTTATTTAACTATGAAGTTCAGTGAAGGTGCTTATTAAATAAACAAATTCTTGAGCTCAGCTTCAGATCTACTGAATATGAAACTACAGGAAATGGGCTCAGTAATCTGCATTTTTAAACGCGTTCCCCAGATGTTTCTGGAAAAGGTAAAATACTAATGCCATGAACAGGGAGTAAAACAGGGCTGTTCCTATTTCAGGACAGCTGTTTCCTTTCATGGCCACTTGTCTTACCTTGGGACTTCATTAAACAATAGTTCAGCTTCTTAAGACCCAGAAAGGCTCTCACTTGAATGTCTTTTTTTGTAGCTGGTTCCTTGGGTTTTTAGGAAAATTGGAAGCCTCTCCAATGGACCCCAGACATCGCCATACTACTTCCTCCGTGCACAAGTCACTGCAGAAGCCTCACCCTCCTGCCTCCACCCCGGGTGCCCTCTTCATTCGGCCACATAGACGCTGCCGTCAGATCCTAGAGCAGCTCTGGTATTGGCCGTCTGCCCACTGACTCTGGGGAGGTGGACGGCTCGCGTTCTCATCAGGCTAAACCCCGAGGTGTATGGACTCCCTGCAGAAAGTACGGATAGGGTGCCACCCAGGGTTAAAAACAGGAATGAACAGTAAGCACTTAGCATAGAGCCTGCTTTAGAGTAAACGCTCACTAAATATAACCAATTACTAATGTTTCTGTTGTTGAATGGGCTGCATATTTTCTTCCTCTTTTGACCCTAACCCAAGGACACCTATACCATATAGATTTGTAACCTAATTCTTAGAAAAATGAAAATTCCCTATTTCTCTAAATGAGTTAAACTGTTTAAGTTAGTTTTGATTATTCACAATATTATAGAAAAACAGCTATTTTCCATAGAATGCCAACAGTCAAGGTGTTTAATTCACAACACTCAGATTATGGAGGCCATAAACATTTTTTGGTGATCCAGTAGCATAATAATGTTTCAAAATATTTTTATGAATACTAAATATTACTGCTTATATTAGTTGGTTATTACTATGTAACATGTTACTCCAAAACTTAGGGTCTTAAAATAACTACCATTTATTATTACTGATGGATCTGTGAGGTGGGTGGGTTGTCTGGTTTGGACTGAACTAGGCTGATCCACGACAGGCTCACTCATAGATGTGTGGTCAGCTGGAGGGTTACAGGGGCCAGTCTAGCTGTTCTCATGTTGTCCCAGCTGGGATGGCTTGTCTGAGGACAAGGAGGCCGTCCCAAATTTATTCAAATTGTGGTGACCGGGATCCAAGGAAGGAAAGATATGTACAAGGTCTCTTGACCTAGGTTCGGTCAAGACTAGTGACCTAACATGATTAATACAGTGTCATTTTTTCCATATTTTATGAATTAAAACAAATTATAAGTTCAGCCTAGATCTAAGAGTTGAGATAGAAACTTCAACTTTTGATGGAAGTTGCTTAAAAGTATTCTTTCAAAGGCTACAGGTAGACAATTATTTGGGTAGTCAATGAAATCAGTCTGTCACATTAGTCATTGTGGTAAAATATCTTATTTTTAGAGTTCTCTGAAATGCTATACAAAAAAAAGTTAAACACTTAGCTAAATCAGAATTATGCTCCTGACTCCATTATCACCCAGATGTTTGTAATAAAGCCTTAGAAACTATCAGAAAGTCATCTTTTCATTTTAAAATAGTGTTAACATTAACCTTATATGGCTATTGAGACCATTATATAAGATATTAGTAAGCACCTAGCAGTGTGCCTGACAAAAGGTAAAGGTATAGATATTTTGACCTAGGTAAAAATAATGGATTATTTCCATTTTATTTCTTCATAATATTTATTAACTAGAGACTCAAATTTTTTCTTTAGTTTTCTTCATGTATCATTACCCTGTTTTTTCATGATATTAAAGTTATTTGGTAATCTATAGCAATATTCATCCTTCTGAAACAAGTTTTTCAGTTGATCCTTTCATCCTGACTAATGAGCAAGCATCTTTTTTTTTAATATCAGTGGGGATTTGTATTTGTAAGAAACAGAAACTATCTCTAGTCAATTTAAATTGAAAAGAAGTTTATTCAATGAAGGCAGAAATGTACAGCAAAATCAGAAACCATCTCTAATGCTCTAGCCAAACTCATAGGCCTCTAGACTACAAAATGGGTGCTCATGAATAATTGTTAACTTTCCTTTGAGCCTCATGTCAAACCCTCAAGATTCAAAGTCCTGTGCTAGAACGTCTACTAGACTGAGTTTGGCCGCATTTTGACAGCCCCACCACAGCTGTCAGTGAAGTGAAACAGACTAGCTAACCCCTTCCATCTTCCATTTCTCAAAGCAGGGCCTTGTCATAAAACTTTCCTGAGGTCAATCAAATAAATGTTTGTATGCTGGGCAGACTAAAACAGATTCCCACTGTCATCTGCTCCTTTAGTTGCTTGATATCCACAATACCTTCTCACATTATTTTTCAAAAAATAATTCTAGACTCTAGTATAAGGCAACTATGTCATATATTCTTACACTGGTCCCAAAAGGAGGAATCCAATAGTTCATCTCTGACTAACACATAATTCTTCCCTACATCTATTGTGATCCTCACATCAAAATTCAGATACCTACGTGTATAGTGGCAGGGGTGGTTGTGAGGGCTGGGGTGAGGAAGTCCATAAAGTGACCCACCACCAACCTCTGATAGGGGTAAAGAGAAAGACAAAAGTAAAATGATCTATATAAAACAAGTAAGTATGCATATTTCAGTAATAAAGAAAATATGGTTAGATACTGTAGTTTCATTTCCCAGAACTGATTATAAATCACAGTTAGTACAATTGATTATAAATAGTAATTAATATTTATGATTTTCTTTCTACAGTACCAATTTCATAATCACATTATCCCAGCCACAACCTAATCTACTTTCTGCCTGTTTTCCCAGAAGCATGTGAAACTCAAAACAGTATTCAACAACCCATGTTACACTCCCTATGAAAGCATTTCTCTTTTGGGTTCTATATATGTTATCTATTGCTACACAAAATGTTATCCTAGAATTTAGCAACTTAAAACAGTAACATTCATGATCTCATATCGTAGGAATTCAGGGGTAGCTTACGTGGGTCCCCTGACTCGGTGCCTCACAAGGCTGCAGTCAAGGTGTTGGCTAGCTTGTGGTCTTATTTGAAGTTTCTAGTGGGGGAAGATCTATTTTTAAGCTAATTCGTGTGGTTGTTGGCAAATTTAGTTCCTCATGGGCTGCTGGATGGAGGGCCCCAGTTCCTTGCCATGTGGTTTTGGGGCTGCTCACAACCTGCCACCCACCAGGAGCAGGGGGTGAGCAAGAGCAGGAAGTAAAGTTGAAACCAGCCTCTTTTTGTGACCTAGCCTAGACAATGACATTCCAACATTTTTGCTGTATTCTACCAATTATAAGCAAGGCGTTAGGTCCAGCACACTCATGGGGAAGGCATCACACAAGGGCACTGAACTCCAGGAGGCATAATTACTGGGAACCATCTTAGAAGCTGTATTTTAGTACTTAGTCCTTTAACTATCAGAATCCAGTCTTGGGCACAGAAAGCAAAATGTCCTCAAGTAGGTCCCCATCATCTTTTGATTCCTAGACACAGGTGTTTTGACTTTGGAAGAAACAACATGTATTATTTCCTGGTTAAGAACCTATGTTTCTTTTCTGTCGTGACAGTGATTCAAACAAGTGTCTCAAAGTTCATGATGTAACTGTGCAAAAAGCCCTTCTATTTATCATTCTGTAAGTGCATTATTTCCAGGAAATGTGACATAAGGGAAGACTGTCACATGAGACCAAAGCGACACCCTGTTTCATGGTTCACATGAATTCCTTAGAAGAAACATTTGTGCTGTTCTGGGGGATGTATAAAGACATTCTATCAGTTCACATATTGTGGTGCTGGCAGAAGTCAGATGGGCAGGAAAGGTAAATCTAAACCCAGTGTCTGGTAAAGAAAGTGTTTTCCTGCCTGGTACATTAAAAGTACCACATCACCGTAGCCAGGCGGATCTCTGACTCAGGGAACCTGGAACCTGAGCAGCCTCCTGCTGCTGTCAGCGTGAGCGGCCGCTGCAGTTATGACCCTCCATCTCTGAACGCGCTGCTGCGGCTCTCCATGGCCCCCTGTCCCTGAGCCCGGTGAGTGAGCAGAGGGACTGAGGTGTTATTTTTCATGACACACCTAAAGTTTGTACTGAGTCCAGAATCTGTGTAAATGGGAGCTGTGACAGGAATCTCTATTTGGTATCTTCAATCACTAATGATAATGTTAAAAATTGCTTTTGATTTACCACTTTTGTGTAGACAGGGGGACTTCAGTTGACAAATACGCCCATTTCACTGGTTCTACCAGAGTCACTCTCCTCTCTTGCCCTAATCACACCACTCAGGAAGCCAAAGGCAAAATTTCCCTAAATCCCCTGATGTTGACTCCTAAAGAGATATCATCTGTTTGGCTATCAACTCTGGGAAATTATTAAAAAGAAGTATTCAGGTTTCCACTGAGCCAAAATTCCATTTATCTCTTAACCTTTATGAGCCCCTACTCCGCTGTGAGATCATAGTGGAGCTCCGCATCCCCAGGAAAATTCCGTTAGTTCACAGAGAGTGATCAATAATTTTCGAAAGCTTTGGATATTTCCTATTACCCAGGACAGGGTTCCCCTTTTGAGTGATTAGCAATCTCTAAGGAAGGATAAGAGGAATAATCACCAAGCATGTGTTTCATGTGATTTCAGAATGCTTCCCAAAGGGTCTGACTTCCTCATAGTGTAAAAGACTTTGGGTTTAAGAGCCCCCTCAGATATGAGAATTGGGATGAATGGTACAATAATCTAACATTGTGATTCAAGTCAGTATTCTTCTAGTAAACTTTTTTTTCTTTTGTAACTGCTAACTTCACCAAAATAGACTTCCTCTTCTCCCTTGGACCAAAGCAAGGTTAGAGTTCCAGCTTTCCCTGCAATTGCTCATGGCCACATGACTGAATTCTAACCAACAGGATATTACTTAAGTGGTGTTTGCCACTTGTAGGCCTGGCCCATAAAAACCTCTCACATGGATTTTCTCATGTTCTTTTCCCTTCCGGAGTAACCCAGGTCCCCATGCAAGCTGCATGTCAGAGTTGGCAGAGACACAAGCAGCCCGGATTACTGAATGGTTCTCTGACACCCATAACCTGCTCCTTCAGCCTCTAGTCTGGACCCACCTTGGATTGTTATTTGGGCAAGAAATAGATTTTGGGGTGTTGAGCCATTATATATTTGGGTATCTGTTTGGGATGGGAGTGTGCATTTGTGTGTATATTTGGTACATATTTTCATAGTTTCACCTTCTCTGAGTAACACAAGCTTTATTGTACTGTCCTTATATTGTGATTCTTTGAAACTCCATGACCACTTAGCTACCATCGCAGATCTCAGAACATTCTATCACTAGTCCTTTCATTATCTCATCGTAACTATGACCACTTTGCCTCTGATCCCTGTCTAGGATCTTATTTTAACTGCATCTTCTCCCACTAATATATAGTGCTTATATGCAAAACAAAACAAAACAAAACAAACAGCTATTACAGCACTTTTCTAAGATTTGGGTGTGTACCTTGCCTTTCTAGGTCATCTTTGGGAACAGAGTAAAAAAGTAGGTTACAAATAATAGATGTTCTCTAGCATTTCTAACTACTAAATCTTTGAGTTCCATTATTTCAAGATAACTTCATTTAGTGTATATTATCATTGAGTCCATATTTTGGACAGCAAGCTATATAATTAAACTATTTCCAGCTGTTAGAAGTAGCACAATTATTCCAGAATATTGTATGTCATATCATGTCCACAAATTAATTAGGTAAAAATTAAAAATCTGAAGATAACGAAATGTAAAAGGTAGGGAATGAAGACAATTGTATTTTTTTTAAGAAATAGTTTCCTCAGGGTAAGGCATGCAGCATTTATAGGCAAGGAGAAACAGTTTTAAGGCAGGGAAGAAGGCTGCTTCAAATAGCAAGTGGCGCTCGGTGGGATTTGGGGTTCACTATATACAACATCCTCTGAATTTCTACATAGGCCCAATGCCAGTTTTTGGATTCACGCCATATTCTAATCAAAGCTCCAACTTTCCCAGAAGAGGTCAGGTGATTAATTGAATTAAATTGGTGTTAAATTTTGGCAGACTATAAATTCCAATTTTGCATTTGATTTTTAACTCCAATAGTCCTGCAACTAGAGCTGTAACATGATCATAGAATAGCTGTACATTGAGAATTTAAGGTTTTGAGCCTGACATTCTCTTTTTCTTCAACTGTCCATTGTAATCAAAAATAGCCAATGGACTCCATCGTTCTGGAATTCCTCTTGTCGTTCTTACAGTCCTGAAGCAGAGGCAACAGGGTTTTATAAAGCCTTGCTTTCGAAAGACCCTTTATTCTGAGAGAACACAGTTGATAATTTAATTAGAAAATTCATGCTTGCAGAACATGGGCTGCCAGAATCATATTCCTAAAAACCAGCAGGATTATGCTTAGCTTCAGGTCCAAATAGGCAAGATAACTAACTCCAGATTCTTTGAGCAGCCATTGTTTGTCCTGTACTTGGTACCAGCCATGGTTTTGGTTATGATTAGAAACATCTCTGGTTAGCCTACACAGAGCATAAATACATTTAGCAACTGGGAGATGGTAACAAAAATCAATGAGAGGCCTGAAGAACAAGTTTACAGAATGGGCAATGACGAAAGGTGACAAGCACGGCCAAGATTACTTCTCAGGCATGTCTGTTTAGGACAGCACCTGCCTCTACCCTCACTACCATCACAACCGCGGGGAAATTCCCTGAGTTCCTGAACGGCTCCATTTCACTATGTTCAAGAACTGCGCCACTGGACTCTCCTCTCTGTTGCAGATGTTTAAGTAATCTGACTGCTCCTTGCGTGGTGTATTACATCCAGATAATATGACATTTGGATGAGGAAAAGCCCCAAATTACAAGTGCCCACTACAGTAGGTGGGCAATATAAGAGCAATTAGGCTTTAGGTGTCTTTATTCTTCTATTATCATTTTGTCTAACTGATCCACAATGCTCTGATTGTAAGTGAAAAATCCCAGCCAAATAATTCCACAGGTGATTGTCAAAAACCAACCAAGTGTATGGGAACTCTCACCTTACCTACTTTGTAGCTGCATCTCAATGAAAAAGTGGCTATTTACTCTTTAGATAATAGAACCAGCTATTAGTCCCATTTACTGGAAGTAAGATCACTGTTCACTTAAAGATCATATACATGAATTCTTCTCACTGCCTCGTCTCTCCAGGGAGTCACAGTTCCCTGGGTGTGCTCATCACTGCTTCAGATCTTACCTAAAGTGATACAACCTCAAGACTTAAGGCATAGGGAACAGGTCCCACTTAGGCCTCTTGCTAATCCATATTCTCCTTCCCTGACTTGCTTGAGCTCTGAATTGACAGGTATCAAGCACTTTGCTTCCTGATGAAATGATAACTTTGCCTTGTTTTTTTCTATATGTATCTTCCTTTTCAGAACTCTATGGAGATAAGGAATGATTGTCCAAACAGAATTTGGATATTCTCTAACCAAATAGACATAATAAAAATAAAACCCACACCACTGAAAAACTGATTATTACATTAACCAATGAGTTTCATATGGAATTTTGGCATAATGCAGAGAGAGCTTTACTCACACTACTTGGATAAATTCCTTCGATCCCTTTCCTGTCTGTCAGTGTCTGAAAGGACTAACTCAGTATGGTTTTCCTTTAAGTAAAATGGTATTTTGAGATAATTATAGATTCACATGTAGGTGTAAGAAATAATACAGAGATACCATGTAGTCTTTACCCAGTTTCCCCCAATAGTAACACTTCATTTATTTTTATTTTTTAATGGACAAATAATTATTTATTTAGAATAATTAGAGTCCAGAGCAAATTAACAAGAAAAGGATGAATTATATTACTAGTAAATTGAAGGTTTATAAAAGATATTAATGATTGTTGTGAAACACATCATTTGTAGGAAAATCATATCAGTGTTGTTAAGTTAATTGTAAGAATGTGGTAGGAATAAACAAATGAGCTGAGAAGTGACTGATGATTGACAGCAAGCAGAAGACGTACCCACATTTAAAAAAAAGTGACTTTCCATTATCTAATAATTTTAGGGCAAAAGTTAATGAAAATTTTTTTCTATTAGTCAATAAATGCTTTCAAAAATATTTAACACTAAATATTTAACACTAAAGTGTCTGTGATATATGTTCCTTTTATTTAAGGATGTCCTGTTCATCTGATGAAAGTAAATATGAAACGTTTACTTCCTCCTCTTTGAAATCATGCAAATATGCAAAGGAAACAGACCCATTAGGGAAGGCTGAGAGTGCTGGCCAAACTCTTCTTACCTCAGAGTGCTGAGCCAATGAACAAGGGTACTTCCTAGCAGATTGGCATTGCCCAGATGCTTTTTAAGAATCATGCACATTTTTAAAATAAACAGATGAGCAGCTCTGCCATGAATTTGCTACCTGCAAGATATAGGCACCACCACGCTCAATGTTCCATTGCTTTGTTCTCAAGGGATTCTCCCTCATGAATAAGGCATTTGTGGACTATTTGGGGTACATGGAAATTTATACTGTTATCATCCTGTAGCCCCACCCTATGTGATATCTGAATCCAGAACAACCCAATATGGGCCAAAATATACTGTTTTTGAACTGAGGCACATACAGTAAAATGCACAGATCTTAGTGTCCGGGATGATGAATTTTAACATGAGTATGCATTCCTGCAACCATCACCCAGATCAAGATAGCAAATGATCTATTTTTTTTACCTCTTCACCTATTTCACCCATTTTCCCATCCCCAACTCCTAAGGCAGCCACCAGTCTGTCCTCTGTGTTTATGAGTCTATTTCTGTTGTGTTTGTTCATTTGCTTTGCTTCTCAGATACTACATATAAATGAAATCATGCTATTTGTCTTTCTCTATCTGACTTACTTCACTTAGCATAATACCCTCTAGGTATACCCATGTTGTTGCAATAGTAACATTTTAAAACTATAGAACAATACCACAACCAAGATATTGACACTGAACTGTCAAGATGAAGAATTTTCCATCACTTCAGGGATCTTTCATGTTGCCAGTTACAGCCTCTTTCCTGGTCTTAAACTTCATTGAACACAAATTTCTTCCTCATTTCTGTAATTTTGCTGTTTAAAGAGTTAAATAAATTGAATCGTATAGTATTTAACGTATAGGAATTGACTATGTTTTTTACTCAGTACATTTATGTGAATATTCATCAAATTTGTTATCTGTATCAATGGTTCATTACTTTCTATTGCTAAGCCATATTCCATGATGTGAATGTACCACAGTCTGTTTAACTATTCACTACTTGAAGCACAGCTGTGTTTTCTCTAATTTTAGGCTAGTACAAATAAAGCTGCTATAAACATTCGTGTACAGATTTTTGTGTGAACATAAATTTCGTACCTCTGGAGTAAGTGAACATGAGTGAAATTGCAGGGCTGAATGGTAGTTGAATGTTTAATTTATTAAGAAACTGCCACAGTGTTTTCCAGAGTGGCTATAACATTCTATATTACAACCAGAAATGTACAAATTATCCAGTTTCTCTGTATCCTTACTTTGTGTTTACTTTACCTTTCTTTTTTTCTAGGTTTTCTTTTTCAGGTAGGCACTTCAATTACTGATTTGAGACTCTTTTCTTTTCTAATATATGCATTTAGTGCCTTTAAGTCCCCTCTAGCATTGCTTTAGCTGTATTCCACACTCATATGTTATAATTCACCTCCCACTCCATTTAGTTCAGTTGATTTACAAGAGTGTTGTTTAGTTTCCAAGCATTTGAAGATTTTCCTATTATCTTTCTATTATTGATTTATGTTTTGATACCAGGAAGGTAAGAGACATTAAACGTATGATCTCAACTCTTTTAAACTTGACATTTGTTTTGTGGCCCAGGAAATGTACTATCATGGTATATGTTTTAGTGTACTTGTGAAGAATGTGTATTTGGTTGTTGTTGGGTGGAGTATTCTAAAAATATCGGTTACATCCTATTGATATTTTTTTGTTGAATTTTTCTAAATCCTTTGTTTGTTTTCCATGTAGTTCTACCATTGTTGAGAGAAGACTATTGAAATGTCCAGTTAGAATTGTGGATTTGTCTATTTCTCTTTCAGGTCTGTTGTCTTCACAAAATTTATAGCTCTGTTGTTTGGTGATTGCACATTTAAGATCGCTACATCTATTTGGTGAATTAACCCTTTTATTGTTACATAATGTAGCTTTCTGTCTCCCAAAATTTCATATTTCTGATGTCTATTTTACTGATGTTAATATAACCACTCCTGAATTTTTTTTGATTAATGTATATGTGATACATCTTTTTCCAATCTTTTCATTTCAGTCTGTCTCTATCGTTATATCTGAAGTGAGTTTCTATTCAGTAGCATAGAGCTAGATCATGCTTTTTCATCTTTGTCAGTCCCTGTCTTTTATTTGGTACATATAAATCATTTATATTTAATGTAGTTATTAATACAATAGAGCTTAAGTCTGCCATTTTATTTTTTATTTTGTTTGTTTTCTCTTTTTTTTAATTGTTTACATTAATGGGGGGCTACATTAAACTTTTATATAATGTGTGTATATAATATATATAGGTTTTTAGTTGTACTCAATGGTAAAAATAGGGGAAAATACTCCATTTTCTTAGAAGTTTAGTATTATTTTTTAATTAATAAATTCTTCTTGCACTCTAAATATATTTTTGGTAATGGTTAAGAATTCATTGCCTCTTTTCCTTAACAGGGGAAGTATATCATCAAGTTGCCTTATAAGTCTTGCTTTGTCCCTTTCTTTGTTTCTCTGTTAGAGGTAAAACCTACATTTAATAGTATTACTGAAAATGCATATACCCATAATATTTCATTTAAAATTGAGATCTTCAGTTTTGTTCTTCCAAAGAAAATTAAAAGTCATTAGATCTCAATAGATTAGTTTTTTTTACTAGAAGTATTTAAAGTAACAATTTAGCAATGTGTTAAACCAGACGATTTTTATTGAATTACTCCCAAACCAGCAAGCCATAATTCCAAATGCCAACATTAACAATAGTATAATATTGCAAATACTTACTATGCATGTAATGATGTAAATTGACTATAGGTGATTTCTCAAATTATTCTAAATTTATTTTCCCTAGAAATGACTCCATTTCAGTATTTCAAGTGGTCAATCACTTTTTTCAGTTATTGATATTAACTTAATGACCTATAATTTGAGCTCACACTATTTGTAAAAAACTTGAAGAAAAATTGAACTTACCAGAAAAGCATCACTGAGTGTTATATTAAGTAACATCATTGCTACCTGATGATGGTGTGTGCTTAAAGAGGCTTGGATCTGTCTAAACAAAACATTTTATTTTCAGGGAGTAAAAATTCAATACCCACTTACAATTTATTAAGGTTTTTTTTGTTAAGGTGTTTCTTTGTTCTTTAGCATGGCAGATGAGTTAGAAAGTGAATGCATGGGCTTTGAAATTTGACAGATTAACATGCAATTCCCTTTCCTGTTACTAATATATGACTTTATGCTTTGTCTATAAAATAGGGGATAATAAAACCTGTGTTGTTGAATGGATAGAGATGCAAATTACCAGGCATATAATAAGAATCAGTCAATTATTATTAGTATACAGGCATTGAAGAAATAATTTATTGTATCAATTTTATGCTACCTCATGAAAATGTGGGTTCCAAAAAACTGAATCCCTAATCTTAAAAAAAGCTTTCAATAGGAAAGTTATAAAATGTGTGAAGAACTGTGGTACTCAATTCCAAATAGTAAGTGCTCTAAGAAAATCGAAAACAATATGCTTTATAAGACAAAAGGAATACACTTCCTGTTATTAAGTTTAAGATTTCAGGAAAGAGGTGACATATAAGCAAGGTCTTAAAAAGGTTAAAAATTTTAAAATACATTGAATGCCATTTCTATTTTAGGAAACAATGAAAATTTATGTGTACAGATATTTTTAGGTTATATTCAGTAAACAAAAGATGCATTGACTTGATTTAGAACACAAGTAATATGGACTGGCATGCTGATATAGAAAGATAAAATTGGAATAAAGGTTATTTCATCTCAGAGGACATGTATTGTGCATTAGAAGGGTAAGAAAATGTAGACAGGAAAGTAAGTTAATATAAAAAGTACCACACAGATACAAATAGGATATTTTGTAATCTCTACAGAGGATTTAGGGTCAAAAATAGTCAAAATTAATCGTAATAGCACTAACTTATAAAAATAAAATAAAACTCTCTTTATGGATATATCTTAATTCTCTATCTTTTGCATTAACCTCTTTCTGGAACTCTTATTCCACATTTCCAAATGTTGAAAATCATGACCTAAGAAAGCATCCTTTCTTTGCAAGCTTTTTTTAGCGTTCTATAGTGCAAATTATTCACTCATTAGTTAATTCATTCTTTTATTCAATAAACAACTACTATTTCCATGTTGCAGATATTTTGCTTTGTGAGAAGAAGACAAAGATGAATAAGACATAGACCTTGCTCCTCAAAATAGTATACTGTAGGAGTATATAGATATAGATATATAGTCAGAATATAAATTACAAAACAATATGAGGAGGTTAACCAAGTATAAGTTGTAAAATAGTGTGAAGGGGTTAATGATTTCTTACAGAGTAGTTGAGATCTATATACTGCTTCTCTCTCACTGTAACATAACAAGCTCATCAATAATTTATAAATATTAACTCTTTGCTTCAATGATTACTTTATAATTATATCGAAGGTTTTTATACTGATATTCTTTACTGTAAATACAAACTAAGTTATACAAACTATAAAAACCATTTTCTAAAGATATAATACAAGTTTTATTACTTCAAGAGTAAAGTCTTTATGTTAAAGATGTGCAATCACATCACCGTTTAACACTAAAAATGGAAAGATTTGAGGGAAAAACAAAGCCTAGAGAATTGTTGAGATTTGTTTTTTTCTGAATCACAATACCATTCTTATCCCTTCATTGGCACATAAAACAAATGTTTATCCTATCCCTAGCCACACCAACATTATGTTGAAGAAAGTGGGACATAATAAATATCTGCATTTTATGCATTTGAAGTGACTCAGGTCACATAGCTGCGTGATGTTCTCCTGCCATCTTCATATAGGCAGAATTCTAAGATAGTCCCTAAGATTCATAGCCTCATGCTCACACTCTATGAAGTCCCTTTAGTGTGGGCAGAGAAGTGAATATGACATGATATCATTCTCATCACTAATCAGTTAAACGGAGGGAAACTTACCCAGGATAGGCTAGACCTAATCGGGCAGCCCTTTGAAAGAAGATGAAATGGCAGCAAGACATTTTTCTGCTGGCATCAAAATGAGATAAACTGCCATAAACTGAGAGAAGGAGGTCACACAACATAGACCTGCAGCTACGAAGAAAACAGGGACTTCCATCAAACAACAGTAAGAAAATGAATTCTCCCCAAAACTAGTGAGGTTGGAAGGGAACCTTGAGCCTCAGATGATATTGCAGTCCTGGCCAACATCTTAATATCTGTTCAGTGAGATCCTGAGCAGAGTGAGATCCTAATGCTCACATGGACTCTTGACCTATGGAAGCTGTGAACTCATAATTTGTATTTTTTTAAACACTAAATTTGTGGTAATTTGTTATGCCCCAGTAAAGAACAAATACACATACTCAACAGTCCGTATGTGAAAGAAGAGATGGGAAATTTTAGTCTGATTTATTTTTTCATGGTTTGAAGATAGAAAAATGAACAGTAGAGATTTAAGAGATTTAAAAAGGGGATTTATGCTGAAAGAAAAAAGTTAAGAAAGAATAATCACAATGAGAGTGAAGAAAAGGTGTAATAAATGTGAAGTTTGAGAGAGTTAGAAGAGTGGGCAGCTTCGGCTGGACAGCAGGTCCTGGAGTACATGCTTGCAGTGGTGAAATGGGTATCAATGCCACCACTGGGGGTTGGCAGAGAAGTGAGCTGCTGAGGTGATGTATAAATGACTATCACTGGGATGGAGTCACTGTCCAGATGAATCTTGAAGTTATTCACGATGATGGCAGGAATAAAGAAGAAACAAAGTTTATGATCCACATGCCAACACCTTTGACAGGTAGGAGGTATGAACAAAAGGTTAGTAGATGTTTATAATGCAAGAGGAAATGTTATGGGATGAATTTTTCCCTAAAATTCATAGGTTCAAGTCCTAATCCTTAGTACTTCACAATATGAGTGTATTTAGTGATAAGGTCTTTAAGAAGCTAATTAAGTTAAAATGAGGTCTTTAGAGTAGACCTTAACCTGACTGACTGGTGTCCTTCTCGGAAGAGATCAAGTTACAAACGGACACAGAGGGAAGACCATGTGAAGAGACAGGGAGAAGTCACAGGCACCTACAAGTCAAGGAAAGACCTGAGAAGAAGCCAACCTGCCTGTTGGCACCTTGATCTGGGACTTTTAGTTCCCAAAATTGTGAGAAAACAAGTTTATGCAGTTAAACCACTGAGTCTATTGTGGTAGACTCATTATGGCAGCCTTTGAAAACTAATACAGAAAGTAAGAGATACCTACTGATGGGCCAAAATATTATAATACAGCCTTGGATCTTGAGTGGCCTGGGTAAATACATCAGTCCTGATCTGCCCACCCTTGCACGTAAGTAGAATAAGTAGTGGCGATAACTATGAAGTAAGAACAGTGGCTTTGGTGGGTCTTACATTTCCTCCCTTCTGAGGTTTTGTCCTTTGCTGGTGAGCTTTATCTTTATACTAACCTTCATGAGTCACTTATTTTGGTGCATCGTTGGATATAGAAGACTTTCCTACTCCCTAGAAAGCAAATCATCACATATTATCAAAATACTTAAGCAGAATTTAGATGATTGGGTATAGGAGACAATAATTCTTTCAAAGTTAGATGTAATTTAAAATATACAACAGCTATTGTCTCAGGCTAGCTAAGAAAATTTTATGACTTAAATATCCTTCCTTACTCTGAAAAAAAAACATGGAGATTCTATCATTTTAATGTTTTTTTTTTCAGGCTTCCAAATAATACCTCCTAGTATCCATTCTTTTAAATGCTGTTTCAGGTTGGCTCCTGGACTACAGGGTTTCTTATAACTCTTAAAGGAAATATTAGTTCCCCCAAATATATCCTCTGTTATACTGGTAACTATGATTTGATTTAAGATGGGGAAATTTTTCCTGATTTATTTTTCCTTGTGGCTTGAAGCCAAAACAATGACTCAGTAGAAAAGGAATTAAAAGAAGATTTATAGTGAGAGGAAAAAGAAATAACTGAGAAATGAATAATCACAATGAGGTAATTAACAAATAAGAATTACTAACAATTACACAATTAAGAAAATGTGTGATAAAGTTTTAGAGAATAAGATTTTGAGAAAATTTTGGTATGTAAGTGTGTGTATGTGTGTGCGTGTGTATAAATCCATACATATGCTTACATACGAACTGGGTCATATTGTTAAGTATATTTCTTATATTTAATGCTATAAGACATTTAATGTTAAAAGGCTCTTTCATGTTGCCAGGGAAAGCAGATTTCTTCAATTAAAGGAAGCTCATTATCAGGATGTGCAATGGGGCCTTAAGTTCGAAAGTTTCGACTAAGGCATCGATCTATAATAGATGCTCCATTCCAAAGGAGGTGCTCATCAAAAGCAAAGCTTTGAATTAGAAAAACAGCAACTGTTCATGTGACTTTGAAGCCTGCTACTAGTAGGATTTTTTTGGAAGGAGCCATTGTACACACCCCATGCACACATGTAACATGTCTGAAGCCTTCTGTGATAGGCTAGAACTGCCCTTTGGTGATGGATGGGTCAAAGTAAGGGACTTAGGGACATAAACATGGAATCTGTGGTAGAAATTTCAGTCTGGAGTAATCATTTATAATCCTGAGGGTACCCTCCTGAGCTATGGGGTAGAGCCCTGCAAGCAGAGTCCGAGAAGGTTAATGTCAGCTGCCAAATAAAGAAGATGTCCTTTCAACATGAAGAAAGGAAGTCAGCTAGAAAATTCAGCAAATCCACAAAAGTGGCCCCAGGTGAGAGCTAGTTTTAAATATATGCCAGGCCAGAGAAAATAAAATCCCTTGACGCTCGTATGCCGGCTGCAACAATGGAGCGATCGGAAACAAGCATTTGCCATGTAGTCAAGGAGGGGCAGATACAGGAGGGGAAAGAGAGACCAAAACACCTGTCGCACTACAAGAAGCTGGTTCAAGCAGGTCTCTGACTGGCAAGTGAACAGGAAGATTTAACTTTAAATCTAGTTGGAGTTCTGCTTATTACATGCAGTAGACTTTTTTTTTTTTTTTTGCCCAACAACTTTATTGCAAATATGTTTGCAGTTTAAAGTGACTCAGGAGTGATCAAAAGTCTTGGAATTGCCTGAGTTTGCCAGAGTGGAGGAATGGTTGTTCCCATAAAGCAGGTATAAAATCAGTGGGAGAGGAAAATAGGCTGTTTTTTTTATTTGTTTACATCAAGTACTACTTAGGTTACATATACCTAAGAAAATAAGGAAGAGTAGGGCACAGTCTCAGCAACCATACACTCAGGCTGCCCTGAAAATGGAATTGTCCCTGGGGGAACAGAGCTACCCATTCCAATGCCTACCTATCCCGTCCTGCGGAGGGCGTGGCCAGTGCCCGCTGACCCAGGGGCCCCCAGGTACTCTCGCGCTTCAGGCCTGCGCTCCCGCCCCTGTTCACTGCTCATGCCCTAAGCATATTCATGCATCTCTACTGCCTCCTGACTTTTATTTACTCCTCTGAGTGCCATTCTGTCTTACGCATTCTGCACCATCAGTTGGCCTCTCTTAACCCCTCCAAAACCAAGGATTTTCTGAGTAACCAGTCACTATTCCGTGTAGGACTCTCTGGTGCAGAGAACTCTTGACTCTGTATCTTTCAGGGATTCTTGTTTAGCCCAGAGGTTCTCAAACATTTTGGTTTCAGGACTTCTCCATATTGTTACAAATTATTTGAAGATCCCAAAGTTAATTAGCTCATTTGGGTTACATCTATTGATAGTCATTGTATTAGATATTCAAACTGACAAATTTTTAAAAATACTTACTTGTTTATTAAAATAACAAAAATCCATCACATATTGGTATAACTAGTATATTTCTATGAAAAAGTTTTATTTTAATAATTTCCAAAGCAACATATTTAATAAGAGTGGCATCATCTTACATTTTTATAATTCTCTGTGTGGATGCTCATGTATGCTTCTGATTTCAACCTGTTGAGTATGTTGTTTTATGAAGAAAATCTAGCCTCATACAGATGAGATGTTGGAAATGGAAGGATCTCATGGACCCCTCAAAGTGTTTTTTGGACCCATAGTTCACATGTATATATATAAAACAAATACATACATATACATATATGTATGTATATAACAAATTATATCTATGTACATATATACATACACCTACATGTGCATATGCATATATATAAAGATCTTTAAAACCTCAAACATAGTAATTACATAAAATTATAATATATACCTACATTTATTTATAAAACAAACAAAATACACTGATACAATATAGTTATATTAGTATGAGCAACATTTTTCTCTAGGCATGATTCATAAAAATAGCAAAAAGAATAGCAAACCGTTTTGGAAAATAGTAACCGTTTTGGAAGACCAAAGTTTAAAATTTGATGACAGGCATGGAAGTTGCTGTAGACATTATCTTTAGGGTCAGGAATTTCAGTTTGGTTCCTGCCCTCCTTGTCACTTCAAGTGTGGTTCTCAATTTCTTTATTAAAAAAAAAAAGTGATAGGACCAGAGTCCAAAGTCCCTCAGGCCTGCATCTGTTCTAACATTTAATCATTCTCATAGATTAAGTAAATGAAGCTTGTATCTCACAGAACTGACAATCTGGTTTTACATTAACAGTCCTAAATTTCCTTATTCAGATTGCTACTCTGGTGATGATGTGTGAAAATGGATTAATCCAAAGTTCCTTCAATTAAGGTTTATATAATACATACAAAAGTGTTTACTTACAATGTCGCTATCTCTGGAAAAACTAAAATCGTTGTCATGCTCAAGATATATTATGACTCTTAACTCTTTTAAAATCTGACCTTGTGCATTTCTCCCAGGTCTGCCTAGTGTGTTTCTACTGGGTGCCCTAACCACGGCACAGCCTCGGCCTATCTGATAGGCAGGTAAGTCCAGTTTGTGGGTGAAGACAGACCCCTGCACAACTGTGTTACCTGCCTACAAGCCACTCATCTTATTTTCAAGCAGTGTTTTCTGGCTCTGCAAAATGTTGTTTTCAGTTCGGTTTGTCTTTGACAGGTTTGCTTGCCTGTGCTGTGAAACTGTTCATGTGCTTTTTATTCTTTTCTGTCCTCACCAGGTGACCCAGGGAGCAGAGCTGCCATTCCGGCCTGAAGGTTTGAGGCACTGAAGCTTGGTCTCAGCTGGCCTCGGTATCTTGCAGGTAACTGGCAGTAAGAGCCCCCTCCCACACTCCTTTTGGAAGCTGACAGCCGTTTAAGAAATGGTTTGGAAAGAAAGGCTGGCATTTGGGGAATAACTGATTGAAAAGTCATAAAAGAAATCATATAAAAGTAATTCCTAGCATAACTTTGGCAGAGTAGAGCCAGATGCCAAGAGAGGAATTTGGGTTTGGTGACTTCCAAATGCCTCAGAGGACCTGTCCTGAGGAAAAACCAGGTATCTTACATAGAAGAGGAGATAAAATACATGAAAAATGATATATATAAATCAGTGTTGGAAAATCAACCCAGAATATGCTTCTGAGTGATACTCTTGACAGACACAGAAAGAAAAACAGAGGGACAAGTAGCAAACTAACTCTAAATTATTATACTGATGATAGTTTAATTAGGTCAAGGGCATTTTTGCTTTTTTTCTACCTGAAATTTTTTCTTACATGATTGGACTTCATTTCTGATTTTCAGTTTAATGCATTTTCAAAAATGTACTTCATAGTGCCTTCATTATTTTATCTTCTTGACACTTGAAAAATTAGAGACACTGGCATCATTTTAAACAAAAAATGCAGTTTACTCCTCTACTATGAAGATTTCTCTTGTACATTCTGAACCTGTGTTATGTACAAAACTTCCATTGACATCCTCAATAGAGCCATGCTCAGCATACACAATGTAGGTCAGTGTGGCTTATATATACAATCCATTCAAGGTGCAGATCGGACAATTGTGCTCCTTGGGAGTACATCTGAAACGAATTTTGAAAGGTCTGGAGGTTTTGTTTGGCAGAGAATTGCACAAGAAATGTCTTGGGCTACTTCTCAGGTATTTTCCCGAAGGAAACCTCTGTGTGTGTGTCTGTGTGTGTGTGCTTTAGAAATGAAAGTAAAACACTAAACTCTGCTTTGATAAGGTCCACATTCCTCTTTAACTGGATTAGTTCATATTCAAAATATCTGAATAATAATATGGGCATAACATATATTTTAGAAAAAGTCCATACTAGAAGCCTTAACATAATGAAAGTATTCTTTTTCACAACAGGGTAGTCATAGTTTTAATTTATTGTTAATAAAAATAACTATCATTTATTGACTTTTCACTATGCTCCACTGGTCCTCCAATCTACACAACAAACTTGAGATCCCATTTTTACAGTTCTGAACCTAAGAGATTAAGTAATAACACAGCTACAACAAACTGCCATTTATTCTTCTGTACAATCAAATGAAACTGCTGATTTTTTAGGTAAAAAATGACTAAAAGTATCACCATCTCATATGTTCAACTTAAATTATGAAGTGAGGCTATCAGCAATAAATACTCTTATGGACTTTCTCTATACTTGCATTTTTGCTTAGAGCCTAAATATGTCATTTTTTAACCACTGGCTACTAGGCTTATTATAACCACATATCACATTAAAATAGTGATTGTAATACTCTTGATAAAAAGATAAATTGTTCCTGTATTTCTATATTTCTCCTTTAGTTTAATTCTTTAATCATTTAAATGCTACTTAAATGTGACAACTACCTTAGGTGATGGTCTTATTATCTGAATAAATTACGATGTAGTGAATAGAAGTAAATATAGAGACACGATATATGTTATTTTAACTAATGGACCTTAAGCAGTCCATAACTTTTGCCTATCTTTATTAGTGGTTGTTAACATGCAATTATGGAAAAGAATTTCTGTATTATAAGTAGAAAAATATGTTGCATAGTTGCATCCAAAAAATATTTAGTGTCCCAAATGCAAAATACATCACTATGTATATCTGGCTATTTGAACCATATATAAACATATTCATCAATTTAAGAAACACTCATTGAAATTCCAGCCTCTGTAGTTGTAGAAATAAAGCAAAATAAGACATGGTCCCCACCCTCAGGGTGCTAAAGAGAAGTTTACAAATTTACTTTAGTACATTACCCAATGACAGAGAATACTGAACATTTACAGCTGTATGAGAATGGAATTAAAAGCCTTTTAGACAGTGAGATTTTGCCACTGAAATTCTTCATCATTTCATCTATTTTGTCCTCTCAACAAAATTCCAAATGAGAATCTATAAGTAAAGAAGTGTATTAGAATGCAGTGACAGTGAGGGACACACAAACTGAGGGGTGGTATGTGCCAGATGGTGCTGCCTTTCAGAGAAAGGCAGTGTAATATCATGGAAAAGACCTGAGTTTGGAATCAAATCAATTTAAGTTTGAACCCTGGGTGCTCCATATTCGATTCAAATTTCCTTCTTGGGTCTTTATATCCTTTGCAGTGAGAATGGGGAAAACAGTACCTTTTAGGGTTGATAGTTTTTAAAGATGTGTTTGATGCCTTGTTTCTACCAATACAACAAACAGGATCTTACTGTTACAGCCAGAAGATACTGTGTAGGAGGCTACATACTTGTAACAAAGCATATAACTAGGATGGTGCCTACACGCCCTTTTTCCCTTTGTATTCCTAACTTCTCTCCCTACTCCCGTCTTTCTCATACACACCGATTTGAATGTATATGATTTAAAATATCTTGAATGATATACTAAACTGACTAAATCTCCCCCTTTTTAATTGTTTTTTATCTTTTTAAAATTTTTCCTTTTAGTATCTATATGGGCATATCCTCTATGTAATGTAGATCAGGCAACCTATAACATCCTTTTACGTACTTTAGTCTATACATAATCAATATCTAAGTTTCTTACCCTGCCCTTTCCTGGATATAATTTCTTTCTTTGGTGAACTGAATGTAGCAATTGACAATTCTGAATTAAAAATTAAATTTTTATGGAATCTTGAGTTCTTAAGGAAAACTAGAGGTCATTTTCATCGTTGTGTCTGCAACATGTGCTCTTCTGCCTATGTGTACCATTTTTCATGTACCAAATTTATGTTTATAAAGACAGATGTTAAAAGCATGAGATAATGAAATAGTATAGGTAAACTAATAGCTATTCAACCAGCACTTTGCATGTAGTATCTTTAAACTGCCAATAACTAAAAAACAAACAAAAATATTGATTAAGCACTTGCCATGTGCTAGGTAATGTGTGCTTAACTTTATATGCACTAATTAATCAGCTTATATGCATTATATCTATCATTACAACAATTACACGGGAAAAGATTTCTTTAAAAGCATATTATAGAGATTAGGAGCTCAAAACTAAACAAGATTAAAGCAATAGAACAAAGAAGCAGATTAAATGGGATAAAACAGTTATATGCAGAATTCATCTTAAGAAGTGAGGCAAGCTTGCAGTTTAGATCAACCTCTTCTAGGGATTTTGAAAGGATTGATATCAATCTTCTGGCTTCAATTATTGAGAAATGACATTCAATCCTGAAGTTGTAAAGTTATAAATATAAGTATGTTGTGTTCAGGGGTGCTGATGAAAGTCTCAAAATGTTTTTCATAGCCCGGTAATGTGTACAACTAAGACTGGGGAACTATTCTTAGATCTAAACCTCACTTATGGTATCTACAGCTCAGTGAAAGCCTATTTCTGCTGCCATACCATGTGTATATTTAATATACTTGGTGAAGTTGTAAAATAGTCTTGTATGCAGTTTTGTGATGAACTCTTCAGGAAGACCTCTTAATTTAACCAAAATCTGAGAAAGTTGTAGGTAGTCAAAGTCCATCATAAACTTTCAAAGTGAAGGCTTTGCTGGAGAAGGCACTCCATAAAATATCAAAAATCCCCCAGCAGGGAAAATAACACAACTATAAGATAGATATGTTGCTTTCTAGCACTTTTCATAACTTCAAGACTCTTACTTTAAATAAAATCTTGCCAATTATCAAAGCAGATTAAGGGAATTACATCCAGTTGCAATCATATCATATTTAGTATCTTTTCAGTTCAAATGTCTTGCTATGACAGAAATACGTGTGTGTATTTATATACATATATGTGTGCATATATATGTATACACACATACATACACACACATCTATCTATCTACTATCTGTATAGTGTATGTATATACACAAAACTCCCTGATGAGAAGCAAAAGATACCATTTTGAGGACTTCCTGGAGATACAAAGACATCAAAATGGTTCATAAGATAAATGAGAGAAGCATATCTAAGAGCTGGCATTTAGACTGGAGAAAACCATAACAAAAGAATTAACGTACAAGGAAACAGAGTTACTAGAGCAATTCCGAAGAAATTATTCAGCCAGACCAAATAAAGAAGGTGACCTAGGCTGATAGGCAGGATAATCGAAGGACTAACAGATATCCGAAAAATGCTGTTGACTGAGCCCACCCTTTCTATTCCTCCCCCTCAACAAATTCTGAAGAGGTGAAAGGGAGATAGAGTATGAATTAAAAAACACAAACACAAACTCATGATACTCAGACTATCAGTGTTGAGAAATAGGACTCTGCTTTTGGTAACTGAAAACACTAAATAAGGATAAGGATCCATAACCCTCAAAGGAAAATACACATTCCCAGTTGCATGTTTCTATTCCTGATAAATACTAGGAGACCGCACCTGTGGTGTCAACCTAAGCTACTGAATAACACAGTTAAGTCTACACTGTGTTAACTGCAAGCTTGACCAACAACTCTTGAAAACCAAATAATTCAGGAAAACTAAAACCATTTAGGTAGCCAGCCGTCAGGATTAAGCCCTTGATCCCATACTGTAAAGGGTGCCACATGTTAGAGTACCGATCCTGCTGAGTATTACGTATGAGGTCCTAGGAAAGGTCTGTGTCCAAGCTTCTGGTAGTGTGTGTAGGGCTACTATTAGTCTTCAGGGCTACAAGTCAGAAAGACCATCTCATCTGCACACAGAATGGAGGAGAAGACAAGCTGGGGAGGACCAGGCGCTCCAGAGGCTATACAGCATTGTATTAGATCACAGTGACCTTCCAAGAAAATGTTACTGCCTCATCTTTACCTTCAAAATGCTGTGAAGGTTCCTCTATGACTAACTCTAATCAGTAGCCACAAAGGAGGAATATTTTGCAATATGTAGTGCCTGGCTTAATGAAGTTAACATAGCAAATTCCAGCATACTTGGTTCAGGCCTAAAGTGACGCATTTATGATATTTTTCTCCATTTTTTCCTCTAGATGTTCTCTTTTTCTGCTTCCTTTTGGAGATGTTTGGCAACTTTAAGCTCATATCTTACAATTCCATGGGAAAAGAGAGAGTTGCTCTCCCTATAAAACTTCAAGAAAACTCATAACATTGTATTGGCTCTGATTGGCTTGAAAGTCTATCTCTGAACCAGGCACTGTGTCTAAAAGGTTCATAAAACTGGCACTGAAGTCAATTCTATCCAAACATTAGAACCACCAGTGTGTGTACATAGAGCCCTATATTGTCCGTATGAATGGTGTCCTGCCCAAACGGGCTGAGAATTTAAGAATAGTACCAGATTTATTATATTTTTTGAAGAAAAACTTTCAGTGCTGATAAGAGATATGTCTTCTTGGTCAAAAGATGAATTTACTAGCATGAAAGAATAATGAAAACAAATAAACAAAGCATATATGGGTATATCTTAATAAAATTTGGGGGTCACAGCCAGGCCAAGCCCACAGCAACAGTGGAGATAAACCCCAAAGCAACTGGGCAGGAAGCAGAAGCCCTGTCTGCGCACAGCTGCCCAGCACAAGCCACTAGAGGTCGCTATTCTCCCAGGAAAAGGCTACAAACCAACAAGAAGGGAAGCTCTTCCAGCGGTCACTTGTACCAGCTCTGCAGACTATCTCTATCACCATGAAAAGGCAAAACTACAGGCAGACAAAGATCACAGAGACAACACCTGAGAAGGAGACAGACCTAACTAGTCCTCCTGAAAAAGAATTCAAAATAAAAATCATGAACATGCTGACAGAGATGCAGAAAAAAATGCAAGAGCAATGGGATGAGATGCAGAGAAAAATGCAAGAGCAGTGGGATGAGATGCAGAGAAAAATGCAAGAGCAGTGGGATGAAGTCCGGAAGGAGATCACAGATGTCAGGAAAGAGATCACAGAAGTGAAACAATCCCTGGAAGGATTTATAAGCAGAATGGATAAGATGCAAGAGGCCATTGAAGGAATAGAAGCCAGAGAACAGGAACGTATAGAAGCTGACATAGAGAGAGATAAAAGGATCTCCAGGAATGAAACAACACTAAGAGAAATATGTGACCAATACAAAAGGAAAAACATTCGTATTATAGGGATACCAGAAGAGGAAGAAAGAGGAAAAGAGATAGAAAGTGTCTTTGAAGAAATAATTGCTGAAAACTTCCCCAAACTGGGGGAGGAAATAATCGAACAGACCATGGAATTATACAGAACCCCCAACAGAAAGGATCCAAGGAGGACAACACCAAGACACATAATAATTAAAATGGCAAGGATCAAGGACAAGGAAAGAGTTTTAAAGGCAGCTAGAGAGAAAAAGGTCACCTATAAAGGAAAACCAATCAGGCTAACATCAGACTTCTCAACAGAAACCCTACAGGCCAGAAGAGAATGGCATGATATACTTAATGCAATGAAACAGAAGGGCCTTGAACCAAGGATACTGTATCCAGCACGACTATCATTTAAATATGATGGTGGGATCAAACAATTCCCAGACAAGCAAAAGCTGAGGGAATTTGCTTCCCACAAACCACCTCTACAGGGCATCCTACAGGGACTGCTCTAGATGGGAGCACCCCTAAAAAGAGCACAGAACAAAACACACAACATATGAAGAAGGGAGGAGGAGGAATAAGAAGGGAGAGAAGAAAAGACTCTCCAGACAGTGTATATAACAGCTCAATAAGCAAGCTAAGTTAGGCAGTAAGATACTAAAGAAGCTAACCTTGAACCTTTGGTAACCACGAATCTAAAGCCTGCAATGGCAATAAGTACATATCTTTCAATAGTCACCCTAAATGTAAATGGACTTAATGCACCAATCAAAAGACATAGAGTAATAGAATGGATAAAAAAGCAAGACCCATCTATATGCTGCTTACAAGAAACTCACCTTAAACCCAAAGATAAGCATAGACTAAAAGTCAAGGGATGGAAAAACATATTTCAGGCAAACAACAGTGAGAAGAAAGCAGGGGTTGCAGTACTAATATCAGACAAAATAGACTTCAAAACAAAGAAAGTAACAAGAGATAAAGAAGGCCACTACATAATCATAAAGGGCTTAGTCCAACAAGAGGATATAACCATTCTAAATATATATGCACCCAATACAGGAGCACCAGCATATGTGAAGCAAATACTAACAGAACTAAAGAGGGAAATAGACTGCAATGCATTCATTGTAGGAGACTTCAACACACCACTCACCCCAAAGGATAGATCCACCGGGCAGAAAATAAGTAAAGACACACAGGCACTGAACAACACACTAGAACAGATGGACCTAATAGACATCTATAGAACTTTACATCCAAAAGCAACAGGATATACATTCTTCTCAAGTGCACATGGAACATTCTCTAGAATAGACCACATACTAGCTCACAAAAAGAGCCTCAGTAAATTCCACAATATTGAAATTCTACCAACCAATTTTTCAGACCACAAAGGTATGAAAGTAGAAATAAATTCTACAAAGAAAACAAAAAGGCTCACAAACACATGGACGCTTAACAACATGCTACTAAATAATCAATGGATCAATGAACAAATCAAAATAGAGATCAAGGAATATATAGAAACAAATGACAACAACAACACTAAGCCCCAACTTCTGTGGGATGCAGCGAAAGCAGTCTTAAGAGGAAAGTATATAGCAATCCAGGCACACTTGAAGAAGGAAGAACAATCCCAAATGAATAGTCTAACATCACAATTATTAAAACTGGAAAAAGAAGAACAAATGAGGCCTAAAGTCAGCAGAAGGAGGGACATAATAAAGATCAGAGAAGAAATAAACAAAATTGAGAAGAATAAAACAATAGCAAAAATCAACGAAACCAAGAGCTGGTTCTTTGAGAAAATAAACAAAATAGATAAGCCTCTAGCCCAACTTATTAAGAGAAAAAGAGAGTCAACACAAATCAACATAATCAGAAATGAGAATGGAAAAATCACGACAGACTCCACAGAAATACAAAGAATTATTAAAGACTACTATGAAAACCTATATGCCAACAAGCTGGAAAACCTAGAAGAAATGGACAACTTCCTAGAAAAATACAACCTCCCAAGACTGACCAAGGAAGAAACACAAAAGTTAAACAAACCAATTACAAGCAAAGAAATTGAAACAGTAATCAAAAAACTACCCAAGAACAAAACCCCGGGGCCGGACGGATTTACCTCGGAATTTTATCAGACACACAGAGAAGACATAATACCCATTCTCCTTAAAGTGTTCCACAAAATAGAAGAAGAGGGAATACTCCCAAACTCATTCTATGAAGCCAACATCACCCTAATACCAAAACCAGGCAAAGACCCCACCAAAAAAGAAAATTACAGACCAATATCCCTGATGAACGTAGATGCAAAAATACTCAATAAAATATTAGCAAACAGAATTCAACAGTATATCAAAAGGATCATACACCATGACCAAGTGGGGTTCATCCCAGGGATGCAAGGATGGTACAACATTCGAAAATCCATCAACATCATCCACCACATCAACAAAAAGAAAGACAAAAACCACATGATCATCTCCATAGATGCTGAAAAAGCATTTGACAAAATTCAACATCCATTCATGATAAAAACTCTCAGCAAAATGGGAATAGAGGGCAAGTACCTCAACATAATAAAGGCCATATATGATAAACCCACAGCCAGCATTATACTGAACAGCGAGAAGCTGAAAGCATTTCCACTGAGATCGGGAACCAGACAGGGATGCCCACTCTCCCCACTGTTATTTAACATAGTACTGGAGGTCCTAGCCACGGCAATCAGACAAAACAAAGAAATACAAGGAATCCAGATTGGTAAAGAAGAAGTTAAACTGTCACTATTTGCAGATGATATGATACTGTACATAAAAAACCCTAAAGACTCCACTCCAAAACTACTAGAACTGATATCGGAATACAGCAAAGTTGCAGGATACAAAATCAACACACAGAAATCTGTAGCTTTCCTATACACTAACAACGAATCAATAGAAAGAGAAATCAGGAAAACAATTCCATTCACCATTGCATCAAAAAGAATAAAATACCTAGGAATAAACCTAACCAAGGAAGTGAAAGACTTATACTCTGAAAACTACAAGTCACTCTTAAGAGAAATTAAAGGGGACACTAATAAATGGAAACTCATCCCATGCTCATGGCTAGGAAGAATTAATATCGTCAAAATGGCCATCCTGCCGAAAGCAATATACAAATTTGATGCAATCCCTCTCAAATTACCAGCAACATTCTTCAATGAATTGGAACAAATAATTCAAAAATTCATATGGAAACACCAAAGACCCCGAATAGCCAAAGCAATCCTGAAAAAGAAGAATAAAGTAGGGGGGATCTCACTCCCCAACTTCAAGCTCTACTACAAAGCCATAGTAATCAAGACAATTTGGTACTGGCACAAGAACAGAGCCACAGACCAGTGGAACAGATTAGAGACCCCAGAAATTAACCCAAACATATATGGTCAATTAATATTTGATAAAGGAGCCATGGACATACAATGGCAAAATGACAGTCTCTTCAACAGATGGTGCTGGCAAAACTGGACAGCTACATGTAGGAGAATGAAACTGGACCATTGTCTAACCCCATATACAAAGGTAAACTCAAAATGGATCAAAGACCTGAATGTAAGTCACGAAACCATTAAACTCTTGGAAAAAAACATAGGCAAAAACCTCTTAGACATAAACATGAGTGATCTCTTCTTGAACATATCTCCCCGGGCAAGGAAAACAACAGCAAAAATGAGCAAGTGGGACTACATTAAGCTGAAAAGCTTCTGTACAGCGAAAGACACCATCAATAGAACAAAAAGGAACCCTACAGTATGGGAGAATATATTTGAAAATGACAGATCTGATAAAGGCTTGACGTCCAGAATATATAAAGAGCTCACACGCCTCAACAAACAAAAAACAAATAACCCAATTAAAAAATGGGCAGAGGAACTGAACAGACAGTTCTCCAAAAAAGAAATACAGATGGCCAAGAGACACATGAAAAGATGCTCCACATCGCTAATTATCAGAGAAATGCAAATTAAAACTACAATGAGGTATCACCTCACACCAGTAAGGATAGCTGCCATCCAAAAGACAAACAACAACAAATGTTGGCGAGGCTGTGGAGAAAGGGGAACCCTCCTACACTGCTGGTGGGAATGTAAATTAGTTCAACCATTGTGGAAAGCAGTATGGAGGTGCATCAAAATGCTCAAAACAGACCTACCATTTGACCCAGGAATTCCACTCCTAGGAATTTACCCTAAGAACGCAGCAATCAAGTTTGAGAAAGACAGATGCACTCCTATGTTTATCGCAGCACTATTTACAATAGCCAAGAATTGGAAGCAACCTAAATGTCCATCTGTAGATGAATGGATAAAGAAGATGTGGTACATATACACAATGGAATACTACTCAGCCATAAGAAGTGGAAAAATCCAACCATTTGCAGCAACATGGATGGAGCTGGAGAGTATTATGCTCAGTGAAATAAGCCAAGCGGAGAAAGAGAAATACCAAATGATTTCACTCATCTGAGGAGTATAGGAACAAAGGAAAAACTGAAGGAACAAAACAGCAGCAGAATTACAGAACCCAAAAATGGACTAACAGGTACCAAAGGGAAAGGAACTGGGGAGGATGGGTGGGCAGGGAGGGATAAGGGGGGGGAAGAAGAAGGGGGGTATTAAGATTAGCATGCATGGGGGGGAGGGAGAAAGGGGAGGGTGGGCTGCACAACACAGAGAGGACAAGTAGTGACTCTACAACATTTTGCTAAGCTGATGGACAGTAACCGTAATGTGGTTGTTAGGGGGGACCTGATATAGGGGAGAGCATAGTAAACATAGTATTCTTCAGGTAAGTGTAGATTAAAAATTTAAAAAAAAAAAAAAGAAAGAAAGAAAGAAAAGGGGGATTACTCCTTAACAGGATAAAACTATTGGTAAATCAAAGATCAACGCATGCTTTAAATATCCTTAATGTTGATCACTTAAAGGGTGTCAGATGATCAGCTATGGAGGTACTCTTTTCTGATAATATTCCTTTCTCTTAATTAAAAAAAAAAAAAAAAAAGCAGTTCCTGTGTGCTGACCTCCAATGAGTTCTGCACAGTGGTATAGAGGGCATGTCAAAGTGTGGGCAAAGGGTCTGTTTGTTTCTACGCAGAAGATCAAGGCCTAGCTTGGATACCCAGAAAATGAACTAAGATACGATATGAGGAGGAGCTTCCGGCATCAGCACTCTCTGGAGGACTCGTGCCGGGGGATGATCATCAAAAAGCCTCCACAGGGATCCGGACGATGCTGCGGTTGTGGCTGCATCCAGCCCACCATCTCCTGGACTTGCCATGAGAAGGAGGAGGGAGATGTCTAGGCTGGCATGTGCATACAGTGAGACAACGAATTTGACTGGATCTGTACTGTTGGAACTCAACCAGGAGTTGGGAGGGGTGCAAGTTGTAGCACCCCAAAATCTCATGACTATAGACTATCTATGGTTAAAAGAACATATGGGATGTGAACAGATCCCAGAAATGGGCTGCTTTAATTTGTCTGATGGTTCAAGTACAGTTGGAAAATATCCATCATATCATAGATAAATTTTCACAAATGCCTAGGGTGCCTAAATGGTTTTCTTGGCTTCACTGGAGATGGCTGGTAATTATAGATTTGCTTTGTTTATGTCACCGTATTCCTATTATGTCAATATGTGTGTGCAAATTAGTTAGTAGTTTAAAACCTATACATACTTAAGGTACTATACAAGAAGATATGTCAAAGAAATAATCAATCCTCCCAAGTTTCCTTCATATGCTACATCTATAGCTTTTCTTCTTCCTTCCTAATTACAAACTTTAAATAGAATTCGTGCCTCATATCGAATTTACCGAGTATCATAATTCCTCCAGGTGGTAAAGATACCTCGAGACAAGTGCTGGGCATAGAAGCCACAGGGCATAAATCTGCAAAGAAGTAAAAAGCTAACCTTTGCAAACAATATGGCTTCTCTCTCACTTACCAACTTTACATTTCCCTGTATGGCCCCGGAAGATGACTGGTTAGCCAGAGACGGGTAAGATTCCTCAAGGGAGGAACAACCTAAGACAGGCACAGTCGCAGGGGGGCCATCAGGTGAGAATTTGGGGATCAACAGAGGTGAGGCTCAGAACCTCACCCCCCCTGCTTTGAGAGAAATCTTCTGCATCCGTGGATGTCTTGCTGCCCTTGTCTAGCCTGGATTAATACTTAGTCCATAGGCACACACCTGATCATCTGATCATCTACATTTGCCTTCTTACAGCACTAAACTATGTTTTCTACCTTTATCTTGCATCTACCTACCACTTCAGCATTTTATTAAAAATAAAAATAATAATAATAATAGGAGAAATGTGGGATCAACATATAAATCAAGTACAAAAATCAAATGAATATTCATATTTGACCTGATGGTTTATAGGTCATATTGCATGATCAAAACCGAAAGTTTCTGTGATGACTGCCCTTGTACTGTTCACCATGTAAGAATTTATTCACTCTGTAAGAATTCGTTCACCATGTAAGAACTTGTTCGTTATGCTTCAGAAGATTGGAGACTGACGAGAATTAGGCTTGAGATGGATTAATGATTGTACATTGAGCATTGACCCCCCTATACTGAATTTTATTGTTGTTAACAACCATTTGATCAATAAATATGAGAGATGCCCTCTCAAAAAAAAAAAAAAAAAATTTGGGGGTCAAAGAATATAAATAAAATATTTAAAACTTCTAAAGTGGGAAAAACAAATTGCCTATATGAAGACAAAAATTAGGTTCTCATCAGAAGTTCAAACAGCTATACTGAATGTTAGAAAACAACGGAAAACAATGTTTAAAGTTGTGAGAATTTTAAGGATACCTTCAAAATAAAATTCAAATATGCAGGCAATATAAAGATATTTTTGGAGATGAAGAGGCTGAGGAAAATGCCACACATTATTCTGCTCAGAAATAATTACTCTATGGCAAACTCCTGCAAAATGAGATGAATTAAAGAAAAAAGAGATGTGCTAAACAAAATAGTGCTGAGGAAAAAAAATGAATTAAAAATAAATACTTAGAGATATAAAATGTAAAGGTGATCTTGTTTTTTTTTTAATAGCAAGTCCAGACCAAAACTTTCAAACCTGTGTTAGGCAAGATGCAGAGAACAGATATATATTACTGTGGCTGTGCTGTTTGCTAGAAAATGGATGTGCTACTGTCAGGATAACTTGATAAAATGCAATGGCACAGACATCTTATCTAGAGTAGAAATTTAATGTTTTTCAGCTATAACTTCTATAGATTCATCCATTTCCTCCCCCAAAAATAATGGCTAAGATGGAATCCCTTAATCTAGTTGTATTGTACAGTGGTTTCCCACTTGCTGGTAAAAGACTATGTTAATTGAAGATCTGTAGAGTGGATATGTAAACAGGGAGCTCTATAGCTTATTACTAGTATTTCATTCCTTCTTAGTTCATTAGTAATTAATTAACATTTTATTAGATAATGAATGTTCCTTTCAATTTCCTATAGTGGAGTATTGCTAAGATTTACAGTGGAATTAACTTGAACAGTTTATTCAAATAAAAGATTGACCTTTCTCTCCATTTTCTTTTTATTATTATGTAATAGAAGTTTACAATCAAGTGAGAAAATATGGTTTGTATACATAAAGTGAGAAATTAAAATACAAAGACACACATGAAAATGTCTAAGAGAGTGTTACCAAGTATTGTGCACTTGCAAATTGTAGTTACAGCTTTCCTTTTATTCTCAATATTAACAGTCGTGATTTGTGAGTCTTAGCAAGTGTGCACTTTAAAGGGGCTATCAGGAACTGGGATAGAATAGATCTTATTCACTTCACTCCCCTCCTGCCCTCTCTGAATACTTAAACAAGAATCTTTCATGCCACTGAAATGGACAGAGCTGACTTATTTCTGTATTAGTAAGTTTCACACCTTCTATATTTTTGCCTTTATTAGATCACAATAACTTTCTAGTTGTCTCAAACAAGGCCTTTGCCATGATATATTATAGCTTCAATAAAAGCAGGGAAAGTCTTCTATGTCTAATTTAAGAACATATATTTTATGTTTGTAGTTAGTGTTCCCTATGGTATATTCAATAAAACTTGCCAAGCAACCATCTACTTTAAAAAAAAGAAAGAAAACACACACACAAAAGACTATTCATTTGAACAAATTTCTCCTATAAGTCTTTCACATAGAAGCAGAGAGAAGAATAACAATTAAATAGCTGAAATCTCTCTAAATATTTAGAGTTAAAAGTATATCTTGGGGGATAGTGTGTAGATGACATTTTTTATTCTATTAAAAAATCATTTTAGCTTCAACTACTTTTAATGAAATATTTCTTAAATGTGACATTATTCATAGCTGATTCACTCCACATTGAGTAAAGTATATTTTGTCTGTTCTTTACCTTATTATGAGAACATGTAAAGTGGATTTTTTTCAGCTCTTTATACAGAAATGCATAGAGTGCCATGGTCCCCACACTGTTTTGCTAAGATTAGATTAAAGCAAAATGAATTGTTGGATTATATCACAAGCCATTTAGCATAAAAATGAAATTATGTTACTATTTTGTACAGATTACACTAAACACAAATTAACTTGAAATGAACAATCAGAGTTCTTACTTAATAAACCAGACTACTGGGTTTCCATAGTACCATATTAAAAAATTTGGTGAACCCCTCAAAAGAAGATGTCAGAATGAGGACTGGGGAGAGAGGGAAACTGGAGCTTCCACCTCCCTATGGAGCAGCAAACTGGAGGGGAGTTAGGAAGGTATTTCTGTTTGTGTTGGCACCACAAAGCAGCTACTTAATGTACTTCATGGACAAGTTTCAAAAAAACATTATATTCATACTGTCTTGGTGTTCCTGTCTGTTATCTATTGCTGTGTAACAAACTAACACAAAACTTAGTGGCTTAAAGTAATATTGAGTTACTATTTCTCATAAGTCTGTGGATTGAATGAGTGCCCAGCTAGGTGGTTCTCTAAGGATCTCTCCCACTGTACCTCTTCACCTATGGACATTTGGAGGCTTAGCAGAGGCTGGGGGACTGAGGACAGCCTCAGTCGATATCTGAAGCCTTTTGCTGCTGACCTCTTTTTCCACATGGCCTCATCACTCTGGAGTTTCGTCCATCCATTGTCAAGGAAACATCCCAGCAGGACAAAGGAGGAAGCTGGAGAATCCCTTGAGGTCTAGAATTTACGTCTCAGACAAAATCACCTGCCACATTGTATTAGTCAAGACAAGTTGCAAATTCAGTTCAGATTTAAGGAATGGGTAGGTAGACTCTGTCTTTTGATGGAAGGAGGTACAAAATATTGTAGCAATGTGTTTTAATCCAATCCACAGTCATTCTCTCCCTCTCTGAGTGTCTCAGTTCCTTTTTTGCTGACATTTCTATATTAATAAGAAGGCTGACTTTATTCTAATGCAGGAGTCAGCCAATTTTTTTGTATAAAAGGTTAGATAGTAAATATCTCAGATTTTAAGAAGCCTTAAAGTCTCTGTCACAACTATTCAAATGTACTGCTGTAACATGAAAGAAGTGACGGACGATATATAAAATAATTGGTTGGCTGTGTTACAGTATAACTTCATAAAAACAGTGGCTATATTTGGCTCAGGAATATTTGCTGAACCCCAGTGTTATGGGTTGAATTCTATTCTAGCTCCCACTTCAAAAGAAGTCCTAACCAGTACCTCAAAATGTAACCTTATTTGGAAATTGGGTAATGGCAGATGTAACTCATTAAGATGAGGTCATACTAATAGTATGGGTTCCTAATTCAGTATGACTGGTAACCTGATAGGAAAAGTAGATGGCCATGTAAAGACACAGACACAGAAGAACACTATGTGCTGACGAAGGCAAAGCTTGGAGTTTATGCAGTTGTAAGCCAAGGAATGACAAACGGTGCTAGCAAACCCTGAGAAGCTAGGAACAGTCAATGAAGGATTCCCCTACAGATGTCAGAGGGAGCACAGCCTAGCTGACACCGTGATTCAGACTTCTAGCCTCAGAACTGCAAGAAAATAAATTTCTGTTGTATTAATCCATTCAGTTTATGGTGCTTTGTTTTGGCGGCCTTAGGAAACTAATACATTCAGTCTTCTGTGTAATGTTATGGATTGCAAATTTTATCCTTTTTTTCCTGCTCCTTTTCTATTTTATCTCCTAGTTACTTATGAATCTTAGGCAAAAGCCAACTTCCTGAAAGTGGAGGGCATCAAAGGTTTTAAACCTGTCCTTCCTTGACATCAAAATTGACAGTCTGTACCAGGCCTTTGCTAATTGATGATATCCAGTGTGACCAAATTATTCCTATTAAAGGGATCATAACTTGTATTCACTAGGATATTCTATCCTCCTGATCTAAAATTTGAATTTCAATAGAAATCTTGACTGCATTTATTTTAAAATGTTTCTCAAGGTACTTAATTTTTAATAACAACATCTTTTTTTTTAAATCCATTAACAAAATTTTGTCTGGAACCTCAACACCAAAAGTAAGCCATTCATGGTTGATGCTGGTATGGAAGCCAGGAGTTTTACTTCTTAACTTTCTTTTTGACTTGAATAAATCTATTCTGCTTGATTATATTAGAATAAAATCAGCCACATAAGCTAATACTAATGATAGATAGCACATATTCTTGTCTACAAATAGATTGCCCGTGAAACACAAACATATTTAATTACATAATAGTCTTTGTTAGTTACCGTAAGCAAGAAGGGAAAGAATGTAGGCAATTTCAAAACAGCTTGATTTAAAACAAAAAAAATCATTTTATGTTTTCTTTTAGACTGAAGTCATATCTTATTTTATGGAGATCTTCTCTTCCATGTATAATTGAGTTACTCCCTGAATATTAACCTACTTGTGATTTTCCTAGCTTACTTTCATACCACCATCTTGCCTTTTTCTTCTTTCTAATGTTTTGTTTTACACACTTACTTATCACTCTCTTAGTGAGCATGAGCTTAAGAAGCCATGGAAAGCCCTGTTAAAGGGAGATGAGTGAGGCATAGAGATGCATGCAGACATAAAGACAGATTTATTTGAGACTGGAGGTTACAACTCCATGTTGTGCTAGTTGTAATTTGGCCTCTTTTGCTCCTATTTCCCCAACAATAATGTAAATATTTATGATCAAATTCTTATTAAGACATTGACAGAAAGTGTATGTCATTGTGCTCACTATCACTCATAAGTTTTATAGCATCCTCTATTGTACGTAGCTAATTGGAATGGAAATACTATGTTTACATTGTTAAATCACAGGGAAACATTTTTAAATAATCCCAAACACATTTCATCTGCTTGTCTTTACTTAAAAGATGAACATGATGTGTATATTTATTTATTTTTAATATAAGAATAACACATTCTCTGGAACATACAAGAACAATATTGAGTTGAAATTAACTTTTTATCCTTTCCTGGAAGTAACAGCTGTGAAGAAGACCATCATCAAATTAATTTGCAGTAATGTGGTTCTTTGATGCTATAAATGCATGAAATACATTAAAGGAAGCTAATTGAATTTTTAAAGACCACTTGCAAGTCTTAGCTCAAGTATTTTTCATATCAAATAAACAGGGAGCCTCTGAGCTAGAAAGGAATCAGGCTGAGACATGGTAATAAAAATCTTATAGATTAAAAGGGCACACATTCTCTTAAGGCAGAAAAAAATATTTTGAAACAGAGTTAATTAGGATGTAAACTAATCATATCTAAAGGAGTTCTGTAAAGTTTCAAAGTAAAAATACTCACACCTGGAGCTCTAGGAAGGAATGCATGCTTTCCAGGGATTGCTGTGATGTTATCCTCCGCAGTCAGCACTGACAATTCTTTCACCTTCTTAAATTCCCTTAAGTGACCTTCTTTCTAGAAGTATGGCAAACCTGATATGCTAAACAACTGTGCCACTGAAAATGCTCAAGAAGGCTGGGCTAACAAAATTTATCCTAAAGCCTCCTAAGTGAATCCTCTGTAGCTAAAGAGCAAATAGGAAGTGAGCTTGCTCTGTGTGGGTTTTGGACAAAAGAGTCTCTGAAATCTGGTGAGCTTGAAGTTCAGTTTTGATGGCTATGCAAGGTTTTTAGGAACAAGAGAAATAGGCCTATGCTCAATATGAACGTAAAGAACAGGCAGATCTTCTAAAATTGGGACCTCAAATGGCTGTAGTCTTGGTAAAAGAATGAACTAGAATGAAAACCACTCTAAAGAAGAAAGCCAGGAAACTGTGGAGAGAAATAGGTATTATTTACTATTGAACTTCCAAACAAGTAGATCAAATAAAACTTCAATCTAAGGAAGGCAAGTAGATAGAGCTAGAGGATATTATGCTAAGTGAAGTAAGACAGTGAAAGACAAACGATGTTTGATTTTCACTTACCTGTGGAATCTAAAAAACCAGAACAAATGAACAAACAAAACAGAAACAGACCCACAGTTACAGGAAACAAACTGCTGGTTACCACAGCGGGGAAGGGTTGGGGGTCTACAGGAGAAATCGGTGAAGGACATGAAGAGGTATAAACTTCCACATAACATAAGTAAATGACGGGGATGTAAGGCATAGCACAAGGAGTATAGTCAATAATATTGTATAACTGTATGGTGATAGATGGTAATTAGACTTACTGTGGGGATCATTTCATAATGTATAAAATTATTGAATCGCTATGATGCACTTCTGAAACTAATACGGTACTACATGTCAATCATACTTCAATAAAAAAATGAGTAGAAAAAACACAGAAAGAGCTAAACAATTACAAATCCCCAAATTCTATGATAGGAGTAAATCCCTATACACTAGAGATCACAATAAATATAAAGAGATTGAAACTGCCAGTAGAAATGAAAATTGTCGAAAATATTTAAAAGATTGCTACATACCATTTACAAGATGGTACCTAAATCACAAGGGGAAAAAATGGATAGAAGGCATGAATGGAAAATTATTCAAGATAACACTAACCAAATGAAGCCTAATAAAGCCATTTTAATACCAGGCAAAATAGGATTTATGGTTAAAATATTATAAGTCATTAAGTATAATTACATAATGATAAAAGCTTCAAATAATTGTGAGATATAATTATATAAACTTCAATTAACTTTTTACAGTTTGTAAGAAAAATTTGACAATAACAATAAGGAAAAAAATTGAGAGATCTACCAACAGATTTGATTTAATGGAGATATCTAAGTTCAGTACTAAAGGATAAGCTAAATAAATAGAGATCTGACTGAGGAATTGAACATAGGACTGTGTGGGTTTTGGACATAGGAGCACATATGCTAGAGTTTAATGACAAATTTTTGCCTTTGCTTACATGTTGCAAACACAAACAGGGAACTACAACTGTGTTCATAAGACAGAAACAAATCTATTCTAGGGAAGCATAGGTTTTCCCTGGTTTTCGAGAACAGAAAAAAATGTCTAATAATGCTATTGCAATATGCTCGAAGTATATTAAATTATATTTACAACCCAGTCTAATGTAAGAGCTAATCAACTGTTTTGTGCTTTTCTATAGAGGATATAGTATAAGAATGGCTCTCATAAAACCATAGATAGTCCTAACACAGAAATCCCTAAGTGCCTGTGGTTGTGATACCCTCTCCCAGTGTTCTGTAGGGCATCGGTCTACATGTTTAAATGGGTAATAAAGTGCATGGGGAAAAATGTTATTTGTGTGATGACTTAAAAACTCTGAATTTAGATAAATATTTACTAGTAGGTTAAGGATTATCAGCAACACTCTCACACTAGTCATATTTCATACAGTCTCATGTGAAGATAGTCTGAAGGAAGAGCATATGGTCCTTTACATAGAGCTGACAGTGGGCATTTACACATTAGCCACTTTCAGCAAATAGTGAAATGGTACATATTTACATGGGTGATGACTATTTACATAGATTTATAGATTATATTATATAATTTTAACCAGAACCATTTAACTATATCTCACTGTAATTTAGATTGCACCCATTCTGAATAATTGGGGAAAATATTGTATAGCATAACCCAATATATAACATTTGAAACTGATTATAGAATGTAGCTTAATAAGCAGGGGAAAAGTAGTAAAAAAAAGTAAATATAATGATTATGTATTTAGATCATGAAACCCCAGATATCATAAAATATGTATTATTATTCATCAAACCTAGTAAGTGAAGCTTGTGCCAAGTTGCTGGAAGAGTGCAGTATGGTGCCAGGAATACTTGCTACATTAACCCCTTACCCCAAATGATTCATTCTACAAATGCCTTGGTTCCCTGAAGAGAAAGTACCATGTGTTCACATGGTATCACTTTTAGCTTCTGTCTCACTCACCATTCCACATTTTCTTTACCTCATCTCATTTTCTCTGAAGTGAGGTTCCACCTTGGACAATAGCCTTTGCTAGATGTGATTTGTCAAACCACTGTCTTCTGTGCATGTAGACATTGCTATTATTTGAACCAACAGCATCAATTACAGCTAGAAAACCAGAGAACTAACTTGGTGAAGGGTTTACATCTTATGAAGACAGTATGACAACAGGAATTCTCAGATGAACCCTCTCACAGATTGTAGGGGATGGTATATGATCTCCTAGCTTAAATTAACTTAGGACTTTCTGTAATATATAGTTATGATAAATTGTAATTGTTTTCAACAGCTTCCATAATTAATTTAATTAGTAATTATCTATCTCATTTATTATCAGACTGATGTAGTACATAATAGGGTCTTAGAAAATCTTTGTTGAGTGAATTGATTACTTAATAATATTTGCCAAACTCTGGCAATGCCTTCAATCTATTAATATTACTTTAGAATTTTGACTTGTAATGTTTAATATAGTAGTAGAGAGATTTATATTGTATAGAGGTAATATAGCCTCTTGCATACAATCAAGGTCAGCACTTTACCTTTTTATTCTTCTCATAAACTGTTGAGTCATATTTTTCTCCTTGGATCCTAACATTTTTACAAGCATAAATTATTCTTATCTTTATTATGATGTTTTTAATATTGTGATATTTGATTCATTTGGACACCAGTATTATCATCCAAAATATAAACTATCTTTCTCAGCTTTGAGATATCTGAAATACCTGTTATCATGTCCCCTAAAACCTGTATAGTATAATAAATATTTGTCTACTTATATATGCATAGCACCTCATATTCATATTTTATTCAACATTTTCTCATATATCCCTGTCTATATTATTATAAAAAATAATTTTTTGATAAAAAGAAATGGTTTTTTGATTGATAAATCTATCCACAGAATTATACTTTTCTTACACTTTCAAGGAATATAGCCAGAGTAAATCTTGAGATCCTGCCATATGAAAAAATTCTCCATTAGAGAATTCCAATGACTTAAATGCATGTGTTTGGGGTGGATATGAGAGCTTTCCAGTTTTTCCCTCTTTCTTATTTTGTAGTCAAAATTACATTTGTATAAAAGTTTTCCAATCCATCAACCTCATACTGTTTTGTAATCTTATACTTGGATTCACAGAGAAACAAATTTTTTTTAAATGCCTGTCTCTCTTTATCCAGAGCCCACAGATGACTTATTCCAAAGAATTACTGGAAGCAATGTTCTATAGTTAAATGCAGCAATCTCACATTCTTTTTATTACACTATCAAATATCTCTTCTAAGTTGTTAACTGCACCTTTCAGTTGGCTTCAGCAACCAGCGAACTAGGTTGCAAGCACATCAGCCCATATGCCAGAGGGGAAGATATTGTGGAATCGATTTGCCTGGTTGAATGCTCTGTTATCAAAGCTTATATTTTAGAAATTCATAAAATTACTGTTTTCCTTCCCCTATAATTCTCATTTTAGATCTTGATGCCATCTTATCTTTAGTTAAAGCGAGTGTATTGTTAATAAATTCTTCTATGGGTTGGGCAAATTGTTTGATTATACTGTAGTGAATGGATAAAACTTAAATAAATGTTCTCTTTCTGGCATGCTTTGGATTTCATTTAAACAGAAAAGGATAAACCCAGAAAAGCTGTTATCCTTTTCAAGTTCAGGAGCTCTTATGGCTGAAGTTTTATTTATGTTATCAGTTCATTTGATAGTACTTTTTCTTGTGCTACATGTATTTAAATATCAGAAAATGCTAACTAGAATGTTACTAACTAATTAAAGTAATGAAAATAACAGACACATAAGTATCTTAGGGTTCAGCGATGAAGAGGGAAATGGTAATCATGATAGATTAATGAGATGAGTTGTAATTCTCTTATGTAAAACAATGAACACTCATTTCCAGCCAGTGAAGAGGATATGACTACTGAGAACATAAATAAGAAAAATAAAATATCCAAAATTGAGAGTGAGGAGCTTCACATTGCTAATTATCAGGAAAATGCAAATTAAAACCACAGTGAGATATCGCCTCACACACTTAGGATGGCCAACATAGAAAAGCATAGGAACAACAAATGCTGGCAAGGATGCAGAGAAAGGGGAACCCTCCTACACTGCTGGTGGGAATGTAAGCTAGTTCAACCATTGTGGAAAGCAGTATGGAGGTTCCTCTAAAACCTCAAAATAGAAATACCATTTGACCCAGGAATCCCACTCCTGGGAATTTACCCTAAGAATGAAGTTTCCCAGTCTCAAAAAGACATATGCACCTCTGTGTTTATTGCAGCACTATTTACAATAGCCAAGAAATGGAAACAACCTAAGTGTCCATCAGCAGATGAATGGATAAAGAAGATGTGATACATATACACAATGGAATAGTATTCAGCCATAAGAAGAAAACAAATCCTTTCATTTGCAACAACATGGAAGGAGCTAGAGGGTATTATGCTCAGTGAAATAAGCCAGATGGAGAAAGACAAGTATCAGATGATTTCACTCATCTGTGGAGCATAAGAACAAAGCAAAAACTGAAGGAACAAAACAGCAGCAGAATCACAGAACCCAAGAATGGACTAACAGTTACCAAAGGGAAAGGGACTGGTGAGGGTGGTGGTAAGGGAGGGAGAAGGGGATTGAGGGGCATTACGATTAGCACAAATAATGTAGTGGGGAGGGCATGAGGAAGGCAGTATAGCACAGAGAAGACAAGTAGTGACTCTGTAGCATCTTACTATTCTGATGGACAGAGACTGTGATGGGGTATGTGGTGGGGACTTGATAATGGGGGGAATCTAGTAACCACAGTGTTGCTCATGTAATTGTATATTAATGATACCAAAATAAAAAAAGAAACAATTAAAAACTGAAAGGACAATAAAATAACTGAATATAAAACACATAAGTAATATGACCACCAGTGTGCATATCATAAAAAAATAATTTTCATTGCTTTGTATCTAAGAAAAGTAATTTTTCATTGCAAGCTGATTGTTACATTATTTGTCAATTTTCCAACATTTTCCTTATTAATTTATAAGTGTTTTCAATATACGTACTGTATCATCATCTGTCATATATTTTCCAATACATTTCTTATTTTTTTGATTAAAAATGTTATTTTATGGTTCTTTAAATGATTATAAAAAATTGAGTGTGAGGAATATTTGTTCATATCACATAGTGAACTAGATCATGATAATGAGAATAATACTGATTCTACTATAAATGCAAAGAAAATAAAAGTAAGCTTGAAGGTGGGCCTATCAAATGGCTCCCATGTGAAAGGAGGAATCCATAAATTCTTAAGGAAAAAATAGGTAAATCTAAAGATTTAAGATATGAATGGGACTTATAATAACATCTTGAGAGAAAGATTGCTATTTTTAAAAGTTTTATTACTAGTAGTATCAGATATAGAACTAGTTTGATTAAGGAATTCCTTAACAATTTTGTTCAAGTCTGTAATACTAATCTCAAATTCAAACTAGAGTAATAAATCATGAGAGTTTCAAAATACTTGTTAAATGAACCAAGTGCTAATATTTTATTCTTCAGTGCACCTACTAATCTTTTGAAAAATTTGTTGGATATATGTCTAATTTATCTAAACAGAATCCTTAAATCTAAGACAGTGTTCTAAGTTAACATACTTTTTAAAGTGAACATATTCTATCTAAAAAGAAAATGCAAATTCAAAATCTATAATACATGCATAAATGTGAATAAAAATAAATGACAAGTATGTACAGAGGTAGAAAAGAGACTAATTTTCCTTCTCTCCTTGAGGAAGATTGGAGAAATTATCTCTATTCATATGTACTGAAATGATCTGTTGTTTGACTGTTTATGAAAGAGCTATTGAAAAAATAAATCAAGCATTTTCTTAAGTTTTAAGGTAGACATAAAAAAATTCAGCAGAAAGATAGCCACAGTTTCAAGGCTGATATTCTAATTACAATGTTCAAGACTATGGGAAGATCAAAACTAGCCTTTAGAGGCCCAATTTTGATAAGTTCTGAAACAGCTTCCAGTTCTAGTTCAACTGCCTGCCTATATTTAGTCTCGAGCAAAGGTTTGAAGACCATTTCCCAAGATTTTGAGGGGATATGGGTAATTGGGGTGGTATTCAGAGAGTATAGCCTGGCCAGCTGGCTTGCTGCCTTACTCAAAATGAAGTCCAAGGCTGATGTACAAATCCTCCCATGCAATTGAGCTCCAAGTCAGACCTCCCATTTAAGGAGGATATGGTGGTGGGAAAACTAGCAAACCTACCCATACAGTAGGAGAGAAAATGCACTTTGGCTATCAATTTTAATTAGCTTCAACCTTTCTTCTTAAAAATAAAATGGGCAAAGATTTACTATTTGAGGCAAAACTACAGAACACACGAGATGACTGTCATGACCAAAAAGAAAAACCACAGAAAGAGTGAAGACTTAGATGAAAAGAAATTTTTAAAAAATTTAAATTCATGTTGTCAGCAAGATAATGCTTCTATAAATTAAACTTTTGATGAATGAAAAGTCAGAAAAAGTCCTGGAAAATGAAACTGAGACAGTCTCCAGATTATAGACTAAAAAGTAAATAAACTGAAAGTATGAAAATGGAAAGTTAAGAGGTACACCAGGTAAATTCAGAAGGTCTAACGTCTTCCAGAAGAGTGCCAAAAAAAAGACCACAGAGAAAATTGAGATTTAGCAATAATCAAGGATTACTGAAAGAAAAATTTCTGAAAGCAGTGTATAGGAATAGTATTCAAATTGCATGCCTTCAAAATTCAAAGCTTTTATAGTAGCTAACAGTATATCTATACATGAAACAAATGCTAACCCAAGAAAAAAACCTTTGAAATTTCACAAGGAAAAAAGAGCCTTAAATAGTCTGTTGGGGAAAAAACAGGCTACCTACAAAGCTACAGGTATCCATAGCAGCATTAAATTTCTTATCAGCACACTGAGAGTCAGAAAAGTAAGTACAGTGAATATTTTTTAGTTCTGAGGTCACAGAAAAATTCTGGGAGTCCAGAGATGCCAGAAGCCATAGCTGACAGTAAGGGCTCATGTTCCCTATCTTGGGATAAAGCTGAAGTAGATAGAAGCCAAATATTTCTCACAACGATTTAGTGATTCTGCCAGGTTGTGTAAGAGCATTATTTGGACTAAGTGCATGAAGATTCTCACTGTGCATTGCTTCAAAAAGGTGCTAACAGGTAAGGCTTCTCAAACACATTAAAGCCTTTCTTCAATGTATGAAAGCAAAAAGAATCTGTAGCTGATATTCAAGGTCCTCCCCAAATTGACCTCTATTTGTCACTAAAAACTGCTGAGTTTTAAAACAATATTCAGCTTCCAAGGTGGGTCACACTCTCTCACTCCTCAATGTCTTTGTGCATTACGTTCTCTTTCTGTCTTTGCTATAACAATTTCTTATAGTTCAACACTCATTTAAAATGTCATCTTCCCTAAGAAACTTCTATGGTGGCCCTGGTTTAGGTTAGGAGCTCTCCGCCGTGCTTCCATAGCACCTGGTATACATTTCTATTTCAGAACAGAAAACACTATTTTGGGTCATTTGAGGGCAAGCAGATGCCTCATACATTTCTGCAAGATAGTAATCATCAATCTTTAGAACCTAGAAGGTTCTAAATAAGTGCTGAGTGAATCAAGAGTAGGCTGGTCTCTTCTTTAGGGCTGATGGATAATCGAGAAAATGTAAACATCTTTCTATCTCAGATCTCTCCATATTCTATAATACTTGGAAGAAGTTTTAAACTTGGGGAGTTGAGAAAATATAAAGAGATTTTTAAAAACTGATTATAAGTACATGTTACATACATTTAACTTCAGCATAAAAGTAAAAGATGAGTGAGTAATGGATTCTTCTCTTTGAGTTCTGAGATTAACGGCCAGTTTTGCCTCAGCCTGGTGCTACTGAGGACACTTAGGTCATGTCTCTGTTCTCTGTCTGATTTGTATTCTCCTTCTTTCAGGTTTGATTGATCCTTTACTATAGGGAAGGCAATTTTTTTGTTCTACCAGATCAGAGCTAGTGTCTTCAGGCTCTTAGTTTTATTTGCAGACCATTCTCCTCCATTAACAACCTAATCGCTGGAAACTGGCTTTCATTACTTTGGCCTAAAATTAATTGATTTCTACAAAGGTTAGAATTTTCCAATAATGCAAATTTCTGACTGAGAATCTAGGCTTAATTGCAGTAATTTGCGTTTCTGTCTTTCCATGTTTTGCTAGAGGTCTTTCCAGAACAGGAGAGCCACTTGCCCTAGGTCTCACATCCAGAGAGCTTCAAATTTAGGTATTTGCTTTTCTCTTTAGTACAAACTTTCTACCTATCTTGTGGACGTACAAAATTCCATTGCACTTTGATTTGCTTATGTCTCTTAAGTGCATGATTATATTAAATGTAAACATTTAAAATATTCCATGAGTTTTATATCTCTGTTTTATTATTTATTTATTTCAAGTTACCAGGAAGTTCTAAGAATTGGACATGTATGTGTTCCTCAACTACAGAGAGGTCTTCGATGGTCCTATATATGTGCTTTCTGCCAAAGCTATGTGAGCTGCTGCTTTGGAAAGAAAGAGAAAGTTACATTCCACCTATTTGAGTGGAAAATATGACTTCCTGTTTGCATTTGACTTGAAATGGTTTTGTTGTAGGAGAACATTACTAGATTCCCAAAACAATTTCCTAAAACCATCCCAATTCAAAAGTAACCAAAGAGTTTCCTGTACGATCAGTTTATATTCACATGTGGCCATCAAAGATAAATATGTTCATATCTCTTTCTGCTTAACCTATTGTCTGTCAAGAAAATTATCTGCATGATGAAAAATAGAAGGCAGACATTGAAAGAAATTAATGAAGCCCAACATAGAGATGGTTTAATTGTTTTAGGTGGAGCTTCCAAATATGTACATAACTTAATATAGAATATTTGGAAAGTGAAGTGAAAAGAAAACTCACACCTATACCAATTCCATCCCAGCACCCCTGGATTCACTCTAGTCTTCCCCTTTCCATATGGTATCTTTCTTCTTTGCTTACTATCGCACATAATTGAGGTCTTGACCACAGAGCATTCTTCTTGTTTCTGCCACCACACAGGCCAAGTTCTTTCCAGCCCCTACCCACCTGAAAGGGTAGCCAAGGAAATGATTTGTTTCTTTGAATTTACTTTGATGGACTCTTTAGAGTTGTGTTTCCCCAATACTGGCATACTTGAAAATGCTTGATTGTTAACTTTTTAATTAAGGGAATTTAGATGGGTATAATTTCTTGAGTTACTTCTTTTTTGCCTTAAAACTTCCAAAATAGTGGTCCAGTAAGTGTATATTTCTTGCTTTTTTTCTGTTTATTTTTCTATTACTCACAGGATTCTTTATTTTTGAAGTTCAGTTTGATTTCACCAAGATGTACCTTATACCTGATTGCTATGTGTATCTTTTTGCCTTTCAAATTTGCTTTTATTACAGGAAAAATTTCCTTTATTTCATTTTGAATATGTATTTCCTTGTTTTAGTTTTCTATTTTCTCTTTCAAGAAACACCGTTATGCATGTGTTGAAATCCATTTGTCTGTGTTCATATTTATCATTGTCTAATTTCTTTTTATATTTACATTTTCTCTTATGCTTTGATGGTTTCCTCAGGCTGATTCTTTCTCTATAATTTGTATTTTTTTGTGTAGCTGTTGTTGCCTCTGATGGAACTTTTATTTTTCCATTTCCTTTCCCGAGCCACGTAGTATTCTTAGCTTATATTTTCTGCTTTTTTAAAAATATTTTAAGTCTTATTTATTTTATTTTTTCTCTATGCTTTTAGTCTCCCTGCTATTATTGAGAACCACTTGTACTTTTTTCATATTTTCTATGGTAATTAATAACTTACATTTGTTGAACTCTCAAGATATTTCAGAAATGCTTCAAATCACTTTGAATTCGTGATGTAGTTAATACTCAGAATAAACTTAAGACAGTAAGCACTATTATTTTTCTGCTTTTATGGATGAATAAACAGAAATAGTTCATAACTTTTTCAGTTATGAGGGCCCTTTTATTGAATCAAGCACTTGCTTAGGAACACTGTAGAAAGAAAAGAGAGTGAGCTGGTGTAGGTCATGGCTTTGACTTAGGCACTGTGACTCAAACATTCTCTTCTTGAATATTCTTTGCCCTGGAGGCCGATCTCCCAGTTTTGGTATTTAGTACCTAAAATGAAAAGCAGAGGTTCTCAGTGTTCCCAGTTTCATGACTGCTGCTTTTCATTCCTTCTCATCTTATCTTTGCTGTTGCCATATGCCAGTGTATAAATTAAAATCTTGTTGGTTTTTGATTTATAAATAAATATAATATAGCTAAGGATCAAATAATCCTTGTTGGTTCAAGGATGCAATGTAAAATCAGTAAAGAGAAAAGGCACATGGGACAAGTTTCAGATTAAATCAGGATCAAGCTTCCTCTTCCGATGGAGTCGCAGTTGACATATTTAAATCCTCCAGCGGTGACTATGACTGTATGTGTGAAAGGCTGCCTGTCAAAGAAACTCATTAGAGACTGATTGCCCAGGATTTTTACTGGGGAATGGTCACATAAGCACCCTTGGCCTAGAATGTACCAAAATTGCAGACAGACACCCAGAAGGAAAACAGGTGATCAGCACAAACCCTAGTTGCACAAACACCTTAGGCCTAGTGAGCTACTGCACAGTTCTGGGAGTGGTGGGGACACCCCAACTCCCAAATCCAACTTCCCAGATGCCAGCCACAGGTTGGAGGGCTTTCTAAGGATATCAGTCTAGAGCCTGCTGTTTTGACTTTTTTCTTCATAGAGATAAATAACAAATGATTATGTATTTGCATTACTTTGTTACAATGATAACAAAGTTTATTGGAGAGGCTAAACTCTTTAGAGCTCAACCAGTACTGTGTTCTGCTTTAGAGAACAGTGAAAAACAGATCATAAACTAAGAGAATTGTTAATGTAATCCCAAATGTGGGGAACTTTTGAGGTTAGGCATGGATCAGCAAGGGCTCTTGGGAGATTATAAAAGTGCCCATGGGACTAGGCAGTCCAGGTTTCTATAGTGTCCCTGTGTGATCATGAGAAACAGCATGAATCGTAGACTTTCTGGCTGGCTTTTAGAAGCAGGACTTTGTCCTCACCTCTGGATTGCTTAAGCCCTAAACTCTTAAATAATGATGTGGGAGAAGTGGATGAAAAAAGATACTGGACTACCTATATCTAATGCCAGTGGATTCTTAAACATTAGGAATGTAAGAAATGTGAGTTAATTTATAATTCAAATTGATGAAGTATGTAGTTGCTTTATCACATTTTAGCAGTTTGTCAAGTAATACAATATGCAACCTGTAAGATAAACAGTGTTTTAATGGGTGAAAATGTTTTGCAAGATAGAAATGAAAAATTACAAAAATTTTGAGGAAACAGGTTTTTGGTGAATGCAGCTGACTTTATTTTCTTGCGCTAATAGTGTTGCCCTTATTTGTATTTTAAGTAAGGAAGATATGTAACATTTCTTTTCTTCATATATACTTAAAAATTCTGTCATGAAGAACTCAAGGAAGGTAGTCGATCATAATTTAAGACTCAAGTCTAATGAAAAAGGGAGGAATCACAATTAAGAAAATCATTTCAAGTCACTATGGAGCCTCTTTCTAGTGATAATGTAACTGGCGTAAACTCCAAATTTCCTATTTATTTTTCCAGATAATTGCAAGAGGTCTGCAACATTAGGCAACCCTGCACATGAATGAAATTGCTGAATCAGTTATGCTGTTTTAATAGCACATATAGGGAACTGAACAGCTGCCAAATCACGTTAGTTTCTAAGGGAAACCGTAAGTATTTATCTTAGGCTGAGTCTTTGCACACAACTAAATTGGAGGATTTCAGACCAGAAAGTAAAACAAAGGTTTTTCACCTGAGATTTTTCAGATAATATAAACCCAGGGAAATGTTTTCTCTTGAATTATCCTAGTATTTTCTTTCATCCTCTATTTCAAGTTCAGGACAATTCAATAAATACCTGGCTATTGCACAAGACATTTAACTAGCTATTCTTGAGATGTGGAAATAAGTAAGACTCAGTCATTGGCCGGGAGAATATAGAAGCCAGGATGGGATGGAAATGACACCACTTATTGGCTGCATACTATACATTTGTAGTTGCGTTAGCAACCTTTTTATATCCTTAAAATAATTTCTATCACCCCTTAAAGTCATTAAGTATTATTTTTCCTGTTACCCAGAGAATAAATCTGAGAACCAGAGCATCTGTGTAACTAAACTAAGAAACTCACATATCTTGTAACTAAGCTTGGATTAAAATTCAAGTTACTCAGATTCTAAAATTCAGTGGTAAGTTAATATCCATTGGTGGACAAGGCAATCATATATGGATGTATCTTTAAGAGTAAACATTCACTGGACAGATGTTCAATTAGAATTCATTATTCCAGCTCTCCTAACTTATAAAACATATGACTAAGTGGTCAACAATCATTTTATGACAGTATTGTTGCTATTGTTTATATTTCAATGATACAGTTCTTGTACAAGTAATGTTCAGTCCCAGAGTTATATCTAAGTCCCTGATAATGATGTACATTTTATCTACTGAATACTGTAACAAACGAAATGAGTTATTTTAGATAAATGAATTTTAGAGTTTAAATTGGTTCATCAACCAAGTGACAAATTTGGGGACTCCCATCTGAGTTATGTACAAAAATGTTTTGCCTAACTAATGAATCCATATGAAGGAGTGGGCCAAATGGATCTAACCACATCTTTTCCTCTGCCATGTGTAACTATAGCTATTGTGCTAGCAATTTCAGATCAATTAGTTAGTTATAGATGCCAAATGCAAGTAATTATCTGATTTTGAACTCCTTAAGTTTAATTTTGGCTAGATTTTATCATAAAATCAAGAGATTATAAACACTGCTATAAAAGTATGGAGGTATAAAAAGACAACTTTCTGATTTTGATTCACAATGGTCTTCAAGTGTGGATAATTTACCTCACCATGGTTACCAATGGAATTACTGGTGCAACCCACACATATAAGAATGCCTCATCACTAAAAAACTTGGATATTACTGATAGATACAATCCATTGAATGCCTTTATTATCTTCCTCATCTATAAAACTCTGTGTATGTATTAAGCATATTTTTTGTATGTGTGTATCTTTATTAAGTAAAAAAAAAATGAATCACAGCATGACTTCCTATAAAATCAACTGTCTTGAAGATGTAGAACAGTTTTAACAGACACAGTGTTTTTATTCTTAAAAACCTTAGTAGGAAACAAATAGCACCAACAGAGCAACTATGTATAAGTAAGAAAATAATATTAATGAGCCCATCCATTGAAAAACATTAGCACTCTATGTTTACTCAACATAATGTTATGTAAATTATGATTTGGACAGTATACATCTTCATCTATTTCCTATATGGCCAGGTGGGACTCCCAGGTGCTCCTCAAAGCCCAGCTCCTGTTCCATTGTGTTAAATTGTCTCCAGGTACATGGCTGCCTCCCTGGAAAGCATTCTGTAGTCTCACTTGAAGTGAAGGCTGCCTGTGTGGCTACACTCACCTAGAATATAAGTGGATGCCTCATATGCCCCTTTGGATCTAGGCCTTTAGATGGAGGCCTCTTCTATCACGTGCTCTCTTTCCCCTGCTGTTGGCAGATATATTTGAGGCAGTGTCTCAGCCTCTACCATGCAATACTCTAGGAAAGATTGGAGCAACAAAAGGCAGAAAACTGGCTCTCTGACAAAGTGGAGCAGAGATTCCCTGATGATCTAGGCCTTTCACATAAGAGCTACCACAGAAAAGAGAGGGAAAAAAGTTGCTTTTTTATAGTTCTCATATTTTTGGATCCCTATTGCAGCAGCGTATCTATCATGCTAACTGTCCTCCTAAGGCATACCAGAAAGACCCCTCTATAAGCCCTGGTTTCTTCATTGACAAAATGAGGATACTGGAGTAGATGTTCTCTATAATCTCATCCAAATCTAATATTCTATGAAATTGACTATTTTATTCTATGGAAAATTGTTGTTAAGAAGCTGGAAAATAAAACCTGGAAGAGATTCATATTAATGAAGCAATTGCTATATAATGATGATAGAAAGGAATTACAAATTTTTAAAAGCTAATGTAGATAAACATTTACATGGTGTTGACAGACTCTAGTTCATTTACATTTCTTTAACTGAACAGAAAAAAGGCTGTAGTGATTCCACAAGGAGACAGACTTCAAATTATTACTGATCACCAACTTTCTCTTTAGTGCTCTAGGAAATTGAACATGTGGTGCCATGCAGAACTGACTGGAGAGATGTACAGAAATAAGAGTGAAGAGATTATGCAATCATTTAAGAATGAGAAGCTCTGGGACTGTTAGGAAAATAAAAGTGGATCAGAAGAGAATGTAACAAGCTATCTGGCCAGACAAGTCATACAGGTACACCAAGAAGGGCACTAACTGCTAATTATGTGATCTTTGGCAAATTAGTCCACCTTTACAATTTTGGTTTTCTCATGGGTAAAATGGATGTGAAAATAGAATCCACCTCAGAGTATTGTTAGGATTGAAAAAGAGAATGCATTCTAAACCACTAAGATGCTTAACAATACTAAAAGCCTAATAAATGCTACCTGTTTTTGTTATGATAATAAACATTTTAGGTGGCAGTAGAAATATTATTGTAAGTTATCCAGGATATTGTGTTCCTAAGCATTGCAGAATGCAAACACTAAGTACAACAACATAAGTTATTTTCAAGGCATGTGCAATTGCCTTAATGAAACGACTCAAATATGCAAACTTAATTCATGATTAAGTAACAGATTGTGTGCTCTTGCACAGAAATGCAGTAAGTATTCAAAAGAAGGAGAGCAGTATGAAATGGTATAAGCTATGTGGGGAAAATGTTGAAAGTCTGTGCTAAGGATGATAAATGCTTGAGCTTACTATGTGTTAAATAGTATTCTAAATCCTTTATGTACTTGGATTACTTAATCCTCATAATAAGCATGGAAGTATGTACTTGTATTATCTCTATTTTGTAGATAAGTAAATTGTGGGATAGAGAGCTTAAGTCATTTGCCCACAGTTACAGGTGGTGTGCAATTATGCAGTGGAAGCTGCATGAAATCTGGCAAACTGAAACCAAAGGCACGAAGGGACATTGATTCTCAGAAAGGATAATTAATGAATGAAAAGGCTATGCCACTCCAAGTAGAAAATAAGTAATATCAAAGATAAAGAGCTTGAGTATGACTTATGTCAGAATCAGAGAGGAAACATCTTCCTGGAGCAGTTGCTGAAATAATTATGGATACCAACTCACTAAATCCTAGGAATTGACTTAAAGAAAATGGTATTTTAATATGAAGGAATGTGATTATATTCCTTGACATTTTATTGTAATTGTTAAGTACTGTTGCATATTTGTTCATATAATCATGCAAATTGAAATCTAATCTTTGACAGACTTGATGTGAAGAAAAATGTAGTTCTCTACTCAGAGTTCTGAGACTTTCTGAGTGTGTAATGAATCAGGCAAGGAAACTGATAAGTGAGCTTCCTGCGCTTTAATAGAAATGACATTAAAATATTTCCCTCTTTTCAGCCCATTTTACAAGAAGTTTTCTACATGAACAGTGTGAACAGAAAAATGCAAGAATTTTATTTGAAGAAGAATTGATAAGTGCAAAAAATATTATACAAGTTTGATGTGAAGTTTCTGCTTATCTTATGAAACCCTGGCAAAAAATGCTCTACTTTTAACTCAAGTAAATTTTCTAAACCAAACACACTCTCAAGAGAAGGGAAATAACACCCATGTCATTTTTTGGCAATAGTTTTACAGCTGAATATTTAAACAGTGATACTTGGCACCCATAAAAGAATTTAAGCATCACCACTGCTCTTTAAAAAGGTGACCAAGTGACAGTTGAGCTGCGGCGATCCTGCTGACTTTCCCTACAAGAAATACCCTGAACTGAAAGAGATCTACATCCTTTTATGTCCTTTATATATTGAAAATAGTATCTTGTTAAATTTTTTCTCAAATAATGAATCTCCCTAGTGGAAAAATATAAATTGGTGTTTGATAACTAGATTAAAAATAGAATCATTTAAAAAAATAATTTGGGGTTATGTCACTATGATGAAACTCTTTCTTTATTTTATAAAATAAACCAGAGTTCTCAATCATATTTTCAGAGTAGAATTTATTGTATATTAGCAAACCTCTATTAAATTAAAATAACAAAAAAATATTGAAGCTTCCAATCTACTGTGAAGGGTTTTTTTAACAATAATAATTTTAAAAATCAGTAATTAAAAAAGACTGAATATGCCGCATTGGTGCGTTTTGAAAGGATTTAACAGATATTCACCTGAGTTGGTTTTATATCTATATTTCTAAAGGTTTATAGGGATCTCTGATTAGGACTATTTTATTTCCTTGCATTTATTTTCTAATTTTTGGATCAGAGAATTAGGGATTTTAATTTCCCACTCTGACTTTCTTTAATGTGCAGTACCCGAATATAAAAGTGCCTAGAGAGACAGAGGGTTTAGAGGGGACTGTGTTTGAGTTCAGTCCAGAACCCTTTAGACTTACTAAGATTCATGAAATACACATAGAAATGCTGATTTTTTTTATAACCAAGAGTAAGAGCTCAAAAACAAAATATATCAATCATATGTTTCACTGCTGATAGGTATGTCCAAACAGTAGAGAAACATAGATAAACCAAATTTAAAATGTGAGTTAATTTCAATAATTATAGGTTCTTCTATTCTGGACTGTGTGTGACTTTCTTTAAAATACCCAGTTTTTAAACTTTAAATTTCATCCAGATGTTTTTGGTACTTCAAAAAGAGCTTCTAATTTCTCTTCCAGATACACTGATTCAGATGATTTACTTTATTCATGGGAAAAGTTGATTGATCTTTTCTCTGTAGAAAAGCAGGGATGGTTGATGCCTATCAAGACACAAAAAATGCAGAGGAGTTTTCAAGAGTGGGAGGGAGGCATACTTGCCTTGGGTTCCCCTTGATTAGTTCTGTAGTTATCCGCAAAACCTCCAAGCAGAATTGTTCCTGGCGTATCAGTGTTTCCCATTTTCTTGTTGCCCTGTCTTTCTATGGTTGTTATCCATATAGCAATCCTGAAATTTAATAACCTTTATCATTCTCCAATTAATTATGTAAGGTGAGATTTTAGCTCAATTAACATATATTATGTGGAGAGCACTTTATAGATTTCAAACACTACCAACACTCTCCTATTCCAAGTTGATTCATAGTACAGCACTCAGCAAGTCTGACTCTTCTCCTGAGATCTATCTTTTTATTTTTTTAATCAAAGATGCTACAATTTTTTTCACTTGCTTACTCAAAACTTTAAAAGAATAGCATATTTACTTCTAAACACTTTCCTATAAAGAAACAAAGGGTTTTTTTTATTATTGTTTGATCTTTCTGGATTTGGGGAAGATATGTGATTTTTGAAGAATTTAATAAAGTTTTCTCTTTAACCTGTTCATAAAAATCTCAAAAATTATCAGAATGATGTAAGATAGTGAATGATCCAATTTCATTATCTTGTGTGTAGCTGTCCAGTTTTCCCAACACCATTCATTGAGGAGACTGTCTTTTCCCCATTGTATAATCTTGCTTCCTTTGTCATATATTAATTGACATATATGCATGGTCAATTTCTGAGCTCTCTATTGTGTTCCATTGACCCATTTATCTATTCTTGTGCCAGTATCATACAGGTTTAACCACTTTGTATCTTTGTAGTATAGCTTGAAATCAGAGAACATGAACCCTCGACTTTTTCTTCTTTCTCTGGACTGCTTTGGCCATTTGGGGTCTTTTGTGGTTCCATACAAATTTTAAAATTATTTGCTCTAGTTTAGTGAAAAATGCCTTTGGTATTTTGATAGGGATTTTATAGAATCTGTATATTGCTTTGGATTAAGACTTAAATGTAAGACATGAAACCATAAAACTCACAAGAAAATACAGACAGGAATCTCTTAAACAACAGCATTAGTAGTTTTTTTCTGGATATGCCTCCCAGAGCAAAAGAAGCAAAAAAGAAAATAAACAAGTGGGATTCCATTAAACTAAAAAGCTTCTGCACAGCAAAGGACACCATCAGCAAAATGAAAAGACAACCTACTGTGTGGAAGAAAAATATTTGCAAATGATATATCCAATAAGGGGCTAATATCCAAAATGAATAAAGAACTCATACAACTCAGCACCAAGAAAACAAATAACCCAGTTAAAAAATGGGCAGAGAACCTGAATAGACATTTTTCCAAAGAAGACATATGGATAGCCAACAGCACATGAAAAGATGCTCCACTTTTCAGGGAAATGCAAATCAAAACCACAATGGGATATCACCTCACACCAGTGAGAATCACCACTATCCAAAAGACAAGAGATAACAAGTGTTGCGAGGGTGCAGAGAAAAGCTAATCTTCCTATACTGTCAGTGGGAATGTAATTGATGCAGCCACTGTAGAAAGAAGTATGGAGGACCCTCAAAAAAACTAAAAATAGATACTGTATGACCCAGCAATTCTATGCCTGGAAATTTTCTTGAAGAAAAGAAAATCACTGATCGAAAAAGACATATGCCCGCCTATGTTTATTGCTGCATTATTTACCATAGCCAAGATAAGGAAGCATATGACCCAGCAATTCTATGCCTGGAAATTTTCTTGAAGAAAAGAAAATTACTGATTGAAAAAGACATATGCCCGCCTATGTTTATTGCTGCATTATTTACCATAGCCAAGATAAGGAAGCAACCAAAGTGTCCATCAATAGATGAATGGATAAGGAGGATGTGGTATGTATATACAAAGAAAAATTATTCAGCCATAAAAAAGAAAGAAATCTTGCCATTTGCAACAGCATGGATGGACCTAGAGAATATTATGCTAAATGAAATCAGGCAGAGAAAGACAAATACCATATGATTTCACTTATATGTGGAATGAACTAAGAAAATAAACAAAACAGAAATATACTCACAAACACAAAGTAACTTGTGGTTACCATAAGGGAGATGGGGAGAGGAGTGAAGTTGAAGGTATAAAAACACACAAAATCTCAATTTTAATATAAATTAATCATGAGGATAAAAGTACAGCATAGAGAATATAGTCAATAGTACTGTAATATTTTTCTACTTAGACAATAACTACACTTTTTGGGTGAACATTTAATAACATAGATACCTGTTGAATTACTGCATTGTATACCTGAAATCAATATAGTACTGTATATCAACTATACTTCAATAAAATTTATTAAAAATTATTAAAATGAGTGTAGTTCATATGTAAGTAGAAATGCTGAATTTTAAATATTTTCAAATATAAAATATTAGTAATCAGCGGGTAATCTAGTGAAAATAAAATAAAATAAATACTAGCCATATATTTAATGACATAGATAAAATTATAGAACAAAAATCTAATTCTACTGGCATTGAATTCCTCAGTTATTAAGTGATCATAGTAAAAAGTTATCTTTGTGAAAGTGTTTGCCTTCTATAGTTACAAAGAAATTTAAATGTGTTCAGTATTAATACTATATATTTTAATAAACAATGTGAAGAATACAAGATAAATTTCACTTCCAACTAAAACTTTTATTGCCAAAAAATTTCTTAACAAAATAAGATGAAATGCATTGCTCAGTTTTTAAAGGAATCTTAAATAGAGCAAAATATTTTTGATTTAGAATTATTATTCCTAACTTGCTTTTCATGGTAGAGATAATTTTCTGTAAGGATCTTAGTACTATGTCTATGTGTTATATAAATCTAGGGGGTGTCATTCATATAAAGTACTGTGAATGGTTGACATAGGGGCCCCACTCTCTATTCCTGGTCCTCATCTAGTTATTATGAGATTGGTGGACACAGAATCTGCCATGTCACCTGGGATGACTTTAAGTGTGCATTAGAAGGACTGCCAGGTCCAGCTATGATATTTCTAGGGACCACTGCAAAACGGAAATGCAGTGATCCTTGTTCAAAAACAGAAAAATATATTTTTCTTTCTTTCCACATTTTCTCTATTTACCTGGCATGGTGTTTTTAAAATTCTTCTATTTAAAATTACACTCTCCTTGGGGCAGAGAAACTCACAGGAGTATAGAGACTTACAGGCTCTTGGGGCCCTGCCCTAAAATTTGTTGCACCAGTCTTCAACTCTACCTCTGTCTGCACCCAACCCTCTGCCAGGAGTGGAAGTTGGCCGCACCTATTGGGCATGACCAGGAGCAAGTGGCCAGAACCAACCCCAGAGATGTGTTGAGAGGTGAGAATGCATGTAAGCTCCAAGCCCCTGAGTCAAGTTCCATTGCATCACTAGGCTTCACTTAGAAAACACAGATTCAAAGATAAAACTATTAAACATTTTTAAGATATAATCCCACAGAATTAAACACCAAGACGATCATCCTTCTGAGTTCAAGGACCTATGCTGGTATACCGGTTGAACACCCATGAAGCTGGCCCTGGTGACGATATTATTTATTGTCGTGACCCTTCAGGGACCGAAGCAACACACCCAAGGTCTTGATTCTTCTCTAGGCTTTATTGTCTAATCTCTCGTGGTGGTTACAGCAGTTGTTGGGCAGCTCTCCTTCCTCCCGGCGGGCTCCCTTATATTCAGTCACCCAACCAATCTGGGACAGTATCATGCGTGACCTTTAAGCGGATAGGTGTCACGCGCCACTCTAAGCGGGCAGCACGAGCTGTGCACGGGTACGGAAGTCTGCTGGGCCAATCCCCAACAGGGAAGAGGGGAAAGGGTGGTGAGCAGGAAATGGGTGCCATCTTCTCCAGCTGGTGACGAGGCTAAAATACCAGGCCTTAGAACTACCACTGGGCAAGGGAGCTGTGGTGGATCAGCCCCGGGACCGAGCCCTGGCCAGGGGCCCGGCCCTCACATCTCCCCCTTCTTTGTTTGATATAATGCGTGGCCTTTGGATCATGCCTGTCTTAGGTTGCCCAGAGTCTGCAGCATTCTTACCCGTCCTCAGGCAGCAGACAGCTCTGGTCTGTGCCCTGTCTTAGGTTGATATGCGCAGCTCCAGATCTTACCCGTCTCTGGCTACTGATCTAACATCTAAAGCCATATATTTGGGGAGACGCCTTCTTCCAGGGCAGCCATCGCTTGCAACAGCACTCGTCTATCCTGTAATTGCTGCCACCGCACAGAGCAAATTGCCCTGCCAAGAAGCAGCAGTCCAGCGATCACAATCACACCCATAACTCCCACCCCGGACCAAGCCTTTTGGCATCAAACACTGTCATAGCTGATTGAGACATGGAGCTAACATTCATGATTTCTAATCTTAGCTGCACGGTAAGCTCCTCGAGTTTGCTAGACCAGTTTGTGTTCAGCAAGTGTCCCAGCTGTCGGGATAGGTTTGCAGCCCGAGAGAAGTTGTTGAACGGAATACTGGAAACACACAGTCCAGTGTAGGAACTGACACAGCCCAAATGCCATGTCTGACCGAGCGACAGGCTATTCAAAGTCTCTGCTGATAGGTTACTCAGGGGCAGTGGCAGTGGCCATGCCTTTACTACTCCCCATAGCTGTCTCTGCTTGGGTCTCGCTGGCGGCAGGGTCCACCCTAGGATCATGAGCGCTATCAGCATCAGTATTCTGTTCTTCCGTCCTTGAGTTTTCCACTCGCCTCACGTATCGCTCCGGTACCCAGATAGGTTGGTGTTGGCCCTGCGGGAAAACACAAACAGAGCCTCGGGTCCAGATAAGTACTGGGTCCGGGCCTTTCCAGTTACCTTCCAGCACGTCTTTCCACAGTACTTTGGGTTTCCTGTCAGGGTCGGCAGACTGACTGTGTCTTTCAGCCGCATTCTGGCCGTTTATGTCCAATATCAAAAAATTTAATATAAATAGGATGATATTAAGTTTATCTTTAGGGGATTTGTAGTCTGCCCCTATTCCCCCTTTTTGTTTTATTAGAGTGGCCTTGAGTGTTCTGTGTGTGCGCTCTACTACACCCTGTCCTTGAGGGTTGTATGGAATGCCCGTTGTATGAGCAATGTTTAGAGTCTGAGTAAATGTCAGAAACGGTCGGAATGTATATGCTGGTCCATTGTCAGTCTTCAGGTGTTTAGGCATGCCCCAGGCAGAGAATGCCTGTAGGCAGTGGGAAATAACATCTCGGACTTTTTCGCCCTTGTGGCAGGAGGCGAAGATTACTCCTGAGCATGTGTCAACGGACACATGAACATATTTCATGTTCCCAAATTCGGGGATGTGAGTGACATCCATTTGCCACAGGTGGTTTGGTTGTAGTCCTTTTGGGTTCATGCCTTGACATGGTAGGGGTAGGAGAGCAACGCACCATTTACAGCCGAGAACTATGGCTCTCGCTTGCTCCCTTGTAATAGGATATTTCATCCGTAAGGTGGTGGAATTAACATGAAAGAGCTTGTGGTAATTAGTGGCCTGTTCTACCAGGTTGGCTAAAGCCAGGATGTACGGGCTGCGGGTTAGTTTGTCCGCTCTCCTATTTCCTTCGGCAAGCGGGCCTGGGAGTGGAGTATGAGCCCTGATATGTCCAATAAAGAAAGGATGGACTGGATCCCAGATAAGGTGTTGCAAGCTTCTAAGTGTTACAGTGACCGGCAATGTCTGTCTAACGTGCCCTGCATTTTCTATAATGGTAACTGAGTTAACTACATATTGACTATCTGACAGGAGGTTAAATGGCTCGTGGGGAAATAATTTAAAGGCCTGCACCACTGCCAGCAGCTCTACCTGCTGGGCGGATGTCGCCGGGAATGTGAGGGTCCATGATTGTTCATTGGTAACTATTGCGGCGGTGCCATCCTTAGAGCCGTCGGTAAAGACTACCTTAGCCCTAGGAATGGGTTCCCTCCTGGTAGTTTTAGGGAAAATGATCGGGTTAGCTAGGCAAAACTGGAGCCAGGGGGATTTTGGATAATGATTATCGAAGGTGGCACTAGATACGGTGCAGGCGATAGCCCATGCATCACAGCAGGCGGTAAAACATTCAATTTGTTTTGCAGTATATGGGGTAATGATGGTATTTGGAGGGGCACTGAACGTCTCTGTGGATACCCTGACACCTTTCAAGATCAGCTCGGCCACACTCTGGGGATACCAATCCAGGATCTTCCCGGGCAAATGTGCCAAGTAGACCCATAGCATAGGGCCCTCTTGCCACAATACGCCTGTGGGGCTATGATTACTAGGGAGCACTATGAAGGCAATTGGTTTGGAGTAATCAATCCGCTCGACTTGTGCTAACTGCAAGCGTGACTGAACCAATGTTATAGCTTTTCTCGCCTCTTCAGTGAGTGATTGAGGGGAGGCCAGATCAGGTTCTCCCCTCAGGAAGTCATATAAGGGACTTAGCTCTTCACTGGTGAGTTTCAAATATGGACGAACCCAATTAATGTCTCCCAGTAGTTTTTGAAAATCATTTAGAGTTTTCAGGTGATCCGTCCTTATGGTTACCTTTAATGGCCTGGCCATTGTGTTTCCCAATCTCATTCCTAAATATTCCTTTACTTTGGATGTTTGGATCTTTTCAGGGGCTATTTTCAGGTTCCACTCCTCAAAATGTTCCTGCAGGAAACAGAGAGCCAACTCCAGTTGTCTCTCCTCTTCACTGCACAGCAAAATGTCATCCATATAGTGATAGATGATTATGAGGGGAAACTGTTTCCTGACAGTTTGTAAGGCCTTCTTTACATACATCTGACACATGGTGGGGCTATTAGCCATGCCCTGTGGCAATACTATCCACTCATATCGCTCATCGGGACAACTATGATTCACTGCTGGCACGGTAAAGGCAAACCTTTGACAGTCTCTGGGGTGAAGCGGGATGGAGAAGAAACAGTCTTTGATATCTATCACTATTGAATTCCATCCTCTGGGCAGAGCCACAGGGAGAGGAAGGCCTAATTGTACAGGTCCCATAAGCTCCATCTATCTGTTCACTGCCCTAAGATCATGGAGTAATCTCCACTTGCCAGACTTTTTCCTAATTACAAAAATAGGTGTGTTCCATGGTGAGGTAGAGGGCTGGAGGTGATCAGCTGCTATCTGTTCTTGTACTAAAGTGTGGGCTGCTTCCTTCTTTTCTTTGGTGAGGGGCCACTGAGGTACCCACACGGGCCTTTTTGACTGCCATGTTATTTCTATAGGCTGTTTTCCCTCAGTGGCCCCAAAGAAAAATCCAATCCTGGTCCTCCGGGCCCTTTGGGCGGTCTCCTTGCTAAAAGGATTGGTTGTTCTTTCCCTTGGAGATCCTTCCCTAGTCCTCTAGTGCCCGCGTACCCCTGTCTTTTCATTATGGCATTAGACTGCTCACTGTAAAAAGTCTCTGTGGTTAGTTTAAAATTCATTTGTGTTAACACATCTCGTCCCCATAGGGACATAGGCATTTTTAGGATGTATGGTTGAATAACACCGTGATGCCCCTCTGAGTCCTTCCATGGCAGTGTGGCTGCACTGTACATTGGTGCCTGGGCTATCCCCAGACCTCTCAGTGTTTGTGAAGCTTGATTTAGAGGCCAGTCTTTAGGCCACTCTTCTTCCCTGATGATGCTGCGATCTGCCCCGGTATCTAACAGCCCCACAAACTCCCTGCCTCTAATTTGGATTACATACATAGGCCGGTCCCCTAATTCTAGAGTGACACAAGCTAGTGGAGCCCCGGATGACCCAAAGCCAGAGGTCCCCCTTATGACCTTCTTACTGTCAAAATTGTCATGGTTACTGGGAAGCATGAGAATTTGAGCGATGCGGTCTCCTGGATTTATGGTGGTAATGCCTCGTGGGGAGGAGACCATCACCTTTACTATTCCCTCAAAATCTGGATCTATCACTCCAGGATGGACTATCAAGCCTGCTCTAGTGGTGGAACTGCGGCCTAAAAGGAGTCCCACCACCCCCCTCTTTAAGGGCCCCCTGTAATCGGACTCCACTACTTGAACTCCCATTTCTGGGGTCAGTACGAGGCAGGTGGTGGCACGGATGTCCAGTCCGGCACTCCCTGTTGTGGCTCTCCTTGGTTCTCCGCCTCCTTGTGAGTGCTCTGATCGGTCAGGTGATAATGTGTTCGGGGGATTTGCTGAATCACCCCATACATTTGCGGGCCCTGAGGTGTGGGGCCCCGCCTCCCGTTTTTTGGCTGCTGTGGAGGCAGTGGGCGTCCTTCTACATCGGCCACTGATCTACACTCATTTGCCCAATGGTTCCCTTTTCTGCACCTAGGGCACAGTTGAGGTTGCCTGATGGGTGCGGCATTGCCTCCTGGTCCCCCTAGCTTGAGGCAGTCCCTCTTCAAATGACCTGGCTGCTTACAATAGAAGCATGCCCCTGGAGGGGTGGCTCTGCCGTGCACATTGCGCAGTCCTTGAGTTATTGCAGCGGCCATCACTTGCCCTTGAACTACACTATCGTTTATGTCTCTACATACCTTAATATAGGTGTTTAAGTCTTTATTTTTCCATGGCCGAATGGCTTCCTTACACCATTTGTTTGCTTGCTCATACGCTAACTGTTTGACTAGGGGCATGGCTGTTTCTGCATCTCCAAAGATCCTACCGGCAGTTTGCATCAACCTTGCGAGAAAATCTGCATAGGGCTCATTAGGCCCCTGCAACACCTTAGAAAGCTGACCCTGTAGATCCCCTGTGCCTTGTAAGGTCTTCCAAGCTCTGACCGCGGCTGTGGAAATCTGTAAGTAAACTGCGGGAGGGTAGTTGACCTGATTGTGCTGCCCTAAGTAGGGTCCAGAGCCCATTAACATGTCTAGGTTCCATTGATGGTTCCCTGCTGCAATATTACGCCATGCAGTATCCTGGGAAAACTCCTGCCATGCAGTTTTAAAAGTCAGATACTGGCCTCCAGAGAGAGACGCCCTGGCGACATTGGCCCAGTCATCTGGGGTTAAGTTCAAAGAGGCCACTGATTCTACCAGAGACACTGTAAAGGCGGCCTGAGGTCCATAGGTGGTGGCGGCCTCCTTAAGGCTTTTGATTATTTTGAAGTCTATGGGTTGATGATATCTTTGCTGAGTGTTCGGGTCTTCTATTACAGGGAATGCTGCCTGCCCTTCTCTGCATACCCACCTCGCCCAGCCATCTTTACAGTGACAGTGCTGATAAGGTGGCTGCTCGGGCCATGAAGTGAATGGTCCTGGTTTTAATCGTGAGGGTTCAATGGGGGCTGAGGAAGTTACTAGCCCTGCTTTGGCATTATCTGCCTTTAGGGGGGTGTGGTGAGCCTCCCCCTCCTCCCTTGGCTGGAGTCTCAACGGTTCAAGGGAGGGATATAATGACGGGCGTGATGCTCTGCTATTAAACCTGTTCTCTAGCTCGTCCCCTGAAAGTTCCCCGTCTTCATCCTCATCAGATGGCAGTCCCTGTTCAGATCCCCCTTCCGATGCCTTTGCGGAGGCACGCTCTTCTCGTACTTCCTCTAATATTTCCTCCCCCTCTTGGATGGCCTCTCGGCAGCTTGGCTTCTGTCCCTTCAGGCAATTTTTTACTCGGCCCCAAATAGGGATTGTCCCTGGTGGAAGGGGCTCCCTCTTGTCTGCCCGGCGTAGGTCATCCCCCAGCCTGTCCCATAAAGGGCTGGTGATCTTTCCTTCATCTAAGAACCATGGGGCATGATTCTCTATAGTGTTCAGGAATGCCCTGGCAGTCTTTGTTTTCAAAGGGGTTCCATTAGTTCTAAGGAGTGCTTTCAGAGGTTCCTCGGCCCTAACCCTAGAGGCCTCCGTCCCCATCCTCTCTCTAAAGGGGCAAGTATCCTAGTTATAATTTAAATGGACTACGTCGCTAATTCCGCGAACCTTTTGATTTCGTCGCCACTCTGCGAACCTTTTGATTTCGTCGGCACTCTGCGAACCTTTTGATTTCGTCGGCACTCTGCGAACCTTTTGATTTCGTCGCTGCTCTGTGAACCTTCACTGGTGCCTCCTCATTCCATACATTATAATAAACAATGTCACAAACACTAACAGGACACACACACTACACATAAACACCCACCGCAACTGCCTGCTGTCTGCCCTGCCATGTATACTTTCAGTTTACTCGCCGATCCACTCACCCTCCTCGGTTTCCTCTCCCAGTCTGGCCAGCCGACCGAACGGCGTCCAGCGATGTTCCTGAAGAGTTACAAGCTCTACTTCATTGGCAGGCGCCAGGGTCAGCGGATCAGGTCGCGACGAGGTTTAACGATTCCCGGGTTTCGGCACCACTTGTCGCGACCCTTCAGGGACCGAAGCAACACACCCAAGGTCTTGATTCTTCTCTAGGCTTTATTGTCTAATCTCTCGTGGTGGTTACAGCAGTTGTTGGGCAGCTCTCCTCCCTCCCGGTGGGCTCCCTTATATTCAGTCACCCAACCAATCTGGGACAGTATCATGCGTGACCTTTAAGCGGATAGGTGTCACGCGCCACTCTAAGCGGGCAGCACGAGCTGTGCACGGGTACGGAAGTCTGCTGGGCCAATCCCCAACAGGGAAGAGGGGAAAGGGTGGTGAGCAGGAAATGGGTGCCATCTTCTCCAGCTGGTGACGAGGCTAAAATATCAGGTCTTAGAACTACCACTGGGCAAGGGAGCTGTGGTGGATCAGCCCCGGGACCGAGCCCTGGCCAGGGGCCCGGCCCTCACAATTTATCATCCAAACCAGGACAATCTTGATAATTTTCCTGAAATTATCAAATCAAATAGGAATGAAAAAGGAACAGCTGTAAGCTTGCTGTGACAAGAAGCATAAACCAACCTTATCTGGGATAAACTGTGATAAATAGTCACCCTACAGAAAATAAAACTTGAATTGGCTTTTAAAGTGATAAATTCCTAGGCACCTATAAGTGAAGGTCCAAGCATGAGGCAGGCTTAAATCCAATGACTGCTGTTCTGCTTCTGTTGATTATCTTCTCTCTGTTCCCCTTCATGGCCTTTCACCCTGAGGCAGTTTCAGATTCAACAGTTACAGCAGTTCCAGATGTCATATCTGGGTAAAACAATACCTAGAAGAAGGATAAAGCTCTCTACCACCCCTACTCCAGGTACTTTCAGAACAGAAAAGGCCTTTCTAGAAATCTCAGGAAACCTCTCCTTGAGTCACATTGGCCTGATACAAATCACATGTCTATTTCTGAACCAATTACTATGCAAAGAGACTGAGTTCATTTTAAGCCCACCAGGAACACCCCTGGAATGGGAGTGGGGCCACTACCTGTGCTCCCACGAAGAGCATCAAGGATGAGAAGTTGAGACCAGAAAAAAATACATATATATCAAAGAAAGAAAATAAATTTTTATTAAGAAAATGCCTATTAGTGCAGATGCAGAATTGGATGAGTCCTGATCACACGTGCCATGACAAGTATGTAGGCACAGCCAAGCCAGAAAGACAAAATTTTCAGACACGTTTGATCTTAACAAGACTCTCGGGGGGCCTTTATGATTCTTATTCCTGCTAATATTTCTCGCTACTGCAGAGGAGGCAAAATTTTACCTGTATTCTCTTAGGGTTTTTGTTTTGTTTTGTTGTTTATTTGTTTTGCAGAGCCTGAGAATTAAATGGAGACAAAACATTAATGGGAAAATTTTAATTTATTTAATGCAAGATTCATGTGACACAGGAGCCTTCATAATGGATGAAGACCCAAAGAAATGGTGGAGCCTCTCTGTTTTTATAGTAGGTTGAATAAAGAGAGCCAGTTGGGGAAAAGTGAGTAAGCTCTATGGGTAATGCTAAAGGAAGATAAGAAAAATCATTTTTAATGAAGTCTGTTTTTATAGAATTTTCAGTTTCAACTTCTCATCCTTGATAAGAAGAATGTTACTTTTCTTCTAGTACAGGGATGACATTCTTCACATGGGGATTTCACCTCTTGCTTTACAAAAAAAAAGAAGGAAGATCAGAGTGTTTTTCTTATATTTGCTGTTTTTCAAGTGCCTTTAACTCAAAACAGTAAATCTGCCAAAGCAGCATATTTTGGGGTGATGTACTTGAAACTCCTTCAATACTTACCAATAAACAAAGGAATCAGCCATAATGAAATTACTTGAAACAGTGCAAATGTATGGTATTATCTTGTGTTACTTTTCAAGTTCCTAGCATGTATAGAACACTTAATACATATGCATTAAACTAATTAAAGACCAAAGCATCATTAGGATTAGTATCATTACATTTTGACAAAAACTCAGGAAGATACAACCATTTCAAATTTAGACATATTCAATTAATGAGTTAAAAACATATAAAGAAAAACATATAAAAGTACAGGAAAAAGTTAACTGGTTTATCAGTAATGATCAATTTCCAAAAATCTATTTATTGATTAAATGTAATTCAAATGAAATTCTCCCAAATATTTTTCTTTCTAAAATATATATGGGAAAACAAAGGGCCAAGAATAGCAAAGATACTCTTGAAACAGAGTGAGGTGAGATGACTTTCTCTACCAAATATCAAGGTTTACTTTCATCCAAGTAAGAAAATGATAGAAAATTGACCAATTTTATTACAATCCTGATATTTGACAAGGATGGTTAACAAATACGGTTTTGCAAATTCCTGGGGATAACATTGACCTTTTTGTTAATTGATGTTGAGATAATTAATTATCCATATGGAAAAAAGAAAAAAAAAGTAAGTGCTTATTTTATTTCATATGCAAATATGTATTCTAGGTGGAATAAGAACATCAAGGTAAAACTTTGAAAAACTTAAACAAAAAGAGAGAGAGTATCTTTATATCTTTGAAATTGAAAAGGATTCCCTAAACACCTTGTGAAGGAACCTACCATAAAATGTTGACAAATTTGTCTACTTAAAAATTAAGAACTTCTGTGTACTAAAAGATTCCATAAATAAAATAGAAATATATTTTCAGTAAATTATTATTCAGAATGCATCGAACAGTCTTCCAAATCAACATGAAGAAAACAATAGGAAAGAAGGGTTAAGACATAGGTACACGTTTTACCATAACGAAATATGAATGATGAGTAAGCATGAAAAGGATGTTCCAACTCACCTATTAGCTCAAAATTAAAATGGAAATAAGTACATACCTTCCAATCTGCTGGATTAATCATTAGAACCTTGTAAGATATTTTTAAAACTAGAATTAAAAACTAAGAATTTAGAGCCCACTAATTTGGACTTAGCAATAATTCAGAGTGAAGCAGGTTAATGTTTACCTTTGTACTATTTAAACTGAATTGCTACTTTAAGCAAATTAATTGTATTAAGGTTCAAAGTTTTTTCAAAAATAAAAGGAGTAACTTTATACTTGTCCAAATTTTTCATGGATATAAAAAATACTGACAGCATTAAATAATCACTCTTCTAATCACACATGAGACTCATTTACTCATCTGAGCACTGTATTCTTCAAGAGATTATTTTCCTGCAGAAACTGAAATTTTTGAAACCCTAGTTGTTTACAAAACATTCATAAGTCTTTTTTCCAGTAATTCTAGTCACTTTTCTGGTTGGAAAATGGTGCTTTTCATGTACAAATCCTCCTTTTTAAAAGATAAGTTTAATAATTAAAAACAAATTGTTGGATTCTCAGAAGACAAACACAAACACTCACTTTCCTAAATTATACAATCCAGTCTGAGTGGGATTCAGAATGATTTGTATTTACCTAATCCAAAAACAGTCATCAAAAGGACAGTTGGAAATGTCCTAGAAGAATAAAAATAGAGTAATTAGGTCAATATGTTTAATGTTCTGAGAAGAATAGAGTAAGAATAGATTAATTAGGTCAATATGTTTAATGTTCTGAGAAGAAAACACATGGAGGAGGATTTTTCCTATTCCCAGGAACATAAGTAATATCAAGGCTAAATAATTACTAAAATAAATGTTGGACAGTCTCAGTGAAAAAAAATCATTTAAATATAATGTGTTAAGGGACTTAAAGGACAGAGTACTTAACAAAGTTTGTTTAGAGTATATTGATTACAGCCATAAATTTATATACTTCTGTGTAGATAAATTTTTTACCTTGATCCATTCAAAATTACCATTTTAGATGATATTACACCTTACAGAATGCTGGCAAACTTGAGTGAAACTGATTTATTCAAGAGAATTATTCATTTAATTTTCACCATTTAGTATTTATGTTCCCTTTGCATTCATTTATTCATTTCATCTTTATTCATTTATGCACTTACCAAATTTTCATTTAATGAGTTTCATTATAACTACAGAAACTGTAGGGTGAGATTTGCAGTAAATTTATTCTTTTAATAGGTTATTCTTGCAGTACCCTTTGAACAGATAAAGGCTGCTTGACCAATTATGTTCACATCTCTAAATTTTTTACACTTCTTCCTCTATTTTCTTTCTTAATCTGGATGCTTTCCTTGAATTTCATTGAATTACCCACAATTTATGCAATGGACATATTATATGCTATGTTGTAGATTTTATATAGTAGTCATTGAGGAAACTTTACCATTCATTAGTCAAACTTAGTTCACACTGGTAATACAGTAACACTTTGAGAGCTTTCCCTTGTTCAAAACTATTCATCCATGATTATTTGAGACTTTTTGCTGCTTCATGATTTTTTTGGTTGTTTTTCACTAAAATTAGCTTGCTATTTACAAAATCATAAAATAATTAAATTTTCTATTGCTAGTGGAACTGGTATTAGTATTTGTTTGTTTAATGGTGATTATGTATCTAGGCTTGCTGGTCCACTGGAGCCTTGAAATCCTGCTTTCCTCTAGGCTTGTGCTGGGCCATTATCTCTTCCCTTTTCTGCAAATGAGCATGTTCCCTCATATATCAGCATAGGGACAGGCACAGAGACAGACAAAGACAAAGACAGAAACAGAGAATAAAGCAACATTTTTTGACTTTTCATATTTTGAATTTGATGTTCCATTTTTGAAAGGTAGCCATTTAATAAATAATTCTTTTTTCCTTTTCCATGCCCCAACCTTATCATTCCTATGCTCCTGTTCTTTACATCTGTTTCTTCCTCCGTTCTTTACCCTATTTGGTTTAGCTCATTTTGGCTCCCTTTTGTGGAGAATATTTACTGACTTGGTCTTCTTACATAGCTTTGGTTTTTTCATCCTTCTTAGTTGCATTGTCTCCAAAAACTTGGGGTCAGAGTCCCTCACTCAGACAGTTGCAGTTTTATAGAATAGTGAGCAGGAAGACAACTTCAGCCCAGGATAATTCTTTCTCCCAACTCCTCCTGTTATAATGTTGGAGAACCATGTAACGAAATCTGCTTGAAATTATTGTGTAGAATTGCTTCTCAATTCAAATAGGTGACAACTGAGAGAAAATGAGTTACCCAGCATCCGTTGTGCTAGCTTAGACTTTGAATACCAGAAGGTAGCACCGATATTTCCTATTTAACTATTTAGGTGTTGGGCTTCCTCTTAAAGGGTGGGAGGAAAAAGGTCCAAGATCCAGAGGTGGCAAGTAATTATCCTTATCTTCCCTTTGAGTTTCAATTTTTATTTGAAATTCGCATGGATATGTAGATAAACTCTACAATGCTAATAGAAATAACAGCATGAAAATCATGGACAAAAATGAGTGTCAATATAATAGTCAGTAGATAAAGACTTGGACATAAAATCCCATTTGCCATAAATTGTTCTACAGAAATATAGTCTGGAAGAATATCGGTGAAGTGTACATGAACAGTACCAAAACTTAAAGAATTCAGAGGAAAGAGTAAGAATAGAGTCCACCTTGTATATATATCATGGTGATTATTCCATCATATTCAAAACAAGTACGCTTGGGTGAAAGAAATGTGTGTGTTATAAGTGTGTTGCCTTTTGTTCAATTGCTTTTCCAGAAATTGTGACTTTCCATCATTTTTCTAAAGGAATACTTTGAGGTTACAGTTCTTGTTATTTTTTAAATTACAAGTTTATTTTTGGTAACATAACATAATAGCTATGTAAGTGATAAACAGTAACTTTAGTGTGAGCTGAAATCTCTGGTGTAAGTCAAGCCGCAGAGTAAACTTCTCATGAAGGCCCTCTACTCTGGGTGCATATACTGCTGAGGACTCTAAGGAGCAAGAGAGAGCTTGGAGAGATTTGAATCAGACTCTTGGGAGACTGCATTTTCCTATTTTGTATGTTTATATGTATGTATATTTTTTACTTATATATTTTTATTTATTTACATTTATATATTATTTATATTACATAGTTTATATGGCATGTGCATTATATATATACTCACTCATTCATATACATAGAGCCCGTGTGCTTTTTTCCTGCCTCAGTTAAAGTCTCTTAAATAAGTTCTTGTTACCCATATTTCACCTACTATAGGCTATCTTCCTAATTCATCCTTCTTCACTTTAAAAGATTCTATTCATTCTTTGTCAATTATAAATTCCATGCACAGTCCTTAGGACAGCCCCTCATCAGCCACAGGGCTTGTCTCCAGATTTATCAGTGACCTGAACATACATCCCCTACTTCGGCAACTGAATCTGAACATACGACATTTAAAAAAAATGTCTTTATGTCTTTATATTTGTCACTCCTTTGCCTGGAAGTCGCCATTGCCACCCTCCATGCCTAGTAAACTCCTTGTTCTCTGCACCATCTCACTTGCCACCTCTTTCATGAGGCTTTCCTTCATAAAGTTAGTGTCTAAGTTAATCACCCCCTTACGTTACATGATATGGAGGTGATATACCGCAGTCATTAAGATCATGGCCACCAGAAGCAGATGGAGATCAATCCATGACTCAGTAATTCCCAGAGCATAATCCTGGGCAAATTATATGAGTTCTCTGTCTTTTAATTTTACCACCTGTAAAAATGGGGTAATAATAGGTGGTCAAAGGTGGTTGAATATTTCCTGTTTCAACTTTGATATGTGAAGAGTTTGGAGGCCGCACCCCTGTCTCACGACAAGAAAAAGTCAAACTGAAAATTAATTACTTTTCTTGGATCCCCCAGAAAACTGAAGTTGAAAGGCAGACTGTCTTGTAATCTAGAGACAAACCTCATCCAGGCAGTCAGAGACCAGAGCTGCTTACCTGGAGCAGAAGCTGCTACAGCAATAAACTGGGAGGAACAGTTAAATCACACCTTGGAAAAAATGTGAGAGGGTGAATGTGGGCTAGTGTGAGGATGAGAAACTGAGTGTCAGCAGTGAGAGGGGCGCCTCATTCTTTCATAAGCTTTACTTCCAGGTAAAAAATCAAGAAGCCAATTTAAAGAGCTCCAAAGCCCTGGAGCAAGAACACTTTGAACAACAAAATAAAGTAGCATTGGATTATAACCCAAAGTGTAAAATAAATACCCTGAGTCCACAACTGCCATAAATAAATGACTGAATAAATAAATGGCAGAACACAGACATATCTCCCACACAGAAAAATTCCAAATAATTTTTGCAGCTCATACTCTGACCTCAGGAGGTAGAATATACCTCCCTGCTCATTAAATTTTGGCTGTTCTTCGCAAGTTTTTAAAAAATAAACCTGAAAATACTATCTCAGCCAGGTCATCGAGGTTAATATCAACAGTGATAAGTCATTCAGATGTTCTGTACTTTTTATTGATGTGTGGAAATGGTATTTTACCTCCATGATCTTCCTCTCAAAATCTCATAATCCCAGCTAATCATGAGAAAATATCAGACAAATTTCAGTAGCAGGGCAGAAAACAAAATACCTGACCAGTACTCAAAATTTTCAAGTTGATCAAAAGCAAGGTAAGTCTGATAAACTGTCAAAGGCAGGAGGAACCTAAATGTAATATGGTGCCCTGGATTGGATTTTGGAATTGAAAAAGACCAGTAGGTGAAAACTACAGAACTGTGAGTAAACTGTAAACTTTAACAATGAATCATTATTGGTTCTTTAAGTACGGCAAATATATCATTCTATAGTAGTTAGTTTTAAGTGCCAACTTAACTGGGACACAGTGCCCACATATTTGGTTCACCTTTATTTGCAGTGTACCTGTGAGGGTGTTTCTGGATAAGATAAGTATGCAAATCAGTAGACTGAGTAAAGGGGACGGCTCCCCTTAAAGTCAGTGGGCCCCATCCAATCTGTCGGAGTCCTGAATGGAGCAAAAGTTGGGATAAGGGAGAATTTGTTCTCTCTGACTGACTGTTTTGAAATGGGACCTGTGTGCACTTCTTTTGCATTTAGAGTGAAATTTGTACTACCAGCTGTCCTGATTCTCCAGCTTGCAGAAGGCAGATCATGGGACTTCTCAGCCTCCATAATCACATAAGCCGATTCTTTATAATAAATCTCTTTATATATATGTAAAGTGGTCCTTTACATATAAAGAGTTATATATCAATAAATCTATATATATGTGTATGTGTGTGCGTATGTATATATCTCCTATTGGTCTGTTTTACTGGAGAACTCTAATTAATACACTTGCTGATATAAGATATTAATAATAAGACAAACTTGCTGTGGCATATATGAAAATCTAAGACTATTACAAAACAAAAAGTCTGTTTTAAAAATAGTTTTAATATTGGTAATTGAATAATGGTTGGTCTCATTCTTCATAGGATTTTAATGTAGATTAAAAGAGGTTAATCTGCATAAAGTTCTTAGAACAATGCTTGGCACAAAGTAAATGTCAATAAATGCTGCCTCTTATTATTAATGTATCATGCATGTTTATTTTTATCAGTTTCACTATTCTCCAATCTTCTTGTCTCTCCTTGAGTCTTATTATTTATCTTGTAATCTCTGGAGATTAATTTTATTAGTTCTGCATATGGTAGGCTTTGGAAATTTAAGAATAATAATCAGAATGATTTATTCAATGAGTACTTACGGAGGATATCTTCTGTGTTTTATACTACTGTAAATATTTCAGATGTATACAAAAGAATAGAAAAATTTAAGGAAGCTACAACTTATCTGGAGGTTTTTTTAAATCATTTATACTGTTACTATCTATTTTGAACTTTTTTTTTAACTCTTCTTCCAAAATGGAACTAAGGTAATAAATACATGCATTAACCAGGTAATAAATAGAAAGATATAGAAGTGATAATGTGGTATCTATAATGTAAATAGCTCTTCCAATTATATATACAGTCTCCCTTCAAGCAGACATGTTTAAGAACTGAGTGATCTGAAATCACGCAGAAAGAGATCTGATTTCCAGCCCTTACAAACTTGTGTGCTTTTAGCAAGTATTTTAACCTCTGTTTCAGTCTGCCTTGTTTATAAAGATAAATTTGTGGTTATTTTAAGGAATAGACTTAATATGAAAGAGCTAAAGTAAGTAATGTGTGTTCAATAAACAACTGCTGATACTTACACAGTACTTTCAGAAAGGAATATTTCTATATATTCATTAATCTTGAACCTTGGGTGTTGAAGAAAAGTGTATCAGAGTACGTAGAATGTCACTGAAAACATCTGGATTCTAATTCTAACATAATATCTGATTCTGATATTTTATTCAACGAGTAATACCAAATTACTTTCTCATTAAGGGATTTTCAGTGGTTCTTTCCCTTCATCTCCCTTTTTCAAATAGAACAAGTTTTATACCCAGAACAATTTTTAAATGTCTTACATTATTATTTTTAAAGTTTATTTGATGCTTGAGATTAAAAATGAAAATGTCCTGAAAATAATGCCAGTACATTTATTCATGGACTTCTTTTCACCTTCAAAAGTAATTTCACTTCTCACTGCTGCAGTAGTCTTTTGTTATTAATTTTCTTCATCCTGTCTTTTGTCTCATATTTATCACCACTCTTATTTCTCTTTTATTTATCTATGACTGTATTTGCTAGATTGTCATGTTTCTTTGCCAATTTTGGTTGTGAAATATATCTTCTCTTCAGATTTTCTCCCACAAATTATTTCTGTTTATTTTTGTTTTCATGAAATGTCTATTCTTTTCCTCCACTGGTTTAATGACAATTATACACCTGATTGTCTGTCTATCAGCTCCATTCCTGAAAGGATGCATCTTTCAGTTTTATTTGTTGTTTCTGAACTTGCTCATCATTTTCTTTCCCTCTTATTCCATTACTGTGATTAAAAAAAGTGCTCCTTTAAATCTTAGTTGCCAGTGAACTTGTATGTTTTTTCCTTCTTACCTATAAAATGTTCAGAGAAGTTATCAAAAACATGCTCAGTGATAGTATAATATTATTTAAAGAAAATAGCAGATAATACTTTTGTAATTTTATGTAGAGAAGGAGCTGATATCAAATTGGAAGTCCTCACAGCAACTTTCTATGCTCTTCAAAGAAGCAACTCTATTTTGCTGTATGAACAGTGTCAAGAATTTTTCAGTCTCAGTAGCCTTGTTTCTCAGTTTGGAGATGATCGTGTATCAGATGCAATACTTGTAATAAAATGAAGTCTGTCAAACCTTTACATTATTTGGATAAAGTTGAAATATGAACTGAAATAATTATTTGTATTGATGATGGTAATGAGGAATAAAGTAGTAAGACTGTCTCCTCATACACTGCTAAGCAGAGTTATTGTTAGAGTCTTTGCTAGGGATGCTCCAGGAGCTCAGGTAACATAGCAAATCTCAAGAAAAAAATTCCTCCAGCTCACTTCTAAGTGGAAGGGAAGTGGGTGCTCTTTTGCAGGCTAGAAAGACACTTATCATGTTGAAAGTACCAATTTAGTACTGAAGACTGCTAATGGGTGCTGCAAGATGAATCACCGTTTATAAGCATTCCTGGCAGAGGGCTGAAGGGTTTATAGCTTACAGAACTGGATGCTTGCTGTGAGGGCTGTGTCTTAATTTAAGTGAAACTAGCAAAGATTTAACAACATTCCTCTTTTCCTGTCAAAAAGCAGTTTTACTTTTCTCCCTGTGGAGTGTTATGAGTGTGACGAGCTCAGCTTGGTGACATCAAAACTTCAAGGGGCCTCATGAATATCCCTGAAGTGGGGGCCCACCCTGGGGGAGCAGCACCCATCTGATGCGGGGCATGGGGCTGACCCCATCCCGACACTGTTTCTGAGGCCCAGTCCACTGCTGGTCTCCCCTGGCTACCCAGACTCCTGGGAAAACAACCTAATCTTCAGTAAAAAAATTCTGAGAAGCTTTGGAATTCTAAATTGAGGTATTATATTCTTTTGTTCTCTTTCATTTATTTAGAGCTTTAAAGATGATATTAGCACCTATAGCATAAAATAAACAAAAAGACCTACTATTGATTGAATGTTTGCTGCAAGTTAGGGACACTTTTTTGATGTTTTACATACATTATTTTATTTATTCTGGCAGGAGATATACTGTGTTCACTTAGTGGATAGTGTGAGGGAGGCTCTCAGAGGTCAAGCAATGCACTTGAAATCCCTCAGCTTGTAAGTAGTGGAGGCTGGATTTGAATCCAGGTTTCTGATTCTGAAGTTTGTATCCTTGAAAAGCTTTTCACTTTATTATTAAAATCTAAATTCTGATGAGCTAGGTCTGCTGAAGAAGTTCATGGCTATTAAACTTTAGCCCCTAAAGTATATGTCTTGCTATTCTCTTTGCATGCCAAAATATGCTCTATTAAGGTGTAGTGAGAGAATCATTCCTCATCTCAATTCTCATTTCCTGGCAGAAACATCTGCACAGTCTAGGCAATCCGTATGGTCACTGCCTCACGCAGAGGTGTTTAGAGGAGACCTGAGGGCGGCAGGCACCCACATCCCACTGCTGCCTTCATGGGCTCCATCAGCGTCCTATCAAGTAGACATCTGCGGGGAGTCTGGCTCTACATGGGTAATAGCTGAAACAGACTCGTTCATGTTTCGTGTCTTTCTTGAAGGTGGTAGCCTTCTGTGTCCACGGGGAGGCACACTGGAGACTCGAGCACAAACAAGAGTGTGGTCATTGTTTTAAAGGAATCAAAGCCAAGTTCAGCCCTTTCACATTCATAAGCCAGATCTGCTTAAAACCAAAAGGAACACCCCCAAATTGTCACTAAAATTGTCACAAGATCTTTTTAGATCTTGCCCAAACCCTAGAATCATATTTTTCACCTCTACCTTTATCAGTTCTCTTCTAACTGAAACACCATTCTTTCTTCTTTTCCTCTTCCTGACTCCTTAGCAAATCTTAACCAGCTGCCCTGGTAGTGATTACTATAGTCACTAACAGATTGGAAGCTTTCTAGAGCACTAGAAAAAAACCTGGAAGGTTGAAACAAACGGACAGTATCACAGAGGGGCCACATGCACTGTTGGATGATGACCATCAGCCCACTATCAGAATGAAAACAGGTAAAGTTTTCGGGAGAAAGGAAACAACCTAGGGTAGCACGTGGAGAGGAGCCAGTGTTAGCAACGTGTTGAAAGTAACACGGTCAGTGAGAGTCAGGAAGCCTGGGCACAAAGTCAGAATGTGTGACCTTGGATATGTTCTTCAACTTCCATGAGGCTTCATTTTCTCATTTACAAAATTAGGATGATATTAATACCCACACCCACTCGTTGCTGTGAGCATTAAGTGAGCTAATTATCATGAAACAATTAGCACGGTGTGATGTGCTCAATAAGCAGCAGCTGCATGGAGTTAAGGAAGAATCCTTGTGAGAGCAGAGACTTTGTGATTTACTGATCTTTGTGCCCGGCACATAGTAGGCATTCAGCTAAAGATGCCTTAATAAAGGAATCATGTATTTAGCAGAATGCATTGGAGTGTAGAAACAGGAGAGAAGAAACCCAAAATCACCAAAGTGTGAAAGACAAGAGCAAAATCTATTTCTTCAATATTCTTATTTCAGTTACAAAAATGGGAATAGTCTCTATCCATTAATTGCTGGTAATAGATTCTGCTGCCCCACACAACCTGCACATTCTTTGGATCATTCTCTGAGTCCTAAAGAATTATTTGGTCAGAATGAACTTCCTCTTAAGGGATTTGAGTGGCAAGAGCTAGGATTTCTGTAATTCATGACGCTGTTTATAATATCTGCTGAATGAGGTTTCCCAGTGAAAGTGGATATTTTTGAACTGTGGCTAACTTTAAAGCTGTCTCATTGGTTATTTGAGATACTCTGTGGTAGGAAACTACTGCATTTGAAGGGTGGAAGGAACAGGACAGTTCCAATGTTAGCTGAGTTGCTGATAACTGGGAGCTAAAAATCTTTATTTTTAAAATGTGCTCTTACATAGGGCATTTCTCAGTCAGTGCTGCCTTTGAGGGAAGATAAGGTGTTTTAGTCCTTGTCTCGCTCACAAAAAACAGTGAGCATTAGATTACATGTAAAGTATTGCATCAATTCAACCAATAACTCCAGCATTTTACTGTAGGGTATTCACATATAATTTCAGTATGAATTACTGTTCTCTAATTATGACTCTAATTATCTTTTTATACTCTGGGTCAGTTCATTAAAACTGTGCTACTCAGCGACTACTCTTTTATCTTCTTCAGTACATCCATTGTAGCGACCTCTTTTGCCAAATGTTCATCTTCATGTACTAAATTGAGGTTTGCCTACAGCCTTCAACTGGCTCTTTTATACATTCAGACATGTCTTTAGCTTAAGTGCATTTCCTGTACTTTGAGAAACCTTTAAAGACTTTAAGAAAATAATTGAAGCTATTACTAGCAATACTAAAGTGCATTTCAACACTACTGAAAAATGTAAATCTTTACTTCAAGGCTTTAAAGCTTCCTCTCTTTTCCTAACAAGAAAACTACATAGCTTAGGATATTCATCTATCCTAATGTAGTTTTGAAGGTAAGAAATAGTACAGTGAGTAGATTTGTTTGTTCTTGACAAATACATACATAAAATGAAGAATGAGGGGAGAGACAAGGTACAAAGCAATAAAATAAATATCACGATGGGTTGGGTTGAGCTGTGTCACCTGTGAATGTGATCTTGTTTGGAATGACATTCTTACTGTTGACCCTATTTCTCTCTTGGAAGTTAACATTTTTAATTTTATGTAAGCTCATTAAAAATATGATTTACAAAATCTGAAAGTAAATAAGTATTTGGAAATAGATGGTAGGTGTGAAAAGATAGGATCAGGAAAATTAGGAGGCTCTTGGTGTAGTGTAGGTTCAGGTTATTTGTGCAAGGATGGAGCAGTATTGGTGGTGAGAAGTGGTAAAACCAAAAATGATCTACTGTTGCATTGAATTTGATGTGAGAAAAAGAGAGGATTCAAAGATGAATTCAAATGTCTTGACCTGTCTAATTAGAAAGATTGTTTCATTAACTGGAATTTGGATGACAACAGATAAAGTGGGTCTGGAGGGGTAAGATAATAGATGTGTTAGCTTTCAGATATGTTTGATATTTAAAATGTTGAGTTTGCAGTCAGAGATATACTGAACTGAAATTCAAAGGAAAGGTCCAGCCAGAGATGCATATTTGGTAGGCATTAGCATACAGGTGATACTGGAAAGCATGCCACTGAGTGATACCAACACTAAATGATGTAAATGTAGAAAACAAGAGATCTAAGGACTGAATATAGGCACTCGAGAATTTAACCTCAGTAACATAGGAAGAAAACTATAATTTTGTGGTTCCAGGAAGTGAATTGAAAAAGAAAGGAAAGTTCTTAAGGAAGAAGGCAGATCAGCTTGATTGCTAAACAGGTCAAGTATTATGATAGCTATTAATTGAGTCTTGGACTTAGCAATGTACAGGTCACTGCTGACTTGACAAGAATAAGTTTGATGGTGTGATAGGGGCAAAATCAATAGTGGAGCAGATTCAAAAGACAGTGGGAAGAGAGGAAATGGAGAGAAAAATATTGACAACTCTTTCAAGGGATTTAGCTGAAAAGGGGAGAAGAGAAATAGAGGAATGGTAATATCAAAATTTTTTCAAGTTAGGCAAATTAGCTGGGTAATTTCTCCTAAGGAATGATCAGTAAGGGGAGAAAATTTGATGATACAGTAATAAAATGAGAATGTTGTAATGATATACTAGAGTCAGTGAGAAAATTATTTTCAGAGTGTAAATTCAATGTTTGTCATTAAATAGGACCATGATCAGTTCAACTCTAGTAACAAAAGGGAAGCAAGTATATGAAACCCGATGATATGATGTTAAGAACTTCTTTCTAGTTGTTTTGGGTTTCCTAGTGAAATAGAAAGCAAGATCATAAATTGAGAATAGAGATAGTTTTTTTAGAAGATGAGGAGAGGATAAGGTGAAATATTCAACAAAAAGTTTGAGGGAGTAAATGAATGAAGAAATGTGGTATGATTATTGTGCAGCATTGGAAGTACACTTGAGGCCTCTGGCCTTGAATTTGAAATGAGACCAGCATGCTTCACCATGTCAGCTCTATGGGACCAACTATCAAGTAAGTGAAGAGGCTCCAGGCCAGGATCTCACCTTGTATTTAGTTATCTTGCCTCATTAATCTCTTTCGGTCTCTCAGCTCTTTAGTGTTGTGTTTCGTTAGTCTTGCACAACCTTGGCACTACTGTCCAGTTATCTCCCCAACCCCCAGCCAGTTATTTTGTAGAAAGTCTCTCAGTTTGAGTCTATCCGATAATTGTCTCAGGATTAGATTGAGGTTATGTATTTTTGCCAAAAATACCACAGAAGTGATGTGCCCTTCTCTGGTCATGATATGAGAAATATATATGAACATGACTTAACTACTTGTGGTGTTAACTTTGATTTCTTATTTCAGGTAGTGTCTTCCAGGTTTCTCCACTGGAGAATTGCTATTTCTATCTTTGTAATCAATGAGTACCATGTGAGGGGATATTTCGAAATGATGTGAAGATCCCACTTATCATAATTTGTCCACTAAACTTTAGCACTATCTTTCAATGATTTTTGCCTGCAATAATTGTTGCTGTGGTATTGACATAATGGTCATTTTCTATTTCCGTCATTCCATCTGTATTTATTAATCAGTGTGCTACTGTAAGGAAGAGCTGCCCCTTCTCTCACACTTACTTAATCAATTAATTATGATGTCAGAATGGATAAATACACATAGATTGTATATAATATAGAATAAACATATAGAATGTAGTCTACAGAATACAATTAAATAGTATACCTCTATTGCTGATCAAATGGTTCCATTTTTAGCCATTTTGAGGTCCTTGCAACATGCCTTGGTTGTTCCAGCAGGCCTTGATCATTTTTTGAGCACTTTCTTACTTTCTGGAACCACAAGATATTCCAGGGCCTCTTGTATGTTTCCCTGCATCAGCCCTAGAATTATCCATTTCCCCAAAGATCCCTGGTTCCTTTGATTAGTAAATGATATTTAGAAATCAAAATCTGAGTGTTGTGCCTATTGTTTTAGACCTTCTCAGTGTACAAAGCTAGGAAATACATTCTTTATTTCTATCTCTATTATCTAGGAGTGTCTTTTTATTGATTTATTTATATTAAATATATTTATATATATATGTTCTATATATATAAAATATCTTCATATATATTAAATCAGAATCAGAGGTATCAGTATGAACTTATGGTTATATGTAAAAAGATATAATGAATAATAAATATATGATAAATAATATACATATACTATAATCATATATAACCATGAGTTTATACTGATACTTCTGATTCTAATTTAATGCTCCAAGGTTGATTCTAGCCATCTCTCCTTCTATACATGTAACTCCTTTCTCCTGCAATGAGAAAATTACCTCTCATTGTTCAAAATGTATTTATTATTTACTTAATCCTATTTGCTCATAATGTAGTTTCAGAATTGCTAATCCATTTCCCTGTGGGGGAAAAAATACTAACTAGAGCACAGTTCTTGTGCACAGTTCCTTTGTATTCAGACTTACAGTATATAGTTGAAATGTTGTTTTCCACTTGGGTTAGTTCTTTCATTCTCACCTACTGAATTTTGCTTATGTTATTAATCTGTGATACAGTTAAATTTACATGTCACTGTTTGTATTCCAATTTATGTTCTCCTATATCCTGGTTGATTTAAATTATTTATTTTTTGGGTGTGTGAAATATTTCCATGGTTCTAAAATCAGAAAATTAAAAAAGGTCTACTCAGCGGTTTCACCTTCCCTTCCACCCTATTAACACATTCCCATTTCCTCAATTCTTTTCAACCTATGCCCCCCTACATCTTCAGATAATCAATTTCCTCACTTTCTGGTTTATCCTTCTTGTATTTCTTTGCACAAATAAGTGGATGCTTGAATATTTTCATGTATTTTTTTCTTACATGAAAGATACTATCATACAACACATGTACTTCTGCATTTTGTTTTCACAATATATATCTGAGTTTCACTTCATGCAAGTTCACAGACACACTCCTCATTCTTCTTACAGCTCCATAACACTCCACTTTGTGGAGGCATCATACATTACTTGGCCATCTCCTATGAATGGGCATGCATGTCAGAGAAGAGTTGATTTGATTTGAACTGGTGTTATTATTTTGCCAGGTGAGATCGTTTATGTGACTCACTGTACTTTATATATTTGCTCCCTTTCTCATTAGGAGGCTTATACTTCCCTCTCCCTTTGATGTAAGGAATGATAATGTGGTTTACTTGGGCCAATGACATATACACAGAAATGAAATGTGTAAGTTCTAAGTAGAAGTTTTAAGAGCCAGCCCATAGTTCACCATATGTTTTATCCCTCTGACACAAGATGGGCAACGTCTTTCATAGGAATTGCTCTTTTAACCTAGATTCTGTAATAAAGATGGTGTGGAAAACAGCTGCAGCCAACACTTGGTGGTTATGAAATGTAACCAAGAAATAAGTCATTGTGGTTATGTGACATGGAGATTTGAGGATATATTACTATAATACAACCTTGCCTAACTCTTCTGAAGTGACTAAGTAACATACTACATGTATGTTAAAACAATAAATAGAATCCATGTCTTCTGTATGAGTCTGCTCAATTTACTATAACAAGATATCACAGTCTGGGTTGTTTAAATAACAGAAACTTATTTCTCACAGTTCTAGAGGCTAGAGGGTAAGATCAAGGTCCTAGCAAGTTTGGTTTCTACAGGGCCTCTCTTGGCTTGTAGACAGCCACCTTATTGTGCCTTGACATGACCTCTCCTGTATGCATGTGTAGAGAGAGAGAGAGAGAGAGAGAGAGAGAGAGAGAGAGAGAGAGAGAGAGAGAGAGTTCTCTGGTGTCTCTTCCTTGTCTTATACAGACACTAGTTCTACTAGATTAAGACCTCACTCTTACAACCTCATTTAACCTTAATTACTTCCTCAAAGGCTGTATCTCCAGTCATAGACACATAGAGTTGAGGCATCAGCATATTAATTTTGGGGAGAAACCATTCATCTTATTAGTCCATAATATTTTATTAGCAATTAATTTGTTAAAGAATTTGAAAGTGTATACTCAAAGTAAAACAAGCATAATTAATATTATTCAATTTGAAATATTACTAATATACATTAGATAACATATAACTGTATCTTAAAATGATATCTAATTGGTTAGAAATTATTAAATTTCACAGGAATATTGTCCTTGGATTATATTCTTTTTGAAATATAGAACATAAAAAATTAAGAAATTTAAGAATTTACATTTAGGTGCATTTCTTTTTGTTAATTCAGTAATGTAAATTCTCAAAGTGGTAATCAATGACTAAATAGTTTTATTTGTTACACATATAACAAGATGAAGAATTGGTCTTGTCTTTACATTTTTTTCAAAGGTAATACAGAATAATATAGTAATTTGGGTAGCTCTTTAATTGTATGATCTTGAGCAACCTCCTCAACTGTGAAATGGCAACAGTATTACATACCTCACAGGTGTATCATCAGGCTACAACCAGCTGATTATATATGTGAGTGTTCCACAAAGTAATCTGCAGAATAAAACTAAAAGTTGTCTTGATTGTATGACCACAGATCCCATTGGTCTACTTAATCATACAAATTAATCTATAAACATGCAGTAACCGCTAGAAATAAAAAAAAAAACATTTTGAATACAAAAAATTTGACTTCCTAAATCTTATGAGTTTTAACCATAAAAACTCCATTTAGGAACACAAAGTATCATTTCAAGTAGGATTATGTAGCATTTTGGAATCACATGGTCTTTGTTCTTTTCAAAAATGATATTTAGTATACTAGACTAAGTATAGGGAAATTAGTGGCACAGGAAATGTTTTTACTTTAGTCCCCTGTTGGAAACTCCTAAATGAGTTTGACAAGGACTTGCATATGATTGGCACCTGAATTTAACACAGGTGTCTTTAGCTTGGCAGTTCCATAATATTGCCTATTTACACATTTTTAACAGCTATCACTGGATGTGAAATGAAGTCCTTTTCATTTAGAAAATTTTAGCAGGGAATGATGTCAGCAAAACGATGGCACAGAAATTTCTAGCTCTGGTCCCTTCTCAGAAACATCAGTCTGAATAACTCTGCACAATAACTTACATAAGAGCAAAGTATTCCAGGTGAGGGATTACAGCACCTAGGTGAAGCACAGAAATAAGAAAAGATGCATTGAGCAGGGTAGGGAAGATAGATTCTCACTTTCCTCATCAAACTTTCCCCAAGCCCGGGTAGCCCAGCATGAAGAGACATCCTCTCCATGGGAGAAAATACTGATGTGCATGCCAACTTCAGCACAGACTCCAGAGCTGGGCCCTGCACCATGCTAACTCCCCTGACCCTTATTGGCTCCCTGTGTACTCCTGGGAACCCAGGCTCCCAGCACAGCACAGCAGTGGCCAGCTCCTGTGGCCCTGGGTGGCTTTTGTGGTCTCAGTCTTCTAATCACATACACAGTGCAGGCTCTGGGAAGGCACCATGAACCCAATGTCCCAGCCAGGCCCAGGGCCTGGTGAACAAATGTGCCCCAGACCCCTGACCCACCCCAGCAGCAGGCTGATCCCCATAGACCTAACGTCTGGGCCAGCATCTCAGGTTTGTTCTAGATGAGCTAGATGAGCTGCTGTGGACCCAGACTCCAGTGTCCCAGTACTGGACCATCCCTGCATACCCAGATGCTGGCAAATTATTTGAATAGCCATTTCATGGTTAATAAGCACATGTAAAGGTGCTTAAGATTATCCAACATTAAGAAAATGCCTGTCAAAGCCACACCCTGTAAAATATCTGTAAAGAAAAAACAAGCAATAACAAGTCTTGTCAAAGATGTGGAGAAACCAGAAACCTTATAATCTGCTCAGTGGAATGTAAGATGTTGCAACAACTTTGTAAAACAGCTTGAATGTTTTTGAATATAATAAACATATGTTACCATATGACCGAGCCAACAATACCACCAGAAACTTACACACAAGTATTCACAAGATCATCTTACATAAAAGGCAAAAGTGAGAATATCCATTATTGGTAAATGTGATGGAGAAAATGTGATAAATCCTTACAATGGAATATAACATCAATAATAACAGTAGGGTACTGATAGATAATACAGTATGATTGAATTTCAGAATGTTATGCTAAGTGAAAGAAATTGGATACAAAAACAACATATATGATTCCATTTATATGAAACATCCGTTGGAGAAATAGCCAAATTGATAGTGACAGAAACTAGATTAGGGATTTGCAATGGGGTCAGGAAAAAATTACTTGCAAATTGACATAAAGGTTCTTTTGGTGTAAAGAAAACACTCTAACCAGATTGTGCTTATGGTTGTATAACTCTGAAAATTTACTAGAAATCTTTGAATTCAAAACTCAAAATGAGTTAATTATATGATATGCAAATCATACTCCATGTGATAGACTGAATGATGACTCCAAAGATCTCTGGATCCTAACCCCTAGGAACTATGGATGTCTCCATATATGGCAAGTGGGACTTCACAGATAGGATTAAATTAACTACTTTGTGATGGGAAAGTTCTCTTGGATTATTCAGGTGGTCCCAGAAACAGACCCACACAAATATGTCCAACTGATATTTTGATAAAGTTACAAAAGCAATTCAGTAGAAGAAAGATCACCTTTTCAATGACTGGTCCTGAAGCAATCAGACATCCACAGACAAAAAAAAAAGCCATCCTCAACTTGTTTTTCACACCTTACATGAAAGGATCTTAGATTTGGATACGTAATGTAAAACTGCAAAACTTTTTGGAAAGAAAGGGAGAAATATCTTTGGGATTTAGAATAAAAATGTTCTTGACTTGGCACCAAAATCATGATCCATAAATGGAAATACTGATAAATTGCACCTCATCAAAATTGAAAGTTTTGCTCTGAAAAAAGACCCTGTTAATAGGATGAGAAAATAAAGGAGAAAATACTGGCAATGCACATATCTGACCAGGACTAGTATCTTGAATAGAAAATGGGCATTCAAAACCTAACAGTAAAAAATATATATAAAATAGGCTAAGGACTCAAAGATATATTCACCTAAGGTAGTACACAAAGGGCAAATAGTCACAACATGCTCAATATAATTAGCCATTATGAAAATGTCAAACCATACCCTGTAATGACACTCAACAATAAAAAGAAATGACCTACTGATACATTATAACAACCTAAATGAATAACCAAAGAATCACATATACTGTATGCAAAAAGCCAAACTCAAAAATTTATACACTGTATGATTGCATTATATAATGTTCTTGAAATGACAAAATTACAGAAATGGAGAAAGGTTTAGTAGTTCCCAGTAGTTAAGGAGAAGGTTGAGGGAAGGGGAAGGTGAGCATGGCTGTGTAAGAACATTAAGGATCCTTGTACTGATGGAAATATTCTGTGTCTTGGCTGTATCAAGGCCAATGTCATGGTTGTGCTATTATTCTATACTGTAGTTTTGCAAGATGTTACCATTGAGGGAAACTGAGTACAGAGTACATGGGATGTCTGTTATTTTTTTACAATATCATGTGAATGTAAAATGATCTCAAAACAAAAATGCTTAATTAGAAGTTAATTAAAAAGATATTAAAGAAAAAAAGAAAATAGGCTCTCAACCTGCCTGCATGCAACAAGGATAGGTCATGTGAGGACACAGAAGGAAGGCGGCTCTCTGCAAGCCAAGAAAGTGGCTTCACCAGGAAATGAAATAACCAGCACCTTAATCTTGGACTTCCCAGCCTCCAGAACTTCAAGGAGTTCCAAAAGATGGCAGCAAGGGAGGTGAGACAGAGGCTTCCTCCTAAAACTGGATATAATATGAAAATATAATACAACTAATCCTGAAAGAGCAACAGAAAAGAGGGCTGCACGAGACTGCATACACCTTGAGAAAAGAATAAACCTCATGGAACAGGGTTGGGAACATTCACGATCTTCAGGTGCTCCAGCTCCCTGGCTGGCTATGCAGCACCAAGACCCTCCTCTGTAATATGCAGCCTGCTGTGCCTTCCTCCCAGCCAGCCCCACCTGGCTTGTAAACCGGCAAACCGTACCCTGGCATTACGCCAGCCAGAGGGAAGCCCACCTACAACAGGTATAAACACAAAGCATAGAGGCTTACACCTGTGTGCTCAGTCAACTGGTTCTGGCAGTGGAGACAGGCATAGCAGCAGGGAAACAGAGAAACAGCTCTTTCCTCCCTCTAGGCACCAGTGCTGCTCCCCAGCAATCCCCAACATTGCTCCAGGGGCTAAGCAGCTCCAGAGAGTAGAGCTTCTTGGCAGTAGAGGTCGCCATATACAAATATGAAACATCAAAGGAACCTGGCTCAAGGCAAAATTATGAACACACCAGAGAAAGAATAAAATGAAATCGACCTCATGAATTTTCCTGAAAGGGATTTCAAAATAAAAATCATTAATATTCTCCTGGAGGTACAGAAAAATATTCAAGAACTCAGGAATGAATTCTGGTCAGAGATCCAGTCATTATGGAACACAGTATAAGAAATGAAACATACAATGGAAGGTTTTAAAAGCACATTAGATACACTGGAGGAGATGATAAATGAAATAGAAATTAGAGAAGAGATGTAGATGGAAGTGTTTCTAAGGTTTAATAGCTGTCACCAGAGGAAATAAAACCACAGTAAGGAAAGTAGAACAGTTAATTACTAAGCAAATGCAAAATTAAATCAACTATCTCCAAAGTCAATCAAGGGATAGACAAAGAGTAAAATATATGATACCTAATATATAAAGAATGGAGGAGGAAGAAAAAGGAGGAGAAAAAAAGAACCTTTAGATTGTGTTTGTAATAGCATACTAAGTGAGTTAAGTTAGACTCTTAGATAGTAAGGAAGTTAACCTTGAACCTTTGGTAGCTAAGAATCTAAAGCCTGCAATGGCAATAAGTACATACCTATTGATAATCACCCTAAATGTAAATGGTCTGAATGCACCAATCAAAAGAATGGATAAAAAACAAGACCCATCTATATGTTGCTTACGAGAGACTCACTTTAAACCAAAGACATACATAGACTAAAAGTGAAAGGATGGAAAAAGATATTTCATGTAACTAATAAGGAAAAAAAAGCAGGAGTACCAGTACTTGTATTAGACAAAATAGACTTCAAAACAAAGAAAGCCACAACAGACAAAGAAAGACATTACATAATGATAAAGGGGCCAATTTATAGCCATTATAAATATCTATGCCCCCAACAAAGGAGCACCTACATATGTGAAACAAATACTAACACAATTAAAAGGAGAAATAGAATGCAATGCATTCATTCTAGGAGACTTCAACACTCCACTCACTCTGAAGGACAAATCAACCAGACAGAAGATAGGTAAGGACACAGAGGCACTCAATAACACATTAGAACAAATGGACTTAACAGACATCACAGAACTCTATGCACAAAAGCAGCAGGATACACATTCTTCTTAAGTACACATGGAACATTTTCAAGAATAGACAATAAACTAGGCCACAAAAAGTTCCTCAGTAAATTCAAAAAGATTGAAATTGTACCAACCAGTTTCTCAGACCACAAAGGTGTGAAACTAGAAATAAATTATGCAAAGATAATGAAAAAGCCAACAAACACATGGAGGCTTCACAACATGCTCCTAAATAACCAATGGAACAATGACCAAATAAAAGCAGAGATCAAGCAATATATGGAGACAAATGACAACAATAATTCAACACTGAAAAATCTGTGGGATGCAGCCAAGGCTGTGCATAGAGGGAAGTATATTTCAATACAGGCCTACCTCAGGAAAGAAGAAAAATCCCATATGAGCAGCCTAAACTCACAATTAATGTAACTAGAAAAAGAAGAACAAATGAGGCCCAAAGTCAATAGATGGAGGGACGTAATAAAGTCTAGAGCAGAAATAAATAAAATTGAGAAGAACAAAATAATAGAAAGAACCAATGAAAGCAAGAGCTGGTTCTTCAAGAAAATAAACAAAATAGATAAACCCCTAGCCAGACTTATCAAGAAAAAAAGAGAGTCTATACACATAAACAGAATCAGAAATGAGAAAGGAAAAATCACTACAGACACCACAGAAATACAAAGAAATATTAGAGAATACTATGAAAAATTATATACTAACAAACTGGATAATCTAGAAGAAATGGACAACTTTCTAGAAAATGACAACCTTCCAAGGCTGACCCAGAAAGAAATAGAAAATCTGAATAGACCATTACCAGGAACAAAATTGAATTGGTAATCAAAAAACTACCTATGAACAAAACCCCTGGACCAAATGGCTTAATTACTGAATTTTACCAAACATTTACTGAAGACCTAATACCCATCCTCCTTAAAGTTTTCCAAAATGTAGAAGAAGAGGGAATACTTTCAAACTTATGCCATAAGGCCAGTATCCTCTAATACCAAAACCAGGTAAAGACACTACAATAAAAGAAACTTACAGACTAATAAACCAGATGAACATAGATGCAAAAATACTCAACAAAATATTAGCAAACCAAATTCAAAAATACATAAAAAATATCATCCATCATTGATCAAGTAGGATTTATTCCAGGTATGCAAGGATGGTACAACATTCGAAAATCCATCAGCATCATCCACTACATCAACAAAAAGAAGGACAAAACCACATGATAATCTCCATAGATGCTGAAAAAGCATTTGAGAATATTGAACATCCATGCATGATAAAAAATCTCAACAAAATGGGTAGAGAGGGCAAGTACCTCAACACAATAAAGGCCATATATACAAAGCCACAGCCAATATTATACTTAACAGCGAGAAGCTGAAAGCTTTTCCTTTAAGATTGGGAACAAGACAAAGATGTCCACTTACCCCACTTTTCTTCAACATAGTTACGGAGGTCCTAGCCACAGCAATCAGACAACACAAAGAAATAAAAGGCATCCAGACTGGCAAGGAAGAAGTTAAGCTGTCCCTGTTTGCTGATGACATGATATTGTACATAAGAAACCCTGAAGAATCCACTTCAAAACTACTAGATATAATATCTGAATTCAGCAAAGTTGCAGGATACAAAATTAATACACAGAAATCTGTTGCATTCCTATACACTAATGATGAACTAGCAGAAAGAGAAATCAGGGTAACAATTCCATTCACAATTGCATCAAAAAGAATAAAATACCTAGGAATAAATCTAACCAAGGAAGTAAAAGACCTATACTCTGAAAACTACAAGACATGCATGAGAGCAATTAAAGAAGATACCAATAAATGGAAACACATCCCGTGCTCATGGATAGGAAGAAATAATATTGTCAAAATGTCCATCCTATCTAAAGCAATCTACAGATTCAGTGCAATTCCTATCAAAATACCAACAGCATTCTTCAATGAACTACAGAAAATTGTTCTAAAATTAATGTGGAACTACAAAAGACCAAATAGTGAAAGCATTCCTGAGAAGAATAAAACTGGGGGCATTACACTCCCCAACTTCAAGCTCTACTACAAAGCCACAGTAATCAAGACAATTTGGTACTGTCACAATAACAGAACCATAGACCAGTAGAACAGACTATAGAACCCAGATATAAACCTAACCATATATGGTCAATTAATAAATGATTAAGAAGCCATGGACATACAATGGGGAAATGACAGCCTGTTCAACAACTGGTGTTGGCAAAACTGGACAGCTACATGCAAGAGAATGAAACTGGATTATTGCTTAACCCCATACACAAAAGTAAACTTGAAATGGATCAAAGACCTGAATGTAAGTCATGAAACCTTAAAACTCTTAGGAGACAACATAGGCAAAAATCTCCTGAATATAGACATGAACAACTTCTTCCTGAAGACATCTCCCTGAGCAAGAGAAACAAAAGCAAAAGTGCACATGGGACTACATCAAACTAAAAAGCTTCTGTATGGCAAAAGACACTACCAACAGAACAAAAATGCATCCTACAATATGGGATAATATATTTATAAATGACATATCTGACAAGGGGTTATCATCCAAAATATATAAAGAACTTACACACCTCAACACCCAAAAAGCAAAACCCAATTTAAAAATGGGTGGAGGACATGAAGAGACAATGCTCCAAAGTAGAAATTCAGATGGCCAACAGACATATTAAAAGATACTCCACATCACTAATCATCAGGGAAATGCAAATTAAAACCACAATGAGATATCACCTCACAGCAGTAAGGATGGCCAGCATAGAAAAGACTAAGAAAAACAAATGCTGGCAAGGTTGTGGTGAAAGGGGAACCCTCCTACACTGCTGGTGGGAATGTAAGCTAGTTCACCCATTATGGAAAGCAATATGGAGGTTCCTCACAAAACTAAAAATAGAAATATCATTTGACCCAGGAATCCTACTCCTTGGAATTTACCCAAAGAATACAATTTCTCAGATTCAAGAAGACATATGCACCTGTATGTTTATCACAGTACTATTTACAATAGTCAAGATACGGAAGAAATCCAAGTGTCCATCAGTAGATGAATGGATCAAGAAGAAGTGGTACATATACACAATGGAATACTATTCAGCCATAAGAAAGAAAGAAATCCTACCATTTGCAACAATATGGATGGAGCTGGAGGACATTATGCTCAGTGAAATAAGTCAGGTGGAGAAAGACAAGTGCCAAATGATTTCCCTCATTTGTGGAGTATAACAACGAAGCAAAACTGAAGGAACAAAACAGCAGCAGACTCACAGACTCCAAGAAAGGACTAGCGACTACCAAAGGGGAGGGATGTGGGAGGGTGGGTCAACAGGGAGGGAGATTGGGATTGAGGGATATTATGTTTAGTACACTTGGTCACCGGGAAAACAGTGTAGCACAGAGAAGGCAAATAGTGAATCTGTGGCATCTTACTACACTGATGGACAGTGACTGCACTGGGGTATGGGTGGAGACTTGATAATATGGGTAAATGTGCACATTGTTTTCTCTTGTGAAACCTTCATAAGAGTGTATATCAATAATACCTTAATAAAAAAATTTTTAAATAGGAAAAACTTTTTGTACTTTTTGTACCTAACATGGAATTTATAACAAACTCCTATACATCAATGAGGAGACTGGCGATTCAGTACAAAAATAGTCAAGAAATTTAAACATTCCTTCAAGCAAGGATATCCACATCATTAATAAACACATGAAAAAGTTTTTAACCTCATTATCATCAGAAAACTGAAAATAGAATGCAAATTTTTATCCTACTATAGCTCACTAGAATAACTAAAATTAAGACTAACTATGTCAGGTATTGGTGAGGATATTGAGCAAGAGGACTCCTAGACATTGCTAGTTGGAATGAAATAACTATTTTGTGTGGTTGAGATAACTGACTATAGTTGAATATATGTCACACAGTAATTTCACTTCTAAATACTAGTCCAAGAGAGTGAATGTCCATGTGTACCAAAATGCATGTATATGATAACTTAGAAGATCATTTGTGTAATCATTCTAAACTTGAAATTCGAATGTCCATCCATGTTGAAAGGATATGTTGTTATATATTCATACAGTAAAACCTCACATATTTCAGCAATGGTAATAAACAAGTCATAATAACAAAGCAGTATAGATTAATCTTACAAATACAATATTGAGGGGAAGATCATTAAGAAAGACAGATTGTATCTTTTTCATATATAGAAGTCAAAATCAGATAGAATAAATCATGACATTGCAGCCAGGCTAACAGTTACCTTTGGTGTTTAGGGCAGAGATTTGAGGTGGCATGAAGAGACTTCCAGATTATTGGGAATGTATTTCACACCCTGGATGCTCATTTTGTGTCAATTCCTTGTGCAATAGATTAATCATTTGTGCACTTTTACGTATGTATACTATGGGTCAAAGAAAATTCGACAAAGTGAAATCAATCATGTTTGGGCAAAAAATATATCTTTATATTTTTTGTCACATGAAATCATTGACTATAGGTTTTATTTTCTGGTTATAGTTGAATATAATTACAATTTTTGAATCATTAGATATTAAGAAACATTTGCTCACATATCGTTTGGATCAAAATGGAAACTTAAAAAGACATTATAATCATTTTGTAAGCAATAAAAAGTGGGATATGTCATACCATAATTTTGGGTCACAGCAAAATCTGTACCCACAGGAAAATGTATCCTGTAAGTACTTTCATTAGTGAGCAGCACGACAAAAAGTAAAAGAAATTGTCTAATTAAATTTTTTTTAAACAGACTAAAGAGAAAAGGAAGAAAAAATTAATAAACATCTGAAATTAAGAAGTAGGAAAGAACTAATTATGCAAAGTTTGCATAAAAACAATATTTTTCTTTTGAATAAATAAACACATAAATCCAATATTACCTCAAGGAAAAGGAAGGCCAAGAAATATATAGATTAGGAATGCAAAAGAAGACATATCCTAATGTACAATGGAAATACTGTGCTTAAGTCTTTAGACGCTAATATGAATGCCTAGATAAAATGGACGGGCTCCTAACTATTTATTTATTTGTTTATTTGTTTAGAGGTTAGTCAATATATAATATTAAATTGGTTCCAGGTTTACAATATAGTAATTTGACAGTTATCTACATTATTAAATACTCACCCCAGTAAGTCACATAACCCAATTAAAAAATGGACAGAGGACCTAATTAAATTCATATTACTCAAGTAAACCCAAGAAAATATAAAAAACTTGAAAAGACCCTAATGATAAGAAAATTGTTAAAGATCAACCTTAAAACAAACACTGGAAACAGGCAGTTTCACAACTAAATTTGTCTCACATTTAATGGATTTGTAGATCTTCAAATACTACTTAAACTGTATTTAATAAAAGAAAAGATGGAAATCTACTAATTAATTTACTGAGGCTAGATAAGAGATAATATCAAAATATTATAGCTCACTTATATAAATATTAAAGTATGATTTTTGCAAATAGAATCCCCAAACTTTTAACATAAACATAATTGGATAGTATTATAACATGTGTTAATTTATAATTAATATTAAAAAACAATATATTTCTCTTTTACTAGTAATAACCTCTAGGAATGGTATTTGGAAAAGAACACATTTCAATCAAAAGAGTAAATAAAATAATAATTAGTAATATATTAAGGAGGAAAAATAATCTATTAAACTATATATATTAAAGGATATAAAAATACTTGAATATGGAAAACAAATCATTTTCTTAGGTGAGAATAAAAAACATAAGTATAAATTTCCCCTATGTTATTATATAAATATAATATAATTTCAATTAGGATATCGACACTATTTTTCATACTTTGAAATTCAATTAAATGCTACTAGAGTTTATCTGGAAGAATAAAACGGTAAAGTAAAATGAGGGCAAGTGTCTTAGTAAATATCACCATATTTTAAAGCAATGTGTTGAGGAAAGACTACAAAGTTGTTGGAAAGAGAATCCAGAAATATATTACACTATATGTGAGAGTTTATTGAAGTAACAAATATTATACTTAACAGTGTCTATAAACTACCACAGATAAATTATAACATATCACATTTCATTTTTAAAAACAAAATAACATTTTATCTCAGCTAATAAATGTCTTTTGAAGCTTTCATATAAAATCTAAGGATGGGAAAACTATTTTAAGGAAATATGTATGTACATACACACAGAACTTGATTATGTATTTCAGCTCATTCAGAATAGGTCTTTACTATTTTAAGATTAAATGTGTACATTCTAACAATTTATCAAGCAACAATAGAAGGACTTTTTGATCTGTAGGGACAGAGCCTGGGACCTCTGAATATCCTCAGTGAAGTGGAGCTCTGAGGGACACTTTCCTCCAGAGGGCAATCATCTCTGTTTCTTCACTCTGTTCAGGCTTTTCCTTCACCCCTTTGTTTCTGCTTTGTTGACCTGTGAGAGTGGACTGCAGTCTGATCTTGAGTTCACTTGTTTGTCCTCACTCAGATTTAACAAATTTGTTCAATCTTGGCTAGTCTCTGACTCTGCTTCCATGCTGGTCTTCAAAGACCAGTCTTTGGAGACCAGTCTGTTTGTGGACACTTAGGACACATCAAAATTTAATGTTGATTTTAAGCAACAGCACTAAATACTTTAAACAGCTCAAATACCAGGAGAGTTTGATGACCAATAAACAATAATACTTGTTTTAAGTAAAGAGTGGTACACTCATGTTCATTCATTTCAATCTGAAGCGCAAGATGCACTTGCATAACCTAGCAAAACAACAAATTTCTTTTTGAATCCTGTAAAAACCCTTGATTTTTTTTTTCCTTCAAATAATTGCTTAGTAAACTTATTCACTGCATGTTTCTGTGCCTGGCAAATAAAAATTCACTAGTCACTGATCTTTCTGTGGTCTCTTTATCTCTTCTTTCAACACTGAAATCTGTGAAGACAGCTCGTAAGTACCCTATGGGACAGAATTTAAGTAGATATGCAAACTACCATTTTGAGAACTTTTCTATCTTTTCAAAACACACTAACAATACAATGTATTATGTTCCTCAATAATTATAAAACATGGACTCATTCAATAAGTTCTACCCAAATTCAATGCCAGGACAGACATGTATTGCTTTTTATTACACCAATCAATGAGAAACATATTAACTAAAAGTATTTTCCCTTTTTATGACAGCTGCCATGATAGTCTATGGTGAATTTCCTGTTCATCTGTACTCAAAAATTTCTTTGGATGCCTGCTAATATTTATTCTTCCATGTCTTTCAAGTATTTGATATGGCTTTATTGAAAATGATGTTGTTGATAATATGTTTAAATTCTAGGATTACCTTATCACCTTATGCACAGTAGATAGAGCTTAAATATTAAATAAGGAACTAAAGGTATTATTATTTTTATCACCAGTAAATTGTGTCATTTTGACTGAAATTCCAAGTGGTTTGCATGTGAATACACATGACTTTAATATGAGCGACAGAGGAAGACGTATGAGACTAATTAAAAGAGATTGATTCTTCTTCTAGAAAAAAATGTCTTTTATTCTTATGGCACCCAATCGTTACATTTGCCTCTTCTTTTTAAGTGATACAGGCGGTCATGTGGCATGCTTGCTAATCAAATGACTGTTTAAAGGATTAAATTTTTTTTTATTTAGAGCCATAATCCCTCAAGCCATTAAAGAATTCAAATTGGCTCTAAGTGTTTAGAACTTAGAAACAATTTTGGCTTTTATATTTATTGTTATATTTTTATCAACATTTTTAGAGATAGCAAGTTTCTACTGATGTGGAAGAAATCGAATTTAACATGAGTATCTTTGCTTCTTAATATAATGCTCATAAATTCTTAAATTGTTACCTAATCTTGGTTTGTTCTGAGTGTTTTGGTTTGTGAAAAATAAGATAGTTTTAGATGATCTGTAAAGTACTTCCCTTTCTATCTTGTAATTAACATTTTTTACTTTTACTTTTATTTTAAAATATCCAATATAATGGCTTACTATCTTAACTCTTATATCTGATCACTAAAATATGTGCCACCAAATCCCTTATTAATAAAATAAATTCAGATCCATTTTCTATTTTAAAAAATGGAACAAAGCCTTTTCAAAGTTAGATTTTTTTAGTTCAGTAATAGACTAAAAACTTGCCTTTCTTTTTGCCTGGAAGTTATTGACCTTTCTTGCAAAGATTATTAGCTAAAGGTCGCCGCCTTTTTATTTTGTTACCTTAAAGCTAAAGAATTTATTATCTCATCCTTAATACTACGGCAGATCATTTTCTTCATGTGCTGTGTAGTACATAAATAATGCAAGATTTAAAGTCTTAGAATTCCTTTATCAGCAGATAGCAAAGTACTTTAAAAAAATCCTTTTCTGGCTTGAGGTAACAGACTACTTTTATGCTGAATCCACTCAAGGCTTTGTGAACTGCTTGTGTATGTGAGACAGACCACTGATACTGGGCACATCTGAGGAAGGACCTGCCTCAGATTGAATCCACCCTCCATAAAACTCACCAGAAAAGAGAATTGATAGAAATGCAATTTTAGATTTCAAGGTTGTGAAAAATGACATAAGTAGAGCTATTTTTTAAATAGAGTCAGAATAGCCATTTCAGATATAGACTAAAAACTTGCTTTTGCACATACTGTTTTCTAAACCTTCTAACTGGGCCAAACAGCCAACATTCCAAGAAGTCAGCAGAAGGAGAAAATCCTGATTGAAAAGGCTGATAAAAGTGAATTTTTGCCTAGTGACCACTTTGCCTAACTAGTCAGTGAAGCACAAATCTGGCCCTGCTTGTCAACAACAATGAACTCTTCTTAAAAAGAACTTATTTGAACTTTTTTTCACATAAAAACCCTGAGTACACCTCCTGAAACCAGAGCACTATTTGGTTTTCTACACAAATCTGTGTACCCCAAAATGCAAGTCTTTGATCCCAAATAAACATACTGCCTCTTGAACTGGATTTTTGTTTTAGGTTGACAAAGTTTATCATTTAGATCTGCCTTCTTTTATTTCCATAACCAGTTTTCTGGCATGACCATTAGAACAGGAAATAAAGAAACTGAAAAATGTAAATGGAACTATGTAGTAAGAATGGAAAAAGAAACTACATAACAGTGATGCCCAGTAGAAATATTTTTGCAATTGGAAACAGAATGGCCATATTTACTTTCCTTATCAGAGTTTAAATAACATAGGAGACAGGAAGGTCCTGACTGATGGAAATGTAACACATTTCTCAAATGTTACAAGTTCTATTACCACCCAGAGAAGGAGAAATAAAAGTCAATATAACACTTTTCCAAAATGCATGTACTGGAATACTGCCAAATAATTATGTGACAAATTTTGACCTGCTTCAAGATGCTTATCAACAGAGAGTTCAAAAGATCAGCAGTTCTGCCTCTAGTAATACAGAGTCCTAATTAAATTTATTTACATATTTTAAAAATCACTTTTATTTTTAAAGCACTATTAAAAACTGTCTTACACATTTGATTCTTAAGCCTTCCTAATTGTGACAAATGTTAAATTGCTATAACCCAGAAAAAAAACCATAAAAATCTTCATTTGACCTGGATCATTTTCTGGAAAGAAGTTTGAATGTCAAAATAATTCCATTAGCTGATATTGAATAATAATATAAAAGGAATAAAATTTCAGTGGGTACAATATAAATTAAACCTACTACACAGTATAATGACTATAGGTATTCAAACACAAATAAAAAATTCAATACATTTAAACAAATATTTTTATTGACATATAGTTGGCTTTCAATATTACATTGGTATCAGGTGCACAACATAGTGATTCCACAATTATATACATTATAAAATGTTCACTAGCAGATTAAAGATGGTGGAGTGAGAGGTGAGACAGAGAACGTGTCTTTGAGGAGGTAATTGCTGAAAACTTCCCCAATCTGGGGAAGGAGATAGTCTCTCAGGCCATGGAGGTGCACAGATCTTCCAACACAAGGGACCCAAGGAAGAAAACACCAAGACATATAATATTTAAAATGGCAAAGATCAAGGATAAGGAAAAACTACTAAAAGCAGCCAGAGTCAGAAATAAGATCACATACAAAGGAAAGCCCATCAGGCTAACATCAGACTTCTCAGCAGAAACCTTACAGGCCAGAAGGGAGTGGCATGTTGTATTTAATGAAATGAAGCAGAAGGGCCTTGCACCAAGATTACTTTATCTGGCAAGATTATCATTTAAATTTGAAGGAGGGATTAAACAATCTCCAGAATGCAAAAGCTGAGAGAATTTACCTTCCACAAACCATCTCTACAGTGTATTTTGGAGACACTGCTATAGATGGAAATGTTTCTAAGGTTTAATAGCTGTCACCAGAGGAAATAAAACCATAGTAAGGAAAGTAGAACAGCTAATTATTAAGCAAATGCAAAATTAAATTAACTATCCCCAAAGTCAATCAAGGGATAGACAAAGAGTACAGAATATGATACCTAATATATAAAGTATGGAGGAAGAAGAAAAAGGGGAAAAAAATAAAAGAACCTTTAGACTGTGTATGTTATAGCATATTAAATGAGTTAAGACATACTCTTAGATAGTAAGGAAGTTAACCTTGAACCTTTGGTAACCATGAGTCTAAAGCCTGCAATGGAAATAAATACATACCTATCAATAATTACTCTAAATGTAAATAGACTGAATGCACCAATCAAAAAACATACAGTCACTGAATGGAAAAAAAAAACAGACCCATTTATGTGCTGCCTACAAGAGAATCACTTTAAACCCAAAGACATACACAGACTAAAAGTGAAGAGATGGAAAAAGCTATTTCATGAAACTAATAGAAAAAATAGGAGTTGCAGTACTTGTATCAGAGAAAATAGACTTCAAAATAAAGAAAGTCACAAGAGACAAAGAAGGACATTACATAATGATAAAGGGGTCAATCCAACAAGAAGATATAACCATTATAAATATCTATGCCCCCAACACAGGAGCATATGGGAAACAAATACTAACTGTATTAAAATGGGAAATAGAATGCAATGCATTCATTCTAGGAGACTTCAACACTTCAATCACTCTGAAGGACAGATCAACCAGACAGAAAATAAGTAAGAACACAGAGGCACTGAATAACACATTAGAACAGAACCCTACACCCAAAAGCAGCAGAATACACATTCATCTCAAGTGCACATGGAACATTTTCAAGAATAGATAATATACTAGGCCACAAAAAGAGCCTCAGTAAATTCAAAAAGATTGAAATTGTACCAACCAGTTTTTCAGACCACAAAGGTGTGAAACTAGAAATAAATTAGGCAAAGATAATGAAAAATCCCACAAACACATGGAGGCTTCACAACATGCTCCTAAATAACCAATCAATCAATGACCAAATAAAAACTGATCAAGCAATATATGGAGACAAATGACAACAATAATTCAATACCACAAAACCTGTGGGATGCAGCCAAAGCCGTGCTAAGAGGAAAGTATATTGCAATACAGGCCTACTTCAGGAAAGAGGAACAATCCCATATGAGTAGCCTAAACTCAAATTAATGTAACTAGAAAAAGAAGAACAAATGAGACCCAAAGTCAGTAGAATGAGGGACATAATAACTATTAGAGCAGAAATAAATAAAATTAAGAAGAACAAAACAATACAAAGAATCGACAAAAGCAAGAGCTGGTTCTTCAAGGAAATAAACAAAATAGATAAACCCCTAGCCAGAGTTATTAAGAAAAAAAGAGAGTGTGCACACATAAACAGAATCAGAAATGAAAATGGAAAAATCACTATGGACACCAAAGAAATACAAAGAATTATGAGAGAATACTATGAAAAATTATATACTAACAAACTGGATAAACCTAGAAGAAATGGACAACTTTCTAGAAAAAGACAACCTTCCAAGGCCGACCCAGAAACAGAAAATCTGAACAGACCAATTACCAGCAATGAAATTGAACTGGTAATCAGAAAACTACCTAAAAACAAAACACCCGGACCACTGAATTTTATCAAACATTTAGTGAAGACCTAATACCTATCTTCCTTAAAGTTTTCCAAAAAATAGAAGAAGACGGAATGCTTCCAAACTCATTCTATGAGGCCTGCATCACTCTAATACCAAAACCAGGCAAAGACACCACAATAAAAGAAAATTACAGACCAGTATTCCTGATGAACATAGATGCAAAAATACTCAACAAAATATTAGCAAACTGAATTTAAAACTACATCAAAAATATCATCCATCATGATCAAGTATGATTTATTCCAGAGATGCAAGCATCGTACAACATTCAAAAATCTATTAACATCATCCACCACATCAACAAAGAGAAGGACAAAAACCACAGGATCATCTCCATAGATGCTGAAAAATCATTTGACAAAATTTAACATCCATGCATGATAAAAACTCTCAACAAAATGGGTATGGAGGGCAAGTACCTCAACATAATAAAGGCCATATATGACAAACCCATAGCCAACAATATACTTAACAGCATGAAGCTGAAAGCTTTTCCTTTATGATCGTGAACAAGACAAGGATACCCACTGTCCCCACGTCTATTCAACACAGTACTGGAGGTCCTAGCCACGGCAATCAGACAACACAAAGAAATAAAAGGCATCCAGATTAGCAAGGAAGAAGTTAAACTGTCCCTGTTTGCAGATGACATGATGTACATAAATAATCCTAAGAATCCACTCCCAACTACTAGATCTAATATCTGTATTCAGTAAAGTTGCAGGATACAAAATTAATACACAGAAATCTGTTGCATTCCTATACACTGACAATGAACTAGCACAGAGAGAAATTAAAACAACAATTCCATTCACAATTACATCAAAAAGAATAAAATACCTAGGAATAAACCTAACCAAGAAACTGAAAGACCTATATTCTGAAAACTATAAGACACTTATGAGAGAAATTAAAGAAAATACCAATAAATGGAAACACATCCTGTGCTCATGGATAGGAAGAATTAATATTGTCAAAATAGCCATCCTGCCTAAAGCAATCTATAGATTCAATGCAATTCCTATCAAAATACCAACAGCATTCTTCAACGAACTAGAGAAAATGGTCCTAAAATTCATGTGGAACCACAAAAGACTTGAATAACCAAAGCAATCCTGAGAAGGAAGAATAAAGCTGGGTGGATTATGTGCCCCAAATTCAAGCTGTACTACAAAGCCACAGTAATCAAGACAACTTGGTACTGGCACAAGAACAGACCCTTAGACCAATGGAACAGACTAGAGAGCTCTGATATTAATCCAAGCATATATGGTCATTTAATATATGATAAAGGAGCCATGGACATACAATGGAGAAATGACAGCCTCTTCAACAGTTGGTTTTGGCAAAACTGGAAAGCTACATGCAAGAGAATGAAACTGGATTACTGTTTAACCCCATACACAAAATTAAACTCGAAATGGATTAAATACTTTAATGTGAGTAATGAAACCATAAAACTCTTAGAAGACAACATAGGCAAAAATCTCCTGAATATAAGCATGAGCAACTTCTTCCTGAACGCATCTCCTTGAGCAAGTGAAACAAAAGCAAAAATGAACTAATGGGACTACATCAAACTAAAAAGGTTTTGTGCAGCAAAGGACACCATCAACAGAACAAAAAGGCATCCTACAGTAAGGGAGAATATATTTGTAAATGACCTATCCAACAAGGGGTTAGATCCAAAATATATAAAGAAGTTACATGCCTCAACACCCAAAAAAAGCAAATAACCTGATTAACAAAAGGGCAGAAGATATGAAGAGACAGTTCTCCAAAGAAGAAATTCAGATGACCAACAGACACATAAAAAGATGCTCCACATCACTAATCATGAGGGAAATGCAAATTAAAACCACAATGAGATATCACCTTACACCAGTAAGGATGGTCAGCATTGAAAAGACTAAGTACAACAAATGCTGGCGAGGATGTGGAGAAAGGGGATTCCTCCTACACTGCTGGTGGAAATGTAAACTAGTTCAACCATTATGGAAAGCAATATGGAGGTTCCTTAAAAAACTAAAAATAGAAATACCATTTGATCCAGGAATCCTGCTCCTTGGAATTTACCCAAAGAATACAACTTCTCAGATTCAAAATGACACAAGCACCCCTATGTTTATCACAGCACTTTTTACAATAGCCAAGATATGAAAGCAACTTAAGTGTCCATCAGTAGATGAATGGATCAAGAAGAAGTGGTACATATACACAATGGAATACTATTCAGCCATAAGAAACAAATCCTACCATTTGCAACAACATGGATGGAGCTGGAGGACATTATGCTCAGTGAAATAAGCCAGGTGGAGAAAGACAATTGCCAAATGATTTCCCTCATCTGTGGAGTATGACAAAGAAGTAAAACTGAAGGAACAAAATAACAGCAGACTCAGAGACTCCTAGAAGGAACTAGTGGTTACCAAAGGAGATGGGTGTAGGAGGGCAGTCGGGGAGGGAAGGAGAAGGGATTGAGGGGTATTATGTTTAGTACACATGGTGTGGGGGATGACGGGGAGAACAGTGTAGCACAGAGAAGGCACATAGTGGATCTGTGGCATCTTGCTGCACTGGTCGACAGTGACTGCATTGGGGCATGGAATGGGACTTGAAAATATGGGTAAATGTAGTAACCCCATTATTTTTTCATGTGAAACCTTCATAAGAGTGTATACCTATAATACATTAATAAAAAATTAAAAAAGAAAATGTTCACCATGTTATCACTATGCAAAATTATAATATTGACTCTATTTCCTATGCTGTACTTTTCATCCCATGGCTTATTTATTTTATAATTAGAAGTTTGTACCTCTTTATACCCCTCATATATTTCATCCATCCCCTCCTCCTCCTCCCTTATAGCAAATATCAATTTATTCTCTGTAATTGAATCTATTTCTGTTTTGTTTGTTCATTTGTTTTGTTTTTTAGATTCCACATGTAAATGAAATTGTATGGTCCTGGTCTTTCTCTGACTTATTTCACTTAGCACAATACCTCCTGGGTCCATACATGTAGTCACAAATGGCAAGATTTCATTCTTTTTAATGGATGAGTAATATTACATTTTATATATATATATATGTGCTACATCTTCTTTATCCATTTCTGTATGTATGGACACTTAGGTTGTTCCCATATCTTGGCTTTTGTAAATAATGCTGCAATAAACACAGAGGTGCATATATCTCTCTGAGTTGGCATTTTTTTTCTTTGTGTACATACACATAAGTGAATCACTGGATTATATGGTACTTCTACTTTTAGTTTTTTGAAGAAATTCCATACTGTTTTGCACAGTGGCTGTACCATTGTACATTCCCACCAACAATGCACCAGGCTTCCCTTTCCCTTTTCTCCATATCTTCTCCAACACTTGTTATTTCTAGCCTTTTTTGATACAAACCATTCTAACTGGTATGAGGTGATATCTCATTATGGGTTTGATTTGCATTTCCCTAATGATTGGTGATGATGAGCATTTCTTCATGTGTCTATTGTCCACCTGTATTTTTAGAATTTAACAAAAAATTCTAAGAAAACCTTTTTTTTACCTACTTCTCTTTGTTTCATGTCTCATTATCGGTCTAATTAATAAAGCAGTAAAGAGAGCTGCTGATATGTATTTCAAAAATCTTCAACTTATGTTAAAAATAAAGACTCTCCAATGAACTATGAAACAAAAGAAAAGTCAGCCAACAAAACATGCTGCATTACATAATATTTTTTCCCTTTTGTCCTTTTCTAAAGCTTTTCAAAGCATGTAGGAAAAAGGGATTCACCAAAGTTCCAACCGAAGTTAGAAACAGTTCAGGTGTTCTACTCAGTCTAATTAATTATTCTCATTTACAAATAAAAGAAAGTAAAACCAGTATAATTTAATTCTCTATACCCATTAGTACCTGCAATAAAAAATTTAAATGCTACACTTTCTAGCACTAAGTATCAGATGTAAATGGTACCTTGAATAATTTAACATAAGAAAACTAAATTGATGTTATGGGAAAAATGCTGCAAAGTCCATCAATAAATAATTTATTGAAAGTATTTTAACATAACAAAATATAGCACATCATTATTTAGCACTTACTAAAGGAAGATGAGGCCTGGCAGATAAATAAGATGTGCCAAAGAAATATTTGTAATATAAGACATGATTAAATAAGAGGTAAATAAAGATGTAAGTAATGTCACCAAAGGATTTCTGAGCACTATATAATTTGATGGACATGGCAGGGATGTATATAGATGTTAAACAGTTTGTGAATATTGACTAGCTCGGTCTTTTTAATATATGTGTGAAGGAGAAGTATGCTATAGTAAAATACTCTAAGAGACAAAAAAGATAGACCCAATATGAGATTCTTGGTTTATCACATAAAATGCATATGCATTTGTGTTTATTTAAACATGGGAATATCATCCTACTAGTATGATAACATCTCCGCTGGGCCCAGTAAAAATTACTGTGTTAATCTTTGTTTCACACATTTCTGACATAACCGTCCTGCTCTAAACAAAATACATAGTGAGAGCTGTTTTTAAAAAAGGAGAAAAAAACCTGATCTTTCATATAAATATGCTCTTAAGCATTTTAATGAAACAGACCACTGACTTGGTGCAAAAGCTTCTCCAGCCTATCAAGTAAATACATATTTAATGACTTTATAAATTTCAGGTCAATGGTCCAATAAACCAAAGAGTCTTGGAGCCATCATGGTGTATCCTGCAAATGCATATTTAGGGAATTTAAAATCTGCACATTATTGGCTTGATTATTAATGCAAAGTAGCCATCACAATTTATCAGGTAATTAAATATCCTATCATAAGAAGTTAATTTATAAACAGAATTAAATGTAATGTCAGTTTCAGAACCCTTTGGTTTATTTTGATATTTTTTGTTGATACCTCTTCTTCCTCATTATTCATTGCGTAGGGGTGTAAAACTTTTTCCTTGTCACTTTTGGGGTCCCTGTCTTGGTCTGAAAATTAAACTAATTAAACTGACAAAGTCAAACTAACAAAAGAAAGACATACACATTTACTTAATATAAGTTTTACATGACACAGGAGACTTCACAAGGAAATGAAAACCCAAAGAAAAATTTAGACCTCTGTATTTTTATGCCAGATTCAATGAAGAGAAGGCAGTCATGTACTAATATGCTAGGTTAAGGAGAAAGAGGTAAATGCAGTAAACTCAGAAAGTTCATAAGTCTTGTTTGTTTGGGTTCTCCTCAGGCTCCCTTTTTCTTTAGAGATAAAGATAATTAAAAGGTAATTCTGGGTATATGAAAAGCACCTCTCACAGGGTGGTTATATGACCTGTTTCAGGGGCGATGAAGGAGAAAGTCAGTGATTTCCTGCTTCTGCTCTTTGCTCAAACTTTTCGACTTAAATTCCATATGCCAAGGTGTCATATTTAGAGGTAGAGCTTATTGCACACCATCACATGCATAAATATGCTTCACTCTAATAACTTTGTAGAACTTTGTAAATTTTTGTAAAATTTCTAATAACCTACATAAATGAATACTGTCAAAAATTCTATTGCATTGTGACTTTGTTGATTATAATCCAGGTAGTGATTTTGGATGCATTCCTCTAATAAGGAAGAGTTTAAAATATTTCTTGTTAAATTTTTCTTCAAAACACATTCTTGTTTTAAATTTAATAAAGGACTTGAAACCTGTCTCCTCTGTATTGGGTGCAAGCTTGGAGTGTTTTCTTGTTTATGGCACATAAAACTTTTATTTAACTCTGTCCTCATGGAATTTTATTGTATTTTTTTGTTGGTGACAATGACAATTACATTTTTCAAAACAGATCTAATTCACTCATCTGGATGAAAATCAGCTTTATAATTAAAAATCATATTACTTACAGGAAAGCCTATGCTAGTAAATGTGAAATTAAGGTGTTGTGATCTAAAATGTCATTTTAGAACAACATGAGCTATCTGTATCAGGTTATTTTCAATCCACATTTAACTTTGGGGCTGGTGTGTGTAAGTTCTGAGTATGGCCATGTGTAATATATTTGTTTTTCAAACAATTACAACAAAAAGAACAATCACATCCAAAAAAATTTGGCTTACATGTGATACCTAGTAATGCAATTCGTATCTTTTAATTACACAAGAGGAAAATACTGGCATTTCCAAATCAAGGAAAATTTTAAACACACTTATTAAATACCTTCCTGAGCTTTAAAAACTCAGTGCTCAAAATTTCCACATGTTCTGATTAGATCAGTGCTTGAGGGAGAAGCGACCCATCTTTCATTCCTTATTTTCTTTTTCATACTTGAACTATATTTCTTTCAAAAGGAGAGACCTGAATGTTCCATTGCATTTTGTTACATTCAAGAACTTCAAGATGTAGAGACGTCACAAATGTCTGAATTCCTTCAACAACTGGTTTCCAACTCAGCTTTCCTGCCTTCTCTCTTTGCAGGCCCCATAAAACCTATGCAAAATCAGAGGGTCTCTGGAGCTCCTCTTCTCTCTTAACAGTATGTGTATGTGCTTGAAATAGTCTTTATTCCATTTTTCAGGTGAAAAAAAGTTCTCAAATGTGCTAGACACTGATAATTCAAATAGAATGAGACAGAATTCCCATTCTCAAAAGATTTTACTGCTCTTTCAGGGCTCTGTTCTGTCATCTTATGAAATTGTTCTTCACATCTCAAGGTAAAGTTAAGTACATCAGAATCTTACACCTTCCCATGCCTCCTTTATAACTGTAAACTGTTATTCTGTAATATAATAGTTTATTATAATATATCTCTCCTATTCTTTTGTGCGTTTTTTAAGGAAAAGAATTGCTGTGTGCCCTTCTATATCCTTGTTGGATTCATTGCAGTTATTATCATGAATTTTGGTAAATGAATTATAAATGAATGCTAAATTTAAGGCTACAACAAGTTCTAAAATGGAAAATATATAGGCCTATGTTAAAAGATTGTTTTATTTACTAATTATATTTAAATTTACTGAGACATGACTGTTAAAAACTCTTAAATTTGTATATTTGTCTATCCTTTCGGTTCTCTCAATTTTTTCATTATATATTTTAGGGCTTGGTATTAGTTTTCAAACAAATTTAGACTTGTTACATATTCTTGGTGGATTAACCATTTTGTCATTATAAAATTTCCTTTGTCTATATTAATAGTTTATGCTCTGAAGTTTACTTTATCTGTTTCACTACAATGAAACTAGTTATGTTTTAGTGTTGGTTGGTATATATCTGTCTATTTGGCTTCATGTTGTTTAGTATTTAAGAATTTTCTTTTTTAAGCAGCACATATGAGGTTTTGTTTTTGTATTCAGTCACACATTCTTTGTCTTTCAGTTGGAAGATTTAATCTCTTTACATTTAACATAATTACTGACATATTTGGATTTAACTTTACAAACTTGCTACTCATTTTCTATTTATCCCAAATATTCAACATTCCTTTTTGATTTTCTTTTTTTGGATTAAGCATTATTAAATATTTTGTGCTTTCTATTTTATTACCCTCCTAGTGAGACAATGTTTTACATTGTCTATAGTGAGAACACTAGATATCACAAAATCTTATAGCAGACTTTTAAAGACTAATAAAATTGTACTTTTACTGTTTCCCAGATAGTATAAAGACCTTTGAATACTCAACATTCAATTACCACCACCTGCCTTTATCCTAATGTTCACATTTAATATAAATACATACATGTATATATACAATATATATTTTTTAAAAACCAAAAACAGCTATATTAGGCAGTCATTATTTGTTTAAACCTACCCATTATTTTTGTTCTCTATTTTTACCAGGTCTTTCTGCTTTTAATCTGTGATTTTTCTTCTGGCAAAAGGATTATCTGTACTCCTTTAATTCAGACCTGCTGATGACAACTTTTCTCCATATTTATTCCTCTTAATGTCTAAAAATATCATTATTTAACTACATATAGATAAATGTATAAAACTATAAACACATATAACTACATAAATATAAATTTTAACAATTAAAGTTTCTGATTTGATTAGTATAGTGTTATCACATTATGGGTAACAATTTATATTAATAGCATAACCCCTAAGTACCTTTCTACTCATTTGGTTTCTTAGTTATTAAGAACAATTTATTTGGTCAGTGTGGACCCTCCTCTCCAGCAGACTTACTTTTTCCCCAATGGTAAATAATTCTATCTTAAATATTGATAATTTTTACTAAACTTGTGGTATGATTTATAATGTCATCAGATGTTATATTTGAAAATTTTATTTCCAAAACTTCATTTTGAATTAGGTGAAGAAAACAAAACCATTTTTAGAATTAACTTGACTGACTTTCTATTAAAATATTTGATGATACTAACAAAAATAAAACTGGTGCAATTTGACTATTTGAAAGTTATTACTGCTCATGGAACCAAACCATTAGCAAATATTGCTTCACTTTTTTAGGTGCAGAAGAAAGCTTGGAAGACAAAAATATCAAATGCATTTCCAAAAAAACAATTTTTTCATCTAACTGAAAAGTCATATTTCAGAGAGAAATATTGTAAATACATTTTCTGAAGCTATAAGTAGTAAACTGTCATTTTCAGTCATTTTTCTTAACAGTAATTATTTTATATATAATGTGAAATTTTTTAGGCAAAGAACACAAATAATCTGGCTTTCATATAGTCACTAATACCATGAGGTCACTCTAGTAAGTGGAAAATCACATACTAATTTGGGTAAGTTGCACATTCATCAAATTTTGAAAATGAAAACTTGGTACTTTTTTTAAACCAAATATATGGTTTTGATTTTTTTTGAGTTGTTACTGAAAGGGTTTATGTAATTTAAAAAATGCATTATTAAAAAATAAGTTATTAGATAGTAATTAAAGATTGATGCCTTGTAATAAATGACAAAGCTATTGTAGTAAAATCATTCAGACTATTCTGTCTAAATACTATTGTGAGAAGACTCAGTCTTTATTTTCTACTAATTTCATGTACACTTAACTGATATCTACACACTTTTGTTGTAGGAGACTTGGCAATATTTATTGAGCAGAATTCCAGAATTACTTTTGAGTGGTGATTTCTGTGTATCTCCTGCTTAGCCTTTTACCTTCACAGCCTTCAGGTCAAGAGTACATTATAATCTGGTTTCAAGTCTGATGTCATAATCATAGGAAATTTTGGAGGTCTGGCAATGGGAAAATATATTTTACATGTGGAAAGAATGAGGATAGATTGTCAGATTCAAAAAAGTTCCTAATTCTTCATCTTTTCTATATCAATAAACGGGGTCATGTAAACTTGCTGTGAACTTCCATGTCACTTAAGACTTGCAAAACATTGGCATCTAGTATTCTTTCCCATCTTCCTTTGCCATAAAAAGATGCTTCAGCTAGGCTGTCAGAGAAAAGTGGGAAAGAAGTAGAGCACAGACTCATTATCTCAGCCAACAGACAACTGGCACATAGACCTAACCCTTCACCCTAATCGTCACCTTCACCCACATGTAACTGTAACCCAAAAGCTAAATCTGACCTAACTCCTAAAACTGAATCATAAACCTAACTCTCTCAACAATCATACCATCACCCTAAACCTATCACTAACCCTAACACTAACAAACCATAAGTCTAGATGATGACCTGCACACTCAACTACATGTAACCATAACTGTTGTCCTAATTCTCACACTACCCCTAAGCCTAAACACAAATCCTAAATGAAACTGAAAACATAATTTCATCCTAAACCTCATGCTACACATCACACTAACTGTAATAACACCATCTCACACTTCCCTTCTTCGTCATCCACACCTCACCAAAAATCTAAACTTCAATGTCACCCGTATCCTCACTTTAAACGTGAAACCTAAAATCTAACTGTAACCCCATCCTCCCCATACAATTAATCCAAAACCGAATCCTAACCCTAACTGTGGCTGATAAACCTTACACCTAACCCTTGTACTCACCTTCACCTATATCTAACAATAACCCAAATCTTAAACATAATCCTAATCCTTACGCTAAAACCGAGTTCTAACTCTCACCCTAATCCTATCCTCACCCTACACTGAACCCTAAATCTAACTCTAACCCTACCATCTTAACCTAACACCTCACCCTCATCATCACCATCATCTACATGCAACTGTAACCCAAAACTTAAACCTGGCCTAAAACCTTACACTAGATCTTAAACTTAACTCCCGACTTAACCATATCCTCAACCTAAATCTAATGATAACCCTAACCATAACCATAAGCATAAATCTAGACCCTGATTCTCCACCCACACATACACATAATCATCACCATGATCCTAATTCTCAGATTAAACCTAAGCATAAATAAAAATCCTAAATCTAATCTACACTGTAACTTAATCCAAAACCTCATGTTTCACCTCACACTAAACCTATCCCTATCCAAGCCACCACCACTACACCCTCACAATCTTCATCACCCACATATCATCATACCCCTAAATCTCAATGGTAACTTAAACTCACTTTAAACCCCAACCCTAACTCTAACCATAACCGTATCCTCCCCGTAACAACTAACTCAAAACTTAAACATAACCTTAATGCTGCCCCTAAACCTAAGCCCTGACCCTCATACTCATGTTCACCTGCACCTAACCATAACTGAAATCCTAAACATGATCCTAATCCTCACACTGAAACCGAATCCTAACTCTCACCCTAACCCTATCCTCAACCTGTACTGAATCCTAAACCAAACGCTAACCCTAGAACATTGACCTAACACCCACCCTTATCATCAACATAACCTACAACTAATCATAACCCCAAGCCTAAACCTAACAGAGGACCATAAACCTAACTCCTGCCATGACAATATCATCACCTGAAACCTAACGCTGACACTAACCATAACCCTAACCATAACTCTAGAACTCTAGAACGTATCCCCATGACACATATGTAACCCTCACTGTTATCCTAACTCTCATGCTAATTGTCAACCAAAACACAAATCCTAAGTCTAATCCACACCATAAATTCATTTGAAACCTCAAGCTACACTTCATACTAACCCTATCACTACCTGTACCACCACCCCCTGACACTCACCCTCTTCATCACCCACACATCACAATAACCCTAAACATCAATGTCACCTTTACCCTATTTTAGCACTGAACACTAAGTGCAACTGTTACTCTATCCTCCCCGTACAACTAATCCAAAACGTAACCATAACTCTAACACTGGTGCCTAAACCTAACCTCTCACCTCATGTTTATCTTCAACCACACATAACCATACCCCAAATCTTAAACATAACACTAATCTTCACACTGAAATCAAACCTTAACTTTCACCCTAACCCTATTCTCACCCTCCACTAAAAACTAAACCTGACCCTAACCCTAGTGCCTTGACATTACACCTCACCTTCATTGTCACCATCACTCACACCTAACTATAACAGAAAACCTAAACATGGCCCAATCCCTAACACTGTATGATAAACCTAAGTCCTAATGGAATCATGTCCACACCCTAAACCTAACAGACATTAACCCTAACCCTAACAATATCTATAGAACCTGACCCAACACCCTCACCCACACATAACTGTAACCATTACCCTAACTCTCACATTAATCCTCAGCCTAAACACAATTCCTAAGTCTAACCCACACCATACCTATATCCAAAACCTCACACTACACGTCACACTAACCCTATCCCTACCCATACCACCACCAATACAACCTTACATTCTTCGTAACCCACACCTCACCATAGTCCTAAACCTCAAAGTTGCCCTTACTCTGACTTTAAACCGTCACCCTAATGCTGACCATAACCCTATCCACCCCGTGTAACTAACTCAAAATGTCACCCAAATGCTAACTCTAATCCCTAACCCTAAGACCTCACCCTCATACTCACCTTCACCTCACTCTATATCTGAATCTGAACCCTAATTCTCACCATAACCCTGTCTTCATGGTACAGGGAATCCTATACGTGACCCTAACCCATGAGCCTCACCCTTACACCTCACCCTCATAGTCACCATCACCCTCACCTAACTGTAACATAAAAATTAAACGTGGCCCAAACCCTAACATTGGTTTCTGAACCTAAGTCCTGACAAAACCATATCCTCACACAAAACCTAACACTGACACTAACCCTAACCATTACCATAAGCCTAGTCTCCGACCCATATGCTAATCCACACATAACCATCACCTTTATCCTAACTCTGGGTGACCATCAGCCTAAACACAAATGCTGAGTCTAAACCACACCATAACTTCATCCAAAACATCATTCTACACCTCATTCTAACCATATCCCGACCCATACCCCCAGCACCTCACCATCACAGTATTCATCACCTACACCTCAGCATAACCCTAAACCTCAATGTTGTACTTACACACTCTTTAAAACCGAACTCTAACTCTAACCAAAACCCTATCCTACCTGTAAAACTAAAACAAAACCCAAAACTAACCCTAAACCTGGGCCCTATCCACCACCACCTCACTCTCACAATCTCTGTTATCCACAACTAACCATAGCCTTAAAGCTCAATATTGCCCTTACCCTCACTTTAAACCAGAACCGTAATGTTAACTGTGACCCTATTCTCCCCATGTAACTAACACAAACCAAACACTAACCCAAACCCTGACCTCTAACCCAAACATCTCACCCTCATACTCACTGTCACCCACACCTAAACATACCCCAAATCTTAAATATAACCTTAACCCTAACACTGAAACCAAGCCCTAATTCTAACGGAAACTCTATCCTCACCGTACACTGAACCCAAAATCTAACCCTAACCCTAGTGCCTCGAACCTTACACTTCACCCTCATAGTCACAATCGCCCACACCTAACTGTAACAAAACACCTAACCTGGCCCAAACCCTAAGACTGGAACATAAACCTAACTCAAGCCATTTATGATACACTGTTAGGTCTAGGGCCAGGTTAGGTTTTTTGTTATAGTTAGGTGACTATGAGGATGCCATATAATGTTGAGGGACTAGGGTTAGGATTAGGTTTAGGGTTCAGTATAGGATGAGTTTAGGGTTACAGTGAGAATTAGCATTCCATTTCAGTGTACAGATGAGAGTTATGTTTAAGGTTTACTTTACTGTCAGCTTAAGGGAAAGTGAGTATTAGGGTAAGGTTTTATGGTTAGGGGTCAGGGTGTAGGTTACAGTTCAGTTTTGGGATAGTTGGACAGGAGGACTGGGTTATGCTGAGCCATAACTATATCCTCACTGTAAACCTAACACTGACACTAATCCTAATTGTAACCATGACTACAAATTTAGAACCTGACCATTCGCCCTCACCCACATGTAACAATAACCGTTACCCTAACACTCATATTAATCCTCGGCCTAACACAATTCCAAAGTCCAAGCCACACCACAACTTCATCCAAAAATAATGCTACCCTCACGCTAACCCTATCACTACCCAAAGCACCTCCACCTCACCGTTACTATCTTCAACAACCAAACCTCACAATTGCCCTAAATATCAATGTTGGAGAAATGCTCAATTTAAAACTGGACCCAAATGCTAACCATAACCCTATCCTCCCTGTACAACTAACTTAAACTCAAAGCCTAACCCTAACCCTGTCCCCTAAATCTAACACCTCACCCTCATACTCACCTTTACCCACACCTATCTGTAACCCAAATCTTAAACATAACCCTCATCCTCTCACTGAAACTGAACCCTAATTCTCATTGTACCCTTATCCTAACACTACACTGAAGCCTAAACCTAAAAATAACCCTAGTGCCTCAAACTTACACCTCACACTCATAGTCACCATTACACACATTTAACTGTAACAATAAACATAAATCTACCACAAACCCTAACACTGGATCCTAAACATAACTCCTGTCACAAAAAGATTATTATCCTAAAACTAACGCTGACTCTTATCCTCACCCTAACCATTACCCTAGAACCTGACACTTCACCCTCACCTTCATGTAAACATAACCATTACCAGAACTTTAACATTAATCCTCAGCCTAAACAAAATTCTGGATTCTAACCCACAGAATAACTTCATCCAGAACCTCATGCTACATCTCACACTAACCCTATCAGTACCCATACCACCCCACCTCACCCTTACAATCTTGGTCACCCACACCTCACCATAGCACTAAACTTCAATGTTCACCCTACCCTCACATTAAAACCAAACCTGAATGCTAACCTTAACCTAATTCTCCCTGTACAATTAACCCAAAACCAAGCCCTAACCCTAATCCTACCCTCTAAACCTAACACCTCAACAGGATACTCACCTTAACCTACACCTAACCAAAACCCAGATCTTAAACATAATCCACATCCTCACACTGAAACCTAACCCTAATTCTCACCATAACCTTACTCCACTGTACACTGAACCCTAAACCTACATCACGCACCCTCACCATAGCACTGAACCTAAATATTCTCCTTACCCTCACTTTAAAACCTAACCTGAATGCTAGCAGTAACACGATCCTCCCAGAACAACTAACCCAAAACCGAACCTTAACCCTAACTCTGGCCCCTAAACCTAACACCTCACCCTCATACTCAACTTCACCCACAGCTAACCACAACCCATAACTTCCATGTGGATGAAGGTGAGGGGATGGTTAGGGGCTGGACTAATGATTAGGGTTAGGGTTGTCGTGAGGTGTAGGGTAAAGTTTTGGTTATAGCGGACCTAGGTTTATGATTCGGTATTAGAATTTCAGTTACATTTAGATTTGGGGTTATGCTTAGGTGTGGGTGGAGGTGACAATGAGGGTGAGAGGTATGGTTGGCGGGTTAGAGTTAGGATTAGGGTTAGTTTAGGATTCATTGTAGGGTGAGGATAAGGTTATATTTAGAGTTAGGATTCATTTTCATTGTGAGATTTCAGGTTATGTTTAGGATTTGGGTTATGGTTAGGTATGGGTGAAGGTGTGTATGAGGGAGAGTTGTGAGGATTATGGTTATAGATAGGTCTTGAGTGAGGTGTACAGGGAATTAGAGTTACGATTAGAGTTAGAGTCTGGGTTTAATGTCAGGGTAACTGCGAGATTGATGTTTAGGGTTATGGTGAGGTGTGGGTAATGATGAGAATGAGGGGCTGGGGATACAGGTAGTTAGGATTAGGGTTAGGCATAGGGTTAGGTTTAGGAGGAAGTTGTGGTTTGGGTTAGAGTTAGGATTTGAGTTCAGGCTGAGGTACAGCATGAGAATTAGGTTTGTGGTTATGGTTCTGTGTGGGTGGAGGTGAGTGGGAGGGTTAGGGTTAGGATTAGGATTTGCAGTTAGTGTTAAAGTCAGGGCTTGGCTTAAGATTAGGGTGTGGTTAGGTGTTACTGTTAGGGACAGCATTAGGATGTTGGTGATGTTTAGAGTTAGGGTATTGGTAGTGGTAGGGGTAGGGTTGGGGTATCAGTAAGTGTAGTGGGAAGGGTAGGGGTAGGGGTAAGTGTAGAGTTCGGTTTTGGATTAGTGCTAGGTTTAGCGATAGGCTAGGGATAGTATTATGATTAGCATTAGTATTAGTATTAGGGTTGTTTTAATTCACATGTTAATGATATCCTCACCCTAAACTGAACCCTAAACATAACCCTATCCCTAGTGCCTGGACCTTACACCTCACCCTCATAGTCATCATCACCCACATCTAACTGTAAAAACCCCAATACCTGGACCAAACCCTAACACTGGATCCTAATCCTAATTCCCACTTTATTCATATCCTCATCCTTAATATAACACTAATCCTAACCCTTAACGTAACCATAACTCAATAACCTGAATCTTTATTACACTCACCCATAAATAAACACAACTTTTACCCTAACTCTCACAGTAACACTCTACCTAAACACAATTCCTGAGTCTAAACCACACCATAATTTCACCAAAACCTCATGCTACACCTCACAGAAACCCTTTCCCTACCCATACCACCTCAACTGCACTCTCACAATCTTGGTCACCCACACCTCACCATAGTGCTGAAACTTAATGTTGCCCTTACCCTCAATTTAAACCCCAAACCAAACCTTAACTGTAACCCTCTCCTCCTTGAACTACTAACCCCAGACTGAAATCTAAACCTAACAATGGCCCCTAACCCTAACACTTTTCCCAGATATGTATCTTAACCTACACCTAACTGTAACCCAAATCTTACACAGAGTCCTCATTTTCACACTGAATCTGTACCCTAATTCTCACCGTACACTATTCTCACCCTACACTGGACCCTAAACCTAACCCTAACCCTAGTGCCACAACCTTACTCCTCACCCTCATAGTCACCATCCCCCACACCTAACTGTAAGGGATAACCTAAACCTGGCCAAAACCATAACACTGAATCCTAAACATAATTCCTGCCATATCCATAACCTAATCCTAAACTAAACAGTTACCATAAATGTAACCCTAACCATAAATCTAGAACCTGACCCTTTACCCTCACCCATATGTATCCATAACTGTTACTCTAACTTTCCCATTAACATGCCCTTAACACAATTTGTGAATCGAACCAACAGCATAACTTCATCAGAAACCACACACTACACACCATATTATCCCCATCCCTACCAATACCTCTACCAACTCACTATCAGAATATTCAAAAAGCATACTGCACTATAGCCCTAATCCTCAGTATCACCCTTACCCTCACTTCAACACTGAACTTGAAAACTAACTGTAAAATTATCTTCCCCATACACCTAAACAAAACCAAACTCTAACCCTAACACATAATCTTCATATTCACCCTGACCCGCACCTAACCATAACACAAATTTTAAACATAATCCTCATCCTCAAACTGAAACCGAACCCTATATCTCACCATAATCCCATCTTCACCCTACACTGCACTCTAACCCTAACCCTAATGCTAGTGCCTAGACCTTATACCCTCATAGTCTCCATCACCCACATATAACTGCAACAAAAAATCTAACCCTGGACCAAACCCTAATACTGAATCCTAAACTTAAATCCCGTTGTAACCATATCATCACCTAAAGCTAAAACTAAAGCTTACACTAATCCTAACCCTAAATATAACTCCAGAACCTGACCCTTCACCCTCGCTCACACTTAAACATAACTGTTAGCCAACTCTCACATTATCTCTCAGTCTAATCACATTTCGTGAGTCTAACCTACACCAAAACTTCATCTGAAACCACACGCTACACATCACACTAACCCTATCCCTACCTGTACCACCTCCACATCACCCTCACAATCTTTGTCACTGACACCTCATTATATCCCTAAATCTCAATGTTGCCCTTACCTTCAATTTGAACCTGAAACCGAATGCTAATCATAACCCTATCCTTCCTGTAAAACTAACCCACACCTGAACCCAAACCCTAACAATAGATCCTAACACTAACATCTCACCTTTTTACTCATCTTCACCCACACCAAACCATAACCCAAAACTTAAACACAACCCTCATCATCACAGTGAAAAAGAATACTAATTATTATGGAAACCCTATCCTCACCCTACACTGAACCATATATCAAATCCTAAACCTAGTGCTTCAACCCAACTAATCACCCTCATAGTCACCATAACCCACATATGGGACAAAAAACATACATGTGGCCCAAACCCTAACACTGGATCCTAAGCCTAATACCCGCTATAACAATATCCTCCCCCTCAAAGTAATGCTGACACTAACCCTTACCCTCACCACAACTACAGAACCTGACCCTTCACCCTCACCCACTCGTATGCATAACCATTTCCCTAACTCTCACCTAAACACACTTCATGAGTCTAAACCACACCATAACTTTATCAGAAACCTCAGGCTACTCCTCACACTAACCGTATCCCTACCCATACCACCACAGCCTCACCCTCACAGTCTTCATCAACCAAACTTCACCATAGTCCTAAATCTCAATGGTGCCCTTTGCCACACTTTAAAATGGAATACAAACCCAAACCATAACCCTCCCCTCCCCCTAAAAATAACCCAAAAACAAACCCTAACCCCAACCCTTGACCCTAATCCTAACACTGAACACTCATATTCACCTTCCCCCCACACCTAACTATAACCCAGATCTGAAACGTAACCCTCATTGTCACACTGAATCCGAACCTTAATTCTCACCATTGCCCTATCCTCACACTACACTGCACCCTAAACCTAACCCTAATGCTAGTGCTTCCACCATACACCTCACCCTCATAGTCACCATCACTCACACTTAACTGTAACAAAAAATCTAAACCTTGCCCGAACCTTAACACTGGATTCTAAACCTAATGCTGATCCTAACCTTAATCCTAATCATAACTCCAGAACCTGACCCTTCACCCTCAGGCACACGTAAACATAACTGTCAACCTAACTCTCTCATTAACCCTCAGTGTAAACACATTCCTAAGACTAACCTTCACCATAACTTCATCTGAAACCATGTGCTACACATCACACTAACCCTATCCTTACCTGTACCACCACCACCTCAGTCTCACAAAATTCAAAAAGCATACCGCAACATAGCCATAATCCTCAATGTGGACCTTACCCTCACTTCAACACTGAACCCTAAACCTAATCCTAACTATAGTACGTTGACCTACCACCTCAACCTCATCATCACCACTATCTACAAATAACTGTAACCCCAAACCAAACCTGGCACAAACACTAACCCTGGGTCTGAAATCTAACTCCCACCATAATCATATCCTTAACCTATACTTAACGCTAACCCTAATACTAATCCTAACCATAACTATAGCCCCTGACTGATTCTCAACCACCAGTCACTGTAATTGTTATCCTAACTCTAAGTCCTAACTCTAACCCAAAACCTAAACCTGGCCTTGGTCCTAACACTGGATCCTACACCTACCTCTCGCTGTAAGCATATCCTCACCCTAAAACTAACTCTTTCTCTAATCCTAATCCTAATCTTGACACTAGCCCCTGATGCAAACCCTGAGCCACACATAACTATAACCGCTATTCTAACTTCTTGCTAACCTCAGCCTAAAACAACTCCTAAATCTAACCCAATCATAACATAACTCTAAACCTCACCTCACAATAACCATGACCATATACTATGGCCTCACCCTCACCCTTTTCATCACCCACACCTCACCATTACCTTAAACTTTAATGTCACCCTTACCCTAACATTAAACCCGAACCCTAAGTATGACAATAACCCTGTGTTCCCCATGCACCTAACCCAAAATATAACCCAAAATTTAATCCTAATCTGGCTCTTCAACCTAACCCATCACCCTCATACTAATCTTCACCTATACCTAACCATAAACCAAATCCTAAACATAACCCTACCCCTCACACTGAGTTCAAATCCTAACTCTCACCATAACCCTATGCTTACCCTACACTGAAATCTAAACCTGACCCTTACCTTAGCTCCTGGAAGTACACCTCAACCTCATCATCACCACCACCCACACCTAACTGTAACCCAAAACCTAACTGACCCCAGCACTAACACTGGGTCTGAAACCTAACTCCCGCCATAACCATATCCTAACCCTAAACCTAATACTAAAGCTAATACTAAGTCTAACCATAACTCTAGTCCCTGACTCTCACCCTCACTCACACATAACCATAACTATTATCCTAACTCTCACATTAACCCTCATCCTAAACACAAATTCTGTCTTACCCACACCATAACTTTATCCTAAAACTTACTCTACACCTCACACTAACCTGGAACTCCAACATTAATAGTAACCCTATCTTCCCCAAACACCTAAACCAAAAACAATCCTAACCCTAATCCTAACCATGGCCCCTCACCCTAACTTCTCACTCTCAGACTCACCTTCACGCACATCTAACCATAACCCAAGTCCTAAACAGAACCCTAACCCTCATACTGAAACCAAATCCTAACTCTCACCATATCCCTATCCTCACCCTACACTGAACCCTAAACCTAATCCTAATCCTGGCTCCTCTATCTAACCCCTTACCTTCATTGTCTCCTTCACCCATACCTAACTGTAAATTATTAAATTGTGAAATATAAGTAGGTAAAATCTCTAATCAGACTCAATTCTTGATAGTACATATTAAAATACAAAGTAAGTTTCTGTTCTTGTTTATCACATGGTTAAAAGAAGTTTTTCTTTCTTGTTTTTGTAACAACATGTTGTAACATTGTCACTGAAAAGATCTGTAGCCTTCTTAATTGGAAGCCTTAATTAGGCAATTTTCTTCAGAGATTTTCAGCTTTCAGTTTTAATGGGATTTCTTGAGTTTAGGGGGAAGAAAAGAAATGAAGTGTCTGAATTTGGCCCTAATTAAGCCAGAAAAAGAATGCTATGTCTGACTTTTCTAAAGCTATTCATTCATTCATTTCAGACCTGATTCTACAAACAACAACTTTAAAAACAGGTCAAAATTGTTTAAGTAATCATGCCAAATAGATTGGCATCCATGGGAGTTTATGGCTGCCTTTGAAATAAAACTCAGCAGGAAACATGTGGGTTAGTATCTACCCAGACTTAGAGGAGGACTGGTATAATTATTCCCTCACAATTATTAATAGACTACTATTTTTTAGAGAAGTTTTTGGTTCACAGCAGTATGAGTACAGACATAAGCCATATACTCCTCACCCCCACCAATGGGTAGTTTCACCCATTGTCAACATCCTGCGCCAGAGTGGTACCTTCATTGCAGTTGATAAACCTACATTGACACATTATTATCACCTAAAGATTATAGTGCACATTAAGGTTTATTCTTGGTGCTGTAGATTTTATGGGTTTTGAAAAATATGTAACAACATGTATCTACCAATGTAGTATCTTATGAAGTAGTTTTACTTCCCTAAAAGCTCTTTGTACCCTACCTATTCTCTCTCTCTCCTCTAACCTCTCACAACTGCTGATCTTTTTATTGTTTCCATAGTTTTATCTTGTCCAGAATGCCATATAGTTGGAATCATACAGTTTGTAGTTTTTCTTCAGATTGGCTTCCTTCACTTAGTAATACCCATTTAAGTTTCCTCCATGTCTTTTAATGGTTTGATGGCTTATCTCTTTTTAGCACTAAATTAATATCCCTTTGTCTGAATGTACCAGTTTATTAATCCTTTAACCTTCTCAGGACGTCTTGATTATTGCCAAGTTTTAACAATTGTATATTAAGTTGCCACAAACATGTATAGTTTTTATGTGGACAGAAGTTTTCAACTCCTTAGGGTAAATTCCAAGGAGTGCAATTGCTGGGTAGTAAGGTAACTATATGATTCATTTTTCAAGAAGCTGCAGACTGTCTTCTAAAATGGCTTTACCACTTTGCATTCCTAAAACCAATGATTGTTGTTGTTCTCTGTTGCTCCACATCCCTGTCAGCATTTGGTTTTTTCAGTGTTCCAGATTTTTGCCATTTTAATAGGTATATAGTGATACCTTGTTTTTTAGTTTCCATTTCCCTGGTAATGTATGGAACATCTTTATGCATGCATATACTGATGGAGAGCTATTTCTGGGCTCTATAATCTGTTCCTTTAATCTATTTGTCTATTCTTTCACTAATACTGCCTTGATTACTGTCTTGATTACTCTAGCTTTATAGTGTACCCTTAAGTTCGATAGTGCCCTCCTCCAACTTTGTTTCTGTCCCTCCATAGCATGTTGTGTCTTTTAGTTTTCCATATAAACTTAAAAATCAGTATGTCAATATCCATAAAGTAACATGTTGGAATTTTGATTGGTATTGCACTGAAGCTGAAAATAAAGTTGGGAAAAATTGACATGTTGAGAATGCTGGGTTTTCCTATCCATGAATATGGAATATCTCTCCATTTATGTTGTTCATCAATTTCACTCATCAGAGTTTTGTAGTTTTTCTCATATGGATCTTGTATTTTGATAGATTTATTACTAAGTATTTCATTTTAGGGTGTGATGCTACCAATGATATTTTTTAATTTCAAATTTCACTTGTTCATTGTTGGTGTGCAGGGAAAAAATGTCATTTTTATATTAACTGTGTATTCTGTAAGCTTGCTATAGTAGCTTATTAGTTCCAAGAGTTACTCTAGGAAGTCAGAGTCAAAAAAGTGTATGGCCTCCCAAAGACTGGGGCCCCTGGAGTGTTTAACTATCACAATTGTCCACAGTAAGCATGCAGCAGAATGTTGATTACAGTTCAGGTTTCCCTACCTCCCACTCCCCACCAGTTTCCCACAAAGGCTTTAGCTCATGGGTTTCTTTTCCAGTAAATTATAATTCTGCTCATCTGTCTATGAATTCTGAGTGCCCTCTGACCTAACTGCTGTTATAAATCTAAGACTAGCTCTTTATTTTTCAGTTCATTCATCATTTTGTTGTTAGGATAGAGTGGCAACTTCCAAACTTTTTACATTCCAGACCTGTGTTATTTTTTTTAAAACAAAAAAAACCATTTGGAGCTAAAAAAGATGTTAAATCTCTTTTCTCCACTATTTTTATACTCCCATGGTACATTCTAATGAAAAATGAGACAGACTTCTTAAATTTGTTTTTCTTGCACTTCAATCTTAATTTTCTTCTCATTAGCCATTCATAGCAGCCAGCTTGATCAGCAGGAAATGTTGTAGCTGACAAATAAAAATGGTTAGACATATTTTCCTCATTATTTCCTTAGCTGGTCCACCCCCTTTACTTTTCATCTTTATGAATTATCACCAGAGAATCAAGTTGTTAACTCATGTTTAAGTATTCTTCTTGTGCTGTCTTGCTGATGTAAAGAAATTTTGACTTTGCTGATGTTGGTTTTTCATTTCACAGTTACTCTAATATTTTTCATCCAAAAGTATAAACTTTTTATTTTCTGAGTTTTGAATACATTACTCATAAAAAGAGTGTCTTTCCATTAGGTAAAATGATAAGTTTAGAAATAGGAGTTTATAGTTCATATTTATTCTCAAACTGAATCTTTCAGAAGAAAATGTCTTCTTTTACTAACAGCTGTTAATGCTCTCATAAGCAGTAGAAAATAAAAACATAATTATATACTGTATTTAAAAATAAGTTTCTGAGCTATTCAGTCTAATATAAAATTTTGAAGTCCTTTTTTACCTTCAATTTGGCTTGATATTTTAGAAATAACTGCTTTCTTAAAAACTTGAAAGTTAATTGTATTTCTCCCTTCAAAGTTCTGTTTATCTAAATATTAAAAATAAATCAAGATTTCTTCTTTCCCTTTAAAACATATAATTTTTTTCCTTTGAAGAGCAATTAACTTGATGGTATACTTGAAGATACTACAAAATTTTTTAAACATTTTCTTGTTGTTAGATGGATGTTAGGCAGAAAGATAATCAAATTCTTCTTGATCCATATTTCTATTTTCAGGGATAGGACCTGAACACTGTTATGTGGTCAAGGCACCAACTTGTCCTTCATCTCAACCCCATCCCTTTCCTCCTTCAATACCAATGTCTCCTTATTTGAAACTCCATCTATGTCTCTTTTTTCTAAGCATATTATTTCCCAGACTCCTTTACTCAGGATTTAAATATTTTAATTCAGTTATCTAGTCTTATCTTTTAAATTCTTTTCCTAGGATTTTTTTTCCTGCATTTTGAGAAAAAAGAACAAAGAAAGGGGACAGCAAAATAAGCTCCCATCAATAATGAATATGGCTGGAGAAAATCCTAAACTTTATTTGCTGTCATTAATGCTATGATGCAGACCATTACAACATGTCTACCAATATGGTCATGAAAATCTGCATCCATAATGATTCTGTTGCTACAGGTTGATGAATATTCCACAGTAAAAAGTTTGTTTGCATTACAACAAAATTATAACCAGTCAGGATAAGAGCCTCAAGGGCAATAATTGCTTCACAGTAGGCGGCATCTACATCTCAAATTGTTCTGCATCTGGCCTCTAAATCATCTGTACAGATGATACTTCCAGCAAGAAAGTAGGAAAAGCAAAGCTTATTTATCAATCTGCAGAGCACAATGTATTTGGAGTATCTATATTCATATTTTTCAAACAGAAAACCAAGGGAGACTAAGCTAGGATTGACATCTTAAAAATGGAAAAAATAATTTGTGAATCTGGGGCTGTCAGAAAATCAAGGTGCTATTGTTACCACAAAGAAATATTACTATCTTAAAAATATCCCATACAAAGTTAGGATCATAACAAAAATGTATAAAAATAAGAGGGAACTCATATTTTTGCTTTTAATATACGAGGTACTCAGTTATGTGCTTCAGGTTAGAGATGATATTTTATTCTCACTCCAAATCTATGACATAGAATACCTAGAAGCTTTAATTTGTAGGTGAGGAAACTGAGGTTCCATTTCCAAATAAGGAAATTGGCTCAAACTCGTAACTAGTATAATAGCCACTTTGGAAACCAAACTTTTTCCTGGTACCCAAGGCTGTTTTCTTAATGACTAGGACATTCACTTTTGTTTCTAGATATGTATAGATGTTTTATCTATTCTAACATCTGAACTAGCTCTCAGGAAAGGTAAACAAATAAACATATAAAGGAGTCAGCTCTAATTTGAGACTCTGAAGTTACTTGCTGCTAGTTAAAGAGGAGTGGCTGCTCCTGAATCAGGGCTAAGTGTGCTATTGGCCAACATGCCAGCACATTTGCATAAGCCATCAGAATGACAGAACTGGCCAACTTATCTTCAAAGGATCATTCCGAACCATCCAGGAACCCTGCCACTTTTCTACCACATATCACCCTATTTCATTTTCCACATAGCTCTCATCACTATGTAGAATTATTTTATGTACTACATTGTATTTTATCCTTTCTTTCTCCCATTACAAGTAAGCACCATGAAAGCAGGGTCCTTATCATGTTGTTCTCAGTCAAATCCTGAGTTTAGACCAGTGATGGAACCAGTAGCCTCTTCATAAATACATGGGGAATGAATGAAGGAAACGTTCCTTAAAAGAGCTGCAAGGACCTGTATATGCAAGTAAATAACCCTAAGGAATCATTTCCAAAGGCCTGTTAACTTTTTCTTATTGTCTAAGAAACTCTCTAATATGGTGAAGTTTTATAAATGTAAGTTGGAAATACCATTTGAGAAAAAAAGGAAAGAGACATTATTAAACAATCACTTAGGGTCTGTTTTGTTCAGAGGATGGGGAAATAATTCAAGGAGCAACCTTTTGAGAAAAGCGCTACTCAGTTGGTGGAAGGAAACCTGTGAAAATATTGACAGACAGGATTTCTCTTACTCACTGATATTCTATAGGATATGAAGATATTTCTACCAAGAGGAAATCTGGCTTTACTGAACACATAATATTCCATAGTTTATATACTACAAAAATTTGGAAATTTGACCAGGCTTGAAGAATACTTATAAGAAGAGATCAGTTGTGAAGAGTTGTGATTTCCCTTTAAGGGGCAACACACTCATGGCTAATCAGTTCAGGTGATGGGCTATCTTCTTGGAATGGGTAACCAACATTTGAGAGAGATTTTCCCCAAAAACAGGAACAAAAAACTCATTAACTTTTTACCCAGTTGGGCTGAAACACCTGAGACTAAAACTTTCAAGTATTATGTAGGGAACTGAAGGACATGGAATCTAGGTGACGTTTTCATCATTTTTTTTCCCCATTTGAAGGTCATACCTTTGGAAGAGAAAAGAAGGTGTGAGAAAAGAACAGCTGGTTGCATAAATGACATCAAAGAATGGGATATGGTTTTTTTTTGGAACATGATTATGCTAACAAAATTACTAGATCCTGCAGCAACAAAGTACATCTTATGGGCCTAGAAAGCATGTATTTTTCAGGACATTTTCTGAACTGATCAACAAGATTCTTAAATCTCAGGAAGGAAAGGTCAATAGTAAATGATATAATGTGTATCAGGTAAAATACAGAGAGGAAAACAGTGGTATAGATACTATTTCTAGAGAAAAAGCAGTATGTTTAGAATGCAACTTAAAATCTTTATATCTAAATTACAATGACTTACATTGGTAAGTAAAAAATAAGTGTGAATCTTAAAGAAAGCAAATATGGGATGTGTGTAGATCTAAATTGCTATAATGAAAGCTACACACCATGCTTAGGAGTAACAATCATAAAAATAGTAGAATTTTGCCAATATTATGAATAACTTTGTAATTAATTAAAAGGAAAAGGACTTGGACAAAAAAAATCAAAGGAATTTTATTTTGGAAATTCACTACATCTGCTTGACTACCACAACGATCTCCTAGTAAAGACTACAAAACAGGCAAAGTGGCAAGGGTCTTAGCAAAAGGGTTTATCTGGGAATTTCACTTTTTAAAAACTCAATATGTGAGAAATTCCTGAATTATTTTGCCCTGATATGAATAATTATCTCTTTCAAACATTTTAGAATCCAGAAGATCGTTTTGTGCAGATGTAATACCCAATGTGCGGAAAACATAGAGGAAGAAGTATTGTAATGATAATAACATTTTTAAAAAAGTGTCCTATGTCTTCTAAAAGTCTATATTTACCAAAGAACAGAATGTGGTAATACCATAGCATAAAATACAGCTTTAAGGAGAGAGAAAGGCACAATTTTGTGAGCTAAATTTCAGAGCATTGGTCGTCACTGAGGGCAGTTTTGTCCCTCAGGTGACATTTGGCAAAGTCTGAAGACATTTTTAGTTGTTACAACTTTGGAATACTACTGGCATCTATTTGGTAGAGGTCAGGGGTGCTGCTAAACATCATGTAATGCACAGGACTGCCTTTCACCCTCGGCTGCAACAATTAGCCAGCGCAAAATGCCAATGGTATTAAAGGAGAAAACCCTATACCAGTTAACATAGGTCTATGAATATGTGAGGTTATTTTTTAAAAATCACAAATTAATTGTAAAAAAAAGGGGGAACATCAAAACAAGCTGCCATGGCTATATGTGAAGCCCCCTATGGAACTGGACAGCAATGTTATGCTTAAAAGAATGCCAGGTTTGGATTCAGCAGGCCTGTTATCTAGTTGTGGGTAAAATTGCAATTTTTCCAAAATCTCTCTCCTGGCCCTAGTGCATCTCCATATCAGTAGGTGTTTCCAAGGGCTGGAGAGTAGTAGTCCATCTCCATATCAATAGGCAATTACAATGGGGAGTGAGGGCATATCTGGACCAGAGAGGTTGGGTGGGATCCCTTTCTGCAGCTGGGTTGTAAGAGACACAGTTTAGCAGAAGTGGGTGACTGGTTGTAAGCAATAAACAGGTTTCTCCCCCTTAATTTCTCCCTTTGACTGATTTCGGTTTCAAAGGTATTTTGACCCGGGCTGGGAAAATATTTTCCCCCCAGAGTTATACTAGTTCTGTTTCAGGTACATCCCTTTATAATATTGAGATGTAAGCAATTCTGTTAATTATGAGTTGGAGTTACACAATGACAAATGAAGATTCTAATCCTCAATCTGCCAACTATTAGCTGATGATGACCTGGGCAAGTTCTTTTCATGAGCCTCATTTTGTGTTTCTTACATGCAAAATGGGATGAAAAATATTATCTACCTCATGGTACTTTTTGGTATTAGGTGAATTAGTAAAATGTCTCTTACAGTAAGTGTGGAGTAAATAGCAGCTTTTATTTATTATATATTATTTGCTCTCGTTTTCTTCACCTGTAAATTAAGACTACTTGAGAGGATGATCTCCAAAATAAGATTTAAGGTCTGAAACATTTTTTCATAAAATTCAATAACTAAAAAAGGAGGAAAAATTTACAAAGGTGATGTATTAAAAATATCCTATTTAAAATAATGACCTAAATGTGTAGCACACTAAATTCTAAAATACAGCAAATTTTGAAAATAATACTACAAAAAACCCAAGTGTTTTTACATTTAGTGCTGGGTGTGAAAATAAGAAAACACAAACTTGCATTTTGTAAAGAGAAAAAGGGGAAAATAGAATTATGCGATTTCTACTGCAATAAAACTTTAAAAAATCAAATATGATTAAGATGCTCGCTGAATTTGGACTAAATTAGAATCAGTGTTTGATTTATTGAGCTAAAATCTGATAACCATTGAGGGCCCTGGAAACCAACAAAGGAGATAAAGATGCTAAGCAAGAACCAGGCTCTTTGCAAAAGCCTTGTCTCCAGCCCTGGATGATAAGAGACTTTCAAGTTTACTAAGAAGTACGTCAGAGTATTCAGAATGTAATTTTGGAAAAATCTAAAGAAATAAGACCTGAAAAAAATGTCATCTTGATATTTCTAAAAAAAGAGATAATGTATAGATGCCAGAACTCCAGACTACTATTTCCCAACTGTTAGGACTTCAGCCATTTCTGCATATTATCAGTATTTGTTTTAAAAAGATGTTTTGATTATTTCTGTAAAGGGAAGCTAAGTGTCTCTACCTATAAATAGAAATAGCATGATGAATATAATGAACACAAAACCATACTTAAAAATTCTTTCTAGATGCTCCTATCTGCCAATACTGAGTCTGAGATCTCTTTAAAAAAAATTAGAGATATTAGCAAGTGCTACTAAAAAGTGTTAAATAAATACTAATATCAAATTGAGACATCTTTCTTGATGTATAATTTTATAATTGAAAAAGGAATCATTCAATATATTTGCTCAGTTAATAACCATTTAAGTCAGTGTACCACATAAAATAATTTGAAGTTCAGCTAAAATAAACCAGAGGTATTATACCTTGCTTTAGGTAAATACTCATTAGAAACTACCAGAATCAGCTGGGAGTTTTAAAATATACCAATGCTCAGGTAGTCCTGGCAGAAATTCAGATTCAGTTTATCTGGGTGGGATTTGGGCATCAGTATATTTTCCAGACTCCCAGTTAATTCTAATACAAAGCCAAGATTGAGAACTGTGCTCCCGAACAACACACTTAAACAGAAGGTTATTTGGCAAGTTGTTTGGAGGTACTTAGAAAATGAATTATTTAATCCCAAGGTCCAACTTCATTTTATTTTCTGATATAATTTGCAGACTAATAATCAAGACAAGGTCACAGACATGCTGAATACTGGTTTCAGAAAAGCATTAAACAAATCCTGATTATATTGCAGAAAGTTTTTTTGAAAAGAATATTAGATGATAGATAATAAGAATAGTTTGATTTCTGTCTGGTTAAACCAACATCCAAAATACATCTAAAGGTGTGTGTGTGTGTGTGTGTGTGTGAGATGGAGAGAAAGAAGGAGAAAGAAATATGTCCTACATAGTCTAATACCCTGTTTTGACATTTGAAGAACATCAATGTTATGACTAGGAGACCGACTTGTAATAATATCATGCTGACATGATATTAGGAAAAATATATAATACTTGGCATAACAAAAGTCTACTTCTAAAATAACCCTACTAGAGTTGTAAAAATAATGTGTAATGGCAAAAAAAAGCTGACTCCTGGATCTTGAATTAAATATTTGTCTATGAAAGTACAAGATAATCATCTTGTAGCTTAGCAATTTACATGTTAAAAGATGTAGATGTACGAGTTTAGCAGTTTACATGTTCAGTTTGAACCCTAGGGGTATTGTGGCTATTAAAGCAAAACAGCCCTTCCTGATGTAAGTTCAGTTGGATTTAAAGAAGAGTAGCCATGCTATCAGAATATGTATTACTCCCACTCTGCTTAAGTCATAATGGACTTGGAATTGTGGATACCAATTTTTTAAGGTATTGTTAAACACAAGTTTGTCAAAAGAAAAATGCATACACAAAGAAGGATTTTGAAACGTAGTGATATAAAAAATAATTTGATGAGCAGAAATTAACTTGGAAAATAAATGGGTGTGAGGATTCTATGACAGTTGTCCATGACAATCATTTTCAAATATTTGAAGGGCTCTCATCCCAGAGCAGGTGTGATGGATTTTTGAGGGGGTATGGTGAACACAACTAGAAAAAAAAAATTGTTAGGCTAAGATGTAACATCAAATCAAGACTCAGATTATTCACATGCAATGAATGGCCTATCCTTGAGGTAAGAACTTCCCTTAGAACTAGAAGTTTCTACCCAAAGAAAGAGTGACTTCATTTGAGAAACAGTGAAGGTTGGGTTCTGTCAGTGTAGTGAACATTTGGAAATGGTTTCCTATTAACTTCCTTATAGGTCTAACATCTATTTATCACATGGTTGAAAGGAACAAGCAATTTTTTAAGATTATGAAACTATTTAATATCAGAAAATAAATTACAAGTAGTTGCTTCTAATTATTTTCCAGTATGGGCAGTAGCTTTCTTGAAGCAATAGTTATACATGTCAATTTATATGTTTATTTATCATTATTCTCCTATACTCTATTTCAAATGGCCACAGAGTATTTGGAAAATGTAGAAGTGTGTTTTCTGGCTTAAAATAAGAATTTAATACATATTGCCAATTTTCAAACCATAAGTGATTCAATCTAAACTACTGAACTTGAACTAGGAGTCATGTATGTGTATATATAAAAGGTAAAAAATACATTTTATATCATCTTATAATTGTTTTTATTTGACAGCTGGGGGAGCACTGTAAGTTTTCCTAGAATGTATTAGTTTGTCATAAAACTACTTTAGAATTATGGCCTTAAGCAAGTTCTTCCTTTGAATGAATGAAATACAGGATTTTTGAAAATAACTTCTTAATGACTTTGATTTTTGAAGTCTTAAGTGATTTTGAACTCTATAAATATGCTTGGGCATTTCCCTTCAAAATTCTTCAAGTTTTAGATAAGTATGTATAAACATTGCCTTAGTAAACTATGCAGAAAATATATATTCTTTCCATGACTCAGGACCTCCTGCCCATAATCAAATTGAATAAGTGAAAGATCTATATCCCACATCAGATTTTAAGTCATTCATCTCTCATAAAATGGCTCAGATGTAATTATAGAATATATTAACCATAATCTTTACAGAGGTGTCAGTTACACATATTTAATTTTGCATATTTTTAAGGGCTAATAAATCAGGTGAACAGAAATATATCCCAAAAGCCATAACTTTTACACTCAGTTAGATGAGGTATTTTTTTCTGTTGCTATAATAAACACTCATTTAGTCAATGTTTTTGCCAGTGAATTTAGTTATGCAAACACCTTAAACAGAGTAGTGGTATTTAAGTATTTAGAATTATTTGTACTTCTCAGATTTTAACCATATTTTTTTTTAAATAAATGAGAAAGCATGAACACTGAAATAAAAATACTTTTTAAATATCACAAAAATTAAGTCCTTCTGTGAATCTCTACCTCATTAACTATGGGACTGGACGTACTACTTCTTTGTTCATGTTTTCTCATCTGTAAAACTAGATTATTAATAATAGTGCACTGGATTCTTGTCACCATGAGGAATATAATGTGTTTAAGGTGGGCCTAGCATGCAGAAATGCACAACCAGCTTCAATTCCTGCTGTTGTCATTACTGTTAATAGTACCCTTTCTTTGACTCTTTCTTTATCTAGAACATGTGGAAGATACATAGATGGTAAAGGGCCTACAAACTAGAGTCTTTTTTTTGCACTTTTATGTAAAATATAGGTGAATTCCTTATGGACTGAATGTTTATGCCCTTCAAATTCATATCTTGAAACCCTGACCACCAGTGGGAAGGTATATGGAGATGAGCTAAGTAGTAGGTTCAGACAATGGAGGTAGTACCTCATGACGGAATTGGTGACTTACAGAAAGAGGAGGAGACATGAGAGTGCTCTCTCACTCTTTCCATATGCATACACTGAGGAGAGGCCTTGTGAGGAGAGGGTGAGGAGGCAGCCATCTGCAAAGCCAGAAGGTCAGACCTTACAGATACCAAATCTGCTGACAGCTTGACCTTGGAGTTTCCAGCCTCCAGAACTCTAAGGAATAGTCTGCTTAATCTATCCAATCTGTGGTACTTTGTTCTTGTAACCCAAGCTCACAAAGACAATTTCACTCTGCTACCCACTTACACATGCACAAAAACATAAGTATCTAGAAGACTTAGACCTAGGTAAGATCTTTTGTAAAAATAGCAATTATTCATATTAGGTAAATGTTTTCTCTAATGTTCATGGAGCCTAATCACTGGATCTGTGCTCCTAAAGCAGGGCTACCATAGGCAATATATTAAAACATTACTTCTCACATGGATGCTCTGAAAAAATAGAAATGAATAAAACCCCACAAAATCTCAATGTCAAATAAACTTAAGAAACAACACATGTAATAATTTTAGGGAATCCTGCATTGTAGTGAGTTTTATTATATTTAAGGTTATCCATAATTCCTTTTCTTTGGAAAATGACACTGTGGGTAAAATTGAAGTATTTCCAGAATGTCTCCCCTGGTCTTAGTACATCTTCATATCAATAGGTGTTTCCAAGGGGTGGAGAGAAGTAGTCATCTACATATCAATAGGTGATTACAACATGGGTGGAGAGCTAGCACCCACCTGAACGGAGAGGTTTGGAGGGATCTTTTTGCAGCCAGGTCGTGAGAGATACAGGTGAGCAGAAGTAGACAACTGCTTGTAAGTGATAAATGGGTTTCTCTCACTTTATCTCTCCCTTTGACTGATTTCAGTTTCAAAGTTTTATTTGCCCTGGGCTGGTAACATATTTTCCTCCTGGAATTACAGACACCTTGATCTCTCTCTTGCAGTTACTTCTCCTTTACTATGTGCACTAGGTGGAATTGTAAATAAATGGAAACATATATATATGTAGGTCAATATATATCCAGATGACTCTCTACTTTTTCTTCTTTTAACTTAAAAAGTTGTTTGGCTTTTCATCCTTTCATATATATATATTTAGACACACACACACACGTGTGTGTTGGTGTGAATATATATATATACACACATATGTCTAAAAAAGTGTTTAGGATCTCATGGATATATATGGGGTAGACATTTAGCTCAACTGGTCAATTGAAGTCTATCTCCTATGGGTATGAATCTCAACCTGCATGACCCAAGGGCTGAAACAATCAACCAGAAGATACTTGGAGCTCTTGCATTTCATGGTGGTTCCCTGATAGGATTTTTGATGAGTTCTTACTACCCAGACCCTGGCTTCTGTATTTTCCAAGCGTATGCTTCCTACAAAAAATTCTCATTAAAAAATAGATTCTGTGTGATACAAGATATGCTTTAATTATATGCCACCATTGTTAACTTAGACAATTTCTTTCTCATGCTTGCAAAGAAAGTAACCTAACTGTTAAACAGGACAAAATCAACCACTAAAACAAACCAAATATATGCACAACCTGCCAACCAGACAGGAAGGAAGGAAGAATGTGTGTGCGTACAGATACATCTGTACATCTCTGTTTATCTATCTGTCGTCTATGTTTTACCTAATATTTTTCAAACTGATTTAAACAAAAATCTCTTTTCCCTCTACCCCACCTCCTTGTCCCCTGAAAATCTATTAGCTCTAGTTAACATGATTTGAGCAACATGTACGAATGCATTAAGTGTATCCATGAGGAATGTGTTAAATCTAGAAATTGAGTCTGGCATTTCATAGTCCATTACTGCATCCATTACATTCATTTCCTCCACTTCTACATATCATCTCCACTGCATCTAAATGATTGCATCACATTTCTAAGTATTGAATAATCCACACTTAAGCAAACTCATTTTTAATTGTATTATCTGGGTTTTTGCACAGGAATGTAAAGAAGTGCCATCTTTCATTAGGTTAAAACATGAGATCAGAAACTTACCTAGGTTACTGTATTTTCCTGCCTGCTTTCATCTATGTTGGTTTAAGGCAATTAATCAATAAGTAAGGACAAGGGATGAAAACATATGGTCTCTGATATTTAATAAATGAATTAGTGATGTCCCTTGCTTAAGCATATAAATTAATAAGCATTAGGTCCTTTACTTAATGAGGAGTTTCCCTTTTAAAACCTGAATGAATTATCGAAAAGACCATGGCACAAATTCAAAGGCATTTTCTGACCTTCTTGTATTCTGGCTGGCATGAATTTTTAACAAGGCGCTGTATATTTGGAAGGTCTATTAGAAATTGTTCATACAAAAACTTTGCTTTAAAGAAAGCTAAACTAGCGAAGCCAAGAAACTACCTAAAATAGCAAGAGAATATTTAACTAGTGGGAGATTGAAGTTTTATAAAAAGTGTTTCGGATCTCATATTTTGCTCTAAAATATTAATAAGGAATGATAAAGACTTTCACTTTTATTGATGGTTCTATATTATATTTTAAAATGCTCAACACTATAAGAAATAAGAATATAACCGCTAATATTTTAAGGTGAAAAATCATAGGTTAAAATAAAGAGTCCTATGTTTTTACATCATATGTTGCTTTACAAAATTTATTCTCTAGATTGTTTTCCAAGATTCTTAATGTCAAAAAATTTCTAGCTGAAAACATGTTATAAAATATCATATGTTTAAACTAAAATATACTTTAAAAAGGTCAAAAGGCTTGATGCGGCCTCCTAGGACTTATTCTAAACTCAGTAGTTTATATCTCACCACAGACATCACAGGTCTTTTATTAACCCTGGGAGAAAAGTTGTCAATAGACAGGTAGCCATGCTGTGCATTCTGGGAACTTTATTAAAGTCTCATTAGAATCTGTAAAGCTGTTGTACAGTTGTGTGAGGACTATTGAGTTCAATAGTCCTTCAGAAGTCTCTTAGTAGACAGGCGTATAACTTTTTACCAGTCCTCTCCTCTTTGTCTTCTTTTTAATGTGTGCTGTATTTACTGTGCATGCTTAAAGTGTTTAAAAAGTGAGGTCAGTGTTATTGAATAGGAAGATTTTATGAATGGCACTCAATCTTCCCAGAAGCAATTAGGATCATCCCTCCCCCATCACGTATGGCAACATTCAACTTGGGTCCCAGTATACCATTGGAATGTCAAGTGGAAAACATGCTGGTTGACTGAGAACATACTAAGAAGGAAAAGACCACCTAGGCAATGTTTCTTCCATAGAAGTGCAGATCCATAGGAAAAGGACTCCTTAAGGACTCCCATTTAACATGTATCATATAACTTTATTTGAATATATATAAATCAAAAACAAATCATATGCTAATTTAGCTTTAAAAGATTATAGAAATGAAACAAAATTACAAAATAAATTCCTATAGTCAAAATTAACTTAAAATTAATAAAATTAATCTATTATGATGTTTTTGCTGAAACAAAATAGCTGATTATACTGTAAATGTGGTGCTGACTACTATGGTCCAGGTTCTTTAAAATTATAGGGCCTAACTATATATTATTATATAAAACACTATTTCTCATTCCGTACCATTAATTGAACTAGTGAAAAACCTATGTTAGTACTGAAACATCCCCTTTTCCCTTTTCTTGACATACAGATATCTTGTATTTATTTATTTATTAAGTCAGCCTTAGTTCTTCTGCTATTTGTCCTCAAAAGTTACAGAAGAGCTGTATTCGGTGTGAATAGTATCTTAAACCTAAATCCAAAGTGTGCCTGAAATCCCATAATGGTATGTGGCTTTTGTTTTCAAGTTTACAAAGAATTTTCCCCATTAAGCCTGAATATAGTAGATTAATATAAAAATAGAAGGAAATAATTAAATAACTCACAGTGCCAGAGAAACCATTTGTGTCCCCACTTTGAAAAGCATGTTTGTTCCAGTCATGTTTCTTATCTTATATTATCAGACCAGCTTTGGATACAGATGTCTTTGTGCTGGAATTTTCAGGTAGAACTAAACAAACCTGGGAAACTGTGGCAAAATAAGATTTGATAAATCACAGAATAAAAGCACTGGCAAGGCATTACAGTACCAGCTCATCAAAAACAACAGAGAATAACAGAGCATTTAAATTGTTTGAAACCTTGGTATTCAATCTCTGTATCTATATATAATAATATATGTGCATAGTATACATAAACATGTACATATATTTTCATATACATACATACAAATGTATATATTTAATTATTTTAACCCCATGCTTGCCTATCATGAACAGCAGTAAGTACTTAAAAAGATATTCCAGACATTTATTTTGAGGAGAAGCAAAGTCACTAGAAACTGAAGAGACTCAGCACAAATCTGTGGTCAGTTTTGAAGGGAATATGTATTATGTGGAAACAATTAATTGTGAATATGAAAAGTGAAACAACAAAAAATAAAAACAAAACAGACTAACAGTTAAAGTTGTTGGGGATACACACACACACACACACACACACACACACACACACACACACCACACAGCCATGCTCCTACTACTATTAATTAATGTCACCTAATATAGAAAATATGAAACTCAGTGATAAATTCACAAGAAAAATGATAGATTTTCATTATCTGTAATGTCTGCTTTTTCAGCTGTGCAAACTTGTACTAGGTGCAGATACAGTTCAGAGGTATGAAGATTAAAAAAGTAAGGTCCCTCCCAATCTCAATTATCCCACTAAAAACAACCAATGTTAACAGTTGATTCTTTCTACTACTTTTTGTCTATATATTTTTACTGATATCCTTTAGCAACAACTGAATTTATTTTTTCTGGAATGAATACACAATTATCAAATATTTTATCTCAATATCCAGATGACTCTCTACTTTTTCTTCTTTTAACTTAAAAAGTTGTTTGGCTTTTCATCCTTTCATGATTGACTGTTGGTACTATTTATAAATTGTAGATAGGTTTTGTCAAATATTATGAAAAATTTTCCAATCCTGTCATTTTTCATGAAACATCATTTATGTTTTCTTTTATCACAGAAATACATTGTTCTATAGTTAAGCTGTCAAATTTTCCTTTGGCTGTTTAGGTTTCTGTCATTGCTGAAATGTTGTAGTCTTAATAACTATAAAAGTTGTCTAATTTTAAATGCAATCATTTTATATTTTATTTAATATATTTATGTATTTTATTAATGTGGAATTCATTTTGTATAACCTGAGATGCAAAGATATAACTTTATTTATTTTCAACAATCCATTTTTAATATTACTTTTCAGTGGTTCCTAGAGCAATTTAGTAAACATGGTATTATTTCATTTTTGATATTAAATGTCACCTTCATAATTTATCAATCCCATATTTATTTGGAACTACTTCTGGACCTCATTTAATTCCACTGATTTATTTCCCATTTTATAGACCATTATCATATGATTTTAGTATCTATATCTATGTAATATACTATAGTATCTAACAAAGAAAGGTCTTTTACATTATTTTAAAAAAATGTCTTAGCACTTTGTGCATTTATACATGTACTAGTAAACCCAAAACCAGCTTAATTTACAGACAGATTTGGGCAGACTTTAATTCTTTCTAGAATTTCATAAATAGTGGAATCACATGGTATGTATGCTATTGCCTTTTTTTCACTCAACAGGTTATTTTCATATTCATACATTTAATTGAATATATCAGTAGCTCATTCTTGTCATTGCTGAGAAGTATTTCATTGTATGGACTTACTACATTTTGTTTATCCATTCACCTTTGATGAACATTTGGATTGTTCCCAGCTTGACTGGTTATTATGAATAAAGTTTCTATATGTACTTACATGCAAGTCTTTATGTGGACATATGTATCTTTGGTTCTCTTGAAATATCTGGAGGTTGAAATAGCTTGACTGCATGGTAGGTGAGTGGTTAACTTTTTATTTTAACCAATAACTTTACTAAATTTATGTTCCCACCAGTGTCAGTTTTTTAAAAATTTAGCTATTCTAATGAGTATATAGACATACTGTGGTTTAAACTTGTTTTCCTGATTACTAATGGTATGGAGCATCTTTTCAAGTGCTTATTTAACATCCACATATCTTCTTCTGTGAAGTGTCTGTGTGAATATTCTATTGGATTGTGCTATTATTGAGTTGCAAGAGCTCTTTATATATTCTAGATACAAATATTTGACAGATATTTGCATTGTAATTATTTTTCCCATTCCTTTGATTGCCTTTCTGTTTTGTTAGTCTTTCAAAGAAAACATATTTTTAATTCAAATAAAGTCCAGTTCCTTAAGTGTATTTGTGTGTTTTGTGTCTTACATAAGAAATATTTGCCTATCCTAAAGTTGTCATGAATTTCCTTCTATGATTCCTTCCAGAAATGATACTGTTTTAGTTTTCACAATTAGGTCAATGATACATCTCAAAGTAATTTTCACTTATGATAAGAGGTATGAGTCAAAGCTGATTTTTTTTTCCATATATAGTTTTCATAGCATCAAATACATGAGAATCTATTTCTATACTTCCAATTCTATTCCATTGATGTAAATTCCTAACTTTTTGATAATACCAGACTCTTTAGAGTGGCTCTTTAGAGTGTTTATTGAAATCAGTTAGTTGAAGTCCTCCAATTTTGCTCTTTTTAAAATTTATTTTGGGTATTCAAGATCATTTATATTTTTAGCTTGGGAGAATTGATGTCTTAACAATTTTGAATCTTCCAAACCATGATCATATATATCTCTGTTTATTTAGGACTTCTTTAATTTTCTTGTGTAGTGTTTTATAACTTGGAGTATCCAAATTTGCATATTTTATTACATTTTAATTTGTTCCTTTTTTTTAATAGTTGTGATTTGTCTTCTGAGAATTTCTACTTTACCTTTCATTTAAAAGTGTATAATTTACATTGGTAATCTTTCCCCTAAAGAATTTTCCTGGTTCTTTGTATGTTGATGAATTTTGGGTTGTGTCTCAGACATTTTTAGTGTGTTTGAAGACTGCTAAAATCTTCTAATAAGGTGAATCTTTGTTGTAGCAAACAATCAAGCTGGTTAGGTAGAGATTGAGAATTCTGTCTTAGCTTCTTGAGCAGTGGATCAAATACCAGTTTATGTTTCACGGCTTTCACTAGGCTGCTGTGGATCTGTTCATGTAGCACAGCTCAGGAGTACTGGCCTTATGTTGGTTCATACACTGAATAGGGGATCCCCTTTGCCCAGAGGCTTTCTGATCCTCCAGCTTAAAAGATGTTTTTTTTGTTAGAGGTTTAATCATCTGCCTTACAGCATTGTACCACATAACTGGGACACCGTCTTGACAAGCAACAAGAAAAAACTGGGAGAAAAGAATAATGGGAGTTTTACACAGACATCACAGGGTCTTTTATTTTTTTTTCATACTCTGGCCAGAAAGATCTTTCTCCCTCAGGGTCTTAGGTGCCTACAATCCCACTATTGCAGTGAAGCTCCTTGACTGGGGTCACACGTGGGCAGGGCCGGTAGTTTTTAGTTAACAATTTGCCTAATGATATTTTGTAGTCTGTTTCTTAATCTCTGTATTGGTGTCCACTTACACTTTTATTAATATTTAAACATTTATATTATAATCGAAGAATTATATTTTCAATGTTCTCATGTCCCATTCTATTGTGTTTGTTTCTTTTCTTGATCTTAAGTGATGTTTTCAAAAACATATCATGTAATTTGTGATTTTAAAACAAATCATTCTCTGAGGGATTCTTTGGGATCTTTCAGATGATCTGTGTTTGTTTCTCAGGTCCCTGAAGGCACCAGCAATCTAGAAATGGTCTGAAATATATTCTCCATTGTAGGGTTTCCAAAAGAATTGAGCAGTATGAATTTGGATCACAAACTTATGTGGGAGCAGATGTCACAAAATATGTCAATACTTACTTATGAATACAACCTCTTTAGAGAAAGTTCTTTTCCTATTTTATCATTTCATTAAGGGTTTACTTTCTAGAATCCTAGTTTGTTTGATTGTTTGTTTTGGCATCTATTCAGATTCCCCAACTTGCATGGGGTGTATGAAAATTTTCAAACCAGAGCTCTGTGTCAGTAGTGATTTTCAGATGGCCTCAGGGATGCTGGTTGCTTCAGTCCTCCTATATTATTCTGGATTTTGAGGTTCTTGCTTGCATTACACTTCCTATACAGATCACATCATGGAGTGTGAGAGAACAGTTATTACATTCCATGGGCTAGTCTTAGTCTAGTTTCAAAAAGTTGTAAGTAGGCACAATCCACAGAACTGTGAATACTCTACCTGTTCTTAAATGATTTTTCTTAATCTTTCAGAAAATCATTTTGTTGATTAAGAAAAATGTCAACACATATCCTTTGAGCTGGAAAATACATCCTTCCAAGAATGACACAGAAGGCTAAATGTGTGATTCATATCTTCCTAAATCTCATTTACAAAATGGCCATGGTTCTAGCTGTATCTTTTTTAGGGGTCAACTCTAGAAAGAAAAACAAGAAGGAATAGGAAATAGAATATAAAAACAGACTATCTGTGCCTCTGCATTTGCATAACTTTTTATGAAGTGTGATTATAATTTTATATGGTCATATTTAGGACACTTTCATGTACACAATAAATGTAAGAGACATATACACATACTTTAATAAGTATGCTGAGATCAAAGGACATGAGATGAGTGCTTTAGGGAACAGACAATGAAATGAGGTCAGAGCTAAATTTTGATTTAGAGAGAGGTTAAGGAAATCAAAAGTAATGATTTTCAAATGTATTTCAAAGAGTTTCTTGAAAGGGAAGTCAAAGTAGGCATGTTGACTTTGTTTCTGCTTTCCTTTTCTTTGATATTCTGCTACTGCTTCAGTTTTCAATATATATGTGTCTGTGTATATCTATATACATGTAAATTCATATAGCTATATATATGTGTATATATACATGTGCATATATATGAATGTACATTTACATATGCATGTAAATGCATATATACAATATATATTTATATTCAAAAGTATAGGTTAAAGTTCTTCTGGAAAATTACAGGAAGCACAGTAAAGACAGGTGGTACTAAAACATGGTTGAGGAAAAAATTTTTTTTAATTACATGCTCTTTAGTTTTTCTCATAAAAATTTAGAAATTCATAATACTCATTTACATAGTACCTTATCCCATAATATAGTAAGTTAACAATTAAGCATTATAAAATTTATTTATTACAATTTTACTGCTTCTGAAAAGACTTCATGTCTTCCCAGTATCTTCATATAAAGTTGCAGATCATTCAAATAGCTTACAGTGTCCTTTATTATTTGATTCTTACTTAAAATTCTCTGACCAGGTCTTTATAAGATTTTAACCTTATTTTATAAGGTTCATAAGGAAATAAGATTAGTATCCATGGGATAACAGTCACAGATAAGAAAAGGCCCCCTGTGATTAAGCATTAAGTTAAACTGGTATAATCTAGGGAGGAAATAATAGGAATTTTGGGTTTGAGAAGAAACAAAATCTGACTAGCACAGGTCCTACAAAAGGTATCTCTGAGTTTGGGAGATAATAGAAAAGAGGTCCAGCAGCACCCAAAAAAATGATAAAAAAAAGAATCCATTCATTTGAAATTAATATTGAAATTTTGGAATATTAGAGTAGAATGGCTCAGTGAGAAAAAAGCCATAATCCAAAGGGTTTTATAAGATAAATAAATAACTTTATATTTGATAAGATAGGGCAAGTATTTAAGTCCTTGAAGGTTTAATTAAGGAAGGAATTCAGAAGATTAATTTGATAAGTATTCACCACATAGTTGGAAAAGTGAAGCTCTTGGAGTAAGAGGTCAGTTTTATGGCTCTTGTAAAAATCAAAGTGTGCACAGTTGGAAATGATAAGGAACTGGGCTATGCCAATGTTTTTAACAATACAGTCAATAATTACTTCATATCAAAAAATAAAAAATCTAAAACCTCTGGGACTGGTGAATAAGGCAGATAAAATGTAAGAGTAAAAGATGATTCTTAAACTTTGAAATTAGAGAAGAAATCATTCATTATTAGAAATGGTGAAGAATGAAAATGAAAGGTCAATCTACTGAGTTGTGGTTAATCATATGTGAATACTAAAGTTTACATTTTAATTATCTATCTATCTATCTATCTATCTATCATCTATCATCTATCTATCTATATCTATCAATCTATCATCTATCAATCATCATCTACCTATCATCTATATAGAGTATTAATGTTTGAAACTTAAAGATCATTACTTCAGTATCTTCCACCCCAAGCTCATTGACACCACCAGAATTATTTCTGACTATATGAGTAAAGGTAGGTGTTCTGTGTCTATTAGAATACCGTGATTTATATGTGATAAGGAACTAAAAATTCCTTGAGTATGTGAACGGTTGCTGTTTTGAGAAACTTATCATAGGACTTGGTGATCATTTTGGAGTCATGAACATGACATGTGATGTACAAATATGTCAATTTGTTTTGTTCATATTTCACTCATAATGATATAATTTTTAGTAATATCTGAAAAATAAATATACTCAATGGACACAAGCTCTGTTCTTCTTTTCCTGTATTATATAATCCATCTGACCAATGAGCATAGTTAATAAACTGACTGACAAACACTATGCAATGCCTAAAGAAGCCTGTTCAGTAGTTCTGAATTCTCTGTCTAGCTTTTCTCTTAGGTCTTTTCAACTATCACAAGGCAACATAATTACAGATAAAATGTTAGAACTTTAAAAAGTATTCATTAAAGGACTTGGCCAATAATTCTCATCTTTTCTCCTCCTCTTTGACAGTCATCTTAGTGGTTCACCACACATGGACAAGCTTAATTTTCAGCAGAGGTTTTAGGCTTAATCTGCATTACACCCATAAATGACAAACAACTGTTTTTATGGCCACGTCCTTTATTAGGCACCTTAAGGATGAATAGCAGTATTTTTAACATGTTTAAAAATAAATTGAAAAAACAGTTTCCTTTGGAAGTAATCAACCTGTCATCTTTCCCATGTTAAAAATTATTTTAAAGTAATCTTTGACCAAATTAAGTTAATACAAAACGAATATACCTGACACACAAATAAAATACAGGTGAAAACAGAAAAAATTCACTTGCAGCTATTTTCACTGTTGATCTGAAAATGCAAATCACCAGTTTAAAACAATTTTTTTAGAATTTTCTTGACGTACAGTAGGCATACAATATATTTCACCTATTTAAGGTAAACAATTTATTTTTGACGCATGTAGAAATCCACAGATCTATCACTATAATCAAGATAATGAATGCATTCCTCACCCCAGATGTTTCTGTATTCCCTTTGTAATCTTTCTTTTCCACTCCCTCTCACGCCCTGCCCTCTCAGCAACAAATAATTTGCTTCCTATCACAATAGATTGTCTATTTTCTAGAATTTTATATATATGGAACTGTACATCATGCATTCTTTACCTCTGGCTTTTTTCAGTCAGCAAAATTATTTTGAGATTCTTCTACGTTGTAATGTAGGGGTCAGAAAACTTTTTTTTTTTTTTTTTTTAACGAAAGGCCATGTAGTAAATATATTAGACTTGGTGGGTTTTATAGGTTCTCTGTTGCATATTTTTATTTTTTGTTTACAATCCTTAAAAAATGTAAAAATATTCCCAGTTGTGTACCATATAAAAACAGTTCATAGACCAAATTTAGACCAGGCCTTATAGATTGCCAATCCCTGTTGAAGTTCTTTTCTTTTAAAAAGTTTTCTTATCCATTACCTGTTGATGGACATTTGACTTGGTTCCAGCTTTTCGCTATTCAAAATAAACCTTATATGAACATTCATGTATAAGTCTTATTATAGGCATTTTTTAATGATACATGGTATTGTACTTAGTAGTAATTATGTAAGTAGTATTTTCTGTGCTTTATAATTAGTAGTAACATGTGTGACAGGTATATACATTTCAGAAACTACTAAATTGTTTTTCAAAGGAGTTGCATGATTTTTCCTTTGCACCAGCAGTGTATGAGTTCCAGTACCTCTACATACTAGTAAATATTTTATGAAAACAATCTTTTTAAAGTATAATCATTTTAATAGGTATGTAGGGCTATTTCATTGTGATGTTAATTTTCAGTTGTCTAGTGTCTAAATGATTTTGAACACTTTTTATGTGCCTGTTTGTTATTTATATATCTTCTTTGATGAAGTCTGTGTTTTAATCTTTTGCTTGTATTTTCAATTGAGTCAATCATTCTCTAATTGGATTTCAAGAACTCTATATATTCTAGATGTAAGTTCTTTGTCAAGTGTTATTTCTACATATAGTTCCCAGTCTGCATCTTATCATTTCATTTTCTTAATAATGTCTTTTGAAGAGAAGTATTTAATTTTGGTGACATCAGATTTACCATTATTTTTCTTTTGTGCATTGTGGTTTTAGTGTCTTATCTTAGAAGTATTTTTCTAACCCAGAAATAAAGATATTTCTCCTATGTTTTCTTCCAGAAGTTATATATTTAGGTTTTATTTGAATTCTATGATAAAATTTGAGTTAAGATTTTGGGATACACTATAAGGCATAAATTTTTTGTAGTGCATGTATACTGCTGATGAATTATTTTAAAGCTTTTGCATGACCTATGAAATCTGCCAATATTTTTGAAAGACATTTCCACTGAGTATAGAATTCTAGGTCAACAATTTTTTTCCAGTGCTTTTCTGCTATCTGGCCTACATTATTTACAAACAGAATTCAGTTGTCATTCTTATTTATTTATTTAAATCTAATTTGTCCTTTTCCTCTGGCTGCTTTTTTCATAAAAGCTGAGATATCAGAACAATGTCTACTATGAATCCCCAGGAGTACAGTACTCATCAATGAAAGAGGCTGTCACATTTTTTGTATTTATCAGGGAATGAATTCTGTTTTTAAAATTTTTGGCAATTACAAATTAAAGCTATAGTAGTTCTAAACAAAATGTGCTCATACTATAGCACTATAATACTTGAAGAACAAAGCTCATCAATATTCAAGAATTGTCCTAGAGAAAAAGAGCATATTATAGCAAAGAAATTGGTAAGGAGACAAAAAATGAGGTTAAAAAAAATCACCAAAATAACCAATAAAAATGATAAATCAAACAAACATTTGTTTATCCTAAATCCCAAAGTTCTTCATTAATGAGAAAAATCTTCTGATATATGTGTTCTTTTTTCAAGTAGGAAAACAAAAGACTGATGTTCCTACATATAAAGCAAAACTATAACATAAGGAAAATCTTGCATGTTAAATGCAACTTTATTACTTCATAAAATATGTTGGCTTCATATAGAAAAACACAGTAATGGCATAAATGTGTAAGATTTTGTAAGGAGAAATGTCTGCCATTGCTATTTATATTTCCAGCATGATTAAGATGAATAGATGAATAGAAGATTTTAGTGCCTGGCAACTAGTGTATTCTTAATAAATAGTGAGTGAATGTCACTTCTTCCACTTCTTCTCCCATTTCTTCCAGTACAACTCTAGGCTGAGCAAGAATGAGAATGGAAGGGTTAGAGCAGGCAGTTAGGTAGACATGAGCAGGTGGGGAGAAAGGGTGGCAGACCACCCAGAGACCACCTTATCTCCCTTAGACCAATCCCTTTTGCAGTTCAGCACAAACTGAGAAGCAAAAGATACAGGTCACTGGGACCCTCTGATTTTGGAGCACTTAAAGAAGACCTTGTCACTAATGATCCTGGGACCATTATAGTATCATTTACCTTGTGGTTTTGGCTCCACCATAGGTTTCTCTTAGACACACATGGAAAAAATCATGAATACAAACTTGTACAAAGAGGCTGAAGGGAGGGAAGAAAGACAGGTCCAAAAGATAGTGTAAGAATGACAAAATGGGAGGGAGGAAACTAAATAAATCCCCATTAAGGACACAATGTAAAACCCACTGGGCAGCTACCCACCCTTGGGGTAGCCCACTCTGTCTCTGGAGCATACTTTCCTTTTGCTTTGCTAAATAAAAGAAAAAAACATTGTGGGCTTTAACTCTCTGTTGGGTCTCTTGACTTAATTTTTTTCCTTTGAGAAGGCAAGAACAGAGGAATTCCACAATTCACCACCTGGTAACAGAAGTAAGCAAAACAGAGATTGCAAGGATGGTAAAGAGAAAAATAATTTAAGAGAGAGCGAGAAAAGGAAATGAGAGTAACATTCTTCCAGTACTCAAGACTATCTAAGAAGAGTATATACAGAAATGTCTGCATTCTGACATGGGAGATAACAAATTCTGTATTCAGTATGAAAAGTTGCTGCTCACTGACATACTAATATATGCAAATAATTTACATGAGGCATGGTGAGAGAATAAATGAAACAAGATTCACCCCTGTGGCCATGCAGGGGTGAAGGTGCTAATGGTACTATCACTGTTGTGCAATCCCATGACTTGACTTGCATGACTGCTCTTTATCTGGCCCTATAGGTACTTGAAATGTACTCCTTGACATACCTTCCCTATCCCCCTCGTACACTGAGAAATACTTCACTAGTCAAACACAGTGGATTTTGAAAACTGAGCCCATGGTTGGTTTGTCTGTCAGGTAGTAATACACAATCGAATCACTGAGCATTGCAAACACACATGTATCAAGCAAACAAAACAAGCCAGAGTCAGTTGACAGGTGGAGGTTAAATCCTTGCAACACATAGCAATGCAGGTCCTATGTTTGGTATCTGAACTTCTTAAAAACTTTCTGGAATATCACCAGGACTTTCTCATCAGAATTCATTTCCCCTGCCAAAGCATTCCATAAGTGTCGAAGAGATAACACTGCAACATAGAAGCATATGGGCAGAAGATAAAAGGAGATCAGTCAGCAGGAAAATATGTTTCTTAAAATCTGTGCTGCAGTCATTTTTCTTCTCAGTTTTGTTGTTTGTTTTGCCATTGAATGCCCATAGCCAACGTTAAGAATGTTTTTACACAACAGCAAAGGAATAAATTGATTCAGACCAAAAAGAGTCGATTCAGTTAATAAAATAACAGCAAAAACAAATTGAAATCAAGTTGTTCTGTATTTTATAATAAATTTGTTGATTTGTTTGGGTGTTGTATAGGCACAGCCCAAATAAGTAATAACAAAGGTGTTTTTCATGTAGAATTTGCTTTACCTGCAATCATGATTATTTTTAATATTCATGTTTCCTAATATTTTATGCAATGATTACGATACTTTGCTTTCTTCAAAGTATTACATGTGAAAAGTGGTAAGTTTTCATAAAGAGGATAATGCTGTTTGAGAAATGGTCTTGAAGTTTAACTAAGAAGGCTCCCATGGGTGAGTGAGTTGGCAAATAGATATTTATCTCTGCATAATGTTTCCTAGATACATATATTTTCTGTGCTGTATATAATGCATAAGTCATCCATTTAACCTGTTTACAGAGTTGATGTTTTCCAACAGTAAATTTTCAATTTTGTTTTTCTAAGCTCTTTTATGATGTTACAAATGGTTGGACCAATTCTCCAACTTTCTGATTGTACATGGAGTAATAGTCACTGTTTTAGGGTAAAACCACTGAAACTATTTTGTCAAATAGTGCTAATACATTCTGAAATATTCTAAACATCAAAATATTAGTGAAATGAAGGACTGAATTAAAGAAGAACTTTAATAAGCAAGAGCTTTAAAACAAATGTATACATTGTAAAAGTTACTGGCCATAAAATACAGCTACTGGTTAAAAATAATTCATAATCATTCAAAAAAAGCAAACATTTTACCAATATTGCTTTAATTCCATAACTAAATACATAATTTGTATATTAGTAATGCTTGTCAAGTCTTCAAAGAAAATTATAAAAAACATAACTGACATCTTTTATGTGAATGGAGCTGGTTGGGCATGATCTTAAAATAAATTGTCTTGAAGACAAATGTAGCTCTTTGGAACTTGGCCAAAGCATGAGTGATTAGAGAAATTACAAGAAAAAAAAATAATGTAGCTTTTCAGGAGAGAGAACAAATTACCAGCAGGCATAATTCAATTTCTTAGTATTTGGTTTTTAATTTTAAAATATGGGGTCCATCTAGCAACTTTAAAATTTAGAATGATCTGCCTTAATGTATTGCAAAGTACAGATCCTCAACAAACAGTTGGACGGCTGATCGGATGAAGAATGGATGTGCTAAAAGAAAAGTAAATGATAAATCAGCTGAAAACAACAACGACACTGTCTAATGGGTTCCTTGGAATTAAAATGTGAGATACAGTTGCTGATAATAGTTACTCATCAATTGATGAATAGTATAAAGAATCTGATTCCATTGGTCCTAGAGATATTTTGAAAATGACATACTAAAGCAGAAAACATGTCTGCTCCTCCATCCCCACCCAAAAGTAGAAACACATGAGATGACATCATAAAGGCATAAAAGCTAAGCAGAGAATTAAACTAGACTCATGTTTTAAATAATAGGATGGGTATTTTGAGTTGGTGACATTGAAGCTGGAGTCTAAATGTTAAGTAGAAAATAGCCATGCAAAGATTGGGAGAATATTATGACAGGCAAAATGAAAATTTATTGAAACAGTCATTAAGTTAGAATGTGTTAGATATGTGCCATTGCCACACTAAGCAGAAAGTAGGTGGGTCTATCTAGAGGTTAGGGGGTTAATTTATTAAAGGGCAAAAAGGATGGCAAGGTTCAGATAGATCGTTCAAGGGCTTTTTAAGAAAGGAAATAGCTGTTGTGATTTTCATAAAGCAGCTGGAAGAGTTTAAGAGGAAGAACATCATCAATATTATATATTATAGAATATTATTTATATATCACTGAGTCTGGAGTTCTTTGAAAATTTAAGATTGGAAATAAAGACAATTGAGTCATTAGCATATAGGTGTTTAAGCCGCGAGTCTGTGGGATTTAACGTAGAGAGAGAGTGAAATAAAGGAGAAAGGTACCAAGAAAAGGAGTCTTCAGAGAAAGCTGAGAAACTGATTATAAGCACAAAGTGTAGGTAATATTTGATGATTTTGGTTTATTTTTTAATTTCCCACTAAATAATTTTTAAATAAGAACTAAAAATTATAAAATAAAACTGCCAGAGTTCTTTAACTTACCTAGTGATTGTGTGGAAAGATGGATCAGTGATTTTGCCATGTATGTAATTTTATAAGGGTTCACAGTATCACTGGCTTTTAACTGGGCTGTGGGATTTTGTACATGTTTGAGCAGGATACTCAGAATCTCAAGGTTTTACTTATTTAATTTTATTGTTATTTTTTAAACCTATGCCTAGAAAAAGAAAATCCCTAGGAATCTAAAAGCATTTGTGGAAACTTGAATGTTCACTTATTGCTGATTGATTCATTTATTTTGATATAAACTCAAATAAGTAACTCTGAATAATGTTTTTAAATTTAATTTTGAAGTTTTTAGTGATAGAGAAATTCTTTGAGATAATACAGAGGGAGAAAAGATAGCATTTGCAATTGTTCAGGTGAATTGTTTGGAAAATTATCTAGTTTAGACATGCCAGACAGAGTTAGTTTAGTAAGAGTATTTTAAAATTTAGGCTGATACCTTTTTTAAAACTAATTTATGTGTTCAAATTTTCTGAGTAGGAGATCATTAAATAATATTATAGTTGATTTTATCAACCTCCTAATTATTAATTACAATATATTTGGACTTGAATATAAAACTTCCAAATCATTTGTGAGTATAACCATGAAAAACAGCAGTCGCCCTTATCCACACTTTTGTTTTTCATGGCTTCAGTTACCCCTTGTCAACCTTGGTCCAGAAGCAGATGACCCTGCTTATGATGCATTGTAAGAAGGTCAACAGTAGCCTAGCAGTGTGTCACACTTCCCAAGTCATTTACTACACTTCATCTCATCACACAGGCATTTTATCATCTCACATCTTAAGATGGATGAGTACAGCACAGTAAAATATTTTAAGAAAGAGACTTAACTTTATTATTAGAGTATATTATTATAATGATTCTATTTTATTATTAATTACTGTTAGTCTCTACTGGGCCTACTTTATGAATTAAACTTTATCATAGTTATATATGTATGTAGAGGAAGAAATATACCTACTTGGTATGTACATATACTATAAATATACATGTTTGGTACTATCCACAGTTTCAGACATCTACTGAGGGTCTTGGAACATATTTCCAGTGGAAAAGGGAGGCCTATGGTATGCCTTTGTCTACAATGATGGAATTGCCACATCACTCAAATATTTGAAGTATATTTTCCCTATGTTCAGTGGTTTAGGGTAATTTGGAAATCATCTTGATATTCAGAGAATATTTTCATTTATATAATGGAATGATCTAATTTAGAAATGAAAGTAATCATTGAACAACAATACCTGAGCATATACTGCATGCCAAATTTGGTCATATTGATCCTATTTATAAGTACATTGGGTATTGCACAATTGGAAATAAAATAGAATATGAGAAAGCTGATTAAGCATATAGTATTTGAATACATATTTTATATAACAAGCTTAGATCTTTTGACAGTTTTAAGTCTTCCATGGAATGTGGAGTTGTAAGAGAACTTTCAAGTTATTTAAACTTAGTTTTCAAAGCATACAGAGTCCTCTTCTGCATCATCCTTGTTGAAGGTCTGCACATAGTTGTCCAGAGTTGAGTATTAGCAAAAGGCAGCAGTTTTCTTGGTATAATGGTCCATCCTGTTGCTCAGTAGCTGGACACAGCGCGTGGCAATATTATCTTTACCTTATTAATTTGATTGTAAGATATTTTAGCTTGTTTCTTACTTGCCTTAGTTTATTTTCACTCACGTTAGAGTTTTTTCCTTCTGAGGATCTTACAGTGTCAACGTTAGGTTGCAGCTCTACAGAAATAGTAATATCTTTTTAACTTAGTCATGATTTTAAAAATATAAAGGAATCCACATTTTAAAAGTATTTTTGCACTTTAAATTTGTGCAATATTTACATTTTGCCTTTCTGTATTTGTAAAATGAAGTGCTCTGTTATTTACATATTCTAAAATATATTTATTTAGATTTGTATCATTTTCTGCAAAATGGATGAATGGCTAACTTTAAGGACTTTCAAACTATTTAAACTACATTTAAATTGTTCTTAAAAAAAGAGTTGGTTTTAACTTAAAAAATATGTTTTTTTAAAACAACTCTTGCCTTAGATCCCTGGCCCTTATGCCTTGCAAATGTTGGGATTGTGGATTGCTTTTTTTTTTTAATAAAAAACTGTACTTTCTGATTTATTGGCTGCATCATTAAAGAATAGATGAGCTTTCATGTGGAAAAGATTATTTTTTATTCTTAATTTTATATTTTGGGGAATTAGGCCAGATTTTTAAGCTCCTAAGGGTTTATGCATTCATATGTCAATAGCCATAAAGAAAACAGCTTTTGCAACTATACATAAATGGGTTTATTTCCTTATTTGGCATTCAAAGAATATGGGGCTATTCTGTGCCAGAAAGCTATAAAATTTTCATAGAAAATTTAGTTTTTCTTGCTGACTACTAGAGTTGATGTGATAAAAATAGTAGGCAGAACTTCAGCCTATGTACTTAGAGGGAATTCTTCCACAGAAGAATGAAGTTTGAGCCCAGCATATTTATTGTCATGGTTATATGAAAAAATTTCATATTCCTGCCCATATTAGACTGCAAAAATATGAGAGACAGGACATTTTGTTTATATACATCTGTCAACATGTCAAGTGGTACAGAGGAGAAAAAAACATATATGACTCCAATACTCCAATAGCTTTTCTACCATCTATACCTGACACATCCTTGAGGGAGAGCAGGAAGAAGAAACAAATGGGATAATATAATATTTTTAGTTGATGGCATCATAATATATTATCTATATCATAACTTCAGTATGAAAGTTAGTGAGACACATGATTCCTAAATGCTAATGTGGACCTGTTATTTCAAGGAATACACTGAGTATTTTAGAGGTCTCATCTATGATTTTTCCACGGACAAATACAAATTTTTTTAAAAGTTGGTAACGTCTTAAATATATTTTCTTTTCAGTGTATGTACTTTCTTTGCAGATAAAATTGCAGGCCTAGTTGATCTAGAGACATTTTTATTGAAGTATAGCTGAAATATAATATTTTATTGCTTTGAAGTATACAATATAGTGATTCAACAGTTATCTACATTATTAAATACTCTTTCCAACTAGTGTAGATACTATCTGTCAACAAATAAAGATATTACAGTCTTATTGACTATATTCTCTATGCTGTATTGTATATTATATTTGAGATTTTGTGTCTCTTTATCTCCCTTCACCTATCACCCACCTACCCCACCAGGGTAACCACCAGTCTCAAATATGTGTCTTATGGTTTTTTCCAGAATTTTTTCACCATCTTATTCTACTGACCAAGTTATTTGTATTTATTAATGTGATAATCTCTAAATCTAGTTGTTCAATTATGATGTATGCTTGGGAAGCACTTAAGAAAAAACAGTTCCATGCCCATGCGTTCCTCCAACAGCCAGATAAAATATGAGTGATATGGACAGTGTCATAATAATAAGAAGAGTTTAAAACAGTGAGTCAAAAGAAGCAGTCAAATCATTCTCAGGATGGAAAACATCTCCACAATTTTTTTACATGTCAGTTTGTAAGTACAATCAATCCTGTGATCTCCATATTAAGATCATAGGCATCCTTAGGGGAGAGAGCTGCATACATTGTCCCATACTACCGTTAACTAAATGGCCTCTCTGTTTTGTAAAAAGTCTTAACTCTTATCAGACATAGTCCAGAATTCAAAGTTCTCCCAAGCTTATCAATCTCTTACATCTATTTTCTGGCAGTTGTATTTCATCTTCTTATGTCAAGTAGATCTTAAGCTATATGTATTGAGTCTTTCTGACTTACATGATACAAAGATCATTATTCTCCCACAGAATGCCTATCAAATGTCTCGATTGATCAGTGACTTTTGGATCTCACTGAAATGTAAGAAAATTGATGATTTTTGTGTGCTTGCTCATACCTTTCTAACATTAGGCCAGTTCCCAGGGTGAGGTTCGTTAGGAGGGTTCATGCCTTCTGAACGTTTCTGAAAACGTTTCTGAAAATTGGTACTTAACGGCCAATCTCAGTAATACTATTCTAACAGACCTAGAAGGGAGAGCTTATTATCTCCCTTTCTATATGAGGAAGTTGAATGTGGGTGAGACGTAATGAATTCTCATGGGCTTGTAGCAAGGAAATGATGGACCTCCGATTCAATCCAGGCTCTTATTCCTAGAAGCAGCAGTCTTTTTCACCAGGCATGCTGCACTGGGTTTCACTTTCAACACGTGGAAGATAGCTTGTCATGGGGGCAGAGCTGAAGCCTGATTGGCTCCTTTAGCTTAAGTTCCTATTACTATATACCTTCTGTTTAAATGGTTATTATGCTATAAGAAAGCTATTTTTTTTCCTTGAGGGGGAAAAAAGAATGTCAGATTTGGCTGTAAAATTAAGTGAATAATTTTAAGCAAACAAGGAACATTTAAGGTAAAACATTTATCAATGTCCTTTAGTCAAAACACTAGGACCACAACTGTAGTTGAACAAATTGGGCTTCTTACTTGTTGCATCAGGCAATTAAATTTTGTGCAGATAGAAAAATATATGACATATATAATATATATGACATTGTATATAACAAAAATATTACACAAGGCAATGTGTTATAATTGAGGACATATTTATTGGAGCCTATATTCCATATACTGAGCTAAATAGCTGTCTGTTTCTATCTACCTACCTACCCATGGGTATATAACCATTTTGGTTTAAAATATGAAAGAACTTTCTGGTAGCTTTATGTATGAATTCTGACTTAGTGATTAAGATAATCATGAAAATTTTGTGCATCTTTACAACTCTCTGCATCATAAACACCTTACAACTTTTGCTCCTTTGTGTCCTCTGATTTCTGAAACAGGGAAATCACTGTGTTACAGCCGGGCTTTCACATTAGCAATTGTTCTCTGAGATTATGAAATTGAACTATAGTAGAAGACATTAATTTTAAAATGCTAATTGTCTTAAAGTATCTATTAGGAAGCCCAATTAGCAAAAAAACAAAAAAAAACAAAAAAAAACTAAAACTAAAACTAAACAACCCGATAAAGAAAGTAATAAAACTACAGTAGCTGTGGGGTACTAGGTGTCTGACACTGATCAATTTGTACAATCCCAATTTACCTCACTGGTATGGTTAATTAAAAATAAGCTGGGGGCAAATTTCTTTATCCTCGCATTCTAAGTCATATGAGGCACGTCTCATTTCTATTGTCCATACTGCTCAGTCCATCACACTTATCCTTGCTACTATAATCTTTACAGAGTTAAATGAATCATACTTCTATATCAAGTTTTAGCTGTTTCGGTATGGAGGAGACAGATTTTAAAATATGAACTAGTTGTACAAATAAAAAGCTCATTTCCAATTATTCTTAAAAAAACAACTCATTAGGAGATTGCCAAAAAAAATAGCATGTCAAGAAGTGACATTTAATGTTTCTGAAATCCTGACTTAAATGGGCTATAACAGTAAAGGAAAATTTTATAAGAGAGGATATTATCCATAAAAGACCTTGAGAATTTCTTCCATATATAGTGCAGATGTGATCAGATTGAAAGGAACAGCAAGAAGCTGTTCTTGCTGGCCTTCCCGAGAAGGTGGTGCTTTAGCCACAGTATGTAAACAGAGCACGACTTGGCCAAAGTGCTCCACACCTAGCATTTTCTTTCTAGCAGGGTGTATCTGGATGCTGACACTGAAGTCAGGCCTAAAGAACTCTCCTTGAAACAGCACACCAGCATGTATAAGCAACTGCACTGGGTTTTCCAAAAGTAACCTGACCACAATGCATAGAGAAGCAACACAGGTGCAAAGAAAGACTTTTCCTCCAAATGCTGTGTACTGATTGAGGCTGAAAATGGCCCCATCATGTACCTAGTACAGAAACTGTACTGAAGAGAAAAAATACCTTAAACATGAAGAGGAAAATAATCTTACATATGTAAATGAAAGCTCTATGCTGGAACACTGGCTTCCTGAGACTTCAAGAAGAGACTAAATAGAGAAATTTCACTTCTGAGATGGTAGAGTCCATGTTCTCTTCCTCACTGGTGCCTGAGTCATGGGCCTGGCAATGGACTCTTACAGTAACTAATCAACTAGCCATACAGGTCGAGGACAAAAGGCCACAAAAAGGGATGGTAGTCATTGATACACTGAAAAAGGTTAGTCAAATATATTCACAGTGAACTTTGAGTTACACAGAGTGCAGAGAATAATATCTTTTATTATCCCTGGAATGTTTCCAAATTTTGGCTGCATTACTCTCACATATCCCAAAACTGAATGCATTTCAGGAATCAACTCTGTGAATCACATATTTTAGTCAAAAATGTAATAAAATGAAATTAATAGCATAAAGATATGAAACATTACAATTTATACACATAAATAATTCACTTTTAAAAATTCTTGTAAATGATAACTTATTTAGGTAATTGAATTCAATAAAAGCATATATAATAATATATGGGAAATAATCCAAACTATAATCAGAATAATCATCTCTAAACAGTTTGTTGATTACATATGAAAGAAATAAGTATTCAACTCAAAAAAAGTTTATAAATCTTCTATATATGGCTTGATTATAAAGGATAGAATTAATAAATCCAGGAAATGGATGAACTTTTAAAGGATAGAATTAATAAATATATCTAAGAACATTGAAATAGCCAATATAAAACACATAAACAAAAATCTGTTTCAAGAATAATAAGTAACAAAGAAAAAAGCATGGCACTGTGAAAGAGAAAGCTTAAACCCTCAAACACAGAGAAATGAAAATAAATTTATTTTTATATGATTTCTACTTCTGATTCTGTGACAGAGCAGAAACTCCCCAGAGGTACTTGCGCAAAGTATATCTAAATTGTGGATAAATTACAGCAAATACACATTGTTACACTCTCCTAGGCTTTCTAGAAAGTAATTAAAATCCCCACTCTCCCAAAAAGAATATGAAACTGTAAATGAAACAAATGCTGAATGTTAATACAACTGGAAAGATGGGTTTGTCTTTGAGGCATGTCTGCATCTGAACTCAAAGGGATTCTATGCTTTGTGCCCTTGGGAAGGAGTTAGGGTCACATCCTAGACTTCTTTATACTTGGAACTCCGAAGGTGGAAAATAGTCAATAGCGATTCAGGAAAGAACAAAATCCTTGCTGGAAGAAAGCTAGATTTGGATCCGTAGGGTTATCACAATTTATAGTTTACTCTCTTTAAAAAATGTCAAACACACAACAAACAAGCCACTTTACATGACTGTCACTAATTGGAATGCAAATGTTACAACCCCTGTGGAGATAAATCTGGCACAATTTATCAAAGCTGCATATCCATGTACCTTTTATTCTACTTCTACTAATCTATCTTAAAAATACACTAAAAAAACTACATGATAACACAGGCACAGAATAGTAATTACAACTTTATTTAAAATAACTGAAGACTAAAACTACCCATATTTTATCAACATGGTCTTGTGAAATAAAATCCAGTTTAGCTTTAAGTAGATTATTATATATATATATATATAAAAAGCATGGGGGAAGGTCTTAATTTACTGCCATGGAATTACTAGGCTACTGCTAGGCTACTTTTTATGAGGGAAAAAAAGCAAAATGCAGAGAAATGCTCATATCATACTTCATACAAAAGCATCTTTTTTGTTTGAAAGACAACTATATGTGTCTGTGTTTATATATATGTATATATTTCAATTTGCTTTTATTTTCTAAGAAAAATGATAGTAAAATAAGCAAAATATAAAGTGAATGTATTTACAGCAATATGATGAGTGGGGAAACAAGATGTGAGACTACCTTGATTTAACTTGCTTAATGGTTTTGACTTCAAAATAATTTGTTTTACATAATTTAAATAAAAAAGGAAAATAAGCAATGACAAAAAATTGAAAGTTTATAGAAAAAAATGAGTCCAAATATATATCAAAATGGTTGAAAATGACTTTCCTTAACAACTGGCAAAAATGGACCTAAGTTTTTCCCAAATGATTCTCAATTATTTATACAATAATGTACCTTGGTCCTTTATCTTTTTTTCACTTATTTGGGGAAGATGTCTTCATTTTTGGAAATTCTCATGTATATATGACATTCTTTCCCATTGGCTTTCTCATTTTTTTCCCTGGAATTCCTACTATTCAGATGTTAGATTCCTCTAACAAGGAATCATCAGTCAAGATATTGCCAAAGTCATGAAGCTTTTCCACTATGTTTTATTCTGAGAATTTTATAATTTCAGCCCTTACATTTAGGCCTTTAATACATTTTGAGTTGATTTTTGTATATGGTGAAAGGAAAGGGCCTGACTTCATTTTTCTGTAGGTGGATATCTATTTTTTTCTCAGAAAAGGAAATAATTTTTAAGAAAACGTTTTCATAGATAATTTTGCTGTTCTATGCAACACTCCATTCACTAGAATTCACATGATAAATTCAGTGAGGATTTTCTAATTTTACAGGGAAAAAAATACAGACAAAATGTCTTCCCCATAATTTCATCATTCGTTCATTCCTCCATTCAACACCAACAACAAAAAAGACACCTGTGAGCCAGTTATATGATATAGGAGAGAAAGAGGTAGTCTGAGGGCTCTGACTCTCAGTTTAATGTGAATTCCTCTACCTCATACTGTATTTCTTGTTACTATTTAATAGTTTCTGAAATTGAAGTGTCTGAGCCTTGCTCCTGGGAAGTGGACCAAAACTGTTAGCTTCAAAAAAAAGGAAATTTCTGTACACAAAGCAAACAACACTGTATATAGGGCTTAAAAATGTAATATGGGGAGGGAGCCAAGATGGCGGCGTGAGTAGAGCAGTGGAAATCTCCTCCCAAAAACACATAGAGCTATGAAAATATAACAAAGAAAAATCTTCCTAAAATAGAGACCACAGGACACGGGACAACATCCAGACCACATCCACACCTGCAAGAACCCAGTGCCTTGTGAAGGGGGTAAGATACAAGCCCCAGCCCGGCGGGACCCGAGCGCCCCTCCCCCCGGCTCCCGGCGGGTGGAGAGAAACTGGAGCAGTTTTTTTTTTTTGGAGAGCGCTTTTTGGAAGCCTTAGAGGGACGGGCCCCCGTTGCTGGGGAGGCAGGGTGGCGGGACCGGTGAGGAGGTGCCTGGGAACGGCGCCGGAGGACAAAGAATATCCCGCGTTTCTCCCTGCGAGACCTGGGGGCGGGTGCCTGAGACCAGTGCCTGAGGACGGAGGAGGTCGCGCGTTTTTCCCCTTTTTTTTTTTTCTCTTTTTGGCAAGCGCTTCTTGGAAGCCTTGAAGGGACGGGGACCCCAGTGCTAGGGAGGCACGGTGGCGGGACTGGTGATCGGGTGGCTGGGACCGGCGCCTGAGGACAAAGAATATCCCCCGTTTTTCCCTGCGGGACCGGTGGGCGGGTGCCTGAGACCGGCACTTGAGGACAGAGGAAATCGCGCGTTTTTCCCCTTTTTTTTTTCTCTTTTCTGCGAGTGCTTTTTGGAAGCCTAAAAGGGACAGGGACCCCGGTGCTAGGGAGGCAGGGCGGCGGGACTGGTGAGCGGGTGCCTGGGACCGGCACCTGAGGACAAAGAATATCCCGCATTTTTCCCTGTGGGACCGGTGGGTGGGTGCCTGAGACCAGCACCTGAGGACGGAAGAAATCGCGCGTTTTTCCCCTTTTTTTTTCTCTCTTTTTGCCAAGTGCTTTTTGGAAGCCTTGAAGGGACAGGGACCCCGGTGCTAGGGAGGCAGGGCGGCAGGACTGGTGAGCGGGTGCGTGGGACCAGTGCCTGAGGACCAAGAATATTGAGCGTTCCTTCCCTGCGGGACCGGTGGGGTGGGTGCTTTTTGGAAGCCTTGAAAGGACAGGGACCCTGGTGCTAGGGAGACAGGGCAGCAGGACCAGTGCGCGGGTGCCTGGGACCGGCACCTGAGGAAAAAAAAAAAAAAATCGCGTGTTTTTTCTTTTTTTTTTCCTTTCTGTTCCCTCTCTCATTGTTGCTGTTGTTGTTTTGGTTTGGAGAGTGCTTTTTGGAAATCTTAAAGGGGCAGGACAGGTCACTTAGACCAGAAGCAGGGAATCTGGGGATCTCTGGGCACTCTAACCCCCTGGGCAGCAGGGAGCACAGAGGCCCCTTACGGAGATAAATAGTCTCCTGGCTGCTCCCCCTCTAACGGGGCTCCACCATTTTGGAGGAACAGCCCCAGCCAGGCCAAGCCCACAGCAACAGTGGAGATAAACCCCAAAGCAACTGGGCAGGAAGCAGAAGCCCTGTCTGCGCACAGCTGCCCAGCACAAGCCACTAGAGGTCGCTATTCTCCCAGGAAAAGGCTACAAACCAACAAGAAGGGAAGCTCTTCCAGCGGTCACTTGTACCAGCTCTGCAGACTATCTCTATCACCATGAAAAGGCAAAACTACAGGCAGACAAAGATCACAGAGACAACACCTGAGAAGGAGACAGACCTAACTAGTCCTCCTGAAAAAGAATTCAAAATAAAAATCATGAACATGCTGACAGAGATGCAGAAAAAAATGCAAGAGCAATGGGATGAGATGCAGAGAAAAATGCAAGAGCAGTGGGATGAGATGCAGAGAAAAATGCAAGAGCAGTGGGATGAAGTCCGGAAGGAGATCACAGATGTCAGGAAAGAGATCACAGAAGTGAAACAATCCCTGGAAGGATTTATAAGCAGAATGGATAAGATGCAAGAGGCCATTGAAGGAATAGAAGCCAGAGAACAGGAACGTATAGAAGCTGACATAGAGAGAGATAAAAGGATCTCCAGGAATGAAACAACACTAAGAGAAATATGTGACCAATACAAAAGGAAAAACATTCGTATTATAGGGATACCAGAAGAGGAAGAAAGAGGAAAAGGGATAGAAAGTGTCTTTGAAGAAATAATTGCTGAAAACTTCCCCAAACTGGGGGAGGAAATAATCGAACAGACCATGGAATTATACAGAACCCCCAACAGAAAGGATCCAAGGAGGACAACACCAAGACACATAATAATTAAAATGGCAAGGATCAAGGACAAGGAAAGAGTTTTAAAGGCAGCTAGAGAGAAAAAGGTCACCTATAAAGGAAAACCAATCAGGCTAACATCAGACTTCTCAACAGAAACCCTACAGGCCAGAAGAGAATGGCATGATATACTTAATGCAATGAAACAGAAGGGCCTTGAACCAAGGATACTGTATCCAGCACGACTATCATTTAAATATGATGGTGGGATCAAACAATTCCCAGATAAGCAAAAGCTGAGGGAATTTGCTTCCCACAAACCACCTCTACAGGGCATCCTACAGGGACTGCTCTAGATGGGAGCACCCCTAAAAAGAGCACAGAACAAAACACACAACATATGAAGAAGGGAGGAGGAGGAATAAGAAGGGAGAGAAGAAAAGACTCTCCAGACAGTGTATACAACAGCTCAATAAGCGAGCTAAGTTAGGCAGTAAGATACTAAAGAAGCTAACCTTGAACCTTTGGTAACCACGAATCTAAAGCCTGCAATGGCAATAAGTACATATCTTTCAATAGTCACCCTAAATGTAAATGGACTTAATGCACCAATCAAAAGACATAGAGTAATAGAATGGATAAAAAAGCAAGACCCATCTATATGCTGCTTACAAGAAACTCACCTTAAACCCAAAGATAAGCATAGACTAAAAGTCAAGGGATGGAAAAACATATTTCAGGCAAACAACAGTGAGAAGAAAGCAGGGGTTGCAGTACTAATATCAGACAAAATAGACTTCAAAACAAAGAAAGTAACAAGAGATAAAGAAGGCCACTACATAATGATAAAGGGCTTAGTCCAACAAGAGGATATAACCATTCTAAATATATATGCACCCAATACAGGAGCACCAGCATATGTGAAGCAAATACTAACAGAACTAAAGAGGGAAATAGACTGCAATGCATTCATTGTAGGAGACTTCAACACACCACTCACCCCAAAGGATAGATCCACCGGGCAGAAAATAAGTAAAGACACACAGGCACTGAACAACACACTAGAACAGATGGACCTAATAGATATCTATAGAACTTTACATCCAAAAGCAACAGGATATACATTCTTCTCAAGTGCACATGGAACATTCTCCAGAATAGACCACATACTAGCTCACAAAAAGAGCCTCAGTAAATTCCACAATATTGAAATTCTACCAACCAATTTTTCAGACCACAAAGGTATGAAAGTAGAAATAAATTCTACAAAGAAAACAAAAAGGCTCACAAACACATGGAGGCTTAACAACATGCTACTAAATAATCAATGGATCAATGAACAAATCAAAATAGAGATCAAGGAATATATAGAAACAAATGACAACAACAACACTAAGCCCCAACTTCTGTGGGATGCAGCGAAAGCAGTCTTAAGAGGAAAGTATATAGCAATCCAGGCACACTTGAAGAAGGAAGAACAATCCCAAATGAATAGTCTAACATCACAATTATTAAAACTGGAAAAAGAAGAACAAATGAGGCCTAAAGTCAGCAGAAGGAGGGACATAATAAAGATCAGAGAAGAAATAAACAAAATTGAGAAGAATAAAACAATAGCAAAAATCAACGAAACCAAGAGCTGGTTCTTTGAGAAAATAAACAAAATAGATAAGCCTCTAGCCCAACTTATTAAGAGAAAAAGAGAGTCAACACAAATCAACATAATCAGAAATGAGAATGGAAAAATCACGACAGACTCCACAGAAATACAAAGAATTATTAAAGACTACTATGAAAACCTATATGCCAACAAGCTGGAAAACCTAGAAGAAATGGACAACTTCCTAGAAAAATACAACCTCCCAAGACTGACCAAGGAAGAAACACAAAAGTTAAACAAACCAATTACAAGCAAAGAAATTGAAACAGTAATCAAAAAACTACCCAAGAACAAAACCCCGGGGCCGGACGGATTTACCTCGGAATTTTATCAGACACACAGAGAAGACATAATACCCATTCTCCTTAAAGTGTTCCACAAAATAGAAGAAGAGGGAATACTCCCAAACTCATTCTATGAAGCCAACATCACCCTAATACCAAAACCAGGCAAAGACCCCACCAAAAAAGAAAATTACAGACCAATATCCCTGATGAACGTAGATGCAAAAATACTCAATAAAATATTAGCAAACAGAATTCAACAGTATATCAAAAGGATCATACACCATGACCAAGTGGGGTTCATCCCAGGGATGCAAGGATGGTACAACATTCGAAAATCCATCAACATCATCCACCACATCAACAAAAAGAAAGACAAAAACCACATGATCATCTCCATAGATGCTGAAAAAGCATTTGACAAAATTCAACATCCATTCATGATAAAAACTCTCAGCAAAATGGGAATAGAGGGCAAGTACCTCAACATAATAAAGGCCATATATGATAAACCCACAGCCAGCATTATACTGAACAGCGAGAAGCTAAAAGCATTTCCACTGAGATCGGGAACCAGACAGGGATGCCCACTCTCCCCACTGTTATTTAACATAGTACTGGAGGTCCTAGCCACGGCAATCAGACAAAACAAAGAAATACAAGGAATCCAGATTGGTAAAGAAGAAGTTAAACTGTCACTATTTGCAGATGATATGATACTGTACATAAAAAACCCTAAAGACTCCACTCCAAAACTACTAGAACTGATATCGGAATACAGCAAAGTTGCAGGATACAAAATCAACACACAGAAATCTGTAGCTTTCCTATACACTAACAACGAATCAATAGAAAGAGAAATCAGGAAAACAATTCCATTCACCATTGCATCAAAAAGAATAAAATACCTAGGAATAAACCTAACCAAGGAAGTGAAAGACTTATACTCTGAAAACTACAAGTCACTCTTAAGAGAAATTAAAGGGGACACTAATAAATGGAAACTCATCCCATGCTCATGGCTAGGAAGAATTAATATCGTCAAAATGGCCATCCTGCCGAAAGCAATATACAAATTTGATGCAATCCCTCTCAAATTACCAGCAACATTCTTCAATGAATTGGAACAAATAATTCAAAAATTCATATGGAAACACCAAAGACCCCGAATAGCCAAAGCAATCCTGAAAAAGAAGAATAAAGTAGGGGGGATCTCACTCCCCAACTTCAAGCTCTACTACAAAGCCATAGTAATCAAGACAATTTGGTACTGGCACAAGAACAGAGCCACAGACCAGTGGAACAGATTAGAGACCCCAGAAATTAACCCAAACATATATGGTCAATTAATATTTGATAAAGGAGCCATGGACATACAATGGCAAAATGACAGTCTCTTCAACAGATGGTGCTGGCAAAACTGGACAGCTACATGTAGGAGAATGAAACTGGACCATTGTCTAACCCCATATACAAAGGTAAACTCAAAATGGATCAAAGACCTGAATGTAAGTCACGAAACCATTAAACTCTTGGAAAAAAACATAGGCAAAAACCTCTTAGACATAAACATGAGTGATCTCTTCTTGAACATATCTCCCCGGGCAAGGAAAACAACAGCAAAAATGAGCAAGTGGGACTACATTAAGCTGAAAAGCTTCTGTACAGCGAAAGACACCATCAATAGAACAAAAAGGAACCCTACAGTATGGGAGAATATATTTGAAAATGACAGATCTGATAAAGGCTTGACGTCCAGAATATATAAAGAGCTCACACGCCTCAACAAACAAAAAACAAATAACCCAATTAAAAAATGGGCAGAGGAACTGAACAGAAAGTTCTCCAAAAAAGAAATACAGATGGCCAAGAGACACATGAAAAGATGCTCCACATCGCTAATTATCAGAGAAATGCAAATTAAAACTACAATGAGGTATCACCTCACACCAGTAAGGATAGCTGCCATCCAAAAGACAAACAACAACAAATGTTGGCGAGGCTGTGGAGAAAGGGGAACCCTCCTACACTGCTGGTGGGAATGTAAATTAGTTCAACCATTGTGGAAAGCAGTATGGAGGTGCATCAAAATGCTCAAAACAGACCTACCATTTGACCCAGGAATTCCACTCCTAGGAATTTACCCTAAGAACACAGCAATCAAGTTTGAGAAAGACAGATGCACTCCTATGTTTATCGCAGCACTATTTACAATAGCCAAGAATTGGAAGCAACCTAAATGTCCATCTGTAGATGAATGGATAAAGAAGATGTGGTACATATACACAATGGAATACTACTCAGCCATAAGAAGTGGAAAAATCCAACCATTTGCAGCAACTTGGATGGAGCTGGAGAGTATTATGCTCAGTGAAATAAGCCAAGCGGAGAAAGAGAAATACCAAATGATTTCACTCATCTGAGGAGTATAGGAACAAAGGAAAAACTGAAGGAACAAAACAGCAGCAGAATTACAGAACCCAAAAATGGACTAACAGGTACCAAAGGGAAAGGAACTGGGGAGGATGGGTGGGCAGGGAGGGATAAGGGGGGGGAAGAAGAAGGGGGGTATTAAGATTAGCATGCATGGGGGGGAGGGAGAAAGGGGAGGGTGGGCTGCACAACACAGAGAGGACAAGTAGTGACTCTACAACATTTTGCTAAGCTGATGGACAGTAACCGTAATGTGGTTGTTAGGGGGGACCTGATATAGGGGAGAGCATAGTAAACATAGTATTCTTCAGGTAAGTGTAGATTAAAAATTTAAAAAAAAAAAAAAAAAAAAGAAAGAAAGAAAGAAAAGGGGGATTACTCCTTAACAGGATAAAACTATTGGTAAATCAAAGATCAACGCATGCTTTAAATATCCTTAATGTTGATCACTTAAAGGGTGTCAGATGATCAGCTATGGAGGTACTCTTTTCTGATAATATTCCTTTCTCTTAATTAAAAAAAAAAAAAAAAAAGCAGTTACTGTGTGCTGACCTCCAATGAGTTCTGCACAGTGGTATAGAGGGCATGTCAAAGTGTGGGCAAAGGGTCTGTTTGTCTCTACGCAGAAGATCAAGGCCTAGCTTGGATACCCAGAAAATGAACTAAGATACGATATGAGGAGGAGCTTCCGGCATCAGCACTCTCTGGAGGACTCGTGCCGGGGGATGATCATCAAAAAGCCTCCACAGGGATCCGGACGATGCTGTGGTTGTGGCTGCATCCAGCCCACCGTCTCCTGGACTTGCCATAAGAAGGAGGAGGGAGATGTCTAGGCTGGCATGTGCATACAGTGAGACAACGAATTTGACTGGATCTGTACTGTTGGAACTCAACCAGGAGTTGGGAGGGGTGCAAGTTGTAGCACCCCAAAATCTCATGACTATAGACTATCTATGGTTAAAAGAACATATGGGATGTGAACAGATCCCAGAAATGGGCTGCTTTAATTTGTCTGATGGTTCAAGTACAGTTGGAAAATATCCATCATATCATAGATAAATTTTCACAAATGCCTAGGGTGCCTAAATGGTTTTCTTGGCTTCACTGGAGATGGCTGGTAATTATAGATTTGCTTTGTTTATGTCACCGTATTCCTATTATGTCAATATGTGTGTGCAAATTAGTTAGTAGTTTAAAACCTATACATACTTAAGGTACTATACAAGAAGATATGTCAAAGAAATAATCAATCCTCCCAAGTTTCCTTCATATGCTACATCTATAGCTTTTCTTCTTCCTTCCTAATTACAAACTTTAAATAGAATTCGTGCCTCATATCGAATTTACCGAGTATCATAATTCCTCCAGGTGGTAAAGATACCTCGAGACAAGTGCTGGGCATAGAAGCCACAGGGCATAAATCTGCAAAGAAGTAAAAAGCTAACCTTTGCAAACAATATGGCTTCTCTCTCACTTACCAACTTTACATTTCCCTGTATGGCCCCGGAAGATGACTGGTTAGCCAGAGACGGGTAAGATTCCTCAAGGGAGGAACAACCTAAGACAGGCACAGTCGCAGGGGGGCCATCAGGTGAGAATTTGGGGGTCAACAGAGGTGAGGCTCAGAACCTCACCCCCCCTGCTTTGAGAGAAATCTTCTGCATCCGTGGATGTCTTGCTGCCCTTGTCTAGCCTGGATTAATACTTAGTCCATAGGCACACACCTGATCATCTGATCATCTACATTTGCCTTCTTACAGCACTAAACTATGTTTTCTACCTTTATCTTGCATCTACCTACCACTTCAGCATTTTATTAAAAATAAAAATAATAATAATAATAGGAGAAATGTGGGATCAACATATAAATCAAGTACAAAAATCAAATGAATATTCATATTTGACCTGATGGTTTATAGGTCATATTGCATGATCAAAACCGAAAGTTTCTGTGATGACTGCCCTTGTACTGTTCACCATGTAAGAATTTATTCACTCTGTAAGAATTCGTTCACCATGTAAGAACTTGTTCGTTATGCTTCAGAAGATTGGAGACTGACGAGAATTAGGCTTGAGATGGATTAATGATTGTACATTGAGCATTGACCCCCCTATACTGAATTTTATTGTTGTTAACAACCATTTGATCAATAAATATGAGAGATGCCCTCTCAAAAAAAAAAAAAAAAAAAAAAAAAAAAAATGTAATATGGTTAAAACAAGGATATTATGGTTAGAAGAAGAAGGATATTATGAAGCTGTATATTACTAGTATTAATACTCAGCCATTATTGAAAGAATATAATTTTCTTCTCAGCATTAAGATTTTAATTAATTTTATTGATGCATGAAAAGATTTTATTAATGATATATAATTCTCAAAAATGGTATTTAGAGAGTTTTTCTTTCTTTTTATGTTTTTGAAATTATTAAACTGTGTCCTTTTTCTTTCTAGGTAATAATTTTCTATATTATGGCTATCTTGTCTATAAAAGAAATTCTCAATAAAAAAAAACATTGAGAAAATTATGGTACTTGGAATTCTGTCATCATCTCACTCACTGGAATTCTGTAACATAGTTGCCTAACAGAATTTGGCTGATTGCTTAAACATCAGATCAATTAAATGGAAAATAAAAGCAGTCGAAACAGTTTGATTTCTCCTATATGGGTTCTCCAAATGCCATGCCACTAGTCAGACCACTTTGCAAAAGCAGCAGAAGAAACTGCCTTTAAAAAAATGATCAAAGACTAGAGGAATTGTTACTGGAAATTCTCCTGTGGAGGACAAGGAGTGGGTGGGCTTGAATAAATATATGTGGGCAGAGCCAGAGCATGGACGAATAAAGAAAGAAATGTTCTCCCAAGCCCACACATTAGCAGAGACAGAGGTTATGCCCAGCTTATAAAGGCCTTGAGAATCTGGAGGCTTCTGTGAAGTCTGTGCAACTGCAGCCCCTGCTCTGGCATCGTTTGAGGTTCACAGATGGGGTCTGGATACTGAAATCATGTGCACATTTTCCTGCACCTAGACACAATGGAGAGAACCCGAAAGGCAAGAGAGGATGCCTTCTACCCTGTCATCCAGAATTGTGTAAGAGGAAGAACTGAGATGGTAATATGCAGGTTTTCTTTAATGAAATTAATAAAATAATATGGCCACAAAAGTAAAAACCCTCATTTAGATTGTTTTTCTTTTTGAAAAAGGCCATATGGAAGCAATTCTCTACAGATAGAATTAGATATGGCTTTTTGTAATGTTTTAAGATCAATCATTGTTCCCAGATAGGTGTGATGCTGAATAAAAAGGGAAGGTCGAACAAAGTTAAAAAAGAAAGAAAGAAATGAGTTGGAGGAAATAATTGGTGAAATAAATTGATCCCTCCCAGCGCTGAGAAGATATAGGAAGCTCAAAACAACTGAGTCTGAAGGGAGATAGTACAAATGCTGTTGCTATACCTTGAGTTCTCTAATTTTCTTGACAGCTTGGTATGTTCTAATTTTCTAGATTTTCCCTAACATTTCCTGTTCTTCTATCCTCTGAATTTTACTTTTCTTTCTTTCCTCGGTTTTTCCCTCAGCTTAAAAATACATTCAAGTTTTCTCCCACATGGAAGGAAGAAAAAAAAATCCATCAATACTAAATCACTTTTTAAGAAACTATGTTGTATGTTTTCTTTTTCTTTCCTAGTCAGATTAATACAAACTGCACTCATTCTTTCTCCTGTCTCTCTTCTTATGTTTTAACACACTGAAATCAGACTCCCCTATCCAACTATCCAATAAGACATCTCTGACAGAGTTCATCAACGACTTTTTAATTACTCCGGGGGATTACATCTGTCTCACTTTATATTTATTTGGTGGCCTTTGACATTAATATCCCTCTCTTTCTCTGAAACATCACGCTTTTAAGTTATCAATTTCCCTCCATCCTCTTCCTACTTCTCTAATGATTTCTTCCAAGTCATGTTTGTAGATTCACTCATTTTAAGTTCTTCTTAAAAGTTGGTGAATCTAAGGTTCCTATTCTTAGTCAACTTCACTTTCACTTTGCACAATCTTGATGATGTCAGCCACGCTTAGAAAGTCAATTACTATATGCTGATGATACCTCAATCAGTAAGTTCAAGCCAAGAATGCTGGGCCCCTTTGAGGAACTAGTCACTGGATGTTGCTATCTGGATGTCCCCCATGCAGGTCAGGCAGACATACCTCAAACTAGCCTGCTTCTCTCCTTTACTCTTTAGCTCAGTGACTACCACTGGTTCACCATGTTTCTAAGCCTAGGAATCTGGATGTCTCTGTTGGATTCATTCTCTTACTCATTTTACCACCATTTTCTCTTCATTACCAAGTCCTACAGATTCTAAGCACAAGATCTTGTGTAAGGATCTTCCTTCTGCATCTCCAATATTTGTGTATTGGTTTAAACTTGCATCATCTTTCACTGAGACTATACTTCTGTCTTCCTAATTAACCTTATCCCTTCAATTTCATCATCCATCCGCACACTGCTGCAGATCTTATCTCCTGATAATGCAGACCAGATCTTATGGCTGCCACAAGGGAATACTTACAAAAGGTTCCCATTGTCCACAGAACATCCCATCAACAATGCTTGCTCTATATTTTTCCATGCCCTTCTCTTCACATACAGCTATGTTAATGTACCATGTTGTTTCATATACCTGTGTGCTTGTCCACTGAACCAAGATGCCCACTTTTTCCACCTGTTTTGTTCCCTGGCATCTTTTGAATATGTTTTCAAAGTTTTTTTGGGAAAAATTATGTAATTGCTGTATGTGTCTCTGCTATCCTAACTCAGAATCCTAAACTCCCAAACAAGCAAATATCAGCATCCAAGCACATCAGTTTGCATTTTATGCAATCTGCTTCCAAGGCAACTAAATGTTTAAGATGGCAAATCTCATCTCAGCTATGTGGTTGGCCATCTTTGTTCATTTCTATGCTAATTCAAATGGAAAGCAATATGATGTAATGATAATGGTTATTCCAGAAGACTGTGTGCCTAATACCTTTTTAACACATAATTTAATATTGTAATTCAGGGACCAGCAATAAAACTTGATGCCTTCTGTTGTTTTGCAAATATGTTGATTATTTCCTTGAGGAAATAGTGTCAAACACTGACTTCTCAGTTGAAGGGGCAGCAAGGTCTTAGAATCTGTTCTGGCTCATTGGGCTTCTTAGTTATACACAAAAATGTTGGAGTAAATTTAATGACTGTGTAAAACAATGAGAAAAAAATGAATGATGAGATATAATGTGGAATTGTGCCCACTCACCATAGAGCCACATAGTAGTCACATGTGAAAGAAACACTCTTGAATTATAAGGCTCACTAAAAGAGTAATTATTTTGATTTTAAATAGTGTTTTAATAAAAAATCCATGATCAAAGCATTTAACTAGTATTTTTTTTACAGAACTAATGGACTAATATTTTTATTAAATTACTTTATAAACATTAAAATGATTTTAAAACACTGTTTATGTAAATAGTGAATTTCATTATTCCCATTTTACTAGTAGATACTATATATTAAAAAGTACAAGTTCCTACAAATATCAGTTACACTGATGAAGAACAAAGATTCCTTTTTTTTAGTCAATCTGTTTCATCGAATAGAACTAATATAAGCAAATGTGTCTTTATATTTCAGCATGTTCTGAATTCTATTTTGCCACAATTTTATATAGTTAAATGGGCAGCATTCTAAATTTAAATGATTTCCTTTCTACTTGTGCACATTCAACATCAATATTACTGGAAAGATTATCTCTAAATGTAATTGTAACATAATCAATATAGACCAGTCATGCAGCAAAAAGAGGACCATTTTGCCATCCCATTCAGGAGATTCCTATCTTATACCACCTTGTCCTGTTTTTTTAACTGTGATTTGTCTCTGCAACTTAAGTGTAAATGCATGAAGTCAAGGACGATGTCTCATATACTCTGGCACTCACCAAAAAAACTAGCATAACACCCTGTTCATAGCGGGTATAGAAAAATGCTTAATGTATTGTCTGAGATACAGAAATAACTAAAATAATATGACTTTGTTTTGAAAGAGTTGAGATTTAATAATTTAAGCAGCAGAAGATGTTGAAATGGTTATAGGATGGAAAGAGAAATTACAAGCAAGAGCTATTGTCTAGTGTATAGGGCATGCATTCAGATTGTTTTGAGAGAAGAAAACCTCAATATATTCTTAAAAAAGAGATTCACAGGATACAAGGATACACAGGACTCCTGAGTGGAAACTCTTAACTAATCTTTGAAATTTTATATGGTGATTTATAAAAGTACTGCGAAAGAAGAACGATAAATACATGACATTGAATATGGAGTGAAGGTGAAAGAACTCAAAAATTGCATCCAGATTTTAATCCTAAAAGCCCAGGTCTCCGGGTATTGGTCATTTAACACCATGCTGACCCTGTGTTGAGGGGCAGATTTGCTCTCTGCAATATTGCTGAGTACAGAGAATTCTTAGAAATAAATAGTTGTTGTTTAAACCATCCAAAATATGGTCTTTTGTTTATAGCAGCCTGAATGAAATAAAACAATGCCTAACCAGGATATGTTCCTATTTTGGCAATGGTAGAAGAACAAGAAGGCAAGCCTCCCAAAGCAGGCATATTTCAAGCCTCTGCTTAAAATTCCACTGGTCAAAGCAAGTCAAATAACTAAGATCAAGGGCAGATTACCCTCCTCACCATGAGGCTATGTTAAGGGCACAGAAATACAGGAGAATGGAGAATAGGTACCAATAACTCAATCGCTCACACCTAGTATATTAAAAATGTCACAAGTTCCACAAGATTGTTATAAAGTTTTAATATATTTTAAATATTTATATTTAATAAATAAGCACTTATAATATACACAAATAAAATAATGCTTATATAACTGCATTTTGAGACAACATTAAAATGCAAACTGTGAGAGCTTACTTGAATGCATAATCTGGGCCTCCATCTACCACCTGTCACTTCTGGACTTTCCAATTATAGTAACTCTGAAACTTCAAACAACTAAATTGCTCAGATGCTAAAGTTAAGGAAAAATTAAGTTGGTGAATGTTATCCAAAAAATGATTATTATTTTTTGGCACTATCAATGCCAGATCAAGTCTTAATTATACTTATTTTATTCATTTCTCATAGAGGTGTATGTAATCTATAGATATAAATGTTTTATAGAGTGTTCATTTTACCTCTATGTTTATTGATAATGAAATAGATAAAGAAGTCAAGGAGATCTTTGAAAAAAAGTAGTCATGTGAGACAAAAGACTCCTTGAGGTCAAGAACAGACCTCTTATTTTTGTATAACCAATGTCTACAGGACTTCTCTGAATGTAAAAGAAAATGACAGTTGTGTAAATTGAATGATCAAATTCAGTTTCACTCTTTCAAAAGCAAATTGGATAAGGACAACATAAATACTACAATTTTCCTGTTGGGCCAGCTGCATGTCACCAAAAACAGAGCTGACATTACTCAGTTCTGGTCAGTCTTTAAAGTCCTTAATTGGATTCCTTAATAATATTTTGGAACACCTTGGGGGAAGAGCTAATATAAAATATTTTCTCAAAATGCACTCTAAATGAAATCCAAATTTCTTGTAATGTAATCCAAAGTTAGGCATCACTAATGTGTCTATTTAACAAATATTTTTAAGCACTTAGTTTGTTCTAGGTACCATGTAGGTACTCAGATACCTTGGTAAAGAAAAGGTGAGGAGGATGGGAATAAGATGTCAGTGTGAGAAGTGAGACAGAAACTTCCTCCCAAAACCACATATAACACGAAAATACAACTAATCGTGAAAGAGTGACTTGAAGACTGCAGAATAGGCTGCCTATGTCTGGGAAAAAGAGAAGACCCCATACAAAAATATTAAATTAGGAAAGCCATGATCCAGTGGGACCCGAGTCCTCTCCCCCACCCCCCACATAGGTGGGAGGAATAGAAACCGAGTGGGGATGGAGTAGAAGCCCAGAATTACTAAACACCCACAGCTGAAGATTTGATCCAGGAGCATGAACCCACATTACATGGTGCTCTGGAGATTAGAGGGGTTGGAAAGCAAAGACAAGCAGAATACTCAGAGAGACTGAGATTCCAGCCACTTGTGGAGAACAGGTACACACAACCAGCTGCTCTGAGACAAAAGAAAGGTGGGCATTTTGAAAGACTTCCCAACAGTGAGAAAGACGATAAAGGGGCAAAGATTACACAGAGCTTGCAGCTCACAAGAAAAGGCAGATGAACAAATTCTTCCAGCACACTCAGTCCAGCAGGTTGGAAACTATAAGGACTATAAGGATAGAGACACTCTATCCCCCTGGCTGGCAGCACATCCCTGAGGTCTGCCACTGCAATATGCAGCCTGCTGCTCCTTCTCCCAGACAGGCACCGGTCGGCACACCTGCTGTCCTCACCATTGTTCCAGGCCAACTGCAGGGTGGTCCTGCTTATGGCAGCTACAGGGGTGTAACTCAGAGGCCCCTCCCTCCACTTTGGACCACTAGACCTGGCAATGGAGACAAACACTGCATGCAGCTGGGAAGAAGGAAAGAGCACTTTCCTCCCAGCAGGTACCGGTACTACTCACCTGCGATCCCTACAATTGCTCCAGAAGTTTGGCAGCTCCAGAGAGTTTAAAGCTTCTGGGCACTAGAGGGCACTGCCTACACAAAGTTATTAATCCATAGGAAACACAAGAAAAATTAAATGGCAAAAAAATTTTGCCCAAACAAAAGCACAGTAAAAGATGCCAGAAAGAGGCTAAGTGAAACTGAAATTATCAACATTCTTGATAATGACTTTAAAATAAAAATCATAAACCTGCTCACAGAGCTACAGAAAAATATTCAAGATCTATGGGAGGACTTTAAGAAAGAGATAGAAACTTTGAAAAATGCTGTGTCTGAAATAAAACATACAATGGAAGGATTTAAAATTAGATTAGATGAGGTAGAGGAGATGGTAAATGAAACAGGAATTAAAGAACAGGAAAGCAACAAAGGTGAAGTACAGAGAGAAAAAAGGATCTCTAGAAATGAAAGACTAGTAAGAGAACTGTGGAACCAATCCAAATGGAACAATATTCACATTATACAGATAACAGAAGAAGAAGAGAGAGAAAAGGTATAGAAACTCTCTTTCAGGAAATCATTGTTGAAAACTTCCTGAATCTGGGGAAGGAAATTGACTCTTAGGTCATGGAAGATCAGAGATCTACCAACATAAGGGACCCTAGGAAGACAACACCAAGACATATAATAATTAAGATGGCAATGATCAAGGACAAGGACAGAATATTAAAAGCAGCCAGAGAGAGAAAAAGATCACATATAAAGGAAAACCCATTAGGCTAATCAGATTAATCAACAGAAACCTCACAGGCCAGAAGGGGGTGTCATGATATATTTAATGCAATGAAACAGAAAAGCCTCCAACCAACAATATCTGATAAGATTATCATTTAAATTTGAAGCAGGGACTAAACAATTTCCAGGTAAGCAGAAGTTGAGGGAATTTACCTCCACAAACCATCTCTACAGTGTACTTTAAAGGGACTGCTCTAGATGGAAATGAACCTAGGGCTAAATAGCTGTCATGGGAGAAAATAAAGTCACAGTAAAGAAAGTAGACCAATTAATTAATAAGCAAATGCAATTAAATAAACTACCCACAAACTCAGTCTAGGGATACACAAAGAGTTCAGGATATGACACCTAACATACAAACAGTAAAGGAGGATGAAGGAAGAAAAAAGAAAAGAACCTTCATATTGTGTTTGAAATAGCATAACAAATGAGTTAAGTTAGACTGTTAGATAGTAAGGAAGCTGCCCTTGATTCTTTGGTAACCACAAATCTAAAGCCTGCAATGGCAATAAGGACATATCTATCAACAGTCACCCTAAGTGTAAATGGAATGAGTACACCAATCTAAGGACATCATGTTAGAGAATGGATAAAAAAAGAAGACACATTTATGTGTTGACTACAAGAGACTAACTTCAAACTCAAAGTCATACACAGACTGAAAGTGAAGGGATGGAAAAAGATATTTAATGCAAATAATAGGGATAAAAAGCAGGAGTTTCAGGACTTGTGTAAGACAAAATAGACTTTAAAACAAAGAAAGTAACAAGAGACAAAGAAGGATAAATGATGTAATGATAAAGTGGTCAGTCAAACCAGAGGATATAAGCATTATAAATATCTATGCACCAAACACAGGAGCACATACATATGTGAAAAAATACTAACAAAATTAAAGGGGGAAATAGAATTCAATGCATTCATTTTAGGAGACTTTAACACACCACTCACTCCAAAAGACAGATCAACCAGACAGAAAATAAGGAGACAGAGGCATTGAACAATGCATTAGAACAGATGAACCTAACAGACATATACAGAACACTCCACCCAAAAGCTTCAGGATACACATTCTTCTCAAGTGTACATGAAACATATTCCAGAATAGATCACATACTAGGCCACAAAAAGAGCTTCAGCAAATTAAAAAACATTGAAATTGTGCCAGTCAGCTTCTCAGACCACAAAGGTATGAAACTAGAAATAAATTAGGCAAAGAAAACAAAAAAGTCCACAAACAAGTAGAGGCTTAAAACATGCTACTAAATAATCATGGATCAATGACCAAATAAAAACAGAGATCAAGCAATATATGGAGACAAATTAAAACAACAACTCAACACCCCAAAACCTGTGAGATGCAGTGAAGGAAATTCTAAGAGCAAAGTATATTGCAATACAGGCTTGCCTCAAGACACAAGAATAATCCCAAATGAACAATCTAAACTCACAATTAAGGAGACCAGAAAAGAACAACAAGTGAGGCCAAAAGTCAGTAGAAGGAGGGAATAATAAAGATCAGAGCATAAATAAATAAAATTGAGAAGAATAAAGCAATAGAAAGAATCAATGAATCCAGGAGCTGGTTCTTCAAGAAAATAATTTAGATAAACCTCTAGCAAGACTTTCAAGAAAGAAAGAGAGTGTACACATATAAACAGAATCAGAAATGAGAAAGAAAAATTCACTATAGACACCACAGAAATACAAGGAATTACTGGAGAATACTATGAAAAATTATATGCTAATAAACCAGATAACCTGGAAGAAATGGACAATTTTCTATAAAAATTCAACCTTCTAAGACTGACCCAAGAAGAAACAGAAAATCTGAACAGACCAATCACCAGCAATGAAATTGAATTGGTAATCAAAACACTAACTAAGAACAAAACACCTGGACAAGATGGCTTCACCACTGAATTTTATCATACATTTAGTTAAGACCTAATACCCATACTCCTTAAAGTTTTCCAAAAAGTAGAAGAGGAGGGAATACTTACAAACTCATTCTATGAGGCCAGCATTACTCTAATACCCAAACCAGGCAAAGGCATGACAAAAAAAGAAAATCACAGACCAATATCCCTCATGAACATAGATGAAAAATTCCTCAACAAAATAGCAGGGAACTGAACTAAAAAATACATCCAGACACTTCTCCAAAGAATAAATTCAGACGGCTAACAGGCACATGAAAATATAATTCACATCACTAATCATCAGAGAAATGCAAATTAAAACCACAATGAAATATCACCTCATACCAGTTAGGATGCACAACATTCAAAATACAAGCAACAACAAATGCTGGTGAGGATGCAGTGAAAGGGGAGCCCTCCTACACTGCTGGTGGGAATGTAAATTAATTCAACCATTATGGAAAGCAACATGGAGGTTCCACAAAAAAACTAAAACTAATAATAGAAATACCATTTGACTCAGGAATTCTCCTCCTAGGAATTTACCGAAAGAAAACAAGATCCCAGATTCAAAAAAACATATGCACCCCTGTGTTTATTGTAGCACTATTTACAATAGCCAAAATATGAGAGCAACCTAAGTGTCCTTCGGTAGATGAATGGATAAAGAGTGTGTGGTAAATAGACACAATGGAATATTATTCAGCCACAAGAAGAAAACAAATCCTGCCATTTACAACAACATGGATGAAACTAGAGGGTATTATTCTCAGTGAAATAAGCCAGGTGGAGAAAGACACATACCAAATGATTTTACTCATTTGTTGAGTATAACAAAGCAACACTGAAGAAGCAAAGCAGGTGAGTAGACTCACAGAGTCCAAGAAGGAACTAGTGGTCACCAAAGGGAAGGGGTTAGGGATGGTGGGTATAGAGGGATAGAGAAGAAGATCAAGGAGCATTATAATTAGCACTCACAATATAGGTAGGTCACAGGGAAGACAGTATAGCACAGAGAAGACAAGAAATGACTATACAGAATATTACTATGCTGATGGACAGTGATTGCAATGGGGTGGAGAGTGACTTGATATTATGGGTGAATGTTGAAACCACAGTGTTGCTCATGTGAAACTTTCATAAAATTGTATATCAATGATGCCTTAATTTGAAAAAAAAAAAAAGAAAATGTCAGGAAAGATCTTTCCCTTTAGGGAGTTCATGTTCTCAAGCAGGAGAAAGTTAAGAATTTTCAAAGAAACAAAATAAATAAGAAGTAGTTTAAAGGCACAAAATACATGATGAAAAATTAAAATAAGTTGATAATGTTGGAACTGGGTGGTAACTTTTCATCTCATGAATACAGAAAGCATCTTGAGAAGTTGATACTTAAATTGAGACTTGTAAGAAGTAGAGAACCAGGTAAAAACTAGAGGAAAAGCATTTCAGGCAGAGAGTCTTGTACAAAAGGATGAGATAGAAATTAGGTTGTCTTGTTTAAGGAATAAAGGGAAGGCCGAAGTGCCTAGAGCATACGAGGAGAGAAAATGTGTGGAACAAGATGTGGTAGGAGACAAAGAATTCTTTGTTATTTAGAGTTTCATATACCAGGATGAGGAGTTTAAATTTCATTGTAAATGTGATGAGGGGATATTTGAACAGGGGGATTTTTTGGTTTGACTTTAAATTAAAAGATAATTAAGGTTGCTATTTGGGGACCAATTTTAAGAGGAGAGTAATAGTCTGGAGGGGAGATGATCATGACTTTGCCTTGAGCAGTTAGGGATAGGAACAGAGAGGAATGTATAGATTCTGAATACACTCTATAGGCTGAGTCCACTATATTTACTGCTAAAATTGATATGGAAAATAAAAGAAAAAATCATGATCAATTCTTTGATCTATGGTTTTAATAATGGGGTAGGCGGTAGTAGTGCTTACTGACAAAGAGCAACTGTGGAGTGAGAAGTTTAGTCTGATGTTCATTTTGAGATTCTTTTTAGAAATCCATGTGAAGAAAGCACATGGTGGGTAGTTTGATATTCAAGATCTTCATGTCAGGAGTTGTTAGAGCTAAAGATAAAGTGTCATTTACATACAGTTATTATTAAAAGTCACAGGATTGGGTGAGACCATGTAGGCAAACATTTTACTTAGACATTAGAAGTGGTCCAAGAATGAGCCATAGTGTACTTCTCTGTTTGGAAGTTGAAAGGAAGAGAAGTATCTGGTAAAGAGCATTTAGAAGAAATCACTGATTTGGGAGGAATATAAGGAAATTGTGGAGTCCTAGTAGTCAAGAGAATAAAGGATTTCAAGAAGGAAGAATATCAAATGCTGACAAGATCTCAAGGGAGAAAAAAGTCACAGAAAAATGACTTTATCAGTATTAGTCTAAGCAAGAAGTAGATTGTATATACAAATTAGGGTCATTTAAGAAGGTTTAATAAAGTACTCTATAAAGATATGTATTGGATATAAGGAAAATGCAAAAGACGGTAATAGCAAATTTTTGTTTTTGGTTTGTTTTACCATCTTTAGGTCCAAACAACTAGGAAACTCCTATAGAGAAGAAAAGATAAGTGACATTTGTCCAGGAACAATCAACTCACAGGTTGAGTTGAGAATGTGGTGAAGGAGAAGCTAAAAAATTAAATATCCTTACTGAACTCTATCCTGGTCTCTGATCTTCTGTTCTCCATTGGCTGAAGACAGCTGGAGGTCAAGAAATCTGACTATTATCCACACAGATAAGTCTCCCAGAACACAGAATATGTTGGAGAAGGTGAAGAAAGAATCTATGGGGTTCAAAAGGAAGCTCTAGAGCCCAGTGACCACTAGATTTGACAATATACATATTATGACTGACTTTCACTGGGAAAATGTTAGTAGATTGTTCCAATCCGAAACCCAGTTGATGTTGAGTTGATAAGAGAATTGGAGGTGAGGGTTTGGAGAAACATTCTATAACTTATATGGTTATAAATGAAATCAGAGGTACAGGATGGGTGAGGGATTACTAGAGTCAGTGTTGGGTCTATGAGGATTCTTTCTTGTTTTTGTTTTATAAAAGATAAATGTAGGCAAAGAGGAATGCTTTTACTGTAAAGAAAAAAATTGAGAGACAGGGATAATTACAGAAGGAAAGATTCTGAGGTCAGACAAAGAAAATGAAGAGAAAGGGAAAACTTGGTTTATTACAGGGACAAAGTAAACTTATACATAAAAAGAAAGACAAAAGGAGGGCAAATGTGTGTTTGAATGGATACGGGTAGGATGGTTCTGCAAAGATTAGGGAAAAATTAGGGAAGTCCTATCTTGCTGAATCTATTTTCTTAGTCATCAGGTAAGAGTGAAGTTTGCACAGGAAGAGGAGGAAGCGGAAAACTGAAATTTATTTTGGATAATGGGAAAATGAACATAGTAGGAAGTGCAATATGGTTGTCAGACAGATGCGAATACTGCCAGATCCTTGTCCCTGAACTTAAAATGAGACATTCATCAAACATATGTTCTCCACTAGAAACATTAACTATCTTAAACCAGATACAAAGGCAATAGAAAGTTATATTTTACCTTAGTTGGGCTCTTCATATTCATATTCAATAAAGGGAGGAGCAGTGAAAGAAAAGGTTTTTTTAGGGAGGATTAAATAAATCATAGATTAGAAGTTTATAAGAACAGGTAGGAAGACATAAACTTGGTTATTGAGCACAAAAGTAATAATTAATGCATAAGAACTTTCTATGAGGTAGAAGAAGTACTATGGAGGGTATATTAAAGTATATGAGCTGGAAGGTTAGGGTGTAGCACGAAGGGAGGATAGTAAAGATTTTATATTTGATACACTTTAATACAGTTGTCCATGTGAGTAGGGTTGAGGTGATATTGAGGAGAAAAGATGAAGCAACTGAGAGGTCAAGGTTCTAAAAGGATCATCCATGTGAATGATGAAGTTATCAGTAATATTGATTTTAGTGGTGGGAGGCGAGCAGTAAACAAGGGGAGTTAGTAGATAGGAAAGGTGGAATAAATGACTGTCAAAAGCCCTGGAATTTGAAGAAGAGATGGAAATAAATTATTTGAAAGAAGCAATAGGAGCAAGGAGGATTTGTTTCTTAAAACCAGGACCTGAAGTATGCAGACTGTGAAACAAGAGAAAGAAACAGCTCCATTTGTGAAAGCTTCACCAGGCATGAGCAGATTTCACATGGGGCATGGGGGGAAGCTTCAGAGATACAGTTAAGGATATGGAGGTATGAAAAGAAACATCTGTAATGAAGTCAAGAATATCATCAGGTCCTAAAGTGGAGCCAGGAGGCCACTGTGGAAGTTGGTCTTATGTACATCCATACCTTGATGGAACGTGAATTTTTGGACTGAGCCAATCACAAGTGACTACGTCCTATTGCAGCTCTCAGAATGAGGCTTATTTTGCTGGACTCCAGTCTCGTGATTAATAAGGTGACCTATCCTAAATAGGCCAATGCTATTTTTGTCTACACTTTCAATTCTTTCAAAGTAATTTATGTAAACCTGTGTTTTCACCTTTAAAAATTCTCTTTCTCAACTCCCCTTGGAACACATTCCGGGTGCCTCACTGAGTTTGCTTCTCCCAGATTTGAATTCCTAAAGACCCCAAATAAGCTTTTTAGTTTCCTTTACAGCCTCAGTTATTTCCTGTTTGACAGAGGTATTTGCTATTGGGAGTGATCACAAGTTAGTCAGAAGGAAAACTCAAGAAAGGAGCAAGGTATTGAAATGTGTCAGGAAAAGATAGCACAGACTGCTGTGGAACTGGCAGGAGTCTTCAGGCCAGGGTTTTGGAATTAAGTGACGTAAATAGGAATGTGATGCATGAACAGATTAATCTTGACAATCTCCTGGGGAAAGTTGGACCACCAATTTAATTTGAAAGTAAGGGGTCATAGCTTACAGAACCCCCTTAAGAATAAATGAGTTTACTTTAACATCAGGAAATCACTCTACTGGCTTTTTTCATGCTGCCCCACAGAGAATATTGACTAGACTCAGTCAAAAAGGTCTCCATAGTTGTGTCTTGGATTCTCTGGGAGCAGTCTCATTTGGGTCCAGCAACAAGTATAATAACTGGAAGAGAGTGAGCTCAGTTGATATTTGTTGAATTAGTGACATCTATATGTGCTCTTCTTCTATGGCCTCTTAGTTGGTATCTGCTGCTTCTAAACCATTTAAGGGAGGCATTTTGCCCAGCTTTGCTTCTGATGCCCTCTGTCAACAGGGACCAGATGCCACTTTGTTGGCCAGGCTGCCACCATCACACTGATGCAGCCGCAGCCCTGCTCTTGAGTTCTGTGGAGGAATGGAGGGAAATGCCCTCTTCAAGTCTCCCTCGTAAGAGAGCCCTGCTTCCCTCGGACTTCTCAAGGTCATTCTTTGACCCACACACTGTAACATCATTCTGTGTTTCTACGGGTCATACAGAAGTAGATGGATGCTTTATTTTCAGCAATTTCCTTTTTCACCTCTCTCTCACCTCTCTTTCTTGCTTGTTCCCACTGTCTGCAACTGCTCCCTCCATTAGTGCCCTTGCCTTCAATACCAAATCATGTAAACACTTATTTTTGAGGTCACTTGTCCAGCATATCTGCCTCTTAGTCATTGAAGTTTATCAAAGGATCTTTTATTTGATAAAGATGCCTAAATAGAAAAATATCTGTCTAATTTGTCCAATGTTTCTCCTCATTTATGTTCATGATGGTATACAGACATAACTTATCATTATTCACCATTACTTAAGTCAGCTGCATACTGAGGTTTTATTAGATTTGGAATATATCAACTTATATTCCCTAAAGTTATCATATTTTACAATATTTATGGTGATGCCTACTAATAAGGGTTGATGGGGAGAGGGGATCAATTAGTTGGCCCAATGAAACCAAATATATTTGTAACTAACAACTCCACATATAATTCATAGAGATGATACATTTATGCAATAAGTCACACAAATTAAAATCATATCTAAATATAGAATCTAATGAAAACTAAACTTCAGACAGTAACAAAATATTTTTATATTATACATGCAGAATTTTTATTACAAAGTAAAATACTAGATATATGTAGTTCATGCTATAATCTGAAATAAAAATTTTGCACCTCAATTTTTTTCAGAATTGCAATCATTATTAAATTCATATAAAGTATTTAATAAGGAGCAGAGGATATAAAAGGGTAGTAGCATTATTTTAATCAAATAATAGAATGAAGTTGTGAGGAGTACAAAATCTTATATATCTAGGGAAGTCATTCGACTTGTTATGCCTAAGGTACTTTTTCTATTTACATTTTAAGTTAATATTCTTGATGTGTTCACAAGGTTGTTGAAAGATATGAGCAATATAAAACTTGTAAAGCAGTTTAGAAATATAAAGTGCTACATAAATGCTTGAAGATAACTATCCTTCTGTAAAGAAAGCCTCAATTTCTATTTATTTCATCAATATAAAATGAAACATTCTCATATTGCTTTGAGAGTCATGAGAAAAAAAATCAAATCCAAATTTTCCACACATAATGAAGAAATATTTGCCATAAAATGAATGGTGACAAAATTTACATATTTCAGCTCTTACCTGCCCTTTTCATATTATTTAAAATCTTTGCCTACAGTAAATGGCTACTTAGTCATCTAGAAAATCAAATTTAGTTGGGCCAAATACTTTGTAATAAAACTCTCCCATAAACTAAACTGCCCTCTGAAGAAACTATTCATGAAAAGAAAGGTAAGTATCGGTTGAAATATTGTCCCTGAGGGAATAATTTAACCTTACCTGGAGGATTATTTTATTGATCTTTGTAAAAACCCTCAGTCAATTGATCCTGTTTGTGACCCTAAATGAGTCATTTATTCTGAGCCTCAGCTTCTACAAATACGTAAGCAAGGAAGATAACACCTGGTTTACAACCCCACAAGGTAACTGTAATGTGATTAGATATGTGAACATTTGTTAAATGTATTTCTTGCATGTTTACATGTAAGGAAGAACAATGCTGAAAAACTGATTCTCATTTTTTAAATATTTTGACTTTGACTCTCAGAAAAAACAAAGTATCTAGTATTATTCTCACTTGTTTCTTCTTTCTTGAGACAAAAATGCAATGATAGCACCATTTAATGAAGAAATATCTGAATTACTTTATTCACTTTCGTTTTACAAAAACACAAAAAGATTTAATAGTAGATGTAGATTTACATAATAAAACACTTATAATCCAGTGTGATTATTTTGATTTAATCGGTGGTTTGTTGCAAGCTGTGTAAATAGTATACTCAAATTTTAACTAACTCATCCCTTCTGAGGTTTATTTACATAAGCTGGCCTCTCCAAGCTCTGTCAACTCCGTTATCTTTAGCCATAAATTAAGTACTCTGTTAACTGACCTATGTAAATGTAACTTTTTCGTATATATCTCAGCAGCCAACTTAACTAATATATATTTACTCAGTGAGTCCTGTTTAGAAAATTTAAATCAATATATTCAAACAAAATAGGTGCATATTAAATAAAGAAAATTATAATTTGGGGACTGTATAAGCAGGAGCTACCTCTGTTAAGTTTGGTTGTGTGTATGTGTATGTGTGGGGGGGTGGCATACCATATATATAATAATGTATATTTTGTTTTTATAAAAATGTGATTATATTCTAGAACCTGCTCTCTACCTTGCTTTTTACATTTAACTTCCCATAACCATCATCCATCTATCATATCTGTTTATCTATTGATTTTCCGTCATCTCTCCACTTATCTACATGACCATCTTGCACAATTAATATTGCCGTACAAACTTCAATTGTGTGGTGGTATAAGAAACAGTAGAGAAGGAAATCTAGGAATGCCAGTTCTCAAAGCCAGGCCAAGAAATGGACTTCAGAAAAGTTTGTCAGCAGGTAGAAGGGTCCCAACCTACAAGGTCAGGGGAACGTTACAGCCCACTGCTGCGACTACGGTGAGAATAAGAGAGATCTACTAGCGGAGGATCTGGAGTGACTGTCTTGTCTGTACTAACAGGGTCCTGCGGCCTCAGCTACCTGTCCAGAGAACTGGCATTCATATCACATTAACTAAAATGAAAATGACAATTAATTAAAAGAAATTGCTCTCTTTACGTGTTCACTTAATATGTGTCTTTCTAGATGACAGTCTTTTAAGTTGAATTATTGAAGACAAAAGTGATATAAATTTAATTTTGTGCAGTGTATTTGAGTTTTTAATACAGTTTACATTGAATGGGATTATGTAAATTATGAACAATGAAGATGAAAGTTTGCAAAATGTATTATCCTGGCTTTTCAACTAACCAGAAAAAGCATGATGATACAGCATGGTATAGATGGATTCTCAATTCTCCAGGATTTTAACAATTTAACAGTCTTTTTCACCCAGCAACCAGTTTCTTTGCTTTGAATTTCATAGGCGTTGCTTGTTCATAATTCTCCAAACTTTCTTGAAAAAGGGGAATAGATAAAAAGAATATGGCTAATGCTGGGGGTGAGGCTTAATCTCAGTTTAGGATAATAAGGGAGAGCAGAAAAAAAGAAGAGATCCTACAAAGACAAAAAGAAAGAAGATAGATTAGGCCCTGCATTCTTAGAAAAGGCAGCTCATGTAATCTAGTTAAGATGAACTTTTTAATGATATCTCAATATTTTGCTGAGGATAAGAAAGTTGACCATGAGGGGTTAGCTGTACTGCACACAGGAGGAATGGAAATGAGGGAGGGATACATTCATTCATCAAAAGGTAGGCAAAACCCATACTAGCCATGAAGTCTGTTGAGGTGGAACAAAGTGAGCAAGACAAGAGCAAACGAGGATGACAAGAAAAATCCACATTTTTAAAAGGAAAACTGTAGCTGCTGGAGGGAGAATGTATTGTTTGAAAGATACAAACGGAAGAGTGTGATTGAAGAAAGAGAATACAATATAGAATTGTACCTATTTGAGCTTTTGCCTCACTAATTTTTTTAACATTTAGGACCCATTTTGATTAAATATAACTAACAAAGTCCTATTCACTCATATGAAAAAAGCAATCAGGACACAGGTAACTTTTACTGGTATTAGTATTTTTGCGCAATTTAAGATTGCAATATGAGAGAAAGTGTAAAAAGAAAATAGAAATTTTGAAATAACCTCCAGCTTTTAATATATTAATTTTTATTGTTTGAAATATTCAAAGAAGAATCCATTCAAATCTTACAATTGACTGATAGTACAAAGGCACTTTGTACTGGTGAATAAAGCTGCTTGAAGAGAAACAATAGAAATAAAAGTGGTAGAATTAAAGGTTTCAGAGAAACTCAAATATATTACTTCTTGTAACCAGGTGTTACTTTTATTAGGAATTACCTCTCTGAAAGGAGAAAGAAGCAAATGGAAAATAAAGTGAGATAATTTAAGTCACATTCAGAGATGTGTCAATGAGTTCAAATAATTATCTGAGAGTAATGGAAAATCAATGTATAATTGCCATAGAAATTCTAATCAGGTCATATCTTTTCTCACTTCCAAATCAGAAAATGGAAGACATATTCACATGTAATAAATTATGCAGCAGATAAAAATGATACCTTTAGCTACCAAATAAGCACAGCATAAAACTTCACAGGTACACTTTCATTCTTTGCTAGTGGAAAAAAATAAAAAACAGGATAAATAAATTCTGACTATTTTAGTCATTAACCTTTTCACTCTGGGAATAGGAGACTTCTTTTGTAATCAAGTGCACTATCATAATAATAATAGTAATAATATTAATAATAACAATACCAAAAATAAACATTGAGTCACAAATCCCAACTTTTATTTCCAGTTATGCAGCTTTGAGCAAATTAAGCCCTCAATGCCTCAGTGTTTGCATCTGCACAATGAAAATAATAATGAGGATATCTATCTCATAGAATTATAGTAACAATTCAGTGAGATGTTTTAAACGTGCTAACACATGCACAAGTAATAAACATTAGCTTTTCCATGTGTCATTTTGTTATCATAAATATCCAAAGAACATCAGAACAAAATGGTGACCCCAAAATTACACCATACCTGTGGACTTCAAAAATTTTCTTTAGGTTTCTGTAAAGGTCTAGCATTTTATTTTGCATTCTCTAACTTAAGAATATTTTTTAAAATCAGAATTCTATACCTTTGCCACAGAAATCTATATATTTTAAGGTGCTATGATTCAATATTATCATAAAACCAAAAGGTTACATTATTCATTTAAATATTAAAACAATGGCAAGAATTGACTATCTTTTATATTTTCCCTGTTAAAAATGTGGTACTTCCCTGTTTTCTTAGGCTGATCTTATGGAAACAGTGGCTCTTCATACTCATTATTTTCAATGTGTTAAAGAAGGAAGCATGTTAGACTGGGCAAACAGCTAACACTATTTTCTCCATTCCTTGTTCTTCCTACTTTTTTACTCTATATGAGAAGATCCTCTTTAGGCCCTACGACTTAGGCATTGATAAAGGTTGTGTTCTCAGTCCTGGGCCTCTCTCTTCTTTTCTATTCATTTATACTCAAACTGTAGCCTGTAGACACTCATGCCAGTCCATTAACTGGTTCCTACCAGTTCACTAGAAGATAAATACAGAAAATGAGAGGAAGTGTCTAGAAACACAGATGCCGTTTGACAATGTAAGAATATACAAACATGTTGTCAGTGGATTCCTCTCTTTGAAGAGGAGGTAAACCAATTTGCAACCCAATTTGGTAGAGTTCCATTTTCATGATATGCAGTAGGACTATGGAACAAGATGTGTGTATTTTTAATACTTCTTTTTGCACAACGTAAAGATCCAGATAAGTTTCAAACATAATACGAATACTTCACTTAAACTCATTTCAGAAACCCCATCAGTGTTCCTTCCATTATTAACAAATGGATACAATCGAAGCTCACTTGTTTTACCCAAATTTCTTGTAACCCAAGTGTTTAATTTGAAAGAATTCCTCCATCTTTCCTTGAGTTTCTTCCTTTTCAAGTTTTTCAAGTTTACAGAACAGTAATATTACAGCACGGCACTCAATTTGATTTAATCTGATATCTCCTAATCAGACACAGGTGTACATTATAGGTAGAACTATTATAAAAAACATGCTTCTCATTTTATCTTATCAGGTGACACCAGAAATTGATTTGTCTCACTATTAGTGACGATAAATTTGATAATTTGATTAAGTTGATCTGAAATCTTTCTTCATTACAAAGTTGTCTTTTTTCCTTTGTAATTAAGGAATATTATATAGTGAGATGCTTTGAGATCATGTAAATATTCTGTCTCATTCTATTTCTCTTGGTACTTCCTGCCTAAATGATTGTTATGAATATTGCCAAAAGGTTCTTTTCTAATTCCATCATTCCTTCTACATGTATTAGTTGGTATTCTACTGAAACAAAGAGCTTTCATATAAACATGGTATAGATACACAGATAGACATAGTATACATAGGACATATATACATAGTACACAGTATTGTGTTGCAGAAGAGTGATGATGGGAGTTGGCCGTTATATATTTGCCTGTTTGTATCCTTGTTTGGACATCTGAGAGTTATGATCTCTGTCCTCCTGGTGCCATCTGGCCTGCGGTTCCAGGAACAGGAGGGACATTTCCCCAGAATCCACGGCTCCTTAGCGATTGCCTCCCACTGAGGTCATGGTGACTGGCTTTCACTCCTACCCCACTCCTCTGTTTTGTTTTAAGATATAAAACTTTACTGAATGTTTAAAATGTCATTATGAGACAGGATAGAAATTTTGCCTTCAAGGCCTTTATATTTCAGTGGCTCATTCAAGGCTACAATGCAAAAAAAAAAAAAAAAAACCATACACACAAACACACAGTATATGAAACACATCTGAATGGGGTGCCAGAAAAATCAGGGCTCCCAGCAGTGTCACTAATTTCTAATTCCTAAATACAGAGTAGGTACAAGTAAGGGCTCCAATCCCTATTCTTTCTAGGTGCTCTTGAGTTAGAATGAGTCCAGGTAGCTTGCAATCAGATTTCTGCCTTTCTGGTCCTTTCTCTGCTCCATCAGTCACCTATGATTGTCAAATAAAGAATTCTTTCTTACTTGGCTGTTACTGGGCTTCCTCATCAAATTCAGCTTTTTGCAGGCTGAGAACCTACAAGGCACACCGGATGTCTCAAGATTTCACATGGCACGGCCACCCCACTGTGGTCTAAGGTGTTTCAATTCAGGTAGAGACTTCCTAGGGTTTTACTGCTGGTGAGAACAGAAAAGATGCACACATTCAGGCCTTCTTTTATTTCTAGAAACTTTTCTTGGTGTATAGTATATGTCAATTCTGTTCTGTTGATTTAATATGATTCTGAGATTCTAATTTATGTTGGATTTCATTGCTTATCTTCCACTTCAACTGCTTTCTTTCAGACCCTTATTACATTCTTCATCCCATTTTTAATCTATTGGTAATTTCCCTATTTCCTTAAAGCCCCTTATTAAATGTTCATTTAAATATATTTTGTATTATACACATCATAAATTAGGTTTCATTTCTGATACAATTTTTTTCTTTTCTTTCCAGATTTCAAACTCTTATTTTCTTTATCTTTATTTTTGTCCATTTCTATCCATTCTGTTTACTGATTCATTTTTTCTCCATATATTCACATCCTTATTTGAGACTTTGCAGTCCTCTCTGGAGTATTGTGATATAATCATTATTAGCCTTTTCTTTTTTTGTTTTTTGGCAGAAAATTGTCATTAGGAAAAATATTACCACATCCTTATTTAAAAATTTTAAATTCAGTTTGGAGTGATCTGTTACAGTTCTCTTCACTGCCTTTTTTTGAGGGTGCTGGTAGAAATTTAACCAACAGAAATTTACTGATTTGTATTTACTGATATTTTTCCCCAGTAACTTTATACAGGCATCACCTACTTTCTCAGACAGGGTTCCTATGAAAGGAGTGCCCAATGCTGTCACTTCTGACCTGTCTGTGCAGTTTCTTTACGGATGTGTTATGATTGTGGTATAGAAGGGACTGGCACATCTTAATTCATTTCATTTCTATGGGATTCTTATTTTCCCCCATTATTTCCCTCTCTGTCAGTTCCACCAAACCAAAAGGATCCTCCCCTTCTCTACCTACTTGATTCCATCCCAGATGTAATGCTTCTCTTTGTCTGCCTCTAATGGCTCTGATTACTTCAAGCCCCTTCCCTGGAAATAGAGCTATGAATTACTAACTCCCAACCTCTTAACATAGTAACATTTAATTTGAAATTTCTTCTTTCTGTGGTTAGTTTTGTCCATACATCATCTAAATCTTTCAAGTATATGTACTCATTCCATTCAGTCTTTTAAGCTTAGAGTGATAGGTGACAGAGTCAAATTGGAATTTGGTTTATTTTTCACTTACAAGTAACTGGAAAGTTGTGCTATTTTCCTTTCTCCTAGTACTGTTGAAGGCTTGAGTTCTGCATTGTTTCATTTATTTTCCTTGTTGATTTTACTATTTCAGTGGAGAATGTGTAAAGAGAATCAAATTCAGATACTCACCATTGTCCTCCAAACCTAGGCATTCTTTGTAACTGATTTTCTCATATCAAGAATATTGATGCTAATATTTTTGCTCACCTTTCTACTCCCTACAGACCTCACAAAAATATTTTTTGATATACTAATTTTCCACCAGGAAAAAGTATCAACTTTCACATTGTAATAAAATAACATCAAAATATATGATCAATAATATGTAAATTACTAAATAAATGTTATAAAGATACAAACTACTTGGTATGTATGTACAGATTTAGGCTGTTATACACTTCATGCCATATTTATTCCATTCAACATTTTCCCATTCAAGAATAGCCTTTATACTCAGAAAACATGAATATTCCAGGAAACATTGTTAATTATCTTGGTTTCAAACTTGAAGGAATCAAATATCTTCCAATATTTTGAATTAGTCAAAAAGGATGGCTACAAAGGAGAAGAAATATAAAGAACAAGACCAATTAAGCGGAAGTGACAGGGATTTACACGGTCTCAGTCTATTTGTTGCCAGTTTCATGTGGTTCTAAAACAGAGTTTGGAGGACAGTCAGCAACAAAGAACAGATAAAATCTAATACAGAGCAAAATATCCCAAACACAAGCAGCTGTGAAAAAAACATTTTCCACTATCAAAATATGTAAATATTGGGAAAATTTGTGCTTAGAATGGGAATCAAGTTGAATTTATGATGGATCATCCCTACTTGCTCTGGAACTTTCTCTGAAAGTTAAATCTGCTGTTCATAAACATATCAGCTTGTATAAGATATACTGATATCTTAAATCAGTGTGCTTGCCTGAAAGTACTTTACTTTAATGATGAGAATAAAATCTAGGGTAAATGATAATTAAATATTAGCAAGGCTTTGTCACCATGTCTTCAAGTTCTTTAACCATGCTAGTTTCCATAGGCAGTTTTATCATTTGTCCCTCTTAAAATATGGCACATATTGTAATTCATAATTCACATAGCCCTCAAATTTTAGTGAAAATAGTAGAGTGGAAATGTGAAAAAGGAAGGAGGAAACAGAGGAAAGAAGAAAGAAAAGGAAGAATAAGAAGAGGGAACCAGACGAGATGAGAATTTCGGGAGAAATTTGAATACTGATGATAAGCTTTGGTGAGAATCATGTTCATTATTATGCCTTTTTTCTGAAATATTTGTCTGTTAAGTATGCTAACTGTATTTCTTATCATGCTACTCAGAGACTACACAACTATGTTTTTTAAAGATATATGTTTAACATGTCCAAGACCAGCCAAATTCTTTCCAACAACCAATAATTGGCTTAAATGCATTTCTGAAATGTTTAAGTACATATTTGAATCTGCTGGCATTTACCTCAATAAAAGACTTCAGAAATCCAAGTGTATCAGTCATTCAACTAGATTTGTATTTCTGGATGAGTTTCTGGGTTTTCTAATATGTTTTCTTCTATTAGTCCTTAAAAAACCTACAATCTTGTCCCATTGAGCATTTCACCATTTATCTATCCTCTAGAGGTGAAATCTTTTTTGACTAAAAGCTTTTAGTAAACAGCAGGAAATCCCTCACTACAGTTCTGTTGTTATTGAGGCAGGACTTGAAAAGGCTTACTCTTTGGAAACCCAAAATCACAAAGTCCATTCATTTATAGGCAATCAGTGTGTCCTTTGCTGCCACTATGCATTTTCTGTTCAATCAGAATATTAGGCAGAAAAGCTACCCAAACCTAAGTAGACAGCAAGAAAACAAAATGAAGTGCTTCTGGCAATTACCAGAACAAGCCAGGTTTAGAAAAAATAGTGCCAGAATAAAAAGAATAGTGCCTTGATTTGAAATATTTAGACAAGGCTAAAACTATGAGCTTTTGTTTTATTTTCTTCCCTGAAATATTCAGAATATTGCCCCAGTAGTCAAGACCATTTTATTATTGAAGATGTACAATTATAGAAGAGTGCAATAGGAAATAAACATTTTTGTGCTACATTCAAGTTTGAGGAGCTTAAAATAGCCTAATGGTAGACACCAGTCTATATGTAAGAACATTCTAGTAGTAAAGGAAAAGAAGAAAATTATTACAAAATGTCTATTTTCACTACTCATAGGGCTACAACATGAGGATGTGGTAAATGTTCAAAGTTGAAGCAAAGCGACCTGAGATCTGATTCTGGATTTGACACTTACTGAACTTGTAGTGATTACTGACAAGTCATGAGATTTCCTTCAGCCTCAGCTTCCACTTCTTGAAAATGGGAATTAAAAATAACTGTTGGCAGAGAATATATTCATAAATAATGACATATCTGATAAGGTGTTAACATCCAAAATATATAAAGAGTTCACATACCTCAACACCCAGAAAGCAAATAACCCAACTAAAAGATGAGCAGAGGATCTGAACAGACACTTCTCCAAAGGAGAAATTCAGTGACCAACAGGCACATGAAAGGATGCTTCACTTTGCTAATCATCAGGGAAATGCAAATGAAAACCACAATGAGATATCACCTCACACCAGTTAGAATCCCCAACATCCAAAAGACAAGCAACAACAAATGCTGGCGAGGATGTGGAGAAAGGGGAACCCTCCTACACTGCTGGTGGGAATGTAAATAAGTTCAACCATTGTGGAAAGCAATATGAAGGTTCCTCAAAAAACTAAAACTAGATTTTGTTCATATTTGACTGAAACATCAAATTCATGTGGAAACTTAATGCCATCTTACTTTTATTTTTGTCCATCAACCTTCACAAAGTCCAAATTTTAGTAGAATCATCCAGCTGTCTAGTATCCTATACCTTTCAGATTCAGCTTTCTTATACACAACTTATTATTTCTCACAAACCCTTCTGGTGTAATTGCTAGATGCTCTAAGTCACTGGGTGGTCTCCCGTAACTATATTCTCTCATATATCTGTCCTTAATTGACAATTGCTGATTCAGTATCTTTACTGCTGTTTAGATCAGAAACACCCTCCCCATGTCCATTCAGACAGCACATATTCAGGTTATCACCATTCCTCAAATGAACTTTCACAATTATTTCCTAACTGATTTAAGCATATGTCTAAGAATGTTATCTCATTTAAACATTTGAATTTCAGGATAAAGTTGTTTTAGTTGCTAGGCACTCAAGGTTCTCCAAGATCGGGTATTTTACCCATGACACTAGTGTTATTCTTTATAGGTTTGTCAGAGTTAATCTTGCATCTCTTTTGACATTAAAATAATCAAAATAATAAAATCCTGACAGCTCTTCATACACCCTAGGTTAATTCATACCTGTGGACCTTTGTCTGTATGGTTATTTGTGATATCCTGATTGCATTTCTGCTTATCCCAATTTGCCTCCAATGAACATCAAATCATCTTTTATTATACAGCTTAATAGTCACTATCTCCAATTTTCTTAAGTAAATTTATGAATGTCAGTCACACTGTTTACAAATAAACTAATATCACAGTACTGTTCACAACTGATTATAGTATTTTCTTACGAGTGCCTTTCCTTCTTGGTTTAAGTTGCTAAAGGGTGGCCAAGGAGTATTTCTTGCAAATTATTCATCTGAATCAATTATCTCTTATTTATGTAAACCAAATTTAAAGTATGACATGCTAGAGAATGAAAATATTTATTGAAATATATAAATGAATTTAAGCTAATATTAGGTAAATTGATAGGTCTGAAGATTATGGTCTAGAAAAAGTATTTAGACTTTATCTATTTTTTTTTTCTTTTTAACTAAAATTCAAATGAGATTCACCAAGAAGCCACACTGGTTTGCCAAGTACATGTAACACTCCAGGCTTCATAATTTGATGGGTGTTAGAACAATCTTAACATTTTTTAAGAGTGATTTGACAATGTTAAAATCTCTAAAGATCTAAAATCAAATGTCTTTTCAGTAATGGGATGATCTTTTAATATATATCTTGTGGCCTCCATCTTTTTTGTGTGTTAATTAAATTAAATCATACTTTGGGAGTTGAACCAAAATCTCTTGTGGCTTTAAAAAAATACAAATAATTTTTGTGTGTAAATACAGCCTCAGGGAAGAGAGACCAATATATTTCTGAGAGAATAAATTATCTTTGTATGTCACATAGCCACCGGGAGACAGAGCAGGCTGTCAGCGTTTGCCATGAGCACCACCAAAGGGCAATGAGGTCTCAGGTCAACATTTTCTCAATTCTCCCAAATCAGGTCTAGCTTATTTCTTTAATATTCATGATGGTGCTTTCTGTGCTCCAAAGAACTATTTTAGCTGCAGTTTGTAACTGATGTCAGACACATTACATTTTCATTAAAAATAATTAAAATTTTTATAAATTTGAAATTAACTTGATACACTGTTGTCATCTAGGAGAGAATGTCTTCATTATAAGCTTAAGAACTTGAATTCAGAGTGTTTTTTTAAACTCCTCATGGAGAATAAGGGCTTTAAAATGGGCAAGAGCATTTCAATATCCTTTTGCTTTGCCATAAATGTTTAATTACATTCCAATTAGTAATGTATATATATTTACATTTATATAATAATATATACATTTATAACAATATGATATTTTTATATAGCACATACAGGCATTGGTAGGTTACACATTTAAAATATATATACGTTTATATATATTTATATTATATATATATTTATATTTAATATATATATTTATATATTGTTACACATTAAAATATATATATAACATCCATCTGTAATTTTTGAGGATTCCCTGGAGTTGTCACATGTATTGCTTCTGGAAACTCTGCTTATCACAATAAAGAATTTTTCATCTTTGCATGTGCTTATAGTTAAACTTCTTTTAGGCTGGAGAGCTCTGTGTTGTTTATTTCAGAATCCCTAGTGCCACCTAATAAATATTTATTGAATAAAAGATGAATCAGTAACAGATATCTTTGTTGGATTTTGGAGGGAAGGATTAATCTGTTTACTATTTTAGATGATCTGCTATTTGATTTTTATAACTTGGTACATGCACTAATTTAATAATAACGATTAAGAAAAAGAAGAGGAAAAGAAGGCAAAGAAAGAAGAGGAGGAAGAAACAAGAGGAGGAAAAGCACAGATAAAGGAAGGGACATAACAAGGGTAGAAGTGTGGGATGCACTTGAAAGGAAAAGGTAATTGAAAATATAGAGGAGAAGGGAAAAGAATAGGAGACTGGGAAAAATTAGTCAATAAATAGTTCTATAATAATTAGCTATCCATTTGGAAAAATAAAATTAGGCTGTTTTATTACACCTCATATTTTTTAAAAAAGTAAATTCCAGATGGATTAAATATTTGTTTTTCTGAACTTTCAAAACTTTTAAAAGAACCTATAGAAGTAGGGAATAGGAATATTTTATAGGAGCAGGGTAGCTAAAAATATTTTAACATCAGAGTAGGAAAGATTTCTTTAAAAAATAAACATATACACTCATAAAAATGAAATTATTTCAACAAGGTCAAATAAAAAATAAAACTATGTGAGAAGGCATCATGACTAAAATACAAGTGAAAGACATGGAACATACTTGCAATATCTATAACAGACAAAAGCATTAGAGCTTTGATTAGAGCTTTGATTAGCTCTAATTCATGCACATCAATATGAAAAAGATAATTTAAAAAATTCATGGAGATAAACAGGCAAGTCACAGAAAAGAAAAATAAAATGTCAAATAAAGATATGGAAAGATTACATTATCAGCATTAAGGAAAATGCAAATTAAGACAGTGAGAAATTATTTCATTGCCCTCAAATTTGAAAAATAGAAATTTATAATAGTAAGCATAGTGAGGATACAGAATGACTGGAACTCTTTAACATCACAGCTAGAAGTATTCCTTGGAAAACTGTCTACCACTCTCTAGCAAAACTCAACATTATGTAGCCTACAGAGAGCAAATCCACTTGTAATATGACCCAATGAAATTCTTCTATATGTGTACTGCACAAGTACACCTGTACAAGATGTTTAATAAAGCATTGTTTTTAAGTAAAAAACTACCTAAATATCTGTCATAAAGAAATGAATAAATGCAATATGACAGAATTCTTTTCCAAATTAAAAAGAATGAGCTAGAATACAAGTAGGAACGCTGTGGCATCTTACTACACTGATGGGCAGTGACTGCAATGGGGCATTGCGGGGGGCTCGATAATAAGGGTGAATGTAGTAATCACATTGTTTTTCTTTGAAACCTTCATAAGATTGTATATCAATGATACCTTAATAAAAATAAATAAATAACAAAATGAATGAGCTAGATTTATGGAGAAATCTCAAAAATATAAATAATATTGAAAGAAAAAAGTAGCTGCAGAAGGATCTATATATATATATATATATGTTATGAATGCACATATGCAGAAAAAGCACATATAGGATACCTAGGTATATATAGAGAATAAGTATAAAAATACATCAATAGGATACATACAAATCACAATAGCAGCACTTTTGTGACTGGAAGGGTACAAAAGAAACTCAATTTTATTTGTAATCTTTTTTATTTGCTCAAGAAGATTGTTACAATGTAGATTCAACAGGACAAGAGTGTGATTATTGTTCTTAGTGAAAAGTGCATGAGTACTTGTGTAGGTTTACATATTTAAAAAAAATGAACACTATCTTTGACAGAAAACATACTTGCCCAAAGAATACATGGCTAGTTACAATGGTTGAGCTGAAATCCCAAAAAATATTTTTTGGATTCTAAAACTCATGATCATAATACCATAAAATTCTGTATAATTTGCTATTTTAAAATGTAAAATACTTTAAAATATCCAATGTGTGGATCTCCTTCCTTGGTTATTTTGTGTTACCTCTGTCTTTGTTAACTGTGTAAGCTGGATTGTCCAAGTGCTTCAAAAATATTTGGGCATTTGTATTAGCAGATAGAAACAAATGCACAGATACATCTTTTGAAAACTTCAGTGAAGAAACTAAGGTCACTTCCAGGAGCTCTTATACACAGAAAGAGATTAAATAATTATTTAATTAATTAAAATGTCTGGGTATTTATTGAATCATTTTGATGTGTCTGCATCCAAGCTGATTTTTGGACATTACCTCCTATGATAAGTAATTGCTTATTTTAATGTTACAGTTTGTTCATTTCCCCCAATATTCATTCTCTATTTCTTTCTTTTAGAAAGAGATCCCTCCAAGTTTCAGTTGGGCACATTCTCTCAGACTCCCAGTGACCAAACCAGCAGTGGGAGAACGCTAGAATACTGGCTGTATTATGTGCGATATTCCCAGCAGGGCAACTGCTTGCCCATATATTCCTTTTTATTTTACGTTGGGTGGAAATGATCACCAGTGTTGATCCCAGAGACAGAAGTTGTATGTTGTGGATTAAAGAGTCACCTTGTAGCAGCCTGGACTGCTCAATTCTAATCTGCCTCCATGTCGAAATAAAATTCTTGTTTAAGTCACTGTGTTTTTAGCATCTCTTTGTGATAACAGACTAAGTTTAACTTGCTCTCTAACTAAAATAATGAACACTTAAACAACACAGAAGAGTAAATTGATACTTAGTGAAATTAAGGATCTTGTCCATGATCATACAGATAGAAGTCGCAAAGTGATCTGCAAGACTGGTGTTTCTGATTCCAACCTGTGCAAATATACCTGACTCCCAGGCAGGGAAAGTCTGACCAAATGCTCAGTTCTCAAATGGAATTGTAAAAGTTGGCCCCAAAGTGATTGCTGACTGTAGCTTAGGGCACATGGAAACACTAATTAGGAAAGATTTGGCTCTTTTATATTTGTTTTAAAAGGTGGCAGATACTATGCTAGGAACGACTCTAGGGGCATGTTTAAATATTTAATCTGGCTCATAGGTAATGAGGAGTTTAAAAGACATGCTTCTTAATCATTCCACTGCATCCACATTAACGGGAAGCATAAAATATTTCATTATCCTAATGCGAAGTTACTTCTTAGAAGTCACAAATTCTTCACTCTCAGCCTATAGCACATAAAGTGTCACCTGTGTGTTAAAAAGGAGACTGATAGAATCTATTTAATTTTCTCAGTGACCTAATGAGGACAGTGTTAGTGAAAGAGTTCAACAGCTATGACCCAAACAACACTGACTACAGAATTTTTCCACTCAGACATAGAAATATAAATCTAGGTCAAGAAGAGCTATCTGGTTACCAAGCAGTGACTTGGAAGAAGGCAGCAATTCTCTCTCAGTCTAAAAAGGAAAAGTCGCTGGTTCTTGCAGCTAATTCAACTAAAATAAAATACGTGAAAACATTTAATTCACTTTTCCTTAGTGCTGGAGCTGCAGGAAAATAAAGAGATACTTAACAAGGGCAATATTTCAGTCATAAAAACTAATCTGCTTTGCTAGTGATATGGCCAGGGGAAAATTCAAATCTACCAGGCACATTAGAGAGCTCCAGATGCACAGCAGATTCAAGAAGCACAATACAAACTGGAGCTTTCATTAGAGATCTCCTTACTCTCAGGACCACTCCCATCAAATAAAGCAACATATATTTAGAGGATTCCAGAGAGTAAAACAGGAAAATGGAACAATTCTGTTTGCCAATATCTTTACAAGCAAAGACACTGAGCAAAATTAAAACTAAATGGAAACTAATTTTAAATTCTAGTTCTCTATGTGAAAATTAGATTTGAATAGTAATGTGTGTGATAATATGTGTGTGTATGTGTGTGTATATGATTATATGTGTGTGTATATCTATATACATATAGTCACACATATGTACATATATAAGTATATATGTGTTTGTATGTATTTGTAGCTCCACACACATTTACACACACATACACAGTAAGAAAATTGGATGTTAAGTGTGAGTTCTTATGTGTTAACTATACTGATAAAGGAAATAAGATCATTTATCTCTAACTGTTATGTTGAGAAATTATGTATTTCAGATTCTCATTTGAAACAGAAATATCAATCTCTGCTTTGTGTTTATTCCATATTAAGTTTTTACATCCAAGTGGACCATGGAGCACCTGTTCAGTAATTTGTTTTCTGATAGACAGTATGGGACCTCAATGTCAAAGAGCAAATCACTATGTGTTTTATTAAATAAGCTTTGGTAGAATTCTAGATATGTCTTTAACATAGAATTTTGAGGTTAAGATGAACTAATTGGAAATAAAGACTGAACTCTTTCATACTATCTTCACTGAAGTATAATTGAGATACAATAAAATGTACATATTTAAAATGTACAATATATGATGTAAATATAGACCTGTAAAACCATCAATATAATCAAGATATCAAACAAATCAATAATTTCTAAATCTTCTTTTGACCTCTAGGGCCTCTCATTCCAGTCTCTCCCTGGTGTAACCTCCAGGCAGCCATTGATCTCTTGATATAAATCAATTTATATTTTCTAAAATTGTATATTAATGAAATTAAAGATTATGTATTTTTTTCACTTAGCTTACTTATTTTGAGATAATTCATAAAGTTGCATGTAACAATAGTTAATCCTGTTTATTGTTGAAGAATGCACATAACACAATTTGTGTTCCTACCCATCTATGATGAAAATTTGGATTAATTCAAGTTTGTGGTTATTACACATAAAGCTGCTATGGTCATCCATGTACAAGTCTTTGTTATAGACATATGCTTTCATTTCTCTTGCATAACTTCTTGGATGTGGAAGAGCTGAGTCATGCTACATGAATGTTTAACTTCATAAGAAATTGCCAAACTGTTTTACAGAGCTATTGTTCTCTTTTACATGCCCAGCAGTGTATGAGAGTCAGTGGCCCTCTATACCAACATTTGTGACCATTACTCTTTTTTTTTTTAGGCATTCTGATACGTAGTGGTATCATTTTTCATTCCCTAATGAAAATGATATTGGGTATCCTTTCATGGATTTCATTTTTCCTATCTATATGTCTTTGGTGAAATGCTTTCCAAACATTTTACTCATTTTTTATTGGGTTCTATACATACTTTATATTGAGTTTTGAAGGTATTCTGTATATCCTGGATTTAAGAACTTTATCAGATGAATAATTACCAAATATTTTCTCTCAATCTGGGCATTCTTTTTTTCATTTGCTTCAAAGAATATTTCAAAGAAAAGAAATTTTTAATTTTGATGGAGTCTAATTAATCTTTTTTTTTTCTTTATAGATTGGACTTTTGGTGTTATTATCTAAGAATTTTGCCTTAGTCAAAGTTACAGTAAAGTTTCATCTACTTTTTCTAGAAGTTTTATAATTTTAGGTTTTCCATTTAGGTCTATCATTCATTTTACTTTCTGTATATATTATGAGTTATGGGTGGAAATAATTATTTTGCATAATCCAATCGTTATCCAGTTGTTCCAGCACCATTTATGGAAAGTACTCTATTTTCTCCACTGAATTGCTTTTACACAAAAATTAATTGATCATATATGTGTGGATCTATTTGTACATTTTATGTTCTGTTCATTGGATTATTTGTCTTCATACCAGAAGCATACTGACTTTATTACTGTGGCACTAAAAAGATTTAAAGTCAGCAATGGAGTTTCTTCAACTTTATTCTTTTTTTTCAAAGTTTTTCTTTTTCTCCATGTAAATTTTAGATTAGGCTTATACAAAATATATATTATAATATGCTTGTAATATTAACTGTTTCTCTTTTTTTCTCTATTAGTATGGCTAAAAGCTCATCAATTTTGTTAATCTTTTAAAAGAATAACCCTTTGGTTTTATCAATTTTCTCTTCTGTTTTTCTTTATGTTTTGTTTCTCACTTTCCCTCTGACCTCTATTATCATTTTCTGCTTATTTTGGCCCTCATTTGATGTATCTTTTCTGGCTTCTTAAATCTGAGATAATCAATTTGAGATTTTCTTTTTTTCTAAGCTGGCATTTAGCATTAGAAAATTACCTTAACTGGTGTGTTAGCTCCATCTCACTTTCAAGGTCTCCGATTGCATATATATTAGTATTTTTGAAATTTCCCCAGAGTTAATATTTCATTTTACTTTAATTTCTTTTCTATTGGTGTTAGTTTTTGCATAGTTTCTCTTGCTATGCCTTCAAGTTCAGTAATCTTTTCTTATGCAGTGTCTAATCAGCCATTAATCCCACTCCATGTATTTTTCATTTTAGACATTATAATTGTCACTTCTAAATGTTCAGAATGGATCTTTCTTTACAGTTTCCAATTGTTACTTAACTTATTTAACATGTGGAATAGAGTCATAATAATTGTTAGTGTTCTTGTCTGTTAATTCTAACATCTATGTCATTCTCAATAAAATTATTGATTAGTGTCCTCCTTCTGAATTATATTTTACTACTTCATTGCATGTCTGGTAATCCTTTATTGGATGCCCAACATTGTGACTTTTACCTTGTTGGGTTCTGGATGTTTTTGTATTTCTTTATTCTTTTACTTTTTTTTGACATGTCATTAGATTGCCTGGATACAGTCTGATTCTTTGGGATCTTGCTTTATTTTTCAGTTGGCTGGTTCCTCCTAGTGCTAAGTATCACTCACTATAGCTGCAAGGCATTCCTGAGCACTCTACTCAGTGCTCCACCTTAAGAGCTTTTCCAGTCTGGCTGGTTGAAATAGGACTGTTCCTGACATTATAATTGCCCAGGTACTATTTCTCCTAATAGTTTCAGAAAATTTTTTTCCTAGCCTTTGTTAGTTTCCTCACACATATGCAGTAATCACTGCTCTACTTAACACGTGAAGGAGATTCTCTGTAGATTGCCTATTTGATGCTTTGTCCTGCAAAATCAAAACACCTGTTTATCCTTGAATTTTTTTTTGTTTAGCATAGATCTAAGAACTTCATATGATACAGGACATGGGTCAAGTGATCTAAATAAAATTACCAACTCATAACAAATAAATCAGATTTGTTTATTTACTCTTGACTCACTAAAATTTTATTAAGGATGTTAACATCAATCATTGTTTAGCTGTTTTTCCAATTATCTAACCTCATAATCTGCATTAGCAATAGATTTCTTTTTATGTAACTTTGATTTTCATTTCTACTCTCTAAAAATGAATTATTTGTGATATGTGGAAGAAAAATTGTGATGTTTTTTTGACCATATGAAATGCACTAATTGCCACATTAATTGCCAAAACATTTCCCATAGGCTTCTACAAGAAACATGCCATTAGATAACTGCTTCTGTGGATAGAGAAAAACAGATCTATATGTTGAGCCTATTTTGTCATCAAATGACAAGTTCCTTTCTATCTAGCAGGGTGTCAAACTGGTTTCAGTCTTACTAAAGATAGGATGATGTAAGACCAGTCTGTAGTTCTGGCTGAGAAAAGAGAAATTTCATGTTGAAACTATTTAAGGTGTCTCAATTGACTTCAGTGAAAATTATTCAGTAAAATAGCCCCACACAGAGTGACAAGAATATGCACAAAGCTGTTACTGTGCCTAATTATTAGAGCACCAACCCAGTATGTCTCTATGCCATGCATCCACTCTTCCCAGCAAAAGTATGGAAAGAAAACAGCAGCAAGAAAACAACAAAAACATCTGATTGGAAGAGAGACCGTGGGTCCTAAAAGTATTCTGTTTGGGTTTAAAAATAATCCAGGAAAGTAGAGAAACATTTAGAAGCTACACAGTAAAGTTTGGATTATAAGGTACTGAAAGACCTTATGCATTAGGTACCAAATGTGGATTTTCAACAAACATTTTATAAGATTCAATAACAACGTAAAGAAGAATCACTTCAGCAAAGACAGCAAACAAAATGAATATAAATGGCATTTTTTTGACTGGTAAGTAGAGCATTACATAATTCATCATGAGAGCCACTTTTATAATCCCCATATATGAGTTTTATGATGATAGCAAATCAGAGGTATGTGAGAAATATAATCTAAGTCAAAGTAATTTTACCATTAATGTCTGGTTTAGTTTACTGAAAACTTGTTTGCCATACTATAGGTTCATGAAGATGAGGAACATATCCCACTCGATAAACATAACGAAGAATGAAAGAAAAAAAAGTTAAAAATCATTGGAGAATAGCTTTTTGATTGTTTGCTTGGAATAGGTATAAAACTCAGTGTAATAAATCTTATAAGGGCAGAGAGAGAACATTACAAAAAAAGAGCATCATATTTACCTCGCCTTGATAAGTTCCAACATGAGGGTTTCTTTTTTTGTAATAATAAGATTATTATTGCTTTGAAAGGTTACAGTTTAGGACAGGCCAGATGACACCGAGTTATGAGAAAAAAACTGGTGAGGAAAGGAAATCAGAAGAGTGACAACAGTAATTGGATTGCTCTCATTGGCTATAAAATTAGAAGATAGTTTGAAAGCATAATAAACATATGAAGTATGTTTTGAGAGATTCAGGCTGGAAGTTATAACATTATCAGGGTCAGAAAAAAAAAAGACCTTAGGGTTGAAATTAATCAAAATTGATCAAAGTCTCTGGTATGGCTTTCCTTTTGTTACCAATGAATTTTCATTTATACCTTAATATTAAAGTTGATGCTAGAGTTTTAATCAGGCCAAATTACAGAGATCCTTAGTTCTGGTGTTTCCTACATAGGGCAACTGAAAGATCTGCTTTATATATTAAATATTTTAATATTGATAATTATATTTTGAAAAATAAGACAATGAAATCATTAATTATCAGAGATTTGAGCCCAAACTATTACAATTTACTAATTTGAAAATGTGAATTACATTTATATAATGAGAAGAATTTATATTAATATTCCATTTTTATTCACCATGGCTCCTTAAATTTCAATCAACTAAAGATAGAGTTGGAAGAATAACGTTTGTCTCAGGTTGCGTAATAAATGCTAAGTTTTTTCCTTAGATTCATAAATAGATGCATTAGAAAGAGTAGCTATCTCAAATCATTTTCCAGGGAAAGAAGACAAAAACAAACAATAGCTTCTGAGAGAGGCACGCACCATTCTTATAGATAACTAAATAGTTACTAACCTCAAGGTAGTGGCCAAGTCCTTCATTAAGTAAATAAGCTTTCTTCTAGGTGATAGGAATATAGCAGTAAAAACACAAAATCTCCACACTTATTGGGCTTATGTTCTGCTTTTGGAGACAGATATTCAATAAAATAAATAAAACTATATAAGAAATTAGATAATGATAAGTGATAAGGAGAAGAACAAAGCAGGAAAGAGGTAGAAATTGTTGAGATAGGAATGGAGATTTAAGTCAGGTCGGCAGGTCAGGTCTCACTCAAAACACTATAACTACATAAGATAGTAAAACTAGTAAAGAAATAAACTATGAGATACCAGGGAAAAGCATTCCAGTAAAAGAAAAGAGGAAATGCAAAGGTGCTGAAGTAGGAGGTGCCTGTTGTGGTTTTGGAACAGAGATGAGGCCAGCCCAGTTAAAATGGAATAAACGAGAGAGAGAGAGAGAGAGTAGCAGAAGATAAAATAAAATAGGTACAAAGGTGTCAACTATATCGAGTTTTACAGACCATTGTGGACTTAACTTTCATTGTGAATGACATAAGAAGCTAGCTATTGGAGGGTTTGGAGGAGAGATTTAACATAATTGGACTTACTTTTCGAAAAGGCTACTCTAGAAGCTGAATTGAAATTCAACTGTACAAAGCATAGTAGAAGTAGGTATATAGGTGGGAAGCAATTTTAGAAAATCAGGAAAAGGATAATGATAGCTTAGAATCAAGTAATGTAAAAATGAGTGTATTTGGGCCATATTTTAAAGATGAAACCAAAATAATTTACTGATAGATTGAACACAGAGCATGTACAAAATAAAGCAGTCAAGAATGGCATAGAGTTCTTTGGCCTACACATCAAGAAGAATGGAATTGTCATCAACCTGAAACGGTTGAGAAAGATTGAGAAAGTAGCAGGTTAGATGGAAGAAAGAAATGGGTGGGACTGTAAATGGAGGTGGGAATGTGGTTGAGGTTGTATTTTTTAATTTTTTTGTCTTTTTAGCTCAGAACTGTAACTGGCTATGTATTTTCAAATGGAATGTCCAGCAGTTACAATTGATGATTCAGGAGAGGAACAGGAAAACTGCTAAAACATTATGACTGAATCAATCCTCAGGATAATCGCCAAAGTAAAACTATTTACATTATATTCACTACTCTTAATATATTACATTATAATTTAATTTTCACAAAAATGTGGGTAATAATATTAATACTCATATAATAGCCTAATATTAAAATAAAACTAACAGAGAACTCACAGGGGCTAGAAAATTTTCAAATACTACTTATTCCTCTAGTGGCTTTTAGGAAGCAATTTAAGAAAAGATAATTTTGAATGGCCAATTATCTGCCTTAATCTTTCCTAGAGTCTGAATTAAAAAGCAAAAATAAAAACAAGAAAAATCAGTTTGTCACACAAACATGCCTCCAGATTTGGACTCACGGATCCAATTTAACCCTAGGCATAAATGAGTCAGGATAAGCCTAGTGATGCTACAGTAACCACACAAATTGTCAGCCTTTTATTACAAAATCCATTTATGTTTTGTTCCCTCACAATATGTGCATTATGACTTGGCAATGGCTGTTGTGTGGCAGTCACTCAGGGAGCCGGGATATCAAAGGCTCCATCTTACATGTTTCCACAATTAGGTTGAAGAGACTAGTACAGTGCTTCATACCAGCAATTGAGATAATTCTTCTAGAAAGCAATAAGATTTCATTGGTTAAATTGAAATTACTATTCTACTATAAGCACCAATAGAGGAAAACAGTCTTAAATGACTCCCAAGATTGGGAAATGTGCAGCAGGTATGCATTCCTCTACCAGATATGTGATTTGGGGTTTTGTGGTGTTTAAGAATGAGTATTGGTATGAATAACATTTCATATTCTTACTGATTACAAGAATGTATTTTAACTAATGGATTACAATCATCCAATTAAGCAACAAGTTGTATCTATTGATAAATTTATCTTAATTGCTTTTGTATCTCCAATCTGGCTCTGGGTAGATTTCATGGTGGAAAGGAATAAATATTTTTTGGTAGAGTCATGGAATTTAATGTTATTTTGGAACCCCTAAGTTTCAAGAAAATCTCTCTTTTGAATGGGACTTGATTTTGGATATCATCTGACATCTGTGCATGAAGTATGATATGCATCGTATTAGCTATTTATTGCTATGTGACAAACTGTCACAAAACTTGGCAACTTAAAGGAATACATATTTATTATGTCATAATTTCTCTGATTCAACAGTCTGGCATAGTTTACCTGTGTCCTCTGCTTTGCTCTCACGAGCCTGCAATCAAAGTGTTGACTGAGACTCAACTGGGTATGTACCCAATCCTAAACTCACTCATATAGTTTTTGGTGTGATTCAGTTTCTCAAGGCCTATGGATTGAGGGCCTCAATTCCTCTCTGCCAATGGACCTTTTGACCAATTAAGGCCTTCCTCAGTTCCTTAACACTTAGGTTTCACCAGATGGCTTCATCAGAGATAGCACATGAGAAGATCAAGAGAGAGAGACTGGACAGACAGTACAGAATTATGCTTTTCAAAGCCTAATCTTGGAAGAGATAATTCATCACTTTTGCCATATTCTGTGTGTTAGAAGCAATTTAGTAGATCCAACTCACATCTAAGGGGAAAGGATTATACAAAAGCATAGAAAACAAGAGGTGGAAATAGTTGGGAGCCATTTTAAAAGGCTGTGTACCAAAATGACCAATAAAATCTTCAAAAAATTTAGTATTCAAAGGGTATTCTCCTAATTTGAAGCACTCCAAACAATAAATAAAAGACATTACAAAAATTATGAAAAGCCAGGAACAAAAATTACAATTAATGTTTGAACATTGTTCAGTGTTTAAATGCCACATTGACTTTTAATCTGGTGCAAAAAGAAAATTCAATGCATAGTTCATCCAAATACCAAAATTTTCTAATCTCAGATTAATACGTAACAGTACCAGCTCTCTTCCTGAGATCCCTTATACATTAATGAGACAATATGGTGATCTGAGCACTGATCTAAGAAAATAAAGCATGATTGCCCATTATCTTCTACATTATCAGTTGGTAAGAACTTAGTAGTTTTTTTCTTAAAGGCATTTCCAATGAAAAAATGTTGCTTAAGGAAAATCTAGGTGAACAGCTTTTAATATTCAGATGTATGGAAACAAATAGTTCAATGTTCGGTGATGGAGTCCTCTTTGGTAACTATTCCGTTATTTATTAGTATACTCATTCAACTAGAAAACATTTGTTAGACAATTACAAGGAAAAGACACTGTCCTTGGCATAGGCTTCAGTAGTAACAAGACTAAGTTTTGGTTACTGGGGATTGTGCTTATATGGGGAAGAAAATAGAGAAACAACTGTGATAAAATCTAATGACTATCCCGATACTGAAAATCTGTATGCCATGAAATGAAGAAGAAAATCACCTCACCTCCTATAGTAAATTACAGGGTCAGTTTAGCTCAAAGGGCTGAATTAGAGAATACAAGGACAAAGAATACTATAAATGACACTCACGAAAGACACCTTGCTCAACTCAGCAATCCCCTGTAATTTATAGTTAGTCTTAATTATAGCATTTGATATCAAAATGCATACTAACATTTCATTCATCGCAACAGTGTTCCCTAGGACTTCAGTGACTAATACATAAGAATATTGCATTATTACTTTGAATAATCTCTATTCCTGCATTTGACACTAAATAGCAATTAAGAGTGGGCACCTGACATTTTTTAAAGATATGGGTATAGTCAAGTTTGGATAAGCATTCAAACTTCTGAACTCTAGCATATATTCTAACTCCAACCAATTTTGGATTTATGAGTTGCCAATATCAAAGGTGTTTTGTTCTTCTAACCCTTATTCACTCAGTGATCATTCATCCTTTCTTGGAAAAATAGCCATAGAAGCATAATTAGCAGTTAGCAATTGATCTCTTTTTGTTTTCAATGAGAACATAGGTCAAAAGCTCCCTCCCTGTGAAGTATAGCTTTTTTTCCCAAGCACTAGTCTATAATTGTTTCTGCTATTTCTTTAGCACCAGTTTATTGTTTAACCTGGCAGTTAGTTGTTTTGAGAGTCTGCATCTATGTGTAAATGTCCTATTTTGCAATGCATAGGTGACGTTAAAATATCTTTCTCTAAAGATTACATTAATTTTCAGTGAAAATGACAATATTGTTGTTTTCCTCTCCCATAAGCTCAATGAAGATTGTATTAGATTCTATAATTTCTTGCTAAAACCAAGCAATTATTGAAGCAGATGGCATGATTTTTAACCAAAGAAATACAAATACAATTTAAAAATTGTCCAACATACATGCTTTTATATGCCATCTACAGCTTGGGAGAAGTATTTCTGAAGTGTGTGCCACTAATTAGGAATCAATAAATATTGAGATACTATTTCATTAAATAATGATGTTTTAAGTAATTAATATCATAGGCATGGTTCTTTACTCTGGAAAAGAAGAGCATATATATTTCACTGATCATAAAAAACACTATTACTTACCAAAAGAGGTAGGACAGTCCAAGCTCAAAGGAAGTTTTCCAAGTATATCACTTGGAATTTCTCATTTTTAAGCTGTACAGAGCAACTCTTGATAAATGACTCAGAGATGTTCTGGATACAGTAAATGAGTTCTTAGAGAGATAGGAGCTGCTGTTAAGCAATTGGTCTGGACAAAATTCAGAAGCACATTTGTCAGATGTGTTCAAACTTGCTATAGTCTAAACATCTAGGTGGTCCAGGGAACTGAGGTTTAGAGGAGAAAAAATGGTCAGGATTTTAGGGAGGAGGGAAGAAGTTATTGTGGAAGTCTCAGAAAAAAAAAAGTGAGAGCTCTCTCTTTCTGTAAGGAATAAAATCAAACATTTTAGATAATATTTGAATCTTGACTTTAGAAAGTAAATACTGTCTCTAAGATACTTAACCTCTCCTGTCTTTAGGAAAAATAAATAAATACATAGTCAAAGAAAAAAAGTGAATTAAAAAGTTTTTGATATATATTTCTTAGTTGACCTAGTATATTATAGAAGCCTTTTCTAGCCCTACCTGTTTATCTACAGACCTATGACACAGTGGATGTAATGGAAGATGTATGTTTTGTGCAGGGGGTGCAAGGGCCAATATGTGTGTGCTGGTATGAATACTATTCCCCAAAAATTCATGTCTACCCAGAATCTCAGAATGCAATCTTATTTGGAAATAGGGTCTTTATAGTTGTAATTAACTTTAGATAAGGTCACAGTTGATTAGGGTGGACCCTAAATCCAATGACTGGTTTCTTTATAAGGAAGAAGGACACTAAGAGACACAGAAAAGAAGTCCTCGTGAAGATGAAGCAGATAATGGAGCAATGCTTACACAAGGCAAATAATGGCAAGGATTTCCAGAAGCTACCAGATCTATGAAAAAGTAAGGAAAGATCCTTCCAACAGCCTTCAGGAGGAGTATATGCCTGTAGACACCTTCATTTTACACTTTTAGTTTCCAGAACTGTGAAGAGTAAATTTATGTTATTTTAACCCACCAAGTTTGTAGTATTTTATTATAGCAGCCATAGGAAACAAATCCAATATGTTATGCAAGCTTTTTTACATTACTCTTTGGATTCCCTGGAAACTACTTTTAATAACCCTCCTATCAAGACAATATAAATTAATGCTGCTTTTTTTTAAATTTTTGCTCCAATTTACCCTATTAAGTAAACTAAAATTTATTCAGAGTCAATAATATTTACAACATACTCCAGTGAGTTATAAATATTACTTTACACATTGTTTCTGCCAGCTAAACTGTAATTTCTCCTTAATATAAGATGTTTTTCTCTGCATATGTCCAGAGCCAATCAGTAAGTGTTTAAAGATATATCCAAGGAGATATGGAGAGCAAAGGGGGAAGATAAAAGAGAAAAGAGAGAAGAAAGGAAAATTTTATGATGAGAACTTTAATGCAAGCATTCTTGACTTGAGGGTTTCAGAACCACTTGCAAACTTTAAGATCTATAGGAGAAAATCTTTCTACAAGAAATGAGATAGAATGAAGACCAGAAGTGGGTAGAAATATTGAATTATATTTACAGAAGTATATATTATTGATTACTCACCATGTACAGAGCACTAAGTTAAGTAATAGCTTGTAATAATAAAGGTTTGCAATGTGTCAACCTTGCAAAAATTCCTCTGGCAGCCACAGATGCTACTGCTCTCATGTTGGTCTAAACGTAGGTAAAACCCCAAATGTAGAAAATGGCAACACGGTATTCAAACCAAGACACCTTCATGTCAGCCACAGCCATTTCTTGACATCTCTATCACATCTCCTAATGTGACCCTCAGAAGGGCTCCATTCTGTTTCCATGTTCCTCTTAGTGGTCTCTTGGCTTTGGTGTCCTATGGTCCTCTCATGCCTACTTCTGTGCAAACTTTTTCACTGTAATATATTCCTCTGAACTGCTTCACTCCTTGTTTCTCATTCTCACTGCTACCCAGATGTAGCCCTCGTCAGGGGCAGGACTTTCCTGTCAGCCACATCGGCAGACCAATTACACATTTGTTCGGTGTTCTGATGCCTAGGACTGACAGGGACACCAGTCAGTGTAAAACAGCAGCACCACCAGTCAAGCAACAACATCAAAGAAATTACCTAAAAAATTGGCCTCACTGTCATCACCTATCATGAGCCTTTGGAAGGAAATATTTTAAACAAATGCACATATTAGAAGTTAGTTCTTTCCATGTGTGGCTATCCTGAAAACTGAAGTAGATTTACCTACCTCAAAAATATGTTCATTGTTAAAAAAAAAACTCAAACTAGAAAGTCAATGTTAAGTATAAGTTAAAAACATTATATTGTTATTTTGATGGTACTTAAATTGTATATTAACCACACCATCTTAGGAAAACAATGATTCTGACAAGCACGTCCAGACTGAAACCATAACACAGATTCTTGTTGAGAAAAACAACACAGTCTGTGAACCAACAAGAAGAATATAAAAATGTGCAGCTATTTTTTTAAAAGAGATTAAACCCAACCTCATTAACTTCAGCAAACTGTTTTTCAATCATTATACACTGTCTTAAGTTTAAATGGTATGATGAAATTCTGGCTTTAACTCACAGTAGCCACTACTCCCTCTGAATGTGTTTAGGAACAACTTCAGATGTTTGATCCGTAAGTGTAAAACCAACTTAGGTTTTGAAAATGACTGAACACTGGAAGCAGCAATGTCCCTTTTCATTGCAGTTGAACCCAAATTGAGCAGTTTTCAGGAAGTTTATGATAATCACTCTTTCTTTTTAAGTAGCTCCTTATGGTTAATCAGTACAATGAGATTTCATTCCTACTTAAAGTTTAGTTATGTATATAAGCTTAATGGACAGAGATCAGATGATCAAACTAGCATATGAACATTAAAATAGAAGTAAATTAGAATAAAATGTTTATTGCTTATTTGCATTTTCAGAGGGCATATACTGTAGTTTCTGCTGCATCACTTATTATGAGTTTTAATAATTAGCTCCAGTGTAATTAACTGTTAAATCAAGAAAATGTAGTCAGCTTTGCTGATGAGAAATTTAAATACTGCTGTGTTCTCAAGGATGAAACACATCCTTTCCTTAAAGTAGACCAATACTCTACTTTTCATCATTCATTGTATCAGTAATGCCTATCTCTTTTGGAGAAGTGATATTTTGCAATTAATTGGGAATCTTTAAAAGAGGTAAGTACTAATAATAATACTTTGTGGCATCTTTTCATTATTAAATCTTTTTTATTGATGAAGTTTTAGTGAAAATCTTTAACGTTAGATATTTTGCACAGGCCCTTTCAAAACCTCTTATATTGATAAAATTAAATGTGGGATGCTTTGTCTTTTAAATGTTTTAAAAGAAAGAACCATATATAATAAATAGCGAGGAATAAAAATCAAAGAAAAAAGGATAGAAATATTTCTTAGTATACAAAAAGGAAAAGAATTCAGACTACATTAAAATTGAAGGTATCTGCCTATCAAAAGACATCATTATTATGTGAAAAATGAAGCTATCGAGTAGGAGATATATATGGAAGGTGTATGGTAAGATGTGTAATGTGAATACACTATCAAGTACTTATATAAAAGATTCCTTCAAGTCAGCAAGTAAAAATAATGACACAATTTTAAAAAAAGGACAGAAGATTTGAACAGGCACTTCACAAAAGAAAGTTATCCAAATGGTCAAGTAATATAAAAAAGATGCTCATTAATCATTAGAGCCATGAATATTAATACTGCAATATCAGACATATTCACCAAAAAAACAAACAAGTTCATGTGTTGGTGGGAATTGGAACACATACAATGTTAATGGAAATATAAATTGGCACAACACTTGAGAGAAGTGAGTATCACTTTCTATTGAAGAATACTAAGTAATTCAGCAATTTCACTTACATAACTAAAATAAATTCATTTCCATATGTAAAATGTGTTCAAGAATATAGACAGTAATCATGCTAACCCAAAATTTGTGGCAACTCAAATGCCCATCATGGTTGGAATAAATTGGATTTCATCCCAGCAATTAAATATTACACAGTTATGAACAAAGCTATTGTTACACATAAAATTGAATGAATTTCACAACATTTAGCATGCAATTAGCATTGAGTAAAAGAAGCCAAGCATAAAAGATAACATACTGTATGTGTACAAGTGCTGTTCTAGTTCTTGATTTGGGAACTGGTTACATTAGTGTGTTCACATTATGAAAAGTTATTGAGTTTACAATTTATATACACTTACACTTTTCTACATTTACACTTCAATAAAAGTTAACATAAAAATAAAATCAAATGGAAAAAAGGAAACATTTTCTGCAATAAAAATCAAGTAGTAAAAGGTATTTCAGGTAAAATAAACATAGTGAAAATGTACATTTAGGGTAGATGTTAAGGAGTATTGGGATTATTCATGATAATGAGGTTAAACCCACTCTTATGAAGAAGCACACATATTTCTTTTTATGTAATCTTAAGTTTGGTAGGCAATGAAGAGGCTAAATAACTTCATACAAGTCATATCTTACGAGTTAAACATACCTAGAAAGGAATCCTATTTCCAAAACTTATTATTAGCTGTATGACTTTTAAGCATGGAGACATTTAGACATTAATGAAATGAAAATAATGCCTACCTTGAATGGCTTTGCTAAAGATTGGAGGTAAATTCAGTTTACAGTTTGTGCCAACATGGTTTGAACTTAGTATACGGTAGCTTAAAATTAAATACTTTAGAGAGATCATCTTCTATATATGCAAACCAAAGTCAACATTTAAGGACAAGAATATACAAATAAAGCCACAGGAGCAAGTAGCTTAAAGAAATAAGGGAATGAACAGACAGTTTAGTATGGGGCCACAAGATCAAAAGAAAATGTTCTTCGTAGCTGTGAGAAAGCTTTGGCTACTTCAAGTATCTGTGAATTATGAGAGAAACCTTATAAATAATAATGTAGTGATTCATTTAACTTATTTGTCTACTTTACTACAAATATAAACTTCTGGGTTATAGACTTTGGGCCTCAGAAGGAAAACAACTAAAATGTCATTGAATTCATTTTGCAATTTTTATCATAGAATCAATGAAGTTTGTGTTTTTCCACACCCAAGTCAACTATCAAAATGCAGATGTGGGATAGACAGATAATTGGATTTACCCAGGCTTGGGGTAAATTTCCCCAGGAGAGAGGAGCAAAGGTACATGCAAGAAAATTAGTCCAATGATAGACTATAGAAACCACACTAGATAGGAAAGGATTCAATAATATAGAAAGTAAGGAACAGTAACAAGCAGGTAGAAACAAAGGAGGTTTTATTTAGGACCTAGTGAGGTCAATAAATTTTAATAGTTGGGGATGAAGGGAAAATAAACTGGAAAGACAGGGAGTTGAATTCATATCGTTATGATGGAAGAGGTTGATGCTGACAATGTGGTTTGTCCATAGCAGTGAGGACTGGGGAAATGTGGCAGATAAGATTAGGTGGAAGGGAGATCAAGAAACCAGGAGGTAGTCAAAAATTCTTGAAAGATGATGATCTATGTGGATATTCAAATTATCAAGAATTAGGCAAGATTCTTGGTATGTGAGAAAACAATGGTAAATACGGTGCTAAAATAATCAAGGAATTAGAAGCAGTGATCAGGGCATTTGTAAATGACTTGAACAAAGAAGAATTACAATTGCAGACCGATGGCAAGCACCACATTGTAATTCTAATTGTGTCTCTTGGACTTTCCTTTTTTTCATTTCTCAAGTACTGTTCAGTGAATAAAACTACTTTAGTACCAATAACAGTAATATTAATAATTGAAAACAATAGGCAAGAAGCTCCATGGAGTTGAAGATTTCCTCTACTTCAAAAAGACAAAAGTCATAATAGATGTAATTAAATGTATCTAATGAGAGAAGATGCATTTGAAACTAAAGTTGACCCTCTAAGAAATGTTTTGATAATTACAATTAAATTGCTCAAAATTTGCATTGGTCTCAACTAAATTTTTGTCACTGAAATCAGCATACAATCCCTGCAGATGCACAGAAATAAAAGCAAAGGAATATTTGCAAGAAGTCACATTTTATACAAACGTAACAATTGGATACTGCATGAGCAAACATCACTTCTTTGTAATCAAAGCTAAGAAATCTACCATATTAACAGTTGTGGAGTTCAATGCAAACTAGCATAACTACATAAACAGTAAATAACATTATACAATGAATAAATTCGGTGGTCAGCAAAATCTTATATGAGTTAGCAAATGCTAAGGTACCATTTGGGGAAAATGATTTTGATTTATAATGCTTATCTTCAGCATCTCAATACACTTGCACTGAAGCATTAGGTAATTTTAATTGGCTAAACAGTTGGTTTGATGACATTTTAAACTGAATTGATTGAAATTCTAAATTTACTTAGTCATGACTTAAAACCATAAAATGGAAAAAGGTTTATTATTGCCATCTCTATGTACTTAAGCAGCAGAAAGGCTTAGGGAATCATGTTAATGTAATAAAGCAAGCAGCAGAGGCAATTCTGAGGCTCCTTGAAATCTATAATGTCATTCAAAGACAGAAAAATAAGTAGTAGGACCTAGAAGCTCAGGTTAGAAGCACATTGAAGTCTAATTGACATAGCTAAGGCAGGGTGAATTATTACACCAACCATATATATTCGCTCATACTCACGGATAGAGTCAAAGACAATCAGGGGTCTGGCTTTGCTGTTCAGTCATACCATGAAGCTGAAGCACAATGTATTACTGAAAGTAAATACTATTTTATCAAGCTAGGAAAACCTTATGAATTAGATGAGAGCCCCTCCTTTTTTGCATGTGGCTTTTCTAAGTCATTCCTGGCTTCCAGACATCCATGAGGCTTAGCCACTCTTTCAAGGCTCTCTTTTCTTAGTAAGGAAGGAGAACGGCAATTCAGAGAAAAGTTATTAAATTCTGCCTTTACTTTGGATCAATACTTTTTGAAACAGCTTTATTGAAATATAACTCAACACATGGTTCATCCATTTAAAGTGTGTAATTTGTTCTTATGTAGTCACAGAATTGTGCAATTATCATGACAATCTAATTTCAGAATCTTTAAGTCCCCCAAAACAAACCAGGTACAAATTAGCAGTCTATCACCATTTTTCCCACTCTCCAGGTCTGGATAACCACTAATTTACTTTTTGTCTATATACGATTGCCTATTCTGGTTATTTTATAGAAAAGGAGTCACATAGTATGTGGTCTCTTATGACTGGCTTCTTTAACAGTAATGCTTTCAAGGTTTATCCATACTTAGAAATTCAGTAAATTTAACATGTGTTAGATTTTATTCTACGTTTTTTTTCTGAATAATATTCAGAAAATTGTATGGACATTCCACATTTTACTTATCAAGTCATCAGTTGTTGAACATTTGGGTCATCTTCTCTTTTGCCAAATGTGAATAATACTGATGTGACCATTCAAATACATGATTTTGTGTGACATATGTTTTCATTTCATTTGGGCTTATACCTAGTGTTGAAATTGTTGTATCTTAGGGAAACTCTATGTTTAACATTTTGAAGATCTATCAGATTGTTATCCAAATGACTGTAAAATGTTATCCAAATATAAAATTGTTATCCAAATGACTGTAAAATTTGTTATCCAAATGATGTAAAATGGGAATGTTATCCATTTTACATTCCCATGACTGCTATGTGAGGATTCAAATTTCTCCACATCCTTGTCAACACTTGTTATTGTCTGTCATTTGATTATAGGCACCCCAAGGTGTATAAAATGATATGTCACTGTGTTCTTGATTCATTTTCCCTAGTGCATGATGATGTTGAGAATCTTCTCATGCACATATTAATCATTTTATATCATGTCTGGAGAAATGTCTGTTCACATTTTTTTTTTAATTGGGTTATTTTTGCCTTTTTTTTGTTGAGTTGTAGCAGTTGTTTATATATTCTGGATACTAAACACTGATAAGATATATAATTTGGAAATGTGAGTTGTTTTGCAATTTTTGACAGTGTTCTTCAAAACATGGAAGTTTTTAATTTTTATGAAGCCTAATTTAACTATTTTTTCTTTTCATGCTTGTATTTTTGGCACACATCTAAGAAATCATTGCCTACTTCAAGGTTTTAAAGATTTACTCCTATGTTTTAGAGTTTTAGCCCTTACACTTATGTTTCTGATCCATTTTGAGTTCATCTTTATATATGGGATGATATAGGAATCCAGCTTCATTCTTTTGTATATTGATATTCAGTTGTCCCAGAATTAATTTTTAAAAAGATGATTCTTTCACCCATTAAATTGTCTTGGCATCCTTAAAAATCAGTTGATCATACTCATATGGGCTTATTCATGGACTCTATACTCTATTCCTTTGGGTAATACATCCATCCCCATTCCAGTGCCATAAAGTATTTATTACTATATCCTTCTGTTAAGTTTTGAAATAGGAAAGTATGAGTATTTCAAATTTGTTCTTTTTCAAAATTGTTTTGGCTATTCTGTGTCTCTTGCATATCCATATGAATTGTAGGATCAGCTGGCTAACTCCTTCAAACAAGCTAGATGATATTTTGATAAGGATTGCAATAAATCATAGATAAATTTGGAGAATATTGGCATCAAAACAAAATACATCTCCCAATTTATGAACATGAGACATCTTTCTGTTTGCTTAGGTCTTATTTAATTTCTTCCAACAATATTTTGTAGCTTTCAGTGCTCAAGTCTTACACTTTATTAACTTTCTTTCTAAGTATTTTATTATTTTTATGCTATTGTGAATGGATTTTCTTAATTTCATTTTCATATTTATCATTGTTGATGTGTAGAAATATAACTGATTTTTGAATATTTACCTGGTATAAAGCAATCTTCCTGAACACATTTTTCAATTCTTATAATTTTTTACTGGATTGCTTAGAATTTTCAATACACAACCTAATGCCATCTACAAAGAGACCATTTTACTTTTCCTTTCCAATCTGGATGGCTTTAATTTGCTTTCGTAATTCTTGTCTTGTTCCTGATCTTAGAGGGAAAGCATTCAGTCTTTCACCAATGAATGATGTGTTATCTATGGGTTTTTTTAAAATGCCATATATTGGATTTCAGAAATTATATTCTATTCCTAGTTGAGTTTTTATTTTTTAATCATAAAAAATGTTGAAATTTGTCATCACGCTTTCTATATATTTGTTGATATGATCAGTCTCTTGTTGCACATTATTCCATTTCTATGATGTATTACAGTGTATAATTTTTTAAATATTAAACCAACCTTGCATTCCTGGGTTAAAATCCCACTTGGTCATGGTATGTAATTCTTTCTATATGTTTATAGATTTTGGTTGCTATTTTATCAAGGATGTTTACATCTATATCTACAAGGGATATTGCTCCATAGTTTTCTTTTCTTGTTATGTCTTAGATTTTGAAATCAGAGTATTATTGGCCTCATCGAGTAAGTTGGGAACTTTTTCCTATACTTCTATTTTTGGGGAAGAATTGCTGAAAGGTTGGTACGAATTCTTTATTTTTGGTAAGATTTATCACTGAAGACATCTGGATCTGGGATTTTCTTAGTGAGAAATTTTATAATTATAAATTAAATTTATAACTGTGCCTTTATTCTGATTTTCTATTTCCTCTACCATCAGTTTAAGTAGTCATTATTTTTCTAGGAATTTACCCCTTTCATCTAACCTAATTATTTGATATACAAGTATTCATACCATTGCCTTATAGACCTTTTTATTTTTATAAGTTTAGTGGTGATTTTCCATCTTTCATTTTTTAATTTAGTAATTAGAACTCCTCCCCATCCTTTTATCACTGTAGCTAAATTTTGTCAATTTCATTGGTATTTTCAAAGAAATGACTTCTGTTTTCCTGTAGTTTTTTTCTATTGTTTTTTCTATTCTCTACATATTTCTGTTCTAATACTTATTATTTTCTTCCTTTTGCTTGATTTGACCTAAGGTTTCTCTTCTTGCTCCATTTTTTTTAAGGTGTAAAGTTGGGTTATTGACTTTAGATACTTCCTGCCTTTTAATGTTAATGTTCATAGCTATACATTTCCCTCAAAGCACTGCTTTCACTGTATCTCATAAGTATTACTATGTCATGTTTTCACTCCCATTTGTCTCAAAGTATTTTCTAATTCTACTTTAAGAACCTTCTTTGATATGTTGTTTTTTTTAGTGAAGTATTGTTCATTTTTACATATTTGTGAATTTCCTAATTTTTGTTATTAATATGTAATGTTTCCCCATTCTTCTCAGACAACATAGTTTGTATGCTATCAATCCTTTTAAATTTATTGAGGTGTATAAGGCCTATCCTGGTGATTTTTCCACTTGTACTAGAGAAAAATATGTGCTCAGCTGTTGTTGGATCTGGTTTTCTATAGATATTTGTAAGGTCTAATTTGCTTATAGTGTATTTTCAATAATCTGATTTCCACATTGATCTTCTTTTTCTATTTTTGAAAGTAGAGTAGTGAAATCTCCAAATACTGTTAATTGTCTACATGTCCCTTCAATTCTGTCGGTTGTCGGTTTTTGCTTCATATACTCTTCTTAAATGTATATACATTTATGATTGATAGATGTTCCTAATGGATTTATTCTTTTCTCATTATAAAATTCACATCTGTCACTGACTTTTTTTTGTTTTAGAGTCTTTTGTATGATATTAGAGTTGCTACAGCTCTTTAATCATAATTATTTGTATGGTAAAGTTATTTCTAAGTTTTACTTTCAACTTATTTATATCTTTAATCTTGAATGTATCTCTTGTAGACAGTATCAAGTTGAATCTCATTTGTTTATTTAATGTGACCATTTCAGCCTATTGATTTGATTATATGATTCCATTCACATGTAATGCTGTTCATATGCTTGAATTTATGTCTATCACTTTGCTTTTGTTTTCTATTTCCCATATCTTTTCTGTTTCTCTCTTTCTTCTGTACTGTCTTTTTTTGCATGAGAAAATTTTCTATTAACTCATTTAGTGGTTGTTTTTAATTTTGTCATTCTAATTTTCTATTTCAATAACCTTTATTTTTAATAACAATTTTATATTTATTGAGAACATTGTGAAAACACTACAGTTCCCAAATACTGAACACCCAGTTTCTTCTATTGTGAATACCTTACATTAGCATGGTACATTTGTAACAATTAGTGAACCAGACTGATGCATTATTATTAATTAAAATACATACTTCATTAAAATTTCCTTAGTTTTACCTAATGTCTTTTTTTTGTTCCAAGATATCATCCAGGATACAACATTACAATTGTCATATATTCTTAGGCTACTCTTTGTTTTCAGCATTTCTCAGACTTGCCTTGTTTTTGTTGACCTTGACTGTTCAAGGAGCATTTGTCAGGCATTTAGCAGAAAATTCTATTGGTAATTGTCTATTATTTTTCTTATGATTAAACTAGGGTTATGTGTTTTTGATAAGAAGATCATGGGGCAATGTACAATTTTCAGCACATTGTATCAAGGCTACATATTATCAACATGATTTATCACTCTTGATGTTGACCTTCCTCACCTTACTGAGGTCATGTTGGTCAGGCTTCTCAACTGAAAGTTACTCTTTCTTCACCTTTCCGTATTACACTCCTTGGAAGGAGGTCATCATGCCCACTCAAATTTAAGTGGAAATATTGCTCCACATCTTTGAGGTTAAATATCTACTCAAATTATTAGGCATTTTTATACATGGAATATTTTTCTCTTCTTTCCCATTTGTTTATTTATTCAATAACTTATTTATATCAGGATGGACCCATGAATTGTTATCTATACTTCGCTATAATACAATACTGTTTATTGTGTTGTTCAAAGTATTCCAGCTTTGGCCTTTGGGAGTTCTTTTAGTTGGCTCCTGTGTCCCTTTGACAAATCCCATCATGATAGATTTTTTGAGGGTTTTTTTGTTGCTGTTAGTTCTCTCTTACTTCATGGCACTGTAAGGTTCCCCATGCTCATCTTGCATATTTCTTGCCCCAGTCCTAAAAGAAACTGTTTTTCCAAGGAGCCATAGTTTCTTTTACTGGAAAGTGGTATTAGAAATCATGATCTGGGTGCTAGATGCATTCTTTGTTACCAGGAATGGTTATTACTAGGCTCTCTAGGCAAGGAAACATGTTTGTGTATTAACCTGTGGATGTGCATATACCTATAAATATTTCCATGTCACCATTTGCATCTATATACTAAGCTAAACATGAATTTATACTAAAGTCATCAACTCTAATCCATTACTATATGGATCATTCTAATTTCCTCTCCTTGCTTATCTGTAAACTCCAACTACAATAATTAGTAATTAGTACAATAACAATAATTCAGTTGTTCAAAGTTGCAATGCTTATGAGGTTATACATGCAATTACACCTAGAACCAACTGATTCTAAAATCTACTAATAGCTTCAAACTCCTGTTACTGGGAATATGGCTAAGACTCTAGTTACTGGTTAATGCAATTCCATGTGTGAACCATTTTAATGAAGACCTGGGCTCTAGAGCCTCTACCTCAAGTGGCAACCCTAAGGAATGTTAAAAATGTCTCCCTCATGGCTGCAAGCTTTAAGTAAGGGCATTTTAGAAGAGAGAAGTAAGTTAAATCAGGGGAGATTAGATGGCCTGAGGGGATTAGTAGGAAAGGCAAATAAATTAAGAGAAAAGTATCTAAATATATACTATCCAATGTGAGAAACTAAATAGGCTTAGCTTTATTAGGTATATCATATGAAATTGCTTACATTTAACTCTTTGCCTTACAACAGTTTCATGTAGTTCAACTTATCCAATATTGCCAAAACTTTGTTTAAAAGTGGGCCGTTTTTTCCTTTTATAACTAACCATAAAGCAATACAATTTTTTTCCCTTGCTCCCCTATCCTTACTTAACGATGAGGATAATAATCTGAACATATTCTTCTCTTAAAAATACAAAACTTTTCTTTCAAAATTCCTCATTTTAATTCATTTTGATGAAGATTTTTGAATGCTCTCAAACTTTCCCAGCCATGCAAACATTTTGTTCTGACCACTATGGCTGTTAAGATCACATGGTGCTAGTGGAAATATTTGTAGCTATTGTCATTGTGCTTGTCACCATCAGCGTCATTGTTGTCCTAAGTAGTATTTTCTCTTTTGCGAAGAAGGGATCAGCTGCATATAAGAGTAAAACATAGTGCGAGATTTATCTTGGCTATGTTTGCTGAATTGTTTTTTGCACTTTATACTACCATCTGGACCTCTTAGTTACTTTAGTTTCTCTGGCTGAAAAATCAAGGTTACTAGTAAGGTTAATGTTCGCAACTTTTTAAAGCTTCTTTGGTAAGAGGCTCAGAGAAGGCAAAAGTATTATTTTATGTTGTTTGGTACTTTCTGTCACAGGGCTAAGCTATGAATTTAGAATGTGATTAAAATATATAATTTTTCTCTTTACCTGTCAATTGCTCTCTTTTTGAATAAATAAATTGAATACTGAAGTTGGCATTTGCTTAAAAATTCCATCAGACTCAGCCTCTTTTCACTGACTGATCCAATTTCGTTTGTTTAAAAAAAATGCATTTTTAGTGTGCCTGGACTGCAGAATATTGAATAAAATTACCATGAAGAATATGTACTGTCTGTATTAGATTGATGAAGTAATTGAATGATTACAGTGAGCTTAAAATATCTTCTGATAAGCATATGCTTAGTTATCATAGAAACAAAATTTAATAAAGAACTTCGCTTGCTGAACTTAAAATTTAATTCATAAAATTGGAAATTGGTAAACTTCTATTTCCTCCCCTGAAATATAGTGAGAGACATCTTGACTTGCTTTTAAGGTAACTTAAAAAGAATGTTTAACTGGACCCAGGCCAGTATCATTTTACACCAACCATTTTCTTTGGAGTTAAAAGTACCTTTGGTTCTTTGAAGACTGAAGCGTTTTCAAAAGTAGTTGTGAATCTCTTTAAGTATTGACATCAGATTGTTCTTTCTATAAAACGGAACCTTCTGAAGTCCATTTCACTATGTATCCTTCACATATATGTACATATATATGAGAATGGCTAAAGAAATTATAGTATATTCACAAAATAAAACACATTTAAAATCACATTTTTATAGAAGCATTCAAAGGTTTCTTAGAACATATTGTAGAATAAGTGTGAATGGAAAATTACATATACCATATAATCCAAGTCCTGTTTTTGGATTGTATATATTGAAAAAACATATATTTACATGTAATCTTTTCAAAAGGCACATAATGATGTGTTGTCTATATCACTGGGTAGAGAAAATGTAGGAGATTGTTATTTATGTTTCATTTTTGTAATCTATAAACATTAAAATTAGGAATACTAAAATCTATATGGACATATGTAATTTAAAAAATTATTAACATGTATCTACAATTATATACTCTCACCTCCTACAGAGTTAGACGAAGGGAAGGAAACAGAGTTAATTCTAGTGAGAAAATTTGCAAGCATGGAAGACAGAATTTACTACTTCCAGAAATGAGCAGCTAAGCACGTCTGGGACAGTATCATGGTGACTATGAGGGAGTGGTATGGGTATGATTAGAGTTTCTGGTGGGGACAAAAGCAGCCAAGAAAAGGAAATTAATTGAGAAAAATGAACAATGGCATGAATGTGATGGTTTGTTGTGATTTGTGGAGTGAGAATCTCCGAAGGGCTTTAGGAACTAAAGAACCAAGGGAAAAAGAAATAAAGGACTTTAATGATGTGAATTGTATCTTTTGATCCGTTTTTTGGTATTATTCAGGGATGAAAGCAAAGGATTTGAGTTATTTTAATATTACTTTTATAGATGGACCTATGATTTTATAAATGCAACCCTGCTCTGACCTGGAACACACATGGCTCTCCAGGTTTCATAGATGAAACAGAGATAGAGATATAGATGTTTATTTGCATATCTTTCTATTCCATGATTCTAAAAAATATAATTGTGTGGTGAGTGAAGGTATCTTATCTTACAAAGAATCTTCCTAAGTCAGGCAGTCCACCCAGTGATTCAGTTCAATGTCACCTCTGGTACCCCTAAAAGACAGTGCCAATTTTTAATTCACTACCATACGCTTGAAGTAGTAGCCCTTTGGTTTTCATGAACGGCTCACCCTGCCCCCTGGTGATCATCTCATAAAGTGATTCATGAGAGCTTGCTTCCAGCCCAGAGGAGTTGATACACTTTGGTAGGAAAGACTAATCAGAGATTTTCTAACACACAATCAAGTATGAAGAAAAAAGCATCCATCTACAATGGTCTTCCAATGAAAACACATATTCAGTGAGCAACTATAGAACAATATGGGATTGATTGCTGAATAAGGGATATGAAATGGTAGGTGCTGTGGGATTCTAATCATAAAAGTTTGTAAAAATCTTTTGTAGATGAAGAATAACTAGCAAAGCTTTTTAAACAGAAGGCTACCATGTTCAAATATAAATGTCACAGTACTCTGGAGGATGGTCCAGAAGGAATGAAATTTTGACAATTCTTTCTACTCTACCTATATTATAGCCTCCTATTTTAAAACACTTTAGCATGCTTTGACATGCATTAGACACAATTGGCCTTAGAAAAATATACTCTGTGATTTTAATTTTATTCTGACAATTTTTGTGTCTTTACTTAGACCTTTGTGACTTCATTTATATAATAAGATGGGTAGTCTTAGTAATCACTAACAAACCTTTCAGACTTCAAATTCTCTGAAATAACCTAAATGGTTATGTGAACTGCTAAAGGTTTATTTTTATAGAACACCTGCCTCTTGGTTTATGAGAAACAAATTGCCATTTCTACTTAAACATATTCTAAAACACAAATTGAAAAACCTGGGCAGTTCTCTTGTTTTCTTTTATTTTCTGATCCATAACATAAAATTGAATGTAATAAATGGAACAAGAAAGAGAGAAATGATAAGAATCTGAAACATCTTTTCAGTATAAGCATGCTCAATATAGTTGTTGCCATAAAAATTAATGAGGATGTCAAGTTACTTTGAGGTTTAACCCCCAAAATACATCATCAAATTTGTCAAAAAGCAAAGACTATGCATGAAAATGAGCATCTTGGAGGGAGATAAAACAATGATGATGGGAGAAGGTTCATGGCTCAATTATGTGCAAAATAATGATAAGCCTTGCATCCTGTATACTTTCCTAATTGGATAACAGTGCAATCTTGTGTACAACAAATAGTATAAAGCACTCATTAAGGCAGGGAGAAAAACAAAAGTTTCTTGTCTTAGTTATAACTTTAACGCTGTGAATTTAGAATAAAAGGCATATTTAATATGAATAGCTTTGCATATTTTTTTACAAGGGTTTCTCTCATCTTGAAAAGCTTCTGGACCTGAGGTGAGTTTAATTAGTTCAGTCCTTCATGCTAAATTTTAAAAAGGAGTAAAACTGGGTTTAAAGAAAGGGAAGAAGTATCTTTATTAATTTAATTATACAAGTTTATCTGTAGGTCACTATAGTGAAATGCAGGAACAGCAAAGATCTTTAGGATGCTGGAAGTCTAGGTATATGTGAACTTGATGGGAAAGGGGTCACCCAAGTTTTCTTTCAAATGTTTTTTCCTGTCTCATGTCAGTTTCTGTCATCAAATAGTTTTATAGCAATAGCTGTTCCCATTGTACCAGTCAACAAAATGGTATTAAAAGGAACCACTTACATATATTTCATGACTATCAGAGAATAATGGGTATAGGAGAACTGGAATAATAAACCATTATGATTTATAAATTCTAGGAAATTATCAGGCATTGTCTAGAAAGAAAAGAGAAGGAAATAAAAAGGAAATGAAAAGGAAGAGGAAGAATGAAAGGAAAAAGAAAGGGGAAAGGAAAGGGGGGGAAACCTGGACCCACTTAGAAGAGAGAGAATTGCTGGATCAAGGCACATAACCAAAAGGGGAAGAAAAGACTAATATTTCAGAGTCTTAAGGCAATTGTATAAGAGCTGTAAATCTATGTCGGCCCAGGAGAAATCTTAGAAGAATAACAACAACTAATATTCAACTATAATATACCAAAGGATTCTTTCTAGGGTAAACATATTCTTATTAGCATTCAGGGGATCCTACAGGAATACAGCCGACTGTTTCCTTCCTCCCCAAAGGCACCTGAGAGCAAACCACTGTCCCCGCCATTGCTGCAGGCCATCCAGAGAGCAGCCCTGCCTACAGCAACCACACAGCTTAACACAGAGGCTTCTCCCTGCACGCAGTTAACTGGCCTAGCACCAGCAGCTGCTCCCTGTGTGCAGTTGACCAGCAGAGACAGTGGACATGAGCGCAGAGACCAGAAGGCACAAAGGGGCTTGTTCTCATGGCAGAGCACTCGCTGCACACCTGCAACCCCTGCCAGTGCCCTAGGCCATCCTGAGGGCTGCTTCGCCTATGGCAGCTCAGGGGATTAACCCAGAGGATGCTCCTTGCACACGACTGACTGGCACAGACAGCAGAAATGTATGCAGAGAACAGCAGATTCAAAGGAGCTTTGCTCTTGCAGCAGAACACGTGCTGCTTGCCTGTCAACCCCACCAGTGCCATAGCTCAGGGGATTAACCCAGAGGCTGCTCCCTTTGTGTGCTTAACCAGCACAGACAGCAGAGATGGACAAGGCAACTGACAAGCAGAAAGGGACTTTATTCTCACAGGTGACACACATGCCACTCACTGATGACCACTCCCATCACCATGAAAAGACAGAAGAACCTTGTTCAATCCAAAATCTCTCAAACACCAGATAGAGAGCTTGGTGAAACAGGAATCACCAATTTTCCTGAAAAAGAATTCAAAATAAGTCACAAGCCTGCTGATGGAGCTACAGAGAAATATTCAAGAGCTTATGGATCAATTGAGGAGGGAGATAACAGAAATGAAACAAACAATAGAAGGATTTAAGAGCAGACTGGATGAGGTAAAAGAGACTGTTAATGGAATAGAAATCAGAGAACAGGAATACAGAGGAGCTGAGGCAGAGAGAGTTAAGAATATCTCTAGGAATGAAAGAATATTAAGAGAACTGTGTGACCAATCCAAAAAAAAAAACAATATTCACATTATAGGAGTACCAGAAGAAGAAAAGAGAGAAAAGGATAGAAAGTGTCTTTGAAGAAATAATTGCTCAAAACATCTCCAATCTTGGGAAGAAAATATCTTTCAGGCCATGGAAGTCCACAGGTCTCCCAACACAAGGAACCCAAGGAGGACAACACCAAGACATATAATAATAAAAATGGCAAAGATCAAAGACAAGGACAGAGTATTAAAAGCAGACAGACAGAGAAAAAAAGATCACCTATCAGGTTATCATCAGACTTCTCAGCAGAAACCTTACAGGCCAGAAGGGAATGGCATACATTCAATGCAATGAAACAGAAGGGCCTCAAACTAAGAATACTGTATCCAGAAAGATTATAATTTAAATTTGAAGGAGGGATTAAACAATTCCCAGATAAGCAAAAGTTGAGGGAATTTACCTCCCACAAACTAACTCTACAGTGTATTTTAAAGGGACTGCTCTAGATGGGAGTATGCCTAAGGCTAAATAGCTGTCACCAGATAAAACCACAGCAAAGAAAGTAGACCAACTAAATACTAACTAAATGCAAAATAAAATCAGCTATCCACAAAATCAGTCATAGGAAACACAAAAAGTACAGAATAAAAAAACCTAACATATAAAGAGTTGAGGAGGAAGAAAAAGAAGGGAGAGAAAGAATCATCAGACTATATTTGTAAAAACATAATAAGTGAGTTAAGATAGACAGTTAGATAGTAAGAAGCTGCCCTTGAACCTTTGGTAACCACAAATCCAAAGCCTGTAATGGCAATAAGTAAATATCTATCAATAATCATCCTAAATGTAAATGGATAAAAAATCAAGATCCATCTATGTGCTGCCTACAAGAGACTCACTTCAAACCCAAAGACATACACAAATGAAAAGTGAAGGGATGGAAAAAGATATTTCATGCAAAAAATAGGGGAAAATAAGCAGGTGTTACAGTACTTGTATCAGACAAAATAGACTTCAAAGCAAAGAATGTAACAAGAGACAAAGAAGGACATTACATAATGATTTAGGGGTCAGTACAACAAATGGATATAACCAATATAAGTATCTCTGCACCCAACACAGGAACACCTACATATTTTAAACAAATACTAACAGAATTAAAGGAGAAAAAAGAATGCAATACATTCATTTTAGGAGATTTCAACACACCACTCACTGTAAAGGAGAGATCAACCAGACAGTAAATAAGTAAGGACGCAGAGGCACTGAACAACATACTAAAACAGATGGATCTAACAGACATGTACATAACTCTACACCCAAAAGCAGAAGAATACACATTCTTCTCAAGTGCACATGGAACATTTTTCAGAAGAGATCACATACAAGGCCACAAAAAGAGCTTCACTAAATTCAAAAAGAATGAAAATGAACCAATCAACTCTCAGATCACAAAGGTATAAAACTAGAAAAAAATTGTACAAAGAAAACAAAAAGGCTCACAAACACATGGAAGCTTAACAACATGCTCCTAAATAATCAATGGATCAATGACCAAATTAAAACAGACCAAGCAAAATATGGAGAGAAATGAAAACAGCAGCACAACACCCCAACTTCTATAGAATGCAGTGAAGGCAGTTCTAAGAGGAAAGGATATAGCAATCCAGGCTTACTTAAGAAAGGAAGAACAAAACAAAAAAAAAAGGAAGAACAATCCCAAATGAATAATTTAAATTCAAAATTATTGAAACTGGAAAAAGAAGAACAAATGAGGCCCAACATCAATAGAAAGAGGGTCAGTAGAAACATCTCTCATCTTTATTATGAGAGAAGAAATAAATAAAATTGAGAAGAATAAAACAACAGAAAAAAATTAATGAAACCAAGTGCTGGTTCTTTGAGAAAATAAACAAAATATACAAACATCTAGCCAGACTTAGGAAGAAAAAAAGAGAATCTACACACATAAACAGAATCAGAAATGAGAAAGGAAAAATCACTACAGATACCACAGAAATGCAAAGAATTATTAGAGAATACTATGAAAAACTATATGCTAACAAAGTGGATAAACTAGAAGAAATGGACAACTTCATAGAAAAATATAACCTTACAAGACTGACTCAGAAAGAAACAGAAAATCTAAACAGACCAATTATCAGCAATGAAATTGAACTGGTAATCAAAAAACTACCCAAGAACAAAATCTCAGACAAGATGGATTCACCACTGAATTTTATCAGACATTTAGAGAAGACAGAATACTGATTCTCCTTAAAGTTTTCCAAAGAATAGAAGAAGAGGGAATACTTCCAAACTCATTCTATGAAGCCAGCATCACTCTAATACCAAAACCAGGAAAAGACAATATAAAAAAAGAAAACTATAGACCAATATTCCTGATGAACATAGATGCAAAAATACTCAACAAATTATTAATAAACGAAATTCAAAAATACCTCAAGAGGATCATACACCATGACCAAGTGGGATTCATCCCAGGGATGCAAGGATGGTACAACATTCAAAAATCCATCAACATCATCCACCACATCAACAAAAAGGACATAAACCACATGATCATCTCCATAGATGCTGTAAAAGCATTCAACAAAAGTCAATATCCATTCATGATAAAAACTCTCAACAGAATGGGTATAGAGAGAAGTACCTCAACATAATAAAGGCCATATACGATAAACCCACAGCCAACATCATACTTAACAGTGAGAAGGTGAAAGCTTTTCCTCCAAGATCAGGAACAAAACAAGGATGCCCACTCTCCCCACTTTTATTCAACATAGTACTGGAGGTCCTAGCCATGGCAATCAGACAACACAATGAAATAAAAGGCACCCAGACTGGTAGGCAAGTAGTTGAACTATCCCTGTTTGCAGATGATGTGATGCTGTACATAAAAAACCTAAAGAATCCACTCCAAAACTAATAGATCCAATATCTGATTTCAGCAAAGTTGTAGGATACAAAATTAATACACAGAAATCTGTTGCATTCCTACACACTAATGATGAACTGGCAGTAAGGGTAATTAGAAAAACAATTCCATTCACAATTGCATCAAAAATAATAAAATACCTAGGAATAAACCCAACCAAGGAAGTGAAAGACCTATACCCTGAAAACTACAAGAAAAGCCAATTAAAGAGGACACTCATAAATTGGAATTCATCTCATGCTCTTGGATAGGAAGAATTAATATTGTCAAAATGGCCATCCTGCCTCAAGGAATCTACAGATTCAATGTAATCCCAATCAAAATACCAAAAGCATTCTTCAATGAACTGGAACAAATAATTCTAAAGTTCATATAGAACCACAAAAGACCCTGAATAGTCAAAGCAATCCTGAGAAGGAAGAATAAAACATAGGGATCTCGCTTCCCAACTTCAAGCTCTACTACAAAGCCACAGTAATCAAGACAATTTGGTACTGCACAAGAACAGACCCATAGAGCAGTGGAACAGAATAGAGAGTCCAGATATTAACCCCAGAATTTATGGTCAATTAATATAAGATAAAGGAGCCATGGATATACAATGGGGAAATGACAGCCTCTTCAGCAGCTGGTGTTGGCAAAACTGGACAGCTACATGTAAGAGAGTGAAACTGGATTATTGTCTAACTCCATATACAAATGTAAACTTGAAGTAGATCAAAGACCTGAATGTAAATCATGAAACCATAAACTCTTAGAAGAAAACATAGGCAAACATCTATTGAATATAAACATGAGCAACTTTTCATGAACATATCTTCATGGGAAAGGGAAACAAAAGCAGAAATGAACATATGGGACTATACTAAACTAAAAAGCTTCTGTACAGCAAAGGACACCACCAGTAGAACAAAAAGGCATCCTACAATGAGGAAGAATATATTCATAAATGATATATCCAGTAAGGTGCTGACATCCAAAATACAAAAATATACAAATGGCTCACACACCTCAACAAACAAAATGCAAATAGTCTGATTTTAAAATGGGCAGAGCATCTGAACAGACACTTCTCCAAAGACAAAATTGATTTGGCCAACAGGCACATGAAAAGATGCTCCACATCGCTAATCATCAGAGAAATGCAAATTAAAACCACAGTGAAATATCACCACACACCAGTTAGGATGGCCATCATCCAAAAGACAAACAACAACAAATATTGGCGAGGATGTGGAGAAAGGGGAACCCTCCTATACTGCTGGTGGGAATTTAAATTAGTTCAACCATAGTGGAAAGCAGTATGGAGGTTCCTAGAAATACCATTTTGACCCAGGAATTCCTCTCCTAGGAATTTACCCTAAGAAGGCAGGAGCCCAGTTTGAAAGACATATGCACCCCTATGTTTATTGCAGCACTATTTACAATAGCCAAGAAATGAAATCAACCTAAGTGTCCATCAGTACATGAATGGATAAAGAAGATAGGGTACATATACACAATGGAATATTATTTAGCCATATGAAGAAAACTAATCCTACCATTTACAACAACATGGATGGAGCTAGAGGGTATTATCCTCGGTGAAATAAGCAAGGTGGAGAAAGACAAGTATCAAATGATTTCACTCATCTGTGGAGTATAAGAACAAAGAAAAAACTGAAGGAACAAAACAGCAGCAGACTCACAGACCCCAAGAATGGACTAACAGGTACCAAAGGGAAAGGGACTGGGGAAGATGGGTGGGAAGGAAGGGATAAGGGGGAAAAAGGGTCATTAAGATTAGCACACATAATATAGTGGGTGGGGGGACACATGAAAGGCAATATATACAGAGAAGACAAGTAATGACTTAATAGCATCTTACTACGGTGATGGACAGTGACTGTAATGGGGTATGTGGGGGGGACTTGATAATGGGGGATGTAGTAAACACAATGCTGCTCATGCAATTTTATATTAATGATACCAAACAACAACAACAAAAAACAAATCTGCAAGTCACATCTTAACTCTGAACCACATACTATAGTGAGTGTTGCTAGACTCTTATCTGTCCCGAAGTTTGCCTCTAGAGCAGGAAGATTCAAGAAAAGGGAGATTCTCCTTTTATGTCTATGTTTCTGACCTGAATTTTATCAGGTCACCTGTCACTAAATTTTCCTATAATAGGATAAGCATTGCCTCAAAGACTGCAGTAATAGAGTAGACACTGTTCTGCAGTAAAAGCTAAATTAGTTTTATGGATTTGTTATTCTTCAATAGTCTGAACATTTAAATTAAAAAATTACTTGGTGCTGTCAAAGCCGTAAGTATAGAGGGGCCATGACTATCCCATGGGAAGTTGTACCCTCACCAAAATTTAAAAATGGATTTCATGATTTCTTTTAAAAGTAGGTTTGCATGAATGCTTTAACCTATAATGCATTGTTTGGGCATCGGGTGAGAGTCCATACACTACCAAGTAACCTTAGAATTGTTTCCACATTCCCAACACAGCGCTGCATAAATGTGAACCATCACCATTACAATCACTCTTTCACTGGCTCAAACATACCAGCAGCTCTTTCCCTGTCTTCCCCTCTGTATAACTAGTTTCTTCTCAATTGCATTCTAGGACCCAAGTATCAGGAAGAGCTGGGCTTTTTGTAAACAACTGATTTCCTTGGCGATAGGGCTATGATGGTACTTCCCCATCAGTATGATTATTAGAAAACTCTAAGCCACACTTGTGAGCCTCTTCTAACAAAACGGATGGAAACTTGTGGCTTGTTTGTTCATTTGATTTTTCATGAATTAACTTTATGTGAATCTCTATCATTTTCCCATATTATCATTCTCTTTCACCCTTTTAACCTATTTACTATAGTTTTATAAATCTATATGCTCCTGAATCTCTTCTGAACAGGAGAAATACAAATTCTGAGCAAGCATGATGTAGGCTGCATTCAGTGGCAGTAATATGTTTTCATATGAGAGAAGTCCAGAGGCAAGCAAGACTGGCCTAGAATTTCACACCCATGTGCTCCTCAGGAACCCTGAGTCTTTATACTTTGTGTGTGGCTTCCATCCTCACACATGCAAATGCCTGATACTCCACAAGTGGAAAGAAATAGTAAGACAAAAGGCATATATTGGCTGACTTCATCTTTACTTTTAATTAGTTTACCCATAATGTTTGTTTTCATCTTGCTTGTTAGAATTGGCTTGCACAGTGACCATGAGATGCAAGACATTCTGGGAATTAGAATGTTTCTGTCTTTTTTTTTCTGGACAGCTTGGACCTCTGGAAAGAATTTATTATTTGGTTAGGTGTAGAAGATGGGGAGAATGGATATCGGGTAGGCAGTTAACAGTGTGTGCTATCATAGGTACATCAAACAAAAAAAACTTAAGAATACACATTTGCCAATCTACTGTTGGACTCACATACACGTATGTATGTATGTATGTAATTGTTTCATTTCTTACTTTTCTTCTTTTTCTCCTCATGATAGACCCATACCTAGGATAAGTACATTTTTCCACAAGAAGAAAATATAACAACTTGTAAGTATCTGCATGTAGTACTCAGTTTGCATTTATGAGAGAATAAAGTAAACACAAGTCTTTCATTTTAATCAAACCAACATTCATCTGGCATTATTATTTATAAAATGCCTGCCAGTGATGAATGGGAATTAAGATATTCTAATTAGTGTCCTTTAGGGGCTCAAAATCTAGAGATGGAACCAGACACAAAGTGTGTGCTCCATCTGTGATCTTTATAGACTCCTAACTTTCAAAGCAGTGATATCTAAATTTAGTTTTACCTTAGGGAATGATAAAAAAAAAAACTTTCAAGTTCATATAGGCTGCCATAGCTCCCAGAGGATTTCAAATGACTGCCCCAAAAAACGATATAAATATTTTGTTTTATGGAAAGTAAGGATGTGAAGCACAGAAAGTTATAAATTTTCTCACCTACCTTCTCCTCTTTAAATATATAACTTTCCTCTTCACTGGGTGAACTAAGTTATTTAAATGCATCATTCCTACACACAAATAAGTAAGCATTAGTTTGAGTGAATATGTGGAAACTACACACAGCCTAAATGCATTGATAGGGAAGGTATCTTGTTTGTATTTGTGTTTTGGTTACTGGGACACACATTACAGCTTGTTAGTTCTCTATTATTTTATAATAGACTCATTCTTATTTCCCCTTGACTGCATTCCACCAACTATTTATTTTGATGATTTTGTATTACAATAATTTTTACAGCCTTCTTGAATACATTTTCTAATGATGCAAGAAAAAGCAAAATGGAGAAAAAGCAAAAATGAATAAAAGAAAATAATGTACAGGAAAGAGAAATTTGTTAGTTTTAATTTCTTCCATATCCCCTAAAGGAGTGCTCATCACTAGTGATACTCCGAATCTGACTTTAAATAAAGAGAAGCTCACCCTTGATGACAAATAATAATGAGCTTTTTTTACACTGCCATACTTGTACTTTTAAGAGAGGCTACAGTATATTTCAAAATGAGCCAGGGCAGGCAAATTTCTTAACCATGACAATAAATATGTCTCCCACATACCCTAAAATATGGCAAATTCTAAATTCTATCTGAAGTGTGAAGACACTGGAAACATTGTATACACTGCACCAGAGTGGACAAAACAGGAATCAGAAATAACATACATAATTATCATGGTTTCATATATAACTGGTAAAACAAACAATATACCCCTCTGTACCTACTGGTAAAATTTTCTATATCTACCTCACTTTCCATTTTAGAGAGAAGTCCATTATCAAGTTATCTCAATTTTTATCAACAAGCATGGGAATAAATGCAAATGAAAATTATATTCTGAATATTAAATTTATTCCTTCAGAAGAAGAACCATCACAAAAATTTTAAGAAACTAATTTGAGTCAATAATTTAAAAACAACTTGAGCACAAGAATATTCAAATCAACAAATCTGAGGAGGAAATTGCCTTCAAGAGGGCAAATGTGTACAGTACTTAATATTATATTCCTCTTGTGACTTCAAAATTCTCTTTGAATATAGATTTCAGAACGCTTATGTTGAACACCAATAATTTTTTACCTCATTGTCTTGAGCTCACTACATTGTTAGTTCTTTGAAAATATGGTGGTATGCTAACAAGACCTGCCTGATTTAATTCACTGTTTTGACTTCTATAATTACTTTGTTTCTACATTTAACAAGTGACTACATTGTTACAGCTATAGTATTAGCAATAACATTTAATTAACATTTACACTGTGAGCTAAAATTATACTTCACTAACACACCTAACTTCTACCTTCTGCTCTCTTCCTAAACTGTCACTAATATAACAGTTAATTTATTTTTCTTTGCATTTAATAACATTGCTATATTGAATGAAAGTTCACATCTGTGAAAGAAAATATGGAATATTTTCAGGAGAATTATAGTATGTAAATCAAATTAATCTGTCAACTAAGAAGTATTATATAAGAAGGCCTTGGAAGATGAGAGACACATGTATTAAGTTATACTCTAAAGAAATTCGCCAACTAATAGAACAGACATATTGAAACACTCAGGGAAGGAAGCGAAAGGAAGTAAGATTTGTGTAACTATTGTGCATATATTTTCTTCTTGAAATTTTATATTTTTACATTTTACCTTTAGATGGATTATTTACTTTGAGTTAATTTTTCTATATGGAATAGAAAATTTTACTTTTTTGTTTTCATTTAGACAACCAATCTTTTTAGTAACCTTTGTTTAAAAGACTAATCTTTTTTCTTTACTTTTACAACTTTGTCAAAATCTGTTGACCCTGATAGTGTGTAAATTTCTGAACTCTGTTCTCCATTAATCTATGTGTATATACAATCCTGTCACCAACAGCACAGTCTTATTGCAGTAGATTGCAGTAGCTTTAATCATACATTTTGAAATGATGCAGTATGATCACAACTTGGTTCATCTTCCTCAAAATTGTTATAGTTACCTAACTCTATTTATACATTTAAATTTTGGAATCAGTTTTATTATGCCTCAAAAGAAATGTCTGCTGGGATTTCAACTGGATAATGTTTGATCTATTTTTCAATTTTAGAGAAATTGACATCTTAACAACATTAAATCATCCATATCATGAACATAGTTTATCTCTTCTTAAAAACAAACAATCAAAGACCATCCTATTTAATTTCTTTCACTGATGTTTTGCAGTTCACATAAACAGTTGATTTTTTTGGGGTGTTCTTGTCAGTGGTACTTTTTAAGATATTTAATCCCAATATTTCATTACTAACATATATAACACAAATGAGTTTTGAATATATACTTCTTATCTTGTGATTTGGTTAAATTTATTTCCAGTTGCCAGGAGCTTTTGCATAGAGTATTTGGATTATTTGTTACATATAACATAAGCAAATATGTTTTCTCTGATAAATACAGATTTTTTTCTTCATTTTCAATTTGATCTCTTTTATTTCTTTTTCTTATTTTATTGCACTGGCTAGGACTTCCAGTATAATTTTGAATAGGAGTGTTGAAAATAAATTCTTGTCTTGTTCCTGATCTTAACTGAAAAACATTTAGTCACTTACTTAAATATTATATTAGATTTAGGCTCCTTGGTAGGTGAAATTTGTCAGGTTAAATCATTTTCTTTCTGTTCTTAGAGTTTTTTCTTTTTTACTCTAATATGGTGAATTACATTGACTGGTTTTCAAATATTGAACCAGTTTTGCATTCTTGGTATAAACCGTGCTTGCTTATAATATCTTCTTTATTTTAGAGATTTAATTTACTGGTATTTTGTTATGGACTTTTTTTTACTTTTCCATAATTATGAAGAATTATGGTTTGTTTTTTGTTTTTGTTATTTGTAGTGTCTAACAATACATAAGTACAGTTTGTTAATTTGTATCTTTCAAGGAATTGGTCCATTTCTTCTAAGTTATTGAATTCTGAGCCACAGTGATTTTCATAGTATTGATAGTTTGAGAAGGCTTTGAAGTCTTCAGTGATGTCCCCATCCTTTATTTCTCCTACTGAAAAATTTTATCTTTTCTCTTCTTTTCTTGGTCAATCTTGTAAAATGTTTGTCAGTTTGGTTAATCTTTTCAAAGAGCCAGTTTGCTTGGATTGGTTTTACTTTTCTTGCTGTCTCTCTCTTTTGCTTTTGCTTTGAATTTTGATTTGTACTCTTGCTTATCTTATTATTTTCCTTCTGCTTGTTTGGAAATTGGATTTAGATTTCTACTTTATTTTCCTTTTGTAATATAATATTTACATCTGTACATTTCCTCTAAGCATGTCTTTAGCTGAATTGTACAAATTTCAGAAAGTTGAAAATTTCAATATACAGTTGACCTCTGAACCACGTAAGGGTTTGAGGGTGCCAACCCTTTGTACAATTGAATATCCATATATAACTTTTGACTACCCAAAAATGTAACTACTAATTGCCTATTGATCACCAGAAGCCTTACCAATGATGTAGTCAATTAATACATTTTATATGTTATAAAACAAATCTCCAAAATATTTTCCAATATATTTATTGAAAAAATCTGCATAAAGTGGGCCTGTGTAGTTCAAGACCATATTTTTCAAGGGCCAACTGTATTTTTAAAATTATATCCCTTGAAATTTCCTCTTCGACTAATTATCTGTAAGTGAGATGTATGATTTCCAAATATTTATAATATTTCTGAATACTCCTGTGTTAATGTTTTCTAGTTTAATTCTGTTATGATCCAAGAACATGTTTAGGATGATTTATATTCTTTTAAATTAGTCAAGGCTTGTTCTTTAACCTATAGTATAATCTATTTTGTTGAATGTTCTATGTATAATGTAAAACAACTTGTATTCTTTTTTGTTGGGTAGAATGTTCTAAAAATGTTGACTAGATCAATTTGGTTGATAGTGTTCAAGTTTTCTCTATTTTTACTGATAATCTAACTTTTCTATAAATTATTACAATAGTTCTGTTGAAGTCTCCAATTATAATGATAAATTTATCTCTCCAATCTGTTCTGTTTTGCCTCATATATTTTTTATGTCTTCTTGGATAATTCTTTATCATTATGAAATTATCCCATTTTTCCTTAATAATATTCTTCCCTCTCAGGTCTATTTTCTCTCATTTGAACAGAGCTTATCCTGCTTAATTTTGATTAGTTTTTGTATAGTATATCTTCTTTTATTCCAGACTTTTTTAAGAGTTATGATTTTCAATTATCATTTTCAACATTCTCTTCTGTTCCTTTTTATTTCTTATTGAGTCTAAATATATGTGTGTAGAATTATCTTTGACTATCTTCTATATAATCATATTCTCTTTTATTCATTTCTTCCTTTTTATTATTTTTCCCCTTGGCATTAAAAGTTACAAATGTATTAACTTTCTTTTATTTCTTATTAAATAATGTATTGAAGTATAATTCACATAAAATTAAATGCATCCATTTTAAGCACAGTGTTTGTAATGCTTGACAAATATATACGTCCATGTAACCACAGCCACAGTCAAGAGATGAACATTTCTATTACCTATTCCCTCAAGCCACTTTATAGTCAATAACCCCACTCCCTACCCTACCCCTAGGCAACAACTGACCTGTTTCTGTCACTATATATTTGTCTGCTCTAGGATTTTGTAAAAGTGAAATCATACCACATGTTCTTTTTTGTATCTGCGTAAAATGGTTTGGAGATTTGTCCATGTTATTGTACCTCTCAGTAATTGGTTTACATATGAGGTCATATTTAATTGCATTAATATTGTACAGTTTCTTTAAACATTCACTTTTGACAGACTTTAGGTTGTTCCCAGTTTTATAGTTTGGACTAAAGATCCATGGAAATTCATGCTTATGTATTTTTGTTTCTTTTGTTTAAATAAGTAGAAGAGAATTGGTGACTCTGTGATAAGTATGTGTAACCAAATTCCCAAAGTGTTTTCCAGAACACTTTTGCCATTTTACATCCCCCTCATCAGTGTGAGGCAGTTAGTTCCAAATGCTCCATCCACATTCTTATCACCACTTGATGTCATCAGCCTTTAAATTTGAGCCACTTTGATGAATGTGTTGTGATACAATTATTTTAATTTGAATTTTCCAGATGAATACAAGCATATTTTATATGATTATTGGACACTGTACTACTTCTTTTCTGAAAGGTATGTCTTTTATCCACTTTCATTGCACTGCTTGTTTTCTTGTCATCAACTTGTAGATTTTTTTCTTCATATATTTAGATTCCAGAGTCTTTGTCAGATATAAGCATTGCAAATATATGTCTCAGTCTATGGCTTGACTTTTCATTTTATTAGTGAAGTATTTTAAAGAGCAAATGTTCTTTATTTTTACGATGCTCAAGAAATCTAATCTTCTTTTATGAAAATCTTTGTGCTTTTTATTTTATATAAGAAATCTATGCTTACCTCAAGTTTAAAAAACTGTCATCTGTATTTTCTTTGGGCATTTTAAAGTTGTTATGTTTATGACCCATTTTGAGGTATTTTTTATGTGTGTTGGAAACAAATGGCTGAGATTCGTTTTTATCCAAATGGCTAGTTTCCAAATCCTTTGTTGAAGAACAACTTTTTCTCAATTAAATTTGCATTAGCAACTATGTCAAATATGGATTGACCACCACAGCCCTATTCAGTTCTACCCCTAAGTAGGGCAGTAGTGCAGCAATATCTCATTTTCAGCTTAGGTTCACTTACTGAACCAATTAGTTTGTTTTTTAACTCCTCCTTCACTTCAGCTTGTCATAAGAAATTCTCTTTGTAGCCATAAGAGTGAACTGAAAGACAGGAGCAGATGAACCATGGTGGATGACATAGGATTTGGAATATATGCTTGTGTAGTGTACTTATGCCCATTGACTCTGTATGCACCTAATCTTAGATGTATCTTAAGACTTTATGGGTCTGACAGACCCAACTCATAAAGAGAAACTTTGGTTGTATGTGGCTTGATGTTTTATGGTTAGATTCTTTCCCTTTACCAGTCATAACAGGATGCTTTTGAATTGTGTATCTCTACTGTAGATGACGCATTTTGGTACCAGACTTCCATAGGTCTATGTTGTGATTTGATTGTATAGTTAGCCCTGAACCCATGAAGTTATTTTCCCCACTACAGATATCTCTAGAGCTCTTGTTCTCAACCAGGGAACATTTTTCACTCTAGCAGACATTTGGCCATGTTTGGAGACACATTTGATTGTCATGGCTGGGTAAGGGGGATGCTGATGGCATGTAGTAGACAGAGGCTGTTAAACACCTCACAATGCAGAGGGCAGTCCCACAACAAAGGATTATCTAGTCTGAAATGTTTATGGTCTGAAGTTGAAAAACACCGCTCTGGTCCTGTATCAGTCAGAGTTCTAGAGAGAAACAGAGACAATATTTATTTATTACAGCAATTGGCTCATGTGGTTATGAAGTCCCATGATTTACTATCTGAAAGCTGGCAAACTAGGAAAGCTAGTGGTATAATTCAGTCTGATCGCAAAGCCTGAGAATGGAGGGGCCAATTGTGATGTGACAACCTGAGCACAAAAGCCTGAGAACCAGGAGTGCCTACATCCTAGGGCAGGGGAGGATTGATGTTTCAGCTAAGACAGAGAGAAAATTCACCCTCCCCTCCACTCTTTTGTTCTATCCAGGCCCTCAATGGATTGAATGATGCCTACCCACAGTGGTGAGGACAATCTTCTTTCACTGGTCTACTGATTCATTCTAATACCTTCCTGAGATGTTCTCAGAGATACACCCAGAAATAATGTATAGCAGCTACCTGGGCATCCTTTAGTGCAGCCAAACTGACACATAAACTTAACCATTACAGGTACCACAAGGACCACAGATCATTTGGCCCAAGTATAAGAATCATTTACCCTGCAGCCTGGACAAGCCGAAGAGCCTTTTCCTTTTAAGAGTCCAACTTAAATTTGGAAGCGCTTCCTGTTACTTAGTAAGTGAATCAGAACAACATAATCATATACTGAAGTGTGAACTATGCTGTCTCTAGCACCTTAAGAGGATTCCCAAGTGTTTTGCCTCCTGCTGAGGTGTGGGAAGTGTTACATGTAGTAATTTTGTCCTTTATCTTAGAAAGGTTTTCCTTGAATGCCCCTGGCTGCTAGACCCCTAAAAACTACAAGCCCCTGAAACATTATAGGATTTCTTTCTCACTTCTGGAGCATATGTGTCTTATCCAGGCCTCCAATATACTTGACACATCTTGCTCATCTGGCTTAATTAATTTAATGTCAACAAAATACTGGACCAATTTTATCTTCTGTGAAGTGTCCAGATAGTCCAGGCTCCTTCTGATTTTATTAAGGCAGAACAATTAACATAGCTTTGGAGCAAGAAGTTAAATGTATTCCCTTGTATGTCCCAAATAAATGTGAACTGCTTTTAATCAATTCTCTTGAAAGGGATCAAAAAAAAATTTTTTTCACCTGCTTATGGCTGCATGCCTGAAGCTCAGTTAATTGGCTTTCATGAAGATACCATATTTGGCATAGCAGCTACAATGGGAACTACTGCTTGGTTAAGTTGTGATAGTCAATTGTCATCTGCCAGGATCCATTTTCTTTTGTAGATGTTAGATTTCTTATTAAATGGGGAGATTATGGGAATCAACCCCTTGTATCCTTTAGATAATTAAGGATGAAACTCATCTTTGCTATTTCCCCTGGAAGGTGATACAGCTTACCTTGGCAAGGAGGAGGAATGGTTTCTTGTACTCCCTCTTGGTTCACCGCACTGCAATGGCTCTTAAAGGCTAATGAACCATTACAGGGGTTCTGTCAACTGCCATGTATATCCACTGAATTACACGCTTGAAGACCAGGAAAATGACTATCATGAGAGTTCATAGACCCAGTGCACTCACTGAGAACCAGGCCAGCATCAAGACCCCAATTATTACCTATACTCCATTCATCTCCTTTACAGTGGGGGTGATGGGAGTAAAATAGATCCTTCAGGTCCAGCTGTGAATATCAACTTAGGTCCTGTGTACATCAGTTCTTGATCCCTCTTGTACAGTTACCAGTGTATAAATGCCAAAGGTCCTTCTGCAAAGTGCCTACAAGAATTATTACTATGTATCCTGTTGTGGTATTAATAGCATCCTTTCTCCATGGGACTCTGCCTCTTATTCAGACAGTGGTTTTTGAGTCCCAGAACCATACCAGGTCAAGAAACTGGGAAAGGCCTTGTGAATTTCTGTGGGAGCAGCAGCCCTTAGAATTCAGACCATGCAATATTATTATTGACTGACCACCTACTTTGTTCTTAAGAATGCCATATTTTATTAATCAGTTTCATATCCATAACTTTCTGAAAATGTGCAAATATGCAAAATATCCCCATTCCCTGTCCATTACAGTAACTGACCACCATTAAAGTAATTGTGGTCACAATGCCTCTGATGATTAAGCACCACAATATGGTCTCTATTCTAAATCCTATCACCCCCATTGCTGTTAGGAAGCCCAGTTCTGTGAAAGCATCTTCTACAGTCAATTCTGGCCTATCCAGGGCTGTGGCTCATGAGCATCTCATCAATGCTGGTTCCTTTATCAAACTGCTAAATGAAGTGTCCTTTGGTTCCTTCCAGAGACCAGAGACCAATGATGAGGTTTCCAGCCTCAGTGGTATATGCACTCTAGTCTGCCACTACTCTGAGCCTTTTGATCACCTCATCTTTATCTTTCACAACAATACTGGCATTTCTGCTTCACTTGATTTACTCTGTCCTTTTTTTCCAAGAGTCATGCTGGCAGCACACAGCACTATTTTTCCAAGGTCCTTTGGAACTAAACTTTTTAACTCCTGTATTGTCAGAGAGTGTTCTCATTTTGACAATTGCTCCCACATCCAATTGCATGTGTTATTGCCTTGATCTTGAACCCTCATGGGTCAGCTCCATACATACTGTCTTGGCTCCTGTCACATGTTTGCTAGGATATTTAGTAATTTTAATGTTTTCCATTTCCTTTCTTGGAAAACCAGCACTTCTCTAGCTAGGTTATAGTTTAATCTTGAGTTCAATTATTTGTATTATGCCTAGGAAAGGAAGTGAGATGGAGAGGAGGACTAAACCATAGGGTAGAGACTGGAAAGCTAAGCAGGTAGCTGTACTGTCTTCAACCAACGGAGATCACTAGCCTTAATCAGAGAGTATTAGACCACTTCTAGTGGCCCAGAGAGTTCAGAGAGATCTAGAATTATAAGATTCTTGAATTCATATATCCAAATATCTCCATCCTAAGACTCAGGCCCTGTAGGACCATGGCTTTGACATAGTAGATCTGATATAGTTGAGAATTCAGATGTCTTAGGATTTCTACTTTTCTTTCATATTTAGGTCTTGGTCTTGATCCTCAGCTTTTTCTGTTTTCTTGCTGCGGGAAATGAAAAACTCCATACATGCTGTTGGGAAGAATCTCTGAGTTTCAAACGTCACCTTAAGTTGGTGGGTAGTTGCCAATACAGTTTTCTACTGTATTTCTTTAATACACTGATAGTATCTAGTTACTAACAATGATTCCATAGTCCTTACACTATGTCACATCCACCAGTACATTCCTTTCTATAAACATGCCATCCCAGGTCCCCTCATGTGGGGAAAATGGAAGCTTCTATGGCCAGTATCCTCATCTGATCCTAAACTACTTGATGATGCAATTGGCCTGCTGCTAGGCTACCTCTTCCACACCCATAGGCAATAAGCTATTATTGACAGAGTCACAATATAAAGAGCTCTGCCCAGTGCTCTGCCCAGGATTACAGACCTGCAGATTGTTGGATGCAGATGTGATTCTAGTGTTTGATCTATTGCCAGGAGAACAAAGCCAGGTAAAAACCCTTTTACTCCAGGAATGTTCCATTGTCGTTCCTCAGTCTCACTGGATTCATGGTGGACTTGCCAGCGGCTAAAACCCATTGGCAAGAAACGTCGGAAGAAAGCTTAAATGATTGTACCACTATACCATGCTAGGGACTACTGTTTGTCTATTTTCTGTCAGTAATGAGGCCCTCATTGCCAGTCAGCCTGCTGCTGACCCAGCTAAAACGAAGCCTGGTATCAACTGTCCTTCATTTGGTTATTGGGAACTCAGTCGCTGTAACAGAGATTCACATGAACATTTATTGATGAGTGCTTTTGGAGAAAAGACCTGGGAGGAAGTGAGAAAATAAGGATTGTGCCCAGGGAGAATCTGAACTGAGATGAAGGTGCAACAGTGGCCTCAGCTAGCCCCACCGGGGAACCAAAGAAAAGGGATGGTGCTTCACAGTTGTCCAGAATTGAAGCAAGATGGCAGACCTTTACACCTCTGCATTGACTAATTATCAGATGTGGACTGTCAACAGACCAAGGGGCCTAACTGTGGGAAAGGCAACCCCTTTGGTAAAAGAAAATTCCCAAAGAAGGACTCAGCTGCCAATGATCTGAAGCCAACATCCCTGGATTTTGAAGGGAGGCCTGAGATGTGTATACATTATCTTCCATACATATGTTTACCCCACTATGGTAGAGATACCTTGAAAAAGATTGATTTTACAGCATCAAAATCCACTCTCAACTATTTTGCTTAATTAAATTCCAAATCCTACTTTAGACTATTATACTGAATTCTCTCAGGCAAAGACCTCTGGCTGCTGATGTCAGCATCTAATCTCTTCCTCAAATAACTTTCATTTGTTTGGTCTGGCCATCTTATTATTTTCAATGAAGATTGTATTTTCCAACTTGCCTTGCTGCAGATGTGGCCATGTGACAAACACATGAAAACTAGATGCAAGTAGAAATGCTATTAGGCAGATTTTAGGAAATGTTCTTTCCTGCTAAATATGACTGGAATTTTATTGTGGGCTATGCATTAAGGGGTACAGTCTAAGGACAGAGAATAGAAAGATATAGGTAGAATGAGTCCCAGAGACCTGTGGCTGCCATACATGTATATATTTATATAAGAAAAAATTAAACAATGATACTATTTAGTAACTCTATTTTGGATCTCTATTACTTGGCTAATCATATTTCTAACTGTTGCTATCGCTTGTGCTTGTATTAAGAAAGTATTTAGTTGCAGGGCATCGTGTTTCTGAATCATATGGTGTCCTGTGGAATGCAGGGGGTAGGAGGATGGACCCTAGAAGGCAATCAATGGTGGGAATTCAGATAGCAAAGAACTGGAACTCCTTCCATTGTGAAGAAGTTCACATTGACAGGGTGTTTGAGGTATCAGATGGGCAGCTGAATTGCATGGCCTAAACAAGTAGCCACGACTTTTGAAATGTATCCCTTAAAAAAGCTCAGCTATTTTGTTACCATATTTAATATAAACTTAGTAATCATGTTTTCATCCAAAGAATACAATTTTTTCATCTAAAATATACCCCTACATTTTTTCCATCTAAAGCATAAGAAAAGAAAAAAAATAGTCAACATGAAAATAATATAGACCACAGAAGGACTTCAAGTTGTAATCATTTGTAATTCTCTAAATCTTATTTTAGCCCTTAACCTGCAGCCACCAAAATAGGCCTCAGTATGTTTTGTGATAGAATATCTTATTTCGTATGCAAATGGCCTACTCATTCCTTTTGGAATGGGTTATGTTTTTACTCTCAATGTCATTTTTGCTTTGGTTGGTCTCCTTTTCAGTGTCTGGGTTCCGGACAAAGTCTCTTGCTGTTTGTTTTTCTCCCATCAGCTCACATTTAAGACAATTACAGCACAGCTGGGCAAATACGCTGGTGTGCAGGTGCCTTTCCGTTTCAACACTCCATTGTGAAGAAGCAGCCCAGAGTCAACAGAAAAATTAATTACAATTGAAGAGAGCAATCTACATCATATTCAAGCACTATTTTCAAACGCTGACAAAAATAAGACATTCATCTTTAATTATTTATTATTCTTTGGTTTATTTTGAACATTTTTTTTTCACATAATCCAACTCCGGAGCTATTATTCTAAACTCAGTCCCCTCAGTCCTGGGACTAGTTAAATGTTGGACTAAAAGGGATTGAATGTCAATAAAATCACAGTAGAAATGTCCTATGTATGTGTTTAATCATATTGATTTCCTCTGGGTCTTCTAGCTGGTTCTATAGGTGATTATTCTCAGTGAGAGGCTTGGTAATGCCTTTGCCAAGGCATGTAAAGAAATTACTCCAGTATTATTGCTGGAGCCAAGAAAGTGTCTTGTACTGGATATGATTCAGGCCATCACCTTTGCTTGTGATGTGAAGCCCAGAACTAATTATTTTTACTGTAAATTGAACTAGTGGACTGAGCTCCACAGCGAAGGGCAGGGGCACGTAGATAACAACAAAACCTGCTAATTACAGGCTGCCTCCTAATGCACGGCAAGGACTTCTTAGTGATGGCTTCCAAAGCACTGACTGACTGGGAGACGAAACTAACAGCTACCAACTGCAGTGTGAGAGTGCTAGGAAGGTAAGTAGACGGACAAAGAAATCAAGGAGAAAGATGAGAGTAAAGAAGCTTCTGTAACTTACACAGAGAGGACTATGCTCATGGTAAAGTTGCTCTTTTGGTGTTTAGCTGAATAGGGTTTTTTCTCAAAATAAAAATCCTGAAAAATGAAAATTCCCAAAACAAAAGTGAGGATACTGAATTGTGAAGTTTTGAAAGAAGACTTGCTTTGGAGAGAAAGATCTGAATACTGGGGGTCTCTAGCATGCTGTTAAAACTTTGATTTCAACTTTATATCTAGCTGGAGAGCAGCTTTCCTTCAGGAGCAATCAGTCAAAGGGACAAAAATGCAGCCATGTCTGTCAATATGATACTTTATGGCTACGTGTGAGACTTGTCAGTAATCTGGATAACCTAAAACATGTGGTTTAAAATCTTGTTCTACTGGCTCACCTTAAAATGCCTCTGATAGGCAACCTCCAAACCTCTGGATAGCATAATGAATATAAGAAGTGAAAAAAATATATATATGTATTTAATTTGTCATTAGAATGATACAGTAACAAAAGCAAAAAAAAAACAACTAAAAAGTTATAAGAAAATTCAATATAAAATATTATAGTAACAAATTTGAAAATTCTGTTAGCATGAGAGGTTTTCTAAAAATAAACATAAATTTATAAAAAATAATTGAATCAGGCAATAATTTCATTAGGAATACAGAAGCAACTGACAGGACTTACAGCTTTTACCGCCTCTTCTACCAAATGTGTTCAACTGTGCCCTTAATCACTACCTGCTGTCCTGTTACAGTGAATGTTCTCTCCATGATACTAAGGTCAAGCCCTCCATTTGTGCCCAAGATAAGGTCATCTATCTCCTACTCATTGCTTTAGCCATTTCCCCTCTTTCTGTTAACAATACCAAAAAAATTCTTACCTACTATCTCTTGAAACTGCTTAAAATCAAGATTTACCTTTTCTTCTTCACTGACACTTTTGTTAGCTCAGCAAAACCCTCCATGTTTTTTAATTCAGAGCTCAATTTTCAGCCCTTATCTTAAATGATACCAGCAGCATTTAATACAACTTGGTATTTTCTTTTCCTTAAAACATGCTCTTCTTTCATCTTCCAGTAAACCTACTTTTCTTTCTAGCCACCATCACATAATCTTTTTGTTTGCACCTCTTTTCTCCTTTATCTCCAAATGTTTAGAGCTCTTAGGATTCAGTCAAAAACTTCCAATATTAACTCATCTTTCTCTCTCAGAGTAAAATATAAGATCTTTCTTATGACTTTAAGATCTCATTATTCTAAAATGAATAATGTTCCCCATTATTTGACACCATACTCTTCTGTTATGTCTGAATCCCTCTGGTTAGAATGATCTTCTCAATATATTTTCATGCTCATTTTCTCCCCCTCATTAGGGCTTCACTCAAATGTCATTTTTAGGAAGCCTTTCCTGGTCATTCTGCCAAAGGTTACAATCCCCTGTAGCTTATCTCCTTTATTTTTTTCTCTTTAGCAGTCATCATTGTATAACAACACATATATTCTTCCGGAACTTATTTATCATCTACTTTTTAACACATGCAAAAAAAAGTCAGCTCCGTGAGGATAAGGATTTTCACATTTATTGAATCCAATGGTACCCAGCCAATCAGTAAATGTATTTTTAAATAAATGACCATGAGATACTTTGAAAAAAATTACAAGCAAAATCATTGGGTATACATTATACTATAGATGAGTTCTAGAAAGTCAACACAATCATAAAGATAGGAGCTATCACAATTAATGTTTTCAATTAGTCTTCAACCAAATCTGCTCAGTTCAGAAATAAAAGTATAAACTAAATTCATATATAAATATAAATCAAATACTCCTGTGGTAGGCAGAATAATTGCTCCCACCAAAAATATCATATTCTAGACCCAGAACCTGCCAATATTTTATCTTATACAGCAAAAGGAATTTTGCAAATGTCATTAAGAGCCTTGAAATGGGGAGGTTATTGTAGGTTGTGCAGGTTGGTCCAATTCAATACCATGCATCCTAAAAGAGGAGAACTTTCCCAGTTATGTTCAGAGAGATGAACTGTTGTTGGTTTTGAACGTAGAACAAGGTACCATGAGTCAAGGAATGAGAGTGGCTTCTGGAAGATGGAAAAGGCAGGGAAATAGATCCTCCCTTAGAGCTTCCAGGAAGTAGCACATCCCTACTGACACTCGGATTTCAATCCTGTGAGATGAATGTCAGACTTCTGAACTACTGAATTAAAAGATAATAATTGTGTTGCTTTATATGGTTGTTATAGTAGCAATAGACAACTAATACAACTTTTAAATACAAAATCAAACTGAATTCAATTACTATGAGACACTTATCCATTAGTATATTTCAAAATAGAATAGTGCATTTATATATTAGTATATTTAAAAGTATCCTAGGCAGTTTAAATGTGGACTCAGGATTGAAACACACTGGTTTAAAATACCCCCAAATGAAAAGAATGCTGATGTGCTTGGAGTTTAGAGGGTAAGGAGGAATGTGTCAGAAGATCAGAAAAATGGGGAAGTAATGTATAGCTTATAACCCATGCAAGAATTTCAGATTTTCCATCAACAGGAGGCTGTTTAAACTAACCATGGTGCATCCGAACAATAGAAAACTTACACAACTATAAAAAAGTGAAGAAATTTTCTATGAAATGGTATGAGTAGAGCTCCTGGATATATTATCAATTGAATAAATGAGACCACAGTAGAGAACATATAATATGCTACTCTTGCCAGTAAGAACACAGGGGAATAAGAATATATACTTGTGTCTGTGTAAAGAAACAATCCATGCTTAAGGTACTCTACAAGAAGATATGTCAAAGAAATAATCAATCCTCCCATGTTTTCTTCCATATGCTACCTCTATAGCTTTTCTTCTTCCTTCCTAATTACAACCCTTAAATAGAATTCGTGCCTCATATCGAATTTACCGAGTATCACAATTCCTCCAGGTGGTAAAGATACTTTGAGACAAGTGCTGGGCATAGAAGCCACAGGGCATAAATCTGCAAAGAAGTAAAAAGCTAACCTTTTCAAACAATATGGCTTCTCTCTCACTTACCAACTTTACATTTCCCTGTATGGCCCCGGAAGATGACTGGTTAACCAGAGACGGGTAAGATTCCTCAAGGGAGGAACAACCTAAGACAGGCACAGTCGCAGGGGGGCCATCAGGTGAGAAATTGGGGATCAACAGAGGTGAGGCTCAGAACGTCACCCCCCACCCTGTTTTGAGAGAAATCTTCTGCATCCGTGGATGTTTTGCTGCCCTTGTCTAGCTTGGATTAATACTTAGTCCATAGGCACACACCTGATCATCTACATTTGCCCTCTTACAGCACTAAACTATGTTTTCTACCTTTATCTTGCATCTACATACCACTTCAGCATTTTATTAAAAATAAAAATAATAATAATAATAAAGGGAGAAATGTGGGATCAACATATAAATCAAGTATAAAAATCAAACAAATATTCATATTTGACCTGATTGTTTATAGTTCATAATGCGTGATCAAAACCGAAAGTTGTACTGTTCACCATGTAAGAACGTATTCACTATGTAAGAATTCGTTCACCATGTAAGAACTTGTTCGTTATGCTTCAGAAGATTGGAGACTGACGAGAATTAGGCTTGAGATGGATTAATGATTGTGCATTGAGCATTGACCCCCCTATTCAGAATTTATTGTTGTTAATAACCATTTGATCAATAAATATGAGAGATGCCTTCTCAAAAAAAAAAAAAAGAAACAATCCAAAGATATAAAGGAAAAGAAAGTGATTTTCCATAGTGTAAGGAGAAATACAATGAATAGGACAAGGGTGGGATAGGATTTCTCAAAATTCATTTCATTTTGTTTTGAATTTTGAAACTTGCAAATCGATTACTCTTTAATGAGAAACAAAGATGATATTTATTTAAATAAAGATGCAGGATATTTAAGAAGAGCGCAGAAAATTTTGCGTAACAGATATGTAACATTTGATGATACAGAGATAATATGCTCCTTGATGTCGTGCATGCTTTGTTTCAGTTTTATGACTTGCTCATTTAATGTGGTCTTTACATACTGCATTTAGGGTATAGAGTAGTAATTGTTACAGACCTACTTCATCAAATAAACACATTACATTTGACAATTATGCTAATAAATAATTTCAGATGGTGGCAATAAAGGTGTTATAATTGCCTATAATAGCTATGATTAGTTCATGTTAATATAACACTTCACTCATATGCAAATTCTTTATACCTGATCTATGATTTAGTTATACCAATTAAGTTATCTAGCAAGTTCTGTTCCAAAGGCATTTATAGGCACTTATTAATGTTCTTCCAGTGTTTTAGAGAAAACTAGACATGTATTATTATATGTATTAATCTTTTTGAAAATGATATTTTAATGTTGTGTTAAAGATAGAGGAAATAGGGACAAAGTTGCAATCTATGCAATTAAAATAAATATGCTTTTTTTCAGTTTCATAAATATTATATGAAGAAACAAAACAATTATGTAAATTATCTATTGATGAATCCTTATTTTATATCATTATTATTTGAGTAGGGAGTGAAATTTCTGAAAGAAAACAGGATAGTTCCCTCAAGGATTAAAATTGTCCTTCTATAAGTATCCTTTACATTAGATTTTGTCTTCTTTTGTATATGTTTATTTTACATAAATAACCTCATGTTGCTTTCTATTCTGTAGAACATGCCATAATAATTTGTAACTATTTTCATTTTGGTGTCTTCTTGTCTTGCTTTAACATTCCTATTTATAAACTTCTTTTTGAACACTGTAATCTGTTCTTGAAATTAAATATATTTAATAGTTGCACAAAAGACTAGTTTAATTAAGATTTTGGTGATATTATCAGATACCAGTTGGGTCAAACATGCAAATCATATAGGTAATCAAAGAAATCAATGAGTGAAATTGTTAATATTCACATATGCTATTTATAATTTATTAAACTATTTTTGGTGTATCCATTGCTTAGCTTCTGCGATTTCCACTACACCCTCCTAGAACATTCATTTTGTTCATTAGTTCAAGTTTAAGTGTTTCTGAATGTCTAGTTCATAGGTCTGTTCAGAAGTGAAAATGAGAGAGAAGGCATTTCTTCCACGATACCTTGATGTCTTTCCAAAGAATGTATTGTTGCTTAAAATTCTATAGAATTGTTGATGAAGAAAGCTGAAACATTTTTATTATGGAAATTAAAAAACATGAAGAAAATTATATGAATCGCCAAGAACTTTCAACTGTTTTCAGAATTGTCAGCTTTGCCATTCTTGCTTTATCAATTCTTTCATTCTTATACTTGAACTATTCTTCAGTTTTGTATAGTGTACTACAGACAAACTGATTCAATTTAGTCTAGACTCTTACCAAAAATCAATGGCTAAATAAACAGCATTAAAGCTTCTGGTAGCCTATGATTTGCCAAGAAATTCTCATAATTTTTTTGGTTATTTAAAAGTAAATCATTTTATTGTGGGACCTTATTCAACAATTAACTGCAGTATTATTGTGTCATGTAAAAATGACTACACATCTACACACACACACAGCCTCTATGCTGTGGCTTAGTAATGCAATAATTTGTATCATTGTGTGCTCACGATGCCGTTATATATGTAAGATTAGGCAATCCTAAAGTTTTATAGTTGCATTTGGGAAAAAAATGTATGTGAATTTTTTCTCCTTGCTCATGAAAATAAATAAGTATCTTGTAATAATCTTGCGGGGGAAAACCTTGGGGCATTTATTCACCTGAAGACTGTTTGGAATCTTCAGACAAATACTCAAGGGCTTTTAAAATAACAATAACATTACAACAGAAAGATCCTGGAGGGAATCCAATGGACTCCCTCCATTGGATGCTGAGGGTCCACAAATTATGGTGGCAGCAAGGACTGTGTGGAGATGACTAAAACACCAAATTTCTTGGTGAAAGGCATAATGGGTAAAGGGACTTCCACCCTGGTCACCCTATATATTTTTGAGAATGTGGCTCAAAGCTATACTGGCTCCAATCAATTGCTATTCTCACAGCTTTCAACCAGTTTATGGTACAATGGGCATTAGCTCTTTAAATACAGGTTTTTGCCAATTCATAACTTTTTAACTCCCTAATTTTGGAGAGACTTGCCCTACTCGAATATAGGCAAAATAATATAAAATTGCCAACCAATTCTGTTAATCAAATTGTGGAACCAGTATGACATAATGTTAATTTTCTAAAACAGAGGATATATGGAGGCACCAAAAATTTACTAGAAGAAGCCTGTGGCTTTGTAAAATCATCAGTGTTAGCTTTTGCTCAATATGCTATTGAATAATATACTGCTTGCTAATGAGTCTGCAATTGTGATAAAAGTGAAAATTTATCTTAAAATTGATGAATTCATTGTGGAGTCTTCACTGGATATATCTCAATCAAGAAATACTTAAGTATTTTTATTAGCAAGTACAGCAACTCATACAATGAAAGGTAAACAAGGCAGCTAAGATAATCAAGCTGACAAATGAAAACTGGAGGCTCTAAAGGAACTGAGAAAACAGGAAAATATCAGACACATAGGTTTAAAAATCTTAGGGTAAGTGTTGTTAAATTTTCTTCTATTAAAATACATGCATACAGCCATATATACATACTTGGTATATATACATAAAGGCTATATTCTAATTAGAGTCCCAACTCTATGAAAATTATTTTAAAATTATATTAATTCTTCTATGACATGAAGTTAAACTCAAAATTTTCAGAGATCCTTTTAATTACTCTGTAAATATAGAAACAAAATCATTTCTAAATCCTCATGTAATCATTCTTACTGCTTTTCAAATTTTAATATTTTTTTCACCAGACTGAAAAAAACCTGTGTTTGAAGTAAAAGGTAGTTTTACCAATATTGTTCTCTTTCCCTGCCTCTCCTTTTCATTTTTTGCATAGAAAGTTTATGGTTTGTTTGTTATTTCTGCATCAGAGCAACAGCAAATTCAATATTCTACTTATTTTTCCAAAAGTCCTCTTATCTAAATTAAAACTATCCTTTTATTTTCTTAAGATGCCTTCACTTTTAAACACAGAAAAAAATGACTGGTTTCCTTTGGGACTCTATTTTTCCATAAAACCACAAGGTTTTATCCCTACACATGTTATTGTACACACAGAACAGCAGAATAAAATGAAGCCACGCAGAGCTGCAGATGCTAGACAGTGAGCTAGGATCGCTCACCACACATTAATTCTTACATCCCACAGTGGATGAGATTAAGTTTGTCTCAGGACTATCTCAAACTATGACATATCATGGATGGTCAGCATGCATCTGAAGGATCCCAAAATTTTTAATAAGCTTATTCAAAGGATCTATATCTGCAATAATAAGGAGCAGAACTAACAGGGATAATGAAACACAAATATTATCTAAGCAGTTTAACAATTGGTGGCTACTCTTTCCAGGCAGAGAGGAAAAGGAAGTTTCTAGATAATTTACCAACTTCCTAACCATCCTGACTCCTTTTCATGCTTGTTCTTTGGTATCAGTTTATATGATTCAGTTAAATTGTTTTTCTATGACGGTAATTTTCACATAACTTTGTTTCATAGTTAAGTTTGCAATATCTGTCTATCTATCTATCTATCGGTCTATGCTTTTTAAAAAATGAATCAAATAGACTTAATTGCTAAAGAAGCTCCCAACTTATTATTCAGGAAGGATCAGGGGAAAAAATTCCTGATTAAGATTCTTTTGTTTCCCTCAATATAGAAGTGTATTTCCTTCTTGTGTATTTCCTTCTTTCTCCTGCCCCATTTCTAAGTATAGCAGTTTAAAAATTCCTGTCTCATTATTATCCTAATCAGCCCATTGAAAACTAATTCTAATAGACCTCCCAGAGTGCATCTGATTACCAAGCTGAAACCAGGATCAGATTCTGTGTTTTAATTAATAATTAAATTCCCTCCTTATGGAAAGAAGGGTCAGATGAATTGTTGCAATCTAGTCTACCAATCAGAACTCTAAGAAAACTGCAGAGACTAATGAGTCAGAGGCTGAATTTTGCAAACAAAGCAAAACTAAAATGCATTCCTTTCTCAAATAAACAAAAAAGGGATTGTATTGAACAGTTTAGGATTACTGAATAAAAATAAGAGAAGAAAAACTGGGAAATGAAGATGTACATTCAACCTAGAACACTAGCATTTAGTTACTTGTACTTTGTAACAGTTTAGAAAAATGAATTTTTGAAGGTTTATCTAATTGGAGATCACTGTAGAATTTTCCAGAGGTTCTTTTGTTCCTCTCCAGTCATTTCTGTAAATTTTGGCCTCAGTCATTCTTGCTTTTAAAGCGAAGTTCAAATCTCTAAATGTATTCATTCCATTAACTGAGATTTTTCATGCAAAAAGATGTAGACAGAGTTCAGAGGTAGCTTACAAGTCGTTTCCTTTATTTCACCCAACATTTTTCTAGATTCTGAAACAAAAGGATACTCTGTGTTATCTGCTAGCAGAACTTCACCTTCTCTCTGCTCCTGTGTTGGGCTCTCTTCTCAGCAAGATCATCCTGTTACTCCTTTCTTTCTGTTCCTTACCTCTCCAAACAGGCAGCTGATTGCAACCACACTTGATTGAAGAAAAACTGACAAAATGTTAAAACCTTCAGGTCTAATCTGGCACAGAAGACACAATTTAACAAGGAGAAGGATGAAAAGAAAGCAGAAGGGGCTGGAAAAAAATGTAAGGCTCAACACAGGAGCAGGTTGGGACTCTGACACAGGAAGGTAATGAAATTCACATGAACTTAAAAAAAGCCTCATACTTTCAAAAATAGATTTTCCTTTGAAAAAATTCTACAAAAAAGTTTGTACATTTCCTTTATCTCCTAGATCTTCAGTGAATTAGAAATATCCCCTCTAGAGAGGGATTAAAAAATGGACATTTTATTCCATATTAAGAGTTAAACTGAGAAATGTAATTCTTTATACAATCTGTAGTATAACTGAAAATATTTTTCTTACCTAATCTCACTAGGTAGTCAGAAGCACATTTGGGTTTTGATTTGCACATGTTTTAAGATTTGTAAACCAAGTTAGATAGTAAAACTGTATTAGTATATTGACTTGGGTAAAGTTTTAGAACATTAAACAAATTATTCAGATAAAAGCTTTTATATTTTTCACAAAGGCAAAGTGTTTCTTGAAGCCTGAGATAAGGATACTGAAATCAGTTCCTCTAATTGAAAGATTTTAATAATTCTGTATGCAAAGTCATTTCTGATTTGGCTATTTATTGTCTTGCCTTCTTTCCTACCCCCTTCCAACACAACCCTCTATTTTCTTTTTAGGTTGACTATGTGTCTTAGTGCTAATATAATGACTTGATTCTTTCCATTGTTAAATTATTGTATCATCATTTATTCATTCTTGAATCCTGGTGTTAGTATGCTTTCATCATGTACATATTCTCCTACTGCCAATGACTTAGAAGCCAGATGAACAAAAAAGACTAAGACAGGATCTGCCTAAGTGAATGAGAGCTTAGTGAGAATGACACATGAACTAAATTTACAGTATAAGAGAAATGTGTATAAAATGCCATCAGATTGCAAAAGGAAGGAAACAAAATCTTTCTCAGTTGCAGTATCCTGGAAGTAAGGGCAGACAGAGGAAGCAATTTTTGGATGGGTCCTGAAGATGAAAAAATATATACTACATGGGGCCTTTAACAAGGTTGAGACATGTACTGGGTACACTAGCAGAAGAATGCAAAACACAGCCTTAGTGGACTTCATCAATTTGCTGAGTTCTTCATAATCTTATCCTGGAAAACCTATGGACTCCGAACTGCTAGTCTCCAAACACTGAAGCCAGTAATGTGGTTCAGATATCTACATATTTCAAGAACTATTTTTAAAGTATAACTTTCAAATAGCTTAACTTAATGACTCTCAGGTAAATATAGAAAAAAATGTGACATTTTTATTTAGCTCATTAATTCATTGAGAGTTTCAGTGAAATGAAAAAATGACTGATTCAAAATGTAGCTAAGAAGCCAAGCTATTTAAAGGATCACTGGGAAGGCTACAAAATTGGTTCCTAGTCACCAAAGCTATGAAACATAATCTCTAAAGTTATGTGTTCTTTAGAGCTTATGTGTCCTTTAATGCTCTTTGCCCTAGTATAACAATGGAAGGATATATCACCAACTTTGTCCTTTATTTTCCAATTTTGGATGATTTTTCACACTGTATATATAATTCTAATTTATAGTTAGAGTTGGAAGGACCTGGACTCTCTGTTTCTATTACCAGAAAAATCCAACACACTGAATATTCCTTATTATGTTAGGTGATACAGGTTTAATCAGGAGGGGCATGTGGAAGGTGGTTGATGCTGGGGTTGGAGTTACATAGGAATTAGAATCAGGGGCTTCAGGACTGTGGCAGAGGTAAGAAAATTCCTTTGTTGGAGATACATAACTATCTAATCCCACTCCTGCCCATTAGTTTTCTATAAAATAATAATATATTTTCTACTGAGAAATGTTATAATATTATTTTTAAATTGGATCAAATGATGAATTACCTGCAATGTTAGGAACTCTTTTCCTAGAATTAATATGTTGAAAATTCCTGTGATTTACTGATTTGATTAATATCATATATTATGTATGTTATCTATTAGGGTATATATGTATATACAGGATCCATATGATGAATTTAACAAAATGATTGCAGAAGCTTAAAAGTGACACAAAAGTCATGTAATTTAGCAGTGTGAACCATGGATATTTTAAGTTGCATGTGGAAAATTATCAAACAATTTTTTCAGAGTTCTCAAGGTGCCCTTGACTCCTTTGCATTTCTTTCCAAAAGTAGGATCAGCAATTTGTAGAAAGCAATATCTATTTGAGATATTAAATAAGAAAAAGCGGGATTTATGACACTTCTCAAATCACAACTGCTTCTTATGGCAAAGGTCAGGTTGAAGGGTAATATAAATTCAAATATGAACTAATAATCAGAATCTCTAAAATAACTTGGCAGGCACACAGAGTGAACTTTGAAATATGTTTAGTAAGAAAACTGGGCAACTGGTGACTATATCTTTTTAAGTAATGTAATAAGCAGATTTGTGAAAATCATAGCAGTGGTTTATGCCAAATAAATTAATGATATATTGAGAAAATAGGGAACATTTTAGTATAATTATAATTACATGAATACAGAATATAGACAAATATATGTTTCCATAAGCACTTGTGCTACATGTTAAATAAAACCAACAAATATTTTTCTTTCTTCATACTTTCTACCTGTCAGCCCTTGCAGATTTCCAATAAGAACAACATCAACAATAGCATTTGATCAAATTGAAAAATTGGACTGTTTTCAACCTATTTGCAATGAAAATGGCATCACAACGTTCAATGAGAAAGGTTAGCTTCCTTAGTGGTAGAAGATTTGATGCACTGTCTAACCGTCTTCTCATGCCCCCACTACAACAGGAAGAAAGATATTCAGTATATATCCCCTGACAATTTGGGTAAATCTGGGAAGTTGCAGAATTTGCCCTCACTTCTTAGGGAAATTTTAGGCTTGATACTTGCCAAAAGAGCCTGGTATATTTTGCCTAGAAAGAAGATTATAAAGCCATCTCTATCCCAGCCCCACAGCAAATGTGCAGAGGGGCTCCCAGCTCTGTCCTGTGGCTCTGCAAGCCGAAGCATGTGGTCAGCTGGAGAAGAAGACTTTGGTTTTTGCCTGGATGTTTCCTTAGCCAAGTCTGCATACCGCACCTACACAGGCAATGAGGCATGGCGTTGGGGGTGGGGGGTGCTGGCAGGAGACAAGGGAAATGTGTATTCCTCCTGTGAGTCCTTCTGGACTGGTGAAGTGGAATTGGATGCTGCCCAAGAAAATGACATATGCCAGCTAATGTCCAACTTACTGGGCACCTGTTATTTGTACCAAATGAAGAAATACAGTGAGCAAGCCTCCTTTTCCAATGGACCCAACACCAGGATGCGAAAGATGTTTATACCAACAATGGTTGAGAGAGACGGGGAGAGACCCCAAACAATAACAGGCTGCACAGTGTTTCCTCTTCCTAGGATCATAATTCAAGAATACAGAGGTAGTGTTAAGATATGAAACAGCAACAAAATGAAGGGAAATACCTAATAGGAGAAAAAAGTCTGAGACTGAGACTATAAACTGTATATAATTACTATATAAACAGGATACAGTCACTGTAATTTTACTAAAGGTATTAGACCCCACAACTGCGAGACTGAGTTCACTGAAGTAAGACAGAATGACAGCCTAAACCATAGTTAGGCTGATGTTGTTTTGCAAGAAGCATAGTTTTATAAGACCAAATCAAATCTCATGATTGCATATACCATACAAATATTAAGGATATCGGACTCACACTCATTAACTATTACTATCTTTAAGGTTAGTGAGGATAATCACTTCACTTTTCCTGGGTTGTCACAAGCCATATGGTAGGTAAATACAAAAGAGAAAACAAAAGCACAAAGGGTGTATAGTCAATCTGTTACTTCCAGTTTTACTAAGGATAGATTTGCATTGCTAGGCTAAGTTGATAGTCACATAATTAACAGTTGGTATAAAAAATGTTCAGCTTCTTATATCGCTTATTGTGGGCTCTGTCTTAAAGATGGAAGACAATAAAAAATATAAATAATTAATTTTGTCCATGTATTGGTGTGGTAAGTGCTGGCAGTTCACTCTGTCATCATGGTTTATTCATTTTATGTAATTGAAAAATTTTCTTCAGGGTATCATGTATTTAATTTTTATTCAACCATAAACTGAAGCAGTCAGGAGCAGCAGCTGTTTTACTAAGTAGGGAAAATTTTATGTTTTTTCTTTTTAATATTATTTTTTCCTCCCTTTTAAGCTTTAAGAAGTTTAAATCTTAGGTATGTCTAAATTTTACCTTTGCAGGTAAAGTGTAAGTAAAAAGCAATCATAGTAGCAATTCAAAATATTACAAATGCAATTGAGGAAATTTATTTGTTCTGACTAAACTTTTCAACATACAGTCCTCTGCCATATATTTCATAATGTTTATTTACACTTAGTGTTTACTAACAAATTATTGATTAAGGAATAAACACCAAATTAAAAGAACGTATATTCATGCTGAAATATTTATAATATGACATTGAAAAACAGTATAAATCCAATTTTTACATCTTCTACTCACTCCTAAACTTTTAAAAATAATTCATTGCTTCAAAAAAGCTGTTAATTTGTTATTAGTCTCATTTAGTTACCTTTCCTTTTGATGAGCTGATAACATAAAAGTTTTCAAGCTGTGACACTTTGTTATTAAAGCTATGGCTTATTTTTTTTATTCAATTCTCTTTTTTTCAGTAAAGTATCATTGATATTCAATCTTATGTTGGTTTCAAATATACAACACAGTGGTTCAACAGTTACCCATATTATTAAATCCTCACTTCCTCTAGTGCAGTTACTATCTATCAACATAGAAAGATGTTACAGAATCATTAACTGTATTCTCCATGCTGCACTTCAATCCCAGTGACCAGCCTATATTGTGATTGCAAATTATTGTGCCCCTTTATCTCCTCCCCTTGCCCCAGTCCCTACACTTTGGTAACCACTAGTCCCTTCTTGGAGTTTGTGAGTCCACTGTTATTTTGTTCCTTCTGTTCTGTTTTGTTTTTATACTCCATAAATAAGTGAAATCATTTAATATTTGTCTTTCTACATCTGACTTATTTCACTTAGCATAACATCCTCTAGATTCATCCATGTTGTTGCAAATGGCAGGATTTATTTTCTGTTTATGGCTGAATAATAGTTCATTGTATATATGTACCACATTTTCCTTATCCATTCATCTACTGATGGACACTTACATTGTTTCCACACCTTGGCTATTGCAAATAGTACAGCAATAAACATAGGGGTGTGCATATGTCTTTTTGAATCTGGGATCTTGTTTTCTTTGGGAAAATTCCTATGAGTGGAATTCCTGGGCCAAGTGGTATTTCTATTTTTAGTTTTTGAGGAACCTCCATACTGCTTTCCAGAATGGTTGTACCAATTTACATTCCCACCAACAGTACAGCAGTGTTCCCATTTGCTATACAAAAGCTTTTTAGTTTGATGTAGTCCCACTTGTTCATTTTTTATTTTGTTTCCCTTGCCAGAGGAGATGTGCCCAGGAAAAAGTTGCTTATGTTTATATTCAAGAGATTTTTGCCTATGTTTTCTTCTAAGAGTCTTATGGTTTTGTGCCTTACATTCAGGCCTTTGATCCGTTTCAAGTTTACTTTAGTGTATGGAATTAGACAGTAATCCAGTTTCATTCTCTTACAGGTAGCTGTCCAGTTTTCCAACATCAATTGTTGAAGAAGCTGTCTTGTCTTTTCCCCATTGTATATTCATGGCTCCTTTATTGTATATTAATTAACCATATATGCTTGGGTTTTTATCTGGGTTCTCTGTTATATTCCATTGATCTATGGGTCTGTTCTTGTGCCAGTACCAAATTGTATTAATTACTGTAGCTTTGTAGTAGCCCTTGAAGTCAGGGAGCATAATCCCCCTACCCTTGTTCTTCCTTTTCAGAATTGCTTTGGCCATTCTGGTCTTTTGTGGTTCCTTATGAATTTTAGAACTATTTGCTCTAGTTCATTGAAGAATGTTGTTAGTATTTTGATAGGGATTGCATTGAATCTATAAATTACTTTGGGCAAGATGGCCATTTTGACAATATTAATTCTTCCTATCCATGAGCATGGGATATATTTCCATTTATTGGTGTCTTCTTTAACTTCTCTCATGAGTGTCTTGTAGTTTTCAGAGTATAGGCCTTTCACCTTCTTGGTTAGGTTTATTCCTAGGAGTTTTATTCTCTTTGATACAGTTGTAAATGGATTGTTTTCCTGATTTGTCTTTCTGCTAGTTCATTGTTAGTGTATAGGAGTGCAACAGATTTCTGTGTATTAATTTTATGCCCTTTCACTTTGCTGAATTCAGTTTTTAGTTCTAATAGTTTTTTGGTAGAGTCTTCAGGGTTTTCTATGTATAGCATCATGTCATCTGCAAAAAGTGACATGTTTAACTTCTTCCTTACCAATTTGGATGCCTTTATCTCTTTGTTTGGTCTGATTGCCATGGCTAGGACCTCCAGTACTATGTTGAATAAAAGTGATGACAGTGAGCATCTATTTCTTGTGTCTGAACCTATGATTTATTATTAATGATAGATGCTACTTACTCTGATTCTCCCTTCTCCTGACACTGTCATTGGCTGAGTCCTTTTTATCCAAATTCTGGAAAGATTTTCTTATTTGCTCTTTCCATTCATTCTCAGTATCACTACCTAAGTTCAAACTCTTTCCTTCTCATCTGTTATGATTTACCATAATAGAACTCTACTGATTTCCTCAGTTTTAAAAGTTAATCCCAACTTCAGTGCAGTTCCCTCAATAATATAATTATACAAGGAGAAAGAACAGATATATCTGAAGCATATATGATAAACTATACTGTGTTAAGCTTATTTTATATTCAAACTACAATATCAGGTGTCCATTAATAAGCATCATACAAAAAGTTATCACTCTTTTTTTCATAAGAGAATACAGAAATTTAGAGACTTAAAACTTGCCCAGAATAAGGCATTCAGTAAGTTAAAGGATTCAGAAGTATGTGCTTAGGATTAAGCTTCAGAAGTTCAGACTCTCTCTGTTCATTCCAGGATGAAAGCAGAGAGACAATCCTTTCTGAGAAAAGTAGCAAGAATTTTAGTTTTCCACTTCAGGAAAGGGCATGTTGATGATAATGGGAGCTACTGTACTTCCAACAGAAATTCTGGGGCAATACATGACTGAAAATGTAGAGAATGAAGATTAGCAATATTCTGGAGGTTCTAGTCATATCTCACCTTGCTTGCTATAAATTACTTACAATCCTTAACTTAGGATCAGTCCAGATATTCAACCACTATGGTGAATATGCCTTTTTTTTCTTTTACTTAAAGCTTGGTGAGATCAACACTTGTGGTTCAAATTTATCAGCCTCTGTCTTTATAGGATTTTGAGTATTATTACACCAAATATCTTAATATACTATTAGGATTACATTCTCTCCACTAGATACTACTTTCATTTCTTGCATTGAATTTATATTACATTACTATATTGCCAAGGCATTTTAAGGGTTACCTATCCTTAACCCTGAAGTACTTTGGTAGCTCGTCTATTGCAGAATACTGACTTGTATTACTAATTGTAAATGAGTTTTTCATTTCTTTGGTTTGATTCTCAATGTATTGCCTTCATTCTAAAAACATAATTGCATATATTTCTCTACCAGATTCTTATTTGGATCATTTTCTTCTGCATCCTGTTATAAATATATGTATTTATTCAACTCTTCTTTAAGCATCATGTAATTATGAAATGGAATTGCCAGTCCCTAATGTTATCAGCAAAATCCATTAGGCAATTTCTATAGCCTGAATTGCCCCCATCTCATTATAGAAGCCTAGTGTCCCCAGTAATTCTTTCCCAACTTAGATAGATAATGATGTTAAAAAATAGAAGTAATTATGCACAGAGTACTTACTTAAAAACTGATTGTGCCTACAATGTGCCAAACACTGAAACTCTCTACCTATGGGAATATCAATTCAATTTGATTAAATTTAACACACATTTTTCTGGATATATGTCAAAGCACTATTCCACATTCTAGGGATATAAAAATAGATAGTACACAGAGCTCATTCTCAGGGATCTCACAATACAATAGGAAAAAAAAATAGAAAGAAAGAAATTGACCCTGGCACAACAAGATAAGCACTTTAGGAGAGGTACAGAGGAAATGGTATGAGCACATAAATAAAGGAGTCAATCAAGTTGACCCTGAGGGGGCATTGGGTGATAGGTGCTATTATAGATAGCACAGAGGTGGTTATTACATTTGGCTCCCAAGGTAAATTGCTCTCTATGTAAGGAAAAAAAGAGGGGAAAGGGAAGGTCATTTTAAGCAGAGAGGAGAACATGAGCCAGGAAATGGAAGTATAAATGTGCACAGGACTTTATGGAGCTGATTGGATCAGTTGACAGTCAAGAGAAGAAACTAGAAAGAGTTGTTGGAGTCAATCGTTCAGGGCTGTGGATGTCACAGTGATGAGTTGGAAATTATTTTATAGGTCACAGTGAGAGTTTTCTATGCTGCAGAGCAAATTACTACAAACTTAGTAGGTTAAAGTAACATTTAACTATTACCTCGCAGGTCAGAAATCTAGGTATGGCTTAGCAGAATCCTCTGCTCAGGGTCCCAAGGACTGTAGTGCACGTGTCATGCAGGATTGCAATTGCATTCTCACCTGGAGACTTAGGGGAGCAGATGCTTCCTTGCTTGGGTGGTTGTTGGCAACATTCAGTCCTCTGCCTCCTCAAAATGCAGAACAAGAGAGAGAGACAAGAGCAAATTGGCCAGCAAGGTGGAGTTTTATGAAACATAATAAAATTATGAAATGATATTCTATCATTTTTGCTATATTCTGTTAGAAGCAAATCACAGGTCCCATGACACCAAAGGGTATGCAATCATACGAATTGTAAAAACTAGGTGGCAGGGATCAAGAAGGTCACCTTAAAGTTCGTCCACTGTAAGAAGAGACTTTTTTTAGTGGTGATGCATAAATATATGCATATAAGAAAGAAACTAATGTGGCAGTGTGAATGATGTTTCAAAGTGGAAAGAGAGGGAGACACGTAAATTTTTCTCTTCCATGTTTTCTACTTTATAAAAATAACTTGCCTTAAAGGGTTTAATTTGTGATATTTTTCTCCCGAAGAAGAAAAGAGACCATAAAGCTTCCTGAGATTCACCAATATTTTCCCCTTAGAAAAAAAGAAAAGGACAGTACAGTGGAATGACTAAAGGTAGCTTTCATTAGAAAAGGGAAGATTACGGTAGGGAGCCCACTGTCTTGATGAACGAGATAAAATTAGTTTCTTTTATGTTTCAAAGATGTAAAATAGATTCTCTGGAAAGAATCAAAGAAAAATGACGCTCACAAGTCTTTAAGGAAACAGGCACGGAAAGTTCTGGCCTGGTTGCCCCTACCTAGGGAGGCGTCAGTGGGCACCGACCGAACAAAGAGCTGTTGTGAATGGGCCTAATACCTGGCTGGGGGAAAAGGAGGTGATGGGACAGGCAGCAGATAACCCTGGTTTTACCACAGTTTTGAAGTGGCTTCTGGTCTAGTTTCTAACAGCCACTGATTTGTCCCCCATGCTTACTTTGTGGGAGGTGAAATATATTCCATCCTAGCCACAGCAGAGGACTCATTCCAGCAACTCCCACATTCCCTGGAACCTCTGGGCCCTTTCTCAGCCTTGGTGGCACAATTACAACCACCTTGGAAATATACATATTTTTTAAACATATATGTCCAGTTCTTACTGGTAGATGATCTGATTCAAATGCTCAGAGATAGATCCAGGCATTAGAAATAATTTAAAGCTTTTTTTTTGGGTGATTCCAATGTGCATCCAGATTTGAGAACCACTGTGCCAGGAAATAGAACATATGGTAGGGTGGGCATTAGAGATCATTCTAGGTTTGTTGCAGTTACTAGTAAATGGATGGGCACTTGAGTTTCTAATTTCTGAGGATGGATTAGGGTACTGATAAACACCAGTTGCACCTGATAAGAACACATGGGGATATACTTTGTATTGCTATTTTAAGAATGACCAGGGATGTGCTGGTAAATGTTTAGCAACCAGATCCCCCAGGGGAAAAAGTCCTGATGTTTTTAAATATAACTTCTCATTCTTTTTAATATAACTTATTTAATTGTAAAGTTTCTATTACTTAGGCTTTGAATAATGATTGTTTAACAATTGACTCACATAAATCTTAAAAATGTGCAGTGGATCATTACAATATTTTATGGACAAGCTTTAGTACACTACTGTATGAGCCAACATACTTAAAGGCAAGGACTGATATTCAAAATACTTAACAACAAATTCTGCATGGGCACCAATCAATCAGAATGGATATTAGCCAGCTGTGCCTAAAAGGCTTTAAGATTCTATGGGTCAGCTGCTATTCATCATTCATCTTTGTACCCTTAAGGTTCTATGCACACCGTCTGAGCACAATGGGTGATCCTTAGCAGTTTGGAAAGGCTAGATGGCTGAGTGAATTTTAAAAAATGATTGAATAAATTGTATATTGGGAAGAGGGTGGCTCCATGGTAGTGCCTATTAATAAGGACTCGTGTTTTTAAAAATCCATTCCTTCTTTTTACAGAAAGAGTTTGTGACTGGCTGAGGATTTTCATAGAAAAAAAGGAAACAACATTTCATCTATGCCTTTTCCTTAGTGATCTTTTCCATAGCTTGAGTTTCTACATAGAAAGAGATGTCCTCATTGCAGCTTGTGTGCTCCAGCAAGCGGAAGTCCCTGCTATTCTCAGATGTGCCTGGGTGTCTCATGCTCCATCACACTCGGTTCTTTCTTTTTAGTGCTTACTTTTCTTGACTTTTCCTTTTGCCTGTGGTGCCCTGACCTGGGAATCATCTACTTCTCTTTCAAGACTCAGGAAACCTTTTTCCACTCTTCTCTACACTTGCTCTGAGATCAGTTACATTCTCCCCTGTGGTTCCACTATGATCGTTGCATAAGGCTAACTTTATACAGGAATAACTTGAAGGTATTGTCAGTTAGGTTCCAGATCACCACAATAAAGCAAATACCACAATAAAGTGAGTCAAATGAGTGTTTTAGTTTCCCAGTGCATGTAAAAATTATGTTTATACTATACTATAGTCTAAGTGTGTAATAGCATTATGTCTGAAAAAGGTACCCATCTTAATTAAAAAATATTTTATTGCTAAAACATGCTAACCATCTTTTGAACTTTCAGTGAATCATCATATTTTGCCTACTGGGCGGTCTTGCCTCTGTTGATGGCTGCTAGCTCATCAGGGAGGTGGTACCTGAACATTGGGGTGGCGGTGGTGATTTCTTAAAATAAGATAATAATGAAGCTTGCTGCATCAATTCACTCATCCTTTCATGAATGATTTCTGTGTAGCATGTGATGATGTTTGATAGCATTTTATCCACAGTAGAACTTCTTTCAAAATAGGAGTCAATCCTCTCAAACTCTTTTGCTGCTTTTTTTTTTAATTAAAGTGTAGTTGGAATACAATATTACATTAGTTTCAGGTGTACAACATAGTGATTCCACAACTATATACATTAAAAATGCTAACCACAGTAAGTGAAGGTAACAATTTTCACTATCCAAAGTTATTACTATATTACTGACTATATTCTCTATGCTGTACTTTTCATCACCTTGACTTATTTTTTATAAGTATTTTTTTATTGAAGTATGGTTGATATACAATGTTATATTGGTTTCAAGCATACAACAAAGTACTTTATCAGTTACACCACTATTAAATCCTTACCCATACTAGTGCAGTTACTATCTATCAACATGGAAAGATGTTATAGAACCATTGACTACATTCTCCATTGCAATCCAAACCCATGACTGACTTATATTATGATTGATATTTTGTTCCTCTTTATCCCCCATCCCACCCAATGCCCCAACCCATGTCCCATGGTAACCACCAGTCACTTCTCACTGTCTATGAGTCTATTGCTCTTTTTGTTAATTTTGTTTTGTTTTGTTCTGTTTTTAGATTCCACATATAAGTGAAAGCATATGGTATCTTTCCTTTTCCACCAAGAGTATTTCATTTACCATAGTACTCTCTAGGTCAAAAATGGCAGAATTTCATTTTTTATGGCTGAATAATATTCCATTATGTACTTATACCATAATAGATGAATGGATAAGGGAGATGTGGTACATATACACAATGGAATATTATTGACCTACATTTTTTAATGACTGGAAGTTTATACTTAATGCCTGTCACCTATTTTGTTCATCAACTCCCACCCCCTTTGGTAACCACCAGTTTGTTCTCTGTGAGTCCATTTCTATTTTTGTTTATTTGTTCATTTGTTTTGTTCTTTAAATTATACACATCAGTGAAATTATGTGATATTTGTCTTTGATTTATCCTCTAAACCCATCCATGTCACAAACGGTAAGATTTCATTCTATTTTATGGCTGAGATATATAAATATATATATATATGGCTGAGATATATAAATAAAAATATCTGGTGTACATATATATATATATATATATATATATGTACACCAGATATTTTTTTATCCATTCATGTATCAATGGACACTTAGGATGCGTCCATATGTTGACTATGGTAAATGATGATACAATAAACAAAGGGGTATATATATCTTTTCTAATTAATTTTTGTGTGTGTGTGTAAATATCCAGCAGAATTACTAGATCATGTGGTATTTCTATTTTTAGTATTTTGAGGAACCTCCATACTGTTTTCCATAATGGCTTCCCAATTCACATTCCCACCAACAGTGCATGATGGCTCCCTCTTCTCCACATGCTGTCCAATATTTCTCATCTTTTTGATGCAAACCATTCTGACTGGTGTCAGATATACTGCTGCTTTATCAACTAAATTTATGTAATATTCTAAATCCTTTGTTATAATTTTCAACAATCTTCACAGCATCTCTAGAAACTTCTTTCTTTCTTCATCCATAAGAAGCAATTCCTCCATTCAAGTCCTCATGAGACTGTAGCAATTCAGTCATGTCTTCAGGCTCCACTGCTATTTCTACTTCTAGTATTTTCTGCAGAAACATCTGAAGTAACTTCCTCCACTAAGTCTTGAAACCCTCCTATCATCTATGAGGGTCAGAATAAACTTCTTCCAAATCTCTGTTAACATTGATATTTTGATCTCTTCCCATGGATCATAAATGTTCTTAATGGTACCTGCAATGATGAATCCTTTCCAGAAGGTTTTCAATTCACTTTGCGAGGATCCCTCAGAGGAATTACTTTCTATGGCAGTGGTAAGCTTACAAGACATATTTCTTAAATGTCTTTAAGACATTTAAGATCAGACTTTAAAGTTGAAAGTACTCTTCAATCCATGGGCTTCAGAATGGATGTTGCATTAGCAGGTATGAAAACATTAATCTCATTAGGGAGCTCTTGGAAGACCAGAACATTGCACATGAGCAGTAATATTTTTAAAAGAATCTTTTTTTCTGAGTAGTAAGTCTCAAAGTGGGCTAAAATACTTAGTAAACCATGTTGTAATATGCTGTCATCCAGGCTTTGCTGTTGCATTTACAGAGCACAGGAAGAGTAGATTCAGCATAATTTTGAAGGGCCCTGGGAGTTTTGGAATGGTAAATGAGCATTGGCTTCAGCTTAAAGTCACCAGTTGCATTAGGCCCTTACAAGAGAGTCCACATGTTCTTTGATGCTTTAAGCCAGGCATTGACTTCTCCTCTTTAACTATGAAAGTCCCATGGGGGGCTTCCAATATAAGGCTGTTCTGTCTCCATTGAAAAGCTGTTTTGTGTATTGTGTAGCCACTATCATTAATTATATTAATTAGATCTTCTGGAAAATTTGCTGCAGCTTCTACATCAGCACTTGCTGCTTCACCTGCAATTTTATGTTATGGAGGTGGCTTCTTTCCTTCAGCTTCATAAAACAACCTCTGCTGTCTTCCAACATTTCTTCTTCAGCATCTTCAGGTCTCTCAACCTTCATAGAATTCAGGAGAGTTAGAGCCTTGCTCTCAATCAGACTTTGGCTTAAGGGAATGTTGTGGCTGGTTTGATATTCCATCCAGACCATTAAAACTCTCTCCATATCAGCAATGAGGCTATTTCATTTCCTCATTCATGTGTTCATTAAAGGAACACTTTTAATTTCCTCCAAGAACTTTTCCTTTGCATTCACAACTTGGTTAACTGTTTGGCACAAGAAGCCCAGCTTTCAGCCTATCTCAGCTTTCAACATATCTCCTCACTAAGCTTAATCTTTTCTAGCTCCTGATGTAAAGTGAGAGACATGGGACTCTTCCTTGCACTTGAATGCTTAGGGGAGGTTGTAGAGTTAGTTTGTAGGGAAATTGGCTTAAGGTCAATATTGTTTGTCTCAGGGAATAGAGAGGCCTGAGGAGGGGGAGAAGAAATGGGGGAATGGCTGTTTGCTGGAGCAGTCAGAACACACAAAATATTTATCAATTAAATTTGTTGTCTATATGGATGTGGTTCTGGCACCTCAAAATAATTATGATAGTAACATCAAAGATCACTGATCACAGATCACCATAAAGATATAATAATAAAAAGTGAAATATTTAAAAAACTATCAGAGGTAACCTAGAGGAAAGAAGCTGTTAGAAAAAATGGTACCAACAGACATATTTGATGCAGGGTTGCCATAAACCTTCAATTTTGAAAAATGGGATATCTACAAAGTGCAATAAAGCAAAGCATAATAAAATGAGGTATGCCTGCATCTAACACTTTCTATGGCTTAACTGTTAACATATCTGTATTTGTTGACATTCCCCTTCCTTATCCTAGGGAAGAATGTGCGCCCCTTGAAGGTAACTACATTGTCTCTGACATCCCTTTGCTCTCTCCTCCCCTGTATCCCTTAAGAATTTCTATAGGGTATTACACATTTGCAAACTGACCTTTCTAGAGCTGAGGTTCTTTGAAAGCAGATCCAGTATATCATCGATCACTATTCCTGTAACGAAAAGTGTAGTGGACTCTGGAGCCAGATGGCTTGGATTAGAAATCAGGGTCTGTCATTCACTGTGCGTGTGATTTAAAACTAATTACCTCCTCTGTCTTCATTTCTGCATCTGAAAAAAATGTTTTCAAAAACCTAATGATCTCACAGATTGTTAAGAGGCATGATGAAATGAGTCAGTTAAAAAAAATGCTTAGAGCAATACCTGGAATGTAGTGAACATACAACAAATATTAGCTATTATTATTCTCTAGTAAACACTAAAGAATAGTGCTTATAGGAAAACAATATGTTGCAATACGGAAGTAGGACAAATGAAATGAAAGTAGGACAAATAATAACAAACCAACAAGAGTTAACTTCCTTGGTGCCCTACTTATTTTCCTTATAGTACCCTGCTTCCCAGCAAGGATAAATACATTGTAATATACACTCACCATTTTAATACTACACAAATACTGAAATTAATATTCCATTTTCTGTTACTCAAAATAATTGCTGAATTTGCAAAACTCTTTTTGTCTCCTTTCCAATCTCAATTTTAGAGGTTTTTTGATCTTTTTATCTTGTGAAGCACCCTTCCTTACCAGAGAGATGGATCTCACCCACCCTGAGGTGGGAGGTTGTTAGTTGTGATGTAGCCTGAGACCAAATGCCATTTTCTTTTAAAGAGAGAAATTGGGTTGCAAAAGTTAATAAGCAAAGTGTCAGCTTTTTAACTCTTCACCTAAGCAGAATTTTGATTTCTGGGAGTGCAAGAAACAGATTATTTATCCGGATCTGGGAGAACAAGAACTATGAAGTCTCAGACTATATAGTACCTTAGTCTAGAAGAGCAGATATATGGATATATTTTTCCTCTGAAGATATACTTAGGATGGCTGAAGCAAGATTAATCGGTTTCTTAGTTTGAGTTCACTAGTACAGATATATTTAATTCATCTTTTAAAAAATATTTTCTGAACACCATTATTAATACATATTTTTTGTTCTATGGATTACAAAAATTTCCTAAGAAACTATTGGTTTTTACTTGAAGAGTTTTCTTATTCTAATTGGATATCTATTTTTTTCCTTTGAAGTCATGCGGATACTCGCACTGTAAACTGAAAGAGATTGCCTTTGTGGGGACATAGTTTGCCTGTAATTTGCCAGTAGAAAAAAATAAAATTACTTTAAGAAATCCCATTAAATCCAAGTGATTGATTTCAATTTTTGTAATTAATCTTTTCTAGGACCAAAGTCATCACAATAAAAACTGTGAAATGAAGCAAATTATTAAAGATGAAAATGGAATATCTTCACATTAAAATAACACGTATCTTTGAAGTCTATTCAGAAGTATTCTTCCTTATTGCAACATGTTATTTTCCTACCTGTCCAACTAGTAAATATAATGAGAGGAACACTAAATATTGAGATAATTTGGGTGGTTTAGGCTATTTTCTAGCATTAAACCAGAGCCAGCCAGTCCTTCTGGTCTTATGTGTGAAAATTTTTTATATATTGAGACAGCTTCAAATTCTTTGGAACACTTATTACTTTAGAAAAATATTATTCAAAGATATATTATTTTCTTTGGGTCCAGATACAAAAGATTATTCAGATAATCAGTAGAAAACACACTAAAAGAAGTGCACATTCTTATCATCAAAGCTATTTTACAACTGGGGGATATTTTTTTCCTTTGCTTCTTTGCTCTTAGCCAAATAATTACTCTTGGTAATTTCTGTTTATAAATTATGATAGGAAAACAAAGAAAACAAAGCCAACCCTAGAATTTCTTTCTGGCTTCATTTTTTCCTTCATTTCTAACCGGAATTTCTCCAAATTCCTTTTGTACTTTGCTATAGCCCATATTAAACATGTTAAAAAAATATTAAAAAGCAAAGTTCTTGTTTCACCTTTAATTTTAAGAAGGAAAAATATAATGCAAAATATTCTGATTTCTTTTTGTTGTTGCTGTTTTACTCTATTTTCTTATATTACCACCTAGTTACTTTATTCTTGTCTTCCTTTCAATTAGGCAAAGACCCACTTCCTGCACACGGTACAATACTGAAGATTTGGTAAGAAAATGCAGTGTCCCTGAGGGAGCCTGACTGCCTAATATACTACTTTCTTCTAGGAAATTACATGCATATTTTTTACTTTTGCAGTATTTCTTTTCACTTCACCTTCCCTCTCACTGGTATCCACAAGGCAGTAAGCCACAAACTCATCGTTTGAGGCTGAAAGACTCGTCCAAGGTCATGCAGATATACCCTGGGAGACACTGGAGAGCTGCAGCAAATATTTGCTTGAGAAAACTTGGATTCACAGCACACTGCATCATTAAGAGGTAAATGCTCTCCCTTTGAATGTGGAAAGCAAAGAGACTTGTTAGAAAACATGTAATTTCACAAATGAGCCAGGAATATGCCCAAAAAGACACCTGCAATTAATTGCTGCTCTCTTAAGAGATCAATGGGACACATGTCATGTCGGAGATTGTAGCGTGTGGCAGAATCACCGAAGCAGAAGACTTTCATGTTGGAAAAAGCCCAGTGATTGCCTCCCAGATAGATCTTTTAATTGCCTAAACATTAAGAGCAAGCTGTCATCTTGTTGATGAAAGCTGTTATTTGGTGTCTGGATATTTGTGTTCTACCTCCAGTGGACTTAAAATACATTAAAGTTTCGAAAATATGAGAAGGAAAACTTAGCTCTTAGCTAAACTCCTTAGATCAAAGCTTTCTTACCTAAAAAGTAACTAACAAGGAGTTATCCCTTCTGCTTTTGTCTCCCTTCCTGCCTGCCTGCCTGCCTTCTCTTTTTTCCTGACAACAGATCATTTTGTAATTTATTTAACAAGTCTCATGAACATGTACAAAGAACAATTTTAGTTACTGTTATTAACAACTTTGAAATACAAGTATTATGGTCTGTTATGAGCATCCATGATAGAGAAAAAAAATTAAGCGCAGTCCTTCCCTTGAGGAGGTTATAAACATGCGTGAGATGGAAGATGTGTGTCCAACTGACCACATCACAATGTGAAATGTGATCGAGTTATAGCAGAGAAAGGAATTAGCTAATTGTCATTTGAATTAAGAGAGAAAGAGGCTGATTCCACTTGGGGATAGCAAAGAAAGACAAAGCTCAAAGAATTAATATCAGAGGGCATGTCATCTCTCTCCTTTCTCCTCCCTGATTTGATCAGAATTTATGTCATGCATTCAGCTATTTTGGGGGGATTTCCTTAAAGTAATATAGTAGTTACTGAATAATCAAACCAAATGAAAGTCTTCTTTAGACATTAACCCAGTCCCATCATGTCAAATTCTGTCATTTGAATACATTTCTTTAGAGAAATGAAATGCTTTCACTTGAAAATCCCCAAAATCTGTTTCAGTTCAATCTGGAATCTTACTCTTATGCTTCTACATGGATCATATTAGATTTATATTTCTTGTGCCCTCCCTACATGAAACAAAACACAAAAAGTTATTATGTCAATTAATAACAACCAAATTTTAAAAGTGTGATTTTGGGCAGGAACCTTGGAGTGCATAGTTGGGAACCCCTGCGTTCTACTCCCCGCAAAACTATGAAATATGCTGTGGTGAAGATGAGCCTCTATCACAGCCATTGCCACAGTTGTCTCATTGTTTACCTCCAGGGGGTAGAGAATAAAAGATGCCCTTGAAGTTGAGCAGTAAGGCAACCCCAGCTGTACCTACACCATCTGAGATGACAAGTATACATTGTGATGAATGAGATATAGTGATGGCTACTCCTACGGTGCTTTATTGTCATATTTTCATACACAATACAACAGCTGTAAAGAACAATTTAGCCACATTTGATGATGCATTTGAATTTCATATTGAGATTTTGTGGAAGGAAATAATGCATCTCAGTTAATTTCATGCTTACTTGAGTAGAAATATGTGAAAAACTAGCTAATTCACATAGTTTAATATAAATTGAAGCCACTAGTCCTCAAAATGTCTTGATAATTGAAAAAATACACTTCAAGAACTCTTAAAGGTGTATTTTATAAATTAATGCGTATGTCTCAACCATTAATAAATGTACACCACTTTAAGACACCTATTTTTATCAGCTGACTTCTGTTTATTCCTAGTTTTTCTGTTTACAGTTTTTACATTTCCTCAGCATTTTTTATCATCTATGACTGGATATAACACCTCTTTATCAATCAGTTCATTCACTGAATAAGTATTGGTTGAGAACCAGAATATACCAGACAGTGTTCTAGACACTTGGCAATATGGCAGTGAATAAGACATAAAAAAAATCTTTTCTCTCAAAAACTGTATGTTATTTTATATTCAAATAACATATTCAAGTAAAAAGAAAATGAATAATCCAGCCATACATATTCTGAATGAAATAAAAGAGGGTAAGGTTAGAGATGGTCTCAGGTAAGCCACACATTTGATGTCATCATGGAGAAAGGACTCACTAAAGAGAAATAACATGGAGCTAAGACCTGCAATGTAAGAAGAAACCCTGTTCTATGAGAAGCTGGAGAAAGCTGATGGAGAGAGTTCACAGTAAAGATAGTACCAAGTGTCAAATTTTGAAGGCAGAAATGAGTGTGGTTATTCAAGAAACTTCCCAAAGAAAAGTGTGGCTAAAATACAATAAGGGGAAAATTAGGCATAAATGATGTCATGCAGGGACTGGTAGAGCAGGACAATAAGTTGAGGTTTTTCCTCTTGCAATGGGAAGCCATCAGAGTGAGATCCTGTACTTCACATCTTTAAAAGATCTTTCTGGCTCTTGTGTAAAGCCAGAGTAGTAAGTGTGCAATTGGAAGGAACAGAGTTGTTAGGAAGCTATTATGGCCAGACATGATAAATTCTGAAGAAAATGGAAGTAGAGATAAGTAGATGAATTTAATTATAAATTTTGCCCATAAGCAAATAAGACTTGCTATTGGTAGGATACATGGGATCATGAATAAAAGGCATTTTGAGGACTCCTAGGTTTTTTGCCTGAACAAGTAGGTAGAAGAAGGTGGCAAAGGCTGTGGTAGGATTAGATTACAGATCAAAAATGAAGAGTTCTCTGTCAGATGTATTATTTTTGATACTGTAGTCAGACATTAAGTGGCAATTTCAAGTAGGCAGTTGAAAATGCAGTCTGGAACACAGAACGGGTCTCTAGAAGCTAGGAGACCACAGGTAAGATCAAATAATCAGGAAAAATGTAATTCTTGAAGAGAAGTGGAATAAACCCTAGAAGATGGGCAGGTCAACCCCTCACAGGATTGTCATCAGGATTTAATAAGAAATAATGTTCATGAAGTTATCTAGTGCCTAATACAATGCTTACCATTTGGCTTTATCTTTGCAGATTCCCAGTACTCTGATAGACCCAGTGCAAAATAAAAATAAAATATGTATGGGAAATATGAAAGAAATTGGTCATTATTGGTAGTAAATATTATTAAATATGAAGTTTAAATATTCACTTTCACTAATATCAACAAATCCATGAGGGTAATACCATTATCCCATTTTATGTATCAGTAAAATGAGGTTCATAGAGATTTCCTACTTGCCTGTAACTCACAGAATTAAAATTCAAATCCTATACTTCGAAGTTCATTCATTTGCAATTCCAGGCTCCATATCACTTAGGATCTTAAGAGCCCACTTGGGGGGTCACCACATACAAGAAAGTTAGATAAAATTTCAAGATAGTACCTAATTCACTACATTAGTTATGAGGTAGTATCTTTACACAGGAAGTCAGGCTTTATAGCCAGGTAGACATAGATTTGATAACAGGTTTGCTATTTAATCTCCTTGTGACAGTAGACAAATCATATGATCTTCTGAATCTCAGATGTTTTATTTTTATGTGTAAAATAATACGTACTTTGCAAAATTGTTTTGAGATGAGAAAATAGATGTGAGCATCTGGCAAACAAAAAGTATACAATTAATTGTTTGCTTCCCTTATTCTGCGATCAGAGTATTAGTGCTAATTAAATCCTCTCTATTCTGTGTATAGTGGGTAGGGGCAATTAAATACAATAACATTTAATATAATCTTATTTTTACTAAATGGTATGAAGAGATTCAATAGGTAGCTTTGCATAAAGTGAAAATTGGAATTTCAGGTGAATAATTGTGTTTTAATCTATTTGAATAAGGATACTTTTTAGAAGGCAAACCTGATATCCTTCCTTTTCTTTTTGAAATGAATTAGGAGCAATACACTTTCAATGCTAAATTACGTAAAGGCTTTTATGCTTCATTCAAATCAGTCATTTTTAATACTCATTAACCTTTAAATGTCCTTTAAGAAACACTATTAAAAAGAGATATTTTCTGTTCAAATAATTAGATTATTTAGAATACTGATTAAAATCAAATATAAAATTATTAATATTTAATTAATTTAATATTAAATTAAATTAATAATTAATCTTAGTATCAAGTATTAAAACATTATATATGCTTCTTGATTGAATATAAGTATATATTACATTTTGCATGAATACATGAAATTAACCAGACACCAAGTCTGCAGTTGATCAATAGCAGATTGAATTAAGTGAAACTATACAGTGAAAGAATATTAAGTTTGAGGGTACTGTTTTAGTTTATTAATTCATTTGTCATTACTTAACTTTTTTTGTTTTTTCTTTGATAATAGTTCCCTCCTAATATCAACTCATACTGAAGTACAATTATAAAATTTTAAAACTGAATTTTATTTGTAATTGGATCATTTTAAAATGCTGAGACATACATTGTTTTCACAGGTATGTTTTGAGTAGGTTGGAAGAAGAGCCATCAAAAATGGCATGCCAGGTATCAATAAACCATGGCCAAGAAATTAACTCTTAACCTGGTGATAGGCAATAAGTGAAAATTATTCACACATTTTCTCTTCAGATACGTAGTAGGCAGTTCTGTGAAGGCAAATCCAATGTGGCACAGATACCAAAGAAAGGCAACTCCTAGGAAAATAAGCACCGTTCCCCCCAGCTAAAAGTGTTGCCTAGGAGTGGAGGCAGGGAGAGTGATATTGCAAGGGGTGGCACGTTGGTAATTAGGCACAGATACAGTATGGAGTTACTCAAGTGGGCGGGGGTGCTGGGAGCATGCAACCTGCCGCTGTAAGTTATACATGCCTTATCTTTGCTTTTTCCTTTCTATCTCACTAACAACAATAAAATCCAGTTTTGATGCTTCAGAACAAAGCAACTACATCATATTTCAAATTTTAGTCTTTTTCATGTACTATAAAAAGTTCATTTTTTAATCACATTGCTGAGAGTTACAAAAACATTTTGTTTCTTTTCTTTCTGAGAGTCTGTTATATAATGTGCATTTGTGCCTATTTTGGGGGGTGGGGAGCAGGCAGTTCCTGTATGTTGTAAAATTGAAAGTGGGCCACCGGCACTCTCCCTATTCTTTTTCCACTTACCCTAAAGCAGGACAGTGAGGGGGAAAAAAAGTTGAATCTCTTGTCTACTTTTGGTAGTAGTTGAAGGCAGGAGAAGAAAGCATAGTTTGAATAGATGACCCAGCAGGCAGAAGAAAAACCCCTGTGAGGCCCTTCTTTTTATGCTGGGCTTTTCTGATTTTTATCAGAAATTTCAGGGCAAATCAATTACCACAATCACAACAGCAATGAAGCATTAGCAGTCCTAGTCACCTGGAAGGCTTTACTGTTGAAGAAATATAGTGGATACTTTTTTATAGTTACTAATATTTTTTAGAATTATATATGCACTTAAGTATGCATATATAAATACATATTACAATATTTTAAATACTATAGTTGTCTAGTACTGGTGCATATACCACATATACACATTGTGTGCATATATGCACTATATATACATTATGTGTGTATATGTATCTATATACATTGTATATATGTGATATATATCATTAAGACAAAGCAAGTCATTGAAAAATGAGTTTTTATATTTTTGATTATTTTATTATTAAAACCCATTAGTAAATACAAATGAATTGGTAGAATATAAGAGTACAAGGCATTTGAAAGAGTCCTTAATTCTTTCCACCTTTATATTTTCTCATTAGGTTTATATCCTCTTTGGTGAACTATCAATATCTTTGGGGATCACTTAATATTTTGATGGCTAATTTGATTAAGATGTCTATATAAGAAAGACAATAAAATAATAAAATAAGGATAATATTCTCTATTTCTATGAGAAGGGGGAAATCAGAGAGGTATATTTGTCACTTAAACCTAAAAAAAAATTGTAGCAGATTTACAAAACTATATATTGTTATTATATTCGGTTATTTGACCATTTATTCAGATATTATCCTCAGAACAGTCAATTTTCTTTGTGTTAACTCCAAGAAAGCAGCTTTTGATAATAAAACTTTCTTGGCAAATTACTTACAACAGGTGTGTGCATTCTCTATCTTTCCATTTTAATTATTTAGACATTTCTGGCATGGTCAACTGTTCCTTTGGGGGAAATTAGCAATATTGCTTCCTACCTACAAAGGCATATTCCTCTATCACTCACCTGTTACTGAGTTAGCACAAATTAACAGTATATTTTGCAAGGAAAACTCAATTATGGAAATTCCTGGCAGATTTGCTATCAAGTAAATATGAAGCAAATATATAATAAAACTGTTTTAAGAATATTTTAAGAATACTGGTAATGACATAAATATATATAAAATCTTGGGGAAAATAGCATTTTTTAAATTAGAACTAAAAACGTTTTGAAATGTTTTCATGTTAATTGAATTAGTTCCCAAATGATTTAAATACATAGCTCAGATTTAATAATTTTTAATAAGTGCTTATGAAATCTGTCTATACAATGCATTTGGTCTCAAAATAATACACTTTAGTATATAGTGTGCTATTACCCAGTATTGTCTTTTGATCCAACTCTTATTTCAGTCTAGGAAGTTGTCTGCCTATTGAAAGGAGATGATTTGTACTTTTTTCCCCTTAGACTCTTTTCCAAATATTAAGAAGTTTCCACAGTTTAAATGTTTAAATGTTTTTTTTGCATTGGCTTAGGGATAGTCTGTTTAAGAATATCAGAATATTCTTGTCAACCACACAGATAGAAAAGAGAAATCCTGTTGCTGTTCTTGCTTCCTCAGCTCCTCCTCCGAGAGCCCCACAGCTGTGTCCAGTATATGTTCAGTGCCATCAGGAACCAGGCAGAAAGGGAGTTATATACTGACCTCCAGCAAATTATCAGGATGTCCTGAGCATAAAAAATCTCATTTTTCAGGTAAATCCAGAATTAAATTAAATATACATTTGAAGGATAAGCAACTTAAAAAATATTAGAGAAGTGATCAAGAACCTCAGCTCTACCCTGTAGAGCTTTTTTTTTTAGAATTTACTATTTTTAATTTTGTTCTGCAATGTGTTTATTATGTGCCCAAAAAACCTACCCTACAGCTTGCTCTGTACATTTGTATGAGACTCTGGTCTGGCCTGCACATACTATGCTGAAGTAGAGACTTCCCACCCAGCCAGCAGCCTGGCTCTGTGACAATGTGACATCAGCTCAGAAGTAGGGGGAGATCACACGGGGTTGTTGGCACATAGATTCTTAAAAGAGAACAAGTAGAGAAAGGAAGAAAGGAGAGAAAGGAAGCAAAGACAGAAAAAAAAGTTTTCAAATTCCAGTAGAATTTCAGACTACAACTGTTGTTTTATCCATTTCTCAAATTAAAGAAATAAGAGAATGTCACTTGCCCCTTCTAAGAGAAAGGTCTCCTGTAAGCTTTCATCTGCTCCCACCAAAAAGCAGCCCTTTTTAGCTCAGTTACAAAAGAAAAATGTGAAATTCACATAAGCGTAATTTTATCTAAAATGTAAGGCTCCAGAATAATACTGGAAAGAGCATAGGCATTTTTTTTTTCTGAAGAAAACTAGACTGGAATTAGGGAACTAACACGCTGTTTATGACAAACTGGGACAATTGTTTAATATGTCTATTCTCAGTTTCCTCATGTATAAAATGGGGATAATAAAAGCATTCCTCTAGAGTATTTTAATACAACTACAGTAATACATGTAAAAGAATACATACCTATTATTATTATGTTTTGACCCTCCTGTTATCTCTAGTTGCATGCTCTAATGAAAATTAGAGCTGAAAAAAATAAATAGCTTTGGAATATTCTCTGATTGGCAAAGCCAGAATTCAGTTTAGGTCTTTCTAATCTCAATACTCTTTTGCTGTATCATATTACCTTTCTGCAACAAGAACCTCCATGTTGATGTCTGTTCATTGACTTGATCTCCAAGATTTTTAAACTTACTGACTTTCTAGTGGTTTCTCAAAACTTTCTATGCCTGTATATGCTTCATAGGCACAGCATTTTTTCTATTAACATTTTTAAAAACTACATTAGCTGGTTTTCTATTGGAATTGCCATTGTTTCAGGGACATTATAGAAATTCTGGGAATTACAGGGAGATGGAAAAACTGTTTCTGAGATACTAGCATGTTTCCTTTAGAGAGGCAGTCCTTTCTCTGCTGAGAATCATAGCTTTTGACTCCGTAGTATGCAACCTGACATTGACCTGTTTGTGAATTTCTTGCCCTTACCTATTTTTGCTGTTCAAGTTCCTCCATTAAGTATCTAACTTTGCTGCTCCTGAGACCTTCAATCACTGTTACCCTTACCACACGATGCATATGACAAAAACACACTTTAATAAGAAGTTCCCTGCCTGCCACACAGATTTTCCTCGTTCCTCAGATTCCCAGGCCAGTGTTTTTGTACTTTGATCCTTTTCAGTATTATCCACTCTGCTGTGCTTGGATATTTTTATGAATTTAAGTCCCCAATCTTCTGCAATAAAACTGATATTTTTTTTTTGAGAGGGCATCTCTCATATTTATTGATCAAATGGTTGTTAACAACAATAAAATTCAGTATAGGGGGGTCAACGCTCAATGTACAATCATTAATCCATCTCAAGCCTAATTCTCGTCAGTCTCCAATCTTCTGAAGCATAATGAACAAGTTCTTACATGGTGAACGAATTCTTACATAGTGAATAAATTCTTACATGGTGAACAGTAGAAGGGCAGTCATCACAGAAACTTTCGGTTTTGATCATGCAATATGACCTATAAACAATCAGGTCAAATATGAATATTCGTTTGATTTTTGTACTTGATTTATATGTTGATCCCACATTTCTCCTATTATTATTATTATTTTTATTTTTAATAAAATGCTGAAGTGGTAGGTAGATGCAAGATAAAGGTAGAAAACATAGTTTAGTGCTGTAAGAAGGCAAATGTAGATGATCAGATGATCAGGTGTGTGCCTATGGACTAAGTATTAATCCAGGCTAGACAAGGGCAGCAAGACATCCACGGATGCAGAAGATTTCTCTCAAAGCAGGGGGGGTGAGGTTCTGAGCCTCACCTCTGTTGATCCCCAAATTCTCACCTGATGGCCCCCCTGCGACTGTGCCTGTCTTAGGTTGTTCCTCCCTTGAGGAATCTTACCCGTCTCTGGCTAACCAGTCATCTTCCGGGGCCATACAGGGAAATGTAAAGTTGGTAAGTGAGAGAGAAGCCATATTTAAAACTGATATTTTAAGATGATTTTTCCCTAACCAAATGAAAAATATTTCTAACTGAATATATTCAGTCCTTATCTTCCTTGAATTCTCTGTTACCTGACTCCTCTGACCACTTCTTTTGAAAAATTTCTTTACATTTGCATTTCTTGTTATGTTATTGTTTTAACCATTCTCAATAGTCCTTCTTGTCTTCAATTCACTTCTCTTTCTCTTCCTTCAAACTCTGTGCAGGCCAGCTGTTTCACAGTAAGGCTATTGCCTGGTATTGCCTCAGGTCACCTTTGGTTAAATGACCCACTAGCAACTCAGCATGTCCAAAATAGAGCATGTCTCATTCAAAATTGAACTCTCTCATTTTTACCACACAAACGGCTTCTCCTACAACACATCTTCTTTTCAATAGCAGCATTATTCTTCAGGAATCCTAAATTAGAGCTAGTTTTGATGCTCTGTCTTCCCTTATGTCCTTCAGTTACCCAGTCCTACCTCACATCTAATACCTCCCTGAACTGGGTTATTGAAGCGGCATAGCTTGGGACTCACACGTTTCCACAACTGTACATCACTAAGCCACTGTGCAGCTGGGAGCAGCTCTATTTGAGCAAAACTGTGAAAGACCTGGAAAGAAACTAGAAGTCATACACCATGAAAAAGGAAAATTGTATTTCTTCAGATCCAAGCATTTCTTTTACAGGTCACCTCCACTGTCCAGGCCCTCATCAAATCATACCTAGATTTTTAGTGTTCATAATTGAAAAACAAATACTTAGTGCAGAATAAATATCATTATTATTTTATGAGATTTTTTAACATCAATTCTTTTATTTTACTATTATACCATAAGAAGTATGGTATTACTATGTAAGCCAGACTTCACAGAAGACAGAGTTAAGACTTAGGTGCTTGAGCAAATTTCTCATAACTTAAATTGAAATCCTCAAATTCAAAATTTTGTTCTGTGTCTACTTTGTATACTGGTTCCAAGCTTATACATCTGAAGTCATACAATCCACATTTTCTCTGGCAGATGAGGAAAATTTTTGTTCCTCGTGGCAAAAATATTTTAATCATGAAATAGTGAAGACAATGTAATATTTATCTTGTAAAATTCAAACTGAGCTTCGAAGGTCCTCCAAATATGAATGCTGTTTCAGCTTTCCAACTTTATTTCCTTTTTCTCCCCCACATAATTCTGCTCCTTCTAGGCTAGCTTTCTCACTATACCCCATACGCAAGATGAAGTCCCCTCAGTCTGTGCCTTTGCTTGTATAGTTGTTCCTCAAAGGCTTTGGGCTCTTTGCTTCCTACTTTAATCTTCATCATTTAAAACATGCTTCAAATTTCATGTCTCTATGAAGTCACTGTATGTGAATATGTTTATAACCATGGCTTTCTGCATGTGCACACGTGTGTAACCATGTTCTAAAATGAAGAAGTCAGACACATTCAGACTTTTATCCCTGATTTTCATAGAAAGTATTGCAGGTACATAGACACTGGATTCTATACATATCAGCTTAAGAAGAAAATTGTATAATATGAGGATTATCTCAGAAAATCCATATATTATTGTGAATATGACATTGCCCACTATGGCCATTTTCTTTTAGAAAATTTCTTAGTTTTCATAATTTTTCCTGTTTAACATCATGCCTCTCCAGCAATGTTGTTAGCTCTTTGAAGGGACCATTATGTGCATCTTTGATTCCCTTTAATGACAAGATCACTATTGAGCTGATAATACATTTGAGGGTAAAAACAATGCAGAAGGATTTTTGTACAAAGCTGACCATAAATTCCAAAGGATAAATGCCACCACATCTGTATTAACCTTCTGTTTTATTGCTAACCTATTCTTGAAAAGGGGCCAGTTAAACCAATGGTGCTGAAAAAGTGTAAAACATTTTCACTTAATAAAATCATATGCTAAACTTTGTATTTCCTTTTCTAATACATGTAATCAAGCAATCACATGCCCATATGTTTCTTTCAACAAAGAACTTTATAGGAATCTTCTTATCCTTTTTTTTTTATTGTCCTTATGAGTTAAAAGAAAAAAAGATAAACCTAAGCAGATTCTCCCTGGTTACTTTAATAGGCCAAATCCTCACTGTATCTGTGAATATCCAGCTGTGATTCTCCTAGGAACTGTCCTGGGAGCAGACAGATAAAGCAGGGCCATCTGCCAACTTGGAAAATATCCCACACCAGACAGACAGGTAGTACTTCTCTCATCACTGATTGAGCCATTTATGGCAGATTTATACATGGTAAAGATAATATAATCTGATTTAGCAGCTTGGGCTGTGTATTTACAGGATCATGTAAAGAAGACTCTGACACACATAAAGACATGTTGGCTGTTAAAAATATTTCACACCATAATGCAGTAAAGTATCAGTTAGGATGGAGATAGGAAATGTCTAATGACATTCAGCCAAGAGCACAACTTTCATGGAAAGCCAAGGCAAAAACTGACCAACTAACCAACCAAATGTCCACTCTCACCTAGTGAGAAAATATTTTAAAGGATTTATTGCTACAATGTGAGGCTCTACTAGCAATGAGTAAGTTACACAGAAGATTAAAGCAAAAATACAGATCCTAGTTGATGAATATAGTTCTAAAATTCTGAACATCTGTCATAATTATGAATTGAGCCATAAAATATACTAAACAAAAAATTTCCTATAAAATATATTGATTTGAGATTATAGAAGAGAATCAAAATAATTATTTAGAATATGTAATCTTTTCTATTAAAAGGAAATAAATGAATTTTATTATTTTTAGAACCACTCAATAAAACATAAATATCATTGGCACTGCTGGGAAGGATGAACTAAGAGACAACTTTATTCATGAACTTACTCCCAGAGATTCAGGAAGCTACAAACACAGCAGAGATACCTTTTATCCTTACTGTAAAGCTTATATCTAAAGAAATAATAAATAGAGCTCCCTCATGTCTTCATTTATTCAATAATTCATAATGGAATTCTGTTAGTTTTAAAGCACAATTCTCATTTGTAGAATATCAGAAATGGGAACCACTTTAGAAATCATCAAATCTTATCCTCTTATTTTACCAAGAGTTAAACTCAGATATTTTACCTAAGGTAAGGTAAACACTAATACCTGAAATTTTAGTTTATGTATCCAAGGACACACAGATAATGGAGGAAGGATGATGGTAATCCATGTCTTATAAGTACTAGTGCAGGGTTCTTGCAGCCCTACTGTGCTGCCCTTTAGGTGACAGTGAGAAAAAGAAAAACAACCCCTGACATTCCGGGAGCTGGTCTGCTGTTACTCACAGGCAGGCCATGGTTTTCTTCCGCTGAACATAAACACTTTGAGCATCAACACCAAACAAGGCTACTCTGTGATGTAGATCAATTACGACAAAGACAAAATCATACCGTAATCATGGCTGAACACAGGCAATATAATCATTATCTAAGCCACGAAAATCACCAAACATCCCAATCTTAACTGATATGAGTGATGGCTGCTTCATTACCAATTACGTCTTTAGCCTCCATTTCTTCCTCTTGCCTTGTAGATAATATTTATTAGGTATTCAGTCACAGCATTGTCCCCACCTATGGACAACATCTAATCTAGAACAAAGCCTGGCTTCCTTCAATCTTCTGCAGTCACCTAACACCAGTTCGGATCCTGTAAGTCCTTCCCAACAGTCTCTTCGGGAGGCACTTTCCCTTTGCTTGTTTTCTACCTTCTTTTATGGGGCAATAAAACTAACTTACTCAACTAAAGTGTATTCCCAATAGTCTTTAGTTAGAGGACATGACAATAAAAGGAAACCGTTTATTGAAACAATAAAAAGATGATCTATATTGGAAATATATCGTAAAGGTGTTTCAATTATTGAGTTAAAATCTGCACATTAAACAGCTTTGCTTGTATAACATCACCACTGCTAATATCTGAATAAAATTTTCTTAAATTTAATCAAACTAGCAAAGATTACTTGCATGCGAGCACCTTTTCATCTCCCCAAAGTATTACATGCTTTTCCTGTCATGGTGACTTTTTGATTAGAATAAAATATAAAAATTATTGTACTTCCATACTCAGACAAAACCAAATAACAAGAACTGAACTATTCCCTTGATTTGAAACTGAAAGAAAATTTTTAAAAGGACAAGCTATACCTAACAATGGCTCTCAGAATATTGAACCTCAGGCAACAAAGGTCAATGATTTTTAAAAGATGGAAAACAGTAAAGCTTTCTGCCTGGAAAAAAAATTTAAGCCATGTAGCTGAGAAAGGAAAACCAGAGCACCTGAGTTGAAAAGACAGAGATAGGATTCCAGGGAAGCCAAAGTCTCTTGGATTTATGTGACCAAGTTCCACGTAGGAAAGAGCTGCACAGAAACAACTCGAGATATGCTGAGGGTCCCCCTCACAGAATACTGATTATCACATGCATGTGAGGCAACTACCCAAGGCCAGAGGAGGAGCAGCCGAGAGGCCAGATAACGTCTATTTCAACAAGATAGAGTGGAAATGTCGTAACTCATGATGCGTCTATTAGGGTAGCAATCGGCATACTGTTTCTTAAAAGGCCAAGCTTTTGGGGCCACATGGTCTTCAGTATAACAACTTCTCTTTGTCTTTGTAACACAAAAAACACCCAGAGACAATAGATAAATGAATGGGCATAGCTGTGTTTCAATAAACTTTATTTACAGAAACAAACCCTACTTCTCAACTTGCAGTTTGCTAATCCTGGGTTAAAGTACTGAGTCCTGCCTTAGTATTTGGAAAAAAAATGAGACCGGACTAAATGCTTCTGTGGTCCCACCTACAAAGCATAAAACCAGGACCTGAAAGGAACACACTGATTCCAATAACCTAAACTGCATCTGTGAAAAAGCCCAAGAATATTTTTAGAAATAAAAAAAAATCCAACAAAATTCACAATGTCTTTCACTGGATCTAAAATTGTCAGGTATGCAAAGAGGCAGGAAATATGGCCCATAATGAAGAAAAGATTAGGTAATTGCAACTGAGTCACAAATGGCATACATAGTAAAAAGATGGGAAAATGGATAGAATATCAGTGAACTGTGGGATAACCTGAATAGCAAAATATACAATGTCATTTAAGGCCCTGAAGGAGAACAAACAGAAAATACATTTGCAGATATAATGACTATAATTTTTTCCAAATTTGTTAAAAAATATGCATCCACAGATTCAAGAAACACAATGAAACTCAAATACAACATGAAGAAAACTACACCAGAATATACAGGAATCAAATTGCTTTAAATTAGCTATAAAGAGAAAATTTTAAAAGCAGCTAGAAAGGGAGGGCATAGTACATACAGAGAAACAAAATAAGGATGGCACCAGATCTCGTCTCAAAATAATGGCAACTTAAAAGAGAACAACAGCATTTAAGCACTGGAAGAAACAACCTTCTCCTTCCCCCCAAAAAAGAAAAACAACAAACTCCTTAACAAAATTCTTTGCCCAGCAAAACAAAAATCTGTTAACAACAAAGGCAGAATAAAGGATTTTTCAGACATTCAAAATCAGAGAGAATTCATCACCAGCAGACATACCCTGTAAGAAATTATAAAAACTGTCCTTTAAGCAGAAAGAAAATAATACCATAGGGAAACCCAGATCTAAACAAAAAAATGGAGTATTAAAACCAGTTATTTTATGTGTATATATAAAGACATTAGCATTTATAGTCCTTTAAGTATAATCAGTTGATAAAAGAAAGAAAACAAAAACATTGTGTTTTTTTGTTTGTTATATATGAAGAAATAAAATGTATGGCAATAATTGTACAAAAGCTGGAAGGGAATAAATAGAACTATACTGTTATAAGGTTCTTTTACCCTAAATGTAGACTTTGGTATGTTAAAGATGAATACTGTAAACTCTACAGAGATCAATTACAGTGAAAATGTGGAAAACTTACGTAATGGCGGTAGAAATATTAATGGTACAGCCACCCTGGAAAACAGTTTGGCAATTTCTTAAAAAACACTAAACAGAGACTTCTGCTTTCCAGTTCCTCATTAAGTAGCCTGGCAATCACCATTCTGCTTTAGCAAGTAAATAGCTGAACAGATTGAAAAAGCAACAACTCTTCTTGGTTCTATAGAAGAATAGAGAGTACAGAGCAAACTAGGGCCCCCAAAACAGGAGATACAGATGAGTATAAGGAGTCAACTTACCAGAGCCCAGGGTTCAGAAGGGGAATCCACCCCAGTAGTCAGCACCCGGCAGAAAGCCTGAACTGCAACTGATGAATCTCTGGAGGCTCAGGGAAGACAAGACTGAAAGTTAGACTCCAGAAGGACTGAGCCACAGGAGGCCCTCATAGTATTGTGAGATTTTCCACCCTGAGCTTGACCACAGTAAAAATGTAAGGAAAAAAACCCTCATGCGTCTGGCAGAGGGAGGGGACGGGAACCATTTTACAATACTTCAGAGTACTCTGTTAACAAGACCTGTGCTCAGGAGAAACTAATGAGAGCCCCACCAGCTGTGATATTCTAAGAGGCTAAATGACCAGCAGAAGGGGTAGTACCCAACTCTAGGCCCCTCTAGCCATCCCGATCCACCTAAGCAAGAAACAAATTACTGAGAAACACTGTGATATTCACAATCCAGAGGCATAAACTCCCTGAAAGCCTGAAATCTAATCATGGGACTATAGAGTACTTTCTCTCCCTGAGCAACACACTACCACATTGCTGAAAGCCTATTTATAGCAGTTTGTTTCACACAGTAAAAAAAAGTTGTAAGATGAAATCAAGGGCCAAAAAAAAAAGAAAGAAAGAAAAATGGAGATTGTGGGGAAAATGGAAGTTCCTAAGGCCAGGATCCTCAACTGAACCTCTGTAATTGGCTTGATGATGTAATTGGCCTGCTGCTAGGCTACTGCTTCCACACCTGCAGGCAATGAGCCATTGACTGAGTCACTATACAAAGAGCTCTGCCTAGTGGTCTGGGCAGAGGCAGAGATGGGGGTAGATTATGGACCTGGGGACTGCTGGATGCAGATGTGATCCTAGAGCTTGACCTGCTGCTGTGAGAATAGAGCCAGGTACAAATTATTTTACCTCAAGAACATTCCGTTGTCATTTCTCAGCCTCACTGAATTCATAGTGAACTTGCCCAGGGCTGAAATCCTCAAGCAGGACAGAGAATTTTCCCAATTAATGTCAGACACTAAATCACACATCCAGGAAGCTCAGAGAATACCAAAGAATATAATTTTTTTAAAAACCCTATACATGCCATTTTCGTACTACAGAAAATCAAAGATAAAGAAAAAAATTTGAAAGAAGACAGAGAAAAGAAAACCAAGCCTTACCTATAGATAAATAAGAATTGGATCAAATTATACCAGTAGGCGCAGAAAAAGCATTTGACAAAATCAAACACCATCAATGATAAAAACTGACTAGTTAGGAATAGAGGGAAATTTCCTCAACTTGATAAAGACTGTCTACCACTATCACATTTAATGGTAAGAAACTTGAAGCTTTCCCATAAGATCAGGAACAAGACACGAATGTTTCCCTAAGGATTCTTTTTCAACATAGTACTAGTTGATGCAATAAGAAAAAAAAAAGAATTAAAATGTATATATATTGAGGAAAAACAAATAAGACTGTTCACATGACATCTAAGTAGAAAATCCTGAAGAACTGATAAAAAAAAAAACTCTTGGAGGTAATAAGCAATATTGAAAGGTTGCAGAATACAAAAGTCAATCACTTCCCTATATGCCAGTGATAAACAAGTAGAATTTGAAATTAAAAATACAATATCATTTATATTACCACTTCCCAAAACAAGATACTTATGTATACATCTAATATAATAATCTAACAAAGTATGTAAAAGGTCTATTTAGTAAAAAACATTGAACAAATGGGCAAAATCAAAAAACTAAATAAATGGAGATAGAGTCCATGTTCATGAATCAGAAGACTCAGTATTGTCAAGGTGCAAGTTCTTTCCAACTTGATCTATAAATTCAATACAATCCCAATTGAAATTTCAGCATATTATTTTACAGATATTGACAAACTTATTTTAAAATTTATGTGGATTGGCAAAAGACCCCTAACAGCCAATATGACATTGCAAGAGAAGAGCACAAAGTTACAGGACTGGTGCCATTTAACTTTAACTATAGAGCTACAGTAATTAAAACAGTGTGGTATTGGCAAATGAACAGACAAATGGAACAGAACAGGAACCCCAAAAACAGACACCAAGAAATATAATCAACTGATCTTTGACAAAGGAGCAAAGGCAATACCACGGAATAAAGAGAGTCTCTTCAATAAATGGTGTTAGAATAGTTGGACATCCATGTATAAAAAATTAATCTACACATAGACCTTATATCTTACAAAAAAAATATCTGACAGTGGATCATAGACCTAAATGTAAAATGCAATACTTTCAAATACTTTATCTGAAAAGGTAAAACACCAAAGATAGGAAAGGAAATAATTCTAGGAAGGAAGTAATTGATAAACTGGACTTGATTAAAAGTAAATGCTTTGACTGTATGAAAGGCAATTTCAAGAAAATGAGAAGGCAAGCCACAGACTGGGAGAAATTATTTACAAAGAATGCATTTGATAAAGGAGTTATCAAAAACAAATCACTTAGAACTTAACAATGGGAAAATAAGCAACCTTATTTTACAAATGTCAATACTTTTGTAACTAAAAAAATTGAAAAGTTGATTTTATATCTCTTTGGAAATAAAAAGGATCTAGAATAGCCAAAACAAATAAGAAAAAAAGGAGAAATGTGAGAGGACTTACACTATCTGACTTTAAATCTCACTATAAAGTTGCTGTAAGCACTAAAGTATGAATTTGTAAATGTTGACATGTATTTTAGTAGAAATAATAAAAGTCCATAAATAGATGCACACATCCAATTGGCTTTAAGAGGTCTAGCAAATTAATGAAGAGATGATAATCTCTATAAAACATATAGCACAGTGTTTGTAGCATTGGTCAGTGCTATGGTTATTATACTTCTCATAATAATTAATGTCACTATAGTATTGAATGGCTTGTGTTCTGGCACCAGGAGTCAGTTTGAATCCCATATCCAGTGCTCACTGCTTCTATGACCTGGATAATAACCTAAACTTCTCCTGGCATCAGTTTTCTCATCTGTTGAATAAGAGTCAGTGTGGTAGTAAATTCTTCACACCATTTTGTTTAACTTAAATAGTACAAATAAAGTACTTAGAAAAAAAGTCCAGGTCATAGTAAGCAATCAACAAACTTTAGCTATTATCATTAGTATCATTTGTTTGATGGAAATCCATGCCTGATACCACAAGTTTATATGCTTACTAAAGGAACAGAGAACATTCACAGTGGATTAGACAAAATACATACACACAAAATAAGGAATTCAACTACATTGTTAAGACTTTATAATAGAATTAGTGATTTTTAAGAACAAAATCCTTGTAAAAATTGACACAATAGCATCAGCATTTAAAAACGTAATTATGTATTCAAAGTGAATACAAAACACGAAATGCCTTTAAGATTCTTTTTATCCCTACACAGGTAGACATAAATATATTAATTAAAGTGCATCTTGATTTCATCTTAAAACTAAGCTATTCACAATTCATCTATAACCCAGAGTAATTGAAACAGAATATTTACATAAATGAAACTGTGCCTTTCAACTTTACAAGCTACCAATTAATTAATGCTAGAGGCAAGGTTACTGCTCTTGTTGATCTGAAGAACTAAACATTATTTATGCTTATTTAAAAAGCATATTATGAGCAAGAGGGTGAAACAGATATATACTATTGCCTATCAATTATACTAAAGATAGAATTGTAACACAATTTATTTTTATTAAAGTAAACCATTTTATTTTTAGTTAAGACACAGCTAGTGTCTTAGATGTCCATCTTTGTGTCCAAGATGATATCAACAGTCCTAAATCACAAAATATGCAATTATATTCCTTGAGTAAATGTGCATATGTGTGTGTTCATTTTTCTTTTGAATTTCTACATTTTGGAAGTAGTACTAATTATTCACAATCATTTCTAGTTCATCTATTGTTTCCATCTTACCATGTAATGATTTTATTTCTGGCTTCCTTTTGTAAGTTATTTGACAATTCCAAATTCCTTTGATAATTAAATTTCAACCTTTTAAATCCTTTCTTTTCAACTTTTATATAATATTATAACTTAATTGCCTCATGATTAAGAAAGAAAAATACCCTCTTGAAAAAGAGCTTCCCATGCAGATGGAATATGCCATAGAGACCATTCATTTGGCCATAAAAAAAGATCTTGAAGCTAATAGGCATTGAATAAAGCTAAATTTTAATCTTGGTGATTCACTTATTTATTCATTCATTTAAAAAAAAATATTTGTTTGCACTTTTTGTGCCAGGACCCTTCTACATGCTGGAAAAAGTCCAGTGATCAAATAGTCAGAAATCTTTACCATCATGGAGCTCCTTTCCAACTGGGGAAATAGACAACTAAAAAAAAAAAGTTTTATGAATAGTGGGATATGTCAGTGGTGAGTGTGGAGAAAAAAAATTGGAGAAACAAGATATGAATTTTTAGGAACATGTAACATTTAAACCTCCTATATTATCTGAAACAGCTTATATAATTTCTTAGAATTTTAGCTTTCCTAGACAAAAATGATGATAATGTAATATCTTTATTGATCACTTTTGAAGATTAAATAAGAACATGTTTTTAAAAAACACACCCAACTATTACTTGGAACTTACTATCTGTGCAAAAAGTAAAAACTGACCTTATTTTATTACCATTGTGGGTACTTTATAATTTATTCTAATTTATATATAATGTCCTATTTATGAGAAATCTGTAACCTCCCTCATAGTTTGATGCCAAAAAATATTTGGGCATTTACCCAGTATTTAGCATTAACCAAGTCTACTTATTTGTATAGATAATCTGCATTTTGTAAGTCAATAACTGCCATTGCTGACATTCAGGATCTCTTGGAAAGTTGCAATCAAAAGTAATAAGATATAATTCATATTTCTCCAGGTCTAACCTGCTTGCTGGTACAAGTCAGAAATTTTTAATTTAAAACTTACAGTTAGTGTGACTTTATTTGTCTCTAAATTACATGCATATCATAGTACCCTAATACACAACATCTCTCCACACTGTGAGGCAAGAATATCTGAAAATTCCCCTATCTATATGCTATTTCACATGAGCTTGAAGTTAGTCCCTATTGTGTCCTGCCATCTGCTGGCCCTCATTGATGTCCACTCCTGTGAAGTCATTTAAGCCTCCTACTACTGTTGCAGTCAGCTACCCCCATGAGAAAACTATCCTTGAGCAAAGATGGCTACACCAGCTTTCTGTGGTTAGTATTTACTAGAATTTCTTTGCCCAAATTTCCATTCTTTACTTTTATCAGTCTTTATAATTTAGGTGTGTTCTACTCAAAAGTGAGCAGTTGGATTTATTTTACCTAATGTCTAAATATATATCAATATATTTGGATTGAATTTCTATCACCTTTTTCTTTCTTCCTACCTATTAAGCTTTTCCTTTCTTTTTTTCCTGTACTTCAGATTTTATTTTGTGTTAATGTAAAGTTACTTTTTATCCAATTCTATTTCTATCCTCTTCTGTAAAATAATTTGTAAAAATAATTAGAAAAATAATTCTATTTGTATAGGTAGCCTTGAAATGTTAACAGGCATGCCTAACTTAAGGACTAAATATCATCAGGGTCTTTAGTGCCTTTCCAAACAACGTAGGGATTCTACAATGTTTGAACCTCCCCCAGTTCACATGTAATTATTATCCTGCCTTTTAATTGTCTCCTTATAAAAAATCTCCACAATTTAGGTATTATTCAGAACATTACTTTTTCTATATGGTCAAATTCTGTTAGATTAATCCATATTTTCCTTATTTACTTATTTTGTTTTCTTTCATCTCATACCTTCCTTTGAGGTTTGAGTGTGCTGTTAGGAGAGGTTTCACATTTTCTTCAGCCAGATACAGAAGGAAATTGCAGATATAATTACTTTATAGTTCTGAATACTGATACTTAGACAAGGTGCATAGTATAACTTAGGACCAAAGACAAATAAGCATTTTTATTTATGCACGTAAGCATTTTCATTTTAATCCCTAACCGAGCTAAGACTCAGAAAAACAGTATTGTGTTGTGGTGGGTTTATGCTATTCACCCTTTCCTCAGTCCCAGCTTCAGCTGGGGTGGTTACTAAAGTGACTCTTTGCCCTGTAGAGACTTAAGTCTTGGTCAGTAGTCTCTGCCCCTCCACAGCTGCTCCCATTCTCCTGGAGGTGCAAAGCCTTTAATGTGGACCTGGTTTCTTCCTGGTTTCACATAAATATCTTTTTGCAGGAACAGACATTCGCTGGTGAATATTTCATACATACATTTTCTGTGAAATTTTGTATGTTTGTGACTAGAGGGTATGAGGCTCTTAAGTCTGCACATTGTGAAATCTGTGAAAAGCTTATAGCTTGTTCCCTTTCCATAACTCATGGAATTTCTGCAGTTGCTTCACCAGTGCCTTCCACACAACCCTAAGGGACTCTATCTCAAGGTGACATTGACACAAAAGATTTAAGACATAGTTCGTACATTCATCTGCTCCTAAGTTAATATACAAAATAAAACAAGACAGAAAGATTAGTTACTGAGGCAGTTCTGCCACTACCCTTGTGACTAAGGATGTTCCAAGCTGGGGAAGGGAAACCTGCAATGTAAGAGGAGTCATTAAACATTGGCTGGATATGGGATTAGAGGCATATCCTGCTTTCTCTATTAACTGCAGGGGAGGGAATGACGGATCCACTAAAAAATGTTTGAATACAAGATTAGAGGAAATATTGTCCTTTTCCCACTGGGAGTCACCTCATAATAGGGGCATATTAGAGGAGAGATGGATGTTCAGATGCTGAAAGCCTGAACTAGCCCTGCAAGACTTCCCTGAGTCCCACTGTAACATTTCCTGCCCTTGAGAAGTTCATCACAAATAAGTGAGAAAAAGACTCGGAGAGGTCTGGGTGTTCGGCAAGGGGACGTGGCAGTGGAAGGCACTTGAATCATGTGGTCAGAGACCAGGAAGGGACACAGAACAGAGGAAGCTACTGGGGAGGGATGACAGTGCAGTGGTACAGATATTTATACACTTTAGGGATGGAAATGTGGAACGATTGTGGAACATATGCTTTTATTTAATTTCCTCAGAACTATGATGCAATATAACACCCTCCCACCTTTCCACCACTATTGCTTAGATAAATTCAATAGAGAAGGAAAGGATTTTAGAGTGGCTTTGATACTGAACTGAGTTTGAATCAGAAATCACTGTTATCCTTTAATTTATGAACTTTTTGCTGTTATCATGTGAACTGTCAACTCAAAACAGAGTTGATGTTGAAAGAGAAAAGCAACTATTTGTATACCTGAATTTATGGTCAGAAAACTCAGCGTTACTACATGGCTTCTTTAATAGAGCTATGTTTGACTCTCAATTCCATTAAAAACTGGATGGCCTTAGGATTCCTGTGTCATTCAGGGCTCTGCTCAAAAGCCTCCTTCTCAGAAGCTCTCATTTACTGCTGGAAAAATAGAGCTTCCCTGTCATTACCTATCACTTTTTCCTATTTTTTTCTTTACAGCAATGGTACCAAATGCTATTGATTTGTTTATTTGTACATTATTGGTCTCCCCATTGAAATAAACTCAAAGATGACATGGGTTTTGTGTTCACTGTGGTATTTACAGAGCAAAACCCTGGTATAGGAAAAACCCTCAAAAATACATTCAGAACTATGCATCAAAATACATAGTATATATTACATATTAGGTACTAAGCAACTGTGATTATTCTCTTCTGTTTCCCTTATTCTTGTGTCCCAGTTATTCTGGGGAAAGTTGTGGGTTGTGGCTCAACTATCCTAAGATAAAGAGTTTACTGAATTATGGCATCTGACAGGAGAAGCTGACTAATGTTTTTGACCATATAGTCATAGAAGTAAAGAAAAGGCTCAAAGAGATGAACTTAGAAATAATACTCTCCTATTTTACAATTTTACCTAAACTCAGCCTTGCACACAAGAACCTAATGGTTTCTCTTTTGGTTAACAACTCATATATTTTTGGGGGATGGAAGGAAGGAAGAGAGCCTCAAATATTTTTTTAGAGTCAATTCATACCGGGTGTTTTGGACCTCGCAGGAATATTATATTTATAATTTTTGCATTGTGGTATGCCATCATCACTGGTCCACAAAAGTTCTTCTCTTGATCTGTTTATCTGTCTGTTCCTTTATTCCTTTGTATCTGTATTATGCATTCTGGACTTCCATTACACACTCTCAACCAGGTAACAGTTCTACAGTATTTTATATTCCTTTGTTTTATGTCTTTTTTTGAACATATGTTTTGTTATCTTGAATAGTTGTGTTTTAATTAACTTGTAAGATGAAGATGTTTTGTTATAATGTAAGTCTCTCATCCTTTGTTACTCAGGTCTACATCATTAAGAGCCAGGCATGTTGCTATGTGTACATATTTGTCACTTCCAAATACTGCACAGTACTCCATCTGTTTTGGGGATTCCTACATCTTGTTTATCTGCTTTCTATAAATAATCGTTTACATTATTGGAGTAAATGACAAACCACAAAAGGTTTTATTTAAATACCTAGTGCATCTTCATGAAATGAAATGCGTCCTTCAAGGAACTCTCAAACAACTGTGTTTATTTGTTCTTTCCTTGGTTGAATTCAGTTGAAGAGATACTTTTCAACCATTTCAAATACCTGTCCTTCTATCTTAAATAAAATAGATGATAAATTTGTTTTTCATATTGGCAAGAAAAATTCTTACATTCGTCTGTGTGTGTATACATGCACTCAAATATCTTTTCAAAAGGACAAAAGGACCTGGAGAGGCTTCCTCCTGCTGTCAAGGACAAAACACAAGGCAGTGTTCTCTGACACAAAGTGCCGTCGCTTTGCCAATCTCTGAAATGTCACTTCCTGGGCAACCTGCTGGGCTCAGCTCAGAGCCAGGGTGCCAGACTGCTAATAAAAAAGAATAAAGGTTAATGAAGGCATTGGGTTATTTATTATCTTGAATAAAATAGCCTAGGTTTTATCTAGATGGTTTGTTCAAGGCATCAGGTCTTGCCTTTGATTTTTAACATTGTATTATTCTTTTCTGCAGGCTGTGAATCTTAATGCTTTTGCTAGGATACAGTCTTATCAAGTATATGAGATACACAATTATATTACAAAAATGAATAGAGATATCATAGATGTGGAAATATGATGGCTGACATACATGAAAAATAAAACAAATCCTTCAGAGAACTCACTTAGCAATTCAGTAAATGAGAATTGAACATTATATGCATCTTTTGTTGCTCATGAAAAACTTATTTAAAATCTAAAGATTTAACTCTAGCATTATGACAGAAAAAAACTGACCTTTTAGAAGAATTATATCATGACTTAGTTGCACACTTCAGATTTTGGTTTAGGCACTGCAATTTCATAAAGAAGGAAGCAAATTCTGCCATAAAACTAGTCATTCTGCCAATAGATAGAATGTAAAATACCAGAAGTATGCCATGCTCCATAGCCAAGGCCATCCTGAAGATTTCAAGTCATCTGAGAGTGAATGCACATGCTAGTCAACCCTCAGCTGGTGATTTCAAGAATACTAAATGTGTGAGGTACACAAATGGTTTAGTCTGTCCTCTAATCCAGACTAGGGATCAAACCATGTACATGGTTTGAAACATTATCATTGCTGTGACAAGGCCTGTAAGCTATGCATAATCATCTAAAACATCTTAGATTTGTTCTCTAATAGGTACTAAATATGAGGCCATCTGTTAAAACACTAATAGCTATTCCTCCATTCCCTATTCCACCCTGCCAAAGTAAAATACAAACAAATCCTTATGAAAAAATTAACCTATTTTCCATTTTTCCTACTTTTTCTGTTTGACGCATTATTCTGTTTTCCTAGGTCCATTAATATTGTAATGAGAGTCACCATCTATGCTACTGTTTCTTCCTAAAACAGGAAGTATTTATTTATTTCCTAAAATCATTTCTACTCAGTAGAATTACTCAGACTAATCATTCCACAAACACTTTTTAGGTGGTTAAAATGTGCCCAATCATGATTATAATATTGAGAACATAGCCAAAAAATTCTTTGAGAGCTTTTGTTGGAAGCTATTTCAAGAATACAAAAATCATTAGGAAAATGATTTTTTTTAAAACAGAACTGTGTAGACTGTCTACAGAACATCAGGTGGTTATATATAAAGTAAAATGTAAAGAACAAAGTCTTTTTTTAAAAACTTTAAGAGAAACTCAGTTTATAATCCTTTGTGAAGAAAATGTCTATTATACTATTAGAGAAGACAAGAAAATATGATTATTAGATATGCTCAAAAATAGTCTGGTTCTACTTTTGACTAGATTTGTACTTTCTAACTCCTTAAAATTATGATTTCTTTGGTTAAGGAAAATGAATAGAGGTAATACAAGAAAGCTTTAGGTCTTTCATTGTATTTACTTTCTCTCTGTAATATTTGAGGTGGTGGCTTCCCCTCCAATGTAGGTTCCAGAATAAGGACTACTTGGAAAAACTCTCTCAGCTGACCCATTATAGACATATAGTTTGAGTGGGATAAAGAATATTGTGCTTGAGTTTAACCCAGTTCAGTGAGTTAAAGCTTGTTAATGTAACAGTAAAATACACCATTTTAGGTATGCATTTGATGAGCTTTGACAAATGTTACCATGACCACAACTGAGATATAGAACATTTGTATTACTCCAACCAGTGGGTATAACAATATAATGCTGATCACAAAACTAGATTTTTTTTCTAATAAATAATTTTTCCTTTTTAATTAATATATAGTTTCTGCAAAAGTCAGGAAAAAAGCCTGTTAAATATTACTTCTACCAAAGTAAACTGGTAATTTCTAGAGCCAACTTAAAAACTGTGAATCAAAAATCATAACTTTTATAAATTTCATATAATTTTAAGTATATTTTTACATATGTAATTATATAACATAATAGAACCAAATCAGAAACAATCAGATCAATTGAATATGTATCTTGCATCCTCATGATATAACACTGTCCAGTATCTAATAACATGAGAAAAAGCTTCAAATTATTTTTATGTGGGAAAGAATGAAAAACACTATATATATATAGTAGGACTCAGTTATGCAAAATATATACATGTGCAGGATTGTTATCTACCAAATTCTTATAATAATTGGCCTGTAAGAAAGGATTAAGAAAGTCATTTATGGCATGTGAGAAATCACTAGTGCTCAAGTATATGTCCAGCCCCAGCCAGGTCAGGGTTTAGAGAATAATGAAGTCTTAATCTTAATATGTATGATGTACTGAAAATATAACCCTGGCTTTTCTATATTGTTTTGTAACCTTGGTCATGTTAATAACTTCTCTAAGCTTTTGCTGCCTCATTTAAAAAATGGTATTTAAATATTGCTAATAGAACTAGTAGTTAGTAATAGCACTAGCAGTAGTGAATGAAATACCTATTTCAGAGGGTTAAATTAAATAAAACAGCATATTGCTTTTTACATGTCATAGATAATAAAAATTAGTTACTCTTCTGAGAAAAGATAAAGAATTTTCACCCACTTTATTGTTTAGGTTGACAATTTTGATTGGCTGATGATCTTCCAAGAGAAGAGTATATTTTTTTCATAAAGAAAATGTGCCATAGATGACTTAATAGTACACTGTGTCGTGTTTTGGCACTAAGTTGTAAGGAACAGTTGGACAATAAAAAGGCTCTTTGTAAGAATAGGTCTTTACCATCTACCCATAAAAATCACATCAACCTCAACAGCAAGATCTTAATTTAAATTTCAATTCAGCTTTGCATTTTGTTCTGTAATTTATTTTTTCAATGTTTTCCCACTCATTTTAAAAGGTGATGATCCCACATACAGGGTTTACTGTCTCCAAAACACAAAAGTGACTAAGCCAGATGCTGCTGCTGGTTAGAGAATGTGATGAGTTACAGAATTCAGGACTGAATTTCGTCTGTAAGTACCAGAAAAATTAGCATTGCATGCAGAGGAGCCCACCACAATATTAAACTGGTTTCACTGTGCATGTCTAGGTGAACAATTATTTGCCTATTGTAACAATCATGTATATGCTGCATTAGCTTCCCCATTAATATAAGAGAAGTACAACACACAGAATATACATTTTTGAATCCTAAAAAAACAAAGGAATAAAATACTCTCATTTTTCAGACAACAGGCTGCAAATGAAAGCCAAAAAAAGAACCCACTTCAGAATTCAATGAAAGCCAAGAAGAAACCATCACAGAATCCCATGATAAACCTTGTTCTAATCAGGGCAGTAGTGTCTGCCTCACTCATTCATTTATCAAATATTTATCCAGTACCTATATGCCACACATTACAGGACCCAGAAATATTACAGATAATTTTATAAATTATCTATGTTTTCAGGGATATTAAACAGTCTCTGGGGAATGGAAGCATTTTCAAGGGACACTCCTAGTAAGGAACTAAGTTAAGAAAAAGTCAAATATTACAAGTGATCCAAGGAAATCAAGAAAATTAAAACTGCATTTCTGCATTCCATATGAGCAAGGTTGCTATTTGTTTCACACTCTCTTTTCAAAGATGTTTGGATAGCAAACAACATCAGAAGATAGAGACAGTTTCTTTCTACAGAGCAAAGGGCAGGCTTTCTTTCCATCAGTGTGATACAGATAACTCCACCCTTTACAGCAAAGACTGGGAAGGATTTCCATCTATCATAAAGGTGTGGGTTCCTGAATGGTGAGGTTATTCTACTGAAATGCAGATGAATGAATGTGCAATTATCACCTGGATTTCTTTTTATTGAACCTTAGGTATTGTAACTCAGAGATTCAGGGCAAATGCTGATACTCTGGTAAATGTTATTCCTGGGAGTAATCAAATTCTTTAAGTCCAAGTCAGGAATCTCTTATCTTCTGCCAACGTACATGACACAGTAGACTAACATTGTGCAATTCCAAGTAGGGCAAAATACAAGAGGTGCACCATTCTAGACAAGGCTCTGATGAGTAGGTGAACTCTGTGTACTGAGGGAAGAGGAGTAAAGGCAACTTCTGAAAAGTGGTGCATGAAGGGAGGTACAGATGAAGGAGAATTCAACAAGAAAGTCAGGGTCTTTATCTTACACATCATTGTAAGCCATGTCTAGAATTTGGTTATTTTTGTGTAATGAGAAGCAGCTGGGGGGTTTAAGCAAGGGAGTGACATAATCTGATTTATATATTATAAGCTTATTAAAGATGCAAAGGAAGCTGTCCTAGACTGTGAGTCAGATTTAAATTTGTAGCTCAGCTCTATTTGTGCCATATAGTTGTTACATGATCTTCAGTAAATGAAAATTCTTCTGAGCTTCAATTTTTTCCACTGTAAAATCAGATAAAACCAAAACAACAATGAGATAACACCTCATACCTATTAAGATATCTACTATCAAAAAACAAAAAGTAAAAAATATCAGAAAATAACAAGTGGTAGCAAGGATGTGGAGAAAAGGGAACCCTTGTGCACTATCGGTGGGAATGTAAAATCATACAACCACTATACAAAACAGAACAGTGGCTCCTCAAAAAATTAAAAATAGAATTAACATATGATCCAGCAACTCTACTCCTGGGTATATAGCTAAAGGAAATGAAAGCAGGGTCTCAAAGAGATAATTTGTACTTTAATATTCACAGTAGCATTATTCACAATGGTCAAAAGGTAGAATCCACCCAAGTATCTATCGATGGGTAAATGGATAAATAACATGTAGTATATAAAAACAGTGGGATATTATTCAACCTAGAAAAAAGGAGGAAATTCTGAAACATACTACAAACAGATGAACCTTGGTGACATTAGGCTAAGTGAAATAAACCACTTATCAAAGATAAATACTGTATGATTCCACTTACATGAGATTCCTAGGGTAGCTAAAAGCAGAATTGTGGTTGCCAGGGGCTGGTGGGGATGAAGAATGGAGAGTTGTTTAATAGGTACAGAGTTCCAGTTTTGCAGAATGGGAAGAATTCTGGAGATTGGTTTCACAAAGTGAATGTATTTAACACTACTAAACTGTACACTTAAAAATGGCTTATATTGTACATTTTATGTGATGTGTATTTACAACTAAAAATATAAATAAAAGCAGCAGTATCAACTACAACTGGTTTAAAGCAAACAAGAAACATAAGACTCCTTTAAAATCAACACAGAAAAACTAAATCTCTGCCTTCAAATAGACAAGAGACTAATAAATTGTATCCTGGTATTAAGAATGTTTTAAAAACATATATATAAAAGCATGTTATTAACTCTAAAATTATCTACAAATGTTAGATGGAAGTATTATTGTTGATCTCAAAATAGATTTCAGAACCTCCAATTTTAGGGATTCTTGCACTACATATTAAGGTTGCTTTATACAGTGCTTATTGTATATGCCTTGGTAACATAGGTTTGAGGATGCTAACCTGAACATCCTAAAAGTGAGATTGAGAGATATGAAAGTTCATAAGAGTATAAATTAAGATTGTGTCTATTGCCTGAATACACATTTTGATGGATATGTGAATGGGACACCCTGCCCTTACTATTCTACAGAGTATATTGTCTAAGCTCACCCATTGCCCAGTTTTAATTGGCCATGCTAAATGCTCAAGCCCTCTTTGATACTTCACAGTAAGCTATATAGGAGAGAAATCATAGTCCCAGGAGAGAAATTAGACAATGTTCTGTCCAAAGAATGGTTGATGTGGGATAATAGAGTATAAAATTTTTTTTAAAGAAAATGCCAAACTCATTGCCAAAATGGTCTCATAATACGCCAGGTATGAGGGTTCCACTTGCTCTGTTTTTCTTACCAATTCTTGAAATAGTAAAATTATTTTTAGCCATTGTAATAAGTATATAGTGCTATTTCATGGTGGTTTTGATTTTCACTCCCTTAAAAACTAATGATGTTGAGCATCTTTCCATGTATTTATTTGCAATAGTATATCTTTTTGGTGTAGTGTGTGTTCAAATATTTTGCCCACTTTCAGATTTATTTTATTACTATCAAGATTTGTTCTTATTTTGCCATAACTTAGCAAGGCAAGACTTGGAGTGATAGGAACTAAGAATAGGTTAGGGCACTGCACTAGTGACGTCACAGTGGCCAGCCCCTCAGAGAAAGCCATGCAGGAGGACTATGACTGCACCACCCTATGTAGCTGAAACATCCCACTAAAATGCAGGGCACAGCCTAGTGTGTGACATTCCAGAGGATGGCAGAAACTGGAATATTCAGAATCATTCCCTAAAATGTGAGAAATAAGCTACTAGTTCTTCCAGACCAAGTCAGGAATCGGGTAGCTCAGAGACTGGTAGGTTTTTTAGAGTTTTGGTGAAATCATCTTCCTTACGGTAGATCCTGCTGGTTCAGTGCACAGAGTCCCCAAAAAGAATCTGAATCTAAATGGGGAGATGCCTGTTCAGAGCATGCTTAAAATACTTCAGTGGGCCACAGCATAGACAGCCCTAACTGACCCTCATTATCTGGTGCTCAGATGAAACTACTCCTATTAGAAAATAAAATTACACATATTAGACCTTTTGGCAGAAATTTAAGAAAGTTACTCAGTAGGTCTAGACATATGCCTGGTACAACTGCTCATGAAAGCCCAATTAAAAGAAAATTGCTAGCTCTGTATAGGGCATTTATTGGAACTGTCCTCACCATAGAAGGGCCAGATGATTCCAAGGCCAGAAATAACAAGTACAATTGTAATACGACAGAATACAATAGAGAAGGGGAGCCCAGGAATGTTTACAAATGAAACGAAATTGTCATATATTCAAAATCACAGTATGGGATGTGGGGAGGATTCATGGGGAACATAGGGCTTTCAAAGGAGATAACCTCACTGACTGTAGGGACCACCATAGAGCCTTCCAGGGTAACCATCTCCATCACTGTGTGCCTTAAGCCTTATAATTTTTCTCTTAGCTGAAACACAGCAGTTTATCTGGTTCACCAAAACAAATGGACAGCAATCATAGGAAAAGGTGCCTAGTTATTGGTAAGTAGGAAAATCTAACTGAACAACAAAGAAAATTTTTAATAAGAAAATATAAAGTGCAAATAAATATTATATAAAAAGAATTCCTGTACATTGCTGGTAACAGTACTGATTTTAGAAAGCAGTTTGGAAGAGATTCTTGTATTATCTAATAAATGTAAAAATTGTATACCTTAAAATCCAGCATTTTCATTCCTTGGTATATTCCTTACAGAATCTCTTGTATATATTCATCAAGAAACATGGACAAGAATGCTCACAATAGGTTTATTTGCAAATGAAAAACTTATTTAAAAAACAATTTTTAGTGTAATCATTATTTCAGTAAAGGGAGAATGGAGGATGTAATTGTACAGGGTATGCATTGGGTCTTAAGGCTACTGGTAATTTACTTTGTCTTGAGTAGTATGCTGATTACACAGAAGAATGTTTAATTTTATTAAAAATAGCACTATATAGATATATGGTATGTGTATATATGTGTTAAATACACATACATAAAAGTAAATTTAAAATATTTCAAAAGTTCTAAAAATGGAATATGTGTATATGTTACAGACTTAATGCTTACCTTAGAGAGCTCTCATCTCTTGGAAAATCACAGTCTTCATATATAGCACTTGCTTAGGTAAATGTTTCCGAATGTTGATATAAATCATTTGATGAAACGTGTCTCACTTAAAGAGGCTACATTGAAAACTTGGCCTAGTTATTGACAGGCACATAGACTGTAAAAGGAGGTAGTCAGGCTATCCCAAATTAGATCCACTCCTGCCTCATCCTCCAAGAGGGTCAGCCTTCAATGTTTTATGTGAGTAGCTGTGATTCATACTGGTAACTGCTTGCCAACTAAGAATTTGAAATTATTTTTAAATGCAGTAAAATTACAAGAGGCAAAGTGAAAAATTATACAATTTCCTCTTGCCCACAATAAACAAAAGAGGTGGAAGACCTATGCCAGTAAAAGCTGGATTGTCCCTCCACATTTTAGAGGACCGAGTCATCAGAGGACATGATTCTACCTACTTTCATTCTCTGAATGAGTGGGTAAAAATCACCTGAATTATATGCACATACAGCAAAAACTGGGACCAGCAGGAAAGAATGAGGAGACAAGTGTTAGACTAGCAGAGGTGGAACAGTGGGTCTGACCCACAAGGGGAAGGCCATGAACAAGGATAAGATTGAAGCAGGGAGATCCCTGAAGAGATGAAAGAAAGGAAGTGTGGAATTTCCCTAAGAGGTGCCCCAAAATGGAAAGTATCAAAAAAAATCACCTTCTGATAAATGCTAATATGATAACTGCAGCATAGTATTTTACATGTCCTCAATTCTTAAAAAAAAAAAAAAGGATGGAGCGACTAGGATAGCAGAGTGAAAAGCTGAAAATAATGTTTCCAGTAAGACTAGGTGAAAACACATGTCCATGAATCCAGGTATGTGAGGATTCTGAGGCCGAGTGGCAGCACACAGCTGTGTGGGAGCCAACAGGGGAAAGAGAAGGGGATTTCATAGTCCTGAGAGCTGGGGAACCCAGGCTTAACACTCTCTACTATAAACAAGATCACCCTGCTTGTAGTGCAGCACTTGATGGTGGATCTGAGAATGACAAGCAACACTGGTAGGTGAGTCCACAGGGGTGCCTCGGAAGGACTGAGCATGAAGTTTGACCTGGACTTTTACAGCTACTGAAATACTCAATGAAAAGACAGTGACCCTCACTGAATTAAAACAACTGGGAGTAAGAAACAAATTAAGAAATAGAATAAATTAGGGATAAAAGGAAGGAAATTTTCTGATGTTATTGGAAGAGAAAAAGCATGTGGCAGAATTTCTGGAAAAATGGCTAGTTAAAGAGGTTAATTTTTCAATATCTCATTTTAACACTTCGAAAGCAGACTCTAAGACGGGATTTAGTACCCTGGCTGCTTATTAAGAAGTGCCTTTGGGATCACGACCTGTGGAAGGGAGGGAGGAAAGGGTAGGAAGCAGAAATGGGCCAGAGAGCAGTCATACAGCAATGCAAACGCCACCATAATAATCTTGACAAGATAATAATCTTGACACCGAGAGCCCTGGAGCCTGGACAGCCTTCAGGACTTACTCTGAATTGGGCGAGGTAGTCCTCTGAGCTGAGGACCCGAGCTGAAATAATGCTTTGAGAGGCTGTTGAATGAAGGCTTCCTCATGCCAGTACCCTAAGCAGCTGTAACAATATTTCATGGTTGGGGATCTAGGCAGCACATCACACCCTGAAGAGACAGACCTGGAGCCACACAACTGGAAACACTTTTCTGGCTCAAACTTGTAAAGGTTCAAGGAAATTCACATTATTTAAACATGAAGAACATAAAAGGATTGCATTCAAACACATAAAAAGATTCTGTAGAAGTGAAAGAGGATAATGAAACTAGCACACCTACAGAAAATGGAGAAAAATATGCTACATAGCAGAGAAAACATGTAAATTAATATTTCTATAAAAGTAAGCACAGATTATGGAAAAAGTAGAATCTATGATAGAATAAAATAAAAAGAAATTGGGAAAATTGTGAGAAATGAGGAGAACATGAAAGAGAACTAAAAGAGCTCAGGAAATAATTAGAAAAAATAATCATAAAAAGACAAAACTAGAACAAGAAAGTGAATGAACATAATAGGAAATATTATTGTTAAAATAGTTATGCACAAAGAAAAATGAAATAAATCAGACTTTAAAAGAAGATACAAATGATGCAATGATAGAATTAGAAAACCACTAATTTATAATACCTAACAAAATAATGAAACTAGGCCAGGTGTTCCCAAAATGTGTTCTGACAGCCGCCAGTGGTTCTAAGGCCATTCCAGCAGATCCATGACTTTCTCCGTTTTCCAGTTGCATATCTGTCTGATGCCAGGTTTTCTCCATATATTTTAAACAAAGTGATATAATGCAGCAGATTGAATGCAGAAGTAGACATGAGAACTTAGTTATATTCAAATATTCAAATACACAATAAAGAATCTTACAAAAATGTAAAATGATGTACCTTTCCCTACTTCTTTTATTTTGGAAAATACAGTTATTTTTCATAAAAATATGTTTTTATGTTAACATATGTAACTAAAATTGAACAAATAAATTTGCATAAGAATATGGCATACAGCAATCTAGGGGATACTTCCCTGCCAGACAAGAAAGTAATATCCCCCAAATTTACAATATTCTCATTCATAAGAAATCTACAATTTTTTTCAAAGGATTGACAAAATACAAAATAAATACAGAATTCTCTGACCACAGTGCAATTTAATTGGAAAGCTGTAACAAATGACAACTAGAAAAACTCCTGTTTTCCAAATAAGAAATAAATGTTATTTAAACCTTAAAATGAAAGATATGATGATTAGAACATTTTTCAAACTGAGCAGTAATGAAAATATATTAGAACCTGAGGATACAGTTGAAAGAGTAATAGAGAAAAATCTATGGATTTAAAGGAATGTACTAGAAAATAAGGAAGATTGGAAATGTCCAGAGCTAAATATCTGTCTCAAGAAGCTAGAAATAAAACAGTAAAACAGAAGAGTAAACTTTTATAAGTAAAAGGAGAGATAGACTATAGATAAAAACTGGAAATAATTAATTGAAAAAAATAGAGATAACCTATACATTGAAATGCTAATTATTTGAAGCCCCAAAACAAATAATACACATCTAACAATGATTTATAAAAGGGGGGGAGAATGGTTGAAGGTATAAATAACCTGCAATAGAAATGAAAAAGTAGGTTGTCACTAATAGATATTAAAAAGTTAATATACAGTTATTAAATATTATAATTTTCAAAATTTAGATGAAATGGGTAACTTTTTAGAAAACCATTTTAAAAAATGTATACAAAAAATTACTAATTTTAAAAAATGTATACAAAAAATTACTAATAAAACTGAATAGTTATTAGCTATTAAAGAAATTAAACTCATACCTTAAAACCTTCCTGTAAAGAAAACTTCAGGTCTACATGGCCTTACTGGCAAATTCTATCAAAGATATAGGGAAATAATGCCAATTTTACATAAAATTTTAGTATATTAGAAAATGATAGAACATTTCCAAACTCTCTTAATGTAATTAATACAACCTTGATATCAAAACTTGACAAGGATAGTTCAAGAGAGAAAACTTACAACCCAATCTCATTAATGAAAGTAGATGTAAAAATTCTAAACAAAATTTTAGGAAACAAAATCCAGCATAGCAGAGCAAACTTAATATCCCAAACCAAGACAAGTTTGTTTCATTCAATATTAGGCTAACATTAGAATACCAATTATTTTAGTTTGCTACTTTAAAAGTAGAAAGGAGACAAATTGATCAATATGATAAGAAAGAGTGTTTGAGATTAGCAATCTAGAAAAAAATAGGAATTTAATTAATCTAGTGAAATATATCTGGCAAAAATTTACAGCAAATATCATGTTTAATGGTAAAATACTGAAAATATACTCTTTGAGACTGGGGATATGACAATGATATTGACTGCTTCCATTGTTATTCAACAATTCACTGGATGTCCTAGGCAGTTCACTAAGCCTAGAAAAAGAAATATAGTTGAGCAATGGAAAGAAACAAAATCCTAACTTTTCATAGGTGAGATGATTATGTATATTAAAATGCATGAGAATCTACCCATAATTACTAAAATGAATGAATTAGCAAGTTTGTCTAATACAAGTATAATATATATAATCAATTGTTTCACTAGAAAATATTGACCAAAAGAAAACATCTCTTAAATGATAACATTCAAGGTAGCAAAAATATTAAATATCATGGAATTGAACTTAACCCAAGGTACATATGACTTCTTAACAGAAAATCAGAAATTGTTTATGGTAAGAACATAAACAACTCCTAAATAAACCAGGCTTCTGGTTTAGAAGAATCAATATTTTAAAGATATCAATTATTCCTAAATTATTCTAAAGAGTATGCAGTCCAAATCTAAAAGCCCTGAGAGTTTATATATGTGTGTGTATTTGTATGTATTTGTGGCTTATCAAGCTGATTCTAATTTCTGTGGTGATGCAAATGACCTCTATGAGAAGAAAAATTTTAATATTTGTTATACCAAATATGAGAATCACAGTAAAGTTACAGTAATTAACACAGTATCAGACTGGTATGAAATATACAAACATTTTAATCAAAGTGCCCAGGAATTGACTGACTTGGGTACTTGAATCAAGGTTTAATATTATACAGTTGTGCTTTATCAAGCAATAACATAATAATGGTAACAATAATAAAAGTTTTAAATGACACTAAATAATATAATGCATTATCTACTTCAATCCTTACAAAAATTTCTTTTTAAAATGTTTCTATTTTATTGTAGGGGAAACATGAATAGTTTAATCAATTAGTTCAAAATGAAACAAAATGGAAATGGTAGAATCAAAATATACACTAGATATTCAGATCTAAAACTCACATTTATTTTGTGCTTCATATGTCAGGCACTATACTAGTTACCTAATGTATAATAATTTATTTATAAGAAACCTGCATAGATGTTTTTAGAGTATAAAACATTTTGACTTCCTGTGATGAAGCAGAAGTGTTTTTTTTCTTCAGTTTTCTGAATTGAAAAAAAATCGAATGTCAATTATACTATTGATGATTTCATACTCAGAAACAATTTTGCAAAGCAAACAGTGATACACTAATTATTTAATTAAATTCTATGCAGAAAACATAAATCATCATTTATTCTTTTTTAATTATTTTACTTAGAAATTTCATAATAAACATTAGGACTATAAGTCAATTTTGGTTCATACAAATTTTATCCACCACAACTTCTGTGTTGTGAGTTTAACCTGGTTACTGTTTCTCTGAAGTCTATTTTCTCTCAGTTAAATTTTGCTGATCTAAATTTATTTTGAGACAACTGAGTTTTTCAATAAACTTCCATTACACTCTGCATATTAAGCTCCTATGTGGTTTGGGGCTTATTTGTCCTATGAAATCTAATTTTACTGAGATCAAAATTTTCAGGTTTCTGTTATGCCAATAAGATATATTTCTTCATTTAGTTTTTCAGCTGTAAAAAGTTATATCTTTGACTTAATCAAAATGTTGAGTTAAAGGAGTTGGATCAAAACTTCCTGCTTTACAACTATTTTTATTTCAGTTTTTTTAGTTAGTGAAATTGAAGCTCACATGGAAATCGCCATGGCATAAATTTGAATGCAGATCTAAAATCAGGTTTTATGATTTTTTTTCCTGTATGCTAATGTCTCCAAAATCTTCACAAATTTAATTCTGAAATTGGAGACAATTTTGCCTTGCCTTCCTTCCAATTTATTGTTTGAAATAAATGAGGCTACATATGTGAAAACTTTTTGTAATCTGTAAACAATATGCAAGTATAGCTATTACCAATTCCTTTAAAATTATTAACATTCTATTGAATTTGTTAAATTAAAACTGTCCTTTTGGAACTCAAAGAACTTCCTGCTTCTTAATGGCTAAAGATGTTTCCCATTTTATATTTTCAAATATAAAATATATACATATATTTTAAAATATCAGGTTTTTAGTATTCATTCTAGATACATATCTTATAAAAGAGTTCTTTCATGCTCATTTCAGATGCTATCCAATATTGGAAATTATAGATTTTCACTCAGAAATCCTCTCATTCTCTTGAATAAAACTGTTTTTTATCTGAGAAATTCTTAATCAAAGTGCACATTTAGCCATGTGTGAGTTAAGAATACACAGGAACAGTATGTCTGCAAGTAGGAAAAAGTCAGTCTTTCTGTGTTTCCCCTTTACTCTCACACTACCACATTTCTGACACTATATGTCAGCGATACCAGCTCAGTATCCTCTAACTCAGTTCTGACACTGTTCACCAGGAGAGCGTGTCAGATCTCATAAACTAAGGGCTCAGTCCCACAAGACTGCCCCTCACTTCAGGTGCCAATCCCAACTAGGTGGTTGCTGGGTTACTTACAACTTTTGTCTAAGTTGGCTACAAATTAGAGGTCCCCATGACTTCTTCCCCCTTGGATTCAATATTTGCTAGAACACCTCATGGAATTCAGGGAAACACTTATGTTACCAGTTTATTATAAATAATGAATATGATGAAGGATCCAGATGTACAGCCAGATGAAAGGATACACAAAGGACAAGTTCCTAATTCCAACTTCACAAAAGAGATGCTCTATCAATGGAAAGCAGCAGTTCTCACTGCCACAGCAATGCCATCGTTAGAGAAAATAAGCTTTCAGTGGGATGAGGAAAAGTAGCAACCCTGAAAAAATATTACCTTGGAAATAACTTGATGATTAGGTAAAATCCATACTGAGGTGACTTTTAAAGATTAGTTCATTAAAGTTCTTGAGAGCTCAATGTCCTTTCTTACTGGCCCAGTAGCATCTATGGGATGGTGACAATGTTTGTGACTGGCCCTACACAAAAGCAGATGCAGGGTTTCAGGCACAAAGAGAATGTACCTGAGTGACCATTAGAGCAGCTTCTAAATATGGTTTCCAAATGTTTGCTTAGAAATGGCCATGTGACTTTTCTCATTGTTTTCAGATAAGAAATAGCAGTATATAAAGATAAATGTTAAAAAGCAGACAATCTTTCATCCTTGGAGGAGATTTAATTCTATGTAGGTTCACTGATGGTAAACAAATGTGTCTCTCTAGTGTGGGATGTTAGTGCAGGAGGTCGTGTGTGTGTGTGTGTGTGTGTGGTCAGGGGGAATGGAGGATATATGGGCACTCTCGGTACTTGCCAATCAATTTTGCTGTGTACCTAACCAGTTATTTCCAAATGAAATAAAGAAGCAACACTAGCATATTTATAGCCAGCATTCTGCCCAAGAAGTAATGAGAAAGAGACAGCAATTAGAGCAGCCCTTTATCTGACCATCTTGGTTGGTTGAGGAACAAAATGAAACTAATGATTCTGTTTTCACTATGCTTCAGGATCACAGCAAGTTTTGGAAATGCATATGCTAGGGTCTCAGACCAATAATTCAGATGAAGTTGTTCACAGATATGGAGAAGGGACTGGTATATATTTTTAAACACCTTAGGTTACTCTATATAAATCCATCATATAATAATTTTAGTCACGAGGACTAAAAGAACTCACTCACTCATATTGTATCATAAGGAATATTCCTGATGGCCTATAAATTACTCTGTTCTTCTCTCTACACCAAAGTTCAAAAAAATCCTCACTAGTAAATAACTTAGCTAATAGAAAGAAGAATAATTCAAAAAGACTTCTCATTGAGTTGATTTACAGATAGTACAAGAGAAAAAAAGAAAAAAAACAAATGTTAGATGAACATTTCAAAAGAAAACTATTGCCAAAAATAATGAAATTTCTGAGTTTCTGTATGATGCAATTGTTATAAAAGTCAATGAAGGCATTATACAGGGGCTTAGTGAAGATACTGCAAGATCACAGAAATAAACAAATAGTACCTGCCATCCCAAACTTCCTTTATATCCAATTCCTTCTTGATTTCAAGATAATTCTTATTTGGTTTCAGTGTCCTGCTGACCTTTTTACTACATTTCTAATAAGCTAGTGGTAATGTAATGATTTAAATTTGGGAAAGCTATTCTCAGATTTTCTATTCAACCTAACCTAGTGTTTTAAACACTGAGTTTTCTCAAGTGAGAACAATTCCAAATTAATGATCCTTTCTTCCTCAAATTGGAAACAACTTTAAATGATATTACAATGCTCAGACAACACTGTAACTGCAGAAAACTCTCACCAACTTAAATCACACACAAAAATTCACTTTTAACCGAAACCAATTTGAGTATCTTAAAGAGATTCTACCTTTCTAAGCCAATAATAATCTATTTGAAGAAGAGTTCAATTTCCAATTTCTTGTAGGGCCCGGTGTTGACATTTCTAAGGGAAAATGAGTATCTAAAAGATGTGTTCTCTACTAATCAAAAAGTAGACAAACCCTGACAGGAGAAGCAGAGATAATTAAACATCCTCTCACCTTGACCCACTAATACTTCTTAAACGTATACCAGATGAATCCTTCCTAGAAGCAGTGAAGAAAGTACTCAGTTTCCTATGGTTATTTCACATGCTTCAGCACAAAATCCTTTGGTTACAATTACTGCCTGGATGTTACTGTTCTTCTGTTCTTATATGTGCATGCCTGTTCCCTCTTTCTATCCATTTTCTTAGCTAAAATATAAACATAAATGAATTGAAATCTGATATATAAATATGAAATTTGGAACATAAAGTAAATATTAATATCCATAATACAAAACACTAATGAAGTTCTAATTATTGATTCAATCTTAATTATGTTATTTGAATGTACTTAACAGTTCCATGAAGGCATTTCTTTTTAATTGAAGGAATCTTCTTCTTTTGTGATCAATATACATGGATCGAGTAAAATGAATTGTTTTACTTTGCTCAGAATTATGGACAGTCTTTTCAGTGAAGCCCAACAATGACAAGCAGATTTCTCCTTTGTGGAGAAGTGATATAAAGCAGTGACATTGTGACAGCTGCCATGGTAAACAAACCCTAAAGCTGATGGCATGGTAGCAACATGACACTAAGATACTCTTCCCTCTTTCTTTTATCTCTTTTCAAAGATTTTATGAACTTCAATAAAATAATATTAGACAAAATTTGATTTTATTTACAATGCTTCTTATTTAAGCATATGTGCCACCATTATAAAATATTAATAATTTTATTATTTGATGGTAGACAGAAAATCATATTCATATTCACTGTTACGAAGGTCATAGTATCTTGATGACTACTTCAGTTAACACCTGACATTTTTATCACACCTTCCAGAATTTAGATACTTCTATATATAACATTCCAATTTCTCTTAAGATGTCTGCTTCCTTTTCCTGGAGTTCTCTCATTTCTTTCTCCACTGTTACCATAGGGGTTTAATCCCAGAGATTCACTGTTATTCCTTTACTTATCAATTCAGCCACAGGGAGAAAAAAGCAGAAACAAACACTTGTTCCCTATAGTATTAGCTGAACTGTGATAGGCTGAAAAATTGCAAATAATTTTACTGAAAAAAATGAATTAGAAAATCATGATTTCATCAAAGAACATAAAATTCATGTCCAGGTGCTTAGTTTTCCACCTTTTTTCCCCAATAACTTTATTAACAGAGGCTGTGGAAGCAAAACCCAGAAATGTGATTAAATGAGACTGATGGTTGCTCTCTACTGTGCTTGTTGGGTCTGACAAATTCTTCTTCATTCTCTAGGCACAGATGTGCTCATTTAATGCAATGCCCAAATCTTAACTTTAAAAAAGAAAGTGAGTAAAAGCAGAATATTAAATTTCAAATTAAAATTTCAAAATTAACACAGAGCAGAGAATTCTTTACTCAAGGAAGTGGACTGAATTCATCCTTGAGGAATGAACATAATTCCTGTCCTATGGAAAAACCATCATAATGGCCTTTTGGTTTTACACTCATTATTCCAGAGGCAAAAATACAAAACAACCTGAAAAACAGAGTTCTGGACTTTGGAAAAATGTTTCTTTATTGTAATTTGGATACACATTTTCAAAGAACTAAGTACAAACATCCTTTGTTGCTCCTTTGGGGAGGAAGTTTCTTAATCCCATGTAAACTTGGAGATGGGAGTGCCTCGACTTGTTGCACGATTTTGCAAAGAATTTTATGTTTGCTAAGGATTAGATTTCCAGAAAACAGGCTCCGAGATGGAGTTTAGTGTCCAGGATGTTTCCTATGGAGTGCCTTAGGTATCAACACCAGCAAAAGGGGGAGAGAAAGAGGACTGAGAAGAGCAAGAAGTCAAGTTGTGACACCAACCTCAGTTTATTAACCCACGGTGAGGTCTGGGGCTAGAAGAGCTCTTCAGATTTGTCCCAAGTTGGGCTGCGATGGTCAGGCCTTACACTCCTAATTCAATCAGTCACGAGACATGTCCTGGGAAGGGAAGTGATGTTAGGCAGGGTGCTTTTCTTCAGATAATCTAATCCCTGCAGAAGCTGACAGCTGACATCTATCTACCAACAGCAATCTCAGCAGCTGAGAAAACAAGTCCATTGTTGAAGGGATAACTAGGTGGCACATCAGATTTTCTACTACATTTCACCTTACCTGCACCTGTACTAGTCTCATTGGCTTACCTAGTACATGATTCTGTGGCCCTGAGCCCTTGGTCACTGTGATCTTCTCAGGTTAGGGCTGGCACTTGTCTGTTTACCATTAAAATAAAGCAAGGGAGTCACAAAAGGCATCTAAGTGGATTATCCTGATAACAAACATATTTCTTCTTGCTCTCATTATGTAGCATGTGTAGCAACAGGCATGGGCTTATTCTGTTTCCACTATGATTGGTTTAGTGTGGATACAGTCATTGTATTAAAAAAAACAGTGTTAACTAAACACATATATTTGAATTAGACTATGTTAAGTATGAATTCAATTCTCATTATTTGCTATTTAGGACTCTGGACAAGTTACTTTAACTCTCATGCCTTATATTATCTCTGTAAAGTACCCATTAATACCTACCCTGTAGTTTTGTGGAAGGATTAGAGACAATGTAAAATGAGTTGCAAAATACCTTGACACACAGCACTGCACAAGAAACAGTAACTGTTCGCACAAACGCTAATTTTTCTATAGGGCCTTCGCTTGCATGTTTGATACATAAGAAAAATGGAAATGGAGAGAATTGAAAAGTAAAAAAATCACATTCCCAATTTATATAAAGAAATGCTTTACCTATGTAATGATGTCATTTGAACAGATCAGACAGATTCTTTTGATCCTGTTTACTTATTTGTTCTGCTTTCCAATTTCTGTTTGCCTAGATGGTTCTCTAAAGACTTGCATTTAATTATGTTGCAAACAGACTGGTATGTTGAAACATTTAGTGAGTAGCATAGGAAATATATTTCCCCTTTAGATTTACCCTAGTTTCTAGTAAATGGGATTAATTTCTATCATCCATGGTTCATCTCACTTTCATAAAAACTAATACAAATACTTTTTCAATATATTAAAGCCTTGTGTTTACCATAAACTCTTAGCTGATAAAATATAGATCATTCAGTAGATACATCTATAGAAAGATTTATATATATACATTTTCACCATTATAAATGGTGTGACAGATTGTAGTAACGGCCCTTATACTTCATCTCCCCCCTGCATTGACTCTGTTTGTCAGGTAACCTTGCTGCGGCTTTCCCTGAAGTGCGTATCTCCTCCCCACCCTGGACTCCTGGATTGGCCACAGCACTTGCTTTGTCCATGGGATTTCGGCAGACATGATGTAAGAAGAGGCTTGTAAAATGATTCCATTGCTTGCACTTCCACTGTCACCATGAGAAGGAAGTGCTCCAGCTGGTCCCTGGTCCCAGGAGAGGAATGAGACATATGAACTAAGTCAGAACTAGCCACGTCCGTCCAGATCAACTGACCTTTCACTCCCCAGTGTGTGTGAGTGACCAAGGCTGAAACCAAGAGAATTACCAAACTGAACCTAGCCTAGACCAGCTGATCCTCAGATGACCTGTTGCTTATGGAAAATAATAAGTGGCTGCTGTTTTAAGACACTAAATTTGGGGTAGGTTGTTAGACTGCAAATTTTCCTGAAATTGGTCTATTTTCCAGAAGAGGAAAATTTCCTTCTATTTCCCTCACATGCGTCATCCATCCATAAAATATTGGTTTAACATCTGACATTAGTAGCTCTAAGCATGACACAAAGCTGTGCATTGCAAGAATAAAAATAACTTATTTTAACTCAGGAATATTTGTTAAAATTAGGACAGTGTAAATCAAGTTATTCACTAGATGAAACTTATGTGGTTAGAATTCAAAGTTATATTAAATAAAAGAGTACAAGGCAACTGTAAGTACAGACAATCTTGTGTGGGTTTGGAGTCTACCTACTGAGTAGACTGCTCACTCAGTTCTGCCTTATTGAGAATGTGGCAGGAGTTAGGTAAATTTTTATTCGCCTTACATTTCATAAACTTCTGACTCCCAAATACAGTTTCTTGCACCATTTCCCAACTTTATGTAAATATTCTTTTTACTAAGCAGTAAAAGAGGAAAATAAATCTCAAAATCTTGAGGAATTTTTGATCTCATTGTAAGTTTTCATTAGGAAACTTCAAAGTCACTTCATGAAAATATGACACTGTAATAGACATAAAAAGAGATTTCACTTCCATTCATCCAGTGGACCAAGAATACTAAGGTTTGCTTTTGAGTAAGTATTTTAGATGTACATATTCCTTAGGGAGGATAAAGAGGACAATTATTTGGGAATAATGCTAGTAGTGTCACTTCAAGTGGACAAAGTGGGTGGATAGTCACACCTTGGATCAGAGTGAAAAATCAAGCTCAATGGAAACCTTCTGTCCACTGTCAAGGAGGCAATGCCATGGGAAGACATATTAGCTTGGGAGTTAATCAAGAGAGGCACAGATACTGTTCAGAGTCAAGAAATGGAAAATAGAAGTAACCAAATGGAAAAAAGAAATCACCACACAAAAAAATGCAAGATATGCTGTGGTCCATGCCCACTTCCGTGACTATCTGGCTATTGCCCTGGGGTATCGGAGGGGTAGAAGAGGCATCTGACTCAACATCTTGAACACAACAGTCATACAACAAATAGTGGAGATGATGTGCACTAACAAACAGCACTAAAGAAAGGAGGGTGTGGTTCAAAACTTTATGTATTGTTGAATAATTCAAAAGACAAGTCTCTAGGAAAAAAGGAAAAGCAGCCAAATCTGTGAAGCATCAAGCAAAAAAAATGTATTTATTACTAAATGGAGATTTGGAGCTGGGGAAGTGGGAGAAATGTTTAGAAAAGAAAAAACTTAATATTCTTTTCCTTATACAATTGCTCCATCCTGCATGGTTTTGGTTATTGATACAGCATACACATCAGGAGATGAGATTTATACACACCCCAGAGGAATTTTGTAAGTTGTTCTCTGTTCCTCCAATACAGTTTCAAACCCTGAAGCAGCTCAGTGCATTGCATGTTAATGGGCTCTCGGATATTCTTCAGGAAGTTACCAGTAAAGCGCTGGCAATCAGCCCCAATTACTGAAATCTGAGAGTCTCCAGTGGCAAGCATAACAATATAGACTTTGGGAATCTAAGGAATCTCTCTAGACCAAGAGAAACTTGATAGTCTAAAACAAGGAAAATAACAATATGTTTTGTGATTTACTTTCTTTGTATTATGCTTTGGGAGGTCAAATATTTCAGAGGGGACTTTTTAAAGCTGAAAATTGAAAATCAGGTAGTTTGAAAAAAAACAGACAAGCTTTTACAATGTTTTATGAAAATAGAAATAGTGTTAAACAGGTAAAACACATTTTGCTACAATATAACAATTAAATTATTAAATATCAAAATTAAATGAATCAAAACATTGCAAATCCTATGAAAAATGTTAGAACCTAACTTAGTATTATCACTCACATATAAATCAGATTTTAACTCAATTCCAATTTGTGCCTTTTTACTCTTCCTAATATAGTTAAGGAGTTTAAAAACTATAACAGTTATGTTAGCTGATATCTGTCATTTTACCTGCTATCTGAAGTCTGAAGGTTATTCCTTTTGGGGAATTTCCGGTATTTTAATAGGTTCAATAGAAAGCAAGCTCCCAATTTCTGTGATTAAAGCCAAGGAATTTAGATGTTTTTCCTGCCCCACTGGACATAGGTAAAGGCTTAAGTGAAAAAAGTGGCTCCTTCCTAGACTTCAGATCTACTGAAGGAGAGATGGGAATACACAGGGATAGTTTTGCCAGCTTCACCGACAGGGTGTCAAGAGTCTGAGGTCGGTGTCGGTGGCAAAATTCAGCAATGCTGGCATTGCTTTCAGTTGCCTTCCTATCCACTGTTCTAATGCTAAACTCTCACTCTCTCTGGTATTGCTTGGTCCCCACCCCTGTTCTGAGTTGGATTATTTTCCCAAGTTTCCCATAGAGTCCATGAGATACTCCCTCTTCTCACCATCTATAAGTCTTTGTTCTATGTCTTCTCTTTGGTATCCTCCCTAATATTGTAACTGCCCCTGGTGTTCCCCACACACCTTACCACCTGTGCTGCAATCCTCCCTTACCAGGTCCTATTTTTTTATATTATTAATATCTCACCTGAAATACAACATATTTACTATGTTTATAGCTTATTGTCCACCTCTGCTGTTGGAATGTAGGTTCCATGAGGGCAGAGAGCTGGACTGGCACTCCTGTGACTGACCAGTGGCTGTGCCACTGGTAACCATCCCATCAGTATGCAGGCTCTTATTATATACACAATAGGTTCTACTAAGGCCAGAAGGGAATACTGGTCAGAAAGTTCCATTTTCCTCAGACACTGACTGCCATATATCAGGCCCACATTTATTATGTCAAAAAAAAAATCACAAAGCTAATGCATCAACTGGAAAGCATTATACAAATTATACATTAACTGCAGAATCCAATGCAGACCTTAATAGGTCAAAGCCCCCTAATAGGTAGTCTACCAATTTAGCAATCTAATGAATGCCAAACAAGAGAATAACATATTGCTAAGATTATCCCTCCATTGCCAATTGAGAATAACAGCAGGCTGTGACTACCATGATTTCTCTTGCTTATTTACTACCTAATTTTCAGACTCAGGGCCCAAACCCATGGATACTTGCAAATCTTCAACTATATTACTCTATCTCATAGAGTATCTAGTATGCAGAAGGAGGGAAAAGTTAATGCCAGCACTTCTAGGAGCATGCCTGTCAAGTCTGAAGGACAGAGAGAATTTCAGCATAAAGAGAGGTTGAGGATGAGAATAGAAATCCTTGAGGCATCATCTTTGATATTCTTCTGTTCCCTGGGCCCATTTAATTGGTCCAGGTGTAGGCACTGGACCCAGAAAAAGAATTTGCCCAGGATCTCAAGCAAGACCTTGGTAGGAAGTGTGGTCCTTCTCCAGTAGCGAGGCCATGAGATGCAGGTACAGGAGCTGTGGCAGCATGCCTAGCTGGGGGCAACTATTTGGAGGATCACTAAGTGATCACATGTCACATTTCACAAGCCATCACATGAAGCAGAAGAAATAGGTATGTTCTAGAAATAGTTTCAATCCTTGGTTTAATTCTTTAAAGCTCAGCTGTAATCTTACCCTTCCTATAGTTTCTTAGCTGAAAAATTATATATATTTTTTGTTACATTGAAGTAAGGTTTCTATCACTTTAAAACAGAACTGCCCCTACCTCCCTGCCCTTTTCCCCACCACATACACAAAATAATAAAATTGAACATCTCTGACTGAAGCCCAGATGGTGGCCACATCTTTTCCTGCTCAGGTTTCTGAGACACTACAAGAAACTCCCCAGACTGCCACTCAAAATAATTTTGAAACACTGCCCAGCAAGAATTTTAGAAGTATCTAAAGGTCTTTTCTGCAATTCTTTATCAACCCCGTCTTGTCTTCCTATTTTCCTTTTGACTTCCTCCCTTCATCTTATCTTCCTTTATTTTGTTTTTCTTTTTCTCAATGGTAACATTCCTCTCCCTTCCTAAGATTATCCCTCCAAAGCCAAAATCCTCCCAATGAATGTGACTCAGTTTTTACTTTTTACCTTCATTTCCATTCATCCTTGACCCCATCAACTAACAGAAATCTCTCCTTTGAAATTTTTTGGCACTTAACCATTGCTTTTTTCTTTGCATTTATCAATACCAGCCAGTACTATTTTATTTAAATGCTGCCTAGATTATTCCATGAATATTTCAAGTAAAGCAATGCAAAAATAAATTGATCATAGTGACCAAAGCATGTTGCACCTAATACGTACTCTATAAACATTTGACCAATTGATGAAACATTTATGGTGGACTGCCCAAAGATATGAAATTCAATCATTTTAGCTATAGTTTAACAATTTATCTTTGTGTAAAGGTAGGCTAAATCAAACAGCTGCATACTTAGATGAGACCCACAGAATTTCGTTTATATAGCTTGGAAAAATATCAAGCTGATCAAATAATATAAACACACAGCTGGAAGGATATTGCACCAAGTAAGTGGAGTATTGAAAGTGATCACCTCTAAAAGGTGGGAACGTGGGAGGAGAGGTGAGAAAGAAGGAAGAAGAGAAGAAACATTAATTTTCTCTATATTTCTGTTTTCATTTTTACAATAACGATTTTCTAAAAAATAAGAAACAGCTCAGTGAGATTCATTTATTTACTGTAAATGTATCAGTATATGCTGTCCCTTTTATAATGACCTCTAAGTGAAATTTCTCTCTGCTCTAAATTCTCACAAAATTAAACATCAGTTTTCCTTCTCCTGAGGAATAGATTTTTTTTTTCTTTTGAGAAATTGTGAATTACATAGTGGCAACTATATACTAGTGTCTTTGATCTTTTCACACACTATATCAACTATTTTGAAAAATAAATTCCTCTATCTCTACAACAGGAGTATTAATTCCATATTTGGATAAAGGAAAGATGAAATGAAATCATGTAAAGAATACCCATATACATTTCTACCAGTGCATGGCTCAGATTAAGGATTTAAAAATAATTATTCTGTGTCATTTTCTTTATTGTAGCATTAATGATGATGATATTTTAAACATTAAAATATTTAACACTGTGTTATGTTTTTTGTATGATTCCTTGGTGCTTAAGATCTAGAAACTTAAAACCTATTTGTTATGTTTTAATATTTAAAAAATTTGAGTAAGAAATTTTTTTCAAATGGTGCTGATGGTGAAAAAAATGGTAAAGCACTACCTTAATTTTCAGGCAGCCTTTGTTAACCATTTTGTTTTTAGTTGTTTTATTGATTACCATTAGAACAACATATTTTTATAGCTTTTAACTATTAACTTTGGCATGTTTCTTTTCTCCTTTCAATTTTTAACAAAAATGTTGCACGTAGCATTTTGTTGAAATATATCTTGTGCTATCTGGGTAACTGAGTAGGAAAAAGTGGTCGATTGCATGAACTCATATGAAGGCAACTGTGAAGGAAAAGGGAAGTATGGATGACAGGGACAGAAGCAGTAAGATACTCATCTTATATAGACTCTGATTGACAAAATATTACTTTGAGATCTACAGATGGACTTTCACTTTGTCTAAAACTGTCTGCAGATTGGAGTAAAGTTACATTTGAAGAAGGTCCAGACTTGACCAACTTATTCTAAGGTTTTATAATGTCATGGAAACTGGTTAGTTGAAGCCATCCTGAAGTTTGATTTTCTTATTTTAGTGGTGAGTCTTCATAAATAGACTGTAGATTCCCCTTTAAATGTAAGCTCTGTGAGGGCATTGCCTTGTTCAAGGTTATGTTACCAGCAACTAGAACAGTGTCTCAGTGAATATCTGTTAAATCAATTGTTTCCCTGTTAGAATTGGCTGATACATTTCCTGCTCAATTATGACCTTTACTGTAATAAGTGTTTATGATCTCATGACTTCAGTTTCATGAGCTCACCTGACCCAAGAATTTCTCTACCCTTGCTTCCCCATCTTTGAGATTTCTTCACATCCATCATTTTGAGCACATTTTCTTTCTGCTTATATGTATATGTATATATGTATACACACACAGACACACATATATGTAATCTGAGGTAATTTTTGGTTCAATATTAGGTAGAACTAGGTAAATCAATATGATTCATGCATCCACAGAACTACTGAACAGAACACTTTATCTATGGCTTTTACTAAATATGCTGACTTCAGTTTTCAGGATAGGAAAGATTTAACAAATTTCAAGGCACAGAAAGGATCCCCAAAAAGCTGATTCCCCAACACAAATGGCCTCATTTTTCAGAGTAATACAACAAACACTGTTGTTTGAAATATAAAAAAAATAGTTGCAATAATTCCATGTGTTGTTAGTCAATCACCATTTAAAATCACTGAAGGAGTCAACTGTACTATACAGTCTGCAGATGAGTACTGGTGGTCATCTAAGTAACAACTGCCTAACATGAACACATGTATATTTTATGCCTACATATGTCTATGTATATATACATACACACATGCATGTGTATAAATATATTCTAAACTAGGGGCACGTGTGCACAGAATCTACCTATGAACAGCAGAAACTTGTTGAAAAAGAACAGATGACACTTGCAGCATAATAGAATTGTCACTGTGGTTTTACAAACATGGTCAGCAACCTATTGTTAGATTAACTAGATCTGAATGATTTAGGGTGGTTTTATAGATTAGAGATTCTTGGATTCTACCAATATTCTGAATTGGTATGTCTTGGGTGAGATACATATATCTATTTTTCTTAATTATTGTCTTAAAGTTCCCCAAAAGATCAGTTAGCTGCATAACTATTTCTCCAGGTGACTATGGTGAGGACTCTGGTTTATGTGCCACAGGGAAGTGTTATTAGAGCTGGGCGGAAGCTAGGCTGAACCTCAGTTGTCTGCCACATTCCAAATGTATTGTCCACTCTGAAGGCCCAAAGAGTGATTCTTGTTAGGTGCAAAGTGACCAGGACCTAAAAGACAGTGACCATTGTATAAAGGACATCAGAATGCCAGTATACTACTTGCCAATGAAAAGTATAAATACCATGTATATGTGAATATTTGTTATATTGAGATAATATAGGAAGCCAATCAACAAATGTAAGTTTGGGATAAATATGAAATCAGGTAAATAAATTGAATATTAATGTTAAAAGACTGTCAGATGCAGGTCTCTCACATTTATGATACTTTTTCAAATAGGACTGGAAATACTCCAAGTCCACTTGCTAATGCCTCCCTCTCTCCAGGAAAGATTTACCTGGGGATTAACAACATTTGTTTTGTAATTCTTCTTCATTCTTTGCATCCTTAGCTTATAAACCAATATGTGAGCTAAGACATACACTTTCTTCAGGTTTTCTACTGCATTCGCTTAGGACACATTCAAACCACAAGGGCCTGGGAACTAATGTGTTTTTTTTTGTTTGTTTTTTTTCATGAAGTCAGTTACCTAAGTTCTAATCCACTTTGTCTTGAATTTATTATTTAGTTTTTAGGAAGAAATCTGATTTTCTAAGTATTTTATAAGAACTTCAAAAGAGAATCCAAATAATGATATACATGTTTGTAGACACATAGGTATTTTCCATATTCTATCAAATATATGTGTATAGATATAAATATATTCATTTTTATCCTTTTATAAGGAACAAAAATTCAGGGAATTATAAGGCAGATGAATTTAAGGAAAGAAGGATCCTCACTTAGAAGGAACTGACTAGTCCATGTAGTGCCACATAAATATATGGACATTATAGGATGAAAACAGCCCAAATTTAAAGAGATCAGTTAGCTGCATAACTATTTCTCCTTCTCTGGGAGATAAATACTAATTAAAATGAGATGGCATGAGGAATAATGAAGGATATGTGGCAGAAAGGGAGGCACTAGTGAAGAATGCAGAAATGTAATGGGGTGAAAAAAGAGGAAATGTACTGCAGGTAGGCCATACTTCTCACTGGTTTATTAAGTATTATCCATACTAATTAGCCCCTGATGATAGGTTTCCTTAAGATGCAAAGGTGCCAAGGTGGCAAAAGAGTGAAAGCAGCTCCAGCTAAGTGGTTGCTCCCTTGTTATAAGTGATCAAATGAATAAGAATGTATCATTCTTACCAGATTTGTTGTAGTTCTAGTGATCTGGGGCTTTGTGGTAGCAAAATTCTTATATCAAAGTAAATGGGCATGATCTAATTTAGAAATTCCACAAAACACATATTTCATTCACCATATTTTTACAGTCCTAGTCTTGTCAACATACATTTTTATTCTTTATTTTCAGTATTTCTAAATCCCTGTATTCACTGTCTCAGAGGTGAACTGAGTAACTCCAATATATTATGAGTATGGATTATTAGAAGATGGATTTTTCTGTCAATGAAATATATGATCTTCTCTGCAGTGCAGTTCCTCTTTTCTCTTCACCAATTTGTCCCTGAAATAGAGACTATGGACTGTCTCCTAGTTTCTGTTCCTGTTCTTCCCTCTGAGATTAGAACATCCTAAGTCTTAAACGAAAACATGGCCACTTAGCTACACCCTCTACCCTCCCTCAGGGACAGATATGGCCACAGGATCGTAGCAGAAATGCATGTCACTTCCTAGTCATCTACTCAAAAATGCTTGCCTGGATTTTCTCTGCTTATCCTCCTGCTGGCTGAGACATGGTGACAAATGGAACAACCTTGGAAGCCTGTGTTAACCATGAGAGAGCTGCTCTGACATCCCTGGTCCACCTGCCATTCTGTCGCTCCCTCCCTATTACCTGAGTGACAAACAAATCTCTATCTTATTTATGGCACTATGTTAACTAAGCAACTACAACATAGAGACTTTAAATAATTAATGCTCTCATGTCCTCTTTACATTAGCTAAAAATAAGATCACACTTAATTGTTTATTTTATGGTTATATTTATTTTAATTACCTCCAAAATTCAATTGCCCCAAGCAGCAATAGTCCAGGATCTCTGTAGGATATTCCACAACTCCTTGGATATATCATATCTTCTGGGAATTAATTCAAAGGTTTGGAAAACTAAACCAAGAGAAATCAATGAAGTTTCTTGCTGGACCCCATTAGTATATTTGAATTCACAGGCAATTAGGGTTAATATACTTCAAGAAACAGAGTCATTTCACCTTCTTAGTAAAAGTATAAATTGTGGTGTTTCATATGTATAAACTTACAAAAATATAAACTCTTTGTTCTAGAAATTCTGATCCTAACAATTTAGTATACAAATAAATACTGACATCTATAGTATAGCAAATCAACATCAAACTGGAAACAACTCATTTTTGCCCTTCAGAAAAATTATTGGTTAAATAAATTAGTATATCCGATGATGTACTATGCAGTTATTAAAAAAATGAAATAGATCTCATTTTATAGACCAATCACTGATAAATGAAAGTTACAAAAAGTATTTATAAAAATCATACTTTATTTTTAGTACATATTTAGAGAAGCACAGACAATTTCTTAAGAATCTCTTGAAAGTTACCCCTGGAGGGAACCTAGTAAACATAATGTTCTTTCTGTAATTGTAGATTAATAATACCAAAATAAAAAATAAAACACTAAAAAAGTTTACCCCTGGAAAGTATGACTAGAAATGCAGGTGAGTGGAGGAAAAAGGAACTTTAAATTTTTGCACTTCTAAATAAATAGCTGAATATCTTTCAGTTAAATTTTATTAAATAAAAAAAATAAACAGCCTCACAAAAAAATATTTGCAAAGGAAATGGGGAAAAAAATACTATTCAACTGAATCCAATGGTCAACTAAACTTTCACTAAAAAAAAGAGCCTGAACATAATTCAACCTTCAGCTCTACTAGTCCATAGGAAATATGGGAAATAGAGAAATAAGGAGCATAGGTTAACCCCACCTATGCAATCAATAAAATCCACAATATGCAGTTTTCTACAGTGAAAGTGAACTGGGTTTTCAACAAATCACTGGAAGAAAAAAAGAAAAAAAGTGATAAGGGATTGCAAACTAAAAGATTTCAGAGAGATATAGGACCCAAATATAATATAAGTGATTTGTATAGATCCTTATATGATCATATGAGGTATGCTATATGAGATATGCTGATAAATCTGCTGATAAAATACTAAAAATAAAAGAAAAGAGAAGGGAAAAGCCCTTTTATAATGTGGGGATGTGGTGAAAGATTAAAAGAAACTAAAGATATTTAGGAACTAAACTCAAAGCAGAAGACATTGTTATAATCGGTGAAAAAAATGAAAAGTTATAAAATACATTCTTGAGTTCTTGGGAGTACTAAGAAATTTTTTTAGTGGATAGTATATTAGATATTATGGAATTACTATTAATTTTCTCAGTTGTGATAATGGAAGAGAAAGTTCTGCTTTCTAGCAATGATTCACATACTTTCAAATTGTTAAAATATATATCCAACATTTTTAGATAGAGAAGTTTAAACATGGACTTGGTATTAGATGATATTAAGGAAATATTGTTAATTTTGCTGGATGTGATAACATATTTGACAACCAGTGTGCCCAATTTACAGCAGACCAGAATGCTAATAAAATCATAAAAGAGATGCATTAACAGAATTAATAAGCTATCAGCAGCCACTGAAAATATGCCCAAATAAAATACAAGTACTCAGTTTAGATCACAACATACCATTTTAAAAGTTAAGAGAAATAGTCAAGTGAAGGTGAGGCACTGAAGAAAAGAAAATAAATCATCAGGATAGATCCTCCCTATGAATTAAAATGAACTAAAAAACAAGGATCACTCTTGTGATACTTTCTTTAATTTATCATATTTTCGAATTTCTTCTTGGGGGAGAAGCCCCAGATGGCAGAGTAGGAAGGGGAGATGGAGACGTCCTCCCACAGACACAGCAAATACAACTAACCCTGAAAATGACCTGAAGACTGCAGAACAGATCACCTACACCTGGGGAAGAAGAGAAGACCACACAGAAAAGGTAAAGTGGCAGAGACATGACCATGTGGGACACAAGCCCTTCTCCCATCCCAGTCCACAGTTGGGTGGAAGAAGAATGGAGCTGGGAGAGGATAGGTGCTCAGGAGCTCTGTGCACCTGGCCCTGGAGATCAGTTCTGGGAAGATGAGTCCAAATTGCATTGAGTTCTGGTAATTGGCAGGACTCAACACCAGGGACAGCTGGAACACTCTGGAAGGCTGAGATGCAAGTCACCTATGGAGGACAGGCACATGCCATTGGTCCTGGTGAGATCCAATACAAGGGCAGCAGTTTGGGAGACTTGCCAGCAGTGCGAGGGGAAATAGTGGGAGGGGAGCCAGAGGCTTGAGGCTTCGATGGAGCTATCTCTGCAGGAGAGAGGACAGGTGGAGAATATCTCCTCAGCCCTCCCTTGACCCAATAGCTCAGGCACTCTCCCAAGCACCAGATGCTCTATCCCCCTCACTGGTGGCTTAGTGCCTGCTCTTCCCTGCTCACCAGTGCACAAGTCCACTTGTCCCAGCAGCTTGGACTTGCCTGGTGGGAAGAGGGAGATTCTACCAGCTTTTGCAGCCCTGTTTCAGTCCAACTTAGGGGGAAGCCTTCAAGAGCCAACTCCAAGAGCTCCTTCCTCCCCATGGGGGCCAAGCCCAATGCTACATGCCTCATTGCTGCTAGAGGGTGCCTGCACAACTTGTTGCAGCAGCTGTGCCCTTCCCAGGCATGATTAGCTGCCTCTTCCATCTGCAAGGCCTCCCACCCTGTGATTAATTACAATCATCCACCCATGTGCTTGCCACCACTGCCTAGTGTTCATGTGCTCTCCAACCAGGAAACTTGCCACTGTAGGAGCTCATGCACTCTGCCACTGCACAGCTCACTACTGTGTGACTGCTCCACTCACCCCATTAACCCAGCAGCCCTGCCCACAATGATCCCAGCAGAAGCTACTGCTCTGATCACAAAGGGCCAGCTGAGGCAAACTACTGGTCTCAAAAGATTGAAATTAAACCACTGCTGGTAGACAGACAGAAAGGGAACTCTGATCATTGCCCAAAAAAAGCAACTGGGGGGTCAATAGCAAAGGAGAACTTGGCACTAGAGGGGAAAGAGTCCTGAGTTTCTGGGCTCCACAGGATACCTTCATCATAAAATCATCACTCTATAGGCCAGGAAGCATAGCAGATCCACCTAATACAAAGGAGGAAGCACAGAAACTTTGACAAAATGAGAAGGGAGAGAAGTACATTCCAAACAAAACTATAGGATAAGACATGAGAAAGAGAGCTAAATGAAACTGAGATCACCAATCTTCTTGAAAAATATTTCAAAGTTAAAGTCATTAAATATGCTCACTGATCTGCAGAAATGTATTAAAGATCTCAGTGAGGACTTCAACAAAGAGATACAAGAGCTGAAGATTACAGTAACTTAAATGAAACACAATGAAGGGAATGAATAATAGATTGCTGCAAGTAGAGGAGACAATCAATGAGATGGAAATTAGAGAACAGGAGCACAATGAAGCTGAGGAACAGAGAGAATAAAGGATCTCTAGGAATAAAAGAATGATAACAGAGCTGTGTGACCAAACAAAATGAAAGAGTATTTGCATAATAGGAGTAACAGAAGAAGAGAAACAAAGAAATAGAAAGTCTCTTTGAGGAAATAACAGTCAAAAACATCTCCAATCTGGGGAAGGAAATAGACACTCAGGTCAAGGTAGTGCAGTGAGTCCCTCACAAAAAGAGCCCCAGAAGGACAGCACTAAGACTTACAATAATTAAGATGGCAAAGATTAAGGATAAGAATTGAGTATTTAAAGCAGTCAGAGAGAGAAAAATAATTACTTATAAGGGAAACCTCATCACACCATCAGCAGACTTCTCAGCAGATTTTACAGACCAGAAAGGAGGGGTATGAAATATTTAATGCACTAAAACAGAAGGACCTTCAGCTAAGAATCCTCTACCCAGCAAGATTACCATTCAAATTTGAAGAAGGGATTAAACAATTTCCAGATAAAGGAAGACTCAAAGAATTTATAACAACTAAACCAGGCTTACAGGATATGTTAAAGGGACTGCTGTAGATGGAAGTGGTCCTAAGGCTAAAGATTTTTCACCTGTGAAATTAAACTCACAGCAAAGGTAGGAGACAAATTAATTACCAAGCAAGTATGAAACCAAAACTAAACAAAAGTAGCTAAACCAACTATATGCAAAATCAATCAAGGGGCACACAAAAAGTGCAGATTATGACATCTAAAAAATAATGTGTGGAGGAGAAAGAAGAAGAAAATAAGTACCTTTAGATTGTGTTGGAAATAGAGCAATCAGCAAGTTAATATAGATTGTTACGTAGTTAGGAGCCTATCCTTGACTATTTGGTAACCACAAACCTAAAGCCTATAATAGATACACAAAAAATTAAAAAAGAGAAATCCAATACCAACACTAAGGAAAACCATCAAATAATAAGAAGATTGTATAAGAGAGGAAGAAAGGAACAGAGAGGAGCTATAAAAACAAACAGAAAACAATTAATAAAATGGCCATAAGTACTTACCTATCAATAACTACCTTAAATGTAAATGGACTGAATGTACCAATAATAAGATATAGATTGGCTGAATAGATAAAGAAACAAGACCCATCTATATGCTGCCTACAGGAGACTCATTTCAGACCCAAAGACATACATAGCCTAAAGGTGAAGGGATGAAAGAAGTAATTTCATGCAAATAATAGGGAGAGAAAAGCAGGAGTAGCAGTACCTATGTCAGAAAAAATAGATTTCAAAACAAATAAAGTAGCAAGAGACAAAGAAGGACATTACATAATGATAAAGGGGTCAGTCCAACAAGAGGATATAGCTGTTATAAATATTTCTGCACTTAAAATAGGAGCACTCTAATATGGAAAACATATAATAAAAGAATTAAAGGAGGAAATAGACTGCCACACATTCATTTTAGGAGACTTTAACACACCACTCACATCGATACAAAGATAAACCAGACAGAAAATAAATGAGGAAATAGAGCTACTGAACAATACATTAGATCACATGGATTTAGATATCTATAGAACAATACACCCAAAGGCAGCAGGATACACATTCCTTTCAAGTGTACATGGAATGTTCTCCAGAGTAGATCACATAATAGGCCACAAAAAGAATCTCAGTAAATTCAAAAAGATTGAAAATGTATCAAGCAACTTCTCCAACCACAATAGTATGAAACTATAAATAAATTAAACAAAGAAAACAAAGACTTACAAACATATGGAGGTTAAACAATATACTTCAAAACAACCAATGGATCAATGATCAAATTAAAACTGAAGTCAAGCAATACATGGAGACAAATGAAAACAAAAATGCAATTGTCCAATATTTATGGGATGCCACAAAGGCCATTCTAAGAGGGAAGTACATAGCAATATAGACTTACCTCAAGAAACAAGAACAATCCCAAATAAACAGACTAAAATCACAGTTAAAGAAAATATAAAAAGAAGAACAAATGAAAACCAAAGTTAGTATATGGAGGAACATAATAAAGATCAGAGCAGAAATAATCATATAGAGAAGAATAAAACAATAGAAAAAATTAACAAAACCAATAACTGGCTCTTTGAGAAAATAAAAAGAAAATAGCTACGTCCCTAGCCAGACTTATCAAGAAAAAAAGAGTACAAAAATAAACAAAATCAGAAGCAAGAAATAGTCACAATGTTTACCACAGAAATACAAAGAATTATTAGAGAATACTATGAAAAATTATATGCCAATAAATTGTACAACCTAGAAGAAATTGACAAATTCCTAGAAATATATAACCTTACATGACTGACCCAAGAAAAAAGAGAAAATCTGAACATACCAATCACAACCAATGAAATTTAATTGGTGATCAAAAAACTCCCAAAAAACTAAAGTCAAATACAAGATGGCTTTGCTGTTGAATTCTACTAAACATTTAAAGAAAAGCTAATCACCCATCCTTTTAAAAGTATTCCAAAAAGTAGAAGAGAAGGGAATACTTCCAAACACATTCTATGAGGCAAGCATCACTCTAATACCAAAATCAGAAAAAGACACTACAAAAAAGAAAATCATAGACCAATATTCCTCATGGACATAGATGCAAAAATCCTTAACAAAACATCAGCAGACTGAATTCAAAAATATGAGAAGAGTAACATCCATCATGACAAAGTGGGATTTATTCCAAGGATGCAAGAATGCTATAATCATAAATCAATATACTATATTACCAAAAAGCATAAAAACCACATGATCATCTCAATAGATGCTGAAAAAGCATTTGACAAAATTCAACATCTGTACATGATAAAAACTCCACAAAATGGGCATAGATAGTATGTACCTCAACATAATAAAGACCAACATCTAACATCATACTTAGTAGCCAAAAGCTAAAAGCTTTTCCTCTAACATCAGGAATAAGACAAGGATGTCCACTGTCACCACTTTTATGCAACATAGTACTGAAGGTCCTAGCCACGGCAACTGAACAACACAAAGAGATAAAATACATTCAAATTGGTAAGAAAGAAATTAAACTGTAACTATTTGCAGATGGCATGATATTATACATAGGAAATCCTAAAGACTTTACCAGAAAACTATGAGAACTAATAATCAGATCATCAAAGTGCAAGATACAAAAATAATACACAGAAATCTGTTGCATTGCTATATACTAACAATGAACTATCCGAACCAGGAAAACAATTCCACTTATGGTTGTATCAAAAAGAATAAAATACCTAACAATAAACCTTACTAAGGAAGTGAAAGATTTATACTCTGAAAATTGACTCATGAGAGAAATTAAAGAAGACACCAATAAATGGAAATCTGCCCTATGTTCATGGATAGGAAGAGTTAATATTGTCAAAATGACCATAATGCTGAAAGAAATTTACAGATTCAATGCAATCCTTATTGAAATACCAACCACAGTTTTCAGTGAACTGGAATAAATAGTTATAAAATTCATATGGAACCATAAAAAACCCTGAAGAGCCAAAGCAATCTTGAGAAAGAAGAACAAAGGTGGGGGGATTATGCTCCCTGACATCAAGCTGTACTACAAAGCTACAGTAACCAAAACAGTATCGAACAAGAACAGACCTGTAGATCAATGGAACAGAATAGAGAAGTCAAATAAAAACCCATGTACATAGGGCTAAATAATATATGATAAAGGAGCCATGCATATACAATGGGGAAAAGAGAGCCTCTTCAATAACTGATATTGGCAAAACTGGACAGCTACATGTAAGAAAATGAAACTGGATTACTGCCTAACTCCATACACAACAGTTAACTTGAAATAGATCAAAGACCTAAATGCAAGACATGAAACCATAAAACTCTAGAGAAAAACAAAGGCAACATTCTCTTAAACATAGGCATGAGAAAATTTTTCCTGGACACCTCTCCTTGAGCAAGGGAAACAAAATAAAAAATGAACAAGCTTACATCAAACTTAAAACTTCTGTACAGCAACGGAAACTATCAGCAGAACAAAAAGGCAACCTACAGTATGGGAGAATGTATTCATAAATGATTTATCAAATTTAACTTCCAAAATATATTTAAAAAACAAATAACGCAATTAGAAATGGGTTAAGGATCTGAGCATCCATTTCTCCAAAGAAGAAATACAGATGGTCAACAGGCACATGACAAGATGCTCCATATCGATGAACATCAGGAAAATGTGAATAAAAACTGCAATAAGATACCACCTCACACAATTCAGTATGGCCACTATCCAAAAGACAAGAAATAATAAGTGTTGGTGAGGATGTAGTGAAACGGGAACCCTCCTATGCTTTGCTGGGAGTATCAATTGGTGTAGCTGCTGTGGAAAGCAGCATGGATGTTCCTCAAAAAAACTAAAAATAGAAATACCATTCGACCCATTAGTTCCACCTCTAGGAATTTACGTGAAGGAGACAAAATCCCCAATTCAAAAAGATATATGCACCCCATATTTATTGCTGCATTATTTACAATAGCCAAGACATGGAAGCAACCTAAGCATCCATCACTTGAATGGATAAAGAAGATGTGGTACATATATACAATGGAATATTCAGCCATAAAAAGAAAATAAATCCTGCCATTTGAGATAACATGGATGGATCTAAAGGGTATTTATGCTCAGTGAAATAAGCCAGGTGGACAAAGACAAATACCAAATGATTTCACTTATTTGTGGAGTGACCAAAACAGAACAAACAATACAGCAGTAGACTCAGACACTGAGAAGGGACTGGTAGTTACCATGGGGAAGGTGTTGGGGTAGGTGGGTAGGGTGTTGAGGAGTATAAAGGGGCACAAAAATTCTCAGTCATAATGTAGGTTGGTCACAGGGATGGTAGTCTCAGGTGAATGAAGCCAATGATTCTGTAATATCTTCCTATGTTGACAGATAGTAGCTGTACTAGTGTGGGTGAGGAATGTAGAATATGGGTAACTTTTTATTCGATGTGTTGTATACTTGAAACTAATATAAGATTGTATATTAACTACACTTTAATTAAAAACAACAACAAATCTTTTCTTAATATGAGAAAATAGATGTAAGTTTCAGTGAGAATAACAAATAGTCCCCAATTCTCTCCTTCCTAATTTGTTAAAATTCCCTATCAGTCTCGAAAGACCCTTGGCCTTCTTTCCATGACTAGGTATCTTGTCCAATATTCAAGAATTTGAGGGCCCTTAGAATCAGAGTCAAAGGTAAAATGAATCTAGATCTCATGAAAAAAATAATATCTCAACCATTAGAGGAAAGAGAAGTGAAAGCATCTTATGGATACTTTCAATGATCTGATCAGGGACTGCATACCTCTCTGCCTATCAGGTCACATTGCTTTATTCCTTGTGCTACTTTTTCTAATGAATATAATCAAACTTGCGTCCATACTACCCTAGTGAAACTGTCATTCTTGCAAACATGATTGACGCCCACACTGTTGGCATACAAAGGTAATTTTTCTCCCCACTTGACTCTGAGTGATTTCAAATCTGTTGACCACACTCTATTTCTTTAAACACTTTTTGTCTCTCAGGGAAATCTGATATCATTGGCCACTCCTCAGTGTCCTTACTCCTTCTGTTTCAAGGGACCTTTAAAATTGATGTGTCCTAGGCTCAGTTTTCTCTTTTATCTTTTGTTAACATTTTCCCCCAATAATTTTATACAGGCTAAGAATGTACTCTCTACATTCACACTGTTCATTCCCCTATTCATTTTATCTCCAGGTTTGACCTGTTCCTTGAACAGACTTAAAAATTTTCCATATTACCTTTCTTTATGCTTATGAGATATATCTTATTCCTATCTTTCCCTTAATGTCCCTATTTAATTAATTAGCCTACCTTGTTATATTTTCCAAATCATATCCCATATTCACCCGATTTTCTCCAGCTATTTCCCCTATCATAATCCAAGTCACTCGAAATAATTCAATGGTCTAATCCCATCTCAATTCAGGTCTAGTATTTTTAAACTATCATGCTATTTTCTAAAACACAAGAACAGTGTCTGATATAACAAACCATTTTATACCCATTATCTATATTCAATAACTATCAAAGTATCTCCATGCTTATCATATCTTTCTCTTTTCTACCTCTTTTTAATTTTTTGATAAAGCATTCAAAAGCAAATCAAAAATTTCCTCTTCTTTTATTGATAAATACTTCAGTAGGGTTGTGTAACAGGTAAGTACTTTTTCTTTTTCTTCTCTCTAATGTTTTAAGCCCTAGTAGAGTACCTGGCAAATAACAGGCATCCAATGAAAGTTAGCAAAATTAATGAATAAGTAATATGTTATTACTATTTTTAATGTAAGAATGATATCTATAATATTCTGAGCCCCTCAAACAGATCCAATAATTATGGAGTTTAAGGAAAAATAACTTAAAGCATACATCTAGAATCTGATTAGCTCTCTACAATTTGTGTGAATCTGGCCAAGTAGTTGAATCTTTGGTAAACTGCTATTATTTTCAGCTATTAAAAGGAAAAAGGAAATTAAAACACCTAAAATTTTCCTTCCAGTTTGAAAATGTCATGATTTATTTTCTGACTTAACACAATATACTTTTCTACTTTAACATGAAAATTTATAGTATAATCTAGTTTATTTGACAACCGTCAGTACATTTGTTCCTTTAGCGATTTTATAGACTTTATTAATTTTTACAAGAGAATTACACTCTTTTCATCTCAACTATTTTTAACACTTTCACCTGTTATGTACAATAAACAATGTTTTGGATCACAGTCAATATATAAACTTTAATACATATATATATGTCATAGAGACAAATATGAGTAATATTAAACTTTCCTAGGTAATTGCTACTCTTCATATTGAATTGTGTATCTTTATATGAATAATTGAATGAACTAAAATTGATGGCACAATCCTTTACTTAGAGCAGTTATGAGGTGAAAAGATAAAATCTACCAGGAAAAGTTATTTAAAAAACAATACATCTATCTCTAATAATAAAAAGATGAAGTTTGTTTCTCAATTTACATCTGTCTTTGGTGTATGAATATGAGATCGTATTTTTAAACTCATTCATAGTTTTGTAGGTTGGGCCATTTTTGATAAGCTCTGGCAGTGCTGCCATAAATATAAAAAAGATTTATGAATTAATTTTCATATTTAAATTACAAAGTCATCTGGTACAACTGAAGTTTCAGCTTCACAGTTAAACTGAATGTTTCCTTAGCATTCAAGACACCTACCATGGATTAATATAAAATGTCTTCATCTTTAGGAAAGTACTATAAAACTATCTTAAAAATTGGTCTTCTGGGCATATTAAAAAAATAAAATAGTCTCCCTTTTTAGCCATTAAAAGAGTGGTAAAATGCAATCTTCTTTCTTCAAATCTCACCATTCACTTATATAATGTAGATTTTTTATGAGTAAAATAATTTTAATAAATTGAAAATATTAAAAGCATATGGAAACTAAAGCATTAAATTTCATTAAAGTATTATGTTTGCAAAGAATATTGACCAATATGAATAGGTTTCAAGCAGAGTAGTAACAATTAGAAACTTCTGCAAAGATCAAATGCAAATGATTTGTTGATAGTTTAGCAGCAAATTACTATTTTGCCACAATCATTCAAACACATTAGGAACACAATGCCTTATTTTATGTTCAGTAAAACTTGCTTTTTAAAAAATAAACATGTTTCCTATGATTATGAAAATGTTTCTTAAAAATCAAATTAGAACAAGTCAGCTGTAAATCAGAAAATGAAGGTCTTTTGTAGTCCTATTTCCAGAACAAAACCAAAAAACCTTCTTTTAATATCTGGAATACATCCTTTCAAAACCTGTTTTTGTAGATTGTAGACATAACATTCCTTAGCAGAAATGGGTAAGTGTCATCATTAAGGTTTTAAAATAAAACCACACCCTGAAAGAGAGGAATTTACTGAAGGCATCTAAGATTTAAACTGTAGTGGAACAGAAAGTGTCCAGACATTTTGGTCATTAAGCAATAGGTAGCAACAGTAGCAACTGTGCCATCAAAGAAAAATCCTATACCGTTAAAAAAGAAACAAGGTATGAAGTGAGCCAATGAGTCACAATTTTTATACAGGCAAATGTAGGTTTTATGTTGCATTACAGAAATCATTCTGTCTAGAGAAATTATGTGATTTGTGATATATGATTATATGACTATAAAATTATACATACTGTAATTATATATACATATATATATACATCTGGGGGTGTTTCTGGCCAAAATGAAGCAATAACTTATCCGACTGATTAGTTTTCTTGGTGATTAACTTCACAAATAGCTTGTTTGCTAGTAAGAATCTTAACTGGGCTTTCAGATAAATCAAAATGAAAAAAATGTGCCCCCTTGCCTGTCTCAGAAACTAATCTGCAACCACTCCCGTGTGTTTCTGTCCTTCTTGGTTGTTGGCATTGGAGGCAAATAGGATACACATAAATTCATTTTTCCTGCCACACACCCAGTCTATGAATCCAAACGAGTTTTCCACTCGTGTTTAGATTGAAGAAAGGAAATGGTGAATGACTTTAAGGAAATAAATTATGCCACTGGAAACTAACAAAAAACATAGATGCAGAACTTTTATTTTGATTTAGCATGCTTGACTTACTATTTTAAATGATTAAACTTCTCTCCTTGCATCCCTTAGATGAAAGACAGATAAACAATTCAAGGCATTTAAGGAAATCTTAGAGAAGTTTCCTTCATCATTTTCTGGCTTTTTCTCAATTCTTTCAAAAACAAGTCATTAGATTTCCGACCTCTCAAATTCATCTTTTTACACTGAAGATAGAACTTTGTCCTCTGTTTACTCCCTTTTATGTGTGTGAAAGAGCAAAACAGAATGATATTTCATAATCAATGTACTTATTTTACTTCTTATGGAATACTTCAAACAAAAATGATAGTAAGACTATTATCTTTCAAAAAAATAATTATATCATCACTAAGTAAAGAAATAAGCTTTACAAAGCGTTGGATCTCTCGAGCATCTGGTCTTTCAACCAGAGGTCAATACTATCCTGAATTTGATGTTTTTTTCATTTCTATGTGCTTCACTTTTAATTTTAATATATATATATTTGATACATACTTAATATATAGTATTTTACCCTTTAAACTCTACTTACTTGTATTATACTATATTTTTACTTCTTCATTTTTTTCTTTTTGCCATTTCTGTCTAGTTCATCATCAACATAGTAGTGCTCCCTACCATATGTAGTACTTCAAGATTCATTGTTCTGCTATACATGTCTCATCGAGGTGCCTTTTTATTTATTCAGAAACAAACTGTCAAAATGATAAACAGTAATGTAAATGATCCATATTCATCCCTGAATTCCCCTGGCATATAGATATGTAGGGTTTTTTCTCTGCTTCACCCCTGTATATAAGAGTTGTTAGGTGATCAAAATTACCTGGAAATATTGTTAAAAAGAATTTCAGATAATTAGCCTCACTCTAGACCTTCTGAGTCAGTTTCCTGGGCTCTGGCCCATGAAATTGCACAAAATAAAACAAAAATATACAGCTATTCTTAATATGCAAATATATTTAAACCACTGTATTAAAAAGCAAGATGCTAAAGGTTCCTGCAGCCCAATTACAGTGTCTCTGTGAGCAGTGGGGGTTTTCCACAAACAAGCAATTCTCTGACATCAGCTGGGTGTCCTGCAATTCTATTCAATTCTGATACTATCTACCTGGAGATAGCACAGGATCCCACAGATTAAAGTGTTTAGTCCTACAAGACTGTTTCCTCACCCCAACTTCAGAGGCCAATCACAAGCCCAGGTTATCCCCTCTTCTTACTCACTAGCTGTAAATTGGAGGTTCCAATGACACCATCCTTGGGTTTTGTTAATTCACTAGAGCTGCTTAGAAAACCCAGAGAAACATTCTACTTTCTAGAACACTGGTTTCACAAAAGGATGTTACTTAGGAACAGCCAGATGGTAGAGATTCATAAGGTAAGGTTTGGGGAAAGGGACAGAACTTCCATGCCTCTCCAAGTGTTCTAGGTTCACCAACTCAGCATCTCTCAGAACCCCATCCTTTGGTGTTTACATGGAGGCTTCATTGCACAGGCCTGAGTTGATTAATCATTGGCCACTGGTAATTGAACTCAACCTCCAGCCTCTCTCACTTCCCAGGAAGTCAGAGGGCAGGACTGAAAATTACAACCATCTAAACACTCAACAACCAGACCCCAACCTTAGGTGTGACCCAAATCACCTTATTAACATAACAAAAGACACTTTACTGCTCTATCACTTCCAAAGTTCCAAAGTTTTAGGAGTTCTGTGCCAGATACAAAGACCAAATATGTATTTCTTATTATAAATCACTTGGAGAAGTGAATACAGTAGACTATAAATGGTTTGAATCCAGACTTTTTTCAGGCAATGTAGTCACATATCTTTAAAAAAAAACTATCATAAATGTTCAATATACAACAGCTATTATCATTATATAAGGTATGAAAATAATTGTTTTTTTTTTTGAGAGGGCATCTCTCATATTTATTGATCAAATGGTTGTTAACAACAATAAAATTCTGTATAGGGGAGTCAATGCTCAATGCACAATCATTAATCCATCTCAAGCCTAATTCTCGTCAGTCTCCAATCTTCTGAAGCATAATGAACAAGTTCTTACATGGTGAACGAATTCTTACATAGTGAATAAGTTCTTACATGGTGAACAGTACAAGGGCAGTCATCACAGAAACTTTCGGTTTTGATCACGCATTATGAACTATAAACAATCAGGTCAAATATGAATATTCATTTGATTTTTATACTTGATTTATATGTGGATCCCACATTTCTCCCTTTAGTATTATTATTATTATTTTTATTTTTAATAAAATGCTGAAGTGGTAGGTAGATGCAAGATAAATTTAGAAAACATATTTTAGTGTTGTAAGAGAGCAATTGCAGATGATAAGGTGTGTGCCTGTAGACTAAGTATTAATCCAAGCTAGACAAGGGCAATAAAACATCCACGGATGAAGAAGATTTCTCTCAAAACAGGGGGGGTGAGGTTCTAAGCTTCACCACTGTTGATCCCCAATTTCTCACCTGATGGCCCCCCTGAGACTGTGCCTGTCTTAGGTTGTTCCTCCCTTGAGGAATCTTACCCGTCTCTGGCTAACCAGTCATCTTCCAGGGCCATACAGGGAGATGTAAAGTTGGTAAGTGAGAGAGAAGCCATATTGATTGAAAAGGTTAGCTTTTTACTTCTTTGCAGATTTATGCCCTGTGGCTTCTATGGCCAGCATTTGTCTTGAGGTATCTTTACCACTTGGAGGAATTATGATACTCGGTAAATTCGATATGAGGCACGAATTCTATTTAAGGGTTGTAATTAGGAAGGAAGAAGAAAAGCTATAGAGGTAGCAGATGGAAGAAAACATGGGAGGATTGATTATTTCTTTGACATACCTTCTTGTAGAGTAACTTAAGCATGTATAGGTTTTAAACTACTAACTAAATTGCGCACACACATTAACATATTAGGAATACAGTTACATAAACAAAGCAGATCTATAATTACCAGCCATCTCCAGTGAAGCCAAGAAAATCAGTTAGGCACCCTAGGCATTTGTGAAAATTTGTCTGTGATATGATGGATATTGTCCAACTGTACTTGAACAGTCTGAGAGAAATTTGACAAATTAAAGCAACCCATTTCTGGGAACTGTTCACATCCCATATGTTCTTTTAACCATAGAGAGTCTGTAGTCATAAGATTTTGGAGCACTACAACTTGCACTGCTCCTAATTCTTGGTTGAGTTCCAACAGTATAGATCCAGTCAAATTTGTTGTTTTACTGTATGCACAGGCCAGCTGAGAAATCTCCTTCTTCATTCCAATGGCAAGTCCAGGAAACGGTGGGATGGATGCAGCTACAACTGCAGCATCGCCTGGATCTTTGTGGAGGTTTTTTGATGATCATCTTCTGGTATAAGTCTTACAGAGAGTGCTGATGTTGGAAATTCTTCTTCATATCGTATCTTAGTTCATTTTCTGGGTAGCCAAATTAGGCTTTGATCTTCTGTATAAAAACAAACAGACCCTTTGCCCACACATTGATATGCCCTTTATACCATTGTGTAGAACTCATTGGAGGTCACCACACAAGAACTGCCTTTTTTTTTTATTAAGAAAAAGGAATATTATCAGAAAAGCATACCTCCATAGCAGATCATCTGATACCCTTTAAGCGATCAAAATTAAGGATATTCAAAGAATGCGCTAATCTTTGATTTACCATTAGTTTTATCCTATCAAAGAGTAATCCCCCTTTTCTTTCTTTCTTTCTTTTTTTTTTTTAATCTTTAATCTACACTTACATGAAGAATACTATGTTTACTAGGCTCTCCCCTATACCAGGTACCCCCTATAAACCACATTACAGTCACTGTTCATCAGCATCGCAAAATGTTGTAGAGTCACTACTTGTCCTCTCTGTGTTATACAGCCCTCCCCTTTCTCCCTCCCCACCCCCTGCATGCTAATCTTAATAGCCCCTTCCCTTATCCCTCCCTGCCCATTCATCCTCCCCAGTCCCTTTCCCTTTGGTACCTGTTAGTCCATTTTTGGGTTCTTTAATTCTGCTGCTGTTTTGTTCCTTCAGTTTTTCCTTTGTTCTTATACTCCACAGATGAGTGAAATCATTTGGTATTTCTCTTTCTCCACTTGGCTTATTTCACTGAGCATAATACCCTCCAGCTCCATCCATATTGCTGCAAATGGTAGGATTTTCCCTCTTCTTATGGCTGAGTAGTATTCCATTGTGTATATGTACCACATCTTCTTTATCCATTCATCTACCGATGGATACTTAGGTTGCTTCCAATTCTTGGCTATTGTAAATAGTGCTGTGATAAACATAGGGGTGCATCTGTCTTTCTCAAACTTGATTGCTGCATTCTTAGGGTAAATTCCTAGGAATGGAATTTCTGGGTCAAATGGTAGGTCTGTTTTGAGCATTTTGATGAACCTCCATACTGCTTTCCACAATGGTTGAACTAATTTACATTCCCACCAGCTGTGTAGGAGGGTTCCCCTTTCTCCACAGTCTCGCCAACATTTTTTGTTGTTTGTCTTTTGGATGGCAGCCATCCTTACTGGTGTGAGGTGATACCTCATTGTGGTTTTAATTTCAATTTCTCTGATAATTAGCGATGTGGAGCATCTTTTCATGTGTCTGTTGGCCATCTGTATTTCTTTAGTAGAGAACTGTCTGTTCAGTTCCTCTGCCCATTTTTTAATTGGGTTATTTTGTTTTTTGTTTGTTGAGGCGTGTGAGCTCTTTATATATCCTGGATGTCAAGCCTTTATCTGATGTGTCATTTTCAAATATATTCTCCCATACTGTAGGGCTCCTTTTTGTTCTATTGATGGTGTCTTTTGCTGTACAGAAGCTTTTCAGCTTAATATAGTCCCACTTGCTCATTTTTGCTGTTGTTTTCCCTGCCCGGGGAGATATGTTCAAGAAGAGGTCACTCATGTTTATGTGTAAGAGGTTTTTGCCTATGTTTTTTTCCAAGAGTTTAATGGTTTCATGAATTACATTCAGGTCTTTGATCCATTTTGAGTTTACTTTTGTATATGGGGTGAGACAATGGTCCAGTTTCATTCTCCTACATGTAGCTGTCCAGTTTTGCCAGCACCATCTGTTGAAGAGACTGTCATTTTGCCATTGTATGTCTATGGCTCCTTTATCAAATATTAATTGACCATATATGTTTGGGTTAATTTCTGGAGTCTCTAATCTGTTCCACTGGTCTGTGACTCTGTTCTTGTGCCAGTACCAAATTGTCTTGATTACTATGGCTTTGTAGTAGAGCTTGAAGTTCGGGAGTGAGATCCCCCCTATTTTATTCTTCCTTTTCAGGATTGTTTTGGCTATTCGGGGTCTTTGGTGTTTCCATATGAATTTTTGTATTATTTGCTCCAGTTCATTGAAGAATGTTGCTGGTAATTTGAGAGGGATTGCATCAAATCTGTATATTGCTTTGGGCAGGATGGCCATTTTGACGATATTAATTCTTCCTAGTCATGAGCATGGGATGAGTTTCCATTTATTAGTGTCCCCTTTAATTGCTCTTAAGAGTGACTTGTAGTGTTCAGGGTATAGGTCATTCACTACTTTGGTTAGGTTTATTCCTAGGTATTTTATTCTTTTTGATGCAATTGTGAATGGAATTGTTTTCCTGATTTCTCTTTCTATTGCTTCATTGTTAGTGTATAGGAAAGCTACAGATTTCTGTGTGTTAATTTTGTATCCTGCAACTTTGCTGTATTCCGATATCTGTTCTAGTAGTTTTGGAGTGGAGTCTTTAGGGTTTTTTATGTACAGTATCATATCATCTGCAAATAGTGATGGTTTAACTTCTTCTTTACCAATCTGGATTCCTTGTATTTCTTTGTTTTGTCTGATTGCCATGGCTAGGACCTCCAGTACTATGTTAAATAACAGTGGAGAAAGTGGGCATCCCTGTCTAGTTCCTGATCTCAGAGGAAATGCTTTCAGCTTCTCGCTGTTCAGTATAATGTTGGCTGTGGGTTTATCATATATGACCTTTATTATGTTGAGGTACTTGCCTTCTATTCCGATTTTGCTCAGAGTTTTTATCATGAATGGATGTTGAATTTTGTCAAATGCTTTTTCAGCATCTATGGAGATGATCATGTGGGTTTTGTCTTTCTTTTTGTTGATGTGGTGGATGATATTGATGGATTTCCAAATGTTGTACCATCCTTGCATCCCTGGGATGAATCCCACTTGGTCATGGTGTATTATCCTTTTGATATACTGTTAAATTCTGTTTGCTAATATTTTATTGAGTATTTTTGCATCTACATTCATCAGGGATATTGGTCTGTAATTTTCTTTTTTGGTGGGGTCTTTGCCTGGTTTTGGTATTAGGGTGATGTTGGCTTTATAGAATGAGATTGGGAGTATTCCCTCCTCTTTTATTTTTTGGAACACTTTAAGGAGAATGGGTAGTATGTCATCTCTGCGTGTCTGATAAAATTCCGAGGTAAATCTGTCTGGCCCCGGGGTTTTGTTCTTGGGTAGTTTTTTGATTACTGTTTCAATTTCTTTGTTCGTAATTGGTTTGTTTAACTTTTGTGTTTCTTCCTTGGTCAGTCTTGGGAGGTTGTATTTTTCTAGGAAGTTGTCCATTTCTTCTAGGTTTTCCAGCTTGTTGGCATATAGGTTTTCATAGTAGTCTTTAATAATTCTTTGTATTTCTGTGGAGTCTGTCATGATTATTCCGTTCTCATTTCTGATTCTGTTGATTTGTGTTGATTCTTTTTTTCTCTTAATAAGTTTGGCTAGAGGCTTATCTATTTTTTTTATTTTCTCAGAGAACCAGCTCTTGGTTTTGCTGACTTTTGCTATTGTTTTATTCTTCTCAATTTTGTTTATTTCTTCTCTGATCTTTATTATGTCCCTCCTTCTGCTGACTTTAGGCCTCATTTGTTCTTCTTTTTCCAGTTTTGATAATTGTGGTGTTAGACTGTACATTTGGGATTGTTCTTCCTTCTTCAAGTGTGCCTGGATCGCTATATACTTTCCTGTTAGGACTTTTAGTCTGTGCATGTCTTTGGGTTTAAGGTGAGTTTCTTGTAAGCAGCATATAGATGGGTCTTGCTTTTTTATCCATTCTATTACTCTGTGTCTTTTGATTGGTGCATTAAGTCCATTTACATATAGGGTGACTATTGAGAGATATGTACTTATTGCCATTGCATGCTTTAGATTCGTGGTTACCAAAGGTTCAAGGTTAGCTTCTTTAGTATCTTACTGCCTAACTTATCTCGCTTATTGAGCTGTTATATACACTGTCTGGAGATTCTTTTCTTCTCTCCCTTCTTATTCCTCCTCCTCCATTCTTCATATGTTGTGTGTTTTGTTCTGTGCTCTTTTTAGGAGTGCTTCCATCTAGAGCAGTCCCTGTAAGATGCCCTGTAGAGGTGGTTTGTGGGAAGCAAATTCCCTCAGCTTTTGCTTGTCTGGGAATTGTTTAATCCCACCATCATATTTAAATGATAGTCGTGCTGGATACAGTATCCTTGGTTCAAGGCCCTTCTGTTCCATTGCATTAAGTATATCATGCCATTCTCTCTAAGTATATCAAGCCTGTATGGTTTCTGTCGAGAAGTCTGATGTTAGCCTGATGGGTTTTCCTTTATAGGTGACCTTTTTTCTCTCTAGCTACCTTTAAAACTCTTTCCTTGTCCTTGATCCTTGCCATTTTAATTATTATATGTCTTGGTGTTGTGCTCCTTGGATCCTTTCTCTTGGGGGTTCTGTGTAATTCCATGGTCTGTTCGATTATTTCCTCCCCCACTTTGGGGAAGTTTTCAGCAATTATTTCTTCAAAGAGACTTTCTATCCCTTTTCCTCTCTCTTCTTCTTCTGGTACCCCTATAATATGGATATTATTCCTTTTGGATTGGTCACATAGTTCTCTTAGTATTGTTTCGTTCCTGGAGATCCTTTTCTCTCTCTCTATGTCAGCTTCTATACATTCCTGTTCTCTGGTTTCTATTCCTTCAAGGGCCTCTTGTATCATCCATTCTCCTTATAAATCCTTCCAGGGTTTGTTTCACTTCTGTGATCTCCTTCCTGACATCTGTGATCTCCCTCCGGACTTCATCCCATTGCTCTGGCATTTTTCTCTGCATCTCCATCAGCATGTTCATGATTATTATTTTGAATTCTTTTTCAGGCAGACTGGTTAGGTCTGTCTCCTTCTCAGGTGTTGTCTCTGTGATATTTGTCTGCCTGTAGTTTTGCCTTTTCATGGTGATAGAGATAGTTTGCAGAGCTGGTACGAGTGACAGCTGGAAGAGCTTTCCTTCTTGTTTGTTTGTGGCCTTCCTCTCCTGGGAGAATAGCGACCTCTAGTGGCTTGTGCTTGGCAGCTGTGCACAGACAGGGCTTCTGCTACCTGTCCGTTTGCTATGGAGTTTATCTCCGCTGTTGCTGTGGGCATGGCCTTGCTGTGGCTGCTCCTCCAAGATGGTGGAACCCCATTGGAGGGGGAGTGGCAGGGAGGCTATTTATCTCCGTAAGGGGCCTCTGTGCTCCCTGCTGCCCAGGGAGTTAGAGTGCCCAGAGATCCCCAGATTCCCTTCCTCTGGGCTAAGTGTCCTGTCCTGCTCCTTTAAGACTTCCAAAAAGCACTCTCCAAACCAAATCAACAACAGCAACAATGAAAGAAAAGGAAAATAAAAAAGGAAAAATGCGCAATTTTCTTTGTCCTCAGGCGCCGGTCTCAGGCACCCATTCACCGGTCTTGCTGCCCTTGTTCCCTAGTTTTGGGGTCCCTGTCCCCTTAAGGCTTCCGAAAAGCACTCGCAAAAAAATAAATAAAAGCCACTCCCATTACTTTGTTCTCCTTCGTCGGCCTCAGGCACCCACTCACCGGTCCTGTCATCCTGTTTCCCTAGTATCCAGGACCCCGTGCATGCACTGTGTCTGTGCTCTGGTCTGGAATCCTGGGGCTGGTTGTTCAGCAGTCCTGGGCTCCTTCTCCCTCCTTGCTGACTCCTCTCCACCCGCTGGGAGCCAGGGGAAGGGGTGCTCGGGTCCCACCGGGCCGGGGCTTGTATCTTACCCCCTTAACGAGGCGCTGGGTTCTCTTAGGTGTGGATGTGGTCTGGATGTTGTCCTGTGTCCTCTGGTCTCTATTTTAGGAAGAGTTTTCTTTGTTATATTTTCATAGATAAATGTAGTTTGGGGAGGAGATTTCTGCTGCTCTACTCACGCCGCCATCTTGGCTCCCTCCTCTGAAAATAATTGTTTTAATAGTTTTATCATCCATACTACAGTTTTTATATACCATCTTTTATTGTTTGTGTTTACTTAATTCCCTTTAAATATTTCTCCTACACATCTCATTTTATTATGCTATGATTTTTGGATAAACTTTCATCCTTGTTGGAGTTTTAACCTCTTTAATGAAGAAAAGTTCACATATACATATGAATACAGTAACATATTTTAACAATGTATTTTATGTTCTTACAAATAATGCAAAAATTTATTACATTTTAGGGGAAAACACTGTCATTTTTTGTTTAATTTTATAAGTGACCTGACATTGTATTATATCATCACAATTAGACAACATATGACTTAAGGTTCTAAATACATGACTTTGTAAAAGTAACGGATAAAAAGCACATATAAATGATTATAAAAAGATGTGTAAATCTTATCAACAAAGAATAAAAACTAGTCATATGTGCAAATCATCTTTTATACTTTGAATTTAATTCTCCCACCAAATACATCTGTCCAGGATCCAGATCCATGAGTGCTTGTGAGTTCTCAATGACAAAATAATGTCTAAGGCAACAAAAGTTATTTCTCCAGCAGCCACAGTTTCGGGTGATTTCTAACATGCTTTATTTCTTTGCTTAAGCTACAAAGTCAAGACATGTTTTTATTAGCTCTTGGGACATAAAACATGACACAGTATGTTATTATGGAAAAATACTAGAATAGAAATTTTGCACAGAATTGGAAAGGATTGATGGAGATGAAAGTTTCAGAGTATCTCAAAGATGCCTTTTGGTAAAATAGTTTTTGTTATCCTTTCCTCACTCCCTTTATCAGCTAAAATAATTCTTTACTGTTGGGACTGCGTTTCAAATTAAAAATTGACCAAAATTTGATTTTTTTAAATTCATAATAAAAAATTCTTAATTAAAGAAACAATAATGATACCTTAGATCACCAAAGCAAAACTTTTATGAGTGTAGTTCTGAAGAGAATGTAAACAACTGAGACAGTTCTCCCCAGTTTCATAACTAGGATCAGTAAACAAATTGACAGATTCATAATACAAGTAATCATGTAAGTTGCTTTCATGTAAAGTGCTATTACAGAGTAAGTTATTGGGAAATAATTCTTACTTCTAGTATAAATAAATCAATATTATAAAGCATACATTACTGATCAGTATTATAATATGAGATAGGAAGAGTTATGGAACATGAAAGGAAAACATACAAAACTAAGACCCTTACTGTAAATATACCACTTCTCCTTTGAATACTTTCCTAACCTGCATGTCAGTTATCACTTGAAGTTATATGGATTTATTTTCCTTTCAAAGGGTGAAATTGTTCCAGTAGTCTATCTCAAATACCATTAATTTTAAGAATAAAATTTATATTACATTTATGAAATACAAATGAGTCATAAATTATATTTGCACAAAATACATATAAGCAATAATTTTTCACAACTAAGTATTGAATTGTAACACAAAGTCATTCTGAATTAGAAGTAGCTAAGAAGTTTCATACTTTTATCCATATGACAAAGGAAAAATTATTTTCATCTAATGCATGAATTTACTTGTACTAACTGCTCTGGGAAGCTTAATTTAAAACTTTTGAACATTGGTTCTTGGGTTATTTAACTACCCTTAGTAACCAGCAGCTTGATGCATTTTTGGATGATATGAAGACTATTTTGCATATGCTTCAAATATGTCCTTATTTTCACAGAAATATTACCTCAAATCTTTATTTAGAACATCAGCATTCTGGACATTGCTCACATTTATAAAGAATCTAGAGATTAATATTGAGTTATGCATAAGTATTAAAAACTTTTCATATATTTCATGCTTAATAAGGATTCATAGAATTTTGGAGCTGAAAGGAAATTTAGAGATTCACTAATTCAAATATTCTATTTGTAAAAAGAGGAAAATAATTTCCCAAAACATTAACTGCTTGTCCAAGTCCAGAGAGTACAACAGAACATCAATGAAACAAGGTATATTTTGGTTGCTGGCTCAGCTATCATGGCCTCTCTTATTGTAAGTACAAATGATAAGTTAAAAACTAGCATCACCACCACCTACAAAACCATGTTTGAGGGACTAAGAGTATTCAAACATCAGTTTTGAAAATAATATTAAAGGAACAGGCAAATGTTTCAGCTCTAATTTGCTATTAATATCTCTTCATCAATAAGAACAGAACTGAGAAATCAAACTCTTTATCTACAACCAAGTATATATAAGACAGATAGATGAGTGGGTGTGTGGGAGAGGCCCACTCATTAGTTATCACCATCTGCTCTCCCTTTTCTCCATGATAGGTTAGCCAATGGCAAGTGGTTCACTGCTTCTTAGAGAAGCTCTGCTCACAGAAACAAATCAGTGTTTAGGAGAAAGAATGAAATATGGAGAAAAAAACATATCCTTAGTTAAGACTAAGTAGATTGGGAAATATTAGGTGAAGGGAACTGTATGGATTCTTTCGGCAAGGTCTCAGTGTTGTGGTGGTTGCCCTGGCTTTGTTCAGAATTTCACTATGCCCTTTAAATGAAGCACAGTGAAAACTAGAAAGAGATACAGTGTACAAAAACTCTTTTTCTAATTAAAACAGAGAGAAAAATAATTTTCCTAAAATGCCTTTTCCCTAGTATCTGTTGCTGAACATTGGGAAACATTTAACTTTATGTTTTAAGTAATAGAATATTAAAATGAATGCCAATGATATAATTGTCTGATAAAATTTGCACTACCTGACAAATTGAAATGAATTTACACTAAATCATTATCTTTTTATGGCAGCAGATGTTGGGGTTAGGGTATCAGTGAAGTTTGGGTTCTTTTCATTCACAGATCAGGGTCTGCTTTTTAATAAATTGAGAAGCTAAGGTCTCACCCTTCTGGCAGCAGATTGGCTTTCTAATTATCTTAGTAATAGCTCGAAATTATTATTCAATGTAGGTCTGCATCCTACCATTACTGGGTCATGATATCCCTCGGGAATCATACTTTTTTTCTGTTTTAGTAAATGACTTGCCATCTGCAGATAATTCAAGTTTATTGCCCAACTTTTTAAAATAATATTGATATGGTTAGGAAGATATTGAGGTATTTGAAAGGGTTTGAAAGTGAACTGGGAGATGGAGCAGCGGGCTCCTTTTTAAGATTCATTCTTTCTACTCTACTGAAAAAATAACATCAGAATTTCACATCACAACACATTGTTTTCTGTTTGATTTTACTTACACTCTGATGTATACAGTATAACTATCGAATGAATTTTGTTTAATTTTTTATAATAATGAAATCACATTAAAGTGCCTCAGTAATAGGAAACAAATTATAGAAGATTGCTTAGTGAAATATGCTTTAAGGTCACCTCTGACAGAAGCTAGATTTTGATTTTCAGCATTGCATACCTTCCCAAGTTTCAGTTTATTCAACTTTAAATGAAAGTAAAAGTACTTTATTTTCTTGAGACATCAAAAGTCTTTAAGAAGTTATCCATTTTGGCTTGGTAATTCTAATTTTTTGTGACTACCTTAAGGAAACAATGAATGCTTTTTAAAAAGATATATAAGTATGCTGACTGCAGACAAAAATTGGATGAACAAAAGATAAGAAAATCTAAATTTCTATGAATATGAGAATGGTTACATCGAAAATGATACTGTTGCATATTGGAATAGTATGACTCCATAAAAAATCATATTTTAAAGTAGCTAATCAGATGAGAAATAGCATAATATAATGAATAATATGTTAAAACATCTAAAATAATCTGAAACTACAACACTAATATATTTTTTGACCATATATCCAGTGAATATAATTTTTAATAATAGCTACTCTGTTTAACCTTGTGTTTTGAGCCTAAACAAGGTGATTATTAAAATTAATATTAAATGTACTATATATGGATAAAAGATCATAAGCAAAAACAAACTGCATATATATATCTTTACAATAGGTATAAAGTAAACTTTTTAACAGAGTAACTTTTAAAATAGCACCAAAATCATAGGTATAATTCTAAAAAATGATGTGTAAGATCTCTACTTTGAAAACAGCATAAATTATTGAGAGAAATTAAAAAAGACCGAAATGAATGGAAGGATATACCATGTTGTTAGATTGGTAGACTCACTAACATTAAGGCCTCTATTTTTAACAAATTGATCTATAGATTAAACATAAGAATAATCAAATCTCGGCAATGTCATGGGGGAAATTAGGAAGCTAATTCTAAATTGGAAATGGACATGCAAATACCTAAAATAATATTGAAAAGGAATCAAAGTAAGACTTTCACTATTAGACATCATTACTTATACAAAGCTAGATAAGTAAGACCATATGTTACTAGAACAAGGAATAGTGGCACATGGAATAGAACAGCACATTCAGAAACAGATTCACACATCTATGCTCAGTTGGGTCATGACAAAAGTGGCATTGTATACATTGGAAAATGTATTTTCAAAAAATGGTACTAGATCAGTTGGATAACCATACAGAATAAAAATGAATATTAAATCCAACCTCACACCATGCATAAAAAGTAGTTCCAGGTAAATTGTTGGTGTAAATGTGATTGGTAAGAAAACTTTCAGGAAAAATGATAAATTTTAGTTATCTTGGGAAAAGTCAAAGACTTATTACAAAGAACATAAAAAGGACCACCAAAAGGGAGAAAATGTGATAAATGGGCCTATATTAAAATTAAGAATGTCTGTTATTAAAGGACATAATTAAGAAAGGAAACAAACATATCACAGACCATATACATAACTGACAAAGAACTTCCATACACAGAATTCCTAAAATTCACTAACAATGAAATAGCCAATAGTTTCAAAAAAAAAAAACAAAAGACAGGCACTTTGAAAATAAAGATTCAAATGGCTAATATACATCTGAATATCTGTAAATCTCATTAGTCATCAGAAAATGCAATTACTAAGTGACTAAAAATTTAAAAAAATGCAAGTGTCAGTGTGAATATGGAACAACTGGAATTCTCATATTCTGTTGATGTTACCATATAGTATGCAATCACTATGGAAACATTTTTGGCAGTATCTACTAAATTGAATACATGCATATCCTAGACTGGCTAAGTACATTTACAGATAAAACCTTAACATGAATGTGTATGTATGTTCACCTAAATACATGTAGAAGCAGTTTTTAGAAGCACTATTCATAACAGATAAAACTGAAAACAATCTACATGTCCATTAAATGAAAAATGGATAGGTAAATTAAAGTGTCACTCTGGCAGCGGGGAGAATGTGTTCTCAGCCTGGGGCAAATAAACTTTCAAAACCGAAATCAGTCAAAGGGACAGATGAGGTGGGAGAAGCACGTTTATTTCTTACAAGAAGTCTTCTACTCCTGCTGGCGCATGTGTCTGTCCATCCTGGCTGGGAAGAACTCAAAAATAAACCCCTGGTCCTGAAATGAGCTTGCCTCTTCCTCCCACTGCCCCTGGTAGGCACCTATTGATATGGATATGGATTATGGCCAGGTGAGTCTGCAAATGTTGTAATTTTACCCACACACAGTATATTTATGCAATGGATACTATCTAATAAGTATAGTGAAGTATAACTACATGCAAGAGCATCAATGATTCTGGAAGTGAAAAAGATGCAAAGATACAAATGTCATGATTCTACCTATATAAAATATAAAACCACACAAAATAAACTAGTGATGTCATAAGTCAGAGAGTAGTTATATTTGGGGAAGAAGAGAGACTAAGAAGGAAATGTTGATGGCTTGTATGTTACCTCTTCTCATCCTGAGTGGTGGTTATATAGATGTTTTCATGTTGTGAAAATCTACTGAGCTCTCCATTTCCAATGTGTGCATTTCATGTATGTATAGTATATATCAATAAAAGTTTGTCTTTAAAATGATAATGAAATATATCTATATTACAGTTGTATTAGGTGTACTAAACGAAGCCAGATATGAGAAAGCACTCTGTAGTCTTTAAACCTCTAACACTGTTATTAATGCACAGGAAAAGTGACTGTTCAACTATGAGTATGTAAGGTCACAGTATAAATTCTGACCCAAAAAATATCACCTTGTACATCCCTGACCTCTTTTCAAATTTTCTCTCTTGGCTTTGATTAAAGAACAGCTTGATTCCTACAGAAATTCTGCTCCCATCATTGTGAATGCCAAGAAAGCCATTTTAATATGTTGTCCCCACATACACTTTCAGAAGACTCTAACTCTGCTTCCTCACTGGAAAGTTCTAGGAGTGATAATAGGTTAAGTGCTGCACTTATCTTTAGGATCACTGTCTCTGGTTGCTTCATTCTCTTAGGACAAATGAAATTCTGACTCAAGTTTTAACATAGGAATTGTCTGTAAATATTTTTTCTTTTTTTTGAGGTATAGATGATATACAATATTACATTAGTTTCAGGTTTACAATATAATGATTCCATATTTACATACATTGTAAAATGATCACCACAATACTTCTGGTAACATACATCACCATACATAATTTTTTTTCTTGCAAGGAGAACTTTAAAGTTTACTCTCTGAGCAACTTTCAATTGCTAATACAATATTATTAAGCACAGCTGCCTTGCTGTATATGTACACATCCCCAGGACTTATTATGTTATAACTGGGAGTTTGTACCTTTTGACTCCATCCATTTCACCTACTCACCCATTCCTTGCCACTGGCAACCATCTATCACCTATCTGTTCTCTGTATCTACAAGTGTGTGTGTGCATGTGTGTGTGTTTTAAGATTCCACATGTGAGACCATACTGTATTCGTCTTTCTCTGATTTATTTTGCTTAACATCATATGCTAAAAGTCCATCCATGATATCGTAAATGGCAAAGTTCATTCTTTTTTATGGGGGAATAGCATTTCATACTTAGGTTGTTTCAATATTAGGTTGTTTTGTACTTAAATTGTTTCAGTGTTTAATATTTAGGTTGTTTCCTTATCTTGGATAATAAAAATAATGCTGCAATGAACATGGCATTATCGTTTCATGTACACATATCTTTTCAAGTCAGTACTGTCATTTTCTTTAGATAAATACCCAGAAATAGAATTGCTGGATCCCATGGTAGTTCAATTTTTCATTTTTTTGAAGAAACTTCGTATTCTTTTTCATTGTGGCTGTGCCAAATTTACATTCCCATCAACAGTGCACAAGGGTTCCATTTTCTCCACATCCTTGCCAACACTTGTTATTATCTTTTTGATACAGCCATTGTAACAGGTGTGATGTGCTATCTTATTGTGGTTTCATACTTGCAAAAAACTTATAATCAGCAAGAAGACCCAAAGACTCATCCTTAGAATTTTTTAGAAAGAACTATAATGGCATCAATTAGTTAAAAACTGGGCTTTGGAATCAGAATACATGAAACAAATTTCCAGCTTGACCAGTTACCAGATTTATACAGCTAAACTTGTTTTCTTTTCCTAATTTTCTGCACCTCTTCAATAAGATGAAGATAATAATATAATAAATTTATTAAAGCACTAAGTAAATTAATACATGTAGGGTATGTAGGAAAGTGTTTAGAATAGAGCCAGTGTTCAAGATTGTTACTTACTTGACAAATCTGGAATAGATTTGTAAATGTGTAAATCTAAAATTCAGTCTGTGGATACAGAGTAGAGCTAGGTGGCTGCCAGAAGCAAGGGGTGAAAGGTTTTTAAAATGGGTGAAGGGTATCAAAAGGTACTTAGAACTGGTGTTCCTGATTGACATTAAACTTTCCTCCTCAGCCACAGGCTCTTTCCTTCTTAAGACGTAGCCATCTTCAATGGGTTGTTTATAAGATTTATATGTTCATCTGTTTTAACTTTGCAAAAAAGGAGGCCATGAAGGCTTGCATCTAGGAATCTGTGAAGTGGTTTACATCACTTTTATCACATTCCTTCCTCTTAAACCCAGTCATACCAATTCCCCCAGCTCAAGGTGAGGGTGGGAAATGTCGTCTAACCATGTGCCCAGGAAAAGAGAAATGAAGCTGGAAAAACACCTTGTTGGTTTCTACCTTAACCACTCTTTTGTTCCACTTATTCTTTCTTACACATAATTACAGTTTTTTAGTAGTTCTGCTGTGAAAAAATGTATGTATTCAAAGGCAGACACTACCTCTTTTATTAAGCAAAATTATGTCCTAATTACACTGGTAAGGTGGGGTAAAATGGAAGAAGGAAATGTGTGTGCCAGAGTGTGTGGGCATTAGGGCAATACAAAAGGTACTTCTCGTATTTTATGATTGAAGTCAGTAACTAATGCCTAAAACTGAAACACTCAAGAAATGTTTGTGTAAATGCACTACTTAGAAAAAATTAGAAAGCAGGAGGAACAGCTAGAAGGGGTTGAGAGCAATTGTCTCCGTGTAGTAGGAATCAGACGTAGGGAAAGATGAGTGAGCATCTTGCTGTTGCACACTGTAAAGCTATTAACCTAACTTGATTTTTTAACCTTTTTGACCAAATTCATGTGCTATTTTGGCTAAATTAGAAATAAATAGAATGTACAGCACTGATAAAATTAGGAAGCCATAAGAGGTCATCATATTAACACATCAGTCAGCATGAAATTCGGAGAAACACAGGTGATAAAGATTTTAATTTTTGTGACTGTAACAGAGAAGAAGGAAAGGAAGTAGAACAGAGGAGCTGTTTAGATAGAGAACAATGACTGGGATGATCTGAGAAATGTTCTGTGTCTTTAGGGGATGACCTGAGCATGCAAGATGGGGAGCTCTGGAGATGGCCAGGCCTGTTAGTTCTCTCTCTGGGGTGGTTACAGAGAATAAATAATGTTTCAGAATCCAAGTTGTGTCAACTGTTCTGCCAATTGAAATTCCTTACTGGAATATTGCGGTGTTTAGAATTCTGTTGATTTATGTCACTTGGTTTAGGTTGTAGCTTTTTTAGCTACTTTGACTGTACTTCTGAACTGTAGCTGCTTTCAAAACATTGACCTCAGTAGTGGGGAAAAGAGAGAAGGAAATCATTTACCAAATGTACTGCTTTTATAATTAGGGGGAAAACATTCATTACATGAACAATTACTTGAAAGAGTTTCAAGTGTGTTTAATATAATCATCAAGAGTAATAGGAAAATATTAAAAATGATTTTAAAAATGCATCCTTGGTAGTTGGAGAAGCCAAACAATCATAGTGAGGTCACAAGTCCCCAAACCAGTTGATTCTCAGAGTCTTTTAATGGAGTCAGACATCATAGCAAGTACAGAAGTTCAGATGATTAAAAAATTCATGAGATGCCACGGAGCACACCAACGTAAGTGTTTAATAAAGACAGAGGATATAATACAGCAAGAGAGAGAGAGATCCTCAGGCAGGTGGAATTCACCTAGGCATAACTCCCATGGTCCTCGCCCAGTCACCCAGGATAAGCTTCATCTCCAGATCACAAATTACCAGGATAAGTGTGAAAGGTCTCTCAGTGTCAGGAAGACTCAAGCATGTGTTTGCTGAGAGGTCATGGATACTATACTGCTCACTTGGCCAGACCAGGCTGTGTAACCAGATAAACTGGGTTTAGATCATCAAGATACATCGTTATAGTAAACAATTTAGACAAGCTGGCATAGCAGAGTTCAAAACTTCTAACAGGGTTTTGGTCTTAGCACATTACAAATCATTAGCTTGAATATTTCATGGCTATCTTGTTCAAGAATCAACATTACTGCAGTTCTGGACATCCCTAGAGATAAGCATAGAACTACAGATCACAGCTGATCTGTAAGTTAAATCTATACCTCTATACCTACACAGACATAAATTAGCCCTAAATTACTGTTAAAGGAAAAAGGTCATACTAAATACATAAAGGAGACCATTTTTTAGATTTGTGGGGGTTTATATACACAAATCTGAAGTGTGAATTTAACAAAGATTTTTTGTGTGTCATTTTTATTTTTGCTGTTGTGCTGTTCAGATTTCCTTTATGAATTCTAATTCTAGAACATTCTAATATTCTTTATGAATTCTAATTCTAGGAACATTCTAATATTAAACTAAGGGAGGGGAAAAAGTTGCAAAATGGAGTCACAGATAAACATTAAGAAGGAAAGAATGTCATATGAATATTAAAAAAGCTTTCTTTTGCCTGGGAGAACATGATATTCTGTATGAGTTTTAAAGGTATCTTGCCATATAGCATGTATGTAAAAATGTGATCCAAAGAAGTAGCTATGACTTAGCTGCTGAGAGCAAAAAGCAATAGTCAGGGTTCCTAAAAACAAACAAACAGTGGTAGCTCTACGATTTCCAAACAGAAGAAGAAAGTTGACTAAATGATTTTCAGATCATGTTATCACTGTCTGAAGAAAAAAAACAAGTCTTAGGAATTTGGGGGACAGAATAATTGCAATTATATTCACCTGTGGAGTTTCAAGAAAGGGATATTCATCTTTTCTTAATTTGTAGGAATAATCATTTAATTATTGTGAAGATTAAATACTGAATGGTACTAAAAAAAAGCTTTAACTAATTTGAAAACTTAAATAAATACAACAGCATGAGACATAAGCTGGAATTTGCCAGCTTCAAAATCAATTATTAGGATGGATAACGAGTACGTTATTATTTTGAGGAAGAGTATTTTGGACAATAAACATTAAATGTTCATTGGTTTTTGTTTCTTTCAGAGTTTGTTATAAATAATATCATTTTGTTACAGTTACACTGTAGTTGTTTTCTAATGACAAGATTTTATATCATCTGAAAATCTTAGTTTGTGTGGGCATTCATTTAGAAAAATGCACACCGTGTGACCTGGTTCAAGGCAGATAACTCATGTTGAATACTTTGCTCTACCATCTGATGACTCAAAAGAGTACTTCAATTCTTGAAAGGCAAAACATGGGCAAGTACTTCTTTTTAATAAAAAATACATAAATAATAGAACTTTTACCTCATCAGTAGAGAGCCAACAACTAAAATAGTTAAAGTGTATTAGTTTTCCATTACTACTGTAATAAATTACTACAAATTTGACTTAAAACAATACAAGTTTATTATCTTATAATTCTAAAAGTCAGAAATCTGATGTGAGTATCACTAGACTACACTCAAGGTGTCAGGAAGGCTGCATTCCCTTCTGGAGTCTCAGGAGAGAGTCATTTCCTAATTTTTTCTCCCCACTTCAAGGGGCTGCTTGTACATATTCAAAACCAGCAACTGTGGGTTGAGTGCTTCTCATATTGAATCATTCTGACTTCCTCCACTGCCTCCCTTTTCCATGTCTAAGGATCCTTTGATTACATTGGACCCACACCAAAATCCCAAGTAGTTTCCCTTTTTTTAGGTCATCAGATTAGCAACCTTAACCCCATCTGCAACCCTAATTCCCTCTTTGCCATGTAAGGTAACATATGCCAGGTTCCAGAGATTTGGACGTGGATATCTTTGTGGGGCCATTATTCTGCCTTTCATGGTAACTAATATAATACCACTGCTTTTAATCTGTAAAAATCTACAGGCATTTGAATTTTTAAAATTTTGTTGTTACTACCATTTATTAATTTATACCCCATTCTACTTCAACACAGTGCAACATGAAGGTACATTTGCTAGTGAAAGATCACATTTAATGATTCATCAAATATTTTTTATGTTTATTACTAAGTTGTGTTCTAGGTGCTGAGGATAGAGTAAGACATTTTACAATGGAACTTATATTTTAACAGAAGAGACAAACAATACTAACATAAATAAGTAAAATATATAATATGTTGAATGAATTTGGGAAGGGAATAGGAAGTGGTTCATATGTGTCTGTGGATAAGGCGGATGGAATAAGAGGGAAGATTCCATTGGTTGTTAGATGGAAGGGCCAGGGAACTCTGACAGGGCTATCTAGCATAGCCTGTGGCATAGAGATCATTTTGGTTAAAATGGCAACTGGATATAATGACCCTGAATTGCACACCCATCAGTGTGGCAAAGACAGGGAGAAAGCTGTAATTCTAAGAGAAGTGTTGCAGCAGAAATGACAGTCAGCCAGACCAGCCTTTACACAGTACCTAATCACAAGCCCAGATATCATCAGTCAGCAGTGGCGCTCAAAGAAGCAGCTCTCCAAAAATGTGAAAGACACCTTTGTGCCTCTAAAAGGCCTACCCCATTTCCACTCCCAGATTTCATTCCCCATACTGGATTGCTTTTCTTACCAGGAAGTAAAAAAACCCCACTCAGAATTCACTTCTCAACAATAAAGTAGCCAATGAGATGATGTTTTAGTTTAAAACTTAATCCTGAGAGAAAAAGAGGATTCAAAAGGAACCTGAGTATGTTGCTTTGAGCAGTTACAAGAAAAGAGATTCCATTTACTGGTTTAGTAAAGAATTTGAGAAAAGCAGATGGAAACATTTCAGGAGTTGGTGTTGGCTTCAAGTTTCCTCACTGCCAGAGAAATGCAGACATGATAGAATATTTGAGATGGGAACAAAATTTCTTCAGGGAAGTGAAATCTTTCTCTAGAAGTGTCAACTCCTTGCAGTTGGAAATATCCATAAGGAAGGGTACTTCAGCAGACACTTGATCTCTACAGACCTTTTTTGACTTTTTATAGCAGGTAAAGTGAATTGTTTCATTATTTTGCAAAAAATATATATAATTAAGTGTGCTTGACTCCACTCTTATTTCTTTGGGTGAATGTAGGAGTAACATCTGGAAATTGTTAGCTTTTTCAAGAAAAGCTAGGTTCCCCATCATTTTATGTGAATTCGTCTAGTTTTTAAATAGGACAGGTAATTAATTTTTTATAAATACTGTTCAAGCTAAAACAGAATGACTCTATTCTGAATTGAGTCCATTCACTGTCTACTCTTTGTGATTTCTATGCTACACCTAAACTTCACATCACAGTACAGTTACTGCTTACACAGCAGATGGTGTACTAAGCCCAATTTAGCTACCAGTATGTCAGCAGTGTTTTTTGGCTTTTATTCATTAGGTGAAAGAAAATACTTGCTGCATTTTACAAAAATATTACTTATTTTGATTTCATAGCAGGCCAGTTAAATCTCTGCAGTTGGTATTTGTGTTAATCAAAAACATATTGTAGGATAACCATTTTGAATCCTTACAGACAGAAATTGTTATGTCTGTTTATATACCATAAACTCAACTAATCCACCCAAATGAATGTAATAGCTAGAGGTATGTATTTTATTTCTTCTGAAATTCATTTTTCATATTTATGTTCATGCTATGATTCATTATATCAAAACTATGTACAAATTAGAAGGGACAGTATGTTTTGCAAAAACGCTTACTTTATTCCCTTTTAAATTATTACTGTTCAGTGTATTATTATTTATAAAATTAATAAAAAAAAGCCATCACTATAATCTATTATCTCTGTATTCTAACAGCAGTTTGAAAACTCTTGTAATACAAAGTTAACATGTAAAGTATACCATATAAACTTGAAGTAAGAGTAAGTGGTAATTTTTAATTGTTGACATGTTAATAAAGATTCCATTATCATCATTACGGTAGCTTTTACATATTAAGATGCAGATTTCTTATTTTTGATTACACTACACAAGTTTTGTGGTATCACTGGGTCTGTAAATGTGCTGATGTTAATGGGAACACGTAAGAGACAAACCTAAGCAAGTCCTCCCAAGGAAATGGTGGCCGAGCTGAGATTCTGAGGATTCGGTGATTACCATGTGCAGGCAGTTTTGTGTGTCTTTTAACTTATTTATTTAATTTAAAATGCTGGAAATAATTTATCAAAACACAGGTACAGACTGAAAAGAGGAAAACACAACCAAATAATAGGAAAGACTAAGACTTCTGTACAAAATGGTGAATGATGCTAAAAGAAAGGAAGTTTATTAATAAGAAAAGCCCACATTGATATACAGAAATCAGTTTTTTCAACAGTTATATTAAGTTTCCCAGCATCTGATCAGCATTATTAGTAGCATAGCTCTACCTTTGGAAGAGCTCATGGTTCCTACTATTAGGACTTTTGATACAGATGAAAAATGTGCAAATTAGAAATACAAAAAAATTCTAGAGCCTCAGTTCTGGAATGTGGAACTTTTATTAGGGGAAGTTTAAATGGGCAGAGACTGAAGCAAAGGCTTCCTTCTCTGTCCTTCTGTGTGTTTCCTTGGTGAGGGATGGTGAAATTCTGAGGCGAGGATCAGGATGTAGACTTTGGAGATGGAGGCCAAGGGGTCTACGTCCTCAGCAGTGAGTTTATATGATGGCTTCTCGACACTGGCTGCACCCTGAACCAATTATATAAGAATCCCTGGAGTGGGGTTTTTGCAACAACCTTTTTTAAGTCACGCAAGTGATTCTGCTACGAAGCAAAGAGAGATCACTGCTCATGTAGGCTACATGGAGTATGTATGCTCTAGCGCAATCAACAGGTAGATTATTGCATCGCTACATAGAAATTTAAAACCGAAAACATGCAGAGGATGCCTGTAGACATATGGCCAAGGAAAAACGGACAAATCTTTCAGAGACTCAAGCTTCTGACATAATTAACCAGCACAGTATTCAATGGCCTTAAAAGAATTATATGAATGCAAATTTATATGTATTTTTTAACAAGAAACTGATGATGGGATGAAGAGTGCAACAGGTTTACTGGTAAAGATAATGCCTATGAAAAATAAAAGAGAGAGGAAGTAGGATTGGATAAAGTCTTCGGACCATCATACAGATCTGACATATGTGAAAACAATGAAAGGAGAAAGTAGGATTGGGGGTTGGGGACCTCAGTGCAGACACTGACTAAGTCTTGGGCAGTCTAGTTGGGAGCGGTAAGGAGCATCAGTTAGAGAGGTCCTGTGTTTGGCTGAATGACCCTGGCCCTAAACCACTGTCATGCTTAGTTACTGAGTGGGGGTTGACCAGGAAGACCTCAGCCCTATCAGAAAAGCTATGGTGAATCCTGAAGGTGCTACAAACTCAACTGGTAGGTAGCTACTCCTCGTAGCTGGATAGCAAGTACTTTCTTAAAGGGAGATTAAAGCTGTACCTCCATATAACAAAATGTATATAGCAAACTATCAATCAGCATCTTCAAATCATAAGTCATTGGTGAGAAGTTGCTATCAGCTGGCAAAGACATTTAGGCACCAAAACCAGAAGAAGGGGTAAGAGCTTACAGTCAACATACGCCTCCACAACTTAATGTTTGCCCATCCTGTGGGCAAAGGGCTTTTGTGAGGAGAAGTTTATATTTCTATACAAACTTCATGAACTTCTCAATCTTATCGTAAGCTAATAAGGGAGATCCCTGAAAGTATGCTAGGTAGATCTGATGGGAAAACCTACCATTTTGATGATCATAAAGACTATCTTTACCGAGTAAGTCCTCGGGTACCCAGCCTGGTTAGAAAATGCTTTTGTGTAAATAAGAAAAGTTAATATTTATAAATATTTTTTAATGTCCCTAGATTGTATTACAGATTCTCTGATTAAATAGTTTTAGTGCAAATCAATTTTCTTTTCTTAAGGAACATGAATTTTGACCATATTCAATTATTATACTATGCTATAGTTCTAAGTGAATATAAGCGTTTTGCTTAATTTGTTGGACCAGTTTATATCATGGAATATATACACAAACAAATCGCAAAGTATTTTTCCTATTCTTTCATTGATATGTTGTGTAATAGACTAAGCTCTTCAGATGGATAGCAAATCTTCCAAGGTTAGACAGTATTCTCGTAAGTTATATTACTGTCCTTAAAAATCATATCTAAAAAAAATCAGTCTTTTCACTTTTAAATGACATTCAAAAGACTGTTTAACACACCTACCCACCTAGTCCCCAAGACATATTCAATCATATCTCTATTTTAATCACATCAACTTCTTAAAAAAAGCATAATCTTTTGTGAAATTCTGGGGTTGATTTTATTCATTACAAATAGTCCTTGACTTACTGCTCTTTTGTCTTAATTTAACAATTAAATGCAAGTTATTCTGAGCAACACCAGAGGCAGTGCAAAGTAATGTTTAGCTGCTCTGCCACTTTAGGGGTAAAGGGGGCAATCTGAAAAGCTTTATTATGTTCAGCATACAAATATTTTTTAGGTAGAATTATTTTTCAGGCAGAACAAAACAAAACACCATTATAGAAATTTTTTTCCCAAATTATGTAGGTCAAACATATTTTGAAACTTATATTTTAATTGCAGTGAGTCACTGATACAATATTAAAATTGCCAAATGTATTATTAGAATTAAATCATACCTATTTTTAAATACAAATAATAAAACATTTACATCTCTTGGTTTAATAAAAATTGTTTACCTTTTCTCTATTTCTAACAGAAATATTTTATTTTTAGTTTTTACTGAAAAAATATACATACAAATAAATTCACATATCATAATAGTACATTGGCTATATTTTTGCAAACAACACAGCTATGTACATAGCACCCACCCACACATCTAAGTTTAACATCATCCTGATTTCCAACAGCTTTGATTCATTTTCATTTTTATTCTGATATAAATGAAATCATAGAATCTATATTCTATGTGTTTGGCCTCTTTCACTCACCATTATATGTGTGAAATTTATATGTAGTGTGTGTATTGGTAAATTGTTCATTTTCATTTCTATGAGATTTAGCAAATTTTATCTTTCTGTATTGCAATAACAGTTGAACATTGAGGTGGTTTTTGGTTTGGGCTCTTTTGAATAATATTGGTATGAACACTCTACTCCATATCTTTAGGTGAACATGTATATGCACTTCTGTTGGGCATTTACATGGAAATGGAATTGATGGATCACAGAATCTGTAAGTGCTCAGCATTAGCACATGCTGGCAAAAGGTTTTCTGAAAGCATATTACTAGTTTACACTATTATCAGCAATGTATGTGTTCCAATTACTCCACATCCTTGCTAACACTAGGTATGTTTCTGTTATTTGTATTATTTTGTTTGCAGTACAGTTATCTTGTTATTTATACAGTGGTCTCCCATTATGGTTTCATTTACATTTCCCTGATAACTAATGAAGTTGAGTATAAGTGGGTATTGACAATTTGGTTATCACTTTTTAAAAAGTGTTTTCTTTTTTCCATTGGTTGTCTTCTTAGTGATTTGTAAGAGCTCTGAATATACTCTGAAAATGAGTCATGTAATGGGAAGGTATATTACAAATATTTTTCTCCCTCTAATGATATCTTCTAATGATATCTTCTAATGATATCTCATTTAGATTACTTATATAGGTCACAAAAAGCATGAACTATAAAATTAAAAACAGGTAAACTGGACCTAACAAAAATTTTAAATTTCTGATTTTATAAAACACTGTTAAGAATGAAAAAGAAAGCCACAGATGGGAGGGAAGGGGCAAATATTTGCTATACATATGTATGATAAAGGAAATGTCCAGAATATATAAACTCCTACAACTCAGCACTAAGAAAAATAACCAGGAAAATGGCAACCGATTCATAAAGATACTTCATAAAAGATATCTTATAGTGGTGTATATCTGCATAACAATATGCTCAACATCATTAGTTATCAGAGAAATGCAAAGTAAAACCAACAGGAGATACCAATATATAACCCAGAGAATGGGTAACATTTAAAGGCTAATACCAAGTGGCAGCAAGAATGCAGAACAGCTAGAAATCTGAAATATTGCTAATACAAATGCAAAGTGGTATAGGCACTTTGAAAAACAGTTTAGAATTTCTTATAAAGTTTGATATACACTTAATACATGGACATGGACCATCAATCTTACTCCTAGATGTTTCTTCAAAAGAAGTAAAAAATCATGTTCACATAAAGACACATCTGCAAATATTCATTCAGTTTCATTCATAATTTCCAAAAACTGCAAAGAACACAAGTCTTCTGTTTCCCTCTTTCAGGCAGATTGGACAAGCATCTGCAAGTAAGCTTCTGGTTCTTCCCTGTATTTCAGGCATTTCCTGTCCATGCTTTTGATAAGTGCTTAGCTATCTCAAACACCTTAAATGAAATGTTTCTGAGAGATTTAATCTTTCCTTCAGAGATTCTGAGCTTTGCTCTTTGACTAACCATAATGCTTTAAAGTCTGCTAAATAATTTATAGGTGACTAGCCATATGTGTGAGGCAGGCACCATTCCTGAAGTGGTACTTTGTGTCCTAAATAATGGGAGACTAGGAAACATTTTAAGCCTCTTCTAGAAGCTCCCGGCATCCTCCATGATCCAGATTTCAGAAAATGTAAGATAGGGAAAATTTGGCCTTGTTCAGGGATCCAAAATTTTTGATATTTCAGCAAATAGCAGAATCATTGCTCGTTTCTCTTCCTCAAGTAACATTCCTCTACATGGGCAAACCTAATACTTAGATTGGAAGCTGGAAATATTCCTAGAAAAGTAAGTGATTGGAATTTCTTTTCATTTAATCCTCTCTATATTTACAGATCTTGTGCTCTTAAAAACTTAAGCTTTATAATTAATTCAGCTTGATTTTGTTGTAGTGGGGACATGGTCTGCAGCAACCCAACATCATTTAGTATCAGAAGTTTCTTCTTGATAATTTTATGTCAGTGATGAGTTTTCTAAGAAATACTTTAATGTATTTTCTCTCTAAATTAAAACAGATACTTCATGATTCAACAGCTATCACATTTATAAACTGAGAAACATGCCTAAGTTAAAAAAACAAATATGTGAAATACTCAATTAAAAAATGTGATATTCTAATACTTATTCATCTGTTCGAAATTTGTCATTGAATTTACTGACTTAAATACTTGTGTATATTGCCACTATATCATTTTTCTAAAATACAGGCTAAATCACAACATTACCTTTTGGAAAACTTTTATTTGTCCCTTTGTTTAAAAAATAAAATTCCAATTCCTTTGATGGTGTTCAATATTTTCCATGATTTTATCTTAACTACTTTCTAGTGCCTATCTTCCTCTGCATCTGATCTTACTCATCTGTGTCAGTGACCATTTACCTTAAACATTCTCTCAATACACCATGTGCTCACACACCTCTGGACTCCATTGTTTCTAAGTAGAACACAACAAATGACTTCTCCGCTATCAATAGTTTGCTTTTTTTAAGGGGTTAATTCACAGAACACTCTTCCATGGAGGCTTAACCTAATCAATAGTACACTCATTTTCCTTTAATTTCAGTCATTGCTTGTATCTCTTCTTAGTGCTTACTTTTCCCTACCCTTTCTCTTTATACTCAGTGGAAATTTCTCATGTTGGTATAAAACTTTTAAAGGGGAGCCATACATGAGTCATATGTGTATTTCTCACAAACCTACATGGAGTTCATATTAAAATATTTTTGAGTGAACATGACCATTGATTTTTTTTCTTAATTATGTGAATATAGCTCACTGGTAGGGAAGAGCCCTAATATTTATAGTTGGGATCCATTAACTTAAAATAGATATTTTATCTAGTCAACTTTTAGTTGATACCCACTTTTTAAATCATAAAACAATACACATTACTTACAAAAACATGCTTATTTTTTCTTTGAACTTTAACTTCTAACTTTCATCTTTCCTAAAGTCTTTTTCTTCTGTATCTTTTGAAACAAAGCAACATTTTGCACAAAGCCCAATTCAACACGGATAATTGAGTGATTTTCAATATGCTGAAATAGGAGTTCAAGATGAAAATTCATTAAGTAAATATAGGCATTCTCCAATTTGCAAAATATTTTTATGACTGCCTTAATTTTGTAAGTGATATGTTGCCAGATTTATTCAGATTGCTTGGATATACAACATGCTTTGTTCAATTTCGGTATCAATATTGTTCCCTAAGGGAAAAAACAGCAGCAGTTTTTGATTGCTAGAAAATTATAGTCTTTTCCATATTGTAAATATCAAAGACATCCTAAGGCAGGCAGAGAGCTGTAAAATGTCTATCTTTCAGTAGCTGGACAATAAAGAGAAAAATCAGCATCATCATTGGTGTTAATGTACACAAAACAAAATGTTCAATAAAGTATTAATTATGTCTGGCTTCTCATTTTTTTTACTTATTCAGACAATGTATTTCAACAGATTTTTTTGTACCTTTAGAGATGAAAATACAAAAAACCAGGGTAAGGAAAGAGCCATATAGTAAATCAAGATGCTTCAGCTTGGCTGTTTACAGCAGAGATATTAATGTAATCTCCACATTTTCTTGATTTCTTATGATTTAAGAAGTCATGCTCCCTGTTAGTAAATGTTACTGGGAATTGGTAACCCCAACTGACTGAAGGATTTGAGGAAAATTCTCAACCTCTATTTGAGATATAAAATTGAGTATTTGGGTAAAAATAAATTTCTATATATTAAAAAAAAATAAGGTAGCTTCTTATATAATAGAATTATAAACTTATGCTCCTAAAAGAGCCTTTGGAGACAGACTAATACTAATTTATATTTGAAGACTGCTAAAGTTGAGCTCCAGAAAGTGAAGTGATTTGTCCACAGTTATAAAAATTATCATATGAGAATACTGATTAGAAACTGCTTCTAACAGTTTTAGGACTCAGTTAGGACTCAATCAGGACTCAAAAAACAGAATTAGGACTCAGTTCTTCTATCAACATTTCTATATAGCAATTTGTTTTATTTTCATCTGATTAGATCAGTTGAAACTTTTGTCTATAAACATTTTCAAAACAAACAAAAATACGGGTTGATATGCATTAGGCAGCAGGATGACTTCAGCAGTTCATTTTTCACACCCTCAAGACATGTTTCTCTGTGCAGATGTGTGGTCCCAGGAATGTCCTCCTCCTATGACATTTTATGTGATAGTTTTCAATTGCTTGTTTTCTGGCCTCTAAGAATTTGCATGGAGAACCAAAGTTGGACTTTTTTTTTTCCCCATAGGGAATAAGGTTTGGGAGTAATGGCAGAAATAAAATGAAAGATGTAATTTCGGTTGGGCACATTTAACCACTCATAATAAACTTAGTCAATATTAATGAAGGCATAATCTTCAGATCAATTCAAAGAATTACCTACCATGCTCAGCTCTGGGAAGTCTGCATTCTCAGACAGCCTAGAAACAATGCTGGAGGTGGAATGAGATCAGACATATCACAGTTCCACTTCCCGGCCTACAATCGACACTTAGCTCCCAAAGATACTAGCTGTGCTTCTACTAACATGTCATTTTAACCTCTACCCTTTGATTATCAGTGATTATCTAAAATTCAATTATAATCTTTTTGATGTCTTTTCTTTCTACAGCTCTATATAGAATGAGTTAGTGTTATTTCCGTGGTCAGTTAGACATCTTGGATGACCCATTCAAGGAAGTTCACTTAGTCTAATGTGTTGACACCTGTGCCCTTCCAGTACTGGCAGCACACACTGAGGCTGTACTCACTGATCAAACCGTGTGCAGTTAGCAGACATGGGAGAGAGAGCTGGGTGCTCCGGTAGATGCTAGTGTCTCCAGATAGATATATAGATGATTCATAGATGTTAGATGATAAATAGATGATAGACTGATAAGGAAATAGAGAACTAAAATATATATTTATTCTGATATTTTGATTTGTCTATACCTATAAAGAGAGATATGGTATATTTACATATATTATATATATACACATACATATATACACAGAGAGAGAGAAGGAAGGAGAGAAACAGACAGACAGACAGGCAGGATTACTGGAAAGACCTTCAATCCACTTTTTCCTCTGCATGTCCTAAACTCTACCATTGATGTAGTAAAGAAACAGAGCTCTGTGTATCCAGAACAAAAAATTCTTCCTTTCCTAGAGAATTGTCTTTACTGATCTAGGCTTTGTGTTAGAACACTGACCATATCAAAAGACACTATAAATAAAAACCCTATTAAATCTGTCATTGTATCTTTTATGAAAATGTTCCTTTCTACATATTCTTCTGAGGCTTTTTTCTAAGGAAACAGCAAATATTCTTTATTCTTAGTGTCAAGTCTAGCTGTATTTTGAAAATTAATTTGGCTTTTTAAAACATTTTACTGGCTTTATGAACCTAATAATTGTTAATTGTCTCATTGCTCAGTAAGAACATTTGTACCATACATGTGGCTATCATAGTTCTTTTTTTTTTTACTAGTCTCATTTTTTACCTAATTTCATATTCTCAGTCTTAATTATTTTCCTTTTTTTTAACGTTTTTCACATTTGAGCTATATGGCTGTATTTATGTACTCTGAAAAAAGTTCTGAAATACTTTCTGAATCAAATTGGGAAATAAGTAAGCAAATAGATACAAACTACCTATGAGTGATCTTGAGCAATTTAATTAATCTCTCTAAATACAATTCTTCATATGTAAAATTGAAACACTAACTACCTCATATATTGTAAAGTAGTGTAACATTTTAGGTGCCAACTACAGTTTCTGGTATCTAGTAAATGTTTAAGTTATAAAAATTAATTCCAGTGTCTGAATTAATTATATCTGAACTTATATTTAGTTCTGAATGCAACAATTCAAGGGATTCACTGACAAATTAGAATTTAGCCAAAAGAGAGCCATGACGGATAATGACTGATAATGTTTGGTGGAGAAAATAACAATATTATAACAAATTCTCTTTTTCTTTAAAATAGAACAAAACTCCAAAAATGTGGTGATGTGGTGTGTGTGTGTGTGTGTGTGTGTGTATGTGTGTGTGTGCCTGAGTATGTTTGAGTAAGTGGATGACATTTTGTAAGAATCCAACTCAAATTGTCAACTGTCATTATCTCTGAGAGGTGAGATTAGAAGGCAGAAACGAGGATTGTGCATTTTCATTCATACATATTTTTAAATAGGAAACAGAGAGAAACAGTATAGGACCAGTGGAAATTTCTACATTTTTTTTCATTTTTTTAAAATTTGATTAATCACTAAAGAAAGAATGTAGATAGGAAAATGAGGGGTCTGGAGATGGTTTTATAATAAGAAAACAACTGAAGATGTTCAGCCTACAGCAGAGAGAGAGGAGGAATTAGTGCTGTTTTCCAAAATTTGAAGAACTCTTAAGTAAAGGATAATTTATATATTATGTAATGCTCCAAAGGATGGAAATGGTAAAGGAAATAATGTTTAATCAGAGTAGAGTAAATTTTGAAGGAGCTGACACTCAATGTTAGCTTTAGGAAGAGGTCAGATATTCATCTTTCAGGAATGTTATAATGCAAGTGAAAACTACTAAGGTAGATTTAATTAGATTCTGAAATAACACTGTCATTGCTATTTTCTTTACCTGATAAATGATATCTGTCTGCCTTGGTATGTCAAAATTTGGTAAATGAACCAACAAAAATTTATTGTGTAAACAGTACTTTCCACGTAATATACCACACACTGGGAATAAACAGGTAAATAAGATATATCCAGATGTTCAAGGGAACTCATGGTCCGATTAGAAATATATTCAGAGGTAAGAAATTTTAATAATATATTTTTATGGCAGAAATACATACAAGGCATTATGGATATATAAAAAGAGAATGACAAACAGGATTAAATAGTGATATCCTATGAGATATCAATAATATTTGTTTCAAAATGTTATTAGCTGAGATTTTAACATAAATCAGTGCATAAGCAATATTTGCAGGCAGTTTAATATTAAACATAATCTGGTTATAGTTATACTTCTAAACTATTATATAGATAATAGATTGCTGTAACATCCCAAGGTATTCAAATAAACCCAACAGAAATGTAGAAATGCTTAAGAATCAAGAAAAATTAAAGACCTTTCAATGAGGTGAAAGGCTTGACTACAGGGTAATTGCAAAGAAGTCAATGATGCAATTCCAATTTTGAAAGATATAAATTATGCAAGTGATTTCACAGCAGGGGGGGGTATTTGTCTTGATGTGAAGATGTTGCCAAGCTCATGAATTTCAAATCTGTAAATTAAGAACAAAGGATTTACAGTTTAGTTAGAAGCAAATGAAAGACAAGTTACTCCAACAGAGGTCAATACTGTGGCTCATTCTTACCTCTAGGGATTGTTCATTCCGTGCTACTCTCTTCCCCACTCCGTTCCAAAGGAGGAAAAGTACTGATGGATCAAATCCAAGGACACAGGAGACAGAGGTGACAGGTGTTTGAATACTTGAAGGTGACTTAAAAAGTAGGTTGAAAACTCTTTGCATCTGTATGTGGCAATGTTTCAGATTCTGCCCGTTGTATTCCTTTTCTTAGTCATTTTATTTTTGCTTTGCTTTGCTTCCTTAGTAGCTAGTGAAGTAAGGCGCATCTGCTCTAAGTCTATGATTGGTGAGATCTGTTATTCATGTTAACAGGTCATACCATAGCTCTGTAAGGAACCCAAATGTATTTAATACCTGTTTATTCTCAACGTATTTTCCATAACATTGCTTGTTATAATTTGCTTAAATTTTTTTTAAAAGGTGCCAGAGAACTAAAAAACTAATTTTGTATTTTTTAACAGAAATAAAAATAGCAGGTAAAATAACTACAGTACTGTATTTGCCTGGTTTCTTCCAATTGCCATACTATTCAATTCTACCAATTGAATCAACTATCTCAGACTGTCAAAGAAAAAGTATTGATCCAAAAAAATGTCAAGGCAATATTCACACAGATATTATCTATGTTCAACACCTATGGCTTGCTGTGTTTGCATTTTCCCTCATATTCATTTCAGCAGATCTCCAATAATACCACAGAGGCAAGTACATAGAACCAAAATGGTTCATCAAGCGAACTGCATCAGCAGAGCTGTATTTTAGGCATCTACTGAGCAGGAACAAAGTCAGATTCCTGAAATGATCATAATTTGATGCAGATGAATGCCAGATTAATAGGCTTTTAGATTACAGAAAATTTGGGAAGCAGCAAGTGAAATTGAAGTGATTGTTTGAATTAAATTTCTCTATCATTTTATACTGTTTCTAAGCTAAAGTCTTTCTGAAAGACTTATCACTTCACCAATATGCTCTTTTTGAGGAAAAAAATGCAAATACTGCTTTTCACTCCATCATATTCTTATGATGTTTTGATATTTTTCTTTTTCAAATGTATGGTTCTATAATCCTGTGTTATTAGTTTGGCTTGAGCAGATATCTTTTAAAAGGCTATTATCACAAAAGCAAATGTAGCTATCATGTGTATTATGCCCATACTTACTGAATCATTCATTTCAATTAGGGGGTTTTCCCTACCTCCCATGGCCATATTGTCTGCCTCATGGTCACCACATTATCGTTGATTAGTACTTTGCGTTAGGCCAGCTTTACCTTAATTTTATTTCCTTGCTTGTAAATCTTGAAAACAAAAATATTTCTGAAAGATCAAATACTTTGAGCAACAATTTATCACTACTGGGGAAATCAGTGCTTCCAGATCTTTATAAAATATTTTTTGATCCTAGCAACCCAAACTACTCAATGGCTTAAGCCAAAAAAAGCTAGAATAAAAATATGCAAAGTCATCTTCAAAATTCTTGTGATCTAGTTAAAACAGTCACTAATGTTCCCAGCGGTTTGACCTTACAATTTGACTTCCCTCACTTTCTACTGTGCCAAATCATCTCCTGTACATCTTCTGCTAGCTTCTTCTTCAAATTGTTATTGTACCTATTCTCTCTTCATTTAGACATAGAAAGTTCAACTCACTCTGAGAAAACATTTTAAATCTATGTTTAAAACTTTTACAAAAGCTGAGAATGCCTGGGATATATGTTAAATCTTCATAGACTGATATTTGAAAAACTACCATCTTAACCCACAAACTTCCTTCATATGCTTTATAATACTGTAAAAATTAGGGTTTCTCCTTTTTGTTGTTAGACTTAAGTGATCTTATAAATGCAATGAACCAGTGGTACCAAGATACCAAGTGACTAGATCAGTTAGAAGTTGTTTTCTTTATGTTCCCTTTTCCACCTAAACAATGTATCATTAAATAACAGAGACATGTTGTCAACACTGATTTTTCTGTTTCTGCGGTGAAGATTTCTTATTCTTAGAATTTGAAACCCATCAGGTTGAAGGGGAAAATCAAAAAATGTCTCAAAGCCAATGCAATGGGCATGACTAGATAACTATTTCAGAAGAGATGAGCTCTGACCCCTTTTATAATCTTCCTAGAGTCTGAAAGGTGGGCAATATCCAATCACAAGCTTTCTTTCATTATATTGCAATTATCAAATAAAAACACATTTAAAAAAGCAATAATTTCTAACTTTTACATTTTTTCACTCTCACTGCCTCAATAGATTTGACAAGAAGGTATTAACTAACTTCATGCAATTTGAGGATATCATACCTTTGATCACAAAGTGATAATAACCTCAAGTAGGAATACAGTCATAATTCAGCTTAAATCTGACTTACTGAAATTAAATCCCTAATACATAAATTCAGTAAAAAATGTCCTTCTTTATGCACATTATCCAAAGTTTCATTCTTGTTCCTCAAAGAACACAGTGTCAGATAATGAAAATAGAGTGCATACCAAAAACACCTGTTTGAAATATAAGATCTTATGGACATTAAAAATCCTGCTGAACATTGTTGGTTCACAGTGAAAATTGTATTGAAATTTTTTTTTTTACTTCTTTCCTTTATCACCCAGTGGGAAAAATTAATTTCAGAAACGTCCTTTTCTGAAAATGTATTTTTGGTCTCATATGTTGACTCCAAATATCAGTCATGGTTCTAGAATTGCAAGAACTAATTAATGTTCCAGGAGGTTCCTCTATAGGTGAAGCACAGAATTCAGAAAAGCCAGAGCAGCTCTTGACCATTCTGTACCCATAGCTCATTACTGCAGTGAGGCACCTTCATTGTCAAGTTTCTCCTGAACTTTGATTTCTAAATATCAACTTTGAGGAAGAAAGAATTGTTGCATATTTAGAAAATTTTATTGAAATTTGAAGAACTTAGGATTTGTTATCTAAAGTCCTGGTTATTTGTAATGTAACAGAAGATAAATCAGATGTTATAACTGAGGCTCAGTTTCCATATTTGCAATAACATTAACAGAATTCTTAAGAGGAGCAGTTAAGAATGAAGGTAAAAGTTTATTCGTATGTGCTATATATTTGTTCACATTTATTTAGCATCTAGGAGAGGCCAGATATCATACTATGAACTGGGGAGAGCAGAGGAGATGAAGTCTGTATCCTTGGAGTTTATACCCTGGTTGGGAGAGACAGACATATGAACATCAATATAATTGGCAACACTTCAATTGAGGAAGAATTTAAATACTGTTAGGCTTCCAGGTAGAAATATATCAATTCTTCCTTTGGATGGTGGAGAAAATTTCATGTAGGAGACAATATTTGAGCTGAATCTCAAAGGAAAAGGGGTTTCCATGAGGAGACAGGATTCACCAGGAAATAAATACATGAACATGTAAGGGTATGGAAAGGAAAAAAGCAAATGGTGCTTAAGAAAGTTTGAGACGCTTGAGTAGATAGAACACAAGAGTCTGTAGGAGAACTGCAGCTAATGAGGCTTGAAAGCTTAAATAGGGACAGATTGTGAAGGTTCCTGAAACACAGACATTCAAATTGTTGGTGAAGGATACTAATGGGCTACGAAACCATAGCACTTTAGGAAAAATGGTCTAGCTGTAGCATGAGCAATAGTTTGAGGTTTTTAAGACCAGAGTCACAGAGATCAAGTAACAGCCACTGCAGCAATTCACTTGTGGGTTTATGGGTCAGGGATAAAAGACAGAGGCCAGTGTTTGGAACTTGATGATGTGTTTGATTTGGAAAGCACTTAATTTCAATGACTCTGTTAGGTATGTTGAGGAGAGAACAGTTGGGGAAACAATTGTTTACACTGAAAATACTATTTCACAGTAAAATTATTTAACATTTAATGTCTTACTGTTGCTAGAGAAAAACATTAAAGCTCTGCACACAATGTACTCCCTAACGTCTATTTCTGCTGCAGCATCTCCAATTGACACCTAGGTTTCAATAACCTAGTAGCTCTTTTCCAAATGCATGATTCTCTTTTTAGGCTCTTTACCTTTGCACACTCTGCTTCCTATGCCTAGATTGTTGGATTTCTCCTTCATACACTCACTACTGAGATTACTGTGATTACATGAACGCTATTTGATTAGTTTCTACATTTGTTTTCCCTCCTTGGCACATGATAAGCACACAAGAAAATGTGAGTAAATGAATGTATAAATGAGGTATGAAGTATTAAATTGGAGCAACTTTGCATGAAAGAGGGTTGTCTTGTGACAAATATTTCTTCCAGGAATTCTCAAAAATAGAACAAGCTTCTGAGTGGAGTCAGAATGCTTGTACTCCTCACCTATATTGTGGGTGTCTTTTTATAAAAATACTGGCAATAAGGTGATCCAAATTTCATAATAATAAACCTGATTAAAAATGTAAAAATCAAATGCTTTATTAAAATGCCTCCTTATTTTTAATGCTATTCTTACACACATTATGCAACTTATATGCTTAGACTGACAGCTACTTACTCCCTATCAAATGCAATAAAAAAGAAGCCTCAATCTATGTTTTGACAGGTAAAATATAATGATTTTGAATTAATCTTGGCATCCTTGCCCTCATCACCTTCACTGTCTTGTGGAGCAGAGCATTGTTTAAAATGATCAAGAAAATCAGGCACAGAAATACCAAAGTTAATGCCATTACTGTATATTTAAATAATTACCTCATCATCAAATTATTTTTTTGTTCTCTTCCTGACCACCTAAATGAATAAAGCAGGATAATAACATTCTCATTATTTTAGGAACACATTTGCATCTGTAATGAAAGAGTCCCTAAAGGGCACAGACACCATAGAGGCGACTGTCTGAATTAATTAAAATTGTTTGCCTGATTAGATAAAAAATGCAAGTATAAACTGCATATCAGTGAAAGTTTCTCTCTTTGATCAAAATACAAGAATAAGCTATTTTTAACACAAAGTCTTAGAGGATTAGTCTTTAGAAAACAAAATAGAAGTTAGCATATATTTCTCTACTTTAAAAAAAAATACTAAACTCTACTGGCCAATAAAAACATAGTATCCATATAGTACATTTTATATTTTCTTTGAAATTCTTTCAAACATAATTCCAAACATAATAAGATTCTTTAAAAGATAAAGAATATGCATACCTCCAAATGAAAAGAAAATGCATTTAATATTTTGATTTAAAATTTTAATAATTTCTCTAAACTGATAATTTATTTTTAAATGTGAAAACATGTTTATCAACATACAGAATCATTTGCTCCTAAGTAAAACATTCTCCTCCACGTCAAAAAGCAACCAAACCCTTCTTTCTCATTTAAGATTTTTCAAGTGTGCCAATCTATTTAAATGAGCTATTAATGTAGTGTTTAATAGAACCATTAAAATGTAAATTATCTTGATATGACTATATTTTTTTCCAATGTTTTCCCAATGTTTGTTCAGTCAAAAAGACAAGAGATGTTTGTGAAAGCAATTACTGTCCTCAGTAATGCAAACTTTGATTTAAAAAAAGAATAAAATAAAACATGTGGCATATATCCTTCTAAAATAATTCCACAGGCTCACCTTTATTTTCATCTTTGTTTATGATGAAAAAGTAGATGAAAATATTTATGTCCAATGCTAATTCATACCAAATGCCCTACTATGCAGTAAATGCATAGCAAAAACATTGCTTAGTAACAGTAGAAAATAGTCATTATTAATTTCAGTGGCTTAATTAGAAGTTTACTTTAGCAACCCATTGTGTTGGAGAATGGTATATTTGGGGGCACATGTATTTGTTTATCTTAAACTAATATAGGAAACCCATAGAACTGGTGAGTTTAGTCTTCTATAATCCAGTGAAATGATTTTATGTAAACAGCTTATAGAAAATGAAATTCGAGCAGATTTTTTTCCCTTGTATTACAGCAGACAATTGATAGCTGAGAATTTTCCCTTCTAAATGATTTTTAATGCTATTTTGTACATTTTATAGATCCATATTAAAAGTAGTTCCATAACCAATATCACATATTCTTACCTCATTGCTGCCCAAGGGCCTTCAATAGTAGACATGTGTTAGAAGGGATAAAATATACATCAAGACATGTTGTGAAAGAAATAAATATCTAGGATGAAGGGACTTGTGCAAAACAATGAATAAATATGAACAAGAAAGTGTCTTGAAGTTCCCATAAAGCATGGGATGAGTTCATGGAGAGGACAAGTTTAGTTCCAAAGGCACCCAAGGGAGTCTCCTTGGGCTGATGTTGTTTGTTGTAGGGCATACAGGGCATGAAGTCATGAATTTCAGGTGAGGAAATCCCCATCTGACAGTTGTATAGACTTGGCAATTCTCAGAAGAATGATTAGTTCAGTGATGCCAGCATCAGATACAGAAAAGGGAATAGAAGAAAGTAAAGCTGGAAAGACAGAGAACTGCAGTGGAGAGCAGCAAGTGCTACTCCAAAATTTGGTGCATATCCTGCAGGAAACTAAAAGTAGTTAACAGCATAATGATAGCAATAGAACTATGCTTCAAAGACTAAAGTATACCAACAAGTTATAAGATAGTTCGAAGGGGTGACATTAGGGACAGGCATAAGTTTAGCAAGTTATAAAAGTCCATGCAAGTTATAACTGAATACAGAGGAAAATCAGGAGCAAGATATGTAAAGTTTTAACATAATACTCACAATAATAATAACATGGTAACTAGCACTTACTGAACCTTTACCATGTGTCAGGCCCTGGGCTAAACACAATACATGGGTTATTTTATATCATTATCACTAAACTATCATCATAAATAGTAATGCTATTTGTAATGTGTACAGGTGAAGAAATGGAGGTTCTGAGAGGTTAGGTTAGGTTACTTTCCCAAGTTCTCATATACACTGGTAAGTGGAGACAAGATTTGAATCCAAGATATCTGATTCTAAACCCATGTTATTAACCATAGCAAATTAAATAATTTATTGGATGAAGGAAAGAAGAAAAGTCAAGGATAACTGAGCTTTGAGGCTGAATGACTGGAAGGAGAGACATTAATTTGGACATTAATCAAAATGTTTCTTTTCAGTGAATGTTGACTGGTACAGGTCTAATTTCATTATAATTGATTTGACCTTTTATCTACAGAATGGACCCAGGCAGTGGGCTTGCTGGGAGCATCTAGAGACAAACAGAATTGACTTCACACTGGCTGACCATCTCTGTGCCAGCACTCAAAAATGTGGTGCATTTCATTTTCATGCCTGCCAAAAAGGAAATGGTATGCTTCCAATTAATAGATAAAGAAAGGGTCTCATAGCAGTAAGGCAACTTATCCAAAGTTATTTGATTAATAATCCCACAAAGACAAAATTCTGTTCTCCATTACCCTCTCATCTGAGTCCAATTCCTTTTCAGAGTATTCAAGTTCAGATAGTTTTATAAATCTGTTAATTGAATCTTCAATCACACCTCACTTCCAAAAGAATCTTCAATGGGCATCATTTCAAATGCAGAAGCTTACTGGCTCTACAAGTGAGTGTTTAACCACAATTCTTTCATAATAATTATACTAAATGTTGATAAATGCCTAAATACTTCCTTCTCAGTAGGCAGCAGCTATTTTCAAAATCTTTGTTCTTAATAGACATGACTTTCCACATGTACATTCACTAAATATACTCTCAGATATCCACAATGGCCTGTTAAATTTCTGAGTTCTCACACTCCCCTCAGAGCTCTGGGCTTCACTGTTGACCACACTCTCCTCCCAAAACGGCTCTGGCTTTCATAACACTGCCATCTCTTTCTTTTCCACCTCTTTAACCTTTCTTCTCAGTTTCTTCACTCCTCTCTCTCAACTAATTTAGTATAATCCTTCACTATAACCCTCCCCCTAAAATCCTGTTCTTTTCTACTACTCTCTTCTCTCATGCTAGGACAGCTCATTTAATTCAATAAATTTCCCTAAATAAATCACCAAATTTTATGTACTGGCCAAATTTCTATTCCATATTTCAAGATGCAGCTTTCTGGATGTCTTCTCCTAAACCATTTCATCCTCCTGGGTTCCTACCTTAATTAGCAATACCATTTTCCTCCTTGTTAAGTAGCCTAGAAAACTTAACACCAACTTCTATTTGTCTTTCTCCATAATCCTCTCCATCTAATAAGTGGTCAGATTCTCTCATCTACCACCCCAATCTCTCTCATATGATAAGATACTCTCAACTACCACTACTATAGGTATTTATTTTGTATTAGAACTGTACTAAGCATTTTCTGAATACTGTATCATTCAATCCTCACCATATGAGAAGATCACTGAAGGGAAGAGATTGAGAAGACTCAGCACTTGCCCTTAGTCACACAACTGGGCAAAGGCAGATTCGTGATTCAGACTCAGATGTGACCAGCACCAGCCCTGAAGTCCTGGGCACTGCTGCTTGGCCTTTTCCATTCCCACTTCTGCTTTCTAAGTTAATCTTCCATCACCTCTTCTCTGAACTAGTTCTAGGAGCTTCCCTACCTTTACCTGTAGATCTCCCTCCCAGTTACTCTCTGAAACACAATCATCATCATAAAAACAAGGTCAATCACAATGCATCTTCATCAGAAATTTTCCCCAGAGCCCTCAAATAAATGATGAACTTTAAGTACAGGCAAGGCTTTCTAGACTGGTACCCAAAAATACTCTTGGTCACTCAATTTCATATTCAACAAACATTGATGCAGTATTTCCTATGCACCAGATACTAAATTATTTACAGATATTAACACAATTAATCTTCAAACAATCCATGAGAAAGATACTTTTGTCCTCCATTTTACAGATTTAAGAATAGAGGACAAAGAAGTTAGGTCAATTGTCCTATGTCACACAGCTAATAGTTGCTTCCCCTGGGCATCAAACACCTGCAGTCTGACTCCAGATGTCTTATGCCTCAGGCTGCGGTACCTCTCTACTATTTGGTTGACGATTTTAGAGGTGGGCAAGCATGTTTCTTCTCAAATAGACTTTAGATTTCTTGAGTTACCCATCTTTACATCTTTCTTCCCTGCCTTCCTATACCACATTATTTAACTCAGGACCTTGCAAGTAGTAACATACAGTCATTGATTTAACAGTTATTGAACATCAGTAGCTGTAATAGAAGCTAGAGATGTATACTGTTTTGAATAAGGCTGCTTACCAGCTTAAGTAAGATTAAATTCTAGTGTTGGGCAAAACAATAATAATAATTAATGTAAAATTTACAATAAAAGAGGGCAACATAGTAGAGATGGGAGAGTCACAGAATTTAGATGGATGGGACAGAGCCACGTTTGTGCTGTGGACTGAATTACAGGAACACATCTTGTGATCAATAATCTCAGGTAAGTACTTTTCAGGTAGAGGAAAGAGGGGGCAAAGACACTGTAAGCAGAGCAAGTCTGCCATTTTACCATATTTCAGAATAGATTGATGTGCCTAGATTTTGGTGGATGAGCTGTTGAGAGAGTGGTATAAGAAGAAGAAAAACCTCTAGGTATACAAGATCAGATCATGAAAGGCCTTATAAGTGATGACAAGGAACATTAAATTTATTTTAAGTTAATGGAAAGTCATTGGAGGATTTCCAAGCTAAGTGTTCTAATTTACATTTTTGAATGATTACTTTGCTGGTCATGCGGAGAATAGATTATTGTGTTCAAAGGTAGAAGCCTGGAGACCAGTAAAGAAGCTACTTGAGGGTACCAAGTTAAGGGATCAGCAAATTTTTCTTGTAGAGGGCCAGAGATAAACATTTTAGACTTTATGACCATGCAGTATCTGTCATGATTACTCAATTCTGCCATCATAGCAAGAAGGTATCCATACACAATACATAAATGAATGTGCTTGGCTGCATTGCAGTAAAGCTTTGTGGATATGGAAATTTGTACTTCACATACTTTTTAAGTGCCAGAAATACTCTTTAAAATTTTTTTTCAACTATTTAGAAATGTAAAATATCATTCTTATTTCGAGGGTTAGTCAAAAGCAGGCAGTCTAGATGAGAGAGAAGGATGGCTTACCTAGGTTCATAGGGACAGAGGTATATTCATTGATATGAAGAAGACAGGAAAGGAGTGGATTGGAATATATATAAGGAGAGAAGAAAATCAAGAATTTTATTTGGGGTATAATATGTTCTCAGGTTTAAAAAATAAAAGTGTTCCTGAAATTTATTTGGTTCCCTATTATAATTTTGCAATACTCAGAAATTAAATTTCTCATTAGACAAAAGTATTTTATTCATGAATGCTGGTACTTCAATTTATTAGTAAATTTGCCTTTATTTTAATTGAAAATATATGGTCCTGAAAATTATGCCTTTTGATTCTAGCTCTTTCTTCTGAGACTACAGACAATGACTGGCATCTCTTCTCTTTCACATGTGAATCTAGAAAATGTCTAAACAGATCTATTTTTTCTTCTTTCTCCTGTATCTCCAGAATAAAGATAACCACCCTTCATATTAAGACTTGACTGCTTGAATAACTATTAACCTGGTAGACTATCCTAACTTCATTTTTTCTTTTAAAGTCCTCCAATTAGACATAACATGGCCATTGTCTTAAATTAAGTAATAACAAGACTATATAACTACTGACTTACCTTTGATACAAGAATAATAAAAGCCTTCATACAATAATACTTAGGTACAAATCAGTCTATATCACCATCTTGAAAATTTAGCTTAATCTGAATTAGGCACCAGAGGCAAAGAGTATGTATGGTCGGGTTGATTATCAGTCAGTCTAATAAAAGTGTTTCTTCACTTTTCTAAGGTCACCTCCATAGCAATCTTAGATTACTTACAACAAAGACCAAATTACTATAACCACAAAATTCAAGACAAAATATTACCAATGACATCCATCGAGCAAGTTCAAACCATAAATTTCATCTCTGACTAGAGAAGAGTCAGAGATTATTTACCCTGTTGGAAAAAGCATTATTTCATCCAAATGAATCAAACATAAGAGGCATCAAAGCTCTTTTTTATCTTCTTCATGCCTTTCTCTTTTTTTATTGCACATTTTATAGTTGTGGCTCCTGCTTTCTATTTTTTTGTTGCTTTGGATATAAAAATATGTTCTGGTCATAATCACAAGGTATTAATGGGCTCCTTTTTTATAAACCTTATTGTAGAAACAGTATTTGAAAATGAAATCCCAGAAATAATAGGTAGAACTGATTTGTGAATGAATTGTATAGGAAGAGCCTAGTGAGCAGGACATAATTACTCTCCCCTGGAGGAAGAAACACACTTAAGACTTGACAACTACACTTGTGTTTTCTCTGGCACCATTATTGCCTTAACACCCATCACCACTGCTGACGATGATTTGATTTTCCCTAATAGTTGCCTCCTAAAACCAATTGGCTCCAGGAACACAATTACACTTAGGAAGGGTGTGGTGATCATGTAGACACAATCAAAGACTCACCCTTGGACCAATGGCATCTAATAACACAGAAGTCACAACAAAGCACAATGACGCATTTTTGTTTTCTTCCTACCTCCTGAAAATACCCAGAGATTTTAGTTTGAAGAACAGAATATAATCCTTTCACTAAAAGAGCTCCAAATCAATCATTATACAACAGAAAAACAGAAATTCAAGAAATTTCAAACAAACAGAACTTAATATACAAATCAGTCTATATCACCATCATGTATTATTAAATACCTGATAGAATATTTGAGAAGCCAAATAGGAGACAGATATACCTACACCCAGATATTAGAAACAACCAAAAATAGCTACAATGTCTGGAACAAAAAGGATGCAGTAGGGAGGGAATTACCACAAGCATGTAGAAGGATTAGAATCCCCCTTCTATAGACACTATCTGGAAGGAGTTAGGATAGCAAAGAAAGGGTTTATAGCAAGAAATACTTTGGTTTATATGACTAAAGAGCCCCTAGTCACGGCTTTATCCTGGCTCACGCAATGTGATCAGGTCCTGGTTTTATCACTTGGAATTTTTAACTTTTCTTTCTTAGTTTTGGTGTGACTCCTAGACAGCTCTATTCTATTAGCCCAGAACTAGCAGCCAGAAGCTGCCTGCTCCCTGGTTACCAAATGGGAAAAAGAGAATGCCTTATTCTTCCAATTATTGAAAAACCTGGGAACCTCATTGAAATAAAAACAGTTAAAGCAGGTACTCATTTTTGAACTAAGCACTATAGCAAAAGAAATGAGATTAAAATGAATGGCTTGGACCAATCTAGGCCTACCTGGGGCTTGAGGTGCATCAATTCCACCCAAAATGCTTGCCTGCCATTCAATAGAGCATGAGTGAAATGAAACCTGGGGCAGTAATAAATGATGCCTATATTGTAATTTATTCCTGAAGTCTACCTTGACACTCTAGGCAAAATTCATTTTCCTCCATATTTTAAGTATTCCAAAGTGAGAAGGAAGAGATGAAAGTACTATTGAAAGAATAAATGAACTAATTAATCAGTTAATCATTAAATCAATATGAATGTTTAATGGTATAAAAAATAGAGTGGTGAAGGTTTGGAGATTAATAGAACTTTCATGATGTAACAGCTCATAAAAGCCCTACTTTGAGCTGTTCTATGCCACTATTTACCACATTAGCAATTATTATAATAACTTTGTCTACTATTTATTGGGAATGAATTATTGTACATACACTTCCTGCATTAACACATTTAATCTTTACCACAAGTGAATTAAGTAATCTATTTTATTACCTATATTTTACAGATGGGAAAATTGACCCCAGAGGTTCAACAATAAGCAAAACAGATTACTCAGCTGGAAGGTGAAAGAGCTGGAAATCAAACATTTTAACAATGGAAACCAGAAAAAAATATATAGGTAAAAATTTGGATCAGGCCTTACTCTTGAAAAAAATCATCTGGATGATACTACATCTATTCTATATTATAGCCAAACTGTTACCATTCCCAATTTAAGTCAAATATTTGAAATGATTTTTTTGCATGATTGGAGATGTTCTCCATATTTATTATATTATATGGTTTCTCACCTTGAAGTGTCACTTGGAATTCAGTGTTTCTCAAATCACTACATAATAAAGTGTAAATTCACTACCCTGGCATTCAAAATATCCATTATCTGGTCTCAATCTACCTTTTCAACTTTAATTCCCATCATTCCCAATCACATATTCTGCATTTTGTCAGACCCTTCCAGTAAATGTACCCTTTTTCATGCTATTTTATACCTTTAAGCCAAATTCCAACTCCTCCACAAAACTTCCTTAATTCCGTGAGCTGAATACAACATGTTTTAAAAAAAACTTCCGAAAAATTTAACCCATAAGTCTCTTACAGCAGTTTTTACAGCATACATTGTATCATTCTTAAATATTCATGGCATTCCCTACAGAATATCAGGTTCCTAGGTGGCTGAGACCATACCTTGCACAATTGTATATACCCCTAGCTGTCCATGCAGAACTCTTTAATGTGCCTAATTATTGTGTTAATGGAATTAAAGAAATAAGAAGTAGAAATGCCAAAAAGTATTTTATCCAGTTGTTTTAAATGTCTGTGTCTCAAGTCAAATGAGGAAGTATAAAAACTCAACATGAAATAATGTCATCAGAATTTCCTACTTTAATAAAATTCCATCCATACATAAAAAAAAATTAAAAAACTCAGAGGACATAATATGTTAATGAAAAGTTCTGTGTTTGGTACTTTCCAAGATTCAATTACTATTACCAATATTTTAAAATATTTGATTTATGTTTATTGCTTTTTACATCCCCAAATTCAGAAACATAATGTTTTTAAGAAATTCTATGTTTAAATGTTTACTTCCTGATTAATTTATTATAATACATTATGTATTTTGATTTTATTTTTATCACATTGAAAAATATGATTCATAACTTTCTCAGCCTCTTGTACTTCTTTTGTATTGTAAAAGAAAGGCAGAGATTTACTTATGTTAATCAGATTTATATCACCTAAAGGGAATTTTTTACAATAAAATTTAGTTCATCAAAATTATCATTTAATTTCTGTGCACGAGGGTAATACCAAGTCTCTCTAGAAATATCAACATTAGATCATTTAGATAGTTAATAACGTATAAAGCAAAGAAATAGGGTGTCAAGAGGCCACGACAAAGGTTTGCTGAATTTTGATTGGAGATCAGGGGAGAACAGGGACAGTTTCAGATCAGTGCTTTTCAGTAGAACATTTTGTGAGACTGGAAATGCCCCATCTACATTGTCTAATACAGAGACCATTTGCCACACATGGCTATGGAACACTTACAGCTAATGTTAATGAAGATATGTATTTTTAGTGTTAATTAATTTAAATGTAAATGTCCACATGTGGTTCCCATATTGGACAATACAGATCTAGAGTATACTATGTCCAAAACAGATCCAGAGGGGAAATTGTTATCAGGAGGTACTGTGAAGCCATGTAGCAGCTGGTACCATTGGGATCTAGAGGTCAAATCATAGAACGGATGCTTCAGAGAGAAGCAGAGGATGTCAACCACAGTTGTGCAATACTTTATAACTGTGTTCTGATTTTCCTCCCTCATCTTCAGAGGTTATTTTAGTGTGGAGGAACAGACTGGAAGACGTGCCAAGGTTGTTTTATTTTTTCCCAAATACTCATTCTACATTTGGCAAATATCTTTTAAAGAAATATATATGTATATATAAAATAGGGAAATGAAATTATTTTTGCAAATATGTAAACGAATTTACCCACTGGAAAAAAATTATCAACATAAGTGAGAGTAGAGGAATTTCATGATCTGCATATCAACCTTGTTTAGTAGTGAGAAGACACAATTAAAATAAATAGAATACAAATAAGAAAATGCTTTTATCATTTCAGCATTTTTTCAGCAAGGAGTCATTCCTATCCATGTATACTACTCTGGCAAATTGTCATTAATATTTTAGATCTACTCTCCATTCTTCTTTTGGTTTTGTAGCTATAAATCAAGATATTAACTTAAATATTTGTATGTAATATTTCTTTAGTCTTAGTTACCAAAGCTACTGTTGTCAAAGTAATTTCAAAATCAAGGAGAAATGTTACTGTTGTGCACTCTGTATCTCTATTATATTAAGAGCATGTATCTTGTAACATGGTAAATGTCAATTAGTCATTGCTATAGTATTCCCACCAGTTCAGTGGTACGATAAAAATGTCACCAATTATCATCTTGCTGATATCTTTCATAATGAGAACCTGTTAAGTTAATGATGAGACAGGTGTTCATCATTTAAGGGACCCCTGAGAAGACTCTCACTTAGCCATTAATAGCATTTCTGAGACACTTCTCATCTATAGATTCCATAAAACACTGGTTTCACTAGCATCTGGATCATTAATAAGAAAAATAAACAAAAAGATTAGTTAAATCAATGTTGGCATTTTGTAAAATAAATTTTAAAAGAAACCCATTATATCAAGATAGTTAATCTTTTGCATTTATTTTAATGTTGTTGAACATCATAATAATAAAAGTATTTTAGATTTACAAAACGATGTTGAAAAATTTTCACTAACTACCAACTTGATTAAAATTAAACTAAGTTAAATTTCACCAGTGGTTTCCCTGGTGAATTCTACCAAACATCTAAAGAATTAACATCTTCCAAAAAATTGAAGAGAAGAAAACACTCTCAAACTTCTTTTATACAAAACACATTTATCTTATGTGTGGTTTGCAAATATTTTCTCCCATATCATACATTGCCTTTTTACTCATTGATTATTTCCTTTGCTGTGCAGAATCTTTTTAATATGATGTGGTACCACTTAATCACTTTTGCTTTTGTTGCCTATGTTTTTGGTGTCATATCCATGGAATCATTGCCAAGACCGATGTCAGGATAGTTTTTCCCAACAATTTCTTCTGGGAGTTTTATAGTTTCAGGTCTTAGTGTTTAAGACTTTAAAATTTATTTTGAGTTAATTTTTTGTGTGGTGTTACATCAGGGTCCAGCACTTTCATTCTTCTGCATGCAGATAACTCAGTTTCCCAGCCCCATTTGCTGAAGAGACTATCCTTTCCCCATTGTCTATTCTTGGCACCCTTGCCAAAGATCAATTGACATAAATGTGTGGATTAATTTCTGGACTCTCTATTCTGTTCTATTGGTCTATATGTCTCTTTCTTACTGTAAACACATACTGTTTCAATTATAGTTGCTTTATAATTAATTACTAGAGGAAGTATGATGCCTCCAGCTTTGTTCTTTGGGTCTTTTGTGTTTCATTTAAATTTTAGTATTGCTTTTTCTATTTCTGTAGAATATTCTATTGAAATTCTGCCATAGATTGCTTTGAATTTATAGATCACTTTAAATAGTATGGGCACCTTAATGATATTAAGACCTCCAATCCATGAACACAAAATGTCTTTCCATTAGCTTGTGTCTTCTTTAATTTGTTTACCAATGTTTTGTGGTTTTCAGTGGACAAAACTTTCTTTTGATTACATTTATTACTAAGTATTTTATTCTTTTTGGTGCCAATGTAAACTGGATTTTTAATTTCCTTTTCAAATAATGCAACAGATTTTTTTTTCATCCAAAGGGTCTTTCTCTGTGTTTCCTGGAAATAAGTCAGCTGGAAGGAATGTTTTGCTAATGGAAGGTGTTGTCCAAGGCTCCAGCTGTCTGTTATTCACCCAGTGACAAGCTGTTTCTTACATCTGCCCTTTAAGAAAAGAAGAGGGACTGCTGGGAGAGTAGGTCAGTGGGCAACCTGCCACTGAAACCCAAACTCTCTGGGGCTGGATATGTCTGTCTGTGAGATTATGGGGGCTCAGATATGATGGGAAGATGCAGGACAGACACTTTAGCACCTTTCCTTGGTGACCTCTGTCTTTTAGGTTTCCGCTATGATCTTCCTCCTTAAGCTGATATCATGTAACATCGTTTTTCTCATGTTCTATTGAATAAGAGTTGGGAACCACAAATAAAAGTAACATATTCCCTTAAAAACCATGTTTTTTCTGAATGGTGGTTAGTTCCTGGAGAAAATAAATAGTCTCAACAGTCATGGTTTTTTTTGGTTTTTTTTTTTTTTTTTTTCTTAAAGAAAGTATTTTATTACCTGACCTCCAATCTATTGATATGAAAAATATCTTTTTTTTTTGAGAGGGCATCTCTCATATTTATTGATCAAATGGTTGTTAACAACAATAAAATTCTGTATAGGGGACTCAATGCACAATCATTAATCCACCCCAAGCCTAGTTCTCAACAGTCTCCGATCTTCTGAAGCATAACGAATAAGTTCTTACATGGTGAACAAATTCTTACATAGTGAATAAGTTCTTACATGGTGAACAGTGCAAGGGCAGTCATCACAGAAACTTTCAGTTTTGATCACGCATTATGAACTATAAACAATCAGGTCAAATATTGTTGTTATTATTATTATTATTTTTAATAAAATGCTGAAGTGGTAGGTAGATGCAAGATAAAGGTAGAAAACATAGTTTAGTGCTGTAAGAGGGCAAATGTAGATGATCAGGTGTGTGCCTATAGACTAAGTATTAATCCAAGCTAGACAAGGGCAGCAAAACATCCACGAATGCAGAAGATTTCTCTCAAAACAGGGGGGGTGGGGTTCTAAGCCTCACCTCTGTTGATCCCCAATTTCTCACCTGATGGCCCCCCTGCTACTGTGCCTGTCTTAGGTTGTTCCTCCCTCGAGGAATCTTACCCGTCTCTGGCTAACCAGTCATCTTCCGGGGCCATACAGGGAAATGTAAAGTTGGTAAGTGAGAGAGAAGCCATATTGTTTGAAAAGGTTAGGTTTTTGCTTCTTTGCAGATTTATGCCCTGTGGCGAAAAACTATAGAAGTAGCAGAACAGTCATATGTTTTTTATTTTAAATTTAATACGGTAAAATAAGTGTCATGCCAGAGTGGAAGTCCCCACCCATTCAAGGGTTTAGAACTCACCTCTTTGCCTTCTACTCCCTATACAAATGCATCTCTCTTCTGAAGACCTGCTGTAGGTGGGCTAAGGAGAAAAGCCATTGAAATTCATAACTTGAGGCTGTAAAATTGTCAAGACTCAAAAAGATATTGGGATTAAACATTCTTTTAGGGAAGGATGACCTGCCGTAGAAAAATAGAAAATTAAAACCTCAAAGAAGAAATAAAAGGTGAGAGATCACAGAGAGAAGGGGAAGGGAGAAGAGTAACAGGACATTGTATGGATGAGACACCATGGGGGTGACTACATAGATCTCCTTCAACAGGATAGGTTGAAGACCTTACCCATTATGTAGTAGGTCAGAGTAAAGCAGTTAGACCCAATGTCTAGTGCCAGCTCTGTACAGTTTCAATACTTTAACTCGTCTACAAGGAACAGCTTAAACATCTGGTTTACACTACATAGTTCCTCTGTATTAGTGGAGGAAATAGCATCCCGAAGATGTGGGAGTGGTATCATATTCTTCCCTCACCATGATGGTCAGAAGCAACACTGTAGTCTGCTGGGAAGGAAGAAGCATCTACCAAACAATGATTGGCCACCCAGGGGAAAAGCCAGGGGTGCCATTTGCTCTTTACCTAAAGGTTACATCAGATACCCTGTGTGATAGACAAAAACACCTGCCAAAGGAAGCTGTATAGGAGTTTAGTGCATGACCGAAGTGTTATTACAAAGAGGAAAAGTAAATTATTCAACAAGCAAACTAAGCATTGTACAAAAAAAAAAATAGAACCAGCACATACCACCATATACTAAAATATATTTATAGAGTTAAACATATGAAAGTCTATGAGAGAACAGGAAGGAAATACTCAGTTACATATAAAATTTGGGACTAGAAACTCCTTTCTAAGGATGAAACTATAAGCAGATACAATAAAGAAGTGAGTTACATAGAGTTGACTACTTCAAATATTAAGATGTTTTCAGTAAAACGTATCCAAATAAAATGATAAGGGATATGGTAAAATGAATAGAGGACAGATTGACCTGTCTAATGAAAACAAATCATTTTAGAAGAAAAGAGAAAATCAGAGAACCAATTAATAAAAAAACACAGGTAAATATGGGGAAAAAAAGAAAAGAAAACAACACTCAGCACAATTAAAAACAAATTAATGCAATGATGACATGAGTTTTTGGGCATTCAAGTGAGCAAAAATATTGGGTAAAGCAAGAGGAAAATGAAAATTGTGGTAAGGTAATTCTATACCCGGTTAATGTTCCATGCTGGCACACCACTGAGATTTTACAATGTTTATCTAGTTTAGCCCTCACCCCAATTCTCTGGGTAGGTAGTACACCATTCCCCATTTTATAAATAAGGAAACTGAGGCAGAGAGGCCTTTTAAGTTGTGCAACGTCAAATACCTAGTAAGTGTTAGAGCTCAAATTAGAACACATTTATTAGATACCACAATCCCCGCCTTTTCTGCAGTGTTGCAGAGCGCTCCTCTAGTACATGAGAAAGGGCAACCAGAGGTGTTTGGTTTAGGAAGTAGCATGAAAAAATTGACGATGAATGAGAATTTTACTGGGAAGTATTAAGAAGTAGGGGTTTGTGTATAACATTTTTAAAAATGTCAATCAATATTAAAAAATTGCATGATATGTTTTTGTATATTGGTTCTACATTTATAATCTCTGCTAAACCTGGAGCATAAAGGTTACATTTACTGTGGTGGTGTCAATGTTCATGTCTTATGTTGCATGCCTGAATTTTTCAGGAGCAATGCTAACACACAGTAACCACATCTGTTTCCATTTCACTTACATCATGTGGACAAGAAACTTACAGTGACAGTCGCTGAGAAATCAGTTTGAGTCAAATACAGTATGGATTTAAATTGTCAACCACACGGGAGCAAAACTGTCTCCCTTTGCACAGTACCCTAAGCAAGAATTCAGTCAGCCATCAAAGGCAAAAACTGAGGTAAAAACAGCCAGCAGGGAGCTATGAAAAGTGCATTAAGTGATTCTCATGAATACTGGGAGACTGTATATGCAAGTGTTTGTTCCCTTAGAATAGCTTAGACCCTGGAAACATCTGGTTCCACATTACAAAAGGCACAACTGGTTTTGTTTATTTGTTTTTGCATTTGCTTTTCAATTACAAAAGTAATTCCAGATTGAGACAGCAAAATAGTTCCTGGATAGTTTTGGAAACACATGATTATAATGCACTGCTTTCATGGCCCTAAAATAATGCAGCTATGCTTGAAATTGCAAGTATTGTGTTTGGACTCAAAATTATATTTTATTCTTTAACATTCAAAATGCTAAGTAACATTAAAAACAAATCAATATGCTATTCATGCATGATGTTCAAGGGATTTCAGAGCATTAATCTTATTCATCATATTACACAGGCTTTACGCTACCCTCAAAATGACTAATGCAGAGTCCTTGTAATTCTGAAAATTGGATAGAACACATATTCCAGAATGACTCAACAAGGCAGTTCTCAGGAGAGAAATGCAGCTTTAATTTACCTTGTAGGTTCTTGAAATAAACAAAAACAGAAGAGCAAAAGGTAGATACCATTTTACTTAGAGTTTGTTTTGGGATGTTTTCTGTCACTTTTTCATTGCATTGGGTTTCAGGCATCAAATTACCATGTATCTGTTTATCCCTCAGATAGAACCAAATAACTTGATTTAAATTTAATTGCATAATGTTTTGATAACTTTATCATTTTCTATCAAAAATATGTCCTTACGGTATCAGATAAAGTTGAATATCACAATGGAACAAATACTGATTTCCATGGAAAGAATAAGGCAACTCAGAGCCCTGGCTCTTTTTCTTTCCATTTAGTAGTCGGGGAATGTGTGGGCAGATGCAGACTTCAGTAATGTATTCATTAGCACATGTAAATATCCTGTAATACTTAACAGCTCCACCAGGCACACAAGGTATGTCTGCATAGCCTTCTTGTTAGATAAGCCATTATTACTCTATTTCTTATTTATGTAGAAGCAAAAGTCAATTTTTTGGAATTTTCTTTATAATCATATTACATTTTTTAAGGATATCTTTCTACTTCTAAAATGATGGCAAATCATTTAACTCATTAGTTAATTTATTTTCTCAGAGTATATTTCACCAAGGATTGTGAATCCAACAGAGACAGCAATAGTTATTTTATCTAAAACCTTGAAGCCTTCATGGAGCTTCCTGATTTCATAATGAAAGGAACTCCTCAGTCATATTCTTGTCTCTGAACTATACTGCCTCTTAAGTTAAAAGCATTCTAAGTCTTCCTGAAAGCTTTGGAAACCTCAAAATCAATTTCTCAATAGGTTTGAGCAATTTGATTTCTATTTTAGGATGCTTCATTTCCTGACTCTGAAAACACTGACATATTGCAAGTTTGTTTGGAAGATCCAACTGCCTTTGCAGCTTTGCACTAATCACCAAAGTTGGCTGAGACCCATCTTCATTGAAATGGAACTAACAAATGATTACTGGCCACTTCTCCGTGGGAGAAATGTATCTTAGGTAGATAAAATGTAAAGAATAATGCAGTGACTACATGGTTTGAGAATGAGAAGTCTAGTAAGAATTCAGTCCATTTTATCTCAACTCTGATCAAGGATGCACACCAATACTTAAAGTAATTGTATTTAAATACAAGAAAGCATCATAGACAAAATGCGTATTTTCCGTCAGATTTACAGGAAGAAGCTACAGCAGCTGTTAGGGGGCTGCAACTGCAGAGAGCTCAAACCAGAATCAGTCATCTAAACTGCTTCCTTCAGAAAGGCAGAAAAGGGCCCCGTATCAAGTTTCATTAGTGCTCGAGGGACGGGATGTAACTGCCTGTCTTTGATGATGAGTCTATTGTTTTTCTAATTTTATAGTAATTTCGGGGCAAATGCCAGAAGTAATTTATTCTTACTAAGTCTTAGAAGAGCTGATAGAAATTTCCAGGCATTTAACCTCTTCAAGATCTTTAACTGGACAGCAAAATGGAAAAAAAGTTGTATCGAATTTAAACAGGGTCCTAACTAAACCATTATATAAATATACTGAGAAATGATACATGCTAAAGCAACCGGGAACATGAATAAACTAATGAGACAGACTCTTATTCATCAACATTATAATCTTACACAGGTCAGTTAATCACATAGCAATATTCATGATCTATAGGAAAGGAAAGGAATAAGTATCAGTTCTCACTAGAAATTAATGTAGTTTTAAAAATCAATACTAAAAGATACAAGTGCTTAGAAAGTATTACATTTAAAGAACTAATGATTGGTTTGTATATCTTTATCACATGTGGAATAAGAATGATGTTAGTTCTGTTTATCTTATTTAGTGACATCTACACCTTATCTAGGCTATTATTACTTAACATTCATGGCAAGGCATTTTAAAACTAACATATATTATGCACATTTCAACTATAGTGCATAACACTATAAAGTTTTATAATAGCTGACACTGCACACAGCAGACAAGTCCTTTAATAGATTTTCAAAATTTTCCACAAACTCGTCTTATGCCTCCAGCAGAAGTGTTCCCCAGCATAGCTTTCTTCAGCAACAGACTTTACATTAGAAAAAATCTAATTCTCTGGACAAAAGAATGAGGAACATTTGCTATAATATGGTATGGACTTTTTTTTCAGCATCAGATTTCTCCAGCACTTCAGGGAAATCCACTTCATTTCCCTTCTGAAAGTCAATAGAAGTTATCTCTATATAAGTTCTACATTTAATCCACCTGATCACTATGATGTAGTTATATGTCACTAAGTAGTTGTTCATTCTAAAGCATTTACAATTATTACTATCATCATCATTTATTAGGAAATAAGTTGTGGAAAGCGGAGTAATGAGAGGAAGGTGAGTGGAAACAAAAGCAGTACTAGCATCGATTCCCAACACTCCCTTAGCACGCTTTTTTTTTTAACCACTTTTTTCTCTTGCATGCCATATACTTCACAACAGCACAGAAGGATCTTCATTGTGGCCACCACCAACCATTTTGACCCACATAAGTAGTTTTGGCCTTGACAACTACTGTATGAAGTAATTGAACAATAAGTTGCCAATACAAAGCTCTACGGGCTTAACAATGGAAAAAAAAATATCACCCAAACTGCAGGCTCAATCTAGCAATAATACAGATATAATCAAAATCCACACCTACAGCCCTCCTTGACATGGGTGCCTGTACAATCAATGTTTCCTCTGGCTAACTCCTCATCAGTTGTATGTCATTCTCTTGAAGTTACTGTATTGTCAAAATATTTGTTGTGCATAAATACAATTGAATTGACAGACCATCTTTTCCAAAATAGATACATTTCAATCACACAAATAAGAGACACTTGGGAACTTTTCATATAAATTTATTCTTCAAGCCCTCCATATAAAGTAAGAAAAACAAGTCCTGTCAATATTCAGACTTAGCATTTCAAGAGGATTTCACAGGTATTCAGTGAAGAATTATTATTATCCAGTGAGAACCAAGGAGAATTGTGACAACTGGAAATGTTCAAGTAATAAAATATATTAATTTTACTTTTAATTTCATTTCTAATGCCCTTCAAATCAGACTTGACCTCATCTCAAGCTTTCCTTATACTAAATTTTCTATTAAAGCCGTGACTATTATATTCCTGGTATCTTGGGGGACAGGAGGAGAAATTAAACTAATTTTTTCACCAGTATATAAAAATGCAACATCACACAAAGGCCAAACTTTGAGTACCAATAGTAAGACTAAGTAAATAAAATAGGTAAGTAAACAAATAATCCCTGTCATTTACAACAGTCTTCTCTTCTGAATATTATCATGTATACAATGCTATTTCCAACAAGAAACTACAACTAATCACTGGACATCATTCTCTGCCACTGAAGTAGATGAGTCCCTGAAATGTAGTTCAAAAATGCTGTCTTGACCAACGTTTGGCTAGAGGCGGGTTACTTTCCTTTCTTAGGCAGCTAATTAAGTATACACCCAGCTACTCCAGGCCACTATACACCTACCTGACTTAATCACCCCAAGGCCAGATATCTGACAATTAAGGACAGTCCCTATTCCCCAGTGCCCAAAAAATTATTCAAATTAGCCAACTCACAGGGAGCCTGGGAAACCTAACTAATCCCGCCTCACTTACCATACACAAGCTGCCCCCTTTCACTCCATGGGACAGGGTTGTTACCCTGTCCGTGGCATAATTCCCTCTCTGACCCTGCCTGATAACTCTGTCTTGTTTGGAGCTCTAAGCAACAAAGTGTTCTGCATTTTGTCTTCCCAAGTGTCAGTATGTTTTGTCCTGCCAGCAGAAACATCTTTCAATCTTATAAAACAATCCTTGGATACAAGAGCCTAGTGACTAATTGTCATTAACTGAAGAAATCGCTCTAATTTGTGAAATTTATTTATTCAATTTTCATGCTTATGCACAAATTAACATGTGCCCTATGCATGGAAAGAATGAATAATTGTTTTGCAACAATACTTTTGCACAAACATCCCCTGTGCTAAACATTATTTTGATAACCTGTGCAGTTCCTGTTTAAATGTTAACAATCTTCCTTTCTCCCATTTACAGCAGTAGAAAGTTTAGAAAACATAACCAACCAGTTATAACATTTTGGTTTACCAAATTCCAGTGATACCTTCATATGAAATAGTTACAGTGTACATAGAATTTTTAATCTTTTAAGTCTCTTGTTCTTTCTACTCTATCACATCCTATTGATTTTGTATAGAAAGTAAAAGTATTTTACAATCCTAGGATATGATCGATATTAAATTATATCTTCCTATGTAGGTAAGAAAGTTGGTAGGAAGAAATTTTAAACAAGTTGAATGTTAAGCTGTGAAGAAGAGGCAGTAATGGAGAATGAAATGTGGAAACTAATATTAGAAAATAAAATAGAAATGTCAGAATCTCCAGTGTAAGTGCTTTAAGGGTGACAAAGTAATGGGGGAAAAAATAGGGAGATTTATTAACCTAAAACATTTACATACAAAAAAAGTTACTTTTTCATTTACTTACATTTAATTACCAAAGACAGAAAGGAAGAAAACTAACATTTATATGGCATCTAGTGTATTCTAGGTGCTGGCCTAATGCTTTCCCAGTTTTCTTGTACCATACAGTTTCATAACATTGTCATTATTATTTCCATTTTACACATGAGGAAATAGGCTCAGAAAGACTAATGGTTTGCTCAAGTTTCACAGCTAATAGAGATCATGGGCAAAAATTCTATTCCTCAATCAGTTTAAGTCCAAAGGCCATATCATTCTCTCATATCATACCATATGAAAAAGAGATACATGGTAAGATGTTGGCTACAGATGTGTGGAGGCCAGAGAAAACATAAGTCGTAAGTCTAAAACATTAAGTCACAAGGAAGTAAGAGTCTACACATCAGGAAGGAAAAACTAAAAATGTCTTTCTTTGTAGAGGACGAAATTGTCTACGAAGAAAATTCTAAGAAATCTAGGGAAAAAAAGGCCTGCAATAAGTGAGTTAAGCAAGGTAGCAAGATATAAGATAAACATTTTTAAAAATCAATTGTATTTCTACATATCCCTAATGAACACATGCATGAAAACCAAAAATTAAAACTGCAGTGGCATTTGTAATCATCCAAAAAGCAATGAAATTCTGAAGTCTATGTGTAACAAAACATTAACAGGATTTGTATATGGATAACTATGAAACACTGATGAAAAATACCAAAGAAAGGCTAGCTAAGTGGATAAATACATCATTTTCATGACTAGGAAGACTCCACATAGTTAAGATGTGAATCGTCATGAAATTGCAATACAGGTTTAACATATTTACTTTCAAAATCCCAGCAAGGTTTTTTGTAGATATAGAAAAGATTATTTAAACTATATATATATATATATATATATATATATATATATATATATATATATATATATCCTAAAAGATAAAGGAACTAAAAAAGCTAAAACAATTTTGGAAAAGAATAAAGTGGTAGGAATCAGTCTACTCAATTTCAAGACTTTTTATAGAGCTATAATAATCAAAAACCATATGGCATTGTTAGAGACCCAACAATCAGCACAACAGAACAGAAAGACTAGAATATAATTTTTTTGTGAAGATGCTAATATACTCAGTGGAGAAAAGAACTTTTTTAATAAATAGTATTGGAGCAACTGGACTTTCATACCAGAAAAAAAGAAAAACTCAATCCAAGTCTCAAATCTGTACAAAAATTAATTAAAAATGAAACACAAACTTATTTTCAAAACACAAAATTATGAAACATTTAGGAAAAAAATAGAAGCCTTTGGACTCTAGGGCTACATAAAGAGTTTTTAGACTTGACATCAAAAACATAATCCATAAACATAAATATTGCTAATTGGAACTTAATCATTTTTTAAAGTTTTGTTTTGTGAAAGACTGTTAAGAAAAGAGAAATTTATGGACTGGTGGTGAAAATTTGCAAAGCATATATCTCACAAAGGACTAAAATCTAGAATGTATGATAGACTCAAAACATAGTAGTAAACACTCACACACACAATCCAGTTAGAAATAAATGAACAGGACGTCAAGTAAGCACATGAAAATACATCTAACATAATTAGACATTAAGGAAATACTGATTAAATTCCCAATGGGATACCGTAATACATCTATCAAAATAACTAAAACAAAAAATACTGACAATGCCAAATGCTGAAATGGACGCAGAGCAACTTGATCACTCATGTAGTGCTGTTGGAAATGCAAATTGGTACAGCCACTCTGGAAAACAGAAATTACTTAAAAACCTAAGCATACCATTACCGTACAACATAACCATTGCACTCCTGAGCATTTATCCTAGAGTAGTGAAAACTAATGTTGACACAAAAAACGTATGCATGAATGTTTATAGCAACTTTATTAATAATACAAAACCCAGAAACAACCCAGATGTCCTTCAGTGGGTGTATGGTTAAACAAACTGTGACACATCCTTACTAGGAAAAATTACTCAGCAATAAAAAGCAATGAACTATTGATATAAACAACCTAGCAAATCTCCAGAAAATCATGCTAAGTAAAAAAATAACAGCAAAAGATCATATACTGTATGATTGTATTAATAAAGCAGTCTTTGAAATGACAAAATTATGGTAATGGAGAACAGATTAGTAGTTGTGAGGGGATGACAAAGGGGCTGATTTTGAGTGAAGTGTGCATGGTAATAAAGGGCGGCATTAGGGATTTCTGTGGTGACAGGAACCTTCTGTGTCTTGACTGTATTGATGCCAATATCCTGATTGTGGTATTGTGCTACAGTTTTACAGGATGTTACCATTGGGGAAAACTAGGTAAGGAGTACACAGGAATTCTTTGTGTTATTTTTACAAATGCATATGAATATACATTTATAATAAAAGTGTAACTAAAATGTAAAACAACAGTCTTATGGAATGTTTTCTTGTTTTGGTAGGTTTCAAATATAAAAACAGATGGCTGGTCATGTGTTTGAAAGCTGATGAGCAGTTTTGATTTATAAAAGTGAGATTCTTAAAAAAAAAAAAGAAAAGTTACAAAGTATTTAGGGAGCCAAACAGGGTACACAGTAGCTGCACTGAGTATTGTTTTCCTTCACAGGAAAAAAGGACTTCCAATTCCCTTAATCTTTTTAGTAAGATTGTTCAGAATTTATTCAACAATTGTGTATTGAGCACTATTATATACCAGGAACTACAAAATATGACCATAATAAATAATATTACAACAAGTATGGAATAAAGAAGTTTGAGTTTGCTAGAATCCAAAGTCTCTGTACTACATTTTCATTTAAATTTAAAACACTCATTTTTAAATTTCTGTTTTTTCTGGAGTTTATTGTACCACCAGGTTTGTTCATTTTTATCTGTATATACAGCAATTTTCTTTCAAAATTAATCACTTATAAGATTTCATATTAGTCCCCATGTGCTAAAACTCTCTTTGTACCAGAAACAGAGTACAAGCTAACGACTTTCAAAAAGAAAAGATACTAAACTTAATTTACATACAATGCATAAACAGTTTTAGGTTATAATTTATTATGAAATTATGTGGACTTCTGCTTCTAAACGATAGAAATTCAGTAAAAACCAGAATGGAGTCTATGTTTTCATTTTCATTTAACAAATAACATCTACAATGAGTAAGAATAACAAATGTCTAAGGGAAAATTACCAAATATTTTTTCATATTTTTAATAGTAACTTTAAATATAATGCATACCTTATTAATTCATTCATTCTTAAGGTTTTGAAATGAAAGAGAAACTTTTGCTCAAAGAAATAAAACCTAGTTTACTGCTCCATAAGCCAGAGTAGCCCATAAAATGAAAAGGCAAAGAGGAAACACAATAGTCATTTCATGGATAGGTAGGATTTATGCAACTCTTACACAGAATAAAACTATTCCCAGAAAAAATTGTGTCTGTTCCCAGTTAACACAATAATCAGTCCTTGAAATGCAGAATATCATATTTTTATATAATTTGGGTGGATAGAATTTAAAGTTCAGTAAAGCATGACTCTTTTCTCATTTAATATTTTGGTGACAAAAATGTACTTTTAATCAGTCTAATTCTTTAAGTGCTATCATTTCATAGATAAGTATTATTATTAAGATGAATGTCTGTTTTCCAATGGATAATCTTGTTTGGGATGATAAGAGAAACACAAAATATTTTATGATGAAAAGCCTTTTTTAGTTGTTCTTTGAGCTTCACTATTGAAAAAAAATTGTTTTTTTTTCCTAGAACTGAATGGCAGAAATAACTTAACATAATCAATTGGCTATTGTGAGCAATAGAGATTTAAACATCTGTCCCTCTATTACTAATTCTGCCTGAAAACTAATATAAAATTTGTATTAAGAATGTCAATATCAGATCATATTTAAGGAACAGGAAAAGAATTTCTTTAAAATTTTTTTTCTTTTTGTTAGAAATCTCAACATTATTCTATCTCCACCATCCAAATCTTCATGAGATAAGCATTTCTGAGTGATACAAGTATTTTGCTCATATGTTGATACAGTACATAGAAAGTTGAAGACATGGGATAAACAGTTCATTGCAAATTATTCTATGGATCCAGAAGGATCTATTTGTTCTTTTTTCACAGTGTGTTTCATAAAAACAAATTAAGTGAGCCACAATAGCATAGTATTTCCTAGCTTAAATATTAACTTCAAATCCACTACATCTAATCTACACAATAAAACTTTTTGATTGATACAATCATTGTCGATACTTCTGAAGATGAAAATGATAATCAGAAGATTTAAAAAGACTTGCATCACACTTGTTTAGAATCCTTATGTGATTTGAGTCAGATAACATAGTCTAAAATGCAAAAAGGATTTACTGCTTTTTGCTTATTTCTTTTCTGGAGTTAATACTGATGAGAATTCACTTTTTTTAAAGCAGGATTCCCCATAAACATTTTCATTTATTCATTTTCTGCTCACCTTTTTTATTTTTTAATTTTTTTGATATTTTTATTGACATATAGTTAGCATACAATATTGCATTAATTCCAAGTATACAACATAGTGATTCAATAGTTACCTACATTTTTAAATGCTCATCCCAACCAGGGTAGTCACTATCTGTCAATGTAGAAAGATGTTATATTTTCTATGTTATACTTTCATCCCTGTGACAAATTTATATTGTGATTAAGACATTGTGTCTTTTTATCCCTTCACCTGTTTCACCCATCTACCCCAACCCCTCCCCCATGCTAACCACCAATCACTTCTCAGTGTCTATGAGTTTATTGCTGCTTTGTTCATTTTGTTTTGTTTTGTTTTGTTTTGTTTTTAGGTTCCACATATAAGTGAAATAATATGGTACTTCTCTTTCTACACTTGTCTTATTTTACTTAGCATAATACTCTCTAGATCCATCCATGGTGTTGCAAATCACAGTATTTCTTTCTTTCTTCTGGCTGAATAATATTCCACTGGGTATATGTACTAATTCTTCTTTACCCATTCATCTATTAATGAGCATTTTGTTTGTTTCCATATCTTGGCTATTGTAAATTATGTGGCAATTAATAGGTACATACATCTTTTCAAATCAGAGATTACGATTTTTTCCAGTAAATTTCTAGGAGTGGAATTAGTGGGTCATATGAAATTTCTATTTTTAGTTTTTTGCAAAACTTCCACACTGCTTTCCACAGTGTCTATACCAGTTGACATTCCCACCAACACTGTAAGAGAGTTTCCCCCTTTTCCCCACACCTTCACCAGCTCTATTGCTCTATTATTTCTTGTCTTTTGGATGGTGGCCATTCTGACTGTTTTGAGATGATAACTCATTGTAGTTTTGATTTGCATCTCCCTAATGATTAGTGACATAGAGCATCTTTTCATGTACAATCTTCCAAAACTGACCCAGAAGAAACAGAAAATCTCAACAGATCAATTACCAGCAACAAAACTGAATTAGTAATAAAAAATACTCCAAACATATAAAAGTCTAGGACCAGAAGTCTTCACAGGTAAACTATACAAATTATTTAAAGAGATAACATCTATCCTTCTTAAAGTATTTCAAAAGATAGGAGATATGAGGCCAACATAACTCTAATACCAAAACCAAAGACTTAAACATTTACTCATTTTTAATGTCATTTAGCATTGATTAGTACAACATATTTAAATAGACACTGATAGAAACAAAAATTATGAATCATACATTTTCGACCTTGAGGAATTTATGACTTCCTAATAATAGCTAATAAAAATACAATTTACACCTATTTATTGAGCACTATCTGTATGCCAAGCACACACATGTTGAATTCATTTGTCCTGTGTTAATTCATTTAATCTCACAGCATTGTTATGAGAATGAGATTACCCACATTTTTCAGATGAGGAAACTGAAGGAAACTTAAGTAACTGTAACTCCAGGTAAAAATTTCAATTTTTCCCATAGTAACTTACAAAAAAAACAAACATTTAGTAACATTTTGGAATGCATAGCAATTGGTAGATATAAAAAAGTGCTAAGTTGCACTGAGCAACTTTTATCCTTTTTCCTGAAACTGATATAGAAATTCCAAAGTCTTCATGTAGAGCCCTGTACAGTCTTTTGCAATCATCATTATGGCTATTTACTACAAAAGAATTGCCTTGAAATTCGAACAGAGGCTCTAACTTCTCAGCATTTTCCTCTTTTTGTTCAGTCCTTCCTCCCATAGTATTATACTCTCTGGGTAAAAGTTTGTCTATTCAAACAGTGTACTTACCCAAGGGTTTCTGATGCTCAAACATAGTTTTACTTAGATAAGAAATAAATAGCATAAATATTATGCAAACTCTTCCAGAGAAAAAAAAGAAAAAGAAAGAAATCCAAATATTTTTATGAGCCTGACAATGATAAGAAAACTATAAACCAATAACTCATAACAAAGCTGCAAAAATCATTTACAATATTATATTACAAATTGAATTTAGTGACACATAAAAAGATGACACATTTTAACTAAGTAGGGTTTATTACAGGCATAAATGCTGTATTTTAAATTCAATTAATGCATTTTACTACATTAACACAAATATGAAAAATGTCCTTAGATTCTCTTCTTACCAAAAAATTGATTAAACTCTTTACCCCTCCTTGGTTTTAAAAAATCATTTTAGGAAACTAGGAATCTGATAAAGAATATTTATACACAAAAAAGTCAACAGAAAACCTCTCATTCAACAGTAAAATACTGAACACTCTCTTTGCATATCTGAACTAAGAGAAGAATGCTCACCATCACCACTTCTATTAAAAACTGTACTGAAAGAACTGGTTAGTTTGATAAGGCAAGAGGTAAAAGTCATGGAATTATTGCAGAAAAAAATTATTTAAAAATCCAAAATAATTTCCAAAGTATTTAAATACATAAATATAGCAAGGTAGTTGGATACACAGACAACATATAAAAATCAATTCTAATTATATTTACCAGTCACAGAAACTATAAAATTCAAAAACAGTTTATAATATTTTTAAAAAGCAAATATCTAAGAAATAAACCTACCCAAAATGAATAACTAAAACAAGATTAAAACTAAAGAATATAAAAATAAATGACAAGATAGACCAGGTTCCTAATTTGTGACACTAAATAATATAAATATGTCAATTTATTTAATTAATCTGCCTGTGTCCTGTTTAAGAAAATTTTGCCTATTCTAAGATGATCACCTAACTTCTCCCATGAAAACTTTACCTTTTTGTATAATGTGGTGTGAGTATGAAGACATGTTGTTTTCCAGGTAGCTAACTATGAAATTGCCTTAGGGAACTTCAAATAAAAAAGGGCAATTTCAAATAAAAAAATTTCATTAGGGTTTTTTGTAGAAATTTACCAGATGACTTAAATATTTGTATGGTGTAACTCCGTGGGAAATGTGTTCCTAGCCCAGGGCAAATAAACATTTAAAGCTGAAATCAGTCAAAAGGAGAAAAAAAGTAGGAGTAACTTGCTTATTGCTTACAAGCAGTCATCTACTCCTGTTCACCTATGTGTCTCATGATCCGGCTGCCAAGGCCCCACCAAATCTCTCCAGTCCAGCTCCTCGGTCCAGCTGCCCACTCACTCTCCACCCACTTGTAGTCACCTATTGTTGTGGAGATGGGCTACTTCCCTCCACCTCTTGGAAATATCTGTTGATATGCAGATGTACCAAGATTAGGTGAAAGATTCTGGAAATATTGCAATTTTACCCACATATAGATATGCAAAGTGTCAAAAATAGTAAAAAAGAAACTTTAAGAAAAGAGTGAAGCTAAAAAAGTTAACACTATCTGTTATCAATATCTATTGTAAAGCTACAGTATAATTAAGATTGTGCTCTATGTGTATGAATAGAGAAGCTCACTAGGGAACAGAACAGAGAGTCCAGATATGCAATAGGGAAGTGAAGTGCAAAGGGGGAACATACGGTCTTTTCAATAAAAGGTGATGGGGTACATAGATAGCTACCTGGAAAACAGCATGTCTTCATACTCACATCACATTATACAAAAATAAAGGTAAAGTTTTCATGGGAGAAGTTAGGTGAGCATCTTAGAGTAGGCAAAACTTTCTTAAACAGGACATAAGACATGCTAATCAAAAAAGAAAAAAATGATAAACTAAACTATATTAAAATTAATAACTTTTCTAAAACTCATATGGGACCACAAAAGACCCCAAATAGTTAGAACAATCCTGAGAAGGAAGAATAAAGCAAGGGGGATCTCGCTTTCCAACTTCAAGCTCTACTACAAAGTCACAGTAATCAAGACAATTTGGTACTGGCAGAAAAACAGACCCACAGAAGAGTGGAACAGAAATAGAGAGTCCAGATATTAACCCAAACATATATGGTCAATTAATATATGATAAAGGAGCCATAGATATACAATGGGGAAATGACAGCCTCTTCAACAGCTGGTGTTGGCAAAACTGGACAGCTACATGTAAGAGAATGAAACTGGATCACTGTATAACCCCATACACAAAAGTAAATTCAAAATTGATCAAAGACCTTGAATGTAAGTCATGGAACCATAAAACTCTTAAAAAAACATAGGCAAAACTCTCTTGGACATAAACATGAGCAACTTCTTCATGAACATATCTCCTCGGGTAAGGGAAAGAAAAGCAAAAATGAACAAGTGGAACTATATCAAGCTGAAAAGCTTCTGTACAGCAAAGGACATCATCAATAGAACAAAAAGTCCTACAGTATGGGAGAATATATTCATAAACGACATATCTGATAAAGGATTGACATACAAAATATATAAAGAGCTCATGCATCTCAACAAACAAAAAGCAAATAATCCAATTAAAAAATGGGCAGAGGAGCGGAACAGACAGTTTTCCAAAGAAGAAATTCAGATGGCCAACAGACACATGAAAAGATGCTCCACATTGCTAATCAAAGTAAAACCACAATAAGATACCACCTCACACCAGTAAGGATCGCCACCATCCAAAAAACAAACAACAGATGTTGGCAAGAATGTGAAGAAAGGGGAACCCTCCTACACTGCTGGTGGGAATGTCAATTAGTTCAACCATTGTGGAAAGCAGTATGGAGGTTCCTCAAAAAACTAAAAGTAGAAATACCATTTGACCCAGGAATTCCACTTCTAGGAATTTACCCTAAGAATGCAGCAGCCCAGTTTGAAAAATACATATGCACCGCTAAGTTTATCACAGCACTATTTACAATAGCCAAGAAATGGAAGCAACCTAAGTGTCCATCAGTAGATGAATGGATAAAGAAGATGTGGTACATACACACAATGGAATATTATTCAGCCATAAAAAGAAAACAAATCCTACCATTTGCAACAACGGAGCTAGAGGGTATTATGCTCAGTGAAATAAGCCAGGTGGAAAAAGACAAGTATCAAATGATTTCACTCATCTGTGGAGTGTAAGAACAAAGAAAACTACTGAAGGAACAAAACAGCAGCAGACTCACAGAACCCAAGAATGGAGTAACAGTTACCAAAGGGAAAGAGACTGGGGAGGGTGGGTGGGAAGGGAGGGAAAAGCAGGGAAAATGGGCATTACTATTAGCAGACATAATATACAGGGGGGCTCACGGAGAGGGCTGTACAACACAGAGAAGACAAGTAGTGATTCTATCACATCTTACTATGCTGATGGACAGTGACTGTAATGGGGTATACGGTGGGGACTTGATGATGGGGGAGTCTAGTAACCATAATGTTGCTCATGTAATTGTAGATTAATGATACCAAAATAAGAAAAAATGAATAAAATATGTAGATCATTAAAAAAAGGGAAAAATTAATAACTTCTTTTAAACTGAGATAATTTAGAGAATAGAAAGGCAAGCCATAAACTAAGAGAAAATATTTGTCTATACCAAATATTTGTCTATACTATTCTTTATCTAGAATATATAAAGAAAAATATAAACAAGGAACAAATTAGAAATGCCAAACACTCATACACTTCACAAAAGAGGATATTCAAATGGCCAGTAAATACATGTTCAACTTCATTGTCATCAGGCAAATGCAAATTTAAATCTTAGCAATCACTATGTACATGCCAAAAAAGACAAAAAATTCTGGAAGTCTCTTAGAAAGCTATGGACCAACCACAATTCTCATATGATATTCATATAAGATATATGAATTAGTACAACACGTATTTAGCACAATATCTTTAGAGAAGTATTTGGAGGTATCTACTAAAGCTGAACATATAACTAACCTACAACCCAACAATTCTACTTATCAGTATATAACCAACAGAAATGCATACTTACGTTTTCCTAAAGACAGGTACTAGAATGCTTATGGCAGCACAAATTAAAGTAGCCCCAAACTCAGTGCTACTCAAATACCCATTATTAGTAGAATAAATAAAATAAATTGTATATTCATTCAATGGAATATTTGAAAGCAATGAAAGTGGATGATCTACAACTACATACAACAAAAAGAGAATCTGACACACATAATTTTGAGGATAAAAAGGCCAGGCACTGAAGAGTACATATTGTATAATTTTGTTTAAATAAAGCACAAAATTAGCATTACTAATCCTGTTGTTAGATGCCACAGTGGCGATTGTTTGAGGGCAAGTCAGAAGTGACTGGAGCAGCATGGAGGGTGGGGGAAAATGTGGTTCTGGAGTGTCAGTAATATTCTGTTTCTTTTTCTGGGTCCTGGTTCCAAAGGTGTGTGCAGTTTGTGAAATCTCTGTCAGCTATAAAGGGTTTGGTATGTGAAGTTTTACATATATATACATATATATGTATATATATATATGTTACATTGTACTAAAGGAACTGTAAAAAGAGTATTTTTTAAAAAATGGCACCACCTGCATGGTGCTTACAATCTTCAGGTTCTGAAACAATTAAAAATTATAAGTTGAGTTCACAAGTTAGGGTGATTTAAAGAAAATCATAAACTTTTCATTTAAGACATAAATTTCTTTAATTAACTTAATTTTATTTTCTGTATGTTAATATAATGAATGCTTTTATTAAAAATCATTTTTAGTTAAACTTCTGTACACTTGTGTAATCCCATCAATGAATCTTTAGTTTGCAATGAATGTTTGCCACCTGGCATTGGTTTTGTAGAAGTAGGAAAATGTGTAACAAAATCAACCAAGTATAGTTGATTTTTACAGCAAAAAAAAAAAAAATCAAATATTCTTGCTGTTTTTTGTCTCTATGGAAAATTTAAAACCTAAATGCCCAATTAAAGCATTTAAGTAAATGTCTCAATTTTAAAAACGCATTTTTGTGTCACTGTGATACTCATTTTCAACCCATATGTTAGGCAATACCTTTGGGTCTATTCCTACCATTCTCTTTCCTCTACTCTCATTACTGTGTCCAAACATGAGATTAAAGTAAGCATCTAATTTTTCTGTGAAAATATTTAATGAAATCTAATGTCAATCCAAGGACCATCTGTGACATAGAGAAATGGATCTTCAGCGCCTCCAAGCCCTATTATCACCACACACACATAGGTGTGCGTCCACTACCAGGTGTCCTGTATCCTTCAGGCCTCCAGGAGCCGTGCACCAGGTTGAACTCCTCCTTTTGCCTTTCCTGCCAATAAAAGTTGTCGATTTTTTATTTCATTCTCTCAGACCAACTCTACTTTTCAAAGGAGGAGATAAAATAAAGTTGACCTATAATCATATGTATTAATGAGCAACTGCTTCTCTTCCCAGGAAAATGAATCTCCCACAGTCGTCACCTTGAGCCTAGGCTTTTACTGTAAAGCATGCTGCTTGCTGGGCTCATTAGACTTCATGGAACATTTGCAGGAGAGAATTTTGTAGGCAAAAAGGAACTCTGAGTGCCCCCCTAAGAAGTCATTTCATGAAAGCGTCTAGTCTATGGCATATCTTAAACAATCCACTTTCATAACATCACATTTTAGTGTTTACCACACTTGTTTAAAAGACTGTCAAAATAGACCTCAAAAATAGGCAATGCTAAAATATTTGTTTGTTAAAAATAAATAAGTTTGAATAGTAATTGTTGAGAACTTCAACTAGACAGTGGGATGTTAGCCACCTTGGTACAATTTCCTATAGCACAAAAACTTACCTATATCCTTCTAATTTTTTAGAATCTACCTTTTGAGCAGATGATTATGAGAAACTTTATCTCACTGGATTCTATTTTTCACATTTAGTTTTCTAATACAGTCTAGAAATGCCAAGCTTATTGGAATGCTCTGACCTTTGAAATTAATAACTTAGTTCTAAATAATTTATCAGAGAGGTCTAATATCTAAAAGAATGACAGATATAAGTTTCATTAACATATTTGGGATACCAAAATACCACAATATTGTACCTTTTTTTACTTAAAAACATGATCGAAACTAAAAAAACGGGAGGTCTATCTTAAGATTTTCTTATAGAAAGGCAAAACTGTCGACTTAAGCTAAAAAGCTCTCTATTCTTGTTATGATATTTTCTCAGCACCCAAGCAAATGCTATATATATGAAAAACAGTTTCTTTGAAAATCTCATCTATTTTATAAAGTCACTTAAGAAGATTTTATGGGAATTTTCAGTTGGATATAATCAAAGGGAGGAAAATATTATAGACATTATGCCTCAGCAGTTGTGTTAGTGCATGAATGCTCTAAAGGTCTTGACATTTATTTCCTTAAAAAGGTATTCACTTTCTCATTACATATTTATAATACCAAAGAAGAAAGTATAACATATACCCTGCAAAACATTTTGTATTATTGCAAAAGTCATGGGAAGTCTACTGGTGGGGTAATGCAGACAGAATGTAAGTCAAGGTCACTGGAGACTAAGGCTGTGGCTCTGGGTGTGTCTGAGACAGAAGCTATATCTGGAAAATTAGAGAGATTATAAGAGTCATTCTGTCAGAGACAAATTGTGGGAAAAGCTGGGTATCATGGAACTAACAGAGCCATAAATGAGAATTCCTAAAATACTGCTTAGTGAAAACAGCAACTTGCAGCAAAATATATGAAATATTAGGATTCTAGGTGAAATAATGAAAGCAAAAATTCTCATAGCATTACTATGCATATAAGTATCTCTTATATGACCTTATGTCTTCCTTCTCTCTCTCTCATCTATCCCTAAATAAGTATACTGTTTAATACCTTTAAAAAGATATTAAACATATATGAAGCATATAATAGTGTTGCTCCTACTTGAAAACTGAGCAAAATATTGAGTGGGGAGAGGTGTGTTGAAAAGATTCTTTAGATTTAGAGGTCAGCAATTACTATCATTCATCAATTTGTATAAGCAGAAAAGTATTCATTTATTAATTGTACAATACCTAAAAATTTAAAACTGTAAATAAAACACAAAACTAATTCAACCAACAAATCAAAAATGGGAGGCCAAAATCATACAGAGTATGGGAATAAGTTAAAGTAATGAGTATACAGCTTTCTGTATATTCATACTCTCAGCCTCCAGATCCCAGATTGTACCTCCTACTCCCCTACTCTCCTCCCCAGCCATTCATTCAATAAATATTAAGTTACCTGTGATGCGCCCAAGGTTATACAGCTGTTGGGATGGAGATGACTCCTGACTATTGGGGAATACAAGCAATTACAATATATCAGGATATGTGCACTCCGTAAGCCTACATGTAGTGGTAACACTTTATTTTTGCCCTGTGAAATGAGGAACAAGTTTGGGGGAAAAACAAAACAAAACAAAAACTCTTGGAGGAATGATGTAGTAAAGTGCAGAGGGCTTTAGGAAATAAGCTACTTCTCTTTGGATGTTAGAATTGTTGACCTGAGCCATATCACCTTGTTGAATAAAATGTAAGCTTTGAAGTATTTCCAGGTACCTTGAAATTGAAGTTGGCTAAGATGGAACCTGATCTCTGTTCTGTGAACAGTTTCCCTCAAATGTCCCTGGAATTGCCAGAAAAAAAAACAAAACGCAAAACTGAGGAATATAAACAGAGTCTCCCCAGAGTCCGTATGTGACCAAGGAATTTTTACCAAGTTTCAGTGACTTGATGACATTTCACATGATCATCAAAACTGACAAGCAATCGCAATGCTCCTGGAGAAGACATGTCGGAGTGTTTCTTATACTAAATCTGCTGATATTGATAGATTTAAGATTGTGTATATATGACATGACCAATGTCTGAATTTTTATAGAACTACTTTTTTACTAAAACCTAGCATTTTTCAGTTCTGTGTCTATTTCTTAAGTTCCCAGCTGGCTCAAATACAGGTATTGAGGCTTTTCCCATAAAGGTGAAACCTATTCTGACTCCCAGCCAATTCTCATGAAAGCTCAGAAAACATTTGGAAATTAATTTGAAACAGCATCTGAGATGAAGAATTGGTGTGAAGTGTGTTCGAGAATATGCCTGCTAAATTGCAATATACAAAACTTGGTTTATAGTTCTGTTTCCAGTGTGATATTTTGTCAGAACCCGACAAAATTTGAAATGGTTTACATTTCTTGGCCTCTATAACTTGATTACTTTAACCGGGGCCAGATGATAATTTTTAAGAAGTAAAAACTGTTCAAATAATTTCCCTACCAAATTTTCCCAGTCAAATGTAATGTCAGGATATTATCTGAGCTGTTTCTTCTCTCTTTGTAATAGTGGGATTTTTCAACTGTCAAAATGCTGTCAAATAAAGGCAAATATGCACTTAGATAAGGGGAGACTTTATAAAAGATTTACAACAGAATATCCTAATAAAAAATTTCCAGTGTCTCAATATAAAACATTTTTTAAAAGGCCCATAGGCAGAAAAGGTAGTTTCTCTCAATGTTAACATCTTCCAAGCAATAGCAGAATACCTCAAACTGGATACTAACATTGATATATCAAGATACAGGACATTCGCATCACAACTAGGATCTTTTCTATAACCACATTCACTTTTCTCCCACCTTTCTACCAGCTTAACCCTGGCAACCACTGACATCTTCTACATCTCTATTATTTTCTCATCTCAAAAATATTACAAAGGAGTCATCGAGTGTATCACCTTCTGAGAGAGGCTTTTTTCTCCTTTTCACTCAGCAAAATTATCTGGGAATTCATTTAGGTTGTTGCACCTACCGATAGTTTGTTCATTTTACAGTTGAGCAGTATTATTCCATTGTATGTACCACTGTTTTTACAGTCATTGATTGAAGGCAATTGAGTTGTTATCCAATTTTTGGCTGTTATACAATCTCTGTGTACAGATTTTTGTGTGACCATAATTCTTTATCTGAAATAAATGCTCAGAACTGCATTGCTGAGCTTAATGGTAGCTACATGTTTAGTTAAAGTGAAAAATACTTTCCCACAATGGTCATACCATTTTACATTCCCACCAGCAATGTATGAGGGATCAAAAATTGCTCTGCATCCATTTCAGCTTTTGGCCTTGTCCGTATTCTTTTATTGCCATTCTTACAGGTATATAGTAATATTTCATTGGAGTATTAATTAGCATTTCTTATATGCAATCTGCGTATCTTCTTTAGTGAAAAGTCTATTTATCTATGTTGCCCATGTTATCACTGGATTTTTTTGTTTTACTCTTATATATGATTGTTGTAATAGTTTGCTGGGGCTTTCATGGCAACCTTACACAAACTGGATGGCTAAAACCACAGAAATTTATTTCTCCACAGTTCTGGAAGCCAAAAGTACATTCTCCATGCAGTACTAGTATCCCCATAACCAACTTATATTATGATTGAAAATTTTTGTGACCATTTATCCACCTTACCCTCCCCACCCATCCATCCCAACTCCTTCCCCTTGGTAACTACTACCAGTCATTTCTCAGTGTCTATGAGCCTACTGCTCTTTTGTCCATTCTGTTTTCTTTTTCTATTCCACAAATAAGTGAAATCATATGGTATTTGTTTTTTTCCACCTGGCTTATTTCACTGAGCAAAATACCCTCTTGATACATCCATGTTGTTGTAAATGGCAGTATTTCTTTTCTTTTTATGGCTGAATAATAGTCCATTGTGTATATGTACCATATCTTCTTTATCCATTCATCTACTGATGGATACTTACGTTGCTTCCATATCTTGGTACAGTAAATAATGTGGTAAACATAGGGGTGGACATATCTTTTTGAAGAGGGATTTTGTTTGCTTTTGGTAAATTCCTAGGAGTGGAATTACTGGGTTGAATGGTATTTCTATTTTCAGCTCTTTGAGATACCTCTATATTGCTTTCCAGAGGTTGTGTCAATTTACATTCCCACCAATAGTGTATGAGGGTTTCCATTTCTCCACATCTGTGCCAACACTTACTGTCTTTTGGACAGTGGCCATTCTAACTAGTGTGAGATGGTATCTCCCTGTGGTTTTGGTTTACATTTCTCTGATAATTAGTGATGTGGAGCATTTTTTCATGTGCTTGTTGGCCATTTGTATTTCTTATTTGGAAAATATCTGTTCAGGTCCTCCAAGGATTTTTTAATTGGGTTATTTGTATTTTGGGTGTTGAAGTATATGTATTCTTTATATATTTTGGATGATAACCCCTTATCAGATAAGTCATTTATGAATGTATTCTCCCTTACTGTAGGTTACCTTTTGTACTGTTGATGGTGTCCTTTGCTGTACAGCTTTTTAGTTTGATGCAGTCCTGCTTGTTCATTTTTGTTTTCTTACCTGAGAAGATGCATCTAGGAAAAAATTGCTCATGCTTCTATTCAAGAGATTTTTGCCTGTTTTCAAGTTTTATGGTTTCATGTCTTACATTCAGATCTTTGATCCATATCAAGTTTACTTTTGTGTATGAAGTTAGAGAATAATCCAGTTTCATTCTCTTACAAGTAACTGTCCAATTTTCCCAACACCAATTATTGCAGAGGCTGTCTTTTCCCCAGTGCATATTCATGGCTCTTTTATCATATATCAATTGACCATATATGCATAGGTTTATATCCAGGCTCTCTATTCCATTCCATTGATGTGTGGGTCTGTTCTTGTGCCAGTACTACACTGTTTTGATTACTGTAGCTTTGTAGTATAGTTTGAAGTCAGGGAGCATAATGCCCCCAGCTTTGTTCTTTTGTTCTTCTTTCTCAGGATTGCTTTGGTATTTGGGGTCTTTTGTGGTTCCATATGAATTTTAGAACTATTTGTTTTAGTTCATTGGTAAGTGCCACTGATATTTTGATAAGAATTGCATTGAATCTGTAAATTGCTTTAGGCAGAATGGCCATTTTGACAATATTAATTCTTCCTATCCATGATCACAGGATAGATTTCCATTTATTGGTGTCATCTTTAATTTCTCTCATGAGTGTCTTCTAGCTTTCAGAGTACAGGTCTTTCACTTCCTTGTTTAGGTTTAGTCCTAGGTATTTTATTTTATTCTTTTTGATGCAATTGTAAATGGAGTTGTTTTCCTTATTTCTCTTTCTGCTAGTTCACTGCTAGTATATATCTATCTTTCTATTTTTAAACTGCCTATATTTTTATATTTGAAGTGAACTTTTAGGGATAGTGTATAGTTGGTTCAAGCCTGGCAAGTTATTTTCTTAAATTTTCTGTTCACATGTTATTGTTTCTGTTTTTTCTTTTTCCTATTCTTCCATGATTTGTTAGAACATATTTTTGAAATTCCATTTTGATTTGTCTTGAATGTTTTTCAGTGTATCTCTTTGTCTGCCTTTTTTACTTTCTCTACGTATTACACTGTATAGACATATCTCATCACGGTCTATAGATGTTTTACTAGTTAGACCTAATGTACCACTCTTACCTCCCTTTACTGCCATTTACTCTCATTTGGGAATGTATTGTGAATCACATCAGTTAGTGTTACCAATTTTCCTTAACTGTAAAACACTATTCAGAATTAAGATGAGAAGGATTATCTATTTCATTTACCATATTTTTGCTTAACATGCCCTTTCTTCTGGATGCGCCAATGTTCTTTCTTTTATAGTTTTCTTTTTGTTTATAAAAATTCCTTTAGCCCTTTATTTGGGTAGGTCTACTGAAAACAAATTCTATTAGTTTTCGTTCATCTGAAATGTGTTTTGATTTTCTCTTCATTGCTGAAGGAAATTTTTTCTGGCTATGGAATTCTATATGGCAGTTCATTTTTTCAGCACTTTAAACATTTTGTACCATTTCATTCTGACCTCAGTGATTTAAGATGAGAAATTCACTGTCTTTTGAATTGTTTGTCCACTATATGTAAGGTGTTTATTTTTTTTCTGACTGTTTTTAGAATTTTTTCTTTCATGAGTTTTCATAACTTCAATTATAATTCATCTTGGCATGAATTTGTTTGGATTTATTTGTTTGAGGTTTGCTCAGCTTCTGAAATTTATAAGGTTTCTTTTTTCCTTTTTCACAAATTTGGGAAGCTTTCAACCATTATTTACTTGACTCTTCTTTCAGCCCTGCGCTTTTTATCCTACTCCTTTGGGATGTTCAGGAAAATGAATGTAGTTCTGTTGATATAGCTCTTCAGGTCTCTGAATCTGCTCATTTATTTTTCACCTGCTTCCTCTCTTTTTCAGACTGAATAATTTCTATTGTTCTCTCAGAATTTGCTCACTCTTTCCTCTATCCTCTGAATTTTCCCATTGAGATCATTTACTAAACTTTTGATATTGGCTGTTAGGTTTTTTCAGTTCTAAACTCTCCTTCTGGTTATTCTTTATATCTTCTATTTCTTTGCTCAGGCTCAGTAGTTTTTAATTTGTCTTAAGCACTATGTAATTGCATGTTGATGCAATTTTACCATGGCTGCTTTAGGGATCCTCATTAAATAATTCCAACATCTCTGCCATCTGTGCTGTGGTATCTGTTAATTGTCTCCTTCTCTTTCAGTTTGGGATTTTCATTTTCTTGACATGACAAGTGATTTGTTATTGAAATCTGGACATTTTTGCATTTAGCTACAAGATTCTGGATCTTATTTAAACTTTGTTTTAGCTTGCTTTTCCTGACACTGCTCTGGCCTGGAGGGAGGGGTGCTGCCTCACTACTAGGCAGCAGAACAAATCTAGAGTCACTTCTTGGGGAAGCTCTCCTTGTTATTGCTGGAAGAGGTAGAAGTTCTGGCTTCTTACATGGTCTCCACTGATGCCACAGTGGGGGCAGCCTCTTTAGTGCTTGGTGAGGATAAAAGTCCTTTTCCTCTCACCTCTTCTGACACTAACACAGAGGGTGAGGTAAAGGTGCCTCATTACTACTAAATGGGGGTTGAAGTCAAGAATCCCCAAGTGTTTCCATTTACTTGGGGAGGGAGGAGGGACACTTATTATGAGTCAGTCTTCTCTAAAACACTCCCTGGTGGTAACAGGGCAACTGGTAAACCCGGCAAGTAAGAAAGTCTGTGTGCCCCACTGCCTTTGTTGGTGGGGGTAAAGTGAGGCAACATTTTTTTCTCTGTGGTTTCTTGTGAAACCACCCCTTTCCCGATCCTTTGGCTAGATGGAATAAGATTTTTGTTGGACTTTTTGATCCATAATAGTTGGCCTTTCTGGGTTGCTACCTTTTTCATTGGCAAGTATCTATGAGGCAAAAAGAAAACCCAGGCAACTCACCACAGGGTCATTTCTCAGGCTTCAAGGTCCCAGCCAGTCTGCTTACCTCTCTCTGCCTTTGAGAGACTTCTGATGTTTGTTTTATATGGACAATACCTCAAATACCTTAAATACCTCTGGTAAGCAAAGTATTTGTCAGTAATTAAACTACTCCAAGTAATCTTAACTTACTCTAATTTTTCCTAATGTTTACAAACGTATTCAAATTATCTTTTATACTTTAAGTTAAAACTTATAACAATGAAATCACATACTCAAATGTGTATTTTAATTGGAATCACAAGATTATTCTGTTGTATAAAATGTCAAAGTAGCTTCAATATTTAAAATATCTTATATAACAATTATACACCTATTTTTTCTAAACTTAACAAGAGTCATAGTAAAGTGGGCTTAATAGACCTTATTACTTTTAAACATAAATTTGAATCTTTCCAAGGTGAAAAAAGAAGACCAAGAAACATTTCATCATCCCAAACATGTTGAAATTACCATATCGGCAGCTAAATGTACACACAGTCTGAACATTTGGACAAGGCCATTAGACTCAAAGCTGTGACTGACTGATATTTCTCACTGCAAAGACTGACATGTTGAGAGCCGCACAGGTGACCGGTCTCTCCCAGATTCAAGATATGCCATTGTTTAATTCTTCTAACTGATTCATATCTGGTTGTCCATACAGGCAGTATGACTCTCCAATGTTCTCATATTTTCATTATTTTAACGTTTTAATTCCTTCCCATCTGATGATACTAAAGGCATGTTCATATCATTTCATTAGGTACTGTATACCCTTCTACTTATTTTTCTTACCGCTCTCAACTTTATCACTTAGAGTTGATAGATTTCCTTTATCTTTTATATTTTTCCTATCTGGCACTTTTTATCATAACACACATACAGACAGTCCCTGACTTAAAGTGGTTGAACTTACGATTTTTCTACTTTATGACAGTACAAAAGCAATATGCATTGAGTAGAAACTACACTTCAAATTTTGAATTTTGTTCTTTTCCCTGGCTAGCGGGATACTCTTTCCTGATGCTCCACAGTGACAGCCAGCCACAGCTCCCAGTTGGCCATGTGATCATGAGGGTAAACAACCAACACTCTCAGAACCATTCTGCTCTCATTTTCATTATGGTATTTGAGATTCAACACTTTATTATAAAATAGGCTTTGTGTTAGATGATTTTGCCCAACTGTAGGCTAATGTGTGTGTTCTGAGCACATTAAAGGTTGACTAGGCTATAAGCTATGCTGTTCAGTAGGTTAGGTGTATTAAATGCATTTTTGTCTTATTCTCCACTTAAGATAAGTTTCTTAAGACACAATGCTGTTGTAGTCGAGGAAGATCTGCACATTAAAGGAATATACAGAGTGCTGACCTGTGCCCCCAGCTGTTATTTGGACAAGTATTCCAAACAGAATCGTCACCATGTACTGGCAATATACTCCCTGTACAGCTGAGTATCTATGCTACCTACGTACCCAAATGAGGTCTTCCCCACTAAATCAGATTATCTCTGTTCAGACTGAGTTCACTGCACCTCATTTGTAAATAATAGTAAACATGGACTGGCATGGCTTCCTGGCTCACAGTAATTCCCTGGCAGGCAGGTCTGTTATCCTCCCTTTCTAGGTGGAAATATTTCACTTACGCACAGAACACTGGTTCTAATACTCTGCTTGGGTGGACATATATCACACACTGCTTAGTCCAATTTTTGTGATACTGTGAATTACCTATAGCCTAGAGACCAGTACATGTCCCAGCTTGGACAAACATGGTTTCTCTACCCCAAACCTGTGCCACAAAAATTGGACTAAGCAGTGTGTGATAAATGTCCACCCAAGCAGAGTCCTTTCTCTGAATTTTTCCCAAGTATTGCTGAGGGTAAAAGCCTCCTTTCCTCTGGTAACAAAGCTTAAAAAAGCTGAGCCTATAACGTCTATACATAATCATATGTTGAAAAGTAGTGAGAGAAAATTAAGATAACACACAGAGAGGCCAGAAATGGGAGGTAGCGAAAAAAAGCCCTCATGACATGCAGTTCTGCTTCTAGTCTTTTCCATTTATGCTTATGCAAGTCCTGGTTACCTAAGCCAATAAATCCCTCAGTTTACCTAAAAGGTTTCAGGGTTTTTCTGTCACCTGCAACAAGGACAGATCTGACTCCCATTACTGCAGTTTCTTGCCTCTAGCTACCCTTACACCCATTAGAATTGTAAACACATGAGATTTATCTTAAACACTATATCCAGTTTTTAAATATTCATAATCAGAAAAATTCTCTAATACTCTAAAGAAAGATACCAACATGGTCTAAGACCCTATTGAAACTGAAAACAGTTGGCCTGCCAGGGGAATTATCATGCTGGAAGGTTCTGGTTATTTTCTCAGTTTGTTGTGCTCCCAGTAGCATTATAATGATGTAAATTAATATGATTTTATTTCCCAAAAGATATCATCTGTGCTATTCATTCATTCTAAACCAAGAAAAAAGTCAGAGAAAAAGAAACATAATTTGTCATTGTGACTTTCTAGAATTTGCTTGGCATCCCATATTTTTACATTAGCTTTTTCTCTTCAGTTCCATTTATAGTATTCCAAAACTGCTGAGAAATTATCCCCTCAAAGAAAATAAGTTCATATCCTTAATAGCTGTGCTTAGATAAGGACACTAATCTATGCCTTACAGAATTATTCTAAAGATAAAATGAGTTGTCTTATCTCTCCAATTACCCTGAAAATCTCCTTGAGAATAAGGATCCTGTCTTCCACTACTTTTTGCCCTACACTGTGCCAGCAGATTTTCTTCTTCTAAAAGGCCCACAAAATTCTCATGATGTATAGGTGTCTTCCTATTCAAGCATTTCAATCCCAAAGCTATTCAATGGATAAAGCAATGGAGATGACCATGGTGAGGGAAGACAGGGATTGCCCCCGTGGTCTAGAGCAGGGTGTCAGAGTCTTAGTGAGGATCCTGTTACTGCAGAAGGGAAAGCATGGCTTGGGGAGTCAGAGTCCAAACAATGCTGTGATCCAAGTAGAGTGAGGCGTGATCTCATGGTCTGGAGAAGATGGGTGTCCAGGGGTGGAGGACCAGAGCCTGAGCAGCAGAGGAGAGCATCCACTCCGGGGAGGGAGTAACAGCACTGGGGGGAGATTGGACACATGCAAGGGAATCAAATAAATAAAAGAATCAGAGTACCTTGGGCAGATGGTGTATTCCAGGGGGACAGGGAAAGTACAAGATGAACCTGGAACATATTTTTATTTTAGAAAGCAAGGAAGTGCTCACAGAACAATGTCAAAAGCACAGAGTAGCCAACTTGAATGAACTCAAATGGCAGAATCCAGGAACAATCTCAGCATCAAAATGAATGATAATAGGAGGGGATTATAACCCACTGAATGAAAACAGAAACCACAAATCCACATGTGATGAAAAATAAATGAACAAATTAAAAGTTTGAAAAGGAGGGACTATTTCTATAAAGTCAGAGGAACATCCTAAATAATAACTTACTAATTTCAGAGATAAAAAGAATAACTTTAAAACTGAGTTTTCTGACAGATTCCACTTAAAATAAGAGATCTAAGTAAACACTGAAAGTCATCAGTAGTGGGACAAATTGAAACCATGCCCACCGGATAGGATATAATGAAACATGGTGTCCTTTCTGTAACACTCCTGCCAAAAAGGAGTAGCTTGAATCTAAGTATGAGGAAACAGCAGATGGATGCAAACTGGGGGCAGTGGCACAAAACAACTAAACTTAAATCCTCAAAAATGTCAGGGTCATGAAATGATGGTAAGATCAAGGAACTACTACAGAATGAAGAAGATTATCTTAAAGGCCATAAATAATTCTGAATTAGATCCATTTGTCAATTATAAACTATAGTAATAGGGAAATTGGCAAAATTGGAACAGGGCCTGAGCATTAGATGGTAAAATGTAATCATTGTTAACTTTCTGGTTTTGATGGTTATATTATAGTTTTTAGGAGAATATCTTTGTAGGACAAAATACTGTGTATTAACTCTAAATACTACTAACTACTATTAAAGACTGTCCTTGTTTGTAGTACTACAGTATTGCAGTATTATAGCACATCAGGTTGCCAAGTTAATTTCAAATGGGTCAGAAAGAAAAAAAATGTTCTCTGTCCTGTACATTCAACTTTTCTGTGTGTCTATTTGTTACAGAACTAATAAAAATGCTTTTTACTAACATTATGGAATACTAAAATGCCCTATAATTAAAAACGTTTATACATACACATGACAAACTCTGTAATACAAATACTGTTTATTTCCTGTGCTGTTCATCTACATAGTTAAGCATTATGTCTCCAGACAGAAATCAAATATTATCTCTTTAAATGAAAGGTAAACAGACCACTATAAAATAAAAATACAGAAAGAGTTTATTTGTGTCAAGTTATTGTGCACATTGCAGTGTAAGATGCATGACTGGTGTGGTTCCATTTTTCACTTTTCCTGCTTTGCTTTACCATTAGGGAGGTGACATTTGGAGATAAGAAGAATTATTTTAAGTCCCTATACACACCACATTGTAATTGTGCGTCCTTGTCTGCCTGCTACATTGTAAGCACCTCAAGGACAGGATCCTTATTTAGCTTTGTATGTCCTCCAGACAACCAAAATAATTATAAAAACAGGCCTTTCTCATGGCTTTTGGGGTGGTCTGATGAGTACAGGCATGAGCATTATAGCATTATCACTTGAAATGATTGAGATGTGCTAATGGAAGATGCCCTCAGGGCACATCAGCATACCTGAGGCAGGTATAAAGGTAAAAATGGATGAGAGAAGCTGTATATGGACACAGTGGTCAAAACAGAAAATTTAGGGTACCATAACCATCAATTTTTAATCTATAGGTTATCTTTGCTTGCCTTCTTCCTATCTTCTATGGGAACTGCCTTTCCCTCTGAAGTAGGACCTTGAGATCTTTGTGTTATACTATTCTCCATGGCCATGGCTTACTGGGTAGAGAGTAGAAATCTGGCTAAGTGAAATATCTCCAGAGGCTTGGCTGGGCTAATTAAATTCTCTCTCCAGAAATTCAGAAATGCAACAAGTTAAGTATAAACACTGAGCTAGGAAATATTGGTACAGAAACTTGAAAACCAGGGGAGGACACAGGAAGAACAGTCAATTACATAAATAAAACTCAAGTGCTGCGCTGCCCAACCAAGTTTTCTGGGGCTGATTCTTCTGGGGAAATTTGCCCAGAACACTCTGCAATTGAGTAAGTAGTCAGAGAGGTGGCCACAAGCTGGATTATGTAGGATTCTACAGATCCTAGTAAAATTTTTAGATTATTTTGAATAAATTGGAAAACCACTGGAGTTTTGCTTTTTGTTATTTAATTGGGATACAAGACCCAAAAATGAAGTACGTGAATAGCTTGATGAATTTTACATACACCCTTCCCCACTTACACAGACACACACAGATGTGTAAACACCATGTAACTACCACACTGATTAAGTATACAACACTTCCACAGATCCAAAAGATTCTCTTCCTTTTCAATACCCCTTCTCCCCTCAGAGGTAACTACTAAACAGACTTCTTTAAGAGAATAGTTTCTCCTGTTCTTGAACTTCATAGAGAAGGTAATATAGGTAAATCTTGCTTCTATTTCCTTTTGTCAATAAATGTCTTTGAGATTCTCCATGTTTTATACATATCAGGGAGGGTTTTTTTTCCTTTATATTTTCAAGACTATATAAATAAATCTCAATTTATCCATTCTTTATTTCTCAGTCATTTGGGTGGCTTCTATTGAGACTATCATAAATAAAACTGCCAGGAATATTCTTGTACACATCTTTTTCTGTACACATGCACTCACTTTTATTAGGTGGATAACCAGAACTGGAATTGCTTGATCATAGGGTAAGCATATTTAGATTTGGTAAAAACTGCTGAAGAATTTTCTGAAGTAACTTTACTAATTTATACTCCAACCAGAATGTAAAGATATAAGGCACAATGTATAACTATATACTGTCCTTGCTAATACTTGATATTATCAGGCTTTTTAATTTAGGCCATTATTTTGAGTGTGTATTAATTTGTATTGCATTGTGGTTTTAATTTGTTTTTCTTGATAACTATCAAGGTTGAGCACACTTTCATATGTGAAGTGGCCATTTGAAAATCCTGTTTTGAAGTGTCTTTTTAAGGTATTAGTTTTCTTTTCAAATTGATTTGTAGAAGCCCCTTATATATTCTGTAGATAAATCCCTTTGTGAGGTATATACATTCCAATATCATCTCTCAGTATGTGGCTTGCGTTTTTATTTTCTTAATGGCATTTTTCAATAAACAGAAGTTTCTACTTTTAATTAAGTCCAATTTATCTGTCCTTTTATTCTTATGGCTATGGCTTTTGTGTCCTATTTAAGAAAGTTATGCCACTGGACCTTCAAAGATATTCTCCTTTTTTTAAATAAAAGTTTTATTATTCACTTTATTTACATAAGTAATCCACTTGTGATTGAGTTTGTGTATGAGTTTAGCAGAGGTTAAGGTTCATGTTTCCATATAGATATCCAACTGAGCCAGCATTATTTATTTTAAAAACATTCTTTCCCAATAGCAGTGACACTTTGTTGTATATCAACTGAATATATGTATGAAATTTCTGTTCTGTTTCATTTTTTTTCATCTTTGCATCAATACCACAGCATCTTAATTTCATTTATGTCTCCATAATTTACCAATGTAAACCAATTGATTTGTTTATACTTATGATTATTTTGACTAGTCAATGTTCTTTTCATTTCCATATAAATTTTAGAATCTACTTGCCAAATTTTATATGTACACTCATTAACACAAACTCCCAAAGAAATGCTGTTGCAATTTTTATTGAGATTGTACCAACTCTGCAGATTAGTTTGATAAGCACTGATACCTGTATAATATTGAGTAATTCAATCTGTAAGTATGGTAAACCTATACATTTACTTAAGGAGTCACTAATTTCTCTTAACAATATTTTGGAGTTTTCACTGTATAAGCTCTATCTTTATGGTTTTGATGTTATGGTAAATACTATAGTTTAATTTCATTTTGTAATCTGTTGCTTGTATGTGGAAATATAATTTACTATTGAACATAGATTTTGTGACCTTGCATATATGAGTTTAGCCCCCTTGGATTCTTTTTATTAACATCTTATATTCTTTTATATTAATTATTAATTATAATCTTGATAATTCACTTAATAGTTCTAATCATTTTTTGATAGTCTTTCGGATTTTCTATTTATACAGTCATGCCACTTGCAAGTAACAACTGTTTTATTTCTTTCTTTCAAAATTTTACCTCTTGTATATTTTCTTGCCTTACTGCACTGGCTAGACCTCACAAAGGTTTTAAGAAAGGGAGTCACAGGATAAAATACACTTACTACTTGAGGTAAATATTCTACAAGGAAGAAATGAAGGAAGGGTATCCATTAATTTCCTATTTCAGTAGTTCAAGCCAGTGATAATGGTGGTTTTGACTAGGGAGGTTGCTATATAGGTGGTGAGAAGTAACCACATTCTATATAAACTTATAATGTAAAATAAAGAAGAGTTTCTTATATGTGATATCATCATAAGAGGAATCATGGACCCACCTTTTGGTATTGTTTGAGCAATTGAATAAAGGAGTTGTAGTTTACTAAAATTAAAAGACTGCAGAAAAATCAGGTTGTAGGGCTAGAAACAGAAATTGTATATTCATTTTTGAGCCTATTAATTGAGTTACTACTAGATTTTCTAGTAGAGAGGTTGAGTTGGTAGCTAAATATGACAATCTGAATATTTGTAATTCATGAGTATATGTGTGATATTTAGAACTATGGGGTATTTGAAATAAATGTAGCTAAAAAAGAGAAGTAAAAAGACAACTGTGGGATACTCCAATATTTATAAAATGGAAGGATTAAAGGACTATAGCAAAGCATAATGAAAAGAAACAGCCATTAAGGTGAAAGAAAAATCATGAAAGTATGTTTAACCCAGTAGCCCATAGAGTAAAGTGTTTGAAAGGCAAAGGAATAATCAATCTGCTAAAAGGTGCCAAACTTTCTACTAAAGTGAGGACTGAGAATTGATCATTGGATTTAACTACTTGGAGGTCATTAAATAATGGGAATTGAAATCAGATTGGCAAATCTCCCACAAAAGTAGTTCTACTTAAGGACAGAGATTTTCTACCGCATTAGAGCATAGAACCTACTATCAATGAACTCAGTATCATCTGACAACATTAACAGACTATATTTAGATTAGAAAAAATAAGTGCTTAAAATAGTAAAAGTTTCAAAATGGTAATTGTCTTTTTCATCATGATCTTCAAGTTGAGGCCAAATTTGTCTTAATTCACCAATCTTTTCTCTCTGTATTTTTCCCTTCTTTGAGCTCCTCTCCTCTACCCAAAGCAACAAAGACTCTAATGGGCCTATGAAGGAGCCTTACACCTTATTCACTCTGAAATTTAAAGAGCATATTATATTCATCCTCTCAAAAGCACTTATATTTTAAAATAGAATTACTGGTTGGAAGTAACTTTAATATATAGGTGTTCACCACTAATGGTGGAACTTTAATCATCAGCTTGGTTGATTTTGTGTGCCTTTCCTATCCTACCACTTGGCAGCCAAAGGTTGAAATGTAGGCAAACATTCATTAAGAACTGAGGCAAAAATTGCCAGTATTCCTAGTATCATTACATATCTTTTAAATAAGGAGTTTGCTTATTTAGAAAATATTCCCTTACTTAGATCTAAGTCCCACAGTAAAGAAAAAGTTAGTCTTGCTATGTCTACAATAACATGATTCTGTAAGTTTGACTCCTCATTTCTTACATTCTTTCCACATATATTTTTATTTCTAAGAATACATATGGCCTTAGAATTATTACTTAGGTCTCTTACTACATTTATCCCCTTAAATTAAAACATGCATGTTTTAAAATAGCCGTATGCTTCACTTCTGTGACTATAGCCCCCAAACACTTACCAGGAGCACTGCCACTGATTCTTGTTAATGTATCACACAGCATCTGCACATTATCCTCAAATGTTCTCTTTTATAAAATTTGCTGATGCAAAAGTGAAGGTCAGTACAATTCAGCTCAATACATTCCTTTCTTCTTTTTCTAAGACTTCCCTTTTAAACCATGCCAAAGCCTGACATAGTGGACTTCAATACCAATAATACAATTAAATCAAAATAACTTTTGGAATAAAAAATTAAACTTCTTTAATCAAAGAGGAAGTTTTGGGTGTATGATGCAAATAATTGACTCAGACATTTGAAGACCAAATTCATCTTTTTGAAATAATATCAGGAAATCCATTTCCCATCTCAGAGTATTTAGTGATTATACGTAAGACTTGTATAACACAATTGATGTGATATTTTTCCTGCTTTATCACAGTTCATGGTCAGATCTTTAGAGATAAGACATTTAGAGTATCCTTTAATAAGCCTAATTTTTCCAACCATTTTACAGAGACCCAATAAGTTACTTATTAATTAAGACCTCTGAGTTATTATGTTTACTTTCAGAAAGATAAAACTCAATAAAAAATCAAGCAAAATTTACCATAGCTCAATTAGAGCTGACTTTTATGAAACACTTCCAAAGTTACGCCATGAAATATTTTCTAATTTCATTCATATTCATCTGAAAGCATATTTCCATTAACCAAAACTAAGATTACATTAGTCTTGAGGCTTATAAATGCAGATTTGTCTTGCTTTGCCATAAATGTAGGAGACTTTGAATCTCTTTCCTAGAAATGATATAAGGAAAAGTTCTATTAAAGGTAGAGAAGGTATTCAATTTATTTGTCATCTATAATAAGATTTTTTTTCAAGTTGCCAGATTCAGGGATTACTTACTGTCCTGAAATACAATTAAAATGCATGTTACTGAGGTATTTGAAAATAGACTCAGTAAGACCTCACAAAGGTTTTAAGAAAGGGAGTCACAGGATAAAATACACTTACTACTTGAGGTATTTTATCACTTCCATAAGATAAATATGGATGTTCAGACTCTAAACCATTTTTCAGAATTATTTAATTGACTTTCCACAGAAACGAAACAGGAAATTATAATAGTGAATTCAATTATAACCTAATTTTCCCAACTTCCTTTGGGAAAGCAACTTCTAGGAAATTGCTGTTATAGGTCAAACTCAGAATTTCAGCTCCCAATATTGTAATTAAACTTTTAAAATTTAGGAACAGCAAGACTACAGAGTTATTTATTTTAAATAGTTTAACAACTTCTTTGAAAGTAAGCAAATCAACATAAAACATTTTGTGAAGATATTATGATTCATATCAACTAAATCAAAATTTTTAGGCAATTTTTTATATATGCTTGATTATATCACTGGAGGAAGTAACAGTAGAGTTACATTACTGGTCCTAGAAATACAAAGTGCACAAGTAATTGGGACCTGTGCAAGGAGAAGGAGAAATCACTTAAAAGTTTTATGCAAGAATTTTCAATTCTGTACTAGAAAAAGAAGAACAGGAAAAAAATATATTGCAGGATGAAAGGGTGGCAACACTTCCTGACTGTTTTTTTCCTTTGTGAAGGCAGAAAGCAAAAAGAAAATGTCTCTCCTGTGAATTCCTAACTACAAACTAACCCTTACTTAACTATGGACCTTTATTCCTACTACACAAGTAATTCAAAAACCTCAAGACAAAAATGTAGTATAAGTAGTCCTGATTGGGCACCAACCATATGGTTAGAAGCAACATTAGAATCTCTTCGGAGATACGCACTTTTAAACATGCCTCAGAAATGCCCACAGAATAAAGTCCCAAGATCACTGAGCTCAGAATCAGAGAATATGCAGGGAAAAAGCCACCAGGGAAAGTGATAAACAGAAATAAGTAAATCAGACATGCAAGATCAGACTTGTAAAAATTTCAGGTATTTTATCACTTCCATAAGATAAATATGCCTAAACAAATAGAATTTAAAATATATGACTATGGGGCAAGAGATTATAAAAATTGGCCAAGTGTGTTTGAAGAATAACAGAAAGTTTAGAAATGGAAATGTAATTTATAGTATACATAATATATATATATAACTGAAGTTGAAATTCAACAGATACTGTTAAGTATCAAATTTGAAGAGCCAAAGAGAGAATTCATGAAATGGAATATATTAATGAAGAAATTTGCCATAAGAAGCACACTAACATGAAGAAAAAGAAAAACAGGAAATAGATCTCAGGAGACATGGACAGAAGTTTAAACATTCCTTTAATTGGATATCCTAAATAAGAAGAATAGAGAATGAGGTGAGGCAAAAGTTAAAAATTCTATAATTACTATAATCTCCAATCATCAGATTCTGGAATCCCAAAGAGTTCCAAGGAAATTGATGCCCAGACACATGATATGGAAATTTCTGAACACTAAAACAATAAGATATTTTAAACACAGCCAGAGAGATAAGAAAAACTAGAATAGATCATTTTGTAAATATATTCACCTTCATCTCCATGGGAACAGCATACTTCCCTGCTATATTGACAATAGAATTCTGTGTCCTGGTCTAATGATGGATGAAATATTTTATTTAGGGCTCAAACATATCACTTGCATGGTCTATTGGAGATTTGCAGACATGTCCTCAAATTGAAACTTAAAATATAATTGAAAAGTTGGGCATGACTTCTCACACTGCTGCCTTTTTGGATAAAAAAGAAACATCCTGATTAGCTCACATATACAAAAAGGATGTGAGACAGCAGACCCAGTATGCCTGAGACTTAACCCAGTCAGGCACAGATGTTATCAGCAGACCTCCCAGACAACCCCACAAGAATACATGATTGTTTTTTAAGCCATTAAGCTTTGTACTGGTTTGTTATAGACCATTTTTGAGGCAAAATCTAAGCAATATATGCACTGAGTAGAAGCAGTTGCTGTTAAAACAAAAATCTATAGTGGGTGGTGATGGATTTATTACCAGATAGCAGTCAACACAGAAACCATTACAAGAGGCTGGAAAAATGTGAGGAGTTAAAAAAGTGACAATGTACATTATATAGTGGAAAAACTTTGGCAAAAGCATTGTGTGAGATTACATGAAAAGTAATATCTTTATATAATGAACTTGTAGATTTGAGGAGAACCTCATGTGAAAAGATATGAAATGCATAAATTGCTTGGTGTTTTGAATTGCTTGAAAATAAAAGTTTTGTTTTGTTACCAGTTGCATTTGATAAGAAAAGAAAGAGATGTGGGAAGAAAACAGCCAGTTTTTAAGAAAAATTTAGTGGGCATATATAAAGCCAGTTAATCTCAGGGTTGAAACATGAAGAAAGTTATTTTCTACCAAATCAAAGGTGTGACCTTAGTTGGGTTACACTATGCAATAAAAATCTTAGCAATGTGGCCCCATGGGGAAAGACTAAATTTGGGACTTTGCCAGTTAAATAATTATTCATGTTAAAGACCAAGAGTGGGGCTGTGTGGGGGAAGTTGGGGTTCCTATAGCCAGGATCCTCCCTGAACTTAAACCACCTGATATAACTGGCCTGCTGCTAGGCTACAGCTTCCACACCTTTAGGCAATAAGCTATTATTGCACTATATAGAGAGCTCAGCCCAGTGCTCTGAGCTAGGGCAGAGATGGTAGTGCTCGACCTACGGCCAGGAGAACAAGCCGGGTAATAAACGCTTTCACCCCAAAGAACGTTTTGCTGTCAATTTCTTTGGTCCATTGAATCCATAGGGAACTTGCCTGGGGCTGAAACCCATAGGCAAGACAGGCTGTAAAACCCTTTGCTTCTCACGAGCTTTTAAATTTGTCATGATTTTCAGATTAGTGGGGTAGCTCAAAAGTTTATTCATGAAATTCTTGTGTTATCAGTGGCCTTATTCTTAAGACTGTTAGTGGCTTTAGTTTGACATTAACTTTCATGAAAGACTTGATGCTTACACCAGCAACACCCAAAGGCACAGAATTGGCAAACAGCTACTTTATTGCAAACGGCTTGTGTTTCTGTATCATAAAGCCCACAGGAGGGATTGATGAGAGGCTTTTACTAAGGCACTGGACAGTAGTCAAAGAATGGAGGGCCTTTAATGCCTAATTGGCAGTGCAGACATTCTCTTTTAAACAAAGGAGAATTATAGAATAATTTAAAACAGAAGAATATAAAACTATCTGCTCTGTTTGCAAATAAAATGTAACTGCAGACATGGTAAGAACCCCTATACATCTCATTTTGGCTTATTTCCCTTCATCTCTCTAAAATAAGCATGCTAATTGGATTTATGCCATACAAACTACACTTTCCTTTTGATTAATGAATATATCAAATAGGACATTGTCACTGTATCATACTTTATCCCACACAGCTAAAAAAAAAGCTTACTTATCTAAATAAGATTGTACAATCTTTATCTGTAGTATCTTCTCTAGTATCCTGTCATGCTTTTTATTCCACAAGCTCCTTTCTTGTAAGTGTACGTACACTACTTGCTTTAGGCTTTTGTTTCATTATTTTTCCAAGTATGCAAGGTTAAACTTGCACATCAATGAGTTTGTATTACCAGCCTAGAGAAAAGTCTTTTGATTGTGCCTTTTAAATTCAAAAAACAAATTCACTGAGTTATTGCAAAATCAAATCACCTTGTATTTTGCAACAAAATTTACATTACAAATGCAAGTAAAATAATCACATATATGTTGCTACACACTGCAATGTGACAACGTAACTTTTCTATTCCTCTGAAAAGGATGAATCACACACCAAAACATAATTGTAAAAATATTCCTTTTCTGAATCTCCATCAGGCTCAATGCAGGTGCAATTGGTCTCTTGTGTTCTCAGAAAAAAAGAAGCAAGTGGCCAATTAAAGTTGGAATGAGCCCATTGAATGGTCAATTTTTGGCAGGCATTAAGTTGCAGATGTAAAAAATTGGCTCTAACCCACTCAGAAAACCATGACATGCACAGAGAAGTAAACAAGAGAGGACACCTTGATATTGGTTTGGTCTCTTACAACTACCAAGAGAGAAAATAAAACTGCAGATTTCTCACTCACAGAAATCTTTGTATAAAACCATGCCTTTCAAGACAGTTTTATTTTCTTTAATACTCTTGGTAAGTGTGACCACCTCTCCTGAGCTATGTATATAATTTACCAACAAAATTACAAAACAGTGAGTAGAAAATGAGAAATATAAACTAGTATTTAGCTTACTTGGCAGCAAAGAATTCATTTGACAGACTTGGTTTAGAATTCTGATATGCTGGAATCGTAACACGTCGTGCCTTTTGGCAGAATACAACTTAACCCTTTCTTTGTTAGCAATAGTGATATTCAAACATCTTTCTTGCTTTCAGACTATAGTTGAATATTCATCTTGGTAAAATGTTACACGTGTGCGTGTGTGCCAGTGTGTATGTGTCTGGGAGTTTGGGTGAGGCCATATTGACATCCACAGTGCCACAGTGAGACAGAACCAACAATTCTACTTCTTGACACATTTTAAACACTATCTTCATTTGTAACAACACCTGAATCCAGGAAAGTTATTAAAAGCTTTTGTTAATGCTATGGATTGAGAACTAGAGGTCTTGGAAAACCTTTTTTGGTAGTTCTAAGAATTAGGGAACATCCAGATATAAAGGGTAAAAAGGCAAGCTACAATCACAGCAATTAGGAGAAAAACTTGAGAAGAAATAGCTCTAGATCATAGGTGAGCAAGCTCACACAGCCGTGTGCATACTCACAATGGGTCAAGGTGCCTCTTTTTCAGTGTGATTTAATACTGGCCATTGCTGGTAGCATTCCATCAGAAAGCTTTTGCAATAAAAAGATTTAACTGGGGATCAGAAAGCCTGCCTTTCAACTCCAGTGCTAACACTAATTCTGTGAACCTGTGCCAGTTATAGTACTTCATTAAGTCTAAATTTTCTCCATTTGTAAAGCTAAGAGGCTGGACTCAATGGTTTCAAAAGTTCGAACCACCTGTTGATATTCAAGGATTCCATACTTAGCATAAAGTGACAGATGTATCTTCTGTATTACTACAGTATACTACTGGTTTATTTCTTTTGCAGCAAATGGAGTATCCAAAAAATTATAGGAAGTTTTCATTTGAAATAAACCCTGACCCAAATTTTGGTTAAACTCAGCATGTAAATATTGACTAAAGCAATATTTTTATTGAATCAAAAAAAACCATTCATTCCAACTATTCATTCAATACACGAAGTTATTGCAGCACACTCCTTGCAAGTGAATGCAAACAGCACTTACATACTCCCATTGTTTCAGAGCACAGACCCTGCAGAGGTGGCCTCTTTCCTCAGACAACCTGGACTCAATATTTTCCTTCTGTTGAGCTCAGATTTAACTCTCTGTGGCTTCTACTCATTTTTCCTAGCTCTAATCTTTTGAAAGGCTATACATAATGAGTTAAATCCTTCTTCTCCATGACAACTCTTAAAATATTTCGATAGCAATCTTATCTTCTGTAATCTCTCTCTAGGTCTCTTAACTACTTCTAATATGGGAGTTTCATATCCCCTTATCATTATCCTCTAAATATGTTTATATCCCACTTAATGTGTGGATCCAAGTGCAAAAAGTAGAGAATTATTGTGGACAAATTAGTGAAAGATTAAGAACACCTACATATTTTTCACTATTAGTGAAAGATCAAGATCAAGATCACAGTATTTATTCATATCAAATATATGATGAACTAAGCTAAAATCTTCTTAAATGTGTTCCTGTTAAGTCAAATTTCTTCCTCCCCATATTTGTACAATTGGTTAAAAATGGAAGAGATAAACTGGAAGTAAGGAAGTTCTCAACAATGGAACTCCCTTTGTTTTCTGATTCACACCAAGCAGCACATGGTGAGATTTAAAAATAAAAATGTTTTAATTTCATCTTAGATGCGTGGTCTTCTGTTTGGAGTCCCATCACCATTTTTTTAAACTGAAAAACTAAGAATTCTTCAGTGCACACTTTCAACATAGGCCACGTTCTCTTTCAACTCTATATGTGTGTTACAACAGAAAAAAAACAGAAGAAAAACAAATGCCCAGTTTTAGCTAGATGTCACACAAGGACTAAGCTTTCGTGGGAGATAATGGCATATTGCACAATAGCACATACAAAAGGTTTTGATGCTTCAGTCACTGAGAACAAAACACAATAGCATTGTCTCTTTGAAATTCATAAAACCTGACAGTCTTAGTAGTTAATGAAACATGAATAGCTTTTTGCTTTACAGAAATACACTCAGAAAGCTTGAGTGCTGATTATGAGTCCTTCGATGGTGCAATCCCTGGGCCTTTGATGTGGAAAGGTGGTTATACCTCCATGACATAGAGGAAAGGACGTACTACTTTTCAACAATTTACTATAAAATAAAAAGTAGTGTACAAATAAATGACACCAACGAAGTGCTGTTTTGATCAAATTATCTTGTATGGTCATGAACTTAAAAAAATTAATGTGTTTCTGAGCTATTTCTTGAAAAGACTTAAATAATGTTTATCTTCAAAGAATGTGACATCATTTTTGAATTTGATGTTTAAGACACACATCTAACTTTTCTGACTCAAATGAGAAGCATTTAGTATTTGGCATATATCACAATCACAAGGAAACAGCCAAAACAATGTATCGTATAATTTACAAACCATGTGTTGTGATCGCAAGAAAGTCAGACTCAGGCCGGTTGCTTTTTTCTAATACACCTTCCCAGTGCTTTGCTTAACTCACATAAGTCACCTTAATTAAAACAATGATCCTGGGTATAACTGCTCTCTAAATACACACAGTTCTCCAGCCCCTGACTGTGGCAAAACTCACCCTCGAACCCCTTCTACTGAAATAAGTTTCCTATACCTTTGATCAATAACACAAATGGTATGGTTAATCCTTGCCCTTTAGAGAAATGCGAAAGCCCCTTCTAGGAACTACCTTTGTTTTCTCCCTCTGCTTCAGAACAAGAGAGGAACTTATGTCAAAGTGATAAACTTCTTAAACCACTTGAGGAGAGTCTGATTATGTCTCAAATCTGAAGATCCTCATATGTCACGACCTAAGGTGAATATTCTTAGAGTGGTCAGCTCAGAGAAACAAGGTTAGAATTCGCTACTCTTATTTTATTCTCTACTTTCTCCAGCAGTGTGATGGAGGCAGCAAAACTTCCCAGACTGCTTCCTGATTTCTGGTGTTTCAGATACTCACTGTGAGAAGACAACGGTGCCCTTCATACTGTAGCTGTAGAGATCCTACACTCCTAGGTTCTGGAAATGGATTCCAGTCACCTGGGGTTTACATGTAAACAACCCCAAGACATTTCAGTTAGCTACTAATGTCATGATCACCAACAGTTGTTCAGTGGTCCTGATCCCTTCTGATTAACCAAATCAAATCTTGGGACTGACACACTCCCACAAAAACTGCTAATGCACATGAGGAACAGCAGCCTTGTTTCTACATTTTTAATTATCATTTCAAATCAGATTTAGGTTGGAAACAATTCCTTAACCTTTTAAAGGCATATTATGTTACCACAAACCCATTTCTATTAAGCAGAACACATGATGCTGAGCATTATTAAAGATCCTTTGGTGATGAACAATTGTTCCGACTTAGGGCCCATACAAAAAGTGTTCAAGAGTCAATTTGCAGTACAGCATAGTTCAATTCGTTTATGTGGACTGGCTCTCCAAAGCTATTTTGTAGGGGCAAAAGGTTATAAGCCATGGTGAGTATTTGTATGCAGAGGGCTGAAGTTAATGCTTTGCATACTGCATGAGCAGACTAGGAATTTACTTGTTGTGGGAAGAGAGTATAATTAATAAATATCTTCGTAAATGAGGAAGGTCAAATTGTTTATGATTAAGAACACAGACTTTAGACCCACAATACATATATTTGCATCCCATCTGTACCCTTTTCCTAGCTGTCTGATTTTGGTCAAACTAGCTGGGCTACAGTATCATCATTTATAAAATAGTGATAATATTAGTGTACGTGTCTTAGCTAAAAAGAAAATCCTCCAACAAAGTACTAGTTAGCACTTCTTAAAGTATTATCTAACATATTTGTGAAGAAACCAACAGAAAGATAAAATAGCTACAAAGGAATGTTGAAGAAAAATTACAAATTGGATGTAATGTTTTCCAGGTTTTCAACAGAGTTATAAAAACATGTCACCTTTGGAACTGATGTATCTCCGGGGCTAGCAAACTATAGCAACTTAATTTCTTCAGGTTAACCTCTACCCTCAAAAGAACATAAACCATCTGTATATTTATCAATCATTGGATATTAGCCAAAGTTATATCATCTGTATGCATCAGATAATGCTCAGGTGGGCTTATTGGAATGATTTAGCATGAAATTTTAAAAATCAAAAAATAATTGTTTAGTTCTGTTTTCCAGTTTAGAATAAATCATTTTCAACAGCTTTCCTATGACTTTTATGTAAGTCACACTTAGAAGAGTGCCTGACACCATGTTCAATAAAATACTCAGTACCTGGGTAAAAGCAAAAAGAGCTGATACATACATACAATGGAATATTATTCAGCCATAAAAAAGAAATCCTGCCATTTGCAACAACATGGATGGATCTAGAGGGTATTGTGCTCACTGAAATAAGTCAGGTGGAGAAAGACCAATACCGTATGATTTCACTTATTCATGGAATATAAATGCAAAGCAAACAGAATGAACAAAATAGCAGTAAACTCATAGACACTGAAAAGGGACTGCTGGTTACCATGATGAAGGGGTTGAGGTAGATGGGTGGGGAAGGTGAGGGGGATAAAAGGACACAAAAATTTTCAATCATAATATAAGTTGGTCATGGGGCTAGTAGTACAGCATGGAGAATACAGCCCATGATTCTGTAACATCTTCCTATGTTGACAGACAGCAATTGTAACAGCAGGGGTGAGGCTTTAATAATGTGGGTAACCATTGAACTGTTATGTTGTAAACTTGAAACTAATAAAAGACTGTGTGTCAGAAATATATATATATAGGTCTATAGAATCTTTGCAGTATTCTAAAAGGGCTTACATATTTTGCTTGCAAAAATTCCTTAGGGACACCATAGGGCTGGTTTGGCTGTGGATCCACTCCATAAGAAGACAGAGTTAACATCTTTTATGTCAAAATGTAGATATACATTAACTTAGGGGTATGCTTGTGCTTAAGCTCCTATTCCAACTATTGTATATTTACAACTTAATTCTAAAGAGCTTACTAAAGCAGAATTTCCACACTTTTCTAGACATATTAGCCTTTCTTAGTAGAGCTTCCCAGAGGGAAAAGAGGAGAGAAATGCTCGAACCAATTTGAATACCTTAATGTGACAATCATTTATACCTCGGGACAAAAGTGTTAAGTATCTCTTAAATATGTGGGCACTATAAAACAGGCATATTTTTCTAATATTTTTCTACCTGCTGTGTAAACTTAGAAAAAGAAGATAATTATAAAGTCATGCTGTATGTATACATAATCCATTAAAATAGCATATATTTTATTAGACACTTTTGCTGCCACCAAAATTTCAAAACCCGCTTTACTTCAAACAATGTTAAAGACAGTATTTGTTTAATATTGGAAAAGGATTATGCAACAACCACTTAATCAAAGTCTTGTTTAGTGTCAGTATCTTTTCAATTTTGCATGTCCCCAGCTTGATGGAAACTAACTACCTCACAGCACTCCATAAATATTTATATTGTAATCCATTATTGATATCATTCAAACATTTTGCTATAGCTTGCTAATGGATGCAACATGACATTTCTGGGTGGAGCTGAACCATTATTCTAATTTTGTTTCCATAAGAGATGCTTTGCACACATCAAAAAAAAAAATTGCCAGCAATAGCATTTAATCGGAACAATCACTACCAACACAGAACAAGGGCAAAGTGTCTCACACAAGACCTGAAAATGAATCAAAGAATGTTTACAAGAACATTTTAACATGGAAAATGAATTTCCCTATTCTTTCTCACTCACTGATAGTGTAACCCCTTACTCAGACACCCTCTTTTGGATTTCCCAATATCACTGTAACATAGGGGATATTCCTAAATCCCCATTTTACAGATGAAGAAAATGAGCAGTTCAGAGAGCTTACATGACTTCTGCAAAGCCACACAACTTGCCAGGATTCAAAACCAGGATTTTTGATGATACTGCCCTAGTGTCCATAACCTAGCCTTTGCCACAAGGGCATCTTATTAGTGATAGCCTTGCCTTATGCATATGCAATAAGGCTCACCTTTACCACACATATAAATGATATAAATTCATCCTGGTCCCCACCTCAAATGAGGCCATCCTAATATGTACCCAGTGTTGCAGTCTGTTTCAGCCTTTACTGCAACTGCTTTCTCTTTTAGACGGTAATACACTGAACCAGGGTTAATGTCTTTGAAAAGCAGAGTAAGTTGTTTCCAGCAGCAAGTCAGCAGCAAAGGGATAAAGATACATAAGGTCAGGAAGTGGCATGGTGCAGAACATGCTGCAGGACATGAAGGCAACAACACAGCCACCAGACCTGCAGGTGTGCAAAGCCTGAACCTGCCAGGTACTAGTTGTGTGATACTCAATGAATTAGCCTTTCCAGACATCAGTATATAATGAGATAATGTAAGAAAAACGTTTAGCACAAGCACAGTACAGAACAACTTTCCAAATAAAATCATCAATTCTTGTGTTGAAAAATAAATACCCTTTTCACATTTAGTGTTTGTAACAAAGATAGCTATGATCTATTAAAAAAACTGAGATTTTCACATTACTGTTAAAGATGTGTTTCACCTCATGCAAACGGGCATGGTAGAAGTTGATCAATATTGTTGAAAGTCCTCCTCATGTATGTACAGTACTTTAAAGCACATTTGCCTCCATTTTCTCATTCAGGACAGTTCTGTGAATTAAATTTCTATTTGTCATCATCATATTAATTATTTTTATACTGAAAATGAACAAACAGTTTAGAAGAGGTAAAGTTATAGGCTCAAATTCTCAAGCCCAATAAAATACAGATTTAGGAACCTGTATTTTTTTCCTTCCTGTTAACTCAGTTGCCAACATGTTTCTCACCTTCCTAATTTTTGAGGCTACTGGATGTGAATTTGATGTGAGTCACAATGCAACAAATAACCACAGCAAAATCATCAGCCAGTCTTTTCTTTAAAAGCTTTCACAATCTAGCCATGCTATTTAATATATATAAAATTCACCTCACATAAGATTTCATATGGATGAGGGGGAGAAATAAATAGGCAGGAATTCACCAATACATCTTTTGCCAGTCTATGACAAGTTTAACATAATAACTAAATTTATTAATCTGTGCTTGTCAGCCTTGGTACCACATTTTCAGTTATTTTTTTGAGACTTCAGAATGGAATTGCAGACATCTGTTTGAAGAATATGATTCTCAATACACAATAGCATAATTAAGTTGCAGTAGTATTGAAAAGAAATGAGAACTATTCCCTTTAGCTAGTCAACAAGATGCAATGTAGAAATACAATATGAACAACCATAAACCTGTTCTACCCCATTCATCCTCTTAGTTGATATCTGCTTACACTTCCTCGCACCATTGAAAGCTTTAATGGAGCATTCACTTATATGTAACTTCTTTACAGATTCTTAATCTGCAGCAATCATCTAGTAACATCTCTAAATTCTCACAAGCCTAGTTTTTGTTTTGTATTTATTACATAAGTAGTGTCATATATTTAAAAGGCCATAAAACTAGTCACATTCTTTGTTTCTTTTAGAGAAATATGGCACTTGAGACTCTCTGCTCTCTTCTCTGTCTGTATCTTAAATTCATGACATTTTAGAAATCTAACCCCTTCAATTTACAGATGAGGAAATAGAGGTCCAGATGGGTGAGGTAACATGTGTGCAGATGAAGCACAACTGGCATGTAGCAGAGTCAGGTTTATGGATCCCAAGAGCCATGTGCTTTCTGCTACCATTACCATGTTTCCTCAAAGAAAAGGAATGATGACTTAGAAACTTTCACAAGTAGTAAGTACTATTGAATGCTATCTTACTTAGTACATGCAGTTTTGGTCTTGTGCATAATTGAAGTGTCTTTCTTAATTATCCCTTTTTAGCTAAGGAATACAGATATTCTCTCTCTGTCCTACCTAAACCCCCCGAGATGAAGAATGACCAGAGAGCGCCAAAGGGGAAGCCAAAGGGGTTTGAAACAAACTACCAAAGGGGAAAGAAACACAGGGACTAAAGAAAACATGAGCTGTTGAGCTGTGTTTGTGTCTTGCCCAATTATAGGCAAATGATTTATTCGAGCAAAGCAATAAAATGGGAATTATGAAGAAAGTGTAGAAATTGAAAAAAACGTTGTTTCTGATAATATGGAAATGGTCACCAGCAGTACTCAAAATAGCATGGGCATGAGTGTTTCTGTGTGTGTGTGTGAATAGGGGTGGGCTGGGCACCCCAGGGCATGGTGGATGGTGGGGTGGGAGGGAGCACATGACCAGTCCCGGAACGGCATAAGCCAAAATGAAATGAAGGTATTGTGATTATACGTAAATGTAATCAATCTCAAAATGTTTTTTATTGTCACTCTAACTTATGCTAAATAAAATTAGCATTTGCTCCTTCAGAAATATTTTTAAAATACTTGGGGGCAGGGGCATCTATGTAAGGATATTTCTTAATGGTTCAGAAAATTATCTATAAAAACATTATTTTTCTTTGCTTATAATTATCAAAAGCCTGAGGAAGAATAAAAACAACAAATCTTTAAAAAAAAGCCCACATCTGTTAAAACATAATTTATGACAAGTATAGTTTAGCTCCATATACTTTTTTTCCAGAAAACAACAATCACCTTGCCAGCAAATAAGAAACAGCATCTAGTGATTACTGGTGGGTCATGAACAAAAGGTGCTCAAATTTTCAAACTGCAGAATTTAATCACTGGAAGGAAAAGAACACAAGTCTACCATCAGGAAACTCGCAATACTGATGAAATGCTCACAGTTTTAAAATGCTGAGTGGTCTGACCTGGGATAATATAGAAAGCAATCTATTACATTTACATAGCAGGTAATGAAAAACAAAACAACTATTTTGAATGTTTGGCAGCTGCTTTGAAATCAATGTTTATGTAATTATAAAACAAAAATGTCATAAAAGAGAGAAAGAAAAATACTTGTCTCTGAACCTCTGAGAAGTATCTAAACTGAGAAGAATGACTCAAGGAGTCCTATCATAAGGTGTTCTTTTTTGTTTCTGTTTTTGATTGCCAAGGAGGATTACCAAAGATAAAGGCAACGTTGCCATATAATAGCTCTAAGAATGTACATATCAGTCACTTATTTCCTATACCTGACATGCAACCTCCACTCATTTCTATCGAGTTTTACGCTTCCTTTAAGATTCAACTCAAGTCCTACCTCTTGATCACACACACACAAAGGTCTTTCCTCTAAACTTCTGTCACCTTTACTGTCTTTATGTACATTAATTCCTTGTAGTGTATTTGATGTTTATAGGTTTGTAGGCCTGACCTATAACATACTGAAGCCTCTATTAGGCCTGAACAGAATATTTTCCATATTTATATTTCTCTGGCCTCTTGTACAAACTAGGTGCTTAGTGTACAGGAGAAGAAAATAAAGATGTGAGAGGCCAAGAACTTAAATGGAATCTGAATATTTGAATGTGTGAAAGTCATTTAAACTCTTTACATCTCAAAACAGAATTTTAATGTTGGTTTAGCTAGCAAAATTAGCCCATGGTGTTGTCATGAAGATAAATTAGGTAGTATCTATGAATTGATTTCCAAACTGTAAAAAAAAAATATACCAAGTATCAAAAGCAAAATTCTAATGCTATAGAGAAAAAACTCAAGGCTACAGAGACCAATAGACATGTTTAATAATCTGGCTTCTGCCATTTAGCTAGGTCATCTTACAACTCCATAATCATCTATAAATTTTGAGAGTAATACATATCTAACAAGGTACTATTAGGATTAGTATCTCACAGAATCTGGAAAGCTACCAATAAATGGTAGACTTATTATTATTCAAAGGTAAGGTATTATCAGGCATATTATTATTAGTATAGCTGCAGACATTTCAAGAAGAGATATGATGCAGAAAATTACTAATACAATCTAAAACAGAATCAGATATCTGTTGCTAATGGGTCTTTATGTCACATTTCTTACTTCTTAGTATTGAAATACAAACAGGCCAGTTCAATTAAATGCTTAGAAACTGGTTAACAATTGATAAAAAGAAATCACAAAATCAACTTTTATGTTACTTTTAGTCTGCATAAATGTTCCCAAACTGTCTATCTACACATCAGAAATGCCTGTAGAATTTCATAAAACACTGAATCCTATGCCCCTTAACAGATACATTGAACCAATTATTCACCTACATTATCAGAGTTGGTAGAACTCAGAAAATTCTTGTCACTTCTGAGTCTAATAATACCTGAATAGGCTAACTTTAAAGGCTTAATCAGTCTAAATCTAATGATAATATTAGACAGAAAGACAGACATAAGTGGGCAGAAGGAGAATAAGGCCAGTGGAGACCACTAAAAGCGACTCAAAGAGTCAGCCAGATAAAACTAGAGAGCCAGAAAAGACTCACAGAGTTAATTAGTTGGAGTTTCAAGGGCTAAAAATTACTTGGTACGTCCAGACACTCCCAAGAAAAAAAAAAGAACATCAGAAGGCAGGCACAGATATCATCTGAGCGCAACCTATGTCTCCATTTCCCCAATTAGACCAGGCCTCTAAGGCCAAAAACAGGCAACCAAGGACTCCTCTGCTGTACCAAAAACCCTACAAAAGAAGCCTCACAGTAAGCAGCCTGCCTTTATCTCCCTTGACTCTGACCCATTCCTCCCTTGGAGTGTTTTCAAATAAGCCTGCCTTTGTCTACCTAGACTCCGGCCTCCTCCTCTCTTTGAGTGTATTCAAATAAAACTTTGTGTTTCACTACTGTGTCTCTGCCTTTCAATTCTTTGTTGGGGTGGGGGCAAGAACCAGGAGAACAAACTCAACCCATAACAATAAGACAAAGATTCCTATTTTATACTGAAGATCTTATAAGAAAGCATGTAACATTATTTTAGACATTGTAGAGGTTTAGTAAGATTTGGATTAGAATAAAAAACTGTTAAAACTTCTATATTATTGTCATTATTATTACCATTATAACCATTGTTGATATAATCATTGTTATTATATAGTATGTGTCTATATGAGCTCCTCCCAAAGTGTCAGTAATGAATACTTTCTATTTGCAACCTCACTGAGTCACTTTTTAATATTACCCTACTATCCTGCCCCACCATCTCCCATAAGAGTTTGGAACCCAAAGCAATTATTTATGACAATTCTGAAAACATTATCCAAGCTATCTGATCTCAAGGAAAGAGAAAATGTGCCACCTTCTTTACCTAAAATAGTTGTGGCACTACTTGGAAGGTTGATCTGGGTTATGTCACTCTTGAGACTTTTAAGGAAAGATGTATGTCAGCTAGGTATGATGAATTGAAATCTTGCTGGTATGATAGCTAGCAACTTTAACTCTTTAAATTAACTCAATACTGATTAAGAAATTCATGATTATTTTGATTTAACCTAATAGTAGATTTCATCCAAATTACATGCACAACACAAAATACACAGAACATTCAAGATACTTTGAACAATCTTCACTTACTGAAGTAAAATCCTGACTAACTTCAAGGAAATAAAAGGAAATTGTTGAATATATTAATCAAATTATATCTCATTGTGTTTTTATACTATGAACTTCAACAGCATATTTGAAATACTGCTTAATACTTTAAAAACAGACAACTATCATATGGATTTTATTAATCTTTATTTAAGTTATTGAAAGTGAAATTATTTTCCTTTTCCTCTTAAGTTGTCCCTTCTACAAATCCAGCATAATTTGTTCATGATGTTATAGTTCTACGTCCTCTAAAATATATACATTATTCACATAAAATATTGGTTACTAACATGATATATAGAGGTGAACTTTAATTTACTTATTTTTTGAAATGCACATTATTTTGCTGAATATCAATATTTCTAATAATTTCCTTTCTTCAACTTTACTTGGAATCTTACTAAAGCTATACAAGAAGATATGCTACTTCTGTTGAAAGGACAAAAGTCACTTCAAGCTACTCACTCATTTTACAATAGAACCATGAAAAATTGTTAAAACTTGCCACCTACCTGACTCAAAGGAGCATTTTGAAAAATAGGTAGTCAATTATTTTAAAGAGCTTTTAACAAAATGTGCTATACATATGCTCAATAAAAGTGAACAAAAGCTAGAATTCCTTCAAATTGTAATGCTATCATGTACAAACCACAATGTATACACTCCAAACATTTCTATTTAATAATGATAATAGGTACTAAGGAGAGATTTTTTTTAAGATATGAAAATAAATCTCTTTTATAATTTGTCCAAACACTAGTAGTATATGTAAATAAAATTTTGTGGGAATTCAGTGCTTTAATCCTAGAGAAAGAGAAAAAGGAGGGAACAGGAAACCAAAGACCATTTTTATCACTAGTATATAAACTTTCCCAATTACATGTTCTCATGTCCATGATTATTCTTAGAGTAAGGAATGTTAATGAATGGAACATCTCCTACCCTTTCAAAAACCTGTGCACAAAGAAAACTGTTTACCTCCATCTGTCATCTAAGGAAGCTTTCAGGCCCCATTATAACACTGGATGCAAAACTGAACCTTTAGAAGTCCTTAAATTTCACCCTTGCTTAGTTCCGTAATGGCAACCTACCCTCTATGCTTGAGTTAGCTGTAGAACTACTTGAGACGTGCCTCTGTGTTTTAGCCCCAGAAGATACAGAAAGAAAAAACACAGGAAGAAATAGTGACCCATTCTCTTCCCCACAGCTGCTCTTCGATTAGCTTTGAGGTAGTCAGTTCCACACCTGCGATTGCTCTAAAATTATTTCATTTATTTTCTAATCACCTCTGACCCAGATTTGCAAAAATCTCCTAAAAATAAAAAAAATTTCCTGTCTCTATTCTCTCCCTCCTTGCACAGTACCAGAGGAATTACCAGCCTATGTTTGGTCAGTGCCCATAGAGGATAATGGGATACATGTGGGACACTGTTCTCAGACAAGTTTAAGTGGTCACACTTGGAAATGGAAGTGAATGAAAATTAAAATAGCAGATGGCCATTTTAATGGTACATCACCCTAAAATGTTTTTTAAAATATTTCACAGATTGAGCCAGATTGTTTTCCAATTATCCATCAAAAGCACAAGGTATATTTACAGAATGAAATAATTGGATAAGAGTGATTTAAAGAAAGCCAAACAAAGACCCAATTCTGTTACTTCTTCTGTTCTATTATAATGTAGCTGAAGACATATTTATATTTTTAGCCCACAGCTCTCTTCTCAGTCTCAGACCTACATATCCATCTGCCAACCCGACATCCATACTTGAACATCTTACAAGCATCCCAAATTTAACATGGCCAAATATTAACTATTGAAATACTTTTCCAAACATTCTCCAAAGATTGGCATATGTACATTTTAGTATATGGTCCTTCTATCCTCCCACCTGAATTATCTTTGATAACTTCATCTCCCACATGCCTCTTATTCAAGTCTTACTCATCCTATTTCCTCAACATATCTACATTCAAACCATATTCCTGCCTCACTACTGCCACAATCCTAGACCAAGACACCACATTCTCTAAACTGAACTTTGTCAGCAACCTCAGTACTGTTTCCATTCTTGCCTCCCTGATGCACTCTCCACAGAGCAGCTTGGTGAAATTTTTAAAGCATAAGTTCTATCATATCTCTCACCTGCTCAAATGAATTCTTACTGAAGTGAGAATGAAATAAGTGTTCTTACAGCAGTCTGCAAGCTCCTGTTTTATCTGGTTGTTTTCTTCCTTTCCAATCTCAGGCCATGCCTGGGTTTTCAGAAAACAGCATGTCCACACCCAAAAAAATAAAGAAAAAAAAGTCAATTGTTTATTTGCCTTGGCAATGGGTTCCAGCCCCAGGCAAGTTCACTATGGATTCAGTGAGACCAAGAAATGACAAAGGAAGTTCTTGGGGTGAAAGGGTTTATTACCTGGCTTGTCCTCCCGGCGATAGGTCGAGCACTAGAATTACATCTGCATCCAACAGTCTGCAAGTCTATAATCCTTCTTCATCTCTGCCTCCGCCCAGAGTACTGGGCAGGCTCCTTATATAGGGACTCAGTCACTAACAGCTCATTGCCTATGGGTGTGGCAGCAGTAGCCTAGCAGCAGGCCAGTTACATCATCAAGTAGTTTAGGTTCAGGTGAGGATCCTGGTCAGAAGCTTCACATTATCCACATTATCTAAACTCAGATTTACTGAATGACTTATATTTTATCCAGCAACCCTAGTCATGCCACAGTCTGATTCACTCATGACATGACAGCCACAGCAGGCTTTTAAAACTTCTGTGCCACACTTTTCCTTCTCTAAAGCCTACCATTCATTCCTATTAACAGGAATGCTCCTCTACCTAACCTTTATCTGAAAGCTACAAGTCTTCTTTCCAGATTTATCTTAAGTGATATTTTCTAAGAGTTATATGTTAATCTGAGTGAGGTCACACAATTAATCACTTTATATATTTTTTTCTACTTGCTCCTATCACAGTTTATATATTTATTTATGTGAATATGTGCTTGACTTAGCACTATATCCCCAATGCTAGCAGAAAATCACAAACATAAATCTCAATATGTATTTTTGAAAAGCAGAAAGAAAGAGAAGGAGGAAAACAAGGAGGGAGAGAGGGAGAGAGGAAGGGAGAAAAGGAGGGAGGGAAGAAGGAAGGAAGGAAAGGAGGAAGGATTTCCACCTAAAATAACTGCTTTATTCTAGTCTGTGCTGTCTATGCAATCTTCCATAGTTCAAATTTTCTCAAAGTATTTAACTGCTTTGGACCAATGTACCTGACCCTAACCGTAACATATCGTTCAGTCATTCTACAGATCTACAGATATTAGAAATGAAGATACTGGCACACTAGCTGGTAAACACAATTTTTATGATAAATTCCATGGATTTCATCATTCGATTATAAGGTCTAATCCTGATTCATGATCACTCCCATTTCACTTCATCATCCTGCCAAGGACGCTTGATCTCCAGAGGCGGGCTCTGCCTGATCACTGACTCCCTAGTCTAATTCTGATCCAACCCAGAAGAAATATAATTAGCTATAGCCCATATATAAGGATCAACTTCTATTCACTCCTCACTTTAATTACTAGTTTGATGTTAATCTGACAAATTGTCTTTGATCTCATTCCAGAATACCTTATTAGTCAAAAATTGCACAGCAAAAGTTTATGTGTTTTGAAATCAAAAACCCATGTCTCTAGTCTGGTCACAGTAGCTCAGCAAACTTGGAAAAGTATCTGAAACCCTTTAAACGTCAATATTTTCATCTATAAAATAAGAATAAACTATCTACTTCATGGCACTGCTATGTAGATAATGTGAGATGGCTTTTCCCTCTTTAAAACCACTTATCCGAAATCCTAAATCCAAGGCACTATATGATCTTGATACTACTGAACTCACCAGCCTCGTGTAATGCTACCTTCCCCTCCTATAACAAGGAACATAAATTACAGTACTTGCAGTGGCCAGGCAGTTAATTCAAAGAATGAATGTGATGGATATAAAGGAAAACAGAAAGTGGTGGGAATAAGGGGAGAGCAACCAGCACAGGCCCCATCACAGGCAACTGTTGCCATGTGAGAACACAAGCCAGTGTTTTTTTCTATTAAACAGAGTCCAGATGTTAGAATTTTTATATGAACATTTTTTTATTTTAATATATTTGGTACTGGTTAATATAATTTTAGAACTGGGTACCACATTACCAGTCAAGTTGGCCAGTGAAGGCATGACTTGATGGACCTTCTTTCTGTATACACATGGCAAGGACATAAATGATAACAATATATGAAAGGAAAAATATCTACAACTAGGATAAAGAGAAAAAGAAGAGTGTCTCTGAGGACCATAAATGGAGCACAAAACAAAAGGTGGCAAAACTTGTTTCCCCATGCAGGAGGCCTTGCCATAATCCGTTCTAGATGGCATACCCTGTAGCTTCCCATGTGAAAAAGCAGTACCCTGGCTGGTCTGTCATGAGGGGAGAACCCTGAGCTCCCCTCCCCTTTCTTGGGAGGCTAAGGGTGCAGGTTCTAAAGTTAGTGGGCTCAACAACAAACCCACATTCCTAACCACTGTGACAAATACATCAGAATTTTTGGAAATTTTGTCATTATTATTGCTGTTATTCCTTTGCTTTCTTGTTTATTTTTATATCCAGGTTCATAAATAGATTGACCTTCTAAACTTCAGGGCTTTGTTTTAGGAAAGAAGTCCTAGGGTTATTAGAAAACAAGCCTTGAGCTGACTCACCAGCACTGGCACAGAGCTTGCTGTGGCCACAGAAAAGTCTGTCCAAATGTAAGCCTCGGGTTAATTCCCTCAGATGGTTTGGGAGAAGATGCACCCTTGGAGCTCTTTCCAGTGTCCTTTTTCCTTTGCTTTAAGGGTGGACTTTGTAGGCAAACAAAACAACAAGTAGATTGGAATAAGTATTTTAAGAGAAAGAAAAAATAGGTAAGATAAATTGTTCACTGGAACATGGTTTTAAGTAAAAAGCTTCAATTGCCTACAAGTGGCATCTCTCAAGCACAGTAAGTCAGTCTTCAATAGCTCAAGGGACTTGAGTCAATAAATTTAACAAGCTGCAACCAGAGTCCAGGCTTCAGTGCAGTATGTAAATGAAAGTTCAGGAAGCTAATTTCTCGACCCTAGGATGGAGTTAATAGAGGGGAAATAACAAAATGTATAAGAATTTGAGAGAGTAAGCCTTTTTCTGTTTTTGTTTCTTTCCTATTTAACAGAAAGGCAAATAACTAGAGGATCTTAGTTTTGAGAGACAAACCAAGCTGGATGCATTTAAAAAACAAAAGCTTTGTATATGAAAATGGTGTCCCACTAGCCCAGAGTTTAAACATTTCACGTTGCAGATAGAGATTTTTAGTAATGTATGATTCTGGATATGAAAACTTAGCTACAAAAAAGTTTATCATGTAAGCTAACTATTTAATCTATAAATTGATAAAATTTAATGTGAACTGTGATGCAGCAAAATAGCAGCAGAAACATGTGTTAATCAAGCAAAACTAAGTTTGTCAGACTGACCGCAGAAAGGGACACCATCACCTTCACAGTGTTAGTAGTGTTGCAAAATATTGAAATTAGAGGGGATATCAAGTGGGCCTGGGCCAGGAGATTTTAAGGCACATCATGCAAGACAGAGAATGGCTGGAATTGGGCAAAGCTTACAACAGAAGAGCTTTGGATTGGAGGGAACAGCAAAGCCAGGGGCTTGAAACAAGGCTTGATCAGACTGTATGCTTTCTAAGTTGATTCACAGTATTAGTTTTCAGGAAAAAGTGTTTCCTAGAGCAAGTCACTAAGCTGGGTTTTTTTTTTCTACCCCGACTGTAGTATTTTGCACTGACTGTAGAAAGTGTGTGCATCCAGAATTCTTTAGCACACTGACACAAAATTATGTTAGCTACTGTTTTCACTCCCAAAATATATATACCCCATACTGATTCAGTAGAAATGAAAACTATTTTGACCTTAGATATCCCTGATTTTTCTGCTATGTTGGTGAAGTGCCTTTGTTACCTCAAAAGCCCACTTCTTTATTCAATGCTCTCCTTGCTGTGCCACTTAAGATAATAAAGAGATTTTAGCACTTGAGACTAAATCACTGAAAATAAAATGGTGTCCTTAGTTCTTAGAATACCAGTTCTTTATAAGTCATCCAAGTTTTCATATAACTACTGCCCAGATAGAGTATTGAGAGATAAAACTAGTTCATCAAAGTAGCAATATTATATTATATGTAGCATATTATAAATTATATGAATATCAAATATATGGTATAGTCTGTACCCAGTACCCAGTTTAGCAAATAATTTAGATTCCCCCCCACACTGAAATTTGTAACTGAAAGGCAACTTGGAGAATACCTAATGAAAATTCCATCATTTTAATAAATATGAGGAAACATTTTTACCTGCCTAAACTCATACAACTACCTAGCTCCTTTTAGATACCACATTTTAGGAGGCTTTAATATCAGAGAGTTCATTTTCCCTTGCATGTGCTCTCACTCTGTCTCAGTTTTTCTTCCTTTCCCATAGACCCTGCCCTTAAGAAGAGAAAGCCTCTGTTGGTGGCACTAAACCCAATCAGAGTGGTTCATTCTGTCAACCCCTGATGACACTGTGCCTTAGGCCCTCTCCCCCAGGGTCCAGAGCCCTGATATCTCATGAATGAGCCTTTCACCCAGGCACCCCTCAGGGGAGGGTCCTCCACTCTTCACTGGTCACTCTTAAGTCCCTGCTTAAGCAATTGATTCATCTTTAGGGTTCAGATACACCATAGCATGGTTAAGCACAGGTGAGGCACCATGCCAGTTATCTATCTGCTTGAGGGGCTGAAGATAATTCTAGAAAATAACACATCTTAAAAAGGAAGGTAAAGCAGCAAGTGTGGTCCAGCAACAAGTTTTGCAGCATCAAAGTAAAGAAAATTATGATGGCTCTTGGATTTGCCCCAGCCATGATCACCATACACACATTGGAAACCTAGAGAGAATAAAAGCTAAAGTAGCTGTTTTTAACTGATTATAATGCTAAGTCACCACATGGTAAGAGGAACATACCAGCAGGGTGATGAAGGGACTTTGCATATCAGTCCTGCAACCTGCGGGTAGCAAACGAAACAAGAAGGCAGAGCACGGATGGCCTGAGGGCGGCACAGCACAGCACAGCCTGGTCAGTGGGCATCACTGCCACCATCTGTAAGGCAGAGGACCTCACTGAGTAATAACCAAGACACCTTGGCTGACAGACCAACATAGAAAGCTTAGCAGGTGAGGTGTTAGGAGCCCTGGCGATTCCACAAGAGCAAGTGAGACTGACACTTAGAACAGTTCTATCACTGATTTTGGTGAGGCACTGAGGAAACATAAGGTATAGTCTGGTGTCTTTCTCATTGTTCCAGGGCAATCCAAATCAATATTTTTAAGCTTTACAGCTCATCTCTTAGCACTTTCTCTGCCCCACCTATTTTCTCCTTTCATTCCACTTAGTTCTAATCAATCAGAGTTAACATTTCTGAAACACTTTTTGGAATATATTTAAGATGCCATTTGACTGATTCAAAGAAACTGAAGAGGATATAGAATTATGATACATGTTATTGTGGGGGATAGTCACTCATTAAAAAATCTATCATTCGTTTGAAAATCCATCAACGTCATCCACCACATCAACAAAAAGGAGGGCAAAAACCATGTGATCATCTCCGTAGATTCTGAAAAAGCATTAGACAAAATTCAACACCTATTCATGATAAAAACTCTCAACAAAATGGCTATAGAGGGCAAGTACCTCAACATAATAAAGGCCATATATGACAAACACACAGTCAACATCATACTTAACAGCGAGAACCTGAAAGCTCTTCCTCTAAGATTGGGAACAAGACAGGGATTCCCACTACACCCACTGTTATTCAACATAGTACTGGAGGTCCTAGCCACCGCAATCAGACAAAACAAAGAAATACAAGGCATCCAGATTGGTAAAGAAGAAACCAAACTGTCACTATTTGCAGATGACATGATATTGTACATAAAAAACCCTAAAGAATCCACTTCAAAACTATTAGAACTAATATCTGAATTCAGCAAAGTTAAAGGATACAAAATTAATACACAGAAATCTGAAGCTTTCCTATACACTAACAATGAACTAACAGAAAGAGAAATCAGGAAGATAATTCCATTCACAATTACATCAAAAAGAATAAAATACCTAGGAATAAACCTAACCAGGGAAGTGAAAAACCTATACCCTAAAAACTATAAGATACTCTTAAGAGAAATTAAGGAGGACACTAACAAATGGAAACATTTCCCGTGCTCTTGGCTAGGAAGAATTAATATTGTCAAAATGGCCATCTTGCCTAAAGCAGTCTATAGATGCAATGCAATCCCTATCAAAATACCAACAGCATTCTTTGGTGAACTGGAACAAATAGTTTTAAAATTCATGTGGAAACACCAAAGACCCCGACTGGCCAAAGCAATCCTGAGAAGGAAGAATAAAGCGGGGGGGATCTCTCTTCCCAACTTCAAGCTCTACTACAAAGCCACAGTAAACAAGACAATTTGGTACAGGCATGAGAATAGACTCACAGACCAATGGAACAGAATAGAGAGTCCAGATATTAACCCAAGCATATATGGTCAATTAATATAAGATAAAGCAGCCATGGACATACAATGGGGAAATGACAGCCTCTTCAACAGCTGGTATTGGCATAACTGGACAGCTACATGTAAGAGAATGAAACTGGATCATTGTCCAACCCCATACACAAAGGTAAATTCGAAATGGATCAAAGACCTGAATATAAGTCATGAAACCATAAAACTCTTAGAAAAAAACATAGACAAAAATCTCTTGGACATAAACATGAGTGACTTCTTCATGAACATATCTCCTTGGGCAAGGGAAACAAAAGCAAAAGTGAACAAGTGGGACTATATCAAGCTGAAGAGCTTCTGTACAGCAAAGGACACCATCAGTAGAACAAAAAGCATCCTACAGTATGGGAGAATATATTCATAAATGACAGACCCGATAAAGGGTTGACATCCAAAATACATAAAGAGCTCACACACCTCAACAAACAAAAAGCAAATAATCTATTTCAAAAATGGGCCCAGGATCTGAATAGGCACTTCTCCAAAGAAGAAATTCAAATGGCCAACAGACACATGAAAAGATGCTCCACATGGTTAATCATCAGAGAAATGCAAATTAAAACCACAGTGAGATATTACCTCATACCAGTCAGAATGGCCACCATCCAAAAGACAAACAACAAATGTTGGTGAGGTTGTGGAGAAAGGGGAACCCTCCTACACTGCTGGTAGGAATGTAAATTAGTTCATCCATTGTGGAAAGCAGTATGGAGGTTCCTCAAAAAACTAAAAATAGAAAAACTTTTTCACCCAGGAATTCCACTCCTAGAAAGTTACCCTAAGAATGCAGCAGCCCAGTTTCAAAAAGACATATGCAACCCTATATTTATCACAGCACTATTTACAATAGCCAAGAAATGGAAGCAACCTAAATGTCCAGCAGTATAGGAATGGATAAAGAAGATGTGGTACATACACACAATGGACTATTATTCAGCCATAAAAGAAAACAAATCCTACCATTTGCAACAACATGGATGAAGGTAGAGGGTATTATGCTCAGTGAAATAAGTCAGGAGGAGAAAGACAAGTATCAAATGATTTCACTCATCTGTGGAGTATAAGAACAAAGAAAAAAACTGAAGGAACAGAACAGCAGCAGAATCACAGAACCCAAGAATGGACTAACAGTTACCAAAGGGAAAGGGACTGGGGAAGGTGGGTGGGAAGGGAGGGATAAGGGGAAAAAAAGGGGGGCATTACTGTTAGGAGACATAATGTAGGGGTGGGGGGGCATGGGGAGGGCTGTGCAACACAGAGAAGACAAGTAGTGATACTATAGCATCTTACTACACTTATGGACAGTGACTGTAATGGGGTATGTTAGGGGGACTAGTAAACATAATGTTCCTCATGTAATTGTAGATTAATGATACCAAAATTTAAAAAATTAAAAATCTATCATTTGTTAATATTCTCTGCTTCTCCTGAAATGCCTGCTCAATTTCACAGATATTGGGCATATGACTCAGTTCTATATCAACTGCCAGTTTAGACAGATAAGTAGAAAAAAAGTGATATTATTCAAAAAGAAATAAATACATTTTACTTAGGAAATTCTTGAAAACCTATTTCTCCAAGCAAAAGGTTTTCTCATTGGTCAAAATCTCTCCTATCAAGACAATAGATTGTTCACCTGAGCAAATGGCTTGTACAAACGTTTACTTAATGAGACTTGACTCAGTAACCAACCTCATTTCATTCATCTACCAATCCCAAATCATTATTGTCACAAACTTTGTCCAATTCGTTAGTTCTCTTCCTTGAAAATCCCCTCACCAACTCCTAGAGAATAGACCTTAAAGCTGGGTAAACATGATTCCTAGATGCCTCTCTTCTGAGAAACCAGTAAGACTCTCCCTCCCTGCAGTATACCTAGTAAGATATGCTCCGTTTGACTGACAAGCTTTAGCGGTCATTTGGAGAGTCAGCAGTGACAAACTGAGAAGGACCCATCTGAGATCCTGCTGAGAACCCACCCGGCAACTGCTCTTCCCACGGCAGCTGGAGACCTTTGACGTAGAGACAGCACACTCGCCTTACAGCTGCAAAGCAGAACTAAGCTGAGCTCTTAGTACTGTTCTTTGAGGCTTCAAATTGGGAGTTTATTTCATCTCTTAGAAATGAGGAATTCTTGGAAGTCTTTTTACTGTCTTCTCAATTTTTAGACTATTTTTCCTTGGTAGAAATCAGACTTGTTAGTGATAACACTATTGATGGTCTTTATCTGTCCTCATCATCTTTTGTGGTAAGTCTATACAGGAAGTGCATATCTCCATCAGACTCGAAAGGGTCATAAGATAAGGACCCATCACACTGGTGTTCTTATTGGACAAATGTTTCCTTCGGCCACCTAGCAGTATCTCACAAAAATTGTCCTTCATCTTGTCCTGTTTTGTTCATTAGCCTTTTGTTCTGAAACAGACCTACAAAGATATGCCCACTTGTCACTTCATCGGTCTCCAATTGGAGAAAGCAAACTATCAAGTTGGGGATTCCAAGACACAAAATCCAACAGCAACTTATTGTACCAACCATTCAGAGACACTCAGGTTCATCTCAATGTAAGTTAATGCCCCTTCTGAGCTAGATTCCTGTCTCTTACATGGTTTTGTACTATAAATATAATTCCAGGGTTTACCTTTCTAAATTGCATAATTGCACCAAAGATAATTAAATTATAGTGGATATTTGGGAGAAGAATTTTTAATAGCAAACTGTTCATACCAGTGGCACCTTAGAACAAGAAGGGAGTAAACTGAAAAATGTCCATTGAATTAATTTTTCTTTGTATGAAGAAACTCCTCAGATAAACTTAGATTCCAAAACTGTTTCCTAAAAAAAGAGTTCTTAGCCAAGACACATGGGAAATGTAAAAAATTCAAATGTACCTATTTTAGATCTCCCAAGACACAACTTGAACCTAACAGCCTTTACCTCACTTGTCTTCTTCCCCTCTCCTGTCTTTCTCCATTACCCTCTCCTCCTTTCCCTCCTTATGACCCAATTCCTCTCCATTCTGGACAGCCACAAATCCCCAAAGCTCAATTGCCTTTTAAAATTAAATTCATTTTAATTCAGGGCAAATCTTTGTTCTGGCATTAGCACTCATGTTAGACATCAAGATGAACTGTTATATATGCATCACTATTGCCTCTATTATGTTTCATAAATAACAAAATATTTTTTAAAGAAAAAGCTTTATATTTTAGTATATTTCATTGTGCTTTTTCTCTATATGTTTTAACAAGGAGCCTCACATTTTTATTTTCTACCAAGTCCTGCAAGTTATGTAGCTAACCCTTATGCTATAGTTAAAAGGATAGAAGGAACAGGAGATGTCAATAAATCCATAGAATTCCTTCCTTAAAATTTTCACAAAATTTCACAATAGGCTACTTTAGATAAAATGCTAGCTTTATTTTTAATTGATAACACATTACTATCATAGGGGAAGAATAATGTATGTATATTGCTACAGACCCCTTTGATATAAAGAAACAACAAAAAATCAAGGAAGTGATGAAATGAGGAATCAGGTCGTTTGGTTTAAACCACATAGCTCTTTCTGTCAGATCTTTTGATTGAAGGTAACTTTTGTTCTTTTGATGCAATTGAACACTCTTGGCTTCTAGATTAGGAGTGGACTACAACTCTGATTGTAAACATCCTGTTAGTATTTGTCTGTATATGGTTCTCAAAGCTGAGATCTCCAGAGGTTTAAATGATTGCACCACTGATGTCCCACTAAATGATTCTGAAAATAACTGTCCAGTGAAAAGAATTAAAAAAGAAAAACACTTGATGCTTACAGAGGCTGAAATCACCATGGGATCGCCACCAGAAAGTTGGTACATGACCATCATACCTTAAAAGGTGCTGCAGATCTGTATTGATCACCTCCTCAATGCAGGCTGAAGTATGATAGTGGGGAGCAAGGAGCGAGGATTGGAAATTGAGACCACCTACCTCCACTTAAATTATTAGGCCAGAGAACGTAGGCCACCTATGTCAACATAAATTAACGGTGTGTTCTAGGAAATTCTTGTCCAGGAATATAAGCCAGTAGACCAATAAATAATGTAACTGTTTCCTTCAGAAAATTACTGCAACCAATTTGTCTGGGAAAAAATAGTTTGCTCATCTGGGGAAACAGCTTTCCTTTCAAGACAAAATATTGCTCACCTGGCAAAGAGCTTGCATATCAAACACTTTACTTACAATGGAGACTCCCTTCAGCACTTTCACCTCACCAACCTTAAATCATCACACACAACTTGCTCAATTCTAATCAGTTTTCTGCCTGGAACGATCCTAAACCACTCTATAACTTTATAAATATCTTTCCCTTACATTCTTCTTTGAGACACTACTGAGACTCTCTAAGGGAGGTATCTGTTCTTACTTCAGTAGAACTAATAAACTTTGCTTAACCAGTAGATATTTGGTGATCTCTTGTGGAGCTGGCAGTCAACAGGCATAATCCTATCAACCTGCTTAAATTTGTCAATATAAGTAAAAAAAAAAAAAGGCAATAATCAATAATTAGTTAGTATACCTATATAATGGCAAAATAAAATAGCCTCTCTATTATCCTATATTTACTATTGAATGAAAATGGATGCTATTTGGTCACATTACCCCCAATTTTTATTCCTCAACTATTTTAATATTCAATGTATTAAATGAGTTTGAGTAGTGGAGTAGTTATTATACAGAAAATGTCATCTGGCATGCCCATATAATTAAAATTAAGACTTATTTCCTGAACTTGGTGTCAGAAAATCTGGGATTTTTTGTCTAGTTTTACAAATCTGTAACTTTGTAAAAGTCACCAATTATTTCCTTGTTTACTAATTTATTTCTAAAATAAGCCAAAAATATATACCAGTTATAATCTTGATTTCCCATTCTCTATCAGGCAGTGCTCCAGGAAATGGAAATACATTTTAGCAGCCACACAATCATTAAATCAAATAATGTATGTAAATTTATAAAATTTAAAAAGTAATACAGATTCTTAAAGTTTTATTTTTATCATTAGTAATATTATCTTGATTCTTTAATATGCACAGTCAGTGTTTTTAAATGTGAAGTTATTCTATAAGCTAGAATTTCTTTGAAGACAGAATCCCTCAATATGAATTCTGGTCACTTTGAACTTACCAAGTTTATTTCATTTAGACACCATAAAATTTAAGGTATGAAAAGTAATGATGAAAGTCTATCACTGACCTCTTCCAAGAATTCTTCTTATACAAAGTAAATAGCAAAAGGGTTGCCTTTGAAATGTAAAATTTTAGATGAAATTACATTTATAATGTTACTGTGGTAAATAGACATTAACTTAAAATTTACCATTTTAACCATTTTAAAATGTACAGTTCTGTGGAATTCAGTACATTCACATTATTTTGCAGCCCTCACCACCATCCATCCTCAGAACTTTTCTCTCCCCGACTGAAACTCTGTACCCATTAAACACTAATTCCTCATCCTGTCCCTTCTCCAGCCTTTGGCAACCACCACTTTATTTTCTGTTTAAGAATTTGATCACTTTAGGTATCTTATTGAAGTATAATCATTCAATATTTGTCCTGGCTAATTTTACTTACAGTAAATCTTTACTCAAGATTCATCCATGCTGTATCATATATTAGAATTTCCATCCTTTATAAGGGTGAATAATTTTCCATTGTATGGATATACCACATTGCTTATCCACTTGTCTGTTGATGGACACTTGTATTGTTTCCACATTTTAGCTTTTGTGAATAATGCTTCTGAGAACATGGGTGTTCAAATATCTCTCTGAGACCCTGCTTTCAGTTCTTTTGAGTTTAAACCCAGAAGTGGAATTGGTGGATCATATAGTAATTCTATTTTATTTTTCTTTTTGGAAGAATAACCATTGCCATTTTCCACAGAAGCTGTATTTTACATTCTCTCCAGCAAAGCACAAGGGTTTCAATTTCTCCATATCCTCTCCTACAGTTGTTATTTTCCATTTTTTTGATAATAGCCATCCTAATGCATGTGAACTTGTATTCCATTGTGGTTTTGATTTGCATTTCCCTCGTGATTAGTGATGCTAAGCATCTCTGCATGTGCTTATTGGCTATTTGTATATCTTCTTTAGAGAAATATCTTTTCAAATCCTTTGCCCATTTTTTAATCAGGTTGTTTGTGTTTATTTGTTATTGAGTTGTAGGAGCTCTTTACATTCTATATATTCTGGATAGCAATCTCTTATCAGATTATGATATGCCAATAGTTTCTCCCATTCTCTGAGCTGCCTATCACTATGTTGTTAATGTACTTGATGCACAGCAGTTTTTAATTTTCTTTTTTTAAATATCTATTTTTGGATGAAATTGCATTTCTTAACTCTTAATTGTGAAATAAGACAAGTGTGGTTCTAACTGCCCAAGAATTCACTGGTAAAAATTGCACTGGAATTATACTTTTTACGAAAGTATATTAAATTAATCAATGAGAATGTGCCCATTCGTCATTAGGAAAGGAAAGCAGGTGGACTCTATTACAATAAACACAGGGAAGAATAATCCACTGCACTCTTCATTTGAGGATTAAAAAGAAACATACTGAGGTGCCTCATACTCCATGGGAAACAGCTAAAAATAAAAGGTAGATAAATCCTTCCAAGTTGGAGCTGTGACATATACACAGGTGGAAACCAAGTACCACAGAGTCAGGTCTTGTTTTGCCCACCAGCATAGTGGGCCCCCTGCAGTACTCTGTCAAGAGCCATTATTTTCTATGCAAACAAAAGATATTTCCATAATAAGATAAGTAGCCTTGCAGACTGAGAGTGAAGGGAGGAAAAAATAAGTAACATTAGTTGTACACCATAAAATACTATCTGAGATCTAGAAACCATAAGAGATCTTTACCCAATAGCATGGAATGCTCGTAAAAATAGTATGAAATAAAAACAATAATTAGGATGAAGTTTTTATTTAATAATACTATTTGTATAAATTGAAAGCCAATATACATAAAAATATATGTTTTACACAGATAAAAATTCAAAGATATCTACCAAACCCAGCTGAAGTGGTTGTTCTTGAATAGGAGAAAAAAGTAAATATGCAATTAAATGAGACAGACATTGCAGAGGCCAATGATAACAATGCACCTTGAAGTAAGGATTAGAATTAAGTAAATTTCCTACATGTGTGGTCCCATAAAACAAAAGCATTATGGAGATATATCCAAGGACATCTGTGACCTGAAATGTCCAGAAGGTCAAGTTGGGACTACTTGTTGATACTGATAATTTGAGGTTTGTTCTTAGGAAATAGATAATGCACAGCCTTTATGGAACAGCAAATGAAAATAAGGGTAACAAGGCTAAGAGTGAATGTAAAATAAATGCAGCAAATTTATTTAGTCTCAATTTAGTGCAAAGAGCAAATCCAGAAATAATTCAGGGAGAGGCAGCAACAACAATATAAAAAGCAATGGAAGGAGGTGGATGGGAAAAAAGTCTACAAAAACGAAAAGATGTTTAGATAGGAAAGAATATAGGAAAACACTAAAATAGTTGTAAGAGGATTCCCAATTAGAATGGGCAAATTATAATAATACCCATGTGCTGATAAAGATATTTGGAGACTTTCTAAGAGTCCCTCAGAAGATAGAATTTCAGAAATTGTAAAGGAAACAAGTATTTTGTTTTGTTTCATGGTTTGTTTTAATCCCAAGCAAATTTTAAAGGGGATGGATAAGTCAATATTTTTTTTAAATTTCATCATACATCATAGTCACCGGGACAGCTTGTGAAAGCACAGATCATGGGGCTCATCGCTGCAGTTCCTGATTCAGCAGGCCTGGGTTATCCTCGGATCTGAGAATCTGCACTTCTGACAAGTTCCTACAGATAGAGGATGCATATGTTGCTGGTCCAAGGACCACTCTTTGAGAACTGCTGGTCTCAAAGATGTTAAGAGTTACTAGTCTAAGTAGATATTTGCAAAATCACTAGCTCACTGCACTGTGTTTTCCCTGGAAAAGCTTTTCCAGAGACAAAGGCTTGTCTTGGTAAATAACCAGAAGCCCACATTCTCAATGGTGAGGAATCTTCATGGTCAGTTGGTTTCTAAGAAACAGGTCAGGCTGTAGTAAACAAACTAACAACAACAAAAAATAAAAACAATAAAAGAGAGGATACAATTCAGGGAAGCCTTAGTTTCAAAGCTAAGGAGAATTTTGAAAAGTGATCCGGTATTTGATTCCAGGACTTGAGATACAATATAAGGAGTAATAAGGCTGTTGGAGTATAGATAACAGGTATCTACCCAGAAAGTCTTAGTAACATGGAATGTTTGGTATAGTGCAATGGCTGGGAACATATTCCCAAGGTTTAGTGGACCAAGGTGTTGGTTCTGGCTTTGTCATTTTCTAATTGTTGTTCTGTGGGCAAGTAATTCAGCATTTCCCAGCTTGGTTTCTGTATCTAAAATTGGGGATAATACATGACTATATTAATCAAGATAGATAATGTGCTATAACAAATGACCCTAAAATGTCAGTGGCTTGACACTTTAAATAGATTTCATGCTGGTAGAAATTTCCATGTGAAGATCTTTACAGTAGTCTCCTACAAGTGACTCAAAGACACAGGCTGATTCCACCCTGTGATTCCACATCTCATAGCTTTGAGGTTGTCCTGATGCCATCCCAACAGCAGACGAAGAGGCAGGTGGAGGGAAAAGAAAATAGGGAGCATTAAGCAGCAATATTTAACACCCTAAGCCAGAAGTGATGTGTATCACTCTCACTGAAATTCCAATAGTGAGAATAAGTCATAGGGCCACACCTGTTTGCAAGAAGGACTAGAAAATGTAGGATTGAACAGTGACTTCCCAGCACAAATCAACACTGTGAAATGGGAGCATGAACAGTTTCGTAAACCAGCCATTTTTGCCACAGTAGCTCCCAGCATTGTTTAAATATTAAAATAAAATACCAAATGTAAAGTGTTTAGGACATAGTAATGATGGCCATTATCCTGACTTATCCTTTTTTTTTTTAATGGCTATGGCCAATCTTCAGAATATTAGAAACCATACCAGCAATTCTGTAAGACATAATTTCAAACTAAAGACTATTCACCAGTTCCCATTAAAGAAAATTTGGTTATCAGAGCCAAAATCTACTCTGTTAACTTATTATTACAAAAATTTCTGAACATGCTCAAAGTAGAGAGAACATAAAAACCCTCTGTATTTAGCACCTAGTTTCAGCAATTATCAACATTCTTCTTTTATATCTTCTACTTTTATTTAAAGCAAATTTTTGTTATTGCATAAAATTGACCTGTATATGCTTCAGTTTTATCACTAATGAATAGTGTTATACAACAAGTAAAATTTGTATTAACTCTTTAGCAATGTTTAATACTGACTCTGTGGACTTATTTCCCTTATTACACTAAAACATCCTTTTAGAGTTAGTAAATTGCAATATCAGGATTCAAACAAGATCCCCACATTGCATTTAGTTGATAAGATTCTTAATTCTCTTTAAGGGAAAACATTTGCTCCTATCACTCAGTTTTTATTCTAATGCCATTTATTTGTTAAAGAAAGTAGATCATTTGTCCCAGAGAAATTCCCGTATTATGGATTTGGATGATTGCACCCATGTTGTGTCATTTAACATGAAACTTCATTTCCTGTGTTTCATGTAAACCAGTTAAGAGTGCAGAGTTTGATTAGATTTAAGTCCAGTTGTTTTGGCAAGAATCCTACATAAGTGGTTATCGTGTGTGGCTCCTAGTAGATCACATGAGAAGGTACATACAGTTTGATCCCTTTGGTGATGTTAAAATTGATCAGTGGGTTCAGTTGATATCAGCCTAGTCTTCCTATAACAAGTTTCTCATCAACCTGTCATTTAATGGCTTTTGTAGCTATTCATAATCAATGCCTAGAACCATTTGATGGTGTTGATTTTATGATACTGTCTGCATATAACAGCTGGAGTTATTCTACAAAGAACTTATTAACTTTTTACTCACTGTAAAGTACTAATCAAACAGAAACACTTTCCAGAATAATGAATATGTGCCCTAAATATCTTAAACAGTTACAAGGACTTATCTTTTTGCATCATTATGAATTCATGGATTTTTATATAACTGATGTGTTTTAATTTATTTTGAGTTCATTATTCTGATATTAAAATTCTCCCATTTTTGGCCAACATGAGCCCCATCAAGATGGTATGTCCATGTATCCCAGTTATCCCATATTTCTGATGTAGTATAATGTTCCTAAGCTGAACTTGAATATTTTCTGCCCTAGACCTGCAATCAATCATTTCTCTGAGCTAATCTGGTACCTTTTAGTGAAGAACTGTGTTTAAGAATTACAACATAGACTCCAGAGTTTCATGTTGCTGCAGGTTTGGCTACTTGAAGGAATTCTTTGTGGTCAGAGCTAGAAAAAGAAAGTCCATATTTTTATAATTATATATATTAGAAAAAATATATGGATGTATATACTGGTTTTTCCTCTTCAAATTAAAAAATACAGGGTTTTTACTTGAATTTTCTAATTTATCTTTGAATTTCCCTTTGTTATGCTGATAATCTTGATTCCTAATGACATAAATTATTTGTTTTATAATATTATCTAATAGGATACTCATATAATTCACAAAAATAATTTCAAAATAACCATACTAATATTACTACAAACAAGTTTGGTGAATGCAGTCTAAATTTTTTGTGATTATTTTTTTCCTTACAATATAAGCCAGTAAGAATGTAGTCATTATAATGTGCTATAAAATCACTTGAAACATTTTTCTCTGTGTGTATTTATGACACCAATTTAATTTGTTTCTGTTTTGGATTTTAAGGACTACTCTTTTTTAATATAATTAAGATATCTATATTTACATGTTTCATAAATCAAATAAACATGGTTCAAAATCAAATTCTAAACATTAGAAATCAGACATTCAGGGAATCTAATTTCAAACTCTTTTCCCCCTACAGCATATTTGTTCATTTTCCCTACAATCCATTTTATTAGTTTTTGGGTTATCCTATATTGTATCTTTTTTGATAATATAAGGAAATGTCTATAAATACTATATTTCCCCCATTCTTATGCAACAAATCTTACGGTCTCTAATCAACATGACCTCCTTGGGTGATGGTCCCATGACCCTTTTCCCGTGGAGGAGTAGGATTAACTAAGGACATTCTAGTGATAGTAAGCTCTGCGAGCAGAATTTTCCCCTGCAGGTATAATCAAGGGGCCACTGTTGATGTACAGCCTCTTGGTTCAAAGGTTCCATATAGCCTCAGAATGGAATGTGCCATAGGCCTTGTGCCATGTGCCAGGGATTTCTCCTCAAGGGTACATGTCATGAAGCGGACCCACAAAGTTATGATGAAATTTTGAGAAATATGTCTGATATTTTGGTTGATCATACTGGCAGCACTGATATGACCAATCATGAAAATAATCCTTTCTTTCATTAATTTATTGTGGAAACATGAATAAAGATGGCTATTTAATGAAGCATTAAACAAATCTTAGAAAAGATACCTGTGAGTACCAAATCACACAAAAATAACATTGAATGGTATAAAACATAAAATGTAAGGACAGAGTACCTCCAAACCTCTTCCCTAGCTCCATTCTTTAAGGGTTCTCAACTCATAATGAATTCATTGGTAAGAAATATAAGCAATGACTTTATTCATTGCCTGTATTACACATGTAAAACCAAGTCAGTTCCAAAAACATCTACTGAGCATGTATTCTATGCCTATTCACTATACTATTTTATTCACTATACTAGGCACTAGGACAGAAAGATGAATGATATTTGATCTTTGTTCTTGTCCTAAAAATAAAGAATAACATCAACAAGTAATTTCAAAATAACATGAAAAATGTTATGGTAGGAAGAAAGACTGTGGTCCATACATGTGTTGGCAGAGAGGGTGTGTCATTGGATTATAAGCTGTCCAAGTCTGAATCATGACTGTATCAGAGGAGCCTTGAATGTTAGGCAAGTGCCGGTAAATGAAGACCCAATATCTATGGATTCTGCTGACATGGGGTGTCTATCATTCACTAGGGATTGTTATGGTTACAGAAAAAATTCACTGTCTTCACAGACCATGCATTCTAGTGAGGACACACATAACAATACAAAAAATAAACACACGATGTGATGTCAACAATGACAAGTGCCATGAAGAAAAATTAGCCAAAGGGAGAGAGAGTAAAAAGAGAGTGCTGTTTGAGACTGGGGTTCAGAAAAGCTTCTCTGAGGAAAGGGCTTGTGAATAGAGACTTGATTAAAATGATGTGCAAAGTCATGTGAGTATGTGAAGGAAAATCATTACAAAGGGAAGAGAAACCTGGGTTTATTCCAAGAACTACAGGGAGGTCTGAGGGCTAGAGATGTGCATGCTATTTCTGACACTGAGGTAATGTCTAAGCTGCACTCCAGAGCAGGAGTCAGCAAACTGTGGCATGCATGCCAATTCCAGCCTGCTCCTTATTTATGTAAATAAAGGTTTTTTGGAACACAGCCAAATTTATTTGTTTACATATTGTCTACAGTTGTGCTCTTACTACAGTGGTAGAGTTCAGTCTGGTTTGCAAAGCCTATATATTTGCTGTCTTGCCCTGTGCAGAAAAGGCTTGCTGACCCTTACCCAGAGGCAGTCAGTTACCCTAATGAGAGATGCTCAGTACATGAGTGACCAGCGAGCACTTAATTAGAACGGACACACTCCAGAGCTGTCCGCAAGTGCTTCAAGCAATGGCAGAGACTTTGCTTATTAACAAAATGAATGTACAACATGGGTTTTCACTTGAGGTCTTGGAGTCACTATTAACTTCTTTCTTTTCCTCATTCCACATGCAATGTGTTAGGGGATAGTCTGCCCCCCTTCACAAAACTGTAGGCTTTACCCATTCTATGTCTCACTGCTTCCGACAGTCTCCCCCAATCTGAGCCACCATCACCGCTGGTATGGATAATTGCAGTAGCCTTCTGGGCGACCACCCGTGGCCTCCTACATTTTCTTCTTGTCACATCAGCCAGAATGTTCTTTTGCCAATTCAAAGCTAGATGACCTCACTCCTCTGTTCAAACCCCATCCATTATTAGCTCACTCAGTAAAACAAAGTCCTCACCGCACGATACAGACCCTTTCCCTCATCTGCTGCCATCATCCCCCCCACTGCACCCCAGGTTCGCTCTTCTCCAGACAACGGCCTTCCTGATCTTCTGCTGACACTGAAAGCTGGCTTCCACCCCAGGGCGTCTACACTTGCTGTTTACCTGGAGTGCCTTACCCCCTGGTACATGGCTCATTCTTCCAAGCTTTTGCTCAAACAGTACCTTCTCCAGGGAGGCCTTACCTCACTTTAAATCTGCAAGCCTACCTTACCATCCCAACATTCATCTTCATGCCCTGTTTACTATTTCCCTGTTACACCTAATGCTTTATAATATACATTTGCTCATTTATTTATCTTCTTTTATCCCTCTCTAAAATAATAAGGTAAGAAAAGGCAAGAAATTTTGTTTTGCAGTTTGTTATTGCTTATTACTGTAGCCTGAACAACAAAAACTGTACCTGGAGCACAGTAGGCACTCAAGAAATATTTTATGACTGAATCAGATGAATCCCTTGTTAATTGGCACACAGGATATTAATGGTAGAATTAACAGTACTTTATATAAGTGGTAGTCTAAATATTCCAGACTCATTACCATGCACAATTAAAGTATAGATATTCAATATTCAAGGTAAAACCTAACAAACTCTAATTTTACACCCTTTGGGATGACGATAAGGGGTTGATTCATTCCTAATTTAATTCCATTATGTTCAAAGAACACAGTTTGTATGATTTTGCTCCTTTTAAATTCATTGAAATTTGTTTTATGATCTAACACATTGTCTATCCTGGAGAATTAACCATGTGCACTTGAAAATAATATGTATCCAACTTTGTTGTTTGGAGAGTTTTATAAATGTCAACCAGGTCAAAGTGGAAGGTAATGTGCAAGTCTTCTATATCTTTGCTGGCTTTCTGTCTACTTTGTGTATCATTTTTTGAGAGTAGGGTGTAGGAATCTCTACTATCGCTCTCATATGTTTCCCCTTCACATCTGTTGTTTTGCTTTGTATATACGGGACACCATCATTTAGGTTTGCGCTTATATTGTATTACTGTTAATTCTTTCTGAAAATTTGACCATTTTAACAGTATGAAATGTCTCTGCTTTTGGTCATATATCTGTCTTACAGTCAATGTTGTTTGAGATTAATTTTTGTCATTAATTTTGCATGACATCTTTTTTCCATCATTTTGCTTTCAATATAGTTGAGTCTGAATCTATAGTGTGTCTCTTTCAGAGAGTATAAAGTTGGATCTTCTATTTTTTTTCTCTCTGACAATGTCTGCATTCGATTTGTCCATTCACAAAATCCATTCATATTTTATGTAATCATTGGTGTGGTTGGATTAATGTTTACTATTTTGCTATTATTATAAAAATGGATGCAGCTACAAGTAGTGATTCAGATTGCCACTTTCCTTATCTGAATGTAATTTTTCACTAATCAGTGCTCTCTGTTTGTTTTAAATCACTGTCAATTTCCAGAGCTCTGAATGGTCATTTTGATAAGTTCCCACAGTTTTATATCTGCCTTTTTGAAGATGAAGTATGGTGACCTCTTCATTTTTCTATAATGGAAATCCCCAATTGTGAGGATCTTGCAGTTGTTTGGAAATAAAGCAAAATCATTCTGAACTAGGGATAAAATTGACAAAGATCATAGACTTTTTTATATATTTAGAAGGTAAAGTAAATAAAATTTGAATAATTGCATTTGAGAAGAATAAATTCCAAGTCAATAGGACATAATGGTTAAAATTGTCAGTTTGAATCCTGACTTTGGCAGTTTAGGTTTGGTGACATTCTAGGCATCAGTTTCCTCATCTGAAAAAAAGGGATAAACATTCTGGTGTGAGGACTTATTACAACAATGCATATAAGATTGTTTGCACAGTGCCTGACATCTTGCAATTTCTTAAAAATTGTAGCTATGACTTTTACCATTATTAGGTCATCCTCTGCTCCTATCAGCTTTTGTTGAAGACATTAGCAATGCCATTGGAAACCAATCACAGCCAACTAGGGCACACTCCTATTTGGAACTCGATAAGAAATTAAGGTACTTCTAATTCTTGCTAATCACCATATAAGATATGTGATAGATATAATCTATCCATATAAGATAGATTTAAGCAACATTCTTAAAACAGTTAAGAAACATACTATTTTCTATACTAGAAACTCTAAATATGTTATGGCATAATTGTCACATCAGTGAGGAGTATGATATTTTTTGAGAAAAGCTGTCAACTACTTTTAAAATAGCTGTCAGATTTTCCTCCCTATTTAATATATTCCAAAGGGGTTTAAAAAATAACGTTTATTTCCTCTGCAATTTTCCTCATTTCTTCAGCAAACACTGATTATTTTCCCTAGTGTCCTGAATAGAGATTGAAATCAATGTGGATTTGGGGTTTATTATTTGATTAACGTACCTGAATCATTAATGATATGAGCTCAACTCTTAAAATAGTTTGAATAAAGAGCTGCTGTCACAGATCACGCAGAGGGAGACCAACAATACAAGCCTCCATTTCTACACATTAATATTAACTACAACTCATGCCCTAGACCTTATTTCAGTGGAAAAACCAAATGAAATCTAAAATACATCATGATGGTTATATTTTTATTTGTTTTTAATTATTTGCAATTTATACTTCCCAGCCTTCCGAAATACATTCGAAATTCCTTTTAATAAACACATAAGAAAATAAAAGAAAAAGGGATCAAGAGATCAGAAAAGAGATAGCAAAAGGGGTAAAGATAATTCTAGCCAGAATCTGGACTCAGAAAGTCATAATGATTGAGCATTTATTTGAGCTCTAAACTTCCTGGCTGTCAAGAGAAAAATTTAAATAGTGGATCACACATTCTCACTGTCTGATTAAAAGAAACATAATAGTTCTGCAGATGACAGAAACTGCTCTGGCACTAAATTATTGGAGGAATTCAATTTGACAAGACCTCTACTAGACACATTGTGTAACATAGAAAACAAAGTTTTCTTCAGGAGTTTGCAACAAATGAAAATGTATCCTTTAGGTAACGGCTGGAAACGCCATGATTGCTTAATAATAACCAAGAAAACAATGTTAAATATTAGGCCAGAGAATACTTTAAATGATGATGACAACTGTCATTTGAATTTCTACTTCTAATAGATGCTGCAGGCCCAGCTCACACAATTCTTTCTATAGAAATGTTTGCTTCTGTAACACTACTCTGTAGTTTTGAGAAATCACTACTTCCAGGTGACCTTCTTCTGTGATCACTCCTGACCAGGCATACGCCCTAAAGTTCTGTCCTTGCCTTTTTCTTACTCTACATGTTTATCCTGAGCAATTAAATTGATACCAAGGCCAATTACATACTCATGACTCACACATCTGAATGACTGTCCCAGGCCTCTTCCCTTAGGTCGGTCCTTTGCATCAACTCCTGAAAGTCTGGTAGGTATCTAAAATTAAATTCATGTCAAAACCTGTTTTCCTTTTGTATTCTCTATCTTGGAGATTCACAACATTGTCCAGACTTTACCAGAACAAACTGATCAGCTCCTTTTCAATTCTATCTCCTTCCTTGTTTCCATATCTATCAGATCTTTCTCATCCTCACCGTGACTACCTTATGTCAAGCCCTTATTATCCTTCACCTTTTTATTAACTGCAAGTCTGCCTTGTTCAGAGTGAGTTCTCTGTAGACAGGGGCCTGATACACCTTTAATTTCAGCATGAAGTACAGATAGAATCTAGAATGCTATTGGCTAAGCAAATATATATTTAAATAATGAATGAGAAGTAATCACATAGAAGGTAATGAAAAGTAGTGAGTTATGTTCTTCACATAATTTCATCAAATCTAAGAGGCTCAGTTGTAACATATATCATTATTTTATGAGCCATTAAACAAGGGGAAAATAGTACTGAATGTCATAAGATACCATTGATTGTGAAACACATTTTAGTTTCAGATGTGGGAAAATATGAGCAAGAACAAATGTGTCATAATTGATGAAATATGATATATGTTATCTAAGTTGAATTATTGACAGTGATCTCAAAAGAAACTAATGAGCTTTAATGCCTCAAAATAACTGGCTGACAGCACAAACACCTGAGAAACTCTTTGGTTATTTTGTATAGCTCTGTTTAGTTCAGTTTAGATCATAATGCTATCATATACTTTTTGTTGTTAATTAAAGCAAGATCCATACCCTCCAGGTGCTGAGGTGCTGTTTCTCCTTTTATCTTCTCCTGGTTCTATCATGACTGTCACCTACCCAAATCTGTCTTGATCTTCCCAGGCCATCGTATGGCAGAGGGAGAGAGTGATCTCTGGTTTCCCAGCCTCTTCTCATAAGGGCTCTGATCCCTTTGTAGGCCCCATTTTCATGCCCTCATCTAAACCAAATTACCTGCCATGATTACATTGCAAATTATTAAACTGAATCACAATAATTAACTCATGACTAAATTACACATACAACCACATCTGTGGGCTTAGGGTTTGTTTCGGGGGACACAAACATTCAGAGTCTAAGCCACACAAAGAGCCTGCCTCAATTTCTGCTCCTTTTTGTGCTCCACTCTTATTTTAAAAATCTTAACTAGACAAGTTAGAGAAAATCATCTCCTTTCTTTAGTCCAAAGAAGATAGCCTCAACCTTTGCCTGTCCCTCTTTTGTGTTTCAAATGTTTCAAAATTGTGTTTCAAAATGATGCAATGATGCTTCATGATACATACATGGAGCAATTCAGTGGTAATTCACTGATGCTTCCAAACTTTGTTCAGTTACCCTGAGAGTCTCCCAGAGAGGTGGTTAAATGGCAGTTGTTTCTAGAGGCACTCCAGGAAAAGCAATGATACTGGGGTGAGAATGGAGGAGTTAGTCATTCATTAATTCAATATTGATAGCATACCGACCATTTGCCTGGTATTGTGTTACAGCCTTTGCCCATGCATCAAAGTGAGTTTAAGTGGTACACTACACTAGAAACTTCACTTTAGATATCAGGAATTCCCTCCTGACTACTTGAAGTATCTTGAAAATTTAACTCTATTTTGCAATTATTCTGAGAACTCCAAACTGCCAGTCACACTTGTGATTTAGTGAAGCAGCAAGATGGGAAGCTTTTGCGATACTTTCTGCTTTAAAATCCTGGAAGATAAGACTTTCACATGACCTTAAGGACTCATCGCTACCACTTAACACTAGGAAAAAGTAGGAAAAAGAGCCTTTTGTAGTTCCACATCCAATTTAGGGCTGTCCTCTTATGCCTCACTTTCCCTTTAAAGTGGTAGCAACTAGTAGTCCTGTGTATTCTTTTTCTCTGTTCTGTTTCATTTTTTGTTGTTGTTTTGTTTTGCTTTTCCCCAACTTTTTTGCATAAAGGTGCTGAAGGAAAGAAGGAAGTTGAAGAACAGCATAATCCTAGACGTGTCAATGCCAGCTAATCTTACACCTTGTTCTTTCATAAAAATTCATTCCCTTTTTTTGGTAACTGGCTCTTCCATGTACTTCCTGAGACATTAACTCACCCATTGTTACTGATACAGATGATGATGATGAAAGAGGAGAACTTTATATTGACTACTGTCTTATGGGCTTTAGGCTAAGCACTTTCTTTATTCCCAATTAGAACTCCGTTAAGTATTCATTCCTTCAGTATTGGTAGCACACTGACTGTTTGTCAGGCATTGTGTCATAGCCTTTGTCTACGTATCAGAGCAGGTTTACATGGTGCATGTAAGTTATTTTGTGAGTGAGATTGAGGTTTATGGCAGTAAATAATTTGCCTAGGGTTACTTAGCTTGGAAATAGCAGAACTGGGATGTGAAGCAAAGTCTGCTCATTCTGAAGGCCAAGTGTGTAACCATGGTGGGTTTGACAGCTACCATTAGGAGGAACTGGGATTGGGCCAATCACTTTTCTGGAAGATGAAGGTCTATGTGTAGATTTATTTCTTTGCACGTAATGTCCAGTTGTCCCCACATTATTTACTCAAAAGATCTTATTTACTTATACCTTCTCAACAACGTTTTTGTTCCGGCTCAAATTGTTTAAGTTTGTATTGATTGTGTTTCCTTTAGCAGTTTTGCTCATACATTTTTACTCTTGAGCAATAGCATATTCTAATCTCCAAGACAGACAAGGTTCCACTTTAGACCTAAGTCTTTGGTGATGTTTTCTTGTCTGTGACATTGGAGGGTATGCTTAAAAAATCTGCTAAAATAAAATTGAATAAGAAGAAAATGATCTCCAAGGAAGGTTCATGTCTCAGATCTCTTAAGAAAATTGTGTGAGATACCCCTTTGTCAACAACTTGCTTAGAGTGTATTTTTTCCAGCTCACATGAAAAATAAACTAGTTATCTTTTCCTCTACATTACCTATTAACACATCTCTTGACAACATTCTGACCAGGTAGATTTCAATCTTGTCCAGTGCATGATTTAGCCATTTATGACTTTTCTTTTCAGGCTACATACTCAATTCTTTGCTTCTTCCTGTTAAATATAAATTCCAGAAGTTCTCATATCTTCTTACTATCATCTCCCAGTGAGAAAAGTTATGAAAGGTTTCACCTGCTGAAGAAATGTTTGCATTTTTTTACAGAGTACTGCTCTTTTACTCAAAAATTCAGTTATTTTCCTCAAAATATTCAGTTGCTTGGAGATGTCCAGGCAAGCTGACTGGATGAATTTAGGAGATAACATACATTATCATCTCCTCCTAACTTTGCTTCATTTAAAATTGCCTTTTGGAGAAGATGGTACAATTGTAACAAGAATCAGGATGCAATTATATATATTATATGTGCATGAATAAATTATATATATATATATAATAAATTATATATATATATATAAAATAAATTATATATATATATATATATATATATATATATATATAATAAATTATATATATATATATATATCTTAGAACAGTGTTTTAATTAGGAAATGGGTTTATTTTCTCAAATACCAAGAGACCTGGATTTGGCAATTCAGCAATGGTACAGATAATCCAGCAACCAGTTTTTCTAATTTTCAGTCTTCCTTATTTATCATTCTTGATGTGTGGTCATAAAATGACTACTGCCTCTCTGACCATTACAGCTTGATTGTAGGTAGGAAAATAAATGTGGTAGATTTACCAAGATAATAAAATCCTCCGAGAAATCCAAGTAAGCTCCCACCTACATTCTCATTAGATACATTTATCTCACATGGTCTCCCGTAACTGCAAGAAATTCTTGGGACTGAAATGTTTTATTTTTAGCCTTGTGAATTGCCCCATTATCATTCTTTTAATAAAAAAATAATAGTAGCAAAAGATCCATAGGGTTGGCTATTTAAACTGTGACACAAACTACTCCAGTATTTTGATGCTTGACAGTGTATAAATTGAGCACGCAAATTCTAAAAAAAAAATGACTGAAACCACAATTAGGTTTTAGTTATAATTTACAGGTCATGAGGAATGTAGATCCATAAGTATTTTAATAGTGAAAAGATGATTAATGATCTTCTCAGCCCAATGTTCTTACTCATACTCTGTAATAAAATGCTTTCTAAGTAGTTTTAAAATTCATTCTTTCTCCGTGTTTTCCATCACTCTCCTAACGCAAACCTGGATTATTAATTAGTTACATTTTAATTGGTTTCCCCCCGCCTTACAACTCCTACTCATTTCAAATTCATCCTCCAAATACCAGAAAGTTTAAAAACATAAATTTGACTGCCAAACTTTTGTATATCGCCCCCTTCAGGAAACAAGCTGTAGCTGCTCACCAGATGGACGAAGGCTCCTCTTAAGTGCAGCTTGAATTCTTGCCTCCCCGTCCTTTAGACGTGACACTTTGCAAAATAACATAATACTTCTCTTAATGGAACTTTTTTTATGGGATTAAGTAAGGCATACAGCCCAGTCTCTGCATATACAGCAACAATGAGCCATCTCTCTGCTTCTTCTCGTTTGTTCTTGTGACTAAATTTCTCTTTCATAATTTCTTCCCTTCATCAGGATAACTCCCTTCATTAACTATAACAAACAAATCTAGGAGGAAAAATATTACCTCTGTTCACATACCACCTCTTCTAAGATGTCTTTCCTGACTTTCTTTGGTTCGCCTCTAAGATTGTGTGACTCAGTCTACCACAGAATCCTGCTCCTCCTGCTGAAATTATCTGCACGGATGTTTGTGCATAAAGCTAGCCTGCTGCTTTTATTTCTTTGAACAACTGTATTGTCAGTGTAGCAGAGTGACTGGCACATAGTAGGTGCTTCAGAAACGTTTGACAAAGTAATAATATTATATATACATGCTCTTTAATTATAGAAAAAGCAATCTTATTTTAGTGTTGTCAAAACTCTTTCCTCTAGTAATCATTTAAATTCACACAGAAATTAACTTTACCAATGAAGCAAGTTTTATCTCTTATAACACACTGAGGAATTGCAAAGCAAGAAAACCAATCATTCAGTACTTCTTAGAAAAAAATGCAACGTACAATAATTTTGGGGAGAAATGACATTGGAAAACAAATGTGAAAAATAAAATTCAGACTAGAATGAAATATAATAGTTTTTTTTCTTTAAATTTGTCTTTATGGTTACAGAACATAGTCAATGTCTCCTTAGTTCTTATTTCAGTCCTGACAGAAGCTAATGAATTTTCCAGACTTGTATCTAGATCTTATATTACACTCCTATAACGCAATAGGAGTGCATAATCTTTCTTATGCTTCTACAAAATGTATTTTAGTGTATTATATATAGGAGTGAGCTGAGAATGCCCACAATTCTCTCCAGAACTTAAAACTGAAAGAGACTCTACAGTCTCTCTCATTTTGCAAATATGGAAACAGAAGCTACCCAGGTAAAGTCACTTGCCCAAGATCACATAGCACTAATGGCAGAGCTGGGACTAGAGCTACGAGACCAGATGCAAAGTACACTTCTCTGGTAGAAACTCAGGAATATTTTCCAAATCGCACTGTGTTGGCTTTATTCTGTGTCAATGTACGTAAACTGGATCTACATTTTCCCCAGTTGTCTTCCCTGTTATTCTCTTATTTGATTGGCCAAAACACAGGTGTGGCAGGCAGAAGCAAAGCAGCTACCATTAAACTTTGCAAGTCACCATGATCTGACTTGCAAAATAGAGATGCAAAGGGGCGGATAGGTTCCAGCTTGTCCTCACTTGCCCTCACTCCATGCCCAGCTCTCCTCCCCACCTGCTGAGCCTGCTGACCAACAGTGACCCCAGACAGAAAAATCAGCTTTCCAAAGATGTCTCAATTCCTCCCTGTGGCCCCATTCTAGCAACTTGGTGTTCCCAGGTTTAGAAGGCCTGTTAGCAACTTTTCTATGATCCTCTATCTGCTCCTTGCAGATCCTCATTCCCCAGTGACTCCTACGACAGTGGAAACTGATATTCTATCATAAATTCCTATTCCACAATATTCACAGTTCTTCTGCTTCCTTGACTGAACTCTGACTGACATACCCAATTAACAAATTAATTGGCATTTCTTGCACATCATTTTTTGAGAGAAAAAAAAGGTTTGCTAAGCTGACATTTAGAAGATATTAATTACAAAGAAAGAAGCTATTATAGCACAACTTTCCATATAGATTTACATATACAAATCAATCCTTAATCCTCAAAATATAGGTTTGTACAATGAAAGCCTAATATAAGATGACTTTTATTTCCCAAAGAGTATTGTTAACTAAAGCACACAAAAATTAGACTTGCTATTACTGAAGCATATTGATTATTAAAATATCTAAGAAGCTTTGCAATGAAGAAACTTCTTTCACTTTGTATTTTCCAACCTTACTTGTGGACAGAAACTACTTTCGTTTTTTCAAATGTGTGGGAAGGTGTACACCTGTTGGTTTTGGACAAACCAGTGACCTACAGTTTACCAGTTTAAGGAAAATATAAATTTTTTTAATATTAAAACTTTAAATTACAATTTAAGGAGAGTACTTCTTCTGCCCCTTGGCATGAATAATATAAAGGAATTCCAGTGGATTTTAATTTTAAAATTAGCAGTGATAAGGCCTTGAAGTCATTACCTAGTTCTTGACCACAATAAGTGTGCTTTAATTGACTCAGTGAATAATGACCCACTGGTTGACTGTGTAAGTGGAGGATTGAATGGAGAGCATCTCTATCCCACAATTAGTCCAGAGCCGGAGTATTGCTATTGAAAATGAGTCTGGTTCTCCTACTTCTTTCTATTTTGTGCTGCCAATCCCCACTCAGCCAGGCTGCTTCTGAAAAATGTTGGTATGAATATGCCTCTCAATATTTCTTCCACACTGACTGTAAATATAATCTAGGTATAAATCATCAAAAGTAAATACCAGTGAGCACTTTAATCTTTTATAATAAATCAGGGAAGTGGGGAGTCTATGCCTGATGGTGAAGTTGTAGTGTAGGTCAAACCAGAGGTTTGCTGAGAAGACAGCGCTTTAGAAAACAGGGAGTGTTTTGTTAAAGACTCAGAGTTCCACTATCAGGCAGGAATATTTTACACATATTTCTGTCTTTCCTGGTTATTCAGTGGTGGTGTAGTGTTGCTTCAGAAAGCCAAGTGAAATGAGAACAAGTTTTTTCTGAATGCCTTCCTTCCCAGGGAGCCAAGTTAGATGCTGAGTAGGATAGGAAATTGAATTACAAAACAATCTTTGGCCCTCAAATAATATTTATGGAATAGAATACCCAAATACATATATCAATAATTTTAATAAAAGATTGAGTCTGATAAATATAATGGGAAGTCTAGATTAAGTTCGGCCAAAGTTAGGAAGAGGAAGAGATTACTCCCAGAGGGAGAGTCAGGGCAAGCTTCTTGGAGTAGGTGGCATTTGAGCCAAATTTTGAGGAAAAAGTCACACTGGGAGCTCTAAAAGATAGTTTAATGAAACTAAGGCAAGTAAAGATCTGGAGTTAAGATCACCAGATAAAGTCCAGGGTGCCTAAGTAAATTTATATTTTGAACACAACAACAAAATATTTGATATAAGAATGCCCATGCAATGTTTGGACACACCTATGCTAAAAATTATTTTTTTTATCTGAAATTCAGATTTAACTGAGGTTTCTGTATTTCTTTTTGTTAAATTGGCAACTCTTTCTGGAAGGAAAAGCACATGGAATACACTGGGAAAAAGAAGGTGGTTCAGTTGGTGTTATGGATTGAATTGTGTCCCCAACAAAAGATATGTTGAAGTCCTAGCCCCCAGTCTCTCAGGTTGTGACTTCATGTGGACTTTAATAGGGTCTTCCTAGTTAAAAAAAAAAAGGTCATTAAGGTAGATTTCTAATCTAATAATACTGTTCTTTATAAAAAAGGGAAAGTTGGACATAGTGACAGACATGCAGAGAGGGAACAGAGGTTGGAAGTACGCTGCCAATAAGCCAAGGAAGATCTGGGGCTACTAGAAGCTGGAAATGGCAAGTTAAGAGACTTCTCCCACAGGTTTCAGAAGGAGAATGGCTCTGCCAACTCCAGGATTTTGCTTTTCTAGCCTCCAGAACTGTAAGACACTAAATTTCTGTTGTTTCAAACCACCTAGTTTGTGGTATTTCCTTATGGAAGCCCTGGGAAACTAATACAGTTGGTTATAACTTAAAGGGGGAAAAAAACGGGGGGAGGGATTTTGTTAATTAAGACAAAACTATAGGACGTTGGAAATCCTCAGAAAATGAGTCTATATTCCTTCTGTTTTCTAGGTGTTCTAAAATAGAAAAAGAAAACCTAATGCTGCATTTTATATTAATGTCCAAGAGGAAAGCTAAGCTCTGGCCCAAACATCTTATTTTCCTAGAACTGTCTGAAAACAAAATAACAGAAGGACTTACTGTGAAGGAAAATGTAAAACATATACACATTTTTTGGACAGAATAACACCATAAAATTCTTGAAATAAATTTTGAGTTCCATCCCTTGCTTCAGTTTAGGCCCCCAAATCCTCTAAAATGGTCTTTCCTATTTCTTTTTCATTAGAAATATTTTGGTGAAAATGCTTGAGAAGCAGTACTCAATTAGTGAAGAACCATGGAAATTTTAGAATAGATCCTCTGAAAAGATGTTAGGTACAAGGCAAAACAGTATAAAATAATATCCTCCCTTACTCAGGGTTTGCAGTCAAATTTTATAAACAAGACACAAAAAGGAAATGTAGAATTAAATATTATCAATTCAAGATAATAAAAGAAACATTAAAGTAGTTCATCATAAGTAAACCAAATAAGTGTTTTATTTTTTTTCTTTATGAATATTCAGAAATGTGATCGTGATCAATGAAAGCATCATGAAGGGATACAGTTTTTAGCTGGGCCTAGAAAGATGGAATAGATTTGGAAAGCATGTGTAAAATTATTTCAATATTATTTTGAATTAAACTATATAAAATTTTACTCATTTGTTTTAAAATCTGTAAGCATCTGTGAATGCTTCAGAACAAAAGTGCATCTAATAATGCATATATATCATTTTGATAATTTTGAGAATGCGCTTTCACCAAAGGATGACGTACAAAGCCAGTTCAGCAGGTTCTTCATCCTTATATTAAATCACTCTTAGTTATGGGAAAACACCCCTTAACAGCTTTTGGAGAGCAATGAGAGCAGGTTGCTAAGTTACTGTCTTGCTGGGAGGACTGAGAGCATTTTAGCTTAGGGGTGTGAAATCACATTGTTTGCAAAACTCTGGAAAGGTGGAAGTTTTTAATGAATTCCTTCACTCCTACACCCAATTTTGAAAAAATAAGTAATACCCAGAGAAAAACTGGTTATGGATCTACTGTTATTGGATAGCATTTTATCACAAAGAACTATTTCTTTGAAGAATTTACAGTCTATCTTATAACAAATATCAGGCAACTAAGATGTATATAAATATGTAAGATGATAAAAATAATGAAAATTAAAGAAAAATGACAAAAGTCTTATTAAAATTATGAATCCAGAAGTGACTGTCTATATATATAATATAATACATTTTAAAAGATGGGCTACAATTATTTTCTCAGATCTTCTTAGGTGCTAGTAAACAGGGAAAACAAGATTAGTTACAGGTATGTTTTTCAAACTTTAATGTGCACACAAATCCCCTAGGATCTTAGGAAGACTCTAATTCAGGGTATGGCCTGAGATTCTGCATTTCCAGCAAGCTTCCAGAGAATAGTAAAGCTGCTGTTCCATGGACAACACTTTGAATAGCAAGGGGTTACTTTTTGATATATGTAGCATCTCTGGGTTACTACTTTTCCTATACTGCTTATCTACTCCAGTAAGTTATTTGGGAGGTCCTTTACAGCAAGTATATCTTCTTTAATCATGCAATAAAATCTGAAAAAAAAATGATATTTTTCATTATTTTTCTTTGACTAAAGACAGGCATTGCTCTAACAAATAATGTACCATATATGAAAACCTAACCACTAATATACTCCATGGTGAAAAGCTGAAAGCTTTTTCTCTAAGAGCAGAAGAAAAACAAGGATACCCATTATCCCCACTTTTATTCAACACAGTGTTGTAAGTCCTAGCCATAGCAATTAGGCAAGAAAGAGAAATAAAAGACACTCAAATTGGAAAGGAAGAAGTAAAACTATCACTATTGGCAGATGATATAACATTATATATAGAAAAAACTAAAGACTACCAAAAATCTATTAGAACTAATATATGAAAAAAAAAGTTGAAATACAAAATCACTATTAAAAAATCTGTTTCATTTCTATACACATTATAACAAACTATCAGAAAAAGGAACCAGGGAAACAATCCTATTTACAACTGTGTCAAAACAAATAAAGTACCTAGGAATAAATGTAACCAAGGAGGTGAAACACCTGTACACTGAAACTATAAGACAATGATGAAAGAAATTAAAGAAGACACAAATAAATGGAAAGATACTCTATGCCCATAGTTTTAAAATGTCCATACTACTCAAAGCAATCTACAGATTCAAGGCAATCCCTTTCAAAATTCCAATGGCATTTTCACAGATCCAGAAAAAAAAATCCCAAAATTTGTATGGAATCACAAAATATCCCAAATAACCAAAATAATCTTGTGAAAGAAGAAGAAAGCCAGCGGTATCAAGCCCCTAATTTGAAACTATACTACAAAGCTCTTATAATCAAAACACTATGGTATTAAAAACAAAAATAAAACAGTATGTAATTGACACAAAAGCAGACACACAGATCAATGGAACAAATTCAGGAATCCAAGAATAAATGCACACATATATATTCAACTAATATACAACAAAGGGGCAAGAATATGCAATGAAAAAAAGGGAAGTCTTTTAAAAAAATGGTGTTTGGGAAACTGAGCAGCTACAGGCAAAAGAATGAAACTGGACTACTATCTCATACCACATACAAAAATCAACTCAAAATGAATTAAAACTTGAATGTAAGACAGGAAACTATAAAACTCTTAGAAGAAAACATAGCTGGTAAGCTCCTCAACATCAGTCTGAGTGAGTAATTCTTGGATCTGACTCCAGAAGCAAGGGAAACAAAAGCAAAAATTCAAAAAAATGGGACTGCAACAAACTAAGACATTTCTGTACAGCAGGGGATACCATCAACAAAACAAAACAACCACCTACTGAATGGGAGAAGATATTTGCAAATCATATATCCTATAAGGGGTTAATACCCAAAATACATAAAGAACTTACACAATTCAGTAACAATAGAAACAAACAATCTGATTAGAAAATGGGCAGAGGATCTGAATAGACATTTTTCCAAAGAAGATATACAGATGGCCAACAGTCAAATGAAAAGATGTTCAATATCAGTAATTATCAGGGAAATGAAAATAAAAACCACAATGAGCTATTACCCTAAACCTGTCAGAATGGCTATTATCAAAAGACAAGAAATAAGTATTGGCAAGACTGTGGAGATGGTTCTCCCACTGTGTTTCACAAAACACTGGTCCCCTGTGATGTTTCATGCAAAATGGGTTCTGGGATCAAATATACTATTTTTTATTCACATTTTTAAGTTTTTCTCGAAGGGAGGCATCTCTGAGTCAATGTCAAAAGAAATTCTTCAGTTTCCAGATAGAAGAGCATATTGTAAAGTAGCAGTCATTGACTGAGGAAAGATAACCAAGCATCTCAGAACTTACCACAGGCATTTCAAAGCCAGGAAGAATTGGTGCAATTGATTCACAAGTTCTGTATCTGTAAGGTGAGCTATCAAAAATTTCCAGCTACCTTTAAAGAGAAGCTATTTAACTTGTAGCAATATGTAATCAAATTAAGGAGGAAAATGACATTAAAAGGGCACCTAAATAAAAACTGTAGAACAGAAGCCATGAATTCTTCAGTGTGAGTCCGTATTGTATTGTCAATTCTACGGAAGGTAAAATACAAGCTGAAATAATGAAAAGCAGCATGTCACCATGATGTTACTCATTACAACTACTGGCCGCAGCGATTCTTTAGAAGTAACTTTAGATGATATATGTGGAGAAAAAAAAAGTTTAGCCTCAAATCAACAAAAAATGTGGCATGCAATGATAAATGTATGCTTTTCTCAGTTTTAAAAAATGCATGTGCTTTGAATACAGCAGAACTTTTCTTCTTTTCCTTTTAAATCTTTGTTCTCAAAGTTGTTTTTAAATAGATGGTGTCTCTTAAAACGTACTGTTCTTTTGAACACTGGCATTCTCTTTGTTCCTAAGAAATCCCAGGCACACTGTGCTGTGAGGCTTAACACAGTTGTACTGCCCACGTGGAGCACTTGTCTGACAGCCGCAGGACTCGCCCCTTTGCCTCTAATGGAGCCACTATTAACAGCCCCGTGGGACTCTCCACCTCTCCCTCAGCACTCCCTAGCAGTCCCCTTTCCCTGCTTTACTATTTTTCTTGGCATTTATCACCAGCTGACTTACTATATATTTTATTAATTTGTCTATCTCTTCCCACCAGATATTAGGCGAAGATTTTTCTGCTCTCTTCACTCTTGTATCACTAATCGTATAACAGTGCCTAATATATACTAAGCAGTCAATAAATATTTGTTGAATGATTAAGTAAATGAATCTTAAAATCAATGATATCTATGAGTTTAGGGAATAAAGCAGTCACCTAGAGGATCGCAAGGCTCATTGGAAAATTAAGTTCTCTGAGGCAATGCTATTTTTAAAAGGCGATTTCATTTTGTGAAACACTTTGTTTCCCAAAGTTCATTGACAGTGGCACCTTTTTTCTGTGTTACATTAAATTGTAATGGAATTAATATTCTGTGTAAAACATTTTAGGAATGAGGGGAAACTATAAAATGCCATTAAGTTCTGTAGTTCATTTTTTAAACAAATATTGTACTCTTTGGTTCCTTTTTACTCTTTTTTTTCTCCTCCTTCCTCTTCCTATCTTCTTCCTTACCTATGTCTTTGTGGTCCTAATAAAATATAGTATTACTCAAAGACATAGGCATCATGGGATCTGGTACTAAGGACACAAGATGAAAACTATAAATAAATGTAAGGTGTTTTCAAAAATATGTTTGCAAAAACTTACAATAACACTGATACACACAGAATATTTCCATGCAAAGTGTATTTTATGCTAAATCTTATACTGTAGTCAAGATCTACAAGGAAAATAGAAACTACTTCAGGTTTTTATAACAGAGAACATTTAATGCAAAAAATTGGTTACACTAGTGATGGAGAGAGGCTGAGAAAGCAAATAAGGGATAGTAGGGCAGCCCAGAGATGAATGACAGCAAGAAGCCCCTGCAACAGCATGGGTTGCAGAGTGCAGGAAGAGGTGAACCCACATGGCCCAGCAGACAAGGATGCCTCCATGATACACAATAGAATAGGAAGAGTACAGAGAGGCAAACAGTCCCAGGACTGGCCCAGCTTACATATGTCATTTAATATAAACAACACATGAACACTTGCTTTGATTTTCTATTATGGCAGTCAGTCTAACCAAAGAGGAAAGACAAAAGGAAAATCATGTTAAATTCAGCTCACACCCAAAGTCATAGTATTAATTTTAATATTAAATTATTAATTTATCAGCATGCCTTGGCATTCAGGTAGATATAAACTATCAATTGCATTATGTAGAAGCAACTATTGTGAAACCATTCTAACCACATATGACAACATGACTAATACTCTACCATAGAAATTTAACGTTCCATACTTGTTTTTTAAAAAGGTAGGCTCATACTGTCATAATAGATATCAACTGTAATAAATTTTAGTTTCTTTCTATATTGTACTATTATTTTCAATCATTTCAGCCTTACCATATATTAAATAATGTTTTTCTTTAGTTCAAGCTGGATCAAAGTACTTCACATGGAATCCTCAAAAACCACATGTAAACCATTTACAATAGACCAAAAGTTATAGTAGACGGCAACAATACAGCAATTGGAGAAATATGTTAAAGGCAACAAACTGAAAACAATTTGATTTTAAAATACTCTAGATGTGGATATTTTATTTTAAAAAACACCCTAACTGAGAAATAGCAAGCAGTCTTCTTGTATATACCAACAAAATTTTAGGGTGGCTTTCATGCTGTGATAGTTGCTTTTAAGAAAATTGTTATGTACTCTATGGGTAGATCCACAAACCTTCCCTGCAAAGAATGGCTATAATTATTATCCAGAATGATCACAGTTTCATTGCATTCATGAACTTAAATCATATGCATTTTCAGAAGAGATTCAACATGGATTAAAATAAGAGAAAAATATAAACTATTAGCCCAGAAATAAAAATAGGTTAATAATAAAAGGATGAAAAACAAAATTATTTCTTGAAACTCCTTGCTAAAGACAATTATGCATGAGTTTTCTAGAAACTGAAACAAAGAAGAGAACATTGGGTTTTGCAGCATTCAGTGTCCAATAAAAGGAAATCTGTACACCCTCTATGGAAAGGGCTGTATAGTTTCAGTCATATTGTTGGCTTTTCTCTGGTTAAACAATGACAGCATTACATTGAAATCTGAGGGAGAAAAGTTGGCCTGATAGCAATCAAAGTGCTAAAGGCCTACACAACAAATTCAAGAGGCATACTGATCCCATTATTTACTTAAGGATTCAGTGATTCTTGTCTAAGCATTATTAATCATTATAATCTTATCAAATTCCCATTTTAATTCATTCCCTGTGGCTTTTGTTAAATTTATGATTGTATGTGTAGATTTTTTTTCAAAATTATGTTATTGCTTCCAGGAGAACAAAATGATTATTTTTGGGTCTACAGAAAGCTGTCATGACAACGCTTTTGGTAAAAATCAGACTGTGCATGATTAGAAACAACTTAATAATTCAAGAATTTAAAATAGATACTTTTGCATTGAAAAACGGAATTGGAAACCCCAATCATTTTGGTACTTGGTTTAATTTTGGTGGAATGAGATTCTTTCTTTGGAAGGCTTAACATGGAAATAGATAACTATTGCCATCTCCTGGCAAGTAAACCACATGACTACAATTTAAGTCTGAACAGCCATACATTGTGGGAAAGCAAGAAGATTATCCCATAAATAGGTAGTAAAGTATTGAATATTTATTGTAAGACCATCATTATATTTTTATTCTTTATTCCTGTAAGACCTTTACAAAAATCCATTACAGTTGATAAATAGTAGCATTTGTTTTATGAACTCTTTATGTTGAACAGAAATTCTGCTTGTTATGACTTTTTAAATTAAATGCATATGATGGATCTGCTTGTGATCCAAACAAATATTGCAGCTGCTTCAAAAAGAAAGAAAACCTAGGAAATGTTAGCAATGCATTGGAGAGATGGAGATAGCTAGGGTCACACCACCACATGCAGCCAAGAAAGTGGCAGGTAGCTTTCTACCATCCGGTAAAGCAGATGGAATGGGCAACAGCTCTGACAGCAGGTGGTTCTGCTGCAGGGGCTTTCACAGGGATGAATGATACTCCCTCCTTCAACGTGCCTTGTCATCTTGCTGTGTTTCTCTTTAATTCACTCCTGCTATCGTGCTCCTTTACAATCAACTGTTCCTGATGTCCTGAACCCCCTTTCCTCCTTTCCTCAACCCCATCAAACCATCAGCTGCATCTGAGCCTTATTCATACTCCTTGCCTGAGATGCCAGCTGAGCCATTTCTGAGCTTGACATTAAAGTCTGCAAGATGCTCCCCAGGGTGCCGTCGGTCCCATAGATTCGGAGTGCTTGTTGCGCTGAGTGAAAAGGAGGATGAGATGCGGTCTCAAGTCATTACCCTCCAGATCAGAATATTACATTCCACAGGGTTCTTGAAACTTGACACCTCATCTTCTCAAATTAATCATTTCTGCAAGGATAAACATGCTAAGTTCCCCATGATGGGTCGAAAGCACCGAGACAACTGACATCTAACAAAAAATCTCTCTTCTGAAGTCATCACTTGGAAGAAGACAAGGAATCCATTGTTATTGTTGTTTATTCACAATCAGAAATTTTCCTTAATCTAAATTCCTCTCCTCACTAACCGGCTCAAGATCGCTAAGCTTTTACACTAAGGTAGAAGCGGAATGAATGTTGAGAAACTGACCTGGCTGTGCGCTTTGAAGTGGGAAATCACTCCAGATTAGTGGCTTCATAGTCTCATGTCACCCACCTGTTGCATGCTTAGCTAAGCCAATTCCTGAAGAACCACAGAGAACAAGAGGGGATGACCTTCTATACCTACACTCTGATCACCTGATGAAGCCAGGCGAGAGGGCAGATCAAAGGGAAGGACTCTTGAGAAATGTTCCTTTTCTGTATTTTAGCCGCCCACAAGCTCAGGAACCCTTCCCCTTAAAAGTTAATCTCAGATAAATCTATGAACAGAGAATGCTCACACATAAGAAATGGGTTTTGCAGGGAGGAAAGGAAGTCAATGTAAAGATCACAATAAAAATAAGTCAAAATTATAAAATAAGAAAATCCAAACAGACAGGCATTGAAATAAACATAGTCCAAGCAATAAGAGCATTAGAAGTTCACATATATAGCACTTACTATACGTCAGATATGGCTCTAATCATTTTAAGTAATTCATTTATGTAAAATTAATTCATTCAGTTTTCACAACAACACTATCTTCTCCATTTAACAAGTAAGGAAACAGAGTACAGAGATTGGGGGGGCAAACAATATCATGTAACTATTGAAAAGTGGACTTAGGATTTCAACCCAGGTGAGCTGTTTTTTTTTATTATTATTAAGGTATCATTGATATACACTCTTATGAAGGTTTCACAAGAAAAACAATGTAGTTACTACATTCACCCTTATTATTGAGTTCCCCCACATACCCCATTGCAGTCACTGCCCATCAGCGTAGTAAGATGCCATAGAGTCCCTATTTATTTTCTCTGAGCTACACTGTCTTTTCCATGTCCCTACACACACCATGTGTGCCTCAATCACCTTCTCCTTCCCTCCCCACCTGCCCTTCCCCCACCCCTCCCCTTTGGTAACTGCTAGTCCCTTCTTGGAGTCTGTGAGTCTACTGCTTTTTTGTTCCTTCAGTTTTGCTTCTTTGTTATTATTCACAAATGAGGGAAATCATTGGTATTTGTCTTTCTCTGCCTGATTTATTATTGTGGAGAAAGGGGAACCCTCCTACACTTCTGGTGGGAATGCAAACTAGTTCAACCATTGTAGAAAGCAATATGCAGGTTCCTCAAAAAACTAAAAGTAGAAGTACTATTTGACCTGGGAATTCCACTTCTAGGAATTTACGCAAAGAAAATAACTCAGATTCAAAAAGACACATGCACCCCTATGTTTATCGCGTATTTACAATAGCCAAGATAGGAAAGCAACCTAAGTGTCCATCAGTAGATGAATGGATAAAGAAGAGGTGGTACATGTACACAATGGAATATTATTCAGTCATAGGAAAGAAATAAGTCCTACCATTTGCAACAACATGCATGGAGCTGGAGGGTATTATGCTCAGTGAAATAATTCAGGTGAGCTGGTTCTTAACCACTGTGTTCTCTTATTGCTCCTAAATTTATTTATATCTTATCTGCATCTCAGAAATTTCAAAACACACACATTCTCACCCTCTCTCTCCCTCCTACCCCTTCCTCCCCCTTTCATATGTTTAACTATTACAACAAATGGGATATGCACTAATTTCCCCATTTTACAGAAAGGTTAGCAAAAGATGTTTAAGGTCAGGGAACTGATAAGTAGCGGAACCAGGATGCAAACCCGAATCCCACCTTCTTTCCTCTGTATGTCACTGCCTCCTGGGGTATGAGGTGCATGAAAATGTGCTACTCAGATCTCCTGCTACAGGGACACAGTTTTCCGACAACCTCAGCTATCCTTCCTCTGGATCAACCACCATGTTTGCACCACAGTGGTCACACTTCTGGGCTGCCCTCACCAATGGGCACAGCAGGGGTGGCAGAGCAACCCCATTCCTGCAGGGCAATAGCACTCTTCTGTGCTTGGGAGGCTAGCTCAAAGGCTCTCCGTGATCCCAGTTGAAACTTCCTTAGGAGAGTCTCAGCGTCCTTCCTACCCAGCCTTCCTTCTTCCCCATCTCCTTTCCCAAGTGCCAGACCTGCATCACAGTCTGAGTTCTTTTCCTATTCCTACTCCCCTCACCCACTTTATGTTTCATAAGCATTTCTCCTAATAAATCTCTTATAGGTCTAATCTCATCCTGAGTTCTGCTTCTCAGAAAACCCAAATTAATGCACAGGGAAAAAATAATATCTTTAGAAATCCATTTAATTAGAATGTATAAAATACAGACATGTATGTTTTTAGACATGCTATTTATATTTAATAACTTTGTTACTTTAGTTTCATTGGGTTCAATAAATCACATGGGGAAGATGAAATGATGAAATGGAGCAAGCACGTAACAAAGTAATAAAACACACAGGCCCTGTCCTGTTACAGAGCACTAGATCTAAAGCATACGTGCTAACATTTCTGAGATAACAATAAACAACAGGCTATATAGTACAGGAGCTCACAGCCATAACAACCAGACTATCTCCAAACAGAATTGATCAGGAATCTCCAGGAGAAATTTGCATATTCCTGTGACTGTCTAAATGATAATAAGACTTCAAGAAACAATAAAGTCCTTTCTCAGAGGAAAAAAAAGTTAGCATTCTCTGACTTTGCACATCTCAGTATCCTGTAATATGGCTTAAATAATAACTAGTAACATATTTTCTCATGATACTCTCTGATTTATGATGACCCTGAGGTATTTAGCTATTCCTACTTAAAGCTCTCAAAACTTGTTCTCTCTTTGATGATCTATTCTCTTATTTGCCAAAGACCTTATCTTGAATTTTCTTTCGGGATTATGTGATTCTTTGAACCCAGAAGCAATATGATCCCAACATCCAGATATTTAGCACATAAGGGAAATGCCAACACTAAAGATGTGCTTTGTGAAGCCCTAACATGGGGATGATGAGTCACATTGGGAGTTGTGGGATATAAGAGGCTCTTGTGAGTTCAGCTTCAATAATATTGATCATGGCTACTGAATATACAAAGCATTTAAAATCAATATGACATCTTTATCAATCAACACAATTCTACTTGAATAGGATTCAGCTTTGACTAAATTGTCATAAAGATCTGGCACATCATTATAGCACTGGTGTGTATCAGCAATGGTTAGGAAGTGGGCACAATAGGATACTGTAGTACATCTGTGCTCTGTTTCAATGTCCTAAATGGCAATATATCATTGGCTGAGTAATTGCAAAAGCAAATTACATGCTGCCGAAGAAAGATACAAACACAAAGATTTATACAAAATCTTTTTTTTAATTACCCTAACTAATTCAGACTGCTAAAGAATGCATCTCACACTTGTGTAATGACACTGCATAAGACGGCAATATAGTAGAGAATGATGAAGTCTGGTAATGATGTGGTAAAACACAGTATAAGGTGGTGCACCGAGGTAATGTACAGTATTGCATAGTCATATTTCTCGACTCTTAAACACCACAATAATATGTCCAGAGTCCCTCAGAAAGCACTTCACTATTTTTTTCAAGTTTTAGCCAATGGCTGAAATTTAACTGAAGTACAACTTTTTTTAATTAGCAATATCAAAAGTAAGTATGAAAGATCTGTTCTTATGAAGCTTTTTTAAGTGAAGGGTTACTTAACTTGTATGTGCAGTATGAACCTGTGTATAATTAATAAAGCAGCTACCTATCCAGCCACAAGATTCCAGTGGATAAATACAGATACACATGTATTTGTACTTATTTCAATTCAGTGAAATCAAAGGATAAAAATTGATTGCTCATAAACTAACAAAAAAGTTTTCTGTAAACCTTAAACTGTTTAAAAAAATAAAGTCTTAAATATTTTAAATGGCATGTGGAAAAAAAACTAACCAAATGCATAAACATAATGGAAGCTACTATCTATCCAGATCCTTACTAATGTGATTACCAATTTGGACAAAAATGTTAAAAAGTGAAATTCATAAATTGAAACTCCATTGAAATTTTCTGAGAGGCCCTGTAAAATATTCATAACATTGCACATGAGTACAAATTTTTCCTAAGGAGTTTCAGTGCCTGGATTCTCATTTATCCCTCCAACAACCCTCTGAGATAGGTTCATGATCCCTGTTTATGCAATATGTAGAAGTGGAACATAGTCTTCCCCAAGGCCACCTGGATAGCACCTGGTGGAACTGCTTTCAGCTCCAGTTCTGTCTGACTTCAGAGCCCCACCTCTTATGCTCTATTGCTGTTCCAAGCCATTGAATACTTCAGTCTCAAAGAGGTTCCATTTTCTGTTGCCTCTTTCCCTACATGCTGGGAGGATTTACCTTTCTGATGCCAAGCTTGCTGCCGCAGTGTGCTAAGACAGTTTCTATAGACTCAGAAAAATGCCACGTATTAACCTCAGTTGTTTAATGCTCAGCGACTTTTATTAATCCAGGTGATTCCAAATAGATAATTGTAAATTATTTCTGGTGTCTTACTGTCGAAGTGAAGCTGAAGAGCATATAATTATCACAGTTATCCATTTCCTATCCTTTTTCAAGAAAGGCATTCTCTTTCCTCTTTATAGTAACCTGGGCCTTTCTCTTTTTTCTAACATTCTTAAAAAGAATGAATACAAATCTACTACATTTTTAATTCCTTAAACATTCTACAAATATTCCTCTGGGCCTACTGATGTAAATATATTCAGCTTTTCAAGCTATGTTTCAACTGTATTCTCAACGTTTCTAATATGGCTTTTTACCTTCACTTCATGGACTAACTGCCGCTGTATGTTTAGAGTTGAGCTTTTGAACAAGAGGAGTTTTACAAAAGCACAGACAGCTTCCACTGTGTCAGATGTTTTTCCTTTTGGGTTCTTCCTACTGGTGACCTACAGTTTGTATTCATATAAATATATATATATATTTTTTTTAATTTATATATTTGTAAATTAAAATTCAGTGTCTTTATCTTGATGTTTCTTTTCTATTGACTCATAAGTACTATCAGCTTAAAGTTATTGCCATCACAGCTATTCTTGAAATTCTTCCTTGTTTATGGAAATAAAAAGAACAGCTGCTGTATTGATCTTCATTATTCTGCATGTATGTTAGAAGAATGCAGGATCAGTGGCCAGTGCCCTCAGAGTAGGCCGGAAGCACGGCCAGTCACCAGGCGGGAGAGGAAAGAGCGCCCACGCAGAAAGCCTGGGGGGAAGGTTTTCCAGAGTTCCTGGGCTAAGTTTAAAAACCTCTCCTACCCCAGCTGTTAACATTGTTTTCTGGCCTGTGGCTGTGGTTTGTGGGATGAAGAAACCCAAGGCTTAAAACACACTTCTTCCCCTCTTAAAATGTGATACTTGATTGATCTTTCTTATACAAGCGGTTCTCAATAAAGGACGTGGAGTGTGGGAGTGCACAGACATGGGAAGTCTCTAATAACCACCTTCTCAAATCATCGCTGCAAATCTGCAACCGTCTGCATCCAGACGGCACGTCCTGCGTTCGGACAGGGCTGGTCGTGTCTGTCTCCGGGTCCAGTGGAATCTCCAGCAGGGCAGCTGTGTCACTTTCACTGTTCTATCCCCAGAACAGAGTGTTTTGTTTTTTAATGTCCTTTTCTGATTCAAAATACAATGTTTGAATCAAGACTAATGCTTACTGTACTTCATTTTGGGGAGGAAGTTCAGGCTTAAAGTGAACTTCAACATTTTTATGGGTTCCCCAGTGACCAAAAGTAAAAGACAAACTCCTTACCACGACATGCGAAGCCTTGGGGGCTCTTGATGGTTTTTACTTTATAGTCTTTCTCCTTCACTTGGCGGTTACACCAGGGCTTCAGAATCACACATAAACATTTCAGCCACATAAGAACATTTCCTAGCTCCTTTCGCTTCACATCTCTTATTTATGCCTGAAATGCCTTTGCTTTTTCTGCCTGATTAATACCTAATCTACTTTTCCTTCTCAACTGAAATCATAAATTACCTTCCTTTTGAGGGTTCCTGACACATCCTCAAAGTAATATTTGCTCACATTTTGTAATACTATACATTCTGAATTTATTATCACATTTAGCTTCTATCACATTGCATTCTAATTGCTTGTACATTTCTCTCTCTCCCTCACATGCATATGCTTGCTTGCAAACACATACTTGGCTGTAAGCTCCAGGATAATAACGGTGTTGTATTCTGTTCTGCAGCCTTTTCACTTTGCATAGAGCCCAGAAATTGTGTTTTTTATAATGTTTTGAATAAAATTACACAGGAATTATTTTCAAATTAGAACATATTCTGCCCCTTTCAGCTGTATACCATTGGAGAAGTCACTTAACCTCTCTGAACTTCAGCTTCCTCACCTGTAAAAAGGATTTTGAAAAATCCCTTATTTTATGTGATTGCTATGAATATTGAATTAACTGCTTTGTATGGAACACATTGATTGGAGGGTCCTTTAAAATTTACTGCTATACAGCTAAAGATGCCTCATAAAAAGATGCTGCATGTTACGGTTTCTTTGAAATACTAGAGTGAATGAGAATAAGAGTCAGATTAGTTGTACTGATTAAGCTATACAGAATAATAAATTTGCTCTCCAGAGAAGCAACATGGACTTTAGAAACAACAATGAAAATAAAATTTTAAAAATATATATTTAAAAAGCAGAATTATTCCAATACACAACTGTATTTTTCCCAAATACTGTAATAAGGAATATATTAGGTGTTGCAGTTGTACTCTATTAGAGGATTTGTTTATACTCATCAACTTTAAAATCTGACTACACTAATTTCATTAGCATCTTATTTTTGCGTGGTTCACTTAATGTTATTCAAACACTGTTTCTGAAATATATCTCCTGAGATAAACTTTCCCCCTTCAATATGAACTTACTTTAATGTTTGCACAGGGACTTCAGGGTGGGCATAATAGACAAGGGACATGAAAAACTGCAATACAGCATGAAGCAGGGAATGCACCCCTGCTTATGTAACTGCCTCCGTCTGTACTCAGAAGGTATCTGCAGTGGAGATTTTCACCAGCCATTTACTCATATTCCTCATTTCATGGAAGAGGCATAACAAATGGGGGAAGGACACCCTAGGCAGGAATCCAAACCCCTCCATGAGTCCATTTACTAATCTATGTACTGGTCACATCTAAGGAGAGAAGGAACTTTAATTTGAAAACACCAGTTGGCTTGCCAAAGACTCTAATATGAGCCATTGCATTTTGAGACTCCTAATCGGCCCTATATTCCAGCTGCCCATTGGCTGAGGCTGATGAGGTAGATGGTTCTGGGTTAGTCTGACTCTGTATACCCAGTCACGGGCAAGGTCAATATACCCTGAGGCAAAAAGATCTTGATTCAAGCCCACTTTGTGAAGACAGGATAAGACAACTTCATTCATTTAACTAATTTTCCGGGCAGCTAATGGTGCAAGGGACTTTAAGTTCCAAGGAAGGAACATTTTAATATTGTGTTGGACTATGGCAATTTACAGGTCATTGGGAGTGTGGGAAAACATAGTAGAATCAGCACTTTCTTACAAGGCCCCTAGAAGAGGATGATAGTCTATGTCTTGCAAATACTGATCTGTGTGTATTCTTCAGAGATGCTATAGTCATTTTAACACTGAGCTCTGTTCCTTACACTGCTACATACACCGTGCCCTCACGAAATCATGTTAGCACCACGCAGCCTGACTGCTGTCCTCTGAAATCAAGGTAACCAAGCGGTTTGCAGAATTGGCAGTTCAATCTCTCAATACATATAAAAATATCTATTTACATACATCTTTATCTATGAAAATAGCCTGAAATCCTTAATATCATTGTGTTGCCTCTACCTAAATTTGGTTCTTTTCTTCATGAGTTTCACCCTTTTCTGTTTGGAAAACCATTGATTTTTTTGAATTTCCTCTATGGTTTTAATATAGTAAAAGCCAACATGGTTTCTATGTGCTGTGTTTTAGTCCAAATGCCATCAAATATGGCAGCTGCATATGGGAACATTGGATTTTAGGGCTGCTTCTGCTTAATAGTAGTCAAAGAATAGCAAACAATAAACAGGGCAAATCCAATCCAGACATGAGTCAAATCTCTTTTTTCAATTCCACCCTCCTCTGTTCACATTATAAAAGGAAGTTAGATATATGTGATCTAGCTCTAGGCTTGGTTTATTAGGGATTTTCTGCTTGTGTCAAAGCTCACCTCTCCTTCTCTGTAGTCTCCACTAGCTCTCAATCAGACAGACATTAAACAGCCTGGTGTCTTGGGATATGGGCCATGCAGGCAGATAGAGTTGGTGTGATTTGTGACTAATATCCTTTCCCAGTGGCCAAGAATTATGATTGATAGAGATAGAATAACTTCTCAACACTGTGCTTCACTTTCTTGAATAGGCTGGGTATTGGGCAATATTTTTGAAAGGAAACTATTCATATAGTTTATAAGACATTTTAAAAAGAAAAAATATTGATGAAGCTTATATAGCTGAGTAGTAACAAGAGTTTCAATAAATGCATTTACCATCACTAGCATTTTTAATAAAAGTGTCAGGTAGTGATACTGTTTGAAATGATCTCATGATGAGAACATTTTTATTTATAGCAGTTTACACTGTGCCCTGCAGATAACAGGACTGAACAAAACAAGCCTTCACCTATTTACTGGCACTCAGAACTGTGGTCAGATGTTTGTTGAATGATGTTTCTTTGGGATGAAATATGAACAATTTCTATTTCAAGTAGTAGAGAGATGGAAAATGGAAATATCTTCATTTAGAGAAAGTGAGTTTATAGCATTAGCATAATCCTCAATGTCTACATTTCTACTGTTGCTAATGTTGCATTAATGTTTCCATTGTAAGCTGATATATACATTGAATCAAAATTCATACAGAAATGCTTTGGGTTGTAACTTAGCAAGCAGGTTACCTTTGCTAAAAAATTAAAGACTTCTGTAATTCACCAGGATAGACTCACTAAATTTCAAAGGAAAAATACATTTAAAATAAATTAGGAAAATGAAGATTACCTTGAAGTTATCAAAGTGCTCTTTTAAAAAAATTTTCATAGAAATTCTTTACCATTTGTAAGTGTTAAGTACAGACAGATTGAAATAAAATTTTAAATTGGTAGCAGTAATGTTTTGAAGGTATAATAGAAATGCAAAACAATGTAATTTAAAGCAAATGTTTAGTTTTTAATATAATTTCTTTCTAATGTATTTGTACTTTTCACTGGACTTAGACTGGAAAATCTACTTGTCATTTCACTATTCTTTTGAAGGTGACTTTATTTTCTGGTTCTTACGCATGTTCTTAATTTCCTGACATTAGATTTGGAAATCTATGGGCTAAAAGAAGCAAAGAATAACTTCCTACTCATTGAAATTTTACAAAACGTCCTTGTTAGGCTTCACAATTTTTTAAGATAAATATAAAATATAGGATGAAAAAAGAAATACAAATTCTTTGCAAAGCAAGTTATATTTGCAAATGCCATTATGTTTGTATCTGTTTCTTACAAAAGTGGGATGCTCCTCTTCCAACCATGGAAAATAAAATGAGATTATTTCAACGAGTCATTGACTGCCTGTTATCTCTCTCTTTTCAAGGAATTTGCAAAAGAGTTGACCAATATTAGCTAAATTTAGTTGAATTAAGAGAATCAAAGATGTCTTTTTCTTTAAATACTAAAATTAAAAAGTGTTTTGTTACTATGAAGGCTAAAATGTGTTTTGCATAAATAAAGTCACTTTGTCTTTACAACAATCCCATGGGGTAAAAACTGTTATCTCCAATTTTCAGATGCAACTCAGACACAGAGAATTTAAAGAAACTGACAAAAGTCACAATGTGACAGATTGAGATGAACTGAGCAGGTCTAGCTCCAGAGACATCATTCTTAATCACTACTGTTATAAGTTACCCCTTCATACATTGCATTTCATCATCTTTTATGTTGGATTTGGCTCTCCAAACGTCTCCTAATGACAAATAAGTTACAAGCAAAACTCTGAAATGTCTAGTAATTAGCAAAATCACTAGCAGAGTTTTTCTTGAAAGGCAAAATATCAGGCTCCAGGAGCTGAGAAGCTGCCTGATATCAAAACTATTTTACCGCTAAGCACTAGTAAAGCACCATTAAACACTGGCAACGATCTAAAACAATCCTGAAAGTTCAGGATAACGTGACAGCAGGTTAGGTGCCAGGCCACGGTGGATTCTTTCCAGTTATTATTTTCTACCTATTACTTTACTCTAAATAGCAGGCAGTGACAATCCAGTGATCCAGCACTCTGAGCACCAGAGGGGAAGAAAGGAGGCTGCTTCTGTCTATCTGCAATCTACTCTGGAGATAAAGCAGATGCTTAAAAAATGGTACTCACAATACTAGACAGCACAAGCAAGGAGCAAGATGAATGGCAGCTGTAAGGGAAGGCTTCATGGAGGAGAAAAAATAATAATGTGCTCAAAATGTCTTTACCAAGCATCCTCTATGTATCAGACACTGTTTCCCGGGGTCACAGTGAAGTCAAAATAAAATCTCTAATTACATTCCAGTCAGAGAGATAAATGGTGATAGACAGATAGATGGATAGATATAATAAATAACAAGATATGGTACAACATAAATAATAAAAGGATAAAGAATGACAAGGTGAGCTATTTTAGTCAGGAGGTCTAGGAAGGCATTTCTGAAGTTGTGACATTTAAAGTGGGACTTAAATAAAGATGGGAATGAGCCAGTTAAATTTTTTCAGTTAATGACTTCCAGGCGGAAGGACCAGGGTACATAAAGACTCAGAGACACAAAAGGCCCACAGTGAAGTCAAAGAAGTGGTCAGGGTCAGATGCCATAAGGACTTGTAGGACATGCAGAAGTCTCTTCCTTTTAGTCTAAGGGAGACAGGAAGTTTGTAGAGGGCTTGGAGAAAGGGACTGCCATGTATGACATTGTCAGGGGCTCACTGTAGCTTCTCTGCAAAGAATAGACAATAGAAGCATGAGTGGAAACAGGAAGAACAAATGGGAGGCTGCAATTCACGTCCTGGGAGAGAGGATGGTAGCTCTGACCAGGGTGTTAGCAGTGGAAAATGCAGAGAAGCTGAAATATTCAAAATTGAATCTAGAATCAATAGGATGTGCTGATAAACTGGACTGGATGGACTAGGAAGAAAAATGAAACAGATACAGCAATGATTTGGGAAAATTTACAGTTGATGCAAAATAGCTCTATTCATGCAATGAAAACTGGCAAAGTAAATCAGTCTGAGAGCATCCTTTGCTGCAACCTGGCCAAAGGTGCTGGATCACCCAGATGTCTTTTATCACAAAAATGTTTTTGCCACATGCTGACCCAAACATAAAATTATAAATAAATTAATATATATATGCACATATAAATGTACATATATGTACAAATGTATATATAATGCCTATTTTCTAAAAAACTAAAATTCCCTTAATTTTAAAGAGCAAGTAAAAATAGTATGTATTCCAAGGATTCTATTAAGTCCAAAAGCATTAATAAAAAGGAATAAACAATGCAAGCAACTCTTCTGATACAGTGTCAATTTAGAGTTGCTATTTCATAATGATTCACCTGAATCTTGCTCTAAGCAAAAGCCACCTGGCACTGTCAAAAGAGGCAAGAAAAAGTAACACAGACACATTAAACATGTATTACTACATTTATATTCATTCCACAAATGTGTACTGTGTGCCTAATATACATCATGTGTTATGTATGTAAGGTGGCAGGGTTATAGAAATGGATAAACAGACCTAGGCCATGATCTAGTGATCTCAGAGTTGAGGAAGAAAGTGAACTTGAGTATGTAATTAATTATAAGTGATGAGCTGTAAATGGAGTGTGTTCAGAAAATGCAAGGTTCTACAACCCAAGGAGCTGGGCATTGAGGGCCAAATACAATTCAACATGATACAGAGTTTTGTTTATTCAGTTAGCTACTTGTTTATTCTTGAGAGGAAGACTTCCCAGTAATTTGAAGTCTCTCTGTGGACATTAAACATTAACTACTTCAATATGTCTCTGGGCATGACGAGACAGTAAATAACCTTGAATGGCTTTTTCCTCTTGGATTTTGGTTACTTGAATCCCTAGCATAGAACCTGTGACATACTGGTACTCAAAAATATTGATTGAAGAACAAATGAATGAATGGACGAGCCTAACAGTTTAAAGAAAAAAGTTAGACAGGTAGAATTCCCAAAAAGAAGAACTGAAAGAATCCTTCAAAAGTAAGAAAAATTTCCAGCCCCTTTATTTTTTCATGTTTCCACCCCTTACAGATATGCCTTATTTCTCCAGGCTCTACGAGTTAGCCAGCAGTAATTTCTGTTATAGAACTATATACTGAAAACCCAGAGTTGTATCCTGTTGCTTTGCAACACTTGCTAAGTGTGTCTCAGCTACAACCTATGAAGTGTTTCCAGATATTTACTTAAAAGCTATATTACATTAGAAAGAAACTCCATTTTACTTTATATTCACTGGCTTTAAAGGCTGGAAATAGGGAACATTAAAAACATTAACAGTAAGAGAAAGCTAATTCTCTTAGAAAGACAGTTGCTTTACCATATACAGCCATAACCCCAAATTTTCTTACAAATACAATAGGTTCAAGGAGTCTTTTTAGCATGGTGAAATGGCTACCATAAATATTTTAATAAAATTTAGTAAACTGTGTGCTATCAAAGACAGTGTCATGACCTTTGGCAGAGTAAATTATGTATTTCTGAGGCTTTACAAGCATTTTACTTACTTACTTATTTATATTTTGGTATCATTAATATACAATTACATGAGCAACATTGCGGTTACTAAAGTCCCCCCATTATCAAGTCCCCACCACATACCCCATTACAGTCACTGTCCATCAGCATAGTAAGATGCTATAGAATCACTACTTGCCTTCTCTGTACTATACTGCTTCTCCATGTCCCCCACTATATTATGTGTGCTAATTGTAATGCCCCTTATTCCCCTTCTCCCTCCCTTCCAACCCACCCCCACCAGTCCCTTTCTCTTTGGTAACTGTTAGTCCATTCTTGAGTTCTGTGAGTCTGCTGCTGTTTTGTTCCTTCAGTTTTTGCTTTTCCCTTATGCTCCACAGATAAGTGAAATCATTTGGTACTTGTCTTTCTCTGCCTGGCTTATTTCACTGAGCATGATACCCTCTAGCTCCATCCATGTTGTTGCAAATGATAGGATTTGTTTTCTTCTTATGGCTGAATAATATTGCATTGTGTATATGTACCACATCCTCTTTATCCATTCATCTACTGATGGACACTTAGGTTGCTTCCACTTCTTGGCTATTGTAAATAGTGCTGCAATAAACATAGGGGTGCATATGTCTTTTTGAAACTGGGCTCCTGTATTCTTAGGGTAAATTCCTAGGAGTGGAATTCCTGGGTGAAATGGTATTTCCATTTTTAGTTTTTTGAGGAACCTCCATGCTGTTTTCCACAATGATTGAACTATTTTATATTCCCACCAGCAGTGTAGGAAGGTTCCCCTTTCTCCACATCCTTGCCAGCATTTGTTGTTGCTAGTCTTTTCTATGTTGGCCATACTAACCTGTGAGGTGATACCTCATTGTGGTTTTAATTGCATTTCCCTGATGATTAGCAATGTGGAGCATCTTTGCATGTGCCTGTTGGCCATCTGAATTTCTTCTTTGGAAAAGTTTCTGTTCATATCCTCTGCCCATTTTTTAATAGGGTTATTTGCTTTTTGTTTGTTGAGGTGCATGAGCTCTTTATATATTTTGGATATCAATCCTTTATCGGATATGTCATTTATGAATATATTCTCCCATACCGTAGGATGCCTTTTTGTTCTATTGATGATGTCCTTTGCTATACAGAAGCTTTTCAGCTTGATATAGTCCCACTTGTTCATTTTTGCTTTTCTTTCCCTTACCCGAGGAGATATGTTCATGAAGAAGTTGCTCATGTTTACGTCCAAGAGAGTTTTGCCTGTTTTTTCTAAGAGTTTTATAGTTTCATAACTTACATTTAGGTCTTTGATCCATTTTGAATTTACTTTTGTGTATGGGGTTAGACAGTGATCCAGTTTCATTCTCTTGCATGTAGCTGTCCAGTTTTGCCAACATCAGTTGTTGAAGAGGCTGTCATTTCCCCATTGTATGTCCATAGCTCCTTCATAGTATATTAAGTGACCACATATGGTTGGGTTTATATCAGGGCTCTCTAGTCTGTTCCATTGGTCTATGAGTCTGTTCTTGTGCCAATACCAAATTATCTTGATTACTGTGGCTTTGGAGTAGAGCTTGAAGTTGGGGAGCATAATCCCCCCCACTTTATTCTTCCTTCTAAGGATTGTTTTGGCTATTCTGGGTCTTTTGTGGTTCCATATAAATTTTAGAATGATTTGCTCTAGCTCATTAAAGAATGGTATTGGTATTTAGATAGGAATTGCATTGAATCTGTAGATTATTTTAGGCAGATGGCCGTTTTAACTATATTAATCCTTCCTATGCATGAGTGTGGGATGGGTTTCCATTTATTGGTATCATCTTTAATTTCTCTCACGTCTGTCTTGTACTTTTCAAAATATAGGTCTTTCACTTCCTTAGTTATGTTTATTCCTAGGTATTTTATTCTTTTTGATGCAATTGTGAATGGAATTGTTTTCTTTGATTTCTCTTTCTGCTAGTTCATTGTTAGTGTATAGGAAAGCAACAGATTTCTGTGTATTAATTTTGTATCCTGCAAATTTACTGAATTTAGATATTAGTTCTAGTAGTTTGGAGTGGAGTCTTTAGGGATTTTTTATGTACAATATCATGTCATCTGCAAATAGTGACAGTTTGACTTCTTCTTTACCAACCTGGATTCCTTGTATTTCTTTGTTTTGTCTGATTGCTGTGGCTAGGATCCCCAGTACTATGTTGAATAACAGTGGGGAAAGTAGGAATCCCTGTTTTGTTCCAGATCTTAGAGGAAAAGCTTTCAACTTCTTGCTGTTAAGTATGATGTTGGCTGTGGGTTTATCATATATGGCCTTTATTATGTTGAGGTACTCGCCCTCTATACCCATTTTTTTTTAGAGTATTATGAATGGATGTTGAATTTTGTTGAATGCTTTTTAGCATCTATGGAGATGATCATGTGGTTTTTGTCCTTCTTTTTGTTTATGTGGTGGATGATGTTGATGGATTTTTTAATGTTGTACCATCCTTGCATCCCTGGAATAAAGCTGACTTCATCATAATGGATGATCCTTTTGATGTATTTTTTATTTGGTTTGCTAATATTTTGTAGAGTATTTTTGCATCTATGTTCATCAGGGATATCGGTCTGTAATATTCTTTTTTTGTGGTGTCTTTGCCTGGTTTTGCTATTAGAGTGATGCTGGCCTCATAGAATGAGTTTGGGAGTATTCCCTCCTCTTCTACTTTTTGGAAAACTTTAAGGAGGATGGGTATTAGTTCTTCACTAAATGTTTGATCAGATTCAGCAGTGATACCATCTGGTACAGCACTTTTGTTCTTAGGTAGTTTTTTGATTACCAATACCATCTGGTACAGCACTTTTGTTCTTAGGTAGTTTTTTGATTACCAATTCAATTTTGTTCCTGGTAGTTGGTCTATTCAGATTTTCTGTTTCTTCCTGAGTCAGTCTTGGAAAGTTATATTTTTCTAGAAAGTTGTTGATTTTTCTAGTTTATGCAGTTTGTTAGCATATAATTTTTCATAGTATTCTCTCATAATTCTTTGTATTTCTTTTTTGTCCATAGTGATTTTTCCTTTCTCATTTCTGATTCTGTTTATGTGTGTAGACCCTCTTTTTTTCTTGATAAGTCTGGCTAAGGGTTTACCTATTTTGCTTATTTTCTTGAAGAACCAGCCCCTGCTTTCATTGATTCTTTCTATTGTTTTATTCTTCTCAATTTCATTTCTGGTCTAATCTTTATTATGTCCCTCCTTCTACTGACTTTGGGCCTCATTTGTTCTTCTTTTCCTAGTTTCATTAACGCAAGCATTTTTTGATGTTTCATTTTTTCCATTAGTTTAAAATACAGAATATTACAGTATTTAATAGATCCTATTATTCAACTGAATAAATTTTCATATTTTGCCATCTTTGCCTCAAATATTTGGTATATTGAAATATTAATATTAAAATTATTAATAATTAAAAATAATTATTTAAAATAATATAATATTAATATAATTTTTAAATAATTAAAATATTAATATATGAACAGAAATCCCTGGGGATTTTTTCCCATAACTTTTACAACCAAAGTCCTCCCCACCCTCAACCATTTTCCAAAGGCAGGAATCTTGAGGGTTTCATTCTATGCCATATTTCTGCATTTCTACTACAAACACTTCAGTCTTAAAAATTATATGGTTGGTTTCTCAGTGTAAGTATCAGTCAGCATCCTTTAATTCAACATTAAATTTTTGAGATATATGCAGGTTGATTCCTATAGATTCTCCCTTATTTGTACTGCCAATTACATTATACAATCTTTTGCATGTTCATAGTTTTTTGTTGTTGTTGCTGTTGTTTTGGATTATCCATTCTGGTCTATGAATGTACTTTCCTGCACCAAAACTATGTTTTTGTAATTGTGGTATAGTAAGAGTTGATATATTGTAAGGCTCTACCTCCTTCTTTTTCACAATGTCTTGGCCATTCTTCAATCTGTTCTCCTTTGTGTGATCTTTGGAATCAGTTTTGTAGTTTAGAATTGTATTGAATTTATAAATTTATTTAAGGAAGTTGACATATTCTCTACCATGAATATGGTGTATCTTTTCATTTATTTAGGATTTAATGTTTTGTAACATTTTTGTTTGATTTCTTTCCAGATATCTAATAAACTTTGCTTCCTTTATAAAGCATCTATATCACTATTACACTTTCAGTTATACATGATATAGAGGAATAATAATAATTTTTGTTTGGTTGAATGTTGTGGTCAGCAGAAAAATGCCCCCTCACCTACCCTTGCAAAAGATGTCCACATCTTAATCCCCAGAACTTCCATATTTGGGTAACACAGAAAAGGGGAATTAAGGTTTCCTATCCGTTTTACTTGATAACTAGCTGACCTTGATTTGGTAAGACTGTCCTAGATTATTCCAGTATTAGAGGGTCTTTATAAGTGTAAAAGGGTGACAAAAGAGTCTAAGTTAGAGAGACATTAGAAGATGCTCTGCTGCTAGCTTTGAAGATGAAGGAAAAGCCCATGAGCCAAAGAATGCAGACTGCCTTTAAAAACTGGAAAAGGCATAGAAACATTTTCTTCTAGCACCTCCAGAGAATGTAGCCCTCCAGGGACCCATTTCAGACTTCTGACCTCCAGAGCTATAAAATAATAAATTAGCATTTTTAAGCCACTAAATTTGTAACAATTTGCTACATTAGCAATATGAAACTAAAATAACCAGTATTTAGTAAGTGTGTTAAACTATTACTAAAATAATAGTTTTCCTGAGACTTCACTTGGATTTTTACATGCACAAAACATCTTGTATGAAAATAATCATCATTTCATCATTTCCTTTCCAATACTTAAACCTCATCTTAAAAAAACAAATTGTGTAGCAAGATTCTAGCATGGACTAGAATACCCAATGCAATACTAAAGGGAAGTTATAATACGAGACACCCCAGTTACTGCTACTTTGAAAGAAATGATGCTATCTTACCAGTTCTAGTAAGTTTCCTGACTGTCACTTGCCATTTATAAGGTAAGGGAAATCCTTACCTAGTCTTAATTTACTAGAAGTTATAAAAAGTATCCTTATTCAGCATCTCCTCTTGGACATGTAATAGTTATCTCAAACTAATTGGCCTAAACTAATCTTGTTATTGCCTCCCGAAATCTGCCTCGTTCCTGAGTTCCCTTTCTCAACAAATATCGTAACCATTCACACAAAGTCTCAGGAACAAATATAAAATTCATTCCAGACTCCTTTTTCCATGCTTTTTTCACATTCAAGTTATTAGCAAATCCAATGAGTCCTAAGTTCAAAATTATAACATAATCACCCACTTTCACCTCCCATCTCATACTTACACAAGCCACTACCATCTTATCTGGATTAAATTGCCTCCTCACTTTCCTCTTTCACCCTGAGAGTCAATTTTACTAGCAGGCAGAGTAGCTGAAAAATGTAAATTATTTGATGTCATTCCTGAGTTCAAATTTCCCCATTGGTTTTCTATCACATGCAAAATTTAATCCCAGTCTTTATCATGAATTTTTGAAAAGACATATCTATTCTTACGTTTATTGCATTATTCACAATAGCCAAAATACGGAAGCAACTTAAGTGCCCCATGATAGACGAATGGATAAAGAAGACACGGTACATATATACAGTGGGATATTACTCAGCAATAAAAAAGAATGAAATCTTGCCAATTTGCAAGTACATGGATGGACCTAGAAGGTATTATGACAAGTGAAATAAACCAGGCAAAGAAAGACAAATACCATATTATTTTGCTTATTTGAGAATCTAAAAAAAAAAAAGAACAAATCAACAAACAAAACAGAATAGACTCATAAATACTGAGAACTGACTGGTAGTTTCCATAGGGGTGGGGGGATGGTAAAATAGATGGAGAGGATATCGAATTATAGACTTATCATTATAAAATAAATTAGTCACTGGGATGAAAATACAGCATAGGAAATATAGTCAATAATATTGTGATATCTTTATATGTTGACAGATGGTAACTATACTTATCATGGTGAGCATTTAGTAATGTATATAATTGTCAAATCACTATACTGTACTCCTAAAACCAAGATAATATTGTATATTAACTATGTTTCAATGAAAAAAATAGTGGTTTAACAACAACAAGAAAAACATCTGTGATCTGACCTCATCATACCGCTATACTTCTTTCATCCTGCCTCAGACATGGTGCTTTCTTTGCTACTCCATATCAAGAAGTTCTAACTTTAGGCTATTGTATTTGGTGTTCCCTTTGACTGAAGCCCTCACCCCTCAGATTTTTCTCATAGCTTACTTCCTCTATCTATTCAGATGTCAGCTTAAATGTTATCTCCTCAAAAAGGCAGACCTTAACAATACATGTAAAATATCTAAAGTAGTACACACTTCAGGCAAATGCACACATCCTTTGCTCCTTTATTTTTCTACATAACTTATCACTACTTGCAATATTATGCATGAAAAATATAGGGGTGGGGGACTGTTTGTTTTCTTGGCCACTAAAATGTAGGATCAATGAGGGCAGAGATTTTGTCTCTTTTGTCATAGCATCCCCGGTGCCTAGGAATGGGTCCATCTTATAGTAGGTGCTAAAGAAATACTTAATAGTGTTGAATTTGGTTAAATAGTTTACCTATTTCTAAAAGATGATCACACTGTTGGATCTGTAACTGTGGCGAATTACATTTAGATGGTCTGTCATTGTCACATTGTCAATTTCTGTAAGTTTATTTTTTTGCTTAGAAAAAACATGTGAATTTTTTAGATCTACCATAGCAAATTAATCAATTGTATCTATATCAGCCAAGTAAACTAAATTATTACTAATTGTATGTGCTGATCCATTTAGTTTCTTGAAAGATATATTGTGTTCCATTGAAATTTTATTTGTGAATATGTTGGCTTTCGATATATGAATCCAAAAAAAAATGTGAATTGAATACAAGTTCCACAGTGTGATATCATATTTTTCTCCTTTCATTATTTGGTAAAATTTTTCTTCAATCTTAATTTTTTTATTTAATTTAATTTTGTCTCATATTAATATTTGCTATACTATCTGCATTTGGGGAAGAATTTTATACTGCATTTGTTTCTATTTATACAAGTTTTCTGCACTACTTTAAGCACTTCTTAGAAGCTATATTTGTCTGAATTTTATTTCAATATAATATCTTGTAGCCTTTATTTTTATATGTAAGAGTTTATTATAGTAATATGTCTTACAATTACTGGTTAAGTAAAGACTTATTTGTTCAATCTTATTTATTTATTTAACATTCTTTTTCATCTCTCTTTTCATTTTTATCATTTGTTGTATTCTGCTTGATCTATCTTGTATTTAACTTTCCAAAACATGCTCCCTATAAGAAAATTAAATCTCATATTTTTTAGTGTTTACTCTTAAATACTAACTGTGAGCTTGTATTAACTTCATGATTCTCTCCTTGAGCCAACCTCTTTGATTATCCAACTGGATACTGACCCCAACAGCTTTTATTGTATTTCTGCTACCATAAGAAAAGTTTCGGGAGGAAAATAAATTGGAGGACACTGCTTCTTTAAAATAAAGACAAAAATGAGATGAAAAATAAACTAATTTGGCACTAAAACAATTTTTTTTTACTTTGAGTAAAACTTGTTACATCATTTCTATGCTCATCTACATCCACTAAGAGATAACAAGCTGTCAGTAACGTGTTTTTGTGACAAAGTGTATTTTTGGATCAATCTTGACTTAGAATTGTGTGATGTGGTTCCATGCACCTTGGGAAGAACAAATCACCCCACCAAACTGGGGAATCAGTACATAAGAGCAAGTGTCTTAGAGTCCTATAGAGAGAGAATGTGTGGCTTAGTGAACAGTTAAGGTGAAAATCCAGGGAGCTGTCCCCTCTAAACAAACACTACATTTCAGGCTTTGATTTACTGCTATAGGAGAGACATTTTGGAAAATGTCATTATGATTATTTATTACCTTGAAAACAACCTATGCAGGATTTGATAGGATATATAGTCCCTTGGAGATTTTACCAAAAAAATTAAATTAAAAAAAAAGAAAGAAAAGACTTTAATCATTTTTTTTAGTTAGGACTAATATCTATGTAAGTAAAGCACATTTATTCATTTTGTTATAACAAGTTGCCATGTATAAGACTACTAGTTTCAGAGATTTGCATATATCTGTAGAATGATTATATCTAAAGACACAGATTAGTAAAATGCAAGGCACTAAATCACTAGGCTAGTTCAACCACTTCATTAATACAAAACGAAATGTGTGAAGAGAACAACATCACGCTTTTCCCATGTAGAAATCAATTCAACATATTTTTTAACTTACAAATATACAAGTTAAAAAATATGCAAAAATACAAATGACGACTATGCTGCAAAAGAGTCTCTTCTGTTGACTACTGTGCCTTATAGGATGGAAGTTGAGACTGAGAAATGAGGGGGCAGGAAAGACCACCTCTAATTTTTATTCTTTTGGGGTGTTGTATAGACTGCCTCAAGTAGATATTTTAATTTTTATAAAAATATGCAAAATAAAATATATAAGATATATAAAAATAAAAATTTATTCCTTGGGACTAGGAGACTCTTTAGCAATTTATAACATTTCTGGAACTGTTTTTGATTTAATTTATAACCTCTCCAGTTAATGCATAACAATGTTATACTATATCAAGAATCAAGCACATAGAGAAAGTGAGACTCTGCTGTTGATAGGAATATAAATGAGTACAACTACTAACAAAAAGTCATGTTGAAGATATGTATGCCTTTTGTTCCAGTACTCCTACCCCTGGGCACATGTCCTAGAGAAACCTTCCCATGTGTTCTCAATGAGTGATTCATAGGAATATTTATTGCAATGTTCACATACTCACAAAAAACTTGGAATCAAGCTTTTTGATACTTAAAAATCTAGTATCAAAAAAAAAGATAAATTCTGATCTCTTCACATTAAGGGACCATATATAGCATCTAAAATGATTGAACCAGAAGAAGAAAAGAGTATTTACCATATGAATGATTTTAAGAAGGCCAAAAGCATGCAACACACACATATATATTGCTTACAAACATATACACATTGTATATATATATTACATAGAAATATATATTTTCAATATATATGTATTTTTATGGAAGTATAAACTTACTTATAAACTTACATAACAATAAATTTTATTTATGTATTTTAAATATATATATATATGTATTTCCATGTAAGTATAAACTCACATAGAAATAAAAAAATCACAATTTAAATAGTGATTATTTCAACTCTATTGGGGGGATGAAAGAAAAAGTTTACGAATGAGTACACAAAAAGTTTAAACTATATCTGTGATGTCATACTACTGTGAAAGTGTAAAAGAAACTCAAGTGAATTTGGCAAACTAATATGACTTAGCGAGTTTACAATGGGTTCTCATTTTTCACTATGTTATTTCTGTACAGATGAACTACTTCGTAATTATAAAATATAAGTTATTATATATTTTTCCTAAATTGAAGATTTGGTAACTCTTTAATATACCCAAAGATACACAGAAACAATAACACAAAGTAAATTACTATGAGCCATTGTGTTGTCCCCACTTTTACATCGCTCATGTGGATTCCACTCCAGGAAGTAAGGTCTGCAACAGAATCTTTTCTTTAATGGTGCATTTAAGGGTTTTTTTTTTTGGCATTTTAATCAATATCAGGTGCATACTCTCAAGACTGACTGCTTGCTGAATCTTTTGATGACTGTAAGATATTCCAGGATCAGTGCAAAGGAATTTAGTTTTTATTTGTATGGAGATAAAAAATAAAGGTCTTCCCTTCATGGCTCTTCTTGTCATAGGTACATAGCTTCAAGTCAACCAGAAAATAAAATCTGCATTTTAGAAGCTAGAAAAGATGATGGCAGTAAAACCAGGCTATAAATTTCCCCCAGTTACTTCTTACAAAAGGACAGAGAAAAGATGTTTTCTCTTCACTTAACTATGTTTCATTCAGCCTACTGTGAATATCCCAGGTTGTTTGGGTCATTCAGATTTATGAATAGAAGAAAGTTAAATTCAACTTAGAGAGGCTTTAATCTGCTCTAGAGGATCATGAAGAGTAAATGCTATTTCCTAGGCAATAGTTGTTTTTATCCTCATTTTCTCTAATGCTATTTCTTTTCTATTCGGGAAAATTTTAAGACCAACATTTCAATTAAACTTTAATACTCCCTGCCTTAAACTCAACTGAGAGGATCTTGACTATTCTACTGAACCTTTTATCTCCTTTCTTGGTATAGAATTGTCTTATTTACATATTTTTTATTCGTGCCTCAAATCTAACTATAATCTACAAAGGGAAAGATATAAATGCCTCCGTAATACTTTTTTTCTCATATACATGATTTTAACTCCTTTCAAATGATATATTTACATAAGGCCTGAGATTATTTTCACAGGAACAAAATCATTCTCAAAGCTCTGAAGATTCTTCTTTAATAGCTCAGGGGAAAGCATGTGTTTTCAAAAGTATCAATATGGAGCAGTTAATGATAAATTACATAAAGGGAATAAAACTGATTCCAGAGATAAAATGAGTCGCGAGGCTCACCTGGCATATTTAACACCTGTCCACTGCTTAGGCGGATGGTGGGAGCTGTGTCTATGTAGAAGACAGGCTGGACATGTACTCATGTCTCTGGGACTCTCCATCCAGTCAGTCTTTCTGACGTCTAATGTCTCCTTGATGGATCAAAAGATGCTGAACTCAGCTATGTGGAGGCAGCTCTCCTGAGCATTTCTCCTTTTTGACATAGAGCAGTTTGATTCAAGGAAAGAAAAAGATGGTGAATGCAGGCTTAAATTCATTTTTGAACTTCAGTTCTGTTTCTCACAAAGCAAAAGCCCTTGCTAACTCTGAGGCAAAAAGGAGACTGTTCCTTTTCTTTTGGGATGTGCTTTTGGGTTTATTCCAAATTCCCTGGATTGTACCAGTAAAACTGAAGCAGCATTGGAAGGTTCCATACAAGTACCAGCTTTTCTGCCATTTGTGTCACTGCTATCACTAACTATATAAAATTAAAACTTTGTTCCAATGCCTCAGAATATAATTGTTATACTTATTTGGAAAAAACTAAGTGGTGAATTGGCAATTGCAATAAAAATGTGTATTGCTTAACTGAGTGGAGAGTCAAAGAAATCAATTGAATATTTATGAGCACTCACTATGTGTTATGTAACTCAATTTTCATGCAAACATTACAAAATGTTATCTGTTCATGCAAAGTCATATTAAATAACTTGGCTAAGTCACACACTTTCTAATATAAAACTTGGATTAAGCATCCAAATATTTCCAAGTACAAAATAATTTTTTTCCATTCTGTTGGCCTTCCTGCAGCACTGGGGTTTTAGTGATTGAGAGGAAAAGAAAAAGAATTCTATTCCTTCCTATACATCAATAAAACATGTGATATGCTTATCAAATTTGTAGACCTAATATTTTTAAGACAGCATTCCACCCACCCTCAAAAAATCTTATAGTCGAATTGAAATAAGTAAGGTACAGCAACTATGGTGCTGTGCAGTATGGTGGAGCTGTGTCTCTACTACGATACCTGTAGAGACTTACCCTCTGATTTAAAACAACTCTAAATCTTGGGGTGATTAAAAACTGTTATTTGAACAAATTGTAGAGCAATCAAGGCACCCAGGATTTGGAGAGCTGAGATCCCAAGTTCCTGGAAAAGAAGGGAGCTTCTGATAAATGAGTTCAACATTCTGCACACAATTTCCCCTCAAGATATTTACTAGTTACTACCTGCGCATGTGCAGTATGAAGTGCCAAGCCCAAGCAGAAAGCAGTTGCTAAGGGGCTATAAAAATAAGCACAGATTTCTGCATTTCAGTTTTTAGAAGATCAACAGTGTTCACCAAGAAGGAGGGAATTGACTAAAAAATGGGCTGTCAATTAAGATCCCTAGAAGATTTTTGCCAAGTATGAAGATTCATTGAAAATACAAAGCCTCACAAAAACTGAAAAGATTAAAAGAAAGTAGAAAGTGAAAATCCTGATAGAATGTGTCAACAGTTCTTTCTCTGTGTTGATAGAAGCAGCAGAAAAGAATATATACAAAGTGTGTTTTCTGCCTACCATGGAATTGATCGAGAAATAAATATCAAAAGGATAACTAGTAGGTCATTTAAAACAAATAACCTACAAATATCATTTGGGACAAAGAAAACAAATTGATAATTAGAAATATTTTGAAAATGACATATTTTTGCTCATAGAATGCGATGTTTATGTAGCATTAACTATCTAAATTTTAAAAAGGTTTAAAATTAATTATCTAAGCTTCCATCTCAAGAAATAAGAAATTTATTTTAAAACTAGCAGAAATCAATGAAACAACCAGGCACACAATGGAGGAAATTAACAAATGTAAGAGTTGGTTGCTAAGCATTAATAAAAGTAATAAATCCTTAGCAAACTGATGAAGAAAAAAGAGAAAGAACACAAATTACCAGTATCAAGAATGAAAGGATATTCATTTCAGATTTTAAATTAAACATACCACAGAACAAAAATTAAAAATACCACAAAAATGTATTCTGAATAACTTTATGCCAAAAAAATATGATATTGAGATTAAATAGATTTCTAGAAAAACACAATTACCAAATCTAACACAGAGACAAAGAGAAAATCTGATAAGTTCTATTATCTTATAATGAAATTTACTCTGTATTATAGAAACTTCTCAGAAAGCTAATTATAGGACATACAACATTACTGTAAATTTATTCAAAAATTTAAGGAAAAAAATTAACCAGTTTTATATAAAACATACTGAAGATTAAAGAGTAGAGGAGATTTCCAACTTATTCCAGGAGTCCATCTTACCTTAATACATAAAGATGAGAAGAATACAAAAGAAAGGACAATTTCTGACCAATGACATGAATATAGATGCAAAATTTCTAAACAATATAGTAGATTATGTTCCATTTATATAAAGGAAATATGTAAAATGAAATTTATTCCAGAAATGCAAATTTGGTTTAAAATTTGAAAAATCACAGTATGTGTGTCACATAAATGAAGGATAAAATATATGATAAGCTCAATAAATGCAAAAAATGACAAATGTTAATATTTTCCAAGTTAAAAACTTTTAGCATATTAGTAATAGACAGGAACTTGTTTTGTGTTAAAGGGTATCCATAATACTCTCTAGCAAACATTAAACAATGCAAAATATTGAAAAATATATTCCTAAATTCTGAAATCCAACATAGAAGTTTGCTATCTCTACTTCGGTTCAGCATCGTATTTAAGGTCCTAGCCAGTACATTAAAGAAAAGAGAAAATGAAGGCATAGGGATTTAAACAGAAGCAATAATGTCATTATACATAGGTAACAAGACTGCATAGGCAGAAAATTCAGTGGAATCTTTAATTCAACAGTATCTACTAAAAATGATAATTAAATTTAGCAAGGTCACTAGACACAGGGTTATATTTAAAAATCAAGTTTATTTCTACCTACTTGTCACAAATAATCAGGAAGTATTTTTAATTGATACTATTTTCAAAAGCTGCTAGATAAATAGAAGTAGTGACCCGGATGTAATGGCCTTGGTCCTCCTTTTAGGGGGAACCATTTCGTGTGCTATTAGCTGAAGGTTTGTGTTTGATGTCTCTTATAATGTTGAGGAAATTTCCCTCTATAACTGAGTTTACTGAAAGATTTTTATCAGCAAGGCATGTTGGGTGCCAACCATTTCTTTTTCTGCATCTATTGAGATGATCTTACGAATGTTTATTTTTAGTCTGTTAACATGGTAGATTACATTTATTGATTTGTGACTATAAAAGCAATATTGTACTCCTGGGATAAAACCCATTTGGTCATGGGTTCTATCTTTTCTATGACCCATTGGTCAGGAAGTATCTTTTCTATTTTTACTTGATTCTATTTGCCAAAATTTTGTTTAGAATCTTTGCATCTGTGGAGACAGTCTCCAGACTTTGTCTCTGCAGCTCTTTCATGTATTCTATCTTGCAATCTCTAGCATCCTTAGCTTCCACAGGATCCTAACTCTTCCTTTTCAATTTAAGAAGATACCAAGTTCGACCTGGGTTTCTCCTCACTGTGCAGAAACCTAAAAACTCTCCAGACAGTAAGTTGGGCAAGCATAAGGCTTACCTCAACTGTTTCCAGTCTCTCAGGAATGTGTCAATGTCTTCCATTGACTGGTGGTCAAAGTTTGGTGAGTCATTATTTCATATATTTTGTCTTTTTTTTTAGTTGTTTCAGGTGGGAGTATAAAGCCAGTTCCTGTCACCCTATATTGGAATTAGACCTTATATACATATTAAAATTTATGTATAAAATAAAATTTGCAATTAACCTCTCAAACTCCCTTTCTCAGGAAGAGCCATCACCATCTACACAGATGCTTACAACAGAAACTTGGTGGTGTCCTTGATTTTTCCCACTAATCACATATACAATCAGTTGTTCAAGTTCTACCAAGTCTTCTCCAAAATATAACACAAATATATTAACTTTTTGCCACTAATACTGCTACCACCCCAGCTCAAGTTATATGGGCATATGTGAATTTACAAAATATGACCTCTGAAAGGCATCAGTTTTCCAGAATTAATGAACGAACTATAATAGATAATTTCAGGAAAGCTTCTAAAATTCAAGATGAATGTAGGATGTTCACGAGAGGAACAAAAACAGAGGAATCCAAATTTTTATAGAAAGAAGTCAAAAAGAAAATCACCCATACTTTCTTCTCAATGTATTATTATAGTTTGGAGAGAATAATTTGCAACTTTCTAGCTACCAAGAATATTATTTCAAAAATACTCCCTCACACTTTATCTTCACTCCCAGTCAATTAAGGAAAATTACCTTTGGAAATTGTAGCAAGACTGTTCCTTGATATTCTTCTTAGGGGTGGAGAAATTTTTCTGCTCTACATGGAATTACTGCTTAGATTAATAAGATCATAGGCACCTCCCAAGTACTCACTATGTTGTTCAGTCATTCATTCATTCATAAAACATTTTTGGTTGCCTACTCTGTGAGAGGATATTGAGTTCTGAGATTATAATTATGAATGAGACACAGTCATTGTTCTCAGGTAGTTCATCTTCTAATAATGAGAGTAGACTTAAGAACATAAAAAATATCTCTGGAAAGTTAATTATAAGTGCTAATACTTTTTAAAAATTTATATATAATCTCAAATTTCAAGATTGCAGGTTCAAGACATGATCAAGTATTTCCACTAAGTTCATCTTCTGCTAAAAAAGAACTCTAAGCAAAAATCTGGCCACTCACACAATCAAATGATTAAAGTACCACTTATTAAGAATTTTGATTAAAAATACAATCAACAGAATACCTAAAATCTTCTACTTAAACTCTTGGAAGAAAAATAGCATAGCTGAAAGGTAAGAGATGATAAACTATGGACATTTATATACTTTTCAAACTTCAAATTCATATGCATACATGTATAAATGTACATACAACTTAGTCTCTGCACTACAGATTTATAAATTCTCTATAAATTCATATGAGAGCCCATCATATTGTACAACTAAAACCATTTAACATAGTAGAAAAATATTTAGTTGTACAGTGATTCCAATTAAATAAAAATTAGAGACTTAAAAGAAATTACAAAGGGTTTTTATATTCTCCACAACGAATGTCATATACTTTTTACTGAATTATATGGATGTTTTAGTTTGACTAATATTATTAGGTAATAAATTAGATTTAAGTATTCAAGGAAAGGCCAAGCCCTACCTGGCCCTCTGTTGTCAACTGTATGTCTACATCATAGAATAGTTTTATTTAAAAGTGTATTAAAACATTTATTTTTGTTAAATTAGTATAAAGTAGTCTAAAATTAATGTCAGGTTTACAAGTAATATTCAAAATATGACCACTTTCTCTGTATTAGACAATGGAACAAAAACTAAGAAAATATATGTATACAGATATGTATATATATACACACACTTACACATACACACACAGAGCACACAGAGATGACTCAGATTTTGCACAGCCTTGAACCCTCTGAGAGTACTACCTGTGGTATCAGACAGACTTGGGTTCTGACACTTACCAGGTCTCAGTGTCTCATCTATTAGATACAACAAGAGTACCTAGACAATTAGGCTGTTAGGAGGATTGAAGGGCATAAGTCATATAAACTGTTGGGCACATAGTCTTGTCTGTGTGTCTGTACTTGACAACTGCACTTCACAAGTATTTCCAGGTCACATTTCTTTACTGTGTTCATAAAAGGGCCTTGGTTCTCCTCTGACCTGTGTTATTAGCTCATTCACAGGGCAGGGCCTGGTGCTCAGTACAGCAGGACTGAGCTGGCGGCAGGCACCCAGCTCAGACCCCTGAAGCATGATTGGCATGTAACTATGATGGCCTTTTCCTTCCAAGAGTTTTATTTTAGAGCGGCAGGCAGCTTATGTAGCTCTTGGGCAGAAACGTGGAGAAGTCTGGAGAAAGACAGACTCAAATCCAAGATGAAGCAACTGTGTGGATCAGCAAGATAGAAAACATCAGTAGTACAAAGTCCCCTGGTGCTTCTTCACCAGGGATTCCAGCTTGGAACATCTGTTCTAAATTTTCTGCTTTGGTCCACATCCCAGTAGGCAATTCAGATTCACACAGAAGTAATTGTAATTCCAGCCAACTACTCTGGCAGATTTATCGCTTCAAGGCTGACTACCTACCCACTTTGTGGTCAGACACATGAATCCCAATGTTTTTATACTTTCTAGTTGTAATATTGGGATCTTCAACATCAGGTTTTTCTCGTTTACTTTTCAAAAAAGGTAACGATTTTTACCAAATATGGTTGTTGTAAAGACTAAAAGAGATAAATGCAAAGTACGCATCTCATACTTAGAAAATAAATTTAAAAATAGCTATTATAATGACCATCAGCAAACAAGTAAAAATGAAAAAGCCTGTTGAGAAGGGAATAGGCAACAGAGTGAAAATTCTTGGGAAGAGGATTTCAAGTCATTGATACCTCCAGGAAAGGAGCGGAAGTGTTGGATATACTGGAAGAATGGTGGATGACTGTGTATTTATCAGAGGGCATGATTGGAGCAGAAAGAGTAAGAAGCTAGTGGGGATTAAGTTTGGGAAGACAGGGCCAGGCTAAACCATAAACCTCACTTAGTAACACACATTGGGGTCATCATTAAAAATATAGGGATTCTATGACAAGAGAAGATATAATAATAGCTGAATGTATATTAAGTTATGTGATAAAAATTAGCCATTTACTTATTTATTTTGCTTTTACTTATGCAGTATGCATATTTATTCTCTAAAGCGTCTTTTTAGTGTGATGAAAGCATTCTCAAATTAGATGGTGGTGAGGTTGGACAACTCTGTAAATATACTAAAAACCATTGAATTGTATACTTTAAGTGGGTGAAACCTTAATAAAGTAAATTGTATCTCAATAAAGTTGTTAAAATGTGGAATGAAGAAAATAACTTCTTGTTAAATGAGGATTCTGGGAACCAATACAGAATAGTGGAAAATGAGAAATTTATACTCTGAGAAACCAGTCACACATTCTTGCTAGCCATTTGCAGCTGAATGTCACTTAGAAATTGAGAGACTTGACAGTGGCTACTTGTTTGGCCACTCTGGGATCATTTTTCTCATTGCTACAGGTGAGGTGTAATACTGTTCTTACAGTGGTGGTGTTAAGGATTGCACAAGAAAATAGACATAAATTTCCTAGCACAGTCCCATGCTATCTACATAATAAATGTAGCTATAATTTTAATTTTATTATTATTTATAACACTGTAGGGCTCTTATACATCAAGGCTAATGCCAAGTAGCATGATAAACTTTCAAGATTCTGAGTGTATAAACCAAAACCCATCGCAAATCAACATCTGGTCAAGTCATAGCTGGTGGGCTGACCCTTGGCTATTGGCTAAGCCCTGCCCACCAGCAACACTCACTCCTACTCAGACCTGTGTACACAGAAGTGTAAATAAGTCCTTTCTTGAATATTTCAGCCAAGGGATGTGACACTGAACAAAACATTTTTTGATTTTCACTTCCCTGTACTGCAAACTTGATGTTTCTCACAGAAAATATATCTGACAGACTCTTGCTTTCCAGGTCAGCAGAGACTTCCATACTTGTGCAAATTCTGCTGCCCTGCATCATTTATTTAAGGAAGGTGAAACAAAGAGAAGCTAAATCTAGAAACTGAAATTTCTCATAATAGAATGGAAGCTAGCCTCTGAATTCATAGCATCTACATGCAACAGGAAACAAAGCCATCTCTCATGAAATCTGATGCAACTTTCAATATTCTGTGAAAATAAATACTAAGATTTGGTTAATTGCTATGTGTCCTTCTGGTCTACAGGTTCATCTTTTTTACAACAGTACACATACAAAAACATTACAGTGTAGCAAATTACTTAAAATTTAATGTTAACTACTTCTAAAAGCACATGTCAGTATTTTAGAATGGCCCGGGTGACATGTTGAAAGACATTCAAACTGTAAATATTAAGTGTTTCTTGCATATTTGTCATTCTCACATGTTTTCCACTATATCCTGTATAACTACCCAATGAACAGTTATTATCATTGTTATCACCCATGTTTGGTTAATGTGGAATCTGATCCAGAGGGGGAAAGTGACTTAAGTATGGTAACACAGCTAGGAAGTGACAGAGACAAGACTCCAGCCCAAATCCTCTACTTTGTGCTATTTTCCCAGCATAGTTGCTAGAGTACATACTGAGATTTCACATAATTCGAACACCACATCTCAATACATGGGAGTTTAAAATTTAAATATGAGAGAAAATCTATGTGAAAATAGCAGAAAAACCTGAATAAGCAATCTCCCTTTCCCCAAACTAACAAAATAACAAAGAAAAAAGAATAATTCAAAATAGAAAAACAGTTACCTGGTAGCAACCAAAGAAAGGAATATTATCTCTTTCCCCAAAACCTCAAAATTCATAGGAACGGTAAGATTTTGCACAGAGGGAAGAGGGACCATATAACATAGTATGGCCAAATTCCTAAGAACTCTCAGTAAAAGTTTCAAAAGAAAGGCAAACTGAGGGAGGAGCATCTTTGTTCCAGTTCTGACTGAGGAGTCATAGAAATACTTGTTGAGGAAAGTGATAAATGAGGGAAAGTGAACCACAGGGCTGACAGAAATAAACCCTGTTGGATTGCACATGGACTGGAACAATCAAATCTAAATGTTCCCCCATGAGAATATAAATTCCACTTTCCCAACCAAAAGGAATGAAACATCATACAAGACTTTCAGATAACTGCAGCCCAAGTAAATCTGTGTACTCCCTCAATGAGTCTGCCTTCTCCCTCCTGACATTTCCCCAGGCTACAGAAAAACAGAAAGCATACGAAAGGTTCCATATTCCAACTATTGTTGAAGGATAAAAGACACAATTCTCAAATACAGTAAGATGCTACATCAGTTTGAATAAAGGACTTGAGCAGAACCACCCAAGCATAAACAAAATGACAGAATTCACATGACAAGTCAGCAAAGATATTGCAACAAAAGGAAAAGGAAAAATTTTTGCATGGTAAAACCCTAACCCAGAAGAAAACATGTACCCCAACAAAAGAAGAGAAGTCACTGCACTATAGAAACATTTTCTCGTGACTATGAACTGAAACTACAGGAACTCAATGGTGAGATGATGAAACAACAGAAAGGGATTCATTTAAAGCAGGGGGAGAGATTGCTGACCCATATTTGTGTGTATAATATTGAGGATCGTACTTATTAAAAATTAATGAATATATTTTAAAAATGAGACAAAATTGACATGTGAAAACCAATTAAAATCACAGAGGAAGAACTTGAGAAAATTTCAGGGAAAGCAGATAAAAATATAAAGAGATTACATTAATAGAAGGACATTAATAGACACAAATTGCAGATGAATACAAGCAACCTAATAATGATTAGTATCCCTGAAGTCAAGAATTCAATAAATTGAGTGGAAAAGTTAAATATGTAACACACACACACACACACACACACACACACACACACACACACACACACACGTTTCCCTACAATCAAAGAGCAACAATAATTAAACCTGAATTTGGAGATAGATGAGGTTTCTGGGAGATTTGGTATAGGATGTTCAACATCACAATACATTCTGGTTAAGAATTTTAAGTCTCCTACATGTATTCAGGGAGAAAAAGCAAGTCACATGCAAGAGGAAAAATAAGAGGTCGATCCCAGCTGTGTCTGTTGTAACATACAACAGGCTATGCCTACAAGAATATGAATAAAAGAGACTATTATCCAATGATATCATTTTGAGCAAGCTAATGTACAAATATAAAGCAAATAGAAAAGAACCCAGAGAATTAAGTGCCCATGAGCCTTTCTTTGAAAAGCTACTTGGAAATGAAATAAAACCAAAACGAGAATGAGAAATGCTGGTGAACACACTAAGCACAATTAAATATAGAAATAACAGGAAACTGTTAGAGTAGGTAGATAGAACCAGATATGAACAGGGAGGAGAGGGGGGCTCCAGCCAGGTGCTCACACACATTCCATGAAAGCTGTTCTCCCAGGACGTGTGGAGTGAGAACAGCAACAGGCAAAAACCCGCTGGTTCTCATCTGGAGCAGAAGTTGACCCAAACTTCACCCCAAAGTACATTTTACACTCATTAACAGCAAAAATCACACCCTTCCACCATTAACGTGGTAAAAACCATGCCCCTCCATGCCTTGACTGTTCTGTGAAGAACTAATATATCTGAAAACTCCCCCTCCTGGCACGGGGTGGAGTAAGCCCAAACTCTTTACTCCACCATCATGAAGATTCTATCTGTTCCCTTTGAAACCTCTTCCCACTTAATAAATATTAATTTCCCTTTACATAAAAAAACTCCCTATTGTTTCCTCCAAGTGACTCACCCTCGGGTCTCCAGTGCTCAACTCTTGAATTTGTACTCTCTCTTTTCTTTTTTTTTAGACCAGGTTCAGTGTTTATTTTTAACTCGGCTTATCTTTTTTTTTTTTGAGAGGGCATCTCTCATATTTATTGATCAACTCGTTGTTAACAACAATAACATTCTGTATAGGGGAGTCAATGCTCAAGGCACAATCATGAATCCATCTCAAGCATAATTATCATCACTCTCCAATCTTCTGAAGCATAATGAACAAGTTCTTACATGGTGAACGAATTCTTACATGGTGAACAGTACAAGGACAGTCATCACAGAAACTTTCGGTTTTGATCACGCATTATGAACTATAAACAATCAGGTCAAATATGAATATTTGTTTGATTTTTATACTTGATTTATATGTGGATCCCACATTTCTCCCTTTATTATTATTATTATTTTTATTTTTAATAAAATGCTTAAGTGGTACGTAGATGGAAGATAAAGGTAGAAAACATAGTTTAGTGTTGTAAGAGAGCAATTGTAGATGATCAGGTGTGTGCCTGTAGACTATGTGTTAATCCGAGCTAGACAAGGGCAATAAAACATCCACGGATGCAGAAGATTTCTCTCAAAACAGGGTGGGTGAGGTTCTAAGCTTCACCTCTGTTGATCCCCAATTTCGCACCTGATGGCCCCCCTGTGACTGTGCCTGTCTTAGGTTGTTCCTCCCTTGAGGAATCTTACCCGTCTCTGGCTAACCAGTCATCTTCCAGGGCCATAAAGGGAGATGTAAAGTTGGTAAGTGAGAGAGAAGCCATATTGTTTGAAAAGGTTAGCTTTTTACTTCTTTGCAGATTTATGCCCTGTGGTTTCTATGACCAGCATTTGTCTTGAGGTATCTTTACCACTTGGAGGAATTATGATACTCGGTAAATTTGATATGAGGCACGAATTCTATTTAAGGGTTGTAATTAGGAAGGAAGAAGAAAAGCTACAGAGGTAGCAGATGGAAGAAAACATGGGAGGATTGATTATTTCTTTGACATATCTTCTTGTAGAGTAACTTAAGCATGTATAGGTTTTAAACTACTAATTAAATTGCACACACACATTAACATATTAGGAATACAGTTACATAAACAAAGCAGATCTATAATTACCACCCATCTCCAGTGAAGCCAAGAAAACCAGTTAGGCACCCTAGGCATTTGTGAAAAATTGTCTGTGATATGATGGATACTCTCCAACAGTCTGAGAGAAATCAGACAAATTAAAGCAACCCATTTTGGGAACTGTTCACATCCCATATGTTCTTTTAACCATAGATAGTCTGTAGTTGTAAGATTTTGGAGCGCTACAACTTGGACTTCTCCTAATTCTTGGTTGACTTCCAACAGTATAGATCCAGTCAAATTTGTTGTTTTACTGTATGGACAGGCCAGCTTAGATATCTCCTTCTTCATTCCAATGGCAAGCCCAGGAACTGGTGGGATGGATGCAGCTACAACTGCAGCATCGCCTGGATCTTTGTGGAGGTTTTTTGATGATCATCTTCTGGTATGAGTCTTCCAGAGAGTGCTGATGTTGGAAGTTCTTCTTCATATTGTATCTTAGTTCATTTTCTGGGTATCCAAATTAGGCTTTGATCTTCTGTATAAAAACAAACAGACCCTTTGCCCACACTTTGATATGCCCTTTATACCATTGTGTAGAACTCATTAGAGGTCACCACACAGGAACTGCTTTTTTTTTTTTAGGAAAGGAATATTATCAGAAAAGTGTACCTCCATAGCCAATCATCTGACACCCTTTAAGTGATCAAAATTAAGGATATTTAAAGCATGTGTTAATCTTTGATTTACCATTAGTTTTATCCTATCAAGGAATAATCCCCCTTTTCTTTCTTTCTTTCTTTCTTTTTCTTTTTTTAAATCTTTAATCTACACTTACAAGAAAAATATTATGTTTACTAGGCTCTCCCCTATATCAGGTCCCCCCTATAAACCACATTACAGTCACTGTCCATCAGCATAGTAAAATGTTGTAGAATCACTGCTTGTCTTCTCTGTGTTGTACAGCCCTCCCCTTTCTCCCTCCCTCCCCATGCATGCTAATCCTAATACCCCCTTTCTTCTTCCCCCTCTTATCCCTCCCTATCTACCTATACCCCCAAGTCCCTTTCCCTTTTGTACCTGTTAGTCCATTTTCGGGTTCTGTAATTCCACTGCTGTTTTGTTCCTTCAGTTTTTCCTTTGTTCTTATACTACACAGATGAGTGAAATCATTTGGTATTTCTCTTTCTCCGCTTGGCTTATTTCACTGAGCATAATACTCTCCAGCTCCATCCATGTTGCTGCAAATGGTAGGATTTGCCCTTTTCTTATGGCTGAGTAGTAGTCCATTGTATATATGTACCACATCTTCTTTATCCATTCATCTATCAATGGACATTTAGGTTGCTACCAATTCTTGGCTATTGTTAATAGTGCTGCAATAAACATAGGGGTGCATTGGTCTTTCTCATACTTGATTGCTGCATTCTTAGGGTAAATTCCTAGGAGTGGAATTCCTGAGTCAAATGGTAAGTCTATTTTGAGCATTTTGATGTACCTCCATACTGCTTTCCACAATGGTTGAACTAATTTACATTCCCACCAGCAGTGTAGGAGGGTTCCCCTTTCTCCACAGCCTCGCCAACATTTGCTGTTGTTTGTCTTTTGGATGGCAGCCATTCTTACCGGTGTGAGGTGATACCTCATTGTAGTTTTAATTTGCATTTCTCTGATAATTAGCGATGTGGAGCATCTTTTCATGTGTCTGTTGGCCATCTGTATTTCTTTTTTGGAGAACCATCTGTTCAGTTCCTCTGCCCATTTTTTAATTGGGTTATTTGTTTTTTGTTTGTTGAGTCGTGTAAGCTCTTTATATATTCTGGATGTCAAGCCTTTATCGGATGTGTCATTTTCAAATATATTCTCCCATACTGTAGGGTTCCTTTTTGTTCTATTGATGGTGTCGTTTGCTGTACAGAAGCTTTTCAGCTTAATGTAGTCCCACTTGTTCATTTTTGCTGTTGTTTTCCTTGCCCGGGGAGATATGTTCAAGAAGAGAAGAGGTCACTCATGTTTATGTCTAAGAGGCTTTTGCCTATGTTTTTTTCCAAGAGTTTAATGGTTTCATGACTTAGATTCAGGTCTTTGATCCATTTTGAGTTTACTTTTGTATATGGGGTTAGACAATGGTCCAGTTTCATTCTCCTACAATTAGCTGTACAGTTTTGCCAACACCATCTGTTGAAGAGACTGTCATTTTGCCATTATGGCTCCTTTATCAAATATTAATTGACCATATATGTTTGGGTTAATTTCTGGATTCTCTAGTCTGTTCCATTGGTCTGTGGCTCTGTTCTTGTGCCACTACCAAATTGTCTTGATTACTATGGCTTTATAATAGAGCTTGAAGTTGGGGAGTGAGATCCCCCCTACTTTATTCTTCTTTCTCAGGATTGCTTTGGCTATTCAGAGTCATTGGTGGTTCCATATGAATTTTTGAATTATTTGTTCCAGTTCATTAAAGAATGTTGCTGGTAGTTTCATAGGGATTGCATCAAATCTGTATATTGCTTTGGGCAGGATGGCCATTTTGACGATATTAATTCTTCCTAGCCATGAGCATGGGATGAGTTTCCATTTGTTAGTGACCCCTTTAATTTCTCTTAAGAGTGACTTGTAGTTTTCAGGGTATAGGTCTTTCACTTCTTTGGTTAGGTTTATTCCTAGGTATTTTATTCTTTTTGATGCAATTGTGAATGGAATTGTTTTCCTGATTTCTCTTTCTATTGGTTCATTGTTAGTGTATAGGAAAGCTAAAGATTTCTGTGTGTTAATTTTGTATCCTGCAACTTTGCTGTATTCCAATATCAGTTCTAGTAGTTTTGGAGTGGAGTCTTTAGGGTTTTTTATGTACAATATCATATCATCTGCAAATAGTGACAGTTTAACTTCTTCTTTACCAATCTGGATTCCCTGTATTTCTTTGTTTTGTCTGATAGCCGTGGCTAGGACCTCCAGTACTATGTTAAATAACAGTGGGGAGAGTGGGTATCCCTGTCTAGTTCCTGATCTCAGAGGAAATGCTTTCAGCTTCTCGCTGTTCAGTATAATGTTGGCTGTGGGTTTATTATATATGCCCTTTATTATGTTGAGGTACTTGCCCTCTATTCCCATTTTGCTCAGAGTTTTTATCATGAATGGATGTTGAATTTTGTCAAATGCTTTTTCAGCATCTATGGAGATGATCATGTGGTTTTTGTCTTTCTTTTTGTTGATGTGGTGGATGATGTTGATGGATTTTTGAATGTTGTACCATCCTTGCATCCCTGGGATGTATCCCACTTGGTCATAGTGTATGATCCTTTTGATATACTGTTGAATTCTGTTTGCTAATATTTTATTGAGTATTTTTGCATCTACATTCGTCATGGATATTGGTCTGTAATTTTCTTTTTTGGTGGGGTCTTTGCCTGGTTTTGGTATTAGGGTGATGTTGGCTTCATAGGATGAGTTTGGGAGTATTCCCTCCTCTTCTATTTTTTGGAACACTTTAAGGAGAATGGGTATTATGTCTTCTCTATGTGTCTGATAAAATTCCGAGGTAAATCCGTCCGGCCCCGGAGTTTTGTTCTTGGGTAGTTTTTTGATTCCCGTTTCAATTTCTTTGCTCGTAATTGGTTTGTTTAACTTTTGTGTTTCTTCCTTGGTCAGTCTTGGGAGGTTGCATTTTTCTAGGAAGTTGTCCATTTCTTCTAGGTTTTCCAGCTTGTTGGCATATAGGTTTTCATAGTAGTCTTTAATAATTCTTTGTATTTCTGTGGAGTCTGTCGTGATTTTTCCATTCTCATTTCTGATTCTGTTGATTCGTGTTGATTCTCTTTTTCTTTTAATAAGTTTGGCTAGAGGCTTATCTATTTTGTTTATTTTCTCAAAGAACCAGCTCTTGGTTTCGTTGGTTTTTGCTATTGTTTTATTCTTCTCAATTTTGTTTATTTCTTCTCTGATCTTTATTACATCCCTCCTTCTGCTGACTTTAGGCCTCATTTGTTCTTCTTTTTCCAGTTTCGATAATTGTGATGTTAGACTATTTCTTTGGGATTGTACTTCCTTCTTCAAGTGTGCCTGGATCACTATATACTTTCCTCTTAAGATTGCTTTCGCTGCATCCCACAGAAGTTGGGGCTTTGTGTTGTTTTTGTCATTTGTTTCTATATATTCCTTGATCTCTATTTTGATATGTTCATTGATCCATTGATTATTTAGAAGCATGTTGTTAAGCCTCCATGTGTTTGTGAGCCTTTTTGTTTTCTTTGTAGAATTTATTTCTAGTTTTATACCTTTGTGGTCTGAAAAATTGGTCAGTAGAATTTCAATATTTTGGAATTTACTGAGGCTCTTTTTGTGAGCTAGTATGTGGTCTATTCTGGAGAATGTTCCATGTGCACTTGAGAAGAATGTATATCCTGTTGCTTTTGGATGTAGAGTTCTATAGTTGTCTGTTAGGTCCATCTGTTCTAGTGTGTTGTTCAGTGCCTATGTGTCTTTACTTATTTTCTGCCCTTTGGGGTGAGTGGTGTGTTGAAGTCTCCTAAAATGAATGCATTGCAGTCTATTTCCCTCTTTAGTTCTGTTAGTATTTTTTTCACATATGCTGGTGCTCCTGTGTTGGGTGCATATATATTTAGAATGGTTATATCCTCTTGTTGGACTGAGCCTTTTATCATTATGTAGTGTCCTTCTTTATCTCTTGTTACTTTCTTTGTTTTGAAGTCTATTTTCTCTGATATTAGTAGTGCAACCCCTGCTTTCTTCTCACTCTTGTTTGCCTGAAATATGTTTTTCTATCCCTTGACTTTTAGTCTGTGCATGTCTTTGGGTTTGAGGTGAGTTTCTTGTAAGCAGCATATAGATAGGTCTTGCTTTTTTATCCATTCTATTACTCTGTGTCTTTTGACTGGTGCATTAAGTCCATTTACATTTAGGGTGACTATTGAGAGATATGTCCTTATTGCCATTGCAGGCTTTGGATTCGTGGTTACCAAAGGTTCACGGTTAACCTCTTTAGTATCTTACTGTTTAACTTAGCTCACTTATTGAGCTGTTATATACACTGTCTGGAGATTCTTTTCTTCTCTCCCTTCTTATTCCTCCTCCTCCATTCTTCATATGTTGTGTGTTTTGTTCTGTGCTCTTTTTAGGAGTGCTCCCATCTAGAGCAGTCCCTGTAAGATGCCCTGTAGAGGTGGTTTGTGGGAAGCAAATTCCCTCAGCTTTTGTTTGTCTGGGAATTGTTTAATCCCGCCATCGTATTTAAATGATAGTCATGCTGGATACAGTATCCTTGGTTCAAGGCCCTTCTGTTTCATTGCATTAAATATATCATGCCATTCTCTTCTGGCCTGTAGGGTTTCTGTCGAGAAGTCTGATGTTAGCCTGATGGGTTTTCCTTTATAGGTGACCTTTTTCTCTCTAGCTGCCTTTAAAACTCTTTCCTTGTCCTTGATCCTTGCCATTTTAATTATTATGTGTCTTGGTGTTGTCCTCCTTGGATCCTTTCTCTTGGGGGTTCTATGTATTTCCGTGGTCTGTTCGATTATTTCCTCCCCCAGTTTGGGGAAGTTTTCAGCAATTATTTCTTCAAAGAGACTTTCTATCCCTTTTCCTCTCTCTTCTTCTTCTTCTGGTACCCCTATAGTACGGATATTGTTCCTTTTGGATTGGTCACATAGTTCTCTTAGTATTGTTTCTTTCCTGGAGATCCTTTTATCTCTATGTCAGCTTCTATACGTTCCTGTTCTCTGGTTTCTATTCCTTCAATGGCCTCTTGCATCTTATCCATTCTGCTTATAAATCCTTCCAGGGTTTCTTTCACTTCTGTGATCTCCTTCCTGACATCTGTCATCTCCCTCCGGACTTCATCCCATTGCTTTTGCATTTTTATCTGCATCTCATCCCATGGCTCTTGCATTTTTCTCTGCATCTCCATCAGCATGTTCATGATTTTTATTTTAAATTCTTTTTCAGGGAGACTGGTTAGGTCTGTCTCCTTCTCAGGTGTTGGCTCTGTGATCTTTGTCTGCCTGTAGTTTTCCCTTTTCATGGTGATAGAGTTAGTTTGCAGAGCTGGTACGAGTGACAGCTGGAAGAGCTTTCCTTCTTGTTGGTTTGTGGCCTTCCTCTCCTGGGAGAATAGCGGCTTGTGCCTCTAGTGGCTTGTGCTTGGCAGTTGTGCGCAGACAGGGCTTCTGCTTCCTGCCCGGTTTCTATGGAGTTTATCTCTACTGTTGCTGTGGGCGTAGCCTGGCTCGGGGTGCTGCTCCAAAATGGTGGAGCCCCGTTGGAGGGGGAGCGGCCGGGAGGGTATTTATCTCCATAAGGGGCCTCTGTGCTCCCTGTTGCCCGGGGGGTTAGAGTGCCCAGCGATCTCCAGATTCCCTGCCTCTGGGCTAAGTGTCCTGCCCTGCCCCCTTAAGACTTCCAAAGAGCACTCTCCAAACCAAAACAAGAACAGCAACAACAAAAGAAAAAAAAATTATATAAATAATTTTTTTTAAAAAAAAGGAAAATCACATGATTTTCTTTGTCCTCAGGCGCCGGTCTCAGGCACCCGCTCACCGGTCCTGCCGCCCTGTTACCCTAGTATCCAGGACCCCACGCATGCACTGTGTCTGTGCTCTGGTCTGGATGGCTGAGGCTGGGTGTTCAGCAGTCCTGGACTCCCTGTCCCTCCCTGCTGACTCCTCTCCACCCGCCGGGAGCTGGTGGGAGGGGCTCTCGGGTCCCGCCAGGCCGGGGCTTGTATCTTATCCCCTTCACGAGGCGCTCGGTTCTCGCAGGTGTGGATCTGGTCTGGATGTTGTCCTGTGTGCTCTGGTCTTTATTTTAGGAAGAGTTGTCTTTGTTATATTTTCATAGATAAATGTGATTTTGGGAGGAGATTTCTGCTTCTCTACTCACGCTGCCATCTTGGCTCCACCCTCTCTCTTTTCTTTAAACTGTTATTTTCCAATAAACTCATAAACCTCAACTGCTTTGGTGTCTGTCCTTGGATTCTTTCTTGCGAAAAAACCAAGACCCTGTCTCTGGTGACAAAACTACTATGCAGACATGATTAGAGGTCATAATATTACTTTTGTATACCTAGGACATATAAAAATTTTAATAATAAAGCAAATAAAATCGGAGATGTGAAGAAGAGGTTAGAGGAATCGTGAGAGTCTTTTGTAACAGGGAGTCAACTGACACAGAGTTAAATTGAAATACGCTCTAAAAAGTTTATTCTATTTCTGAATGGCTTCATAGTTATATATGTATATGTTCTTCATATCAGAAGAAGCTCTTAGGCAATGATCTCTATTGGGAAGAACAATATATGAATTTCTGCAATGACTCAAATTACACTGGGGTTTTTCTTTCTGAAACATTCTAGGGCAATTATGTGTTTTCATTAAAAATTGCATGGTTGTATTTAATAAAGTATGCCTTTATATTAATTCTTCTAATGGCATATATGCATTGAAAGATTTCTAAAACAATGTAGACCAAATGAAAACCAAGATTATATCTGGGTCATAAGGATTTCTACTTTTTTCCTCTTTCTTCATTCTCATAATGATCATCCATCATGTTTGCCAAAAAAAAAAGATGATTTGGAGTAATTTTAAAAAAATAGAAAATACAAAATCCCTTCAATTAAGGAATTTTAAAATAAAACGCTTTTTTAAAAATTTTAACATGTACACAGCAATGTCTGAGGGAACTTGAACAGAGGTGATATCAAGTGGAAAAAGACTAATCTGAATGAGTTAATGTTGATCAGAAAATGTTTCTTGGAGGTAAATGCTAACAGTTCCAGAAAGAAGAAATTAGCAAACATCAATAAATAAAAATGAAAAGGACCTGTGAAAAAAACTTAGGAAAAAGACAAAATATGTCCAATAAAAAATGAACAGATTTACCTGGACCAATGATTCCACATTTGGAACAGATAAGAAAAACAAAGAGAAAAGGAGGGAGAGAATGGGGAGAAGAGGGGAGGAGGGCAGGGGGCAGGAGGAATGGGGGCAAGGGGAACCAAGGGAGCAAGACAAGGATAAGGGGGGCAAAAATGCCCTTAGGCTCCTTCTGCATTTACCTATATACTAATTACAACAACAGTGAGAGACACGTAAACAAACGAAGAGGAAGAAAAGGAAAGGACACAGAGGTTGACAGACATTGCGTAGCATTTCCAGGTGTGTGAAGCTAGTAAATATCACAGCCAGGACATCCCCTGAAAAAATGTTAGGATATTTCAAGAAATGCTTCCAAACTAATGTAGAATTCAAAGAGTAAGTGTAACTACATACCCTACAAACATTCTTCATGGATAGTTCAAACTAGCTACTCAATTCCAAACACTTAAAAGAGAAACACGACTCACTGACTGGATTTTGTGGACAAAGGAAAAAATAGGTAGAAATTGATACAAATTGTCCATACTTAGTTTTGTCTCCCAGGTCACAGAGAAAGATAGTTTCGTTGTCCAGAAATGTTCACTTTCAAGTTTGAAGTAACTGGCCAAAGAAGGGTATAGTATTGGCCCTCATGGCAGCCACTAGGACTCCTCTTTGTCTACCACGCTTGTTCTGACCGGGGAAGTAACTGGACTCATGTTGAGTCTGGACGCACCATCTTCACATCCAAGAGGTACAGCTCTAATGCTGGCCAGGGTTCAGTCTCTTGTAGTCCTCTGCCTACACCAAGCAGGTCTGCTTCAATGTGTCCTGTATTCTCCAAGGCTGTAACTTCGCATCAGTGCATTTGCCAGAATAGAGACTCTGTGCAGTATTTTAGACTCATTTTCATTATATGTCCTCTGGGTACTGGTGGGCATTTATGACGTCAGCCAGCCTCCCTTAGACAGACTGATGAAATCTTTTGCACCTGGAAAATCTCAGCAGCAGCAGCAGACTGGAGTGGAGCACATGAACAATTAAATGCTTCCACCAAAACGTGGCACATGTGGTGGCTCTTCACCTGAGCAACCCACCTCAGTGGCCTAATTTCCCAGGTAGAAAGAAGTACAATCGTCCATATGCCAAATACTAAATCAGAACAAGTATCAGGCACTAGAAGGAAGATCTTCGCAATCAAAATAACTGACTGACTTCTGCTTAAGTCCTAAATACAGGTGTGCGGTTATATTTTTAACTTAAGTAAAAAATAATAATAATAATTCATGTGGCCAAGTATTGCTAAGTATACAAAGTACCTTTGATTTACTATCAATTTTCAGCTAACTAATGTATCATCCTAAATATAGCCAAATATTTTTTTGCCTTTATCAAGAGGAGAAAATTACAATGCTGTTAACGATAGATAGCTATTCCCCATATATAAACTAACACTTGCTTCCTTTTTTTTCTTGGTCTCTCCCAGGTTATATCACCACAAACAGGATTCTTTTTTAATAGAAAAGAAAAAAATATATGCTTATCCTGAGATTTGCTAGTGAAAACAGGGTAAAGAGAGGTGCTACAAGTTGTTGAAGAGGTGACCTTAATGAAAATATGCATTTAAAGAAAGTTGTTTTAGCCATTTATATAACATGCAGTTTTAAGATAAAGAGACAGAGTAATTTTTTTCTAGATTTAAAGAAAAACTCTAGTAGAGAACACCAGAATAACAGAAAAATATTAATGCTTGGAAAATCACATTCACTAAAAGATGAAACAAGGAAGTACTTCATGTCTAAGTCTACATCAGCCAAACTCTAAATATTGTGTCTACATAGCAAATCACCTCTAATTTACAGTAACAGGCCTACACTAATAGACACTATATAAATAGCATGAATCAACTCAACGAGTGAATTATGATAATTAATGCTGAATACAACAAATATAACAAAATTATAGCCATTGCCAAAACGTCTTCAAATAGAGAGACTAAGAAAAGTTGAAACAGGAGACACCTTTAAACCAAAGCAAGTGATATTGAGAGAGGCAACTTGATTCCCATGTGACTCTCCCTTAGGGATTTGCTTTGTCTGGCACTGTGGCCATTATACACACAGCAGGAGTTTGTGGGGATAGGTGGCAGTGCTAAGAGAATGGAAAAACATTTTTGAACATAGCATTCTTGTATACCCATGATGCTCTCAGGGACCTGGGCCAATATCCAAAATCAGCCAGGAAAATGTGTCTTTCAAAGTATTTTATCCTTGACAGTTGTGATTGCTAATTTTATGTTCAACTTGACTGGGCCACAGATTACCCAGATATTTGCTCAACATACTTCCAGGTGTGTCTGTAAGAGTGTCAAATTTTGGATGAGATGAACATTTGTATTAGTATTCTGAGTAAAGTAGATTGCCCTCCTTAAGCCTCCCCTGAAGGCCTGAATGGAAAAAAATGCCTGGCCCTCCCCCAAGAAAGGGGGGAAAGCATCCTGCCTGTTGGAGCTGGGACAAGGGTCTTTACTTGTCTATAGTTTGCAGACTGAAGATATTGGGATTTCCCAGCCTTCATAATTGTGTGAGCCAATACCTTAAAATAAAACTGTAACTCTGGGGATTAAATTCCAGGACAAAATACATTTGAAACTGAAATCATTCAGGGGGGAAATAAAATGGGAGAAAACTGTTTATTGCTTCCAAGCAATTGTCCACTTCTGCTCACTCATGTCTCTCACAACCGGGCTACAGAAAAAGCGACCCCACCCAGCATGTCCAGTTCAGATAAACCCAGGCTTACTCTTGTAATGACCTATTGATATGGAGATGCACTAAGGCCATGCGAGAGATTCTGGGAATGTTGCAATTGTACCCACGAAAACTCTTACATATATATATATATATGTACATACACATATATATGTATATTCTATTGTTTCTTTTTCTCAGAGAACCTTGTTTGCTGCAGTTGTTCATTGTTTTCTAATGAGCTAATGTTTGCAGTGGCTAGATTATCTAATATAATAACAGAGTGAGACCCACATGCCATTGTGCGGACCAGTGCTTCTCAAACATTGCTGTGTGTATACATCCCTGGGGAACTTGTTACAGGGTTGTGTCTGATTCATAGAACTGAGGTAGGACCTGAAACTCTGTGTTTATAACAAGATCCTAGGATATGCCAGTGCCAATTCCAGTTCTGCCGATCCATGTACATACTTTAAGCAGCAAAGATGTAGAGACTCCATCTTTACTTCAAAGTAAAGTAACTGAAGATTTTATGGGCCTAGCAGCCTGTGCTGCCTTATAGTTAGTTTAAGGCCTTTTCCTACATCAAGGAAAAGCTATAGTTAAAAGTACAAATCCAGGGTCATTTGTGAGGCAAATGAATGTCACTCACAGTAGTTGGTCTCTGTTTCCGCTATCAGCAAGCCACAAATTGGTGCCTGTCCATGCATGAAGAAGAAAAACAGAAATGGATAAAAACAAAAGCATTTCCTTTGGGCAGAAACAATCCACTGTTCAAGTATTATTTTCTGGCTACATAACTGTGGCAGGCAGAACTCTATCCTCTTAAGCGGAACTAAGTCCACACTGTAAACCTTTGCTTTCTCAGAACATCCCCGTATTAAGGCATCCTCTTGACAAGTATGTGAGCTCACTTGCCTATCTCACCAGAACAGAAAAACGTGCATTTCTGAGTTATATTTCATGGTATCAGGCCTATCGATAAAAAAAATTATGCCATATATCAAAATTTCATTTAGCCAATTTTGGAAAGAAAAGCCTTCATTTGTGACAATTCAAATATGCTCTTCAATACCCATATTAGAGTTTATAGGAAATGAAATGCCTACTTCATTTTCAATTTAGTTTTAGGTTAAAGTTCTGTAAGAACTTGCCCTGACTTGACAAAAGCCCTGTTTACACAGTAAATGCTACCACATATTTACCTAGTAGACAACAGGTTGGTTAATGAAACATGAAAATATTTTGCCATGAATGACCAGAGGCAGTTGCAACTTTTATGAGAAATAAGTGTGTTCTATTTTATCCTGACTTCTAAACACTCATCTTCATGATCAGAAGTGGCAGCCCAGGTTAGAAGACCTGGTGTTGCATCAGATACATTACCTACTCATTGGACCACACAGTATTTTAAACTGTTTTGTGACAGAAAATATCATGCAGGTGTGAAACAAGGGAGTTGAAAGGTGCTTTCACTCGCTGTACATTATGAATTCCATCCAGTGAAACCATTCACTCCTGCTCTTTCTTTTTAACATCATCCTGACTTTCTCATTTCCCCAGCTGCTTTAGGAGGTGCTTTGACACTTGACACTTTTAAAAAGAGTGAAAACACAGAAGTTTTTTCTATATAGACATATCACTGTTTTCTAATACTTTGAGAGAAAGAACTCTTCTGGAATATCAGATGTTCTGATTAGAAAATCTTCACATGTGACTGTAATACATTTAAATAGGCCTACCACTAAATGTAGACTGTGTACAATGTAACAGTTCTTTGATGATCCAAAAGGCTCTTAAGATTGCACGACAGGTGTGTAGAAATACTGGTTAATAGTGCAGTCTAGTTGATTAAATGCAACATGACATTTTTCCTGAGTGCCAAGGCAATAAAGGTACCCAGTTGCTACATTGCTAAAATAAAGTGAGTTACTGGCTCACACAGGTATTTTCTAACATCTGGATCATGCTGTTTCTCAAACATAGAAAAGTCATTAGTCTAATGAGTTAAGGTTGCTTGACACCTTCTATATATGGGCTCATGCATTTAGGTAAATTACTTCAAAGAGGTGGAGAGGATTTTCAGGGTGTTTAAATTTCCAATGTCTTGAACCACAAAAAGCACTTGCTTCCAATATATTGAAGAAGTTCTGATGCCACGAAATGAGTACTTTAAAACATTTAAAAACCATAACTACACTCTACCCTCTGTCCTTACATTCTCACATGAGAATCACAAACACTAACTCATTCTCTCACCTGCCCTCCCCCCCCGAGTCTCCCCAGCATCCCCACTTAACTCTGTAGTAAGGCATTTCAGCAACAATGTAACTGACTTTTAAAATCGGGTGTTTGCGAGTAGTTAATGAAAACAGCATTTTATAGCAGTTCTCATTAATAAAAATTTATGAGTCCATGAAGGTGACGTGAACTAACATTTGCTGAATGGCTACTATGTGTCTCCACACAGGTAAACACTTTATATGCATTATATGCATGATGTCAATCTCCACCAAAAATCTGTAGGGTAGTTATCAATTCCATCTTCCAGATAAAATGGAACCACCAAGAGTACAAATGTGTCCCTAGTCACACAAATAGTTATCAATAGAGCTAAATTATGAAACCATATCTGTGTGATTCCAATATAGATTTGGTATTATATTCCCAAATACATGTGATAAATTAATTAATAAATACAAAGAATAATTTAACCTAGCCCCACAGTTTGCTTGCTTGGCTTATATTTATTTACTTATCTAAATTTATATTATAATTATAAATATTATAAATAATTCATCATCAGAAAACTTGGAACATAAAGAACACTGCAAAGAACATAAATATTACCTGTAATACTGCCATCCAGAGATAGTAAGTGATAATATTGGGTAGTTTTATTTAAATTTAAATTTTACAAATTTAAGTTCATAATGTATATTTTATAACCAGTATTTGTACATTAACAATATTTGTTAAATGTTGTTAAATTTGTTAAAATGACCATTTTCCATATTATTAAAAAATACTTATAAGCTTGATTTTCATGGCTGTTATTCTATATATGGAGATGCCATAATTCAATGTTTCCCATTGTTGAATATTTCTGTCATTTCTGAATACAATTTTTCTTTAAAAATAAAAAATAAGAAGGCAGTGTGACAGAACAAAAACAGCTTGGCACTAAAAATATGGAGAATTGAATCCTAGATTTATTATTTTGTATCCCTGAAACTTTAAGAAAGTCATTTACCCTTTCTGGTATTGATGTTTATCTGCAAAATAAAAGAGTTAAGAGTAATGACACTTTTTCACATGTTTTAGAGTCTATGATTCTAGGAATACTATATAAATTATTCTGAAACTCTGATGCTCAGAGTATTTGTATACCCCAAATTATAGACAACTGGGGAGAGGGGAGCAGTTATAAATATATGAAGAGTGGATCAATGTGGCAGGCTTTACTTCCTGACATGGCCTATCTACTCAGATGGAGTTAGAATGTTATTTTGACAATTACTAATGTATTATGAAATCAAATGTAATATTTCCATAGATTTTCCTCCTTAAACAGAAAACTTTAAAATATCAAACCCTAACTCCCTATACAGTGCTCTACTGTGTTACTAGATGTATTTGCTGGAGTATTTTGAGTATTTAAGCAGCACTGCCTGAAGCAATGAGGTGGAAACTGATCCTAAAACTGTAGTAATGTTAGCAACTCCTGAGGTATTTCCCCGTAAACGATGCAGCTTATTGGCACAGATCTCCTTTGCAAATCTCTTTCTTCAGATCCTTCCATCAGACAGCTGAATATTCTCCAGGCTGAAATGAATAAATAGTAGCATCTTTCCTTTTGTTTCCTCCAATAGATCCTTTGAAAAGAATAAACTAAAAAGCAAAACAAAAATCTCCTGCTCTTCTGCTAAAAAATGAGTTGTTGTTTTTTTTATTTTTTTATTTTGATATCTTTAATGTACAATTACTTGAACAACATTATGGTTACTAGACTCCCACTATTATCCCATTATACTCACTGTCCATCAGCATAGTAAAATATGAGTTTTAAAGTGATTAGCAAAGGGGCTTTGAGGAGCACCTCTGTCTTTGTGTCTCCTAAGCATTTCCTCTTTCTTTCTTTTCCTGTTACTGTTCATTCTTCCTTAGTCTTAGGTTCATTTGCCATCATCCTAGGAATTACCTTCTCCTTTGGTTGCTGTGCTAGAGACAATTTTTCATTCCTTATTTCTTTATTTATTTTATTATTTTTATTTATTTTTATTATTTTATTATTTATTTATTCCTTATTCCTTATTATTTATTTCATTCCTTATTTCAGGTATTTATGAAATTTACATGATGAACCTCTTACAAGCTACCTTCTCCCAGTAAGAGTTAAAAATGTGCATGTTACACATGGGAATCCTTGGGATTTCTTTCATGTTTGAATGGTTTGAAAAGCTATGTATGATGACTGTTGATGAAATGAGGATCATCATCTACACCAATGAAGACTGAATGAAGCGGCTGGGAACAATTTATTTGGGGAGTTGATCCATGAAAACTAGCAATTTCTGACAGTCTGAAGAAATAAGAACTGACCTGCTATTAGAGTCAGGCATCAGACATAATGAAAATTAAACAGTCTTCAAGAAAGTGACTTAATATGCTCTGTCCATCCTTCAAATCTTAGCTTGCTTCTGTGGGAATCTATGGCAATGGGGTAACAGTGCATCTCCATATATAACCTTGTGTTTTCTCTTTCCTGAACATCTATTGAGATTGAGATACTCCATTCAGTAATTAAAATATAAATATGAATGTCATACGACTTTTATCTTCAAAGAGTTCAAAACTTTTGTGAAAACGTGAAAATGTCCTAAACATAGGAAGATAATCCTTCTGATGGAATTTGTCTTTTGTTTTTTAGAACTATCCCAACTCATAAAACTATTTGTCAGTTTTCCAGGATCATGCAGATACCAGGGTTAATACTTCAGCATTGATGATATGTTATGTTTGTATAGAGATTTCCAGCTCCTTTCTACACGCAATGCCCCATTTGATCCCACAGAAGGTTCAGGAAGCAGGTAAAGCAGCCATCATCCACATTTGAGAGACAAGCCAGAGAAATGAAGTAACTTCTTCAGGTTCATACCATTAGGCTATGAAAGTCAGGACACAAACTGACCATCTCAGATATCAATCTAATGTTGTTTTCATTCTCCTTTTTGACACATACCAAAGTAGTCAAAAAGTTTTGTTCAATTTTAGATTGAAATAAAAAATTTGATCCAAAAATCTAATAGACTTAAAATTATATTAATGTAGAAAACAATCATGTATAGACAGTACCATTTCCTATATTCCTTTTCTAGTCTCAATTGTCTTAATCATACTGAGAGGAGTAGAAATATGGGGCAGCATTAGATGACAGGCAATGGTAAACTGAAGAAGAAAATGTATTTATTGAATTAAAAATAGAAAATCAGTAGGAAAATGTTTTACATTTAGTAAGAAGCCTTCTTTAGAAGAAAGAGTTAATTTGGACATGAATAGTTGGAGGTATTTAAGGTTGTGCTAAACGATACTGATCAGTACGACAAGGGAAAGGGACCTATGAAATGTTCTCAAGAGTGAAGCAAGCTGAGGGAACAGGCTAAATGAAATATCGGACTTTTCCATAACCTGGACTATACAGGCTTCCCTCAGCATTGCTGTCTTTAAAGACTCCTCCTCCTGCTAAATATTAAAGCTTACATGTAAAATAAATAGGAAATAGAGAAGAGCGGCACTTAGCCTTACTCGTTCCACTTTGGGAAAGGATGAAGAAAAAATGTGGGCAAAGGACAAAGGATGACATCATAAAAGCTGTGAGATTTCTTTTCTGTGCCAGCATGTTTGTTAAATTCTTAAATGTCAGAAGGTCCACTGGGTTTCCTGCTGGCCTTATCAGTTCAGGTACTGGCTCGAGGTTTTGAGCATCCATGCTGTCCTTCCTACCTCTTCTATGTAACTGTCAGTGGGAGGAACCTCAGGACCAAGATGTTTGGATAGCTCGATGGGTTTGTCGTGGGTTGGAAGCAGTTGTGACAGCGGCTACCTGCAGGTGTTTTCCTGGATCTGTTCCCCCATGTGCACTCAAAGGGCTCAGGGGCTAGAAAAGAGCACGACATGGACTCCTCAAGTAGAACATCACTCCTGCACTGCAGAAACATGCGCCAACTGCCTTTCCAGGCCACTTCTGTGTTTGTCCATTGGTCCATACTTCATAAAGGGAACCACCAAAAAGGTGTTTATCTACAGAAATTCCATGACATTGATTTTACCTTTTCTGTGAGCCAGAGTTCAGCAACAAAAACTTTTGCATGAAGGAATCAAGAAAGAAAAAAGAAAGTGCCAGAACTGGAAATGTCTCCTGGTCGATGGCCTATTTCCTTCAGCACAGAGGGACAGCTCTGCCTGTGTCCATGAGCAGAGACGTCCTTCAAGCTGAAGCCATCTGGTCCCTGACTTTCTAAGGTTTGGGCCAAGGGAACTTTAAACCAAGAAACGATTTCACCAAATGTCAGTCAGTGTCTGGCATCTGGCTGAAGCCTAAAAGCTCACGATGTGCTCTTTCAGACGGCTGCCGCCTTTTCTGGAATTTCCCAAAGTGCAGTGGGCACTTAAAAATGTATGCTTTTTTTATGGCTCTTATTAGAAAATGATTTGATATTCATTATAAGAAGCTTAACACATAAAAAACTGGAAAGAAAATAAGAGTGATTTATGATCACACCAAACAGATATAACCACTATTTTATGTTGTTTTATTTCCCCATCTTCTCTTACATAGAGCTTGTTTTAAAAACTTAGCACCACAGTCTATGTACTGCTGTGCATATCTGCGCCTCCTTATATATTTTCTATGCCATTTAATAGTACATTAAAATGTTAGTCTATCATAAGGCAGTGCCATTAATCAATTCTAAATGGATATACATATAGATTTCCCCAATTTTAAATAGAATATTTTAAAGAGTGTCTTTGTTCCTATAACACTGTGTGCATCTTCGATTCTGCTTTTCCAGAATCATAATTACTATTACAAAAATCAATGAGTATTTATAGAACTCAGAAGCATTTTGCAACATTGACTGCTAGACAGTCAGCGCTCTCTCACAGGCAGTGAATGGAGATGGGGAGCTCTGTGCCCTGCACCCTGTCAACTATACTGGAAGGACATAGGAAAATATCCAATATTGTTATTTTAAATTTTCACTACTGAAATTAATCATCTATCTGCTCCTCTCTTTCTGTCTGTCTCTCAAACTGTCTCTCTTTAATGGTTTTTCCTGACAACAGAAAAAAGAACCTACATTCTGTGACACAGCCCGCTCTGTTCCACAGTTGGCCCTAACCTCTCCCGTCAAGGGCTCATGGGAGGACATCTGTTTCAGCCTCCTTTACCCACCACCTGGCACTTTCGCACTTCTCAGAAGAGAGACACGTGTCAGGGCCTAGTGACTCTTTTCAGTCTGATCACATTTAAAGCCTATACTGCAGAAATTCCTCAACATCTGCATCTTCTTATAGTTCTCAGTTACTGTAGATTTCCTCCTAATTTTTAAAAGTATTCATATATATTTCCATTTGTACTTTTAGCATGTTGACACTTTTCATTTGTACTTCATTCCACCTGTAAGACTTCAAGGTTCTGTGGTTTTGTTTGAGCAACCAGGACTTTCTCCTCTCCCAAAGGCAAGTTTGGCTTCTCCTGAAGGCTTCTCCCAGTAGCATCCTTTCCTCCCTTCTGGAGGCCTCATCTACTATAACCCCGTTTTATTCCCAGCTGGCTGTGAATTAGTCCCCCAAAGAGTTAGATGATAATCGGTGTGTTAGCTGGCCATGAATGCTGTGCTATATCCTTTAAAGATATTAAAGGAAATTAAAGAAAAACAATAGCTTTCCAAGAACTACAGGAATGTAAGTTTAATGACGGTGGGGAAAACACTGTGGATCTGAAAGTCTTATTTGGTGCTCCCTCAGAACTTCAAGTTGCTGCATTTTGAAAGACTGCTATTTTGCTTTAAAATGCAAGTCTGAATCCCAGGTATATCTCCAATTTTCTTAGGCTCTTTATTTCATATTTATTTCTGCTTTTACCAAAACAAAATGCCATTCTTTCACATGGCTAGCATTTGCAACTTTGTTCCCTCCAGCTGGTTTCAGTTTGTAAATTCACTGACGGCTGAACAGGGCTCTACCAATTTTGAGTTTACTCTACCAATAAACTCAAGCTTACAGCATTTTAAAACAAGAAGGGAACTTAACGGTATCTGGAGAACCTCAGAAAACTGAGATCCTGAAAAATTAGGCAGTTTTCAAAGTGACACAGATGATTAATGTATTCCAAATTCAAACCAATGCTTTCTATTACCATTATGTCATTTACTATTTTGTTATTGTTGAAAATATGTGAGAAGTATCCTAAAAGAACTCCTCCAAGGGCATTTCATTTCACCAATATTATTATCACAGCCTCACCTGAACCTTTTCTTTTACACTCATCCAGTTCCTATGAAAAGCAATAATTCCTAGTTAAAAATAAAAGTTACAAATATACAGGTGCAACCTAAAATGAGTCAAAAAGCTAGTGTGCTGTCCTACAATCTTGCTCTTCACAATTACATTTTCTCTTAATCGTGTGCTATGCACCTGCTTCTAAGGGATAGGCTTCCAGGAACTGAAGTGATTCTTCTTCATCTGAATCCACATTTATTCAGCTTAATGAGCTTTATGCATATGCTAATCCTGGAAACAGTATCTCAAAGAGGAATAAGAATATATACATATGTGTGTGTGTATATATATATATATACACACACATATATATATGTTTATATATAGATAGATGATAGGTAGATGTGTATGTATATATACATATATTTTCTTTATTGGGGAATATATACATCTATCTGTATACATATATCCCAATAAAGAGCACAAATATATAAAGGCAGCAAAAGTTATAATAGTTCAGCCGTGTGGTGTAAACTATGACAGCACAGTTGTTTCTCCAGTGAGCAGAGAGAATAGAGACATTCAAAACCAAGAATAGCTTTCCTCTTGGGTTAGGATTTCTTCTTCATAAAACGCACAGGCTCTCAGTCTTGGCAGGTTTTCTTGAGACTAAAAATGAAACATGATCATTGTCTTTTATGACAAATAATTCTTGTCCCATTTGACTAACCAAGAAAATGACATCTTAAGCACCAGGATCCCATGCGGAAGAAGCTAGGCTGCTTCAGAGGAAGGGTTTTGCAGCGACTAGCCAAAGCATGTCACCTGTGCAGATCTGATCCCACACACTCACCTAGATGAGGATGGGACTTTCTTGGTCATCAGATTGTTTGCTTGGCAAGAGAGTGTCCCAGGTCCAAGAGAGACAAAAAAGTAAAATGGCTTCCACCCCTCCAAGGCAAGGGATGCCACCTGGTTCTCACCGTCCTGACTCACGGTTGGAACTTAACCAGTCTTCCCCTAAAGAGACAGCTGTGTTGAGTCTTTTTATAAGTTACTTGGTTTACACACAGGTCGGTGCATTTTACTTAAGAGATTAGCTTGGGATGGTTAATTTAATTAACAAATATGTAAGTTGGTAACTTTTTTATTTTTGACTTAAGGCTAAATATGACATACTGTATGTGTATTTTGAACCAGGACTAATTTATTTTTTTACCTTTACTAGGCTAATTAGATTACTTAGAACGTAAATTCTGAACATCAATGAACTGAACTTAGACAAACTGGACTCTCTTTTACTAAATCACATCTTTAATACCATTAAGAAATGCATTAAGAAATGCAGTATGTAAATTAGAATCGAGGGATTTTGGAAGGCAGAGCATTTTCAGTTTACCAGTAAGAAATTCATCTAAAGATACAGGCAGAATGGGCTCCAAATGGGCTTCTGTTGGTTAGTTTAGTTCATCATACAACAAAAATCACTTATATCTACAAATCTCAGAAGTTTATAAACTGGTTTATCCATATTATTTTCTTTTACTCTTCCAAATACCCTGTAAGTTATTTGGAGAAGGCATTTTTATTTCAATTTTTAAGACCATGAAAATTAAGGCCAGGAAGATTGTGTACCCGCTGGAAGTAAAGCCCATTGACACACAGTGACTTTAACTTAATATTGAAGATTATTGCTTCTACTGACAATTCAAGCTAAACAACCCATCTTACCCCATGTAATATTACTTTCCCTGAGTTGTTGGTGTATTTTCACAAGTATGTATCTCCTTTATTTCACCCAAAATCCTTACTAGTCAAGGAATATATCTGACCTTTATATCTTATATACTGTTCAACCTGGTAATTTGTACATATTAACCTATTGTGATAATTTGGACTGTACTTTCATTAAAAGATGTTCATGTAAAATATTACATTTTGCATAATATATAAATATATTTATCGATCATAATTATATGTATACATTTTTTTCATTCATCCATTCCTATTTGTCAGTGAGATATTTCTTTCTCCATGGTAAATCCCTTCAAGAGGTAAAGCAAAGAATTGTCCAGATCTTGTTTTTTTTTAATCATTCAGAGTTGGATTTTTCAAAGAATTGTCCAGATCTTGTTTTTTTTTAATCATTCAGAGTTGGATTTTTCAAAGATAAGCTTAAATTGTCTTTTGACTGTTTCATCCAAAATCCTTTTGTCTAACACATGAAAGTTGAGTTTCATTCCAGAACTGGTTGCGGCAACATAGTGTTCAGTCTGACCCGACTTAGGATGTTTTTGCGACAGCAAACGAAGTGTCTCACGATCAGTCAGACCTATGTTCTGTCCAAACTTCTGCCCTCAGTCAGATTGGGGTAACTTATTTAGCATTTAATACAAGCATTAGCTGTGTTTTGTTGTTTATTTCCTATATTCTTGTATTTGTACACTCAGGCTTCTATAAGACACAGACTAGGTGGCTTAAATAACATAAATTTATTGCTCACAATTCTGGAGGCTGGGAAGTCCTAGATCAAGGGAAAGACAATCAAGGGATGGACAGATCTGTGTCTGCTGATGACCTGCTCCCTGGTTTGCAGACAGCGCTTCACAGAGTCCTCACGTGGTATACAGCAGAGGAAGAAGAGCAAGCTCTCTCATCTCCACAACTCCTCCTTAGCAGAGCACTGGCCCCGCTCATGAGGGCTCCACCCTCATGACCTTACAACCTCACAGAGACCCGCCTCCTAATAACCTCTGATCAGAGGTTAGGATTTCAGCATTTGATTCTGGGGGATACAAATGTTCAGTAGCAAGCCTATTATTAGTGCCATTTTTTGACAGACTTAAAATTTCTAATCAGTTAAGAAACTATATAATTCAGGAGTTTTTCATATATTTTTTTCACTTGAAATTGAAATTTATATGAATTTAACTAACATCCTTATAAAAGAAATATTTCCCTGGCTAAGGGGATCTGATCAAGAGATTTTAAGAATGCACATCTTGGCCCTAAATGTGACAAGGGCTAAAATTTTTTCATATAAAAAGGAGAAACAAATTTTAAAAGATTTGTGTAATTTTATGAGGCATTCTCTACCCACTCTCAAGAGACTGACTGCAGAGAGAAGTGTCTTTTGTTTCAGCTGGACAGAGTGGTCATCATGTATGATGACCAGCTTTTGGTGACCTCTGCTATCATAAGTTAACACCATAAATTCTGGGCTGCTTGCCAATATGACTGTCAGGGCATATTCTCTAATTTCCTTACACACATTTTGATCCCAGGGATAATGAGAAATGGAATGGGTATAATAATCGAAAGAGCAGTTGGGCCTGTTCCTAATGAAGACCCCAACCTGTGGCACACATCTGGAACTAGCATATATTTAATGATACCTTCAATTTACCCCTTGCTTCAAAGTCCATTCTCAAAATACAATCATTATAGCCAAAGGTAGTGATTCTATACAGAAATGACAAAGCATTTTGACAATATGTATAGGGTTAACAAAAAATCAAATGAAACCATCGTGATACAAAATAGCAATATGAAAACACAAAGCCTGGGGTTATTTTAAGTTTCAGAAGCTCAATTTAGCTTAACCAAAGCAGGAAGGAATGCTAAATAACAAAGACAGACAATCCACAAAGAACTTGGGGAAAATATTGTACCATTATGAAGTAAGTTTCTGTCCTTTTCAGCACCTTAGCTTAAGAGCAGGTCTCTCAAATTCAGCACTATTTTGTGTCCTGTCAGGTGTTCAGCAGCATGCCTGGTCTCTATCCACTAGATGCTAAGCACCCCTCACAACTCCTCCTGCTACAGCTGTGAAAACCAGAAATGTGTCTGGACATTACCAAGCCTTCCCTGAGGGATGGAATCTCCCCTTGCAGAGAACCCCTGGCCAAAGAGTGAGGATGGAAACATGAAACAAAACAAATACAGATTCAGAAATGTTAGTCTCTATTAATTCTTCCAAATATTAATTAACTGTTTTCTGTATGTCAGGCGCTAGCCTATAACTGCTCACTTTCACATTGATTGACTTCAGGAAGGATAACCAGGCCCTCTCATGACGGAGTCCTTGAATACACCTCTGCAAAGCAGAACACTAGTTTGGACAGAACATAGGTCTGACTGATCGTGAGACACTTCCAGTTTGCTGTCGCAAAAACATCCTAAGTCGGGTCAGACTGAACACTATGTTGCCGCAACCAGGTCATCAGCTGTGACCTTGGGGAAGTCACCTGACATCCTAGCCTCAGTTTCCTCTATCTGTTGGTGAGAAACCTATGCCATGTATGTTGAGAATTACAGATAATAAATATGTAATACCTGGTATAAGGAAGGTATTGCCATTTCTTTCCATGAATCATTTACCTACCATTAATCATTTCCATCATCATCAACATTATTACTATTTTCTCTACAACCATTACTGTTGTGAGATGGGGCCAGAGGATCTATTATATAACTTTGTATTCTGAGTTCAAACCAATATGGACTGATGGCAAATACTATTTATAGTGGTATTAACTTATTTAATTTGAGTCACATAAACAAGGTCATTTTATTCTTTCAAAATTAAGAGTTGCTAATTCATTTGCCCATGAAGGAATTAGATTTGGCCCTATTATGCTTTGTACTTTTCTAGGCTATGAATTCAATTTTTCTGTCTACTAACCTAATTATACCCCTATACCTCCCTCCAATTACTCAGTTTCTCACTTCATTACAACCCACCCATAATTTTATTTATTCACCTTCTGATGGAAAATGTTTATAGCTATCCTGTCTTAAGGGAAAAGGTCCTTCTTCATCATCACTGTGGTCAGGCATCTTCAGACTACTGTGTCATTAGTCTGTGAAACATCAGTAAAACAATTTCAGTTTTTATCTGCCTCTTTAAAAAGCAATATATGATCAGAGTATCATATTTTAAAATACTAAGAAACAAAAAGAATAAAATTTAAAACTTTATAATCCTTCTCAGAGGCATCTCAGTACTATCACACACATACCTACACTTAAATGCACTCCTATTGACAAATCAGAATTATGAGATACATATCATATAGTTTCTGCTTTTATAAGCATGCACAGATTGCTGTGTCAGCACACAGAATGTTTGTCATCCACCTTTGGTTGATCATGAAGGCTGCCTGGGAGAAGGAATCCTGGAGCACGAGAAGGAGTTAGCTAAACTAAGCAAAGGGAACAAGGATGTTGGCATGAGGGATCCAGACAGGCAATGCTAATAGAAAGGAAGGTATTGCAAGAGTAAAAGCCTGGAGCAGAAAGAGTTTGATAGGTCTTGAGAAATTCAATACCCAACAGTGTGCAGTGCTGGGAATATGTAAGAGATAAAAGTTGAAGACCGAACAGTATAGAGTATGCAAGATGCAAGATGCTATAAACCATGTCAAGCAATTTGGTGCTTCTCCTGAGAGCATCAAGAGCCATTGAGGATTTTAAACAGAAGAAAGGTAGATGCAGATTTTTGTTTTATAAAAATCATTTATTGTAGGTAATGGGTTGGAGAGAACCATATTAAAGCAAGGCGGTGTTACAAGGCTGTTTTGGTAATTTGGGAAAGAGAGGAGAGCTAAATTAAGATGATATTTAAGGAGTAAAATTATGTGTTTCTTAAAAAAGGTAATTACTTTGATATGAGTGCTGAGAAGAAGTGAGTTTAAAAATAATGCTCACCAAGACTTCTGGTTTAAATAGTTGAATCAAATTACCTCATAGTATCTCCACTTACAAATACCTAACAAGTTAAATCAGACCAACAAAAACTCATTTTCTCTCTCTCATTCTTTCCTGTGTATAGATATAAGTATATACACAAAAATATATGTATACAGAGCCATTAAATATTGTGTATATATAAGTATACAAAAATATACAATGACATATACATAAAATAAATAGCAAACATACAAAAGAAGGGACAGAGCCCACTGTCATAAAATTTAAAAAGTAGCAGCCAAAGACAGAAACAAGAACTCCTGAGGTAGAACAAAGATGCAAATATAGAAAGCCTCCTATCCTGTTCCCAACCTCTGATAGCTGCCAATCAGAAAGAAAAAACAACTATTGATAATTTTCACTAGTATTCTCAAATCTGGAAGGAGACAAACTAGTTGGTACTCTGAAGCTTAAATGAAACAACTGCTAACTATTTTACAGAAGAGAAGTTTCCTGAATGGAAGAATGCTACTTCTATTCATGCAGAATGTACATACCTCTCAACAAAGTACCACAGGGTCCTTGAGAGTACAAAGAACAAAACCTCAGGCATACTCATAGACCCTAGTTATGTTAACTAAGCAAAGCTCTGCAGCATCCCCCAAAACCCTAGTCCTATTGTCATATCTTCAAGTTTGGATAGAATAAAAAACACCCAGCACTCAAACTGTGTACCGTTTGTGGAGTTTTCTATTTAGAGCTTTTTCAGCAGGGGGCAATGGGCCCATGTCTTATACATAGAGATCGGTTAGTCAAGAAGTCCCCTACATTGTAAGGCAACAAAGAAAAGACCTGAAAAGAGCTGACGCAGTTGGCAAAAAATGTTACAGCACACTAGCAAATGAACTGAAGCAAATAAGCAAACAAAAATACATCATTCAAAAGACTTTTTTTTAAGCCTAGAAAATATAACCCTTAGAACAAAAGAGATTCCCTGAAAGGATTTTGAGCTATAGAACATTTAATAAGAACATGTATGTATGAGCTCCACTGGTTGTAAAGATGTTAAAACAACAGAATGAAGTGTATACAGAGACTGTAGTCCTTAGGAAATGAAATTACTTGTTTATAGGGAAAAAAACAAATCTGAAATAGCAAGTAAGTAACTGACTTCAAGAAACGGTTTGGTGTAAATACTGCAAGTACGGATTTGAAAGATAGCATTTAAAGCAATCAAAGCTAACCTAGCACACCTGAAGAACAAATTTATCCAACATGAGTATTGTTGGTGGTTCTAAATAGAAAACTCCACAAAAGGTACAGAAAAGACATTTTACATGTAACATAAAAAAGTTTCCAGAAAGGAGGGAAGGAGGAAGAAGAGGGGAAGAAAAGGAGAAGGAAGCCAAAAAAATAATAAAATTTTTTGGTACCTTAAATATGCTAACTCTGTATGAAATAAATACTATGATTATCCCGTTTTTAATGTCAAAGCTAAAGCACAGTGAGATAAGTGACTTGCACCAGGTCACAAAGGAAATGGCAGAATCAGTATTTAAACCTAGATAGTTTGACATGAGAAAGTAAAATAAAGTATGTTCCAGGAAGACTGGAGACCAAAATAAGCCAATCATTTATTTGAATACTGGAGGCAAAAAAAAAAGTGAATTTCAAATTACCCTCTTGTCTGAAATATTCTAGTGATTCTTAAAATAGTAATACACTTTTTTCTTTAATCTGTGATTTCAGACTTATCAAGACAGCATGATACCAACCTCTCCCCATGTTCTCTCTGCTTCTTCACTTAGAAGATCAAGGCATATTTCTTTATATGAAAAGAAGAAATATTTTTACTGATGTCCATGATTTTATAAATTATTCCCCAACCAACTTCCAAATAGTGACTATCGATGAAATATTAACCTACAGTGAAGCTGAAATCCACAAGTTTCAGCTACATTTTAGAGCTTCTGAGAAAATTTTTAATCTTCATCTTTTAAACACAAGCAGATAACCAAGGATTAACAGACAGCTGAAAAATCTTCTTTCATAAAATAAAAATAGGCAAACAAAACCTACCATTATAGATTGATTATACAAAGTAGATACAAAGAAGGAAATGTTCAAAACCTGCCATTAATATTGTAAGAGAAATTGGATTCATGGAACAAGAAAAGCCTCCCAATTTCAAAATTACTACTGAGCTCCAAATATCAACACAGTATGACAGTGACACCAGATAGACAAAAATCTATTACCCATCTAACCTTGAGAAAAAGATCAGGCAATCCCAAGTGAAGACCACCCTATAAAATATCTGACCAATAATCCTCAAAACTGTTAAGTTCAAAAAAACAAGGGAAGTTTGGGAAACTATTACAGACCAGAAGTGTCTAAGGACACGTGATGACTAGATGTGACGCGGTATCCAGGATGAAACCCTTGAACAGAAATAGAGCATTCTGGGAAAACAGTGAATTCTGAATAAGTTTTAGAGCATTGTTATTAGCAATATATTAATATTGGTTCTTTAGTTTTGACAAATGCACTGTGGTAATAAGATATTAACAATAGAGAGAAGCAGGTGATTGGTATATATGACTTCTCTGCTTGTCTTTACTTTCTTCTGTAAAACTGAAACTATTCTAAAACAAAAAGTTTGGGGAAAAAATGAATATCTACTATGATATTCACCTAATATTAAAAATGGTTTTCTTAGGAGCATGTGAAGTTGGCAACTTATGCTTGTCTTTTTTTTTTTTAATTTTCATCTATGTTCTTTTCTTTACTGCATAAATTCTTTATAATAATCATGTATTTGAGAAAATCATACCCTAGTTTTCTTAAAAACGAACCAAAACTCAACAGTTGTGATACTGAGGCTTCTGGCGTGGAATACTAGACAGATGGTGGCTGTATTAGCTAGTGGTTACTGCAATACTATTACAAAACAAATAACCTAAGTTCAGTGACCTACACTGAGCACTTATATTTCTATGGTTTCAAGAACTGGCCCTCTTGAGTTTGGCTAATTCAGTTGGCTGAACTCCAGGCAGCTGTTTAGGTTCAAGTGAACTCCATGTATCTCTCATTCTCTTTGGATCAGTATCTACCTATTACTTTTCTCATGAAAACTGGCAAGACCAAAAGAGGATGAGAAGAAACACATGATGCTTCTCAAGCCTGGGCCCCAAGTGGCCACTTTTACTTTGTCAACATTTTATTGGCCTTTACAAGTCATATGGCCAAGGTCAGTATTGATTAGCAGGGAAAAGTATATTCTACCTTCTCCAGTTGGTAGTACTGCAAAGTCATATGGCAAAGGACACAGATGTACAATTTATTATAATTGAAGGACCATGGAAAAATGGTTCAATCTACCTTAGTAGTATCATTTTACCAAGACGAGAACAAATTTATCCTTTATGGGATCAAGGGTAGGAACATGGATAGTCAGCTTCCGAAGAAGAATCAAATCTCCTTGAGAGCAGGGTCTCTCCAGCTCTTCTTCTGGCAGTGCTGATAAGCATTCAGATTCTCCCATCCCTCCCCTTACAAAACAGCTTAGTGACCAGTAGAACCAATACTGACACAGCTCCACCATGAATCTTGCCATCAACAAGCACCTTTGAATTTTTAAACAGCTGTGGTTTTCTCCCCATAAGCCCTGATCATGTTTCCCCCTTCCTTTTCCAAACACAGCTATCCTTTTCACTTGCCAAAAGTATTTGACAAAGATTTTCATCTCAAAGGTAATCACTGACCTGAGCGCTAATAGACCAATCAAAATCCCCCTCAGTTACTTCCACATGATGCCACTGTAGGAACACTGGTGAACAGCTCCGAGCCTTTATTTCCCATTCTGTAAAATGGAACAGCTAACAAATGCCCTTCCTTTCTCAAATCAGTGTTTTGAGAATCAATAAATGAATTCTCCTGTAAATACTTTAGACTCTCTAAATTGCTGTACACTAAAAAATGTTTTTATTTGATTAAAAATTAATTTGAGTCACTCTACATACTCTGAGAATTACTACAAAACGCTGATCTGGCTGAAGGGTTAAAGAAAGGCAGGCTGTTTTTTCCTTCTCTTGTCAAACATATCGAACTTCAGAATTTGGTCTAATCAATTTCTTTTGCCTTTCCCTGACATCTAATGCCACTGGCAGACATCCATTAGGAACAAGTTTACAGGTTTTGCCCAAAGGAAGTCTGTGATGTTATTCCTGGAATAAATTATTCAGCTTCTGATTAGTTGCTATGGAAATTAATACACAGCAGTATATCACTAATAATTTAATGTTTTATTGCCTCACACCTTATCTTATGTTTTTATTTATTAATAGGTATTTTGCATTTTAAATAAAGAAATGTCTTTTACTTCCATTATTCGTTATTCATTTAGTGTTAGTTAAATTGAAGGTTAGATGTGACAAGAATGAAATTTTCTAAATAATAATAGTTCGGGTAAAATATTCCATTAGTATTATCTGCATTAAACCATCTAAAACTCCATAGTTGGATATTTGTTACAACTTAATTACTACAGACTGTTTTGTGTGTACAGATTGTACCTTTAATTAAATGAAAGAAGTTGCTACTTATGCTTTATTCATGGATTTTTCATGCCTGAAAAAAACAAAAATAAGTTTCATTACTAATATTTAGATATTAGTATTTATATATTGATTATTGTATTAAGAACATGTTAGTATTTTTCAATGCCCAGATAATGAAGCATAGCTACTTGATTTTTCAAAGAACTCTAAAACAAAAAATTAAATAAAAATACGAATGGCAAATGTAATAGCAGATGATTTGCATAATGTACCTCTTTGTTAAACAGAACTTGTGTCATTTACATGTGAGTGGTGCAGATGAGGGTAGGAATTCTGTTTGATACTTTCATGGGAAGAAAAGAAAAAAGATCTCTTCTCCCAAAGTGTATTAATTCTCAAGTAGTGAAGTCTTAAAAAGAACAGCCTCCATTGCCCAAACACAGCAATTAGAGAGATCAGCAGAGATGGAAACAAAGCTGAACAGAAGACCCAAAAGGGGGAGGCAGAGCCCAGTAGAACAGCAGAGGGCTCAGATGAAGACAGGCTTCTCACAACTCTTGACACTGTTATGATAGACCACAGACATGAAGCCACAGAACATAGCCACTAAGCTATTATTGAGGTGTAGATACACATTTCCCTTCCAGTTGTCTACTTCACAAATGTTTTGTCTATCAGTAAGAAAAAAACAAAACAAACATGAAGCACAGAGGAAATGTAATTGCAACACAGGGTAAAGAGGATGAGATCTAATGCAGGAGAATCAGACTACCTGTATAAATACTGGCTGTACCAACCTATTAGCTCTGTGACCTTGCACAAGTTACATACCATCTCTGTGCTTCAACCTCTACAAGTGAACAAGTGTTAGTAGCAGCACTCTGTGGGGTGTTGCAAGGATTAAAAGGTAGAATACATTAAAGCACTTCTAGTACAGAGCCAAAATATGATCCTAAATATTTTAATTTTAATATTTGACTTATTTGAGAATTATTATCTCCAGATATTTTAAGTTTCAAAGTGTCTGTGAGCACATACATATACTAGGTCAAATGTATATTTTGACAATGTCTTTATGGTTTAGATTAATATAAGCAGGATTTTATAATAAAATTGTCACTTTAAGATAGGGGTAACTTGGTTTCTGAATTGCCTATATTTAGTAAATAATTGCCAACTCTTTTATTTTTGGTTCAGTCAGCACAATCTTTCTAATGTATTGATCAGTTTTTCACTCTGGCCATTTATGAAGGGTCCCCACCAGTAAGATGGCAAACTTCCGGCTTCTCTTCGGGGTCCTCAGTTCCTGCCGGCACCACCTGAAGCCCAATCACCTCTCGCCCCCCTCCCAATCCCAGCACCTAGCCAACAGCCACCAGCCCCGTAGAAGTGACACCTCAATCAATTCATGCCCCTTCCTATATAACCCAGCACCTTTCCCTAATAAAGCGGAACTCTCCGGTGAATTGCTGCTATGTGTTGCTCCTTTCCTTTCATTGGTGCCAAAACCAGGGAGACAGGACACCCCAACTGGGCCCCGTCTTCCCCCCGACACCAGCAGCAGCTTGCCCTCATCCTCTTTTTCCAGCGCTGGCTCATCACACTCACCACTCCTCTCTGGTCTTTAGGTAAGTTTTCCCCCCGGAGTGGGCCACTCTTCCCCAAGCTATCGCAGTGCCATTGACCGTGATCGTCCGGCAAGGCCCTGACGCTCGGGGATGAGGAGGGAACGCTCCCTGCCTCAGGCCTTCACGGCTGCGGCGGACCCTCAGGCCCCTCCTCCAAAAGCCATAAATCCCCGCCTCAAGCCTTTACGACTGCAGGCCCCTCCTCTGACAGACATAAATGCATTCACCGTCCCTTCCATCAGTGCTGAAAGTTCTTAAGCAAAATTTTCCCGGGGTGGGCCACTCTTCCCCGAGCTATCGCAGTGCCATTGACCGTGATCGTCCAGCAAGGCCCTGATGCTCAGGGATGAGGAGGGAACTCTCCCCGCCTCAGGCCTTCACGGCTGCAGCAGACCCTCAGGCCCCTCCTCCAACAGCCATAAATCCCCGCCTCAAGCCTTTACGGCTGCGGCGGACGCTCAGGCCCCTCCTCCGACAGTCATAAATTCCCGCCTCAGCCTTCACGGCTGCGGCTGACTCTCAGGCACCCCCTCCAACAGCCATAAATGAGGTGACTCCTTTGTGGATGAGAACGCTCCCTTTTCCCCCCCTCCTCCTTCTGCTCCGTCCGCCGAAAACGCCTAGCGTTCGGTACCTCGTGACTCCGGCACTCTGCCTTCTTAGGGAAGTCTGGGTGACGACCCACACTTCCTAAGAAATTCCGACTCATATACGAGTTTCCGCAGAACACCAAGGATCATCGGGGATGCCCTTTGTCTCCTTGTGGTCTGCTTCCAGTCCGAGGATCTCCGTTCATCTTCCCCTGTTTGTCTCCTTCTCTGTCCTTTAGCCATGGGAGCCTCCTCATCCCTCCCTGAAGGTTCACCTCTTGAATGCCTGCTTAAGCATCTGGCTACCCTCTCCCTGATGCCTGATATAAAACCAAAAGTTCTCCTTAAATATTGCTCCCAAGATTGGCCGACATACCCCTAGACAATAACAACCAATGGCCCGCAGGGGGAACTCTTGATCCTAACATCACTCGCGATCTTTTTAATTACTGCCAGTGCCTGAAAAAATGGAAGGAGATTCCCTATATCGAAGCTTTCCGCCTCGTCCTCTCCCCACCCCCTCCCAAGTTTTCCTAGCCTGCAAGCTGCTGCCCCCGCAGAAGACTCCCGTTCACTCCCTTCCCCTTCTTCTCCTACAACAGCCCTTCTCCCTTCCTCCCCCACCATTTCCTCCCCCATCTCACCTCCTCCGCCTTCAGCCCCCGCAGATTAAGCCTGAGCCTTTCAGTCCCCCCTTTAACTAGGTCCCAAGGGCCTCCTCCGTCTTTGCCCTCATCACCTGTTTCTCCCCTGTTAGGGACCGCCTTTGTCTTCTCACATGTTTGTAGAGAGAATGGAAACGCACCTCCCCCCATGTCTGAATGCAGCATGGGAAAGCACAAGCTAGAGAACAACCGGTGCAGTCCTTAGAAGTTATCTGTCCACAAAACCATATCTTGCCAAGACTCCTCACTCTGAAAATAGGGAGACCTTAAAGATGTGTAGAAACACCGCTCCTGCTTCTAGCTATGCCCTTCCCCCACTTGCCAATGTGGCAGGAATAGAAAACAATGCATTCCATAAGCCATTAACTGGAGCCCTGCTGTAGCTCAATTATAGAGCATGGGACTCAACCTCAGAGTCATGAGTTCAAGCCCAACTAAAGCAGCAGAGGCAAGCAGCTGGGCTGCTAGCTGGCGACATGTGGGTCCGATTCTATCTTTCTTTATTTTCTTTGCCCCCCCTTCTGCACTTAAGGACCTGCTTGACTAGGCATGGCTAGACCATGTCACTCCCCTACAGACTGAGCCAGAACCCTTCAGTCCCCCTCAGACTTGGTCCCGAGGGCCTCCCAAAATTATCGCCCCCCTCTGGGAAGTAGCAAGATCCGAAGGCATCGTGCACATTCACATCCCTTTCTCCTTAGGAGATTTAGCCCAACTAGAGAAACGCCTAAGTTCCTTTTCCACTGATCCCACGACATACATCAGGGAGTTTCAATGGACCCTCCAGTCTTACAGCCTCACACATATTTTCATGCTCCTGGCCAATACTCTCCTCCCTGAAGAGCATAGACGAGTTTGGGACATTGCCCAAACGCACGCTACCGAAACCCACAAGACTGACCCCACCTATCCCCCTGGCCCCACTGCTGCCCCGAACAAGACCCACACTGAGATTATAACACCGCCATGAGTCTCTGCTCTTGAAATATTTTTGCCTCCTGCTTAATAGCAGGTCTGAAAAAGGCAGCTCGTAAAGTAGTCAATTTTCAAAAGCTCCAAGACATAATTCAAAAGAGAGATGAAATCCCCCCCGAGTTCTTAGACAGACTCACTCCAGCCCTATTACAGTATACCAGCCTAGACCCAGAAACACCTGAAAGAAGACATGTCCTTATGACATACTTCCTAGCTCAAGGCTACCCCGACATTAAAGCTAAACTCAAAAAGTTAGAACAGGGCCCCACTACCCCACAGACTGAGATCCTAACAGTGGCCTTTAAAGTCTTCCATAACCGGAAGGAGGAGAAAGAACGCCGTAAACAAAAGGCTGATCAGGCCAATTTCCAGATGTTGGCCCAGCTGATAAAACCACAACCTGGGCGCCCCTCTACCGACAAGCTCCAGAAAGAACGCAGTAAACAAAAGGCTGATCAGGCCAATTTCCAGATGTTGGCCCAGCTGATAAAACCACAACCTGGGCGCCCCTCTACAGACAAGCCCCCCCCAGGAGCTTGTTTCAAGTGCAGAAAAGAGGGACATTGGTCAAGGGCATGCCCCTCCCCCAGATCTCCTACCACCCCATGCCCCAGATGCCACAAAAAGGGCCACTGGGGGTCTGATTGCCCAACCACCCGAAGGGGAGGCTGGACGAACAACCCCCATCCTAAGCCCGCCGTAGTGGGACTGGCAGAAGAAGATTGACAGGGCCCGGGGGCTTCTCGCCCGACCATTTCCATCACCAAACAGGAGCCCAGGGTTACTTTAACAGTAGACGGTCGCCCCATCTCCTTCCTCCTAGACACAGGAGCCACCTTCTCAGTCTTACGAGAATACCGGGGCCCTACCATGCCTGCCATTACTCCTATAGTCAGGGTAAGAGGTAAACAGATTTTCCCATTAAACCCCCCCCCTTTTATGGACAATCCAAGACAATTCCATACCTTTCTCCCACTCCTTCCTGGTTATGCCCCAGTGTCCCATCCCTTTACTAAGATGGGACATCCTTTCCCTCCTCCATGTTTCCATAACTATATCCACTCTCACAGCCCCCAGTACTCCCTTTCTGATGGCCCTCATAGCCGATGAACCCCCTCTACCCAATGAAAGCTCCGGTTCTGCCCTCATACACCCTGTAAATCCCAAAGTTTGGGACATTACAAGCCCCTCCGTGGCCCTATGTCCCTCTGCCTCTATCAAATTACATGACCCCTCTCAGTATATCTGTCAGGCCCAATACCCCCTAACCACATCAGCCCTCATAGGCCTCCAACCCATCATTCAAGATCTCTTAAACATAAATTACCTCAGACCCACTCACTCTCCATTTAATACCCCCATATTAGCTGTTAAAAAAACCAACGGATCTTTCCGCCTTGTCCAAGACCTTCACCTCATCAACATGGCCGTTGTCCCTATCCATCTCTTAGTTCCAAATCCATACAGCCTTTTATCGCAGATCCCTGCCTCAGCATCCCACTTCTCAGTCCTAGATCTCAAAGACCCATTTTTCTATCCCTCTAGACCCCTGCTCCCAAGATTTTTTCATCTTCACCTGGACGGACCCATACACAAGACATTCTAAACAACTCACTTGGACAGTTTTGCCACAAAGCTTCCGAGATAGTCCCCATATTTTTAGACAGGTCCTAGCTCAGGACCTCAAACAGTTTCATCATGATCACTCCAAGTCCACCTTATAATACATAGACAATCTTCTACTCTGCAGTCTCTTGTGGGAACAATCTCAACTTGACACTGCCTCCCTACTTAACCTTCTAGCTTCCAGAAGTTACCGAGTATCCCCCGTCAAAGCTCAAATCTCTTCCCCTTCTGTCACTTACCTCAGATTCCTTCTATCTCAACAAAGAAAGTCCATTACCTTAGACAGAAAATGGCTCCTCTCTGACCTGCCCATTCCCAAAACCAAGACAGAAATCCTTTCCTTTCTAAGCCTAGTTAGATATTTTAGAGCATAGATCCCTAACTTCTCCCTGCTCCCTGTTGGCAAGACCCCTATACGACCTCAGCAAGAGCCCCCCCTAAAAAACCATTATCCTCCTCACCCCGACACTCCTTCATTAAGCTCCATCAAGCCCTTGTAGAAGCCCCAGCTCTCCATCTTCCTGATTTGTCGAAGCCCTTCTCATTATACATTCATGAGAGGTCCAGTCAAGCTCTAAGAGTCCTAAGCCAATATTATGGCCCATCCTTTGCCCCAGTAGCTTATCTCTCCAAGCAATTAGACCCCACAGTTCAGGGATGGGCCCCCTGCCTATGAGCATTAGCCGCTAGACAGCTCTTGCAGAAAGAAGCTCATAAACTGACATTCAGAGCGCCCCTTACCATTCTGTCCCCACATCACCTAAAAGATTTCTTAACCTACAAAAGTTTACAGACTCTCCCTCCCTCCAGACTCCTCACCTTACTGTCCTCTTTCCTCCATAATCCCGTTCACCCCCTTTGCCATCCATACCCGAATCATGACTTTTTCCTCCTTTACTGCGCTCTCGCTTTTTTCCTCATTCTTATTGTCTTCCCCACCACCCCAGCCTCCTTTGTATGGCGATTCAAAGTCAGACAGACTTACACACAGCATCAAACAAAAGTTGCTGCCCTCATTGCCACACCAGACTGCCCTCTGAAAAGCTGCTCTGAGCCTTTATACCTCCACTTTCCTCCCTCCACCGAAGTGTTCACTAGTAGCTACCCTTATTCTCCCTACCTCTGCTTCCTCTATGACCAAAAACAAGCCTATTGCAGGCGATAGCCAGACACCTACAAGAGATGTCCCTACTAGTCTTGTGCAATTCACTACATGAGTAACTTCCAGTACCCACAGTATTACTCCTCCAACCGTTTCATGAAATATCCCAACGGCTCATTCTCCTTATCAATCCCAGATCCCTGGGACTCTTGATGAGCTGCCGGAGTCACAGCCTCAGTTTACTATGTGGGGTCCTTGACCCCTCACGGTACCCTTCATATCTCTCAAAAGTATGTTCCCTCTCATTCCCAGATCTCTCAAGTTGCATCAGATAGCAGACATTCTGAAAAAGTCATTATCCAAACTCTTGACGGCGCCTCTTCATCTTCTTATCCCCACCCCTCTTCCCATTTCTCCTACTCTTCATTACAGCTCATTCAGGACACCACCATCTTTCTCAACCACACCCTTAACACAGCCAATTGTTTCTTAACACAGCCAATTGTTTCTTGTGTGCATCACTACAGTGTCCACTGCTGGCCGCCGTGCCCCTTAATATTTCCAACTACTCCTTCCATGCAGAAAGACAACCCCTCTGCCCCCTGGCAGACATACCCCTATGGGAACCAGAATACGCAGATAATCTCACCATCCACCACTGTGTAGGCCCAACTCCACCCCCCCTCCAGTGCACTTCACTGCCTCTCTATCTACACCCCTACCTCCGGCTCTAAGACTTTTATGCAACCGGGACACTTCTTTTGGTGTAATGGCAGTCTTTTCAACTCACTGCCTCTCAACTCCGATACACCCTGCATTCTCGTCACCCTAATCCCACAGTTAACACTTTACAGCATGGCAGAATTCCTTGAGCTCCAACCTCCCTTGCCCTTGTGCACAAAAAGAGCTGCTTTCCTTCCCATCATGGTCAGTAGCTCTTTGATCACCTCAGCCATTGGGACAGGGTTTTCGGGAGAAGCCTTGGGTCACTCTCTATAGGCAGTTAGAGATCTCAACGCCAAACTTGAGGGAGCCCTGACATCCACTCCTGATTCTCTAGCCTCTCTCCAAAGACAGGCCACTTCGCTAGCTAAAGTCACCCTTCAAAACTGGCGGGCCCTAGATCTGCTTACAGCCGAGAAGGGCGGCACCTGCGTCTTCCTCTGGGAAGAGTGCTGCTATTCCAGCATTGTAGAAACTAACATTACTAAACTCACCGACCTTGCCTCCAGCCTCCACTCTGCTTCCAATTCCAACCCATTCTCTTCAATACTAACAAACCCCCTCCTCACCTAGCTCTGGCCCATTGCAGGCCCCATAATAATCATTCTTCTCGCCTGTCTCTTCTTACCCTGTATAATAAAGTTCATCAAATCCCAAGTCGGAAAAATCTCTAATCAAGCTTTCAACCAGCTTTTACTCAGGAACTACCAGCTTCTGGCCACAGAAGATCCCTCACCCTCAGGTGACCTCCTCACCACACGCTGAGATGGACCCCTCTCTCCACTGGAAACTGTTCCTGGAAACAATGGCCGCAGACGCCTGGCTCCTGACACCCATATCCTCTTGGCACCATTGGAATCAACAGGTCCTCAACCTATGGTTACAGGGAACCTTCATTGATTTCCAAACCTGAAGAAGTCCACATCTACTCGTCCTTACTACGGGGAGTCCTATCAACCCTTTCCTCCCAATCCTCAAGCCCTCACTCCCTTCTCCGCCCCTGTTCAGCAGGAAGCAGCCAGAGAGAAAGCAACATCCACAAACCCATAGATGAGAAAGGGGGGAATGAAGGGTCCCCACCAGTAAGATGGCAAACTTCCGGCTTCTCTTCGGGGTCCTCAGTTCCCGCCGGCGCCACCTGAAGCCCAATCACCTCTCGCTCCCCTCCCAATCCCAGCACCTAGCCAACAGCCACCAGCCCCGTAGAAGTGACAGGGCTTCAATCAATTCATGCCCCTTCCTATATAACCCAGCACCTTTCCCTAATAAAGCGGAACTCTCCGGTGAATTGCTGCTATGTGTCACTCCTTTCCTTTCAATTTATGACCCCATATAATGGTCTATTCACCATATAGCCATAAAGAATAATACCAAAGTGCAAAATCATGTGTGTATGGCAAAACCCTAGGCTTGGCCAATAATTATCACTATTTGCTAACCCATCTGGGAGAGCACTTATATGAAAGGCAAATTTGAAATGTAGGAATTAATATTATCTCACAAGAAAAGATATTATTGTTACTTCTGTTCTTTTTTGGTTTAGACCATCCTGAAGATGTCAGTCAATGCTTGGTTTGGCTAATGGAGCTGGGACTGAAATATCCTGGAATATTCCTGACATAATATGTATGAATCCATCTCCCTGTGCCTTTTCTCAGAAGCCATTAGGATTATTGCCTGAATTTAAAAATTACAACTTGATTTGTGCTACCCAAATCACTTAATCCCCACTTGTATGTGTGAATTATAATTCCCATCTGGGTATACACAACCCACCAGCATGGAGGTTGAAACAGACAAGTAATACTATTTAACAGCTGTTAAATAGGGGAATCCACAGGTAGCTTTCATTCAAATGTTAATTGCTCTCAGTGCTTTGCTAATAAACCCACCCTGAAGTCAGGTACTTGAAGCTCTATTGCAGGGAACATAAAAGTAAGATGATTTACAGTCATCCCGACAGAGAAGGAGGATGGATTCAGTCATGAGACTCAGTGTGTCTAGGCCCCTGAACCAAGACCAGTGTGGAAATCAAATAGTGATGGATATTTGTGGGTCAGTAGCTTCTCAAATGGTAAGAGTTTGCAGAAAGACTCCTAAGGGCTAATGGTGAGTCAGCCACAAAGCATTTGCAAATTCAGATGGTTAAAAAGAGACTGGAGGAGTCAATTGGCAAATTACCAAACGATAAAACTGTGCTGAGCCATGACAGAGGTAGTCTGTTGTAAGTTGTTTTGGAAAACACTAAGTAAGTTAAGAATGGATTTAGAACTAAATAAATTAACCTGGTAATGTTATTAGAGCCAGACGTTTTGAATGTTGCACAATCACTTTGAACAAGGTTTTTCAATAAAGTGCCTGGAAGGGATATTGGATTATCTCTTACCAGCAACTGTTGAAAGGAAATGAGTGTAGCTTAAGGGGAAAAAAAAGCATGATTTGGAGTGTGTCAGTTTGCCACCCTGGACCGTAGTTTCTCCCTCTCTAAAATAAGATGAGTGAATGAAATGGGTCTCTGAGGTTCTGTCAGGGTTCAAAATTTTGGGTTTCCAGTATCTGACTGGATAAAATGAGAGTTCCTGTGGCCAGCCTGGCTGTGATTGACTAGCTCACTGCACACTTGTGGGCACTATGTGGCTGTTGACTCTATAAAAAGAGCTCTGCCCCGTGCTCTGGGCGCAACATGGTGGTAGGGCTACAAGGCTGCAGGAGAGCAGAGCAGAGGCTGGAGTGGTGGCAGCACCAAGGACAGAGGCCCAGAGGTTGGCTGTGTGGGATGACTGTGCAGAGAGGCCTGGAGGGCAGCTGTGAGGACAGAGGGGCCCTGAAGCAGAGACTGGCTTGCTGCATGCAGTCGCTCTGAGTGAACGGGATTCTAGTGACTGACCTGCCACCTGAAAATAAAGTTGGGGATAACCCTTTCACCCCAAGAACGTTTTGCTGTCATTTTCTTTGGTCACACTGAATCCATAGTGAACTTGCCTGGGTCTGAAACCCATTGGCAAGACACTGACTATCTCTGGGGTCACTAAAAATATAGGAACCAAGTACTCCTATTCAATACAATAAAAATGCTAAGCTATAACTGAAGGAGTGAGGGACACAACCACAATCATCTGTAGGGACATTAATTCTCCACAAACAAAGGTACAATCAGGATCAGACTGATTGATATAGGAGAAATGTAGACTTTCTGAAGCTGACTTGCCTCAGAATTCTTATTACTTATGTCCATTTATCTCAACTATCCAAATTTGTTTGTTCATTTAATTACATTTACTACTTATGTGCCAGATTCTCTTAAAAAGCAAAGGTTAGACTCAATTCAGCTTTTTTTTTCATGTGAATGCACAAGACTTCACTCATTTCCATTCTCATGTGAGGTTCTAGGTACTTCTAGAGGACAGTGTATATAAACAATAATTTTTATAATCACATTATGAATGCTTCTGTTGATGATGGAAGTCATGCTGATGATAAAAAATTTTACCCTAAGAATTTTCCTGTCCTTTTGACACCTGATGATGCATATTAGCCACAGTGAACGATTTTGGAATTTCAGTTACTCTTCTGAAAGTTGCCTTGAACCTAGAGACAGAAGATGGGAAGGGGGTTCTTCATCAATTTCAAAAGATAATTTTCCAGAATTGAAACTTGAATTTGATGCACATGTGAGTTTACAAAAATCTCATTTCATTCATAACATTTATAAACATAATTATTGTCATGAAATGTCCAGACTCTGCTTTTTAAATGATTGCATACACATGCAAATAGCAAACATATATACATACAGAAAATGTGGGCTTGTATCATTAAAAAAATATATAGACTGAAAGAATAAAAGAGGGGATAGGTGAAAGAAAAAAGATGGGATGCAAACTCCACAGTCCAAGCAGGTATATTGCTAAACCTGAGAGGGTCCTCTCTGTTCTGGTGAGCAGATCAAAAGAAAAGGGTGTTTCTAACAGGCCTAGAGTAGAGGCTTTTTCTGGCCAGGTTTTTGGGCGGGCTTTTTGAGGGGAGGGGTCGGGGAAAAGGTGGGCTTGTGGCTTGCTGAGGTGTCCTCTGGAGAATGTTTATAGCATAGGTAAGATGACATCTAGGTCTCTCTGAGTTGGTGGGTGGACTTATTCAAAAGGTTGTATTCAGGTCCAGATTCTATCATAGACTAGAGTAGATAGATAGATTGATAGAGAGACAAGTAGAGATATAATCCATCTCATTGTTTTCTAATTCTTCTAATATTTTTTCTTTCTCAATTTGCTTCTGTTCCATTCATTTTCCTCTACTTACTACTCTTATTTACTGCTCTTCTCTTCACCCATATTTTCTGTCCTCACCCTATTCTAAAAATTCCCTTCTGCAAATTCACCTTCTGGGCATTTCATGGTGCTGCACAGTCAGGAAAAGTTGAGGTGCCCAAATCTGGAGAAGAGGTCAAGCTCAGGAGTTCTGTCTCTTATAATTACAAAAAAGCCAAAATGCTAACATACATTCCACTGATTCTTGCTCCTATCTCCTCATATATAACTTTTATTTCTATAAATGATTCCTCAATACATTTATAGAGTCCCCAAGAGCTATTTCATACATGCTCACAAACCAATCCCAATTCCTTTGGTGTCTCTGCCACTCCACTGGACTCCACAGCTCTCCCTGGGAATAGCCATGCTCATTCCTTCAGTGTAAATCCCCTCATTCATTCAGCCACTGTCACCAGTACCTTCTGCCACCGTGACTGGTGCTCTAGGATGCAGGAGATTCCAAAGCAACCTGGTTATCTATTACAGCACTTCTAAAATAAACAGGCCACAAACTTTGTTTCAAGAGTAAGAAAGTCCTGCCAGAATGTAAGCAAACACTCTTCCTCCTTCAAGAATGTCTTGCTATCACAAAGAGAAAGATGTCAGCTGAACTAAACAGTGTGCTCACTGACATGGTTAATTTTGATTCAGTGTTTTGATTCAAGCTCCTTTTCTCATCACAGACCAATTTATAGACTGACACCAGTCCAAGAGCCACACCTTGCATAGCTCTGCTCTCTTGTGCAGTAAAAAAAAAAAATGCTTCTCTCTACTTTGATCTTCAACACTTTACAGGGTATCATGGCCATAATGCCGATGCTCCAGTGTTTGAGGAGTTGGCAGTGAAAGAGCCCTTTCATGTTTATTCAAGTGAGAGAACTCACACTGGAGTCCAGTGAAACATGGCATTGTGATAGGGTCAAATCCCAAGTTCTCACCACAATCAGCCCACTGCTCTAATCACTAAAGCCTTCTTGACAAGCTTATTATGCCAGATTCTCTCCTCCCTTATGATGAGATCTCCTCCAAGAGGCTCCTGAATCATTGTGTAAAGGGCCTCTGGCAAGTCTTTTCCACCAGATCACCAGACATGTCTTAATCCCACTTGGATACAGCTGGTAAGCAAACTGGAACTCAGTCTGAATTTTCAATACCCTTATCAATTTGTATCTATTTACCATTTATTGAGCAGTATATGCTGAGTAGCTCACAGGGCACAGAGGTGGGTAGGGCATGGCATTCACCATAAGGAACCTAGAGAACAACTGGAGATAAGATATACAACAAATGAAGAGAATATTACATTAACTTCAATAAATATGAGACAAATATAAAGTGTTTATAGGAGATGACATGATTAAAAGAATAGAAAAAGATTTAATTTGAGCTAAGTTTTTAATCATGTTGATGATTTATGATTAGGCAGAATATTAATGTCAAAGTAACAATAAAGGGACTGTGAAACCACTGGATGTTTTCGTTTGTGTTATTCAGCACCCACTTCACGCCATCTGAAACCTGAACTCTTTGCTCACACTCTGGTTTTCACTGACTGCATAAAATAAAAACAGCAAGTGGTTCAAGGGCAATACTGTTTTCACTACAGTTTTTTTTGTTGTTAGAATATTAGCTTATACCATATAAAGATTAAAAAAGGAAAGAACATGATTTATTTCTGGTGTTTTGTCAGACCAACACTGAGGATGTGAATAAAAGGACAATGATTGATCTAAATGGTTCTAAAGTTAATTTCATAGCAGCTTTATTTGTGTAAGATGGCGATTATTATCTTGGAAGTCTTTACCATTATTTAGAAGCATTTCTCCTTAAGTCAGAGAAAACTTATACTATCAGTAATTTCCTTGCATCCTTTCCCTACTAAACTTTAATTGCTTCCTGTGCTACCAGTTAGATTGATTTGGATCTCATTAATGTACTGTCTAAAAGCTTTAGTTTATAAAAATGAATAATTTGATGAAGAATGGCAATTAGGACTTGTTTCTTTAATAGCAATTTCCATCTATTTAATGCAAACCACTATAGAGTATTCGATCCCATTTTGAGACTCTTGTTTCCTTTTATGTTTTATGTGAACTGAATTTCTTGTTGATCCCTGAAAAATAAATACTAGTAGTAACTCATAAAGAAACTACCTCCCATTTCCTGTGGCACTGAAAACAATTTAAGATGTTTACATATATGAACACATGAAAAGCAACTTCTCTCACATCATATAATGAAAAATAATGGTTTTACAGGGGCAAGTAAGAGATTCCATGAACCGAACACTGGGGAATATTTTCTTCTAGGCTTGCCTCAAAAGAAACTCTAGAGATTCAGGTCATAAGATGGAGAAGTTGGGCAGATAGGTGAAAGCCTTGTCCCACATACACACCAAGGAACCAGCTACAGCAAATACAGCTAACCCTGAAAACAACCTGAAGACTGCAAAATAGACCATCTAAACCTGGTGAAAAAGAGGAACCCACACAGTGAAGGGTAAAGGGGCAGAGCCATGGTCAGTCAGTACCAAAGCCTTTCTCCCATCACAGCCCATAAGTGGGAAG